>NC_064632.1:127002123-128304623 GCF_023864275.1 Schistocerca cancellata
TGTTTTTTGGCTTTTTTAAAAAAAAATCTCACGAGATAGAATAAACTGATCCTAAGATACAGATGCTTCAGTAGCTGATAAGTGTTTTTTGGCTTTTTAAAAAAAATCTCACGAGATAGAATAAACTGATCCTACTTTATTAAGCAATCAATAAAAAAACTAAACTAAAACATAACAGCAAAAGACAAGTGAAAGACAAAGGTTAAATAAACAATCAAAACATATAAAATGAAACAGGTTGCAAATGCAACGTATGTGTATTTCCACCTATTCGTAAGTAGGATCAGTTTATTCTATCTCGTGAGATTCTTTTTTAAAAAAGCCAAAAAACACTTATCAGCTACTGAAGCATCTGTATCTTAGGATCAGTTTATTCTATCTCGTGAGATTTTTTTTAAAAAGCCAAAAAACACTTATCAGCTACTGAAGCATCTGTATCTTCTAATGGGTGCGGGAGTTCCGACTACTGGGGAGGTGGGTGGGAGCTGGCGATCTTTTTTCGTTTTCCAGCTCTAGTATCAGCACGATATTTTCGAATGTGTACTTCCGAAACCCCCATCACAACAACATCCTTCACTTCGCTTTTACACTGACGACACAACTATAATTTGTATCCCGTACTTCACTTCGCCTTCACACTGACACTATATATGTCAATTCGCGAGCAAGATAAAAATGTTGCGTATAGCTATATAGCTCAAGTAACGAATGGGATACTATTAGCCTCCAAGGCAGAGTAGCTGATAAGTGTTTTTTGGCTTTTTTTTAAAAAAAATCTCACGAGATAGAATAAAGTGATCCTACTTTATTAAGCAATCAATAAAAAAACTAAATTAAAACATAACAGCTTTTGCTGTTATGTTTCAGTTTCGTTTTTTTACTGATTGCGTAATAAAGTAGGATCACTTTATTCTATCTCGTGAGATTTTTTTTTAAAAAGCCAAAAAAACACTTATCAGCTACTGAAGGGAGCTACAACACTAAGAAGAATCACTTCTCGGCTTTTGACAAGATATTGCTTAATAAAGTAGGATCAGTTTATTCTATCTCGTGAGATTTTTTTTTAAAGCCAAAAAACACTATTGCTTAATAAAGTAGGATCAGCTTATTCTATCTCGTGAGATTTTTTTTAAAAAGCCAAAAAACACTTATTAGTTACTAAAGGGAGCTACAACACTAAGAAGAATCGCTTCTCAGCTTTTGACAAGATCAATGTTTATCTCTCTCGCATTCCTTCGTTTCTCAACATTCTCCTCAGCTCTTTCATCTTTCTAATACATGGTCTCTGGCGACTTGTGACGTCATTGTTCAAAGCCGACGGGTTGTATCCTCTGCTGCACTAGACCCAAATATAGTATAACTTGTAGCGGTGCTACACTGCACTTCTTCACACGTCGGCAACGAAACAGTAAAAAGTCATAAAGTCTCTAGATCTATACATAACAATAGATAGATTTTTTCATTCATATGTTTCGCATTTTATTACGACCGAGCGCTGCGGCAATTATTTAAATATCTACGCCCAGCGGGTCATAGCGTTTATTTGAAGCAGTTATTGCAGAAGCAGAGATTGCTCGAGTATCATGTCGTTTTTGGAAACTCAGAATCTACTATGTAGGAATCAACATGGATTCCGGAAACAGCGATCGTGTGAAACCCAACTCGCTTTATTTGTTCATGAGACCCAGAAAATATTAGATACAGGCTCCCAGGTAAATGCTATTTTTCTTGACTTCCGGAAGGCGTTCGATACAGTTCCGCACTGTCGCCTGATAAACAAAGTAAGAGCCTACGGAATATCAGACCAGCTGTGTGGCTGGATTGAAGAGTTTTTAGCAAACAGAACACAGCATGTTGTTATCAACGGAGAGACGTCTACAGACATTAAAGTAACCTCTGGCGTGCCACAGGGGAGTGTTATGGGACCATTGCTTTTCACAATATATATATAAATGACCTAGTAGATAGTGTCGGAAGTTCCATGCGGCTTTTCGCGGATGATGCTGTAGTATACAGAGAAGTTGCAGCATTAGAAAATTGTAGCGAAATGCAGGAAGATCTGCAGCGGATAGGCACTTGGTGTAGGGAGTGGCAACTGACCCTTAACATAGACAAATGTAATGTATTGCGAATACATAGAAAGAAGGATCCTTTATTGTATGATTATATGATAGCGGAACAAACACTGGTAGCAGTTACTTCTGTAAAATATCTGGGAGTATGCGTGCGGAACGATATGAAGTGGAATGATCATATAAAATTAATTGTTGGTAAGGCGGGTACCAGGTTGAGATTCATTGGGAGAGTCCTTAGAAAATGTAGTCCATCAACAAAAGAGGTGGCTTACAAAACACTCGTTCGACCTATACTTGAGTATTGCTCATCAGTGTGGGATCCGTACCAGGTCGGGTTGACGGAGGAGATAGAGAAGATCCAAAGAAGAGCGGCACGTTTCGTCACAGGGTTATTTGGTAACTGTGATAGCGTTACGGAGATGTTTAACAAACTTAAGTGGCAGACTCTGCAAGAGAGGCGCTCTGCATCGCGGTGTAGCTTGCTCGCCAGGTTTCGAGAGGGTGCGTTTCTGGATGAGGTATCGAATATATTGCTTCCCCCTACTTATACCTCCCGAGGAGATCACGAATGTAAAATTAGAGAGATTAGAGCGCGCACAGAGGCTTTCAGACAGTCGTTCTTCCCGCGAACCATACGCGACTGGAACAGGAAAGGGAGATAATGACAGTGGCACGTAAAGTGCCCTCCGCCACACACCGTTGGGTGGCTTGCGGAGTATAAATGTAGATGTAGATGTAGATGTAATGCTGGGCTCGCGTCTCTGTGTAGATGCACATTACGAAAATATAACATTTTACCAACTACAGCTCGATGGCTGTTCTTCTCTTTTATGACAAATATTTGATATTCAGAGCATCCGAAAGCCAATAATATTACAGAGAACGCCAGGCAAATTCGGAGAAAGCTGCTACAACTCGCGATGAAAAGTTCGTCTCTCTTGGCAGCTAAAGTACTCACAGTCACCGTAAAATTCTCTTGAAACACTTTCAAAATGAGAAGGTTGAAGAACAGTGGCAGTGTTATATCTTCTTAATAACAAACTGGTCGATTAGGGAACGTCTTTAACACACAAGCTGACGGCGAAATATTTCGCGTCGTTGGCAACGTGATAGTTGCAGTTTCGCCCAGTATTGTTAATTTGCGAAGAAATCACTATGCACTGAATTGCTGAACGCACTGATCGTTTTATGAAGGTCCGGATATCCAACATCAAACAGAAGTTCGTAGACGATATTTACCTTCTTTTTCACAAAAGCAATTTTTTATTCTTGATTATTACGATTGCAAGTCGTATCTTATCTGCACTTCAAATTACGTCTATATGCAAACTACGCATCTGCCCCCAAAAAATAATGTCCAATAGGCATTCCTTATCTCCAAAATTACAAAGGGCATAGATGCTCTTTTTCACAGCAAAGAGCGTCGTCGTCTCAGTTACGGTAGCGGATCATTGCTGGTACTCGCGGCCGGAATATTACATTAATATTAGTTAAGCGCTCCGCTCCATTATTGTTCGCGATATGTATATTATAAGTTTTTGTCACATGCGCACATTAATTAGATAAAGTATTCGATTTACTTCACTCGACAAATGTGACTGAGATATGTTACGCGCCTTGGTATACACCATAGAACTGTCAGTTCACATTAGGTAGGGGCTATACACCATATACGTACGCGCGAGCTGCCCTCACATATTTTAAAACCGATTTAGAAGTCAAGCGTGTATTTCTATCTTCAAAAGCTTACATAAAAAAAGCATTTATAGCCTGTTAAGTAAGAACGTGGTCGGCATTACAGACAGGTGGTAAAAAATAGAGTTCTTTCACAATCCAAACTACGGAACCTTTACCCTGCAAGTAATCTCCATAAAGCACATTTGGGTTTGTTTCTGACAACTGGATTTCCGCAATTTGCACTTGTTTAGCGATAGTTTAAATGCACAGGTAATAATACAAATTTATCAAACATGTTTGATGGCGACTGCCAAACGCGAAAGTGTGCAGGCATTGGATTAGCCCTCACAGTCGCCTGATGCTAACCCTGTTGAAATGTATGACATCGAAAACAAGTTGCAAGGGAAAAAAGAACTTCACTTTCAAACAGCTATCGACGCATTTGGCAGTAGAGGTCTCTCCCACTTCAATATACGGAAAACTTCGTTTCAAGAATGTCTCAGAGATGCCAAGCAATTGTCAATGCTGCGGGCGACTGGACTCATCATTAATTGTAATTGCATTTTTCTTTTGTTCATATATGTATCTATATGTATTAGTTTATTCTGAAACATATTTTTCTGTTGATTTAACTGACAAATGATTCAAATGGCTCTAAGCACTATGGGACTTAACATCTGAGGTCATCAGTCCCATAGACTTAGAACTACTTAAACCTAACTAACCTAAGGACATCACACACATTTATGCCCGAGGCAGGATTCGAACCTGTGGCGGTAGCAGCAGCACAGTTCCGGACTGAAGCGCCCAGAACCGCTCGGCCACAGCGGCCGACTAACTAACCCGACCACGATCTTACTTAACAGACTGTATATGCACCTTAACCCTGTGGCTAAATACTCGAATAGTATAGAGCATAGTAATAAATAAAAATTGCAGTTGTGATTATGTCGTATTATGTGTGTAATAATTCTGTGATGGCTGTTGAACGCCTAACAGATTATAAACCTAAGTATTCTATGTCATCCCCACGGATAATTACATAATTGCAAATATTTGCTGAACAGACACAAGCACACAATAACTCAAGCAATATAAACAGCATACAAACTTAAAAGAACATGAAAGAAGAAACAGATGATATATGTTTCCAATGGCCCACGTACATTATATGATCAAAACTATTTGGACATCCCCTTGTAATGCGAAATCGACCACTAGATGTAACTAGAGACAGACACAGCAGTGTAAGGTGAGGGGGGGGGGGGGGGGGAGTACAGTGGTGTCGAAAGAGGACTGACAACACTATATGTCGTTCAGGAGGCCTCACTGACATCGAATGTGGACTAGTCATTGGATGTCATCTGAGCAGCAAATCCATCGGGGACATTTAAGCCTTCATAAAGCATCTCAGCTAAACCAAGACCAGGTGAACATCGTGTACTGACGAACACAGATCTTAGAGCATTAAAAATTTCTTGAAATCAGGGGAAGGGATCGCTCGTGAGTTACAAAGTGCTGCAAGCAGTTCTGCTAACACTCTGAGTGTAGGGACATACAAAGAATGGAGCACAGTGGTCTACAGCTCCTCGAAAGCAACACAGATCTGTAATCAGTGCTAAGTGACGCTTGAGGTGGCAGAAAGAGAGTCTCCACTTGGTGGCTGTTGGACACAAGTGATAAATGATAAATCACGTTATGTCCTATTGTAATCGGATGGAAGGCTTTCAGTTTGACGAATACCTGGAGAACGTTACGTATCATGGTGTGTAGTGCCAATAATGAAGGTGGTGTTATGTTGTGAGCGTGTTTTCCGTGGTTAGGATTTAGTACCCTTACTGTGCTTAAGAAAACTCCAACTGTGGAAGAACACGTTTGTAGAAATGTGTACAGTTGAGGAACAGGAGACGATGATTCTTTGTATTAGCGTGACAATGCATTTGTCATAAAGCAGCTTCTGTGATGCAACGGCTTGTGGACAGTAACATTGCTGAAGTGGACTGGCCTGCCCAGGGTGCCACTGTGAGAACCATGGAGCACCTCTGGAATGAGCCCGGCCTCCACCACCACTACGTCCCCTGGTCTCGGTTCTTCAGAAAGAATGGGCTGCCAGCTCTCCATAGATATTATTGTAAGTCTCCCCAAAATTAAGCCGTCATAAAGGCGAAGGGTAGACACACCTCCACATCTACATCTACATCTATACTCCGCAAGCCACCAAACGATGTGTGGCGGAGGGCACTTTACGTGACACTGTCATTACCTCCCTTTCCTGTTCCAGTCGCGTATGGTTCACGGGAAGAACGTCTGCCAGAAAGATTCCGTGCGCGCTCGAATCTTTCTAATTTTACATTCGTGTTCTCCTCGGGAGGTATAAGTAGTGGGAAGCAATATATTCGATACCTCATCCAGAAACGCACCCTTTCGAAACCTGGACAGCAAGCTACACCACGATGGAGAGCGCCTGTCTTGCGAAGTCTTCCACTTGAGTTTGCTAAACGCTATCACGCTTACCAAATAAGCCTGTGACGAAAAGCACCGCTCTTCTTTGGATCTTCTGTAACTCCTCTGTCAACCCGACCTGGTACGGATCCCACACTGATGAGCAATACTCAAGTATAGGTCGAACGAGTGTTTTGTAAGCCACTTCCTTTGTTGATGGACTACATTTTCTAAGGACTATCCCAATGAATCTCAATCTGACACCCGCCTTACCAACAGTTAATTTTATATGATCATTCCACTTCAAATCGTTCCGTACGCATACTCCCAGATATTTTACAGAAGTAACTGCTACCAGTGCTTGTTCCGCTATCATGTAATCATACAATAAAGGATCCTTCTTTCTATGTATTCGCAATACATTAAATTTGTCTATATTAAGGGTCAGTTGCCACTCCCTGCACCAAGTGCCTATCCGCTGCAGATCTTCCTCCATTTCGCTGCAATTTTCTAATGCTGCAACTTCTGACACGGCGGTTGGTCGCTACCGTTGGGCCCCCCGAGGCTTTTTCGGACGGAGTAGTAGATGTTCGGATACTTCAACTACTGTACTAATCTGATAGTTTACATTCTGTGAATAGTCAACATCAGGCTAAGGAAGACTGTAATAAAATGGCTCTGAGCACTATGGGACTTAACATCTATGGTCATCAGTCCCCTAGAACTTAGAACTACTTAAACCTAACTAACCTAAGGACAGCACACAACACCCAGCCATCACGAGGCAGAGAAAATCCCTGACCCCGCCGGGAATCGAACCCGGGAACCCGGGCGTGGGAAGCGAGAACGCTATCGCACGACCACGAGATGCGGGCTAAGGAAGACTGTAATATTACACCTTACTGTCCACTAATAGGCGTTCATGAATGGTCTTGCCGGAGTGGTCAGCCGTCCAAGTGACCACCCGTACCAGCAGTCACGTACAGTGCCTGCATTCCTACCAATTCTTCCTGAAATATCGAGGAAGCAACATCCAGCGTCTCGTTGACGTATTACACTACCTCATTCAAACACAGTGAGGTGTTGCTAAAGGCGTTTTTGTCGCCTTAAAGGCATTCCTGATTAATGGAGACGTAAAGGTTGTAACGGCCCCGTCAGATAAATTAAGCGCTGTCGGGGTTGACTAGCATTTTGATGGATGATCATCTGGGTCTGCCGAAAGCTGTCGGCTAGCGGGGTGCACTCAGAATTTGTGAGGGCAATTGAGGAGTTACTCGACTGAGAAGTAGCACCTCCGGTCTCGAAAACTAACAACGGCCTGGAGAGTGGTGTGCTGACAACATGCCCGTCCTGCATCCGGTGACTGATACGGGCTGAGGATGACACGGCGGTCGGTCGCTACCGTTGGGCCCTCCGAGGCTTTTACGGACGGAGTAGTAGATGTACGGATACTTCAACTAGTAATCTGACAGTTAACGTTCTGTGAATAGTCCGTAATATTACACCTTGCTGCCGCGTGTTCTGAGATTGCCAACAAGATCAAAATGCATTGACGTTCATCAGAGATTCACTCTAGGGCAGAGGTCACGGTGCAGATCTCATCTGTGTTTGGCTTTTGGCGAGTGTGGGGCGTTAAGCAGTGGCGTGGAAGCGCGGCGAAGTAGTTGGTATTCAGCGGCGCAGGGCGGCCGGGAAGTTTTCGCACCAGAGGGGTATCCGCAGCGCGCTTCGGCCCCGGGGGCCGGCGTCCCTGGTGGGAGGCGCCGCCCACTTACCGGCCAAGAAAACGCCGAGGGCGGCGCAATGCAATCAGAACACAGGATATTGGACGGCGCTTCACATCCTGGCCTCGCCGCCGCGGGTACGAGCCGCAAACGAGCCTCAACCCTGCCCGCTTGCGCTGGCGCGTAGGTCAGGGTGCACTTGCTCCCTGTTCTCTGTGCCGGTCGTGGGCCCTGCGGGGGGCCGACCTGTTACAGCGGAGAATACTGGCGGAGAAGCAGATGTTTTGCGGTGCCGACCAGTAAACGTATACTGACCGACAGGAAAATACGCACGCCAAGAAGGAGTCGTACGACATAAACGAAAGTTGGTAGGGGTATTTCTACATCTTAAAGATGAAGTCTGATCAAATTTCATGTCGGTTACATGCGAGTGGATCCCGTAGTGCCAATATGAGAACGCAAATCAGATTTGCTTTAAATACACGTTGTAACGGTCGTGAGCGTTAGTTACCTTGAAAACCTGTCGTCTTTTTCTACTACAACGTACTGGTAAGATCCGCTACGAAAAATATTTCTTTTCTGATTTCCTAACTCCCAAGAATAACTCTGCAAGTAGAGGCTACGTTTGCTTGCCTCCAACAAGTATCAAACACGAAATTTCTGATTAATGTGCGCTTTTTTCACATGATATCTTGCGAACCATGGATGAAGGGTATCAGACGGATGCCATATTCCTTGACTTCCGGAAAGCGTTTGACTCGGTACCCCACTGCAGATTCCTAACTAAGGTACAAGCATATGGTTGGTTGCCAAGTATGTGAGTGGCTCGAAGACTTCTTAAGTAATAGAACCCAGTACGTTGTCCTCGATGGTGAGTGTTCATCGGAGGTGAGGGTATCATCTGCAGTGCCCCAGGGAAGTGTGGTAGGTCCGCTGTTGTTTTCTGTCTACATAAATGATCTTGTGGATAGGGTGGATAGCAATGTGCGGCTGTTTGCTGATGATGCTGTGTTGTACGGGAAGGTGTCGTCGTTGAGTGACTGTAGGAGGATACAAGATGACTTGGACAGGATTTGTGATTGGTGTAAAGAAAGGCAGCTAACTAATGTTTGAATACTCCATTAGTAGTGTAGCGCTTGACACAGTCACGTCGATTAAATATTTGGACGTAACATTTCAGAGCGATATGAAGTGGGACAAGCATGTAATGGCAGTTGTGGGGAAGGCGGATAGTCGTCTTCGGTTCATCGGTAGAATTTTGGGAAGATCATCTGTAAAGGAGACTGCTTATAAAAAACTAATACGGCCTATTCTTGAGTACTGCTCGAGCGTTTGGCATCCCTATCAGGTCGTATTGAGGGAGGACATAGAAGCAATTCAGAGGCGGGCTGCTAGATTTGTTACTCGTAGGTTTTATCATCACGCGAGTGTTACGGAAATGCTTCAGGAACTCGGGTGGGAGTCTCTACAGGAAAGGAGGCGTTCTTTTCGTGAATAGCTACTGAGGAAAATTAGAAAACCAGCATTTGAGGCTGACTGCAGTACAATTTTACTGCCGCCAACTTACTTTTTGCGGAAAGACCACAAAGATAAAATAAGAGAGATTACAGCTCGTGCAGAGGCGTATAGGCAGTCATTTTTCCCTCGTTCTGCTTGTGAGTGGAACAGGGAGAGAAGATGCTAGTTGTGGTACGAGGTACCCTCCGCAACGCACCATATGGTGGACTGTGGAGTATGTATGTAGATGTAGATGTAGATGATAAAAAGGCGCCGCCTCACACATCATTTGATGATTTAATAAAATACCAATCCATATACTGGATATACAATAATCAGGATAAATTTCACTGAAACATTGCTAAGAGGAGGTGCAAACAGATTTTAAGGATCCTGCATAGGGAGCAATGGCATCGTGAGATATAACAACAAAGAATTCAGCAACAATTCACATTTATTTCCTCATTAACAATAACACACACATACAGAAGTTAAAATACTATTACCTGGGATGCTAGCGCGTGAATATCGACACATGGTACATTATATAGCGCCGCGTCTCGACCGACAATGTGGGGCAAGGCTGCTAACTTACTGGACACTATTTATCAAGATGACACATACAACGTTCACATTTATTACTCACACAACGAGCGATAGAATTTGGAAAAAAGCTTCCCTGTTCCACTTGTAAGCTCACTGGGGCATAGCACGACTGTCTTTAACAGTCAATTTCAGAGAACAAAGTCTACTTCTAAAATTCCGTACAACTCATTAATTTTGTAAATAAGTTTACTGAACAAGAACACGTCTAACCCGTCATGAAATGTGGCTTCAATTCGAACACGAGGGGTGTTTACGTCGAACTGGAGCCTGATGGTGTACAAAGAAACACACGTGGTGCACCAGAGTACGGGCTCTGAAACACAAATTGGACTGTAAATTAAATAAAATTTAGCGTAAGCATTCCATAAAGCACACAACACATTCATAGATAATACGCTAAACTAACTAAAGTTACATCACATGGTGGCACCGCTCGTCCACGCCAAGTTACAGTTGCACAAAAGATCTCATCGAATAAACTGAGCCGGCCATTGGGGTCGAGCGGTTCTGGGCGCTTCAGTCCGGAATCGCGCTGCTGTTACTGTCGCAGGTTCGAATCCTGCCTCGGGCATTGATGTGTGTGATGTACTTAGGTTAGTTAGGTTTAAGTAGTTCTAAGTCTAGGGGACTGATGACACAAGTCCCATAGTGCTTAGAACCATTTGAACCATTTGAATAAACTGAATTCTACTGAAATTAACACCGTTCCATGATTGATTTAGTTGGCCCGGCATGATTATCAATGGCACGCACCAGAGTACTACCGTAAATTCAAACAAATCTCTCACACATTTCTGCTCAGGACACAGAGATGCTAATAAGAGCATCCGTACTCACCGGCATCCTGGAGAAGAGTAACCTAATCGTCTCTGCCGTGCGGGGTCCACGCACGGTGGCCGGAAGACTCAGAGAGCGTAAGCGGTTTCTATCTATACCAACCTTACAATGGGTGCTGACCAGTGGCCACTAGTGCCTCTCTGATCCGATGTAGGCGTTTCGAAGCTTTACACTATGGTTGGCTGCACTACTCTTAACATTCATAGAACCATGTAGCGGCTCACACGGAGCCGTTACAACCTTTGAGATTGGACGTGGTGAGTTTACATTAATCAGGAATGTCTTTAAGACGACAAAAACGCCTTTATCAGCACCTCACTGTGTTTGAACGAGACAGTGTAATAGGACAACGAGACACTTGTTGTTCCTTCCGCGATATTTCAGAAAGAATTGGTAGCAATGTAGGCACCGTACGTGATTGCTGGTACCGGTGGTCACCTGGACGGTTAGGTGACACTACAGAGCGGGAAGACCATCGTGCGTGGGACTCTGGCGCATCGTACTGCATCTGCAGCAGGAACCTGAGCAGCAGTTGGCACCACAGTGAGACAACGAAATGTTACAAATCGGTTACTTCAAGGACAGCTCCCAGCATTCCTCTAACCCCACCATCGCCATTTTCGACTTTAGCGATGCCAAGCGAGACTTCTTTGGTGGGGAGAGTACAGGTGGTGGTGGTGGTGGTGGTGGTGGTTAGTGTTTAACGTCCCGTCGACAACGAGGTCATTAGAGACGGAGCGCAGGCTCGGGTTAGGGAAGGATTGGGAAGGAAATCGGCCGTGCCCTTTCAAAGGAACCATCCCGGCATTTGCCTGAAGCGATTTAGGGAAATCACGGAAAACCTAAATCAGGATGGCTGGAGACGGGATTGAACCGTCGTCCTCCCGAATGCGAGTCCAGTGTGCTAACCACTGCGCCACCTGAGTACAGGTCTGTTGTGTTTTCTGATGAAAGCTGGTTCTGCCTCGGTGCCAGTGACGGCCATGTGTTGGTTATAAGGAGACCAGTTGAAGGCCTGTAGCCAACATGTTTGTGTGCTACCCACAACGGACCTACATCTGGAGTTATGGTCGGGGTGCGATTTCATAATAATGCAGAAGCATTCTCTTGGTTGTCCCGCGTAGCCTGACTGCAGATTTGTACGTCAGTCTGGTGATTTGATTTGTTTTGCTGCGATTCATGAACAGCATTCAAATGGTTCACACGGCTCTAAGCACTCTGGGACATCTGAGGTCATCAGTCCGCTATACAGGGCTATTACAAATGATTGAAGCGATTTCATAGATTCACTGTAGCTCCATTCATTGACATATGGTCACGACACACTAAAGATACGTAGAAAAACTCATAAAGTTTTGTTCGGCTGAAGCCGCACTTCAGGTTTCTGCCGCCAGAGCGCTCGAGAGCGCAGTGAGACAAAATGGCGACAGGAGCCGAGAAAGCGTATGTCGTGCTTGAAATGCACTCACATTAGTCAGTCATAACAGTGCAACGACACTTCAGGACGAAGTTCAACAAAGATCCACCAACTGCTAACTCCATTCGGCGATGGAAGCGCAGTTTAAAGCTTCTGGATGCCTCTGTAAGGGAAAATCAACGGGTCGGCCTGCAGTGAGCGAAGAAACGGTTGGACGCGTGCGGGCAAGTTTCACGCGTAGCCCGCGCAAAATTGGCTCATGCCACAACTGGAGACCGACAGCGCCGACTTCATCTTTCAACAGGATGGTGCTCCACCGCACTTCCATCGTGATGTTCGGCATTTCTTAAACAGGTGATTGGAAATCCGATGGCTCGGTCGTGGTGGAGATCATGATCAGCAATTCATGTCATGTCCTCCCCGCTCTCCCGACTTAACCCCATGCGATTTCTTTCTGTGGGGTTATGTGAAAGATTCAGTGTTTAATCCTCCTCTACCAAGAAACGTGCCAGAACTGCGAGCTCGCATCAACGATGCTTTCGAACTCATTGATGGGGACATGCTGCGCCGAGTGTGGGAGGAACTTGATTATCGGCTTGATGTCTGCCGAATCACTAAAGGGGCACATATCGAACATTTGTGAATGCCTAAAAAAACTTTTTGAGTTTTTGTATGTGTGTGCAAAGCATTGTGAAAATATCTCAAACAATAAAGTTATTGTAGAGCTGTGAAATCGCTTCAATCATTTGTAATAACCCTGTACTTACAACTACTTCAACCTAGCTAACCTAAGGACATCACACACATCCATGCCCGAGGTATGATCCAAACCTTCGACCGTAGCAGCAGCGCGGTTTCGGGCTGAAACGCCTAGAACTGCTTGGCTACAACGGCCGGCCATGAACAATATTCCAGGAGGTATTTTCCAACAGGATAACTCTCGTCCACATACCGCTGTAGTAACACAACATGCTCTATGGAGCGTTGATATTTGGCTTGGCCTGCTCGATCACCAGATCTGTCTCCAGTCCAACACGAGTGGGATATCGTCGGACAACTCCAGCGTCACCTACAACTAGCATTAACCGTCCCTGTACTGGCCGACCAAGAGCAACAAGCATCAACTCCATTCCTGAAATTGAGATCCGGCACATACACAATACAATGCAAGCACGTTTGCGTGCTTGCATTTAACTTTTTGGCGGCTACACCGGTTATTAATGTACCAGTATTTCACATTTGCAATGCCTTATCTCAGACTTACATTAAACAGTGACCTTGCAGTGTTAATCGTTCAAATATGTTACCTTGACAACTTTATTCTCGAAATTTCATTACTCTATATTAATTATTTTTGGTTTTGCGATTTTTTTCCCGTCTGTGTATTCAACACCGCGAAGGAGATTTCCTTTTTCCCGTAGGGTGATCGTCCTGCTGGAGCTTACCACTCTGTGAATCGAGGCTACTTCTCGTTGATATCATGCACTCCTGGAAATTGAAATAAGAACACCGTGAATTCATTGTCCCAGGAAGGGGAAACTTTATTGACACATTCCTGTGGTCAGATACATCACATGATCACACTGACAGAACCACAGGCACATAGACACAGGCAACAGAGCATGCACAATGTCGGCACTAGCACACTGTATATCCACCTTTCGCAGCAATGCAGGCTGCTATTCTCCCATGGAGACGATCGTAGAGATGCTGGATGTAGTCCTGTGGAACGGCTTGCCATGTCATTTCCACCTGGCGCCTCAGTTGGACCAGCGTTCGTGCTGGACGTGCAGACCGCGTGAGACGACGCTTCATCCAGTCCCAAACATGCTCAATGGGGGACAGATCCGGAGATCTCGCTGGCCAGGGTAGTTGACTTACACCTTCTAGAGCACGTTGGGTGGCACGGGATACATGCGGACGTGAATTGTCCTGTTGGAACAGCAAGTTCCCTTGCCGGTCTAGGAATGGTAGAACGATGGGTTCGATGACGGTTTGGATGTACCGTGCACTATTCAGTGTCCCCTCGACGATCACCAGTCGTGTACGGCCAGTGTAGGAGATCGCTCCCCACACCATGATGCCGGGTGTTAGCCCTGTGTGCCTCGGTCGTATGCAGTCCTGATTGTGGCGCTCACCTGCACGGCGCCAAACACGCATACGACCATCACTGGCACCAAGGCAGAAGCGACTCCCATCGCTGAAGACGACACGCCTCCATTCGTCCCTCCATTCACGCCTGTCGCGACACCACTGGAGGCGGGCTGCACGATGTTGGGGCGTGAGCGGAAGACGGCCTAACGGTGTGCGGGACCGTAGCCCAGCTTCACGGAGACGGTTGCGAATGGTCCTCGCCGATACCCCAGGAGCAACAGTGTCCCTAATTTGCTGGGAAGTGGCGGTGCGGTCCCCTACGGCACTGCGTAGGATCCTACGGTCTTGGCGTGCATCCGTGCGTCGCTGCGGTCCGGTCCCAGGTCGACGGGCACGTGTACCTTCCGCCGACCACTGGCGACAACATCGATGTACTGTGGAGACCTCACGCCCCACGTGTTGAGCAATTCGGCGGTACGTCCACCCGGCCTCCCGCATGCCCACTATATGCCCTCGCTCAAAGTCCGTCAACTGCACATACGGTTCACGTCCACGCTGTCGCGGCATGCTACCAGTGTTAAAGACTGCGATGGAGCTCCGTATGCCACGGCAAACTGGCTGACACTGACGGCGGCGGTGCACAAATGCTGCGCAGCTAGCGCCATTCGACGGCCAACACCGCGGTTCCTGGTGTGTCCGCTGTGCCGTGCGTGTGATCATTGCTTGTACAGCCCTCTCGCAGTTTCCGGAGCAAGTATGGTGGGTCTGACACACCGGTGTCAATGTGTTCTCTTTTCCATTTCCAGGAGTGTATAAAACGTTTAGGAAAATCTTTTATTTCCAGTATGTTCCACAAAAGGGATCATAGTCAAAAAATGTTAAAGACGTTTCTGAGTCTCAGTGATAAATTTTGAGATTACAGAAGAAAATGGAACGAACATCTACAAAGAATGGAGAGTGAGAGACTTTCCTTAAAGGTAAGAAATTGTAAGTGCCATGGGAGAACAGACAGAGGAAGATCCCGACAGAGATGGGTACCGTAACAGGCAATTCCTGTCTAATACTTGAAGAGAAGATGAAGATGAGGATAAACATAATATAATTACACGATCGTCCCTTTCTGAAACGTGATTGTTCTTCTGAGATTATTGCATGAGTGATAATTTGTAATCTTTGATTTTGAATTGTCCCATAAATTCCTGCATCTAGTAGACTTATTCCTCTATAAAAAAAAATGGTCCAAGTGGCTCTGAGCACTATGGGACTTAACTTCTGAGGTCATCAGTCCCCTAGAACTTATGACTACTTAAACATAACTAACCTAAGGACATCACACACATCCATGCCCGATGCAGGATTCGAACCTGCGACCGTAGCGGTCTCACGGTTCCAGAATGTAGCGCCTAGAACCGCTCGGCCACCCTGGCCGGATATTCTTCTATAATTTCCTGTGTCTTTCCTATTGCCTTTTTTAGATATAGAAATACATTAACCCGTGTTCCATTTTTCAAGTACAGACAGTTCTTCGAACATATACCTAAAAACTAGGGGAAGTGTAATTCTAAAATGATTCCGCCGTATTTTAAAGAGAGATGGGGCCCCTCCACGCCCGCACCAACGTGGTGACCAAACCAAAAGTTCTACTGTCACCTCCGTAAACATGTTAGTTACCTAGTGGGTGGATCACAGGATGCTGGGCTGTGATGTTGTCCGTGCGTCTGGGTAAGGCTACGCATTAACACGGTCCATCAGGTGATAGATAGTGGACGAAACGCGAGTGAGGGTAGCGATTTGAAGAGCAGAGGGAAAAAAGTGCCATGGCTCGTGCCGTGGGAAAAAAACCTCTGCGACAGTGGGATGGGTAGTAAGAGCAGTAGTGGCTTACTAGCTGCGATAGTTCATGCAAGGTTGGATTTGTTAGTATAGGTATCATGTATCATTACCGTGACAGGCGATGGCGATGTGTCCCAGTTGCTGCGGCTGCTACTTTCCTGGAACAATCAATATCGTTATACAGTAGTGGGAGATCGGCCATAGATCATCTCACTGTGTGGGGGATGTGTGGAGCTTGTTTGCATGCAGTGTACGGTACGGCTTCCCTGTATGGTGCCAGTTATTCGGCAGTGTATTTCAGCTGGATATCCAGTAAATGCGTCTGATTAACAGGGGCTCGCCTGTGCCGTTATGTTTGCGTAAGCTTGGCCATAGATGTTATGTCCTTGCAAGTATGTCTTTTGGTCTTTTATGTTTCCATCTATGGTTGTGGTCGTAGTTCCCCAGATTCAGAATAAACGGGTTCTGCGAATGTCTGGAGTTTCTGTATAGTCTTGTGGTGAGTTTGTGGATTACCTCCGTGAGAGTCTCAAGTCGGTATTCCCGGTGAAGGTCCGCGATGCGTGTGTATCGTGGAGCATTGCTTATGATTTTGAGTACCTTGTTTTGTATGAGCTGCAGACGGCGCAGGCGTGTATGCGCAGCGTATCCCCAGACGGGAGCTGCGTACGTCATCAGGGGTCGGATAAGTGTCATGTACATGGACCTCGACACCCTTCTGTTCAGTGTGCTACGCCTGTTGAGCATAGGATAAAGCTGTTTGAGCCTCGCGCTAGCTCGGTTGGTCATGTGTTGTATGTGGTCCCCCCAGAGTAATTTCCGGTCCAGCCAGACACCGAGGTATTTGACTTTCTTGCGGAAACGTATTGGGCGTGCATGTAGAGTTATTGGTCTGCAGTAGCGGTGTTTGCGCAGTTGCTTCGGTCTTCTCGTGAACAGAACGGCTTCGCACTTGTTGACGTTTACTCTAACACGCCATTTCTCCAACCAAGGCTCAGCCACTCTGAGTGCAGTCTGTAGGCGTGACGTAATATTTGATGGTTTCCAATCTTGCGCAAGGATGGCTGTGTCATCCGCGTAGATTGCCATCATTGTGTTGTGTGTGGTTGGGAGATCGTTTATGTAGAGGTTAAACAGTAGGGGCCCTAGGATGCTTCCCTGGGGTACTCCCGCGTGTATACCATGTCGTGTTGACTGTTTTCCCTGCACGTCAGTGTTGAAACTCCTGTCTGTGAGGTATGAGTGTATTAGACGCAGCAGCCCGTCGGGGAATCCCGCGTCGCTGAGTTTGCGGATGAGGCCGTTGTGCCATAGACGGTCGAAAGCCTTTTCGATGTCCAGGAACACTGCCCCTGTAGCTTTGTTTATGTTGAAGCCATGTGTTATGTGTTCAACGACCCGTAGGAGTTGTTGTGTTGTGGAGTGGTGATTTCTGAAGCCGAATTGCTCCGGTCTCAGGATGTCATTTGTTATGCAGTGCCTAGTGATGCGTTTGAGAATCACCTTCTCAACAATCTTACTGAGCGAGCTCAGAAGGCTGATGGGTCGGTAATTTTGTGGGAGGCTGTGGTCTTTCCCCGGCTTCCTGAACATCAGGACCTTGGCCGTCTTCCAAAAGGCGGGGAAGTGTTGGTGTTTTAGTATGGCATTCGTTATGTGTGTTAGGTATTCAGTTGCTTTATCCGTGAACTCCTGGAGGACACGGTTTTGAATGCCATCATGACCAGGGGCTTTCCTAGCAGCGGAATGCATTATGGCCCAGGAGACTTCGGCTGTGCTAGCATGTCGAATGTCGTCGCGCGATGGTTGGGCTAGAATGCGTGTAACCTCTTGGTCAGTAGCAAGTGTGAACGCTGGATCTGATGGTACCAGGTTCGGTGTGAATGACGCTGCGAGTGTTCGGGCCATTAGTTCTGCTTTCTCTTCCGCTGAGTATGCAGGTCCGTTGGGCCCTTGAAGTGTTGGCGTGTATATTTTCTCCCTGGTGAAGTGTCGGGCAAGTTGCCACACGCCAGGTCGTGTGGTGTCCAGCCCTTCGAGTGTGTGGTTCCACTGTTGTGTTCTGTGTGTTTGTATTTTATCGTGTATGATGCCCTGTAGTCTGTTAATGTGCCGTTTGAAGTACGGACGCCTGGTGCGCTGCCATTGTCTCCTGAGGCGATTCCTCATCGAGATTAGGCCCAGGATTTCCTGGGGCAGGGCCGCACTGCGTTGTTGTGAGGTGCGATCAGGTATGGTGCCTGCCATTGCGTCCTGGACGGCGTTAGTGAGGGTTTCTACTGCCTCGTCGATTTGTGCTGTTTCATTAATTTCGTGTATAGGTGGGATGTGGCTATCGAGCGTTTGCTTGAACCTTGTCCAATCCGCACGCCCGTAGTCCAACATCTTACGTTGTTCCATGTGCTGCAGTGTTTCCTCAATGTATAGTATTACAGGTTGGTGGTTTGAGGGCAGATCGTTTTCAACGGAAACGTTGAGTGTCGATGTAATGCCCTTGATGAGGGCCATGTCTATCACGTCTGGCCTGTGTCCCCTCTGATAGGGAATGTGCGTCGGTTCAGTCGGCGCTAGTATGATGTAGTTTCTGCCAAGTGAATGTTCGTACAGTTTTTTGCCGTTGGGATTTCGTATGCGTGAATTCCATACTTCAGCATTAATGCCATGTAGGCCAGTAACTTTCCTGTACTTTGTGTATTTAAGGATGCTTTTTATCCGCAGAGTTACAGTCAGTTTTTATAGAATAACTTCCTTCACTGTCTTCATCACTCCGTAAATTACTGTAATGATGTAGCCATTGATTTTCTGTTATTAGATTAATGTTTGAAATGTTATTCTGATTGAGAATAAGCACCGTCTGTTGCTAGTCATTTTGGAATACACACTTACTCACAGTAGTTGATATTTATTTCTTGCAGAGAAATAGCGTTGTACAACCTCGAAGCACTTACGCAATATGAAATACAAAATGAATGATCGTATTGTAACTTATCCTCCCTTACTGGCAGAATAAAGAGCGAAAGAAATATTTAGATGCAGCAAAAGTGTGCAAAGCATTAATCCTGCGGCGCACAGCGTCCACCCCAGCTGTTGACGGTCACTTCTTTGGCGTTTCCAGTGAGTCCTGAGACCGCAGCTGCACACAGTCCAAGGCAGTGGTCACTGCCTGCTGCTGTCGTGCCCTGCAGGCATTTACAGCCTCATGACTGACTGACAGGGGCGGTGAAGAGACCATTAAAGGCTATCCACTGCACTGAAAGTCATGCACCACAGAGTTAAGATAGATCCGCCTCGGGAAAGACACGTCGTAAATGCGATCGCACGATGCGGTTACTGCTTTAACCAGCAAATTATCTCCAGCTATCATTATATTTCATTAATCTTTGTGATTTACGTATTCCATCGTTCGTTTCAATCCCTCTTGGTGGATCAGGTCTTGGCGTCATTATTGGAAAGCATTTGACCATGAAAAATATTACAATCCCTTCCACAGACAAAATGGAAATAAATATAGTATCGGATTCCGCAGTAAAGAATGCTAAGACTCGACTTTATATCTAATTAGTACTTACACGACATGACGTATGCTACTGGTCGTTTTGCACTCAATCAATGTGTACACAGCATTGATAGAGTGACTTGTAAAGTGAAAATAATTTGTTGTTGTGGTCATCAGCCCTGAGACTGGTTTGATGCAGCTCTCCATGCTAATCTATCCTGTACAAGCTCCTTCATCTCCCAGTACCTACTGCAACCTACATCCTTCTGAATCTGTTTTGTGTATTCATCTCTTGGTCTCCCTCTACGATTTTTACCCTCCACACTGCCCTCCAATGCTAAATTTGTGATCCCTTGATGCCTCAGGACATGTCCTACCAACCGATCCCCTTCTTCTAGTCAAGTTGTGCCCCAAACTTCTCTTCTCCCCAATCCTATTCAGTACCTCCTTATTAGTTACGTGATGAACCCAACTAATCTTCAACATTCTTCTGTAGCACCACATTTCGAAAGCTTCTATTCTTTTGTTGTCCAAACTATTTATCGTCCATGTTTCACTTCCATACATGGCTACACTCCATACAAATACTTTCAGAAACGACTTCCTAACATTTCAATCTATACTCGATGCTAACAAATTTCTCTTCTTCAGAAACGCTTTCCTTGCCATTGCCAGTCTACATTTTACATCCTCTCTACTTCGACCATCATCAGTTATTTTGCTCCCCAAATAGCAAAACTCCTTTACTACTTTAAGTGTCTCATTTCCTAATCTAATTCCCTCAGCATCACCCGACTTAATTCGACTACATTCCATTATCCTCGTTTTGCTTTTGTTGATGTTCATCTTATATCCTCCTTTCAAGACAATGTCCATTCCGTTCAACTGCTCTTCCAAGTCTCTTGTTGTCTCCGACAGAATTACAATGTCATCGTCGAACCTCAATGTTTTTATTTCTTCTCCCTGAATTTTAATACCTACTCCGAATTTTCCTTTTGTTTCCTTTAGTGCTTGCTCAATATACAGATTGAATAACATCAGGGAGAGGCTACAACCCTGTCTCACTCCCTTCCCAACCACTGCTACCCTTTCATGCCCCTCGACTCTTATAACTGCCAGCTGCTTTCTGTACAAATTGTAAATAGCCTTTCGCTCCCTGTATTTTACCCATGCCACCTTTAGAATTTGAAAGAGAGTATTCCAGTCAACATTGTCAAAAGCTTTCTCTAAGTCTACAAATGCTAGAAACGTAGGTTTGCCTTTCCTTAATCTTTATTCTAAGCTAAGTCGTAAGGTCAGTATTGCCTCACGTGTTCCAACATTTCTACGGAATCCAAACTGATCTTCCCCGAGGTCGGCTTCTACCAGTTTTTCCATTCGTCTGTAAATAATTCGCGTTAGTATTTTGCAGCTGTGACTTATTAAACTGATAGTTCGGTAATTTTCACATCTGTCAACACCTGCTTTCTTTGGGATTTGAATTATTATATTCTTCTTGAAGTCTGACGGTATTTCGCCTGTCTCGTACATCTTGCTCACCAGATGGTATAGTTTTGTCAGGACTGGCTCTCCAAGGCCATAACAAAATTAATTATTCTTTCCAAACGGATTCTACAAATAATTGCAGACACATTTAAGAGAAAAATGTCAGTTATTATTCAGTAATAATTAGAATAACGCACAGCACCCAACAAACACCACTAATCGCATCGCAAGTGACAAATAATTTACAAGAAGAGGAAACCTTCACTTCCCAAAGTTTTATTTTAGCAAATAGTGAAAGAGATTTAGAAGTTATCGTTGACATTCCTCGTGCACACACTTGATGTGTTACACAGTTTTATTTCGCGTATAAATGTCCTTATATTCCTATTCCATTATATACACTCCTGGAAATTGAAATAAGAACACCGTGAATTCATTGTCCCAGGAAGGGGAAACTTTATTGACACATTCCTGGGGTCAGATACATCACATGATCACACTAACAGAACCACAGGCACATAGACACAGGCAACAGAGCATGCACAATGTCGACACTAGTACAGTGTATATCCACCTTTCGCAGCAATGCAGGCTGCTATTCTCCCATGGAGACGATCGTAGAGATGCTGGATGTAGTCCTGTGGAACGGCTTGCCATGCCATTTCCACCTGGCGCCTCAGTTGGACCAGCGTTCGTGCTGGACGTGCAGGCCGCGTGAGACGACGCTTCATCCAGTCCCAAACATGCTCAATGGGGGACAGATCCGGAGATCTTGCTGGCCAGGGTAGTTGACTTACACCTTCTAGAGCACGTTGGGTGGCACGGGATACATGCGGACGTGCATTGTCCTGTTGGAACAGCAAGTTCCCTTGCCGGTCTAGGAATGGTAGAACGATGGGTTCGATGACGGTTTGGATGTACCGTGCACTATTCAGTGTCCCCTCGACGATCACCAGTGGTGTACGGCCAGTGTAGGAGATCGCTCCCCACACCATGATGCCGGGTGTTGGCCCTGTGTGCCTCGGTCGTATGCAGTCCTGATTGTGGCGCTCACCTGCACGGCGCAAAACACGCATACGACCATCATTGGCACCGAGGCAGAAGCGACTCTCATCGCTGAAGACGACACGTCTCCATTCGTCCCTCCATTCACGCCTGTCGCGACACCACTGGAGGCGGGCTGCACGATGTTGGGGCGTGAGCGGAAGACGGCCTAACGGTGTGCGGGAGCGTAGCCCAGCTTCATGGAGACGGTTGCGAATGGTCCTCGCCGATACCCCAGGAGCAACAGTGTCCCTCATTTGCTGGGAAGTGGCGGTGCGGTCCCCTACGGCACTGCGTAGGATCCTACGGTCTTGGCGTGCATCCGTGCGTCGCTGTGGTCCGGTCCCAGGTCGACGGGCACGTGCACCTTCCGCCGACCACTGGCGACAACATCGATGTACTGTGGAGACCTCACGCCCCACGTGTTGAGCAATTCGGCGGTACGTCCACCCGGCCTCCCGCATGCCCACTATACGCCCTCGCTCAAAGTCCGTCAACTGCACATACGGTTCACGTCCACGCTGTCGCGGCATGCTACCAGTGTTAAAGACTGCGATGGAGCTCCGTATGCCACGGCAAACTGGCTGACACTGACGACGGCGGTGCACAAATGCTGCGCAGCTAGCGCCATTCGACGGCCAACACCGCGGTTCCTGGTGTGTCCGCTGTGCCGTGCGTGTGATCATTGCTTGTACAGCCCTCTCGCAGTGTCCGGAGCAAGTATGGTTGGTCTGACACACCGGTGTCAATGTGTTCTTTTTTCCATTTCCAGGAGTGTAGTTCTCAAACAGACTAATTATTCCATTATAAGATTTTAAAAAAATTAAAAATAAGAAGTCTTTTAAGAGATAAGTTTATGTCATTATCGGTCAGGCGTCATGGGTAGTTCGTATGCCTAGTGCAAGTCTTTCTATTTGATCCCACTTCGGCGACTTGCACTCCGGTGATGATAATGAGATGGCATAATGAGAACAACACAAATAGTCGCCGAGAGAACAAAATCTCCGACATGGCCGGTAATCGAGTCCAGGGCTACACGATCTAGCTTTTTTATCATTTTTATTTATTCTTAAATATGGCCTCCAGTCTCTCTTTACAGAACCCCATTACGCTCGTCATGTGTGACTTCGTCAGCTAACGTCTTTAGCTATACAAATTAGAATAAATTTCCTTTATGCTCGTGAAACCATTAGACAATGAGCTGCGAATTATAAATACTCACACTTCATCAAAAGCGGAGTATAAAATTAAAAATGAAGCACGGTTACAATTGAAGTTTGAAGACACAATTCTTCATATGCAACTAATATGCTCATGTGAGACCGCTGTGTATTTGTGCTCATTAAATAACAAATTACAAGCAGCAGGTTTTTCTGTGATTTGTCAAAGGAATATGATTGTGTGAACCACAACATCCTTTTAAATAAATTAGAATTCTATGGTGTCACTGGCAGTGCTGCAAAATGGTTCAAGTCATACCTCGCTAACAGCAAACAAAGGGTGTCAGTGCAAGGGACTAGTGAATTAAGTCACCAGTCATCATCAGAATGGGAAGAAATTACATTTGGTGTCCCACAAGGATCCATCTTAGCGCCATTGCTTTTTCTTGTGTACATTAATGATCTCTCATCAGTTACACTGCCAGAAGCACAGTTCGTTTTGTTTGCAGATCACACAAGTATTGCAATAAATAGTATGTCGAGTGTAGTTCTAGAAAGATCAGCTGATGATATTTTCATGGATATTAATAAATGGTTTAAAGCCAACTCACTGACATTAAACTTCGAAAAGACTCACTATATGCAATTCAGAGCCTGTAAGAGGTTTCCACCCAGCATATGCATAAAGTATGAAGAAGAGCAGATACAAGAGGTTGACAGTCTTAAATTCCTGGGATTACAACTTGATAATAAATTGAGTTGGGAGGAGCATACCACAGAACTGCAGAAATGCCTTAACAAATCTGTATTTGAAATTCGAATGTTAGCTTACATAGGCGACATAAAAATGAAATAGCTTGCATACTTTGCCTACTTTCATTCCATAATGTCATATGATATAATATATTCGGGTAACTCTTCAAATCAAACAAAAGTTTTCAGAGTCCAAAAGCGTGTAATACGTATTATTTGTGGAGTAAATTCACGGACGTCCTGTAGAAACCTCTTCAAAGAACTGGGTATACTAACTACTGCCTCTCAGTATATTTACTCATCATCGAAATTTGTCCTAAATAATATATCTCTTTTTCCAACAAACAGCTCAGTTCATACACACAGTGTTGCTCCTTAGGAACTGTAGATGTACATGCTGCGGATGTGACAGGATTTTTTTTTTCACTATGTGTCATGATTCAACTTCATTTTGCTTTGACTGTTACGTCATGGTTTTGCAGTTTTCACAATCTTTCAATGTACGTTACTTTTTATCAAATCACTACGTTTATTTGATCTCGTATTTTGCGCAGCTCATACCATTCCAGACTGTGCGAGGTGGCGCAGTGGTTAGAACAATGGACTCGCATTTGGGAGGACGACGGTTCAATCCCGAATCCGGCCATCCTGATTTAGGGTTTCTGTGATTTTCCTAAATCGCTCCAGTCAAATGGCGGGATGTTTCCTTTGAAAGAGCGCGGCCGACTTCCTTCCTTGTCCTTCCCTGATCCGATGAGACCGATGACCTCGTTGTTTGGTCTTTTCCCCCAAGCATCCCAGTCCATACCATTCCAGTTTCGCATTTATTTCCAGAAATTGTAAATTTATTTTCATTCCGTTTAATAACTCCAGTTGTCTCAAACCTAGCTGTAACTTACATGAGAAACAGCTTCTGTGCCCCCTCCTTTGTTTTGTCGCCCTAATAAATGGTCAACATGTTGCCATAATTTTTCTTGCAAAAGTGTGTTGTAATTTTGGATTGCCTCATTCCTCATTACAGCAAGAATATAGCAATTATAATCTATGGAATGCAACAAATAACAAACAGCTAACTGACTGGCATGGTAAATTTGATTTTATTCACAGTTATTGCTTCTGCAGTGTGAATGCCTGAAGCGGAGTACACTAAGCTTCGTGAAACCAAAAGATTAGCTATCTGAATAACAAACAAAACTGACACACGGAATACACCGAGCTGTCACCAGATGAAAAGGCAAGCACCAGATTAGCTGTCACACGACATTTATTTATCTACATAACCGCTTAACGTGTAACACTAATTTTATTCTCTCATATTTTCCTTTGAATATGTGTATGGCGTGTAACGTGCGACTACAGAGCGACGCTCCAGGTCAAGCGGACCACTGATGCTGGGAAGTTACCGGCTCACAGTTAGTGGTGTTCGTTTAAACACAGCAACTCTCCTGCTGTTCGCTAACACATAACAGCCGAGCTCACTGATTCCACACTGAAAAGCTGCAACCGCATTGCAGTACTCTATCTTACAGCTGGTTTGCCGTTACAGATTATCAACCACAATGATTATCTCAAATTGTGGGGTAAACAATTAACTATAATCAAACTACACATGTATTCTTACTACTAGTGAAGTGGGAATCATTCGGCCAGTCGACTATCTTTTCGCTCACTTAGTTTTTACAATTAAATTAACTGTTAATTCTGTCGTTTACATGTATTCATGCTGTGTCTCTCTATTACCGCCGATTTACACGCATCATGCATAATTCTTTTTCGATAAACGCTGAGATAACGTGAACAGAGAACAAATAGGATACTATTTTCTTAAATTTTTCTTTGGCGTAATCACTTGTTTCTTAAGCATGCACTGGCACTTTTCGTGAATCATTTTTCATGAGAAGTATTTTGTCATCACTTTTGTTGATCGTTAATTTAACCAGCCCAGCATTCGCTTAGACAAGTGTTGGGAAACCGCGTAAAAACCACACCCAGAGTGACCGGCAGAGCCGACAGAAATACTACAGATTGCTTTCACATGAAAAGAAGGAGTTAATATTTCAATCGACACGTAAAACCAGAACAGTTTGAGTCAGTTGTTTTCCAACAACCGATTGAATCAAATGCTTCTATTTGGTTGTTCTCCTCACTACTTCTTCTATGTCGCAGCTTAATCTGTGATAACTTACACTAACTTCACTTTAAAGGAGTTTTCTAGCAGCTCACATAAACAGAGAGAATTTGTATGTCAAAAACTTTACTCCAAAACCAAATAAATATTCAGTACCAGGAACAGAATTCTGGTGTTCAGTTGAGTTCTAAGAGAGTCAAACAAAAATAAGAAAAACATTCTGCGTAAATGGGATCAACAACTCCGCTGAACACACTAAAGCACACAATTAACGTACAATGTCGAGAAAACAGTAGAAATCACAGGAGCAGAATTTCTCTTGCTCCCTATACGTCCCATCTCCAGCAGCCGAAAAAAAAGGGCGGCGTTCTCTATTTGGCACGTAGCAACGTCAGGCTTCCTGGCTAATCAGAGACGTGTGTCACCCAAGGCTTTTGAATTTAACCTCCACTGATGACGACGTTCTTGGCTCCATAAATTACAACGGTTGGCCAATTTTACAAAATTTTCGAATTTGTGCTAATGATTGGTGGGTCAGATGAAGGCAAGACAGTTACTTGTCAGTCGCGAAGGTCGCATCGGCTGCTTTCTGATCACCAGCTCTGTTGTTGGCGCCTCAGTTCTCTCGGGTGACGGTACTGTGCGGAGACCTTGGCAGCAGGTGCGCAATATTAACAGCACGTGGGAATTCCCAAGGTGAAATCTTAAACTTTTCGGTCAAAGCCTTCTCATAAAATCCACCACTACTGTGCAGCACTTTGAACGAGCGTTCATAAAAGTTAATACAACTGATCTAATACTCCTCTACATACCAATTGATCCGAACAGTTTTTCTTTTTCGCCTGTTCAATTAACCCGTTTTCTTGAAAGCTACTGAATGATTCGGTAAACGAAGAAACAAACACGGTTATAGAGATAAATACGAAGCTAACTTTGATTAGGAGTCTGAGCAGAAGATGGAGTTGTGGAATTCAGTAACTGAAAAGTACGATAGTTCGGCAGAAACTGGACTATGTAACTGTGGATGAAATTTAGTGCAGTGGATACCTGTGCTAGATGAACGGTACGGTAAATCCTGATGCATTGTATTAAGACACAGAGTGAAAGCTGGAAGATATGGTACTTCCAACAGGCTGTCTGTAAGGAATTTCACGCAATCAGAGCAGCAACCACTGCTCTGATGTGGCGCTCAGATATGGTTTATGTTGCGGCCTGGAACGTAAACACCTCGTATGTACACATACAAATCTGTGCTGTAACTTAAGTCCTTACCTGCACGTGTCCACTGCTCTCGACAGTGTGCAACGCTTCCTCGTGATATAATCTCATGCTTTTTTTCCCAATCTCCCTTCACGTAAGTCAACGGTAGGGAGCAGGTACTCCTTCGTAGCTACCATACAAGATAATACAACTCATATCTTGCTGTATTTCAACTAATTAACCTGACCATTTTCTCTTGTTTGCCTGTTCAATTAGATCGTTCCGTTGCAAAATAAGAAATGAATCGCTGCTATGTCAACTAAATATAATTGTAGTGACCCATTGGAAGACGAAGTCTGAGATTTTGCAGACATATATTAGGACAGCGTCGAGTAGAAGACTGGGCAGTGGTGTGAGTCGTAGACTGATAGGGATGGCAACTGGAAAGTGAAACGTAGACTGTTGACGACGTTGGCCACAACAGGTACGTTTATGAGAGCCTTGGTAAAGGCCACAAGGAAGTAATGGAACTTTCATCTATTTCGAAAATTTATTTTTACCTACTCAAAAAGCGTTTTTCCTTGTATTTTATAGGCCACTGCATCCTCCAGCTGAAAGCTGAAAGAAATGCTCCCTCGAATTCATTGTCTATAATGAACTGTGTGTAGCTGTAGCAGTAGCCAGTACCCCGAACATGGTGCTGTAGTCTCTTTCGGCACATAGAATATATTGGCTTTGCATGTAGACTTATTTAAGCAGTAAAACGGACGAGGCAGCGTCTGGGTTTAGTAATCGTAAAGCAATACTGACATTTTAGTATACTGCGTAGAGGTATTATAGACAAAATTTCACAAGGACCCACCCTTGGTCGTATTTTTTAGGTGTTTGTTGCAACGGCGTGTTGCAGAGTTTTTTATGTGATACCTATTAAAGCTTTTTAAATAAAACCAGCGTTATTAACATTCTACATCTTTAGTCTTGATGTCGTTTATTTCTCAATACAGACACCCTGGCGGCGAACATACACTACTGGCCATTAAAACTGCTACACCACGAAGATGATGTGCTACAGACGCGAAATTTAACCCACAGGAATAATATGCTGTGATATGCAAATGATTAGCTTCTCAGAGCATTCATGCAATGTTGGCGCCGGTGGCGACACCTACAACGTGCTGACATGAGGAACGTTTCCAACCGATTTCTCATACACAAACAGCAGTTGACCGGCGTTGCCTAGTGAAACGTTGTGGTGCCTCGTGTAAGGAGGAGAAATGCGTACCATCACGTTTGCGACTTTGATAAAGGTCGGATTGTAGCCTATCGCGATTGTGGTTTATCGTATCGCGACATTGCTGCTCGCGTTGGTCCAGATCCAATGATTGTTAGCAGAATATGGAATCTGTGGGTTCAGGAGTGTAATACGGATCGGCGTGATGGATCCCAATGGCCTCCTATCACTAGCAGTCGAGATGGCAGGCATCTTATCAGCATGGCTGTAACGGATCGTGCAGCCACGTCTCGATCCCTGAGTCAACAGATGGGGTCGTTTGAAAGACAACAACCATCTGCACGAACAGTTAGACGACGTTTGCAGCAGCATGGACTATCAGCTCGGAGACCATGGCTGCGGTTACCCTTGACGCTGCATCACAGGTAGGAGCGCATGCGATGGTGTACTCAACGACGAACCTGAGTGCACGAATGGCAAAACGTCATTTTTTTCGGATGAATCCAGGTTCTGTTTGCAGCGTCATGATGGTCGCATCTGTGTTTGGCGACATCGCGGTGATCGCACATTGGAAGCGTGTATTCGTCATCGCCATACTGGCGTATCACCCGGTGTGATAGTATGGGATGCCATTGGTTACACGTCTCGGTCACCTCTTCTTCGCATTGACGGCACTTTGAACAATGGACGTTACATTTCAGATGTGTTACGACCCGTGGCTCTACCCTTCATTCGATCCCTGCGAACCCTACATTTTAGCAGGATAATGCACGACCGCATTTTGCAGGTCCTGTACGGGCGTGTCTGGATACAGAAAATGTTCGACTGCTGCCCTGGCCAGCACATTCTCCAGATCTCTCACCAATTGAAAACGTCTGTTCAATGGCGGCCCAGCAACTGGCTTGTCACAATTTTCCAGTCACTACTCTTGATGAACTGTGGTATCGTGTTGAAGCTGCATGGGCAGCTGTGTCTGTACACGCCATCCAAGCTCTGTTTGACTCAATGCCCAGGGGTATCAAGGCCGTTATTACGGCCAGAGGTGGTTGTTCTGTGTACTGATTTCTCAGGTTCTATGCACCCAAATTGCGTGAAAATGTAATAACATGTCTGTTCTAGTATAATATATTTGTCCAATGATTACCCGTTTATCATCTGCATTTCTTCTTGGTGTAGCAATTTGAATGGCCAGTAGTGTATTTCTTTCAACGAGAGACCAGTTTGTTCACACCGTCACTGTAGAACGTTTGATCTTGTTGACAGAGCTACAACCTCACCTGTGCTTGCACAGATTCATAAAGGTGGTCCTCGATGTTGAATAGTTCCTAAAACTGGTGGGGACTGTAGTGAGGGTGACCGATAACAATGAATCCAAGGCGTTGGATTGTTGCAGATGTCGCAACACACTTGTGTGCTCTGGCATCGTCATGCTGAAGGAGAGGGAGCTGCACGTGTGGACCGACTCTTCGACCTTGAAACTCGATTACAGGACTCTGTTTCTCATGCACAGACGTAGTTACAGTACACACCTCTACGCAACGCGGTACAATTCAGAGTCTTCTAACGGAAGAGGGCTGTAGATATGCAAACATGAAGAATGAAAAAGTTGAAAGTTCGATTTATTTAAAAAGTTTTAAGAGTTTCACATAAAAAGTTGAAGTACTTGGCACATGGTACGACCTATTGTAACAGTTATTAGAGCTTTCTCCACTTCTATTCACGTACGGATCATGGAGCACTGATTGCTTCAGTGACTTGTGTGTGCTGTAATTAGTCTAATTTTGTCTTTGTGATCCCTATGGAAGTAATCTGCACGGTTTGCTGAATTCTATAAGAGAAGAAAACGACGCATCACGAAGGTATTGCTCAAATGGGATGGAAATCGGTAGATGTGACGTAAATGTACAGACAAATAGAAGATTACAATTTCAGAGAAAATGGATAATTGTGTTCAAGTGTAAGAGCATAACAAATTGAACAAGTCAGTAACCTCTGACCCTTATAGAAGCATTGGTTGACAGAGTTATTGGATGTCCTCCTGAGGAAGCGTGTAGCCCTGCAAAACAGGTCAATAACGCAGGCCTGAACTACTACAATATGCCAGCCATGTCATGCAGTGTACACGTCAGTGGCTTGAAATACTTTTACTGATCCTGACATGTGCCAACTTTGCAAAGCAGATCAATATGACAGGCCGATACTATTCCAACACAATGTGCGTTTCACACGAGACAGTGGGAAAACCGTTTCATGTCCCTGTTGTTCAGGCTGCCCTTCAAAGCATGGCAGTAAGGCAGGCAGGTACTATTCCTGTACAATTCACCGGTCGTGAAGGGCAGTCTACACCACAGGGGCTATAGAAATCACTTTTTTGCCCTATTTCTACTCTAGTTGGGGCTAGGAGTTTATAAAGTGCACAGTGTTGATACTTGTTGAAGACTTCTGTCTTTGTGCCAAACTTGGTTGAAATCTATCCAGGTATTTGAGAGGATATTCACAGAAATACACATATATATATATTCCAACAAAAATGTATCCTTATTAACATTGCATTTATCACAAACGCAAAGCTATTTACTGAAATGAAATGTCTGGAGCTGGCATGCAGCAGCCTTGTAACACCATTTAGATAGGGCAGTTACACAGGCAGCATGTGTTGTTAACCTGATTGAGCAGTGTAGATATTTGCATAGTATTGCCGCTAATAGGATGAGCTTTACAAATGTATTTGGTAAATGTGTGTCTTTTATGGATGCTGTGTGTTAATAAAAGTTTTTGCCAAATAACTCAATATGAAGAATTACAAATTGCTGCTCATGGTGCGACATAACCTCAGAAAATTTTGCAGAATGCTAGGAGAGAGATCGTTGTACGTTTGACCACTTTGTTGAAAGACAAAATGAGGGACATTTCGTTGTTACGCTCGATGCAGGACACTTAAAATGAATCTTAAAGGGCAAGCACAATGACAGTCAGAGAGCCACATCCAATAGACCCACATCCATCTTCAGATATGGGTGCTGCTTGCCACAAGACACATTGTCGCTCATGTAGCCCTGCTGACTCACATATGCTTTAAGCCCGAGATTGCCACTAGAAGTAGCCTCCCTTCCCCTATGTCTCATTTGTCTTACTAAAACGATTATTACCTAGGAATAAGTACCAAATTTTTCTTTAATGTAATAGAAATATAAATAAATTCTTGTTTTATGTCATAGTGCTGATACATGAATTTTTTAAAAATTGTGTTTTACCAATAGTTACTGAAACTCACAAGCCACGGTCGAAGAATGTAAAACAATTTTAAAAAGCAGGGTGGACATATTTTAGTTACCCCAGAATGCATCATGCCAACATTGTGTAATACATGCGGTACATAATGGTCTAAGATTTCCGCACAAGCTTCTTCAGGTATCCCAAAAGTCTGCTGAAAAACTTATGGCCGATTAAATCACATAGAGCTGATCTGTTACTATACTACGTGATCAAAAGCATCCGGACACCTGTCTGAAAAATGACTTACGAGTTCATGGCACACTCCATCGGTAATACTGGAATTCAATATGGTGTTGGCCCACCCTTAGCCTTGATGACAGCGTCCACTCCTGCAGACATACGTTCAGACAAGTGCTGCATGGTTTCTTGGGAACGGCAGCCCTTTCTTCACAGAGTGCTGCACTGAGGAGAGATATCGATTTCGGTCGGTCAGGCCTCGCACGAAGTCGTCGTTCCAAAACATCCCAAAGGTGTTCTGTAGGATTCAGGTATGGATTCTGTGCATGCCAGTCCATTACAGGGACGTTATTGTCGTGTAACCACTTCACCACAGGCCGTGCATTATGAACAGGTGCTCGATCGTGGTGAAAGATGCAATCGCCATCCCCAAATTGCTGTTCAACAGTGGGAAGCAATAAAGTGCTTAAAACATCAATATAGGCTTCTGCTGTGATAGTGGAACGCAAAACAACAAGGGGTGCAAACCCCTCCATGCAAAACACAACACCATAACACCACCTCCTCCGAATTTTCTTGTTGGCACTACACGCGCTGGCAGATGACGTTCACCACTCATTCGCCATACCCACACCCTGCCATCGGACCGCCACAATCTTTACAGGGATTCGTCACTCCACACAATGTTTTTCCACTCTCGAATCGTGCAATGTTTGCGCTCCTTACACCAAGCAAGGTTTCGTTTGGCATTTACCAGTGTGATGTGTGTCTTATGAGCAGCCGCTCGACCATAAAATCCAAGTTTTCTCACCTCCCGCCTAACTGTCATAGGGCTTGCAGTGGACCCTGATGCAGTCTGGAATTCCTGTGTGATGATGTGGATAGATATCTGCCTCTTCAACTGTCGGCGGTCTCTGTCAGTCAGCAGACGAGTTCGGCCTGTACACTGTTGTTCTGCACGTGTCCCTTCACGTTTCCACTTCACTATTACATCGGAAACAGTGGACCTAGAGATGTTTAGGAGTGTGGAAATCTCAGGTACAGACGCGTGACACAGGTGACACCCAATCACCTGACCACATTCTAAGTCCGCCAGTTCCGCGGAGCACCCTTTCTGCTCTCTCACGATGTCTACTGACTACTGAGGTCGCTGATATGGAGTACCTGGTAGCAAGCGGCAACACAATGCACCTAATATGAAAAATGTATGTTTTTTGGAATTTTAGGATACTTTTGATCACATAGTGTAAGTTCACTCGCTGGTCCAAACAGTGGCAGGTAAGTTCTATGAGATTAAGATCGGACGAGGTGCGATTGGGTGTTCATCACACCAGAAACGTATTGACGCAACCCTTTGAACATATATTTGGAGACTAGAGCATCCACAGGATGTAGAAAAATGAATGTAGATGTAAATGTCACTGAGGATGCTGAAATAAAGGTACTTGTTCTTACTCTCGCCAACCAGGTTGAGAGGGCACAAATCATGGAACGATGAACATCGCGAAAACATCACAGAACCACCTCTGATCTGAACTAAAACCTCCACACTGCGAGTTAAACACATCATTGGTCCGTCGATACACTCGACGGATTGCAGCACTCGTAAAGAGATAAGATCGAAACTCTTTGGATCAATCAATCTCCCGTGTTGTTTAGCCCATCAGTGACATGCATCTTTATCTGCCGTTGTCAGAAGATGGCTATTGCGAGGTAACAAACTGCTGTCGAGTTTGAAACTGATTGTCATTGACAAGCCGTGATACTCGTCTGCGCATGCTGTCGGGAGGAATTTCCTTACTGCCACTGTCCTCAAACCGTGTCACCTCTATACAAGTGGTACTCCAATCCTTGTGGACTCGCTACACAGTTCGCACTGACACGCCCAAAAAATCAGACAGCTACATTCACGCTGTAGTCATGGGCACGTCGGAAAACTCCGTTCAGTCATTCTGTCACGTGTCCACGTAGAATCATCTGCGCTTATTACATACAGCCCACTGGTACACGCACACCGTTTCTCTGCCATGACTTACATTAACAGTGAAGGATCACAAGGCAACCTGGTAGTAGTTCTACACTAACTAAAGCACATCAAAGCAATGACAATGTTCTTCTGAGGAGGTATGGAGAGCTTACACTACCTAAGTTAGTACCTCTATCGAATCTAGTTTCTTTTTATACTATTAAGTGCAAATGTCGCACTCAGATACAGTTACTTTACAACCCAAATGAAAAATTCACTTATAATCGCACAAGGACACTGAGCAGAATTAGGGTACTAGCTTTTCGACGTAAATGGTAGATCCAAAGAAATTGAAATCAAAACTTTTTGACATATTCGTTCTGTTTTATTTGCTAATGTTAATACCCAAGTCATGTAACATAACACACCGTATCAAGTAAAGTAACATGATACATGATGTCATGATAGGACAGGGGGTAATACACAAAGAAAGCAGCTGCTCGGGTAGTAGAGTACTTGTGGAGTGCACATGCGGGTTTTTTAGGATAGGCTGTAGTTTGAGCTGCTCTGATGAACACTCGCCAGTCGATATGCTGTAAGGGAAGTCAAACGGCGTTCACAATAAAGACACTTCGACTACCACAATTTTATCAGTAAACTGTCGAAGTATTTGTAATAAAGTTTCAGAATTTACTGCCCTCCATGAAAGTTCTCGCCCTCAAATTATTCTTGGGACCAAGACCTGGCTGAAACCAGAAGTGGAGAGCTCTGAGATATTTAAGGAGTCGTTGAACGAATAGGGGAAACGGCGGGGGGGGGGGGGGGGGGTGTACATTGCAGTAGACAAAAATATTTTCTCTATCGAGATTGAAGTTGAGTGTGACAGTGAAGTCATCTAGTCACTTATAACAGGTGTAGGTGAAACCAAGTTAATTGTTGGATGTTTTTGCCGGCCACCCGATTCTGCTGTGACGGTTCTAGAGTCATTCAAGAAACTATACGGACAACAGCGTGGAAATACCCAGATCATGCTATACTAGTCGGAGGCGACTTTAACCTGACGAGTATAGACTATGGTGCCTATGGATTCATTGCGTGATGTCATTATAGCAACTAAGATTACAAAAGTAAATGGGTCAGTCAAGAAGGCTAGGAGACTGTTTCGGCAAGATAGAGCAGATATGCGGTTACTGTCCTCTTTGTAAGTAGACAAAGGATGGAAAAGACCAACCACGGTTTAATAACGAAATTCAGCGGATGCTGTTGCACTCTGGGTTCAAAAGGGAACGCACAACTGGCAACAAACGAAGCTTCGTAGAGATTCGTGTGTCTGTGAAGAGATTTATGCGTGAAGTATGCAACTACTACTACCGTCACGTATTAGCAGAAGATTTGCCGGAGAACCCGAGGAAATTCACGTGTTACGTAATATCGCTAAGCGGGTCTAAGGCCTCCATTCTGTCCTTTGTTGACCAGTCTGATGCGGCAGTTGAAGGCAGCAAAACGAATGCCGAAGTTTTAAAATTTACGTTCAAGAAATCGTTCACACAGACGAACCGTACAAACATACCGTCATTTGACCATCGGACAGACTTTCGTATGGAAAATACACTCCTGGAAACTGAAATAAGAACACCGTGAATTCATTGTCCCAGGAAGGGGAAACTTTATTGACACATTCCTGGGGTCAGATACATCACATGATCACACTGACAGAACCACAGGCACATAGACACAGGCAACAGAGCATGCACAATGTCGGCACTAGTACAGTGTATATCCACCTTTCGCAGCAAAGCAGGCTGCTATTCTCACATGGAGACGATCGTAGAGATGCTGGATGTAGTCCTGTGGAACGGCTTGCCATGCCATTTCCACCTGGCGCCTCAGTTGGACCAGCGTTCGTGCTGGACGTGCAGACCCCGTGAGACGACGCTTCATCCAGTCCCAAACATGCTCAATGGGGGACAGATCCGGAGATCTTGCTGGCCAGGGTAGTTGACTTACACCTTCTAGAGCACGTTGGGTGGCACGCGATACATGCGGACGCGCATTGTCCTGTTGAAACAGCAAGTTCCCTTGCCGGTCTAGGAATGGTAGAACGATGGGTTCGATGACGGTTTGGATGTACCGTGCACTATTCAGTGACCCCTCGACGATCACCAGTGGTGTACGGCCAGTGTAGGAGATCGCTCCCCACACCATGATGCCGGGTGTTGGCCCTGTGTGCCTCGGTCGTATGCAGTCCTGATTGTGGCGCTCACCTGCACGGCGCCAAACACGCATACGACCATCATTGGCACCAAGGCAGAAGCGACTCTCATCGCTGAAGACGACACGTCTCCATTCGTCCCTCCATTCACGCCTGTCGCGACACCACTGGAGGCGGGCTGCACGATGTTGGGGCGTGAGCGGAAGACGGCCTAACGGTGTGCGGGACCGTAGCCCAGCTTCATGGAGACGGTTGCGAATGGTCCTCGCCGATACCCCAGGAGCAACAGTGTCCCTAATTTGCTGGGAAGTGGCGGTGCGGTCCCCTACGGCACTGCGTAGGATCCTACGGTCTTGGCGTGCATCCGTGCGTCGCTGCGGTCCGGTCCCAGGTCGACGGGCACGTGCACCTTCCGCCGACCACTGGCGACAACATCGATGTACTGTGGAGACCTCACGCCCCACGTGTTGAGCAATTCGGCGGTACGTCCACCCGGCCTCCCGCATGCCCACCAGACGCCCTCGCTCAAAGTCCGTCAACTGCACATACGGTTCACGTCCACGCTGTCGCGGCATGCTACCAGTGTTAAAGACTGCGATGGAGCTCCGTATGCCACGGCAAACTGGCTGACACTGACGGCGGCGGTGCACAAATGCTGCGCAGCTAGCGCCATTCGACGGCCAACACCGCGGTTCCTGGTGTGTCCGCTGTGCCGTGCGTGTGATCATTGCTTGTACAGCCCTCTCGCAGTGTCCGGAGCAAGTATGGTGGGTCTGACACACCGGTGTCAATGTGTTCTTTTTTCCATTTCCAGGATTGTAGTAATAAGCTTACCTGGCTATAGAAACTACTGAAGGATTTGAAAGCAAATAAATCAGCAGGTTCGGATGGAATCCCAGTTCGATTTTACAGAGTACTCTACGGCATTGGCCCCTTACCTAGTTTGCACTCATCATGAATCTCTCGCCCAGTACGAATTCCCAAACGACTGGAAAAAGCGCAGATGACTGCGGTATATAAGGAGGGTAAAAGAATGGACCCGCAAAATTACAGACCACAATTTCTAACTTCAGTTTTCTGCAGAGTCCTTGAACCTATATTCTCTGTTTGAATATAATGAACTTTCCTGAGACTGACAAGCTTATGTATAGGAGTCAGCATGCTTTTAGAAAGCATCGCTCGTGGGAAACTCAACTTGTCCTTTTCTCCCATGATACACCGAGAACTATGGACGAAGAGCAACAGGCAGATTCCGTATTTCTAGATTTCCGGAAAGCATTTGACAGGGTGCCTCATTGCAGGTTGTTAACGAAGGTACGAGCATATGGAATAAGTTAACAGATATGTGAGCGGCTCCAAGACTTCTCAAATAATAGAACCCAGAATGTTGTCCTCGAGGGCGAGTGTTCATCAGACACAAAAGTATCGTCAGGGGCGCCCCAGGGGAGTGTGATAGGACCGCTGTTGTTCTGTCAGGGTGAGCAGCACTCTGCGGTTGTTTGCTGTCGTTGCCGTGGTGAAAGCTAAGGTGTCGAAGTTGAGTGACTGTAGTAAAATACAAGACGACTTACACAAAATTTCCATTTGGTATGACGAATGGCAGCTAGCCGTAAACATGAAAAAAACTGTAAGTTAATGCCGGTGAATAGGAAGATCAAACATGTAATGTTCGGATACAGTATTAGTAATGTCCTGCTCGACATAATCAAGTTGTTCAAATATCTAGGCGTAACGTTGCAAAGCTACATGAAATGGAACGAGCATCTAAGAGTTGTGGTGGAGAAGGCGAGTTGTCGACTTCGGTTTATTGGGAGAATTTTAGGAAAGAGTGGTTCACCTGTAAAGGAGATTGCATATAGGGCGCTGGTGCGACCTATTCTTGTGAACTGCTAGAGTGTCTGGGATCCGTACCAGATTGGACTGAAGGAAGACATCGAAGCAATTCAGAGGCGGGCTGCTAGATTTGTTACCGGTAAGTGAGAACACACCCTGTTGTGAATTGGCAGGAGCCAATTCACGGAGTTTGGAGGAAGCCGAAAGGCACGCGATTAAGCTCACGCAGGCTGGCGTGAGGTCTGGAACAGGTCAGAGAAATAAGAGTAACTGGTAGAATACTTAACTTTAATCCACAATTGGGGAACATCTCTCGTTACTGTACAGGCTTCACAATAATAATTATCAAATGCTATGGCGCCTTGCTAGGTCGTAGCAAATGACGTAGCTGAAGGCTATGCTAACTATCGTCTCGGCAAATGAGAGCGTATTTGTCAGTGTAGCTTCGCTAGCAAGTCGGCTGTACAACTGGGGCGAGGGCTAGGACATCGCTCTAGACCTGCCGTGTGGCGGCGCTCGGTCTGAGATCACTGACTGTGGCGACACGCGGGTCCGTCGTATACTAGCGGACCGCGGCCGATTTAAAAGCTACCACCTAGCAAGTGTGGTATCTGGGGGTGACACCACACATCCTGCGACAGACAATCTGTTCTTCTCGACTGCCTTCTCCAGAGTCACGAACAGGAACTTAAATAAAAATTGGAAACACATCCTACGACAGACAACATGTCTGTTCTTCTCGACTGCCTAATCCAGAGTGACGAACAGCCCGAAACACTTCGCACACCATACCAGAAAAGGCGTGACACGAGCACTTCCGAAGTCCTTCGTCTGCAATTTCGTCAGTCTTTTGTTTTTGATTTAAATTGTTTTTAATAATTCTAAAATGACTAATTGATAGTCAGCTGTTGAGATATATTTACATTAAAAAGTGAAGTCGTTCCAATGAGTAGTTTAACTAATAATAATAACTATACTTTAACGTTTTGGCGCCCTTGCTCCGAACACAGCAGCCAATCACAGAGCAGTAGCATTATGCAGGCGGTCTTTCTCACGGGAATGCTACCGAATCTAACATCTGTCACAGGTACCTCACACCACATTTCGTCACCTATATACTTCTTGCATCTCCACTGCTCTGGGAACAGCTTCCTGGAGCCTAATGTGATGGCTGACTAAGCCAGAAATATTACAGCGTGCATCCCCACTGTGGGGTACTTTCTATTACAGATGCATGCCACTCTCTAGAAGCACATAAATTTGTCTCTGTTATTGTTCCCTTCACCATACACGTAACAGGGGGTGGATTTGGAGGAGAAATGGTCACCTCCGGCAAACAATCAACCCCTGCCCCACCCCGAAACCAAAAACATTGTTTTAGTCTCTTCTTAGGAACAAATTAACCCTCAGAAATTTTGTCCTCCACAAAATAACATTTTTACGTACTACATGTACATTCTTCATCCCTATGATATTATATATTGTTTACTGTCGCTGGCGACTCTTCTGGATTTTGGGCACAGGATCCTTGACTTTAGCCTATGAAATGCAATACCTTGCAGCTAACATAGCACACTGGGCTGAGGAAGTACGGCGAACATATAAAAAAGCTTGAATATGTAAAGATGTTTTGTTTTAAATGTGTTGAAGCAGCCAGGTAAGTCGAAAACCTAGTTCCCTTCTTTTACAGCCCTCATGCTGGCCAGGATATATTCGCCTCTTTAGTGTTATGACAGTTTTTTTCATCTTTCAGACCCTCTTACGAGGTTGGGCTGTATCTAGAGCTTAGCTCTTACCAGCCATATGTGCTTTAATACTATTGGGATTCCATTTATTTATTTTATTTGGGAAAAATTGATATTTCCTGTTTTTACTTAAAATATTAATTATACAATTCAATAACAAAAATTCTTCAATAACTAATTATATGTCTTCTATTTGTATCCGTCAATACATTCTTTCGTTTTCCTACTTAATCTACTTTTCCCTCTTTTCTTCTTCTTGTTCCTGAGGGAAAATAATGTAATATCCCGGCATTCGCCTTACGAGTAGGGAAAACCCCTCTAAAACCCCACCTGGAATAATGTATCTTATAGAATGTTTTACTTCATTTCGTATTTTTGTCTAAAATCACACTTAATTTTTTTCAATATTTTTTTGATTGTGTGACTGACATTTGCACTTCAGCTTTCATTAACTAAATGGCTAATATTATTGGAAGGTCCAAGCGGAATAGTCCCATCCAATTCTTCATTAGTCTCCCTTATACATTGTGCTGTAGTATGTGACGGAAATTTATACTGGTAGCGTGGAAAACTGAAATGCATAAATTCTTCTTTTAATGTTTTAGTTGTTAGCGTATCAGAGTGAAGTCTATTCATTCCTATATTGCTGACAAACTCAATCAGTCGGCGCTGTAGCGGTAATATATTTACTGAATTATGTATATCTTGATTGGTAGCGTAGAGACTTGATATAGTAGCGATTCGTAAGATTCTTCTTTCCGTACTTAAAATTCTTTCTGTTTGCTGTTTACTTGCAATCCATACTGGTGCCCCATATTCCAAAACTGGTCTTATAAATGTTTTATAAGTATAAATTAATGTACTATTGGGTGCTCCTCTTATACGTCCTCTAATTAACTTTAGAAGTCCGATTCTTCTCCTTGCCCTTACTAGGATATTATCTGTGTGAGGCTTCCATGACAGTGTTGTGTCCATTATAAGACATAAATAATTTGCTTTTGATTTTCGTAAAATTTCTTCTCCCCAGAGTTTTAATTTTACCTTATCTGGTGTTTGTAATTAATTAGTAGCAAAATTTGTGTGTCTGAATATCAACAATTGACTCTTCATCGCATTAAGTTTAATGTGCCAGGTACTGAGCCACTTTTCTAATTTTATAAGGTATTGTGTATTTGTATTATTCAATTCTTCGGACGTTCTCTCATGACCCCAATAAACTGTGTCATCTGCGTAAAGTGCCAAACCTTCATTCCAATGGGTAGGCTGTGGAATATCAGCTGTATATAAGGTGTACAGCAAAGGTGAAAGAACCCTGTGGCACCGCGGCTTCCGGAATGAACGGACTAGAGTGTTTATTATTAATCGATACATATGTAGGCCTATTGTCAATAATAGAGCTAAGGAGTGAGAGAAATTGATTTGGGATACCAATTAATACAGGAGTAAAATTAATACATGAGTAAAATTTTTCGTTCTGGTTCCCAATTTCACCATAATTTTTATATTAAACGGCCACAGCTTGGCAACCGATGTAAATTTTTGTTGACTTGAGCAACGAATAATCCGGTATAGCCTTTTATTTTCTTTCGACACATATTGCTTGAGTTGGACATCCATAGTCTGGCTCTTCTATTGTTACCTGCCTAGCATGGTTGAACCTGTTCAGTATAGGCTACTGTCACCTGAGAGTACATAAACCTCAAAAATACGTCTGTGTCACATGCAGACGGAAGGTCTTTTTGTTTTATTTTTTTAAATTTTCTTATTTTTCATATCTATTTATTTATCTTATTATTATTATTACTTTGTTTTACACGTTTTATTTATTATTTTGTTTAATTTCTTATTCCAGAATGAAATTTTCACTCTGCAGCGTAGTGTGCGCTGATATGAAACTTCCTGGCAGATCTGCCAGGAAGTTTCTTTAATTTGTTATTGTTTTTCTTAATTTTTGTTTTACAATTACTTTCAATTTGTCCGTATATGCATGAAACTGTGTAAGAAAACATATGAAAAAACCATAATACAATACACAAAATAGCAGCAAACATAAATACGATAACGTACGAAAAATTGAACACAGTGCAAATTTTTTTTTTTATAATGTATGCAAACAGTTTATATTACATAGATAAACTTAAGGCTACAACCATATTACGTAGATAAGCTGATGATTTGAAAGAAATGCAGACTGGAAGTACAAAAAGAAGTGTACACATGGTTCATGTCAAGTAGCAACTTAGAAACTTGGAGACTTTGCTAATCTCTCCATGTCCACTTATTCTGTTGAATAAGTCTACTTATCAAATGGAGTCTGGACGGTAAAACACTTTCGCCTAATTTAACAGCAGCATTAGGATGTCCATTAATGTTACAAACTAGCCCACAACAATAATGTGACCGACTACGCGACAAAACAGTACGAAATAATACACAGATGAAGCTGAAATTGGCCGTTACAAAATGTGAATGTATCTTCATAATTAATAAAGAAACACTTGTAATAATGCGTTAGGTTAGGCTGGCCTTCGACATCCACTTATTTGACCAACATCAGGAAGAAGCAACCTAAGACACCAAAAGGACAAACTGATAATTTAATTAATGTGACTAATTGACAATTCATTTGACCATTTAACTAGGTGAGGATTTAACCCGTTGAACAGTTAAATGATGGACCAAAAAATGCCCAACTCATCGGGAACCGTATCAATTTGTGGTTAAATCTAACTTACCTATCCGTTGACGTAACGTATCTATACGAAATATTTAAACATTTTCCAAATGATGGTGTAAATGAAATGTTGCGTCTGACACAAAACAACAAAAACGGAGTCTGCGTAATGAATCATACAATTCGCGAACGCTGACGATTCACGCAACAAACAATAAACTATTGAAAAGCATACGCACTGTTTTTATGTCTTATATTAAAATTCTTGTCCTGTTTATTTAAAGTATACAATAATAAAAAACGGAAGTTAATAAATTGCGGATAGAGAAACTTAACACGAAATTTTGCGACAAACAATCAGAACTAAATACAAGTATGACTGGCTGAAATAAGGAGCTGAACTGCCAAACAATGTATGCACCACGCAGAAGACTGAAATATAGAAATGTCACGCGCAAAAAAGCAATAAAACGTTTTTTTGCACCTAATATCAGAATGAAACTACATTTTTTGAAGATAGTTTTCAGTTTTATGGCAAGAATGCATTTTCGTATTTATTGGATTCACTTTAAACCATTTCCATGCATTCAGTTCACGTAAAAACGAATTTTACATGCCACGTTTAGACTGACTTTAAACTATCGAAATCGACCACGGATAAAGGTTACTGCATAGAAAACAAATCATATGGGCTTTGTCCGTTTATCCCGCTTCGTGCAAAGTTCACAGAAAAACTTTTTTTTTTTGTGCACGTGAAATCCGAACAGCAGTGACTCGTTTTGCACGTAAAATCCGAATGGCGCACATACAAATGATGCCATTAGCTCAGCATTAATTTCAGCCCACTTAAGGTCTTTTGCAAAAAGTGTTAATCACTTCACACCACTTGCTGGGCACCAGCTCCGGTTCGTCGTTCAAACCTCGTTTAGTATACTGTAACATAGCTACAGTCAGACAGTTATTCGAATACTTGACGAAATACACTACTGGCCATTAAAATTGCTACACCACGAAGATGACGTGTTACAGACGCTAAATTTAACCGACAGGGAGAAGATGCTGTGATATGCAAATGATTAGCTTTTCAGAGCATTCACACAAGGTTGGCGCGGGTGGCGACATCTACAACGTGCTGACATGAGGAAAGTATCCAACCGATTTCTCATACACAAACAGCAGTTGACCGTCGTTCCTTGGTGAACGTTGTTGTGACGCCTCGTTTAAGGAGGAGAAATGCGTATCATCACGTTTCCGACTTTGATAAAGGTCGGATTGTAGCCTACCGCGATTGCGAATTATCGTATCGCGTTTGTCGAGATATAATGACTGTTAGCAGAATATGGAATCGGTGGGTTCAGGAGGGTAATACGGAACGCCGTGCTGGATCCAAACGGCCTCGTATCACTAGCAGTCGAGATGTCAGGCATGTTATCCGCATGGCTGTAACGGATCATGCAGTCCTGTCTCGACCCCTGAGTCAACAGATGGGGACGTTTGCAAGACAACAACCATCTGCACGAACAGTTCGACGACGTTTGCAGCAGCATGGACCATCAGCTCGGAGACCATGGCTGCGGTTACCATTGACGCTACATCACATACAGAAGCGCCTGCGATGGTGTAATCAATGACGAACCTGGGTGCACGAATGGCAAATCGCCATTTTTTCGGACGAATCCAAGTTCTGTTTACAGCATCATGATGGTCACATCCGTGTTTGGCGACATCGCGGTGAACGCACATTGGAAGCACGTTTTCGTCATCGCCATAGTGGCGTATCACCCACCATTCGTTACACGTCTCGGTCACCTCTTCTTCGCATTGACCGCACTTTGAATATCGGACGTTACATTTCAGGTTTGTTACGACCCGTGGCTCTACCCTTCATTCGATCCCTACGAAACCCTACATTTCAGCAGGATAATGCACGACCGCATTTTGCAGGTCCTGTACGGGCTTCTCTGGATACATAAAATGTTCGACTGCTGCCCTGGCCAGTACATTCTCCAGATCTCTCACCAGCTGAAAACGTCTGGTCAGTGGTGGCCGAGCAACTGGCTCGTCACAATACGCCAGTCACTACTCTTGATGAACTTGTTGAAGCTGCATGGCCAGCTGTACCTGTACACGCCATCCAAGCTCTGTTTGACTCAATGCCCAGGCGTATCAAGGCCGTTATTGTGGCCAGAGGTGGTTGTTCTCGGTACTGATTTCTCAGGATCTATGAAACCAAATTGCGTGAAAATGTAATCACATGTCAGTTCTAGTATAATAAATCTGTCCAATGAATCACCACTTATAATCTGCATTTCTTCTTGGTGTACCAATTTTAATGGCCAGTAGTGGAGATACGTAATTTTATTTGATAATTTTATTTAGATATCAGTTTAGGTGACTCGTTGTTGTTGTTGTTGTGGTCTGCAGTCCTGAGACTGGTTTGATGCAGCTCTCCATGCTACTCTATCCTGTGCAAGCTTCTTCATCTCATAGTGTCTACTGCAGCCTACATCCTTCTGAATCTGCTTAGTGTATTCATCTCTTGGTCTCCCTCTACGATTTTTACCCTCCGCCCTGCCCTCCAATACTAAATTGGTGATCCCTTGATGCCTCAGAACATGTCCCACCAACCGATCCCTTCTTCTAGTCAAGTTGTGCCACAAGCTCCTCCTCTCCCCGATTCTATTCAATACCTCCTCATTAGTTATGTGATCTACCCATCTAATCTTCAGCATTCTTCTGTAGCACCACATTTCGAAAGCTTCTATTCTCTTCTTGTCTAAACTATTTATCGTCCACGTTTCACTTCCATACATGGCTACACTCCATACAGATACTTTCAGAAACGACTTCCTGACATTTAAATCTATATTCGATGTTAACAAATTTTTCTTCTTCAGAAATGCTTTCCTTGCCATTGCCAGTCTACATTTTATATCCTCCCTATTTCGACCATCATCAGTTATTTTGCTCCCCAAATAGCAAAACTCCTTTACTACTTTAAGTGTCTCATTTCCTAATCTAATTTCCTCAGCATCACCCGACTTAATTCGACTACATTCCATGATCCTCGTTTTGCTTTTATTGATGTTCATCTTATGTCCTCCTTTCAAGACACTGTCCATTCCGTTGAACTGCTCTTCCAAGTCCTTTGCTGTCTCTGACAGAATTACAATGTTATCGGCGAACCTCAAAGTTTTTATTTTTTCTCCATGGATTTTAATACCTACTCCGAACTTTTCTTTTGTTTCCTTTATTGCTTGCTCAATATACAGATTGAATAGCATCCGGGAGAGGCTACAACCCTGTCTCACTCCCTTCCCAACCATTGCTTCCCTTTCATACCCCTCGACTCTTATAACTGCCATCTGCTTTCTGTGTAAATTGTAAATAGCCCTGTATTTTACCCCTGCCACCTTCAGAATTTGAAATCCCCTATACACGAAACTCGTTACTTGTATTACTGTAGATATTACCACATCCTATTTCCAGCTGGTTTCCCTTCATATCTCTAACGACGGAAGGGGTGTGAAGGCTCCGCGTCCACCGAGAAGCAGTTTACGGAAACCAGCTGGATGTAGCGGTCTAAACAGAAATACATACGAGTAGGTGACTTACCTACTTTTGCGTATAGGTTCCTGAAGACTGCGCCAATGAGGAACCAAAACTGCTAGCTAAATAAAAGTATTACATAAAATTACGGCTGTTCGGATCTATTTTCTTCAAAACTTCCGCTAGGTGCAGTCGCATTCCTCCCGCAGTCGCATTCCTTCCACAGGATTAAATTATGCATATGCTCGAGTAGCTATAGAAATGGCCTGTGGTCCAGAGCACCCCAAATACTTTTTACCCCATGTACCACATCTACATCTACGTACATACTCCGCAATCCACCATACGGTGCGTGGTGGAGGGTACCTCGTACCACAACTAGCATCCTCTCTCCCTGTTCCACTCACAAGCAGAACGGGGGGAAAATGACTGCCTATACGCCTCTGCACGAGCTGTAATGTCTCTTATTTTATCTTTGGGGTCTTTCCGCGAAATGTAAATTGGCAGCAGTAAAATTGTACTGCAGTCAGCCTCAAATGCTCGTTCTCTAAATTTCCTCAGTAGCGATTCACGAAAAGAACGCCTCCTTTCCTCTAGAGACTCCTACCCGAGATCCTGAAGCATTTCCGTAACACTCGCGTGATGATCAAACCTACCAGTAACAAATCTAGCAGCCCGCCTCTGAATTGCTTCAATGTCCTCCCTCAATCCGACCTGATAGGGATCCCAAACGCTCGAGCAGTACTCAAGAATAGGCCGTATTAGTGTTTTATAAGCGGTCTCCTTTGCAGATAAATCACATCTTCCCAAAATTCTACCAATGATCGGAGACGACTATCCACCTTCCCCACAACTGCCATTACATGCTTGTCCCACTTCATATCGCTCTGCAATGTTACGCTTAAATATTTAATCGACGTGACTGTGTCAAACGCTACACTACTAATGGAGTATTCAAACATTACGGCATTCTTTTTCCCATTCATCTGCATTAATTTACATTTATCTATATTTAGAGTTAGCTGCCATTCTTTACACCAATCACAAATCCTGTCCAAGTCATCATGTATCCTCCTACAGTCACTCAACGACGACGCCTTCCCGTACACCACAGCATCATCAGCAAAAGGCCGCACATTGCTATCCACCCTATCCACAAGATCATTTATGTAGATAGAAAACAACAGCGGACCTACCACACTTCCCTGGGGCACTCCAGATAATACACTCACCTCCGATGAACACTCACAATCGAGGACAACGTACTGGGTTCCATTAGTTAAGAAGTCTTCGAGCCACTCACATACTTGGGTACCAATCCCATATGCCCGAACCTTAGTTAGGATTCTGCAGTAGAGCACCAAGTCAAACGCCGGCCGCGGTGGTCTAGCGGTTCTGGCGCTGCAGTCCGGAACCGCGGGACTGCTACGGTCGCAGGTTCGAATCCTGCCTCGGGCATGGGTGTGTGTGATGTCCTTAGGTTAGTTAGGTTTAAGTAGTTCTAAGTTCTAGGGGACTTATGACCTAAGATGTTGAGTCCCATAGTGCTCAGAGCCATTTGAACCATTTTTGAACCAAGTCAAACGCTTTCCGGAAGTCACAGAATATGGCATCCATCTGATACCCTTCATCCACGGTTCGCAAAATATCATGTGAAAAATAGCGAGTTGCGTTTCGCAGGAGCGATGCTTTCTAAAGCCGTGCTGATGCATGGGCAGCAACTTCTCTGTCTCAAGGAAATTCATTATATTCGAACTGAGAACATGTTCGGGAATCCTGCAACAAACCGATGTTAAGGATATTGGTCTGTAATCTTTCTTGTACCTCGAATGCAACTGCCTTTGCTTCCTGAGCATTCTCCGAATGTTCTTGGCTCAAATAGGAATCGACGATCAAGAACTCTACAAAACGCGATTCTCCGGGCGGTCTTTTCATACATATTTGTTCCAAACGATTAATAACTATCACAACGCTTCATATGGCAGCATTCAATGCACTGGCCATTTCTCTTCCTAGTTCCATTACAAGTGAATACGACGCAGAGAAAGTGCTAGCCAGTAACTTAAGTATCCGCATAACTACAACGAAAATGGAACGACTAAACTAGCTAGGCTTCCAGGTGCTGGTATTGATTGGGTCGTCGGTGATTCCTCCCAGAGGCAAGGTGGTTTTTTGAGGCGACGAGCGCAGCAAGTGGCTGAGCAGGTGGCCGGAGCCGGCATCGGCATGCGCCGCGGCCAGGACGTGCCCAAGGGGGCGACGGCGCCGCCGATACACGCGGCCGCCGCTCTCCACAGCCACTCGGCGGGCCGTCTGACGTCTTCCACTGTGCCCGCTTCTACATTCGGGAACGGTGCTTCTTCAGTAACAAAGGGGCTCGTTTGATGCACGTCGAACTCTCTCTGCAGTTCCCGCAGTAGCGGCGGCGACGAAGGGAATTGAGGGAACCTTTGCCTCTGCCAGTATATACGTCTGCTTGCATTAAGTAAAAAATAAATAAACAATAGATATAGTTTCGGACATTCTGTTATTATAAGTGAGTAATTTACCAAGTGGGTAGCCCTCTTTGAACGCGTGAAAAATTGGTGATTTTCTTGATTTTTTCAAGAATAAAAGGTAATGCTAAATGTGTGTGTGTGTGTGTGTGTGTGTGTGTGTGTGTGTGTGTGTGTGTGTGTGTGTGAAATCTTATGGGACTTAAGTGCTAAGGTCATCAGTCCCTAAGCTTACACATTACTTAACCTAAATCACCCTAAGGACAAACACACACACCCATACCCGAGGGAGGACACGAACCTCCGCCGGGACCAGCCGCACAGTCCGTGACTGCAAAGCCATAGACCGCTCGGCTAATCCCGCGTGGTCTACATACGATAATATAGATTTATTCCTTATACTTCTGCGTCACACATTGGACGCTTCTTGTAACCGCTGCACCAGGTGAAAAGACACCTTGCAGACGAAACTTTCGTCATCAATGGAAATTCCCGAAGCCCTCCCATTGTTCCTGCAACAAAATAGTTGTGTATAAGTCATTTCCAAAATAAACGAAAAAAAGACACACCAACGAGGAAGTATTCGACGGGACTGAAATCGGATGAATTAATTAAGCGAAAGAACTTCTCAAATTAACAATAATTTTATCCTCGAACTCTTCCGTTTGGTCAGTGTTTGCATGTTGTTGTTGTGGTCTTCAGTTCATACACTGGTTTGATGCAGCTCTCCATGCTACTCTATCCTGTGCAATCTTCTTCATCTCCCAGTACCTACTGCAACCTACATCCTGCTGAATTTGCTTAGTGTATATATCTCTTGGTCTCCCTCTACGATTTTTACCCTCCACGCTGCCCTCCAGTACTAAATTGGTGTTCCCTTGACGCCTCAGAATATGTCCCACCAACCGATCCCTTCTTCTTGTCAAGTTGTGCTACAAATTTCTCTTGTCTCCAATTCTATTCAATACCTCCTCACTAGTTGTGTGATCGACCCGTCTAACCTTCAGCATTCCTCCGTAGCACCACATTTCGAAAGCTTCTATGCTCTTATTGTCTAAACTATTTATCGTCCATGTTTCACTTCCATACGTAGCTACACTCCATACAAATACTTTCAGAAATGACTTCCTGACACTTAAATCAATACTCGATGTTAACAAATTTCTCTTCTTCAGAAATGCTTTCCTTGCCATTGCCAGTCTACATTTTATATCCTCTCTACTTCGACCATCATCAGTTATTTTGCTCCCCAAATAGCAAAACTCCTTTACTACATTAAGTGTCTCATTTCCTAATCTAATTTCCTCAGCATCAGCCGACTTAATTCGACTACATTCCATTATCCTTGTTTTGCTTTTGTTGATGTTCATCTTATATCCTCCTTTTAAGACACTGTCCATTCCGTTCAACTGCTCTTCCAAGTGCTTTGCTGTCTCGGACAGAATTACAATGTCATCGGCGAACCTCAAAGTTTTTAATCATCTTGTGGTGCAGTTCTTCTTGTTATCTCCGTGCTTGCTAAGAAAATGGGATGAGAAGTTCCGCCTTATGCAATACACCTTATTTCTTTTGTTTCACCCATACATGTTTCAGCACTTTTGTGCTATCATCAGTGGGTTCTATTTATTTTTAACTGTAAATTTGTTGTTAACATATTAATATTTTCGTCGTTTACAACATTATGTAAAAGGTGCATTTACAACTTAATTGGCGAAAAGTAACATACCTTACATTACATTATTGTCCTCTTGTTTTGGTAGCTGTTATGCTACACAATATACAACATGTCATCTGCAAACAGCAAAACGTAATTTATTTTCTATTTGTTATGTATTTACGAACGGAAATAAGACTGTATCACGTTTTCTTTCTGTAACTTACAGTTTTGAAGTTGTGGTAGGTTTTCCTGTTTTGTTGGCGAAGTAAATGGGCTTACTTCTTTGCCTGTGTTCGTGTGGCAATGCAGTTTATCGATTATTCAAAACATAGGCGGAGTTTTCGCTGCCATTACGTGTTGTTGTGGTTGTGTGGCGTTCATTTGTTTCGTAGCGTGTTCTGTTGGCTGAGGCGCGCGAGTTTGAGTTGTATTTGGTGTCAGTTGTGTGTGGTTTATGTGGGTTTGTCTGTGTGTGATGAGTACTGGGGCAGAGAGGGAGTGTGTGTGTGTGTGTGTGAGAGAGAGAGAGAGAGAGAAGGAGAGAGAAAGAAAGAAAAGAGAGAGGATTTATGTGTGTGTGTGTGTGTGTGTGTGTGTGTGTGTGTGTGTGTGTGTTTTACTTGTACAGTTCTTCTATTGTGGTGAAGAGAGTTTTGTTGCACAGTGATGTGTATTCATTGAGTACTTTCCTTTCTTGAGCTATTGATTTTTGGATGTGGTAGTTTTCTTCTATAGTTAATTTTTGGTATAGGCTGCTGATGGTTTTTAGGATGTGAAGGTCAGTTTCAATGTTTGTTGGGTGGTGGTTGTGTGCTACCAGGTGGTCTGCAAATGTTGAGTGTGTGCTATTGCTTTTCAGTGCTCTGAGGTGTTCATTATATCTGGTTCTGAAGGTCCTGCATGTTTGGCCCACATATACAGATTGACAGCAGTTGCAAGTACACACCTGGAAATTGAAATAAGAACACCGTGAATTCATTGTCCCAGGAAGGGGAAACTTTATTGACACATTCCTGGGGTCAGATACATCACATGATCACACTGACAGAACCACAGGCCCAAAGCCACAGGCAACAGAGCATGCACAATGTCGGCACTAGTACAGTGTATATCCACCTTTCGCAGCAATGCAGGCTGCTATTCTCCCATGGAGACGATCGTAGAGATGCTGGATGTAGTCCTGTGGAACGGCTTGCCATGCCATTTCCACCTGGCGCCTCAGTTGGACCAGCGTTCGTGCTGGACGTGCAGACCGCGTGAGACGACGCTTCATTCAGTCCCAAACATGCTCAATGGGGGACAGATCCGGAGATCTTTCTGGCCAGGGTAGTTGACTTACACCTTCTAGAGCACGTTGGGTGGCACGGGATACATGCGGACGTGCATTGTCCTGTTGGAACAGCAAGTTCCCTTGCCGGTCTAGGAATGGTAGAACGATGGGTTCGATAACGGTTTGGATGTACCGTGCACTATTCAGTGTCCCCCCGACGATCCCCAGTGGTGTACGGCCAGTGTAGGAGATCGCTCCCCACACCATGATGCCGGGTGTTGGCCCTGTGTGCCTCGGTCGTATGCAGTCCTGATTGTGGCGCTCACCTGCACGGCGCCAAACACGCATACGACCATCATTGGCACCAAGGCAGAAGCGACTCTCATCGCTGAAGACGACACGTCTCCATTCGTCCCTCCATTCACGCCTGTCGCGACACCACTGGAGGCGGGCTGCACGATGTTGGGGCGTGAGCGGAAGACGGCCTAACGGTGTGCGGGACCGTAGCCCAGTTTCATGGAGACGGTTGCGAATGATCCTCGCCGATACCCCAGGAGCAACAGTGTCCCTAATTTGCTGGGAAGTGGCGGTGCGGTCCCCTACGGCACTGCGTAGGATCCTACGGTCTTGGCGTGCATCCGTGCGTCGCTGCGGTCCGGTCCCAGGTCGACGGGCACGTGCACCTTCCGCCGACCACTGGCGACAACATCGATGTACTGTGGAGACCTCACGCCCCACGTGTTGAGCAATTCGGCGGTACGTCCACCCGGCCTCCCGCATGCCCACTATACGCCCTCGCTCAAAGTCCGTCAACTGCACATACGGTTCACGTCCACGCTGTCGCGGCATGCTACCAGTGTTAAAGACTGCGATGGAGCTCCGTATGCCACGGCAAACTGGCTGACACTGACGGCGGCGGTGCACAAATGCTGCGCAGCTAGCGCCATTCGACGGCCAACACCGCGGTTCCTGTTTGTCCGCTGTGCCGTGCGTGTGATCATTGCTTGTACAGCCCTCTCGCAGTGTCCGGAGCAAGTATGGTGGGTCTGACACACCGGCGTCAATGTGTTCTTTTTTCCATTTCCAGGAGTGTAAGTTGGTAGATGCCAGACTGGCTGTATTTGTCAGTGTTGGTGGTAATTCTTCCAAATCTGCTCTGTATTGTGTTGTTGGTTCTGTATGCTATGTTGAGTCCTTGTTTCTTTAGTATATTAGCCACCCTGTGTATGACTTTGTTGTTGTAAGTCATTATGTGCCATTTGTTGCTTACTGTCTGCCGATTTGTTGTGTGATGAGTTGTGTTTGTATGTATGTGTGTTTCATGGTTATGTGCTGGTGGTTTTTGTATTTTGTGGTTTATTTTGTCTATTCTCTTTGCATCATATCCATTCTCCTGTGCAATTTGTTTTATTGTGTTCAGTTCTTGTGTGTAGTCATGCTTATTCATGGGTATTTTGTTCAGCCTGTGAAGTAAATATCTGAAGCTGGCTTCTTTGTGGGTTATGGGGTGATTGGATTGGTTATGAATAATGGTGCTGGTGAGTGTGGGTTTTCTGTAGATTGTGAATTCATGTTTGTTGTTTCTCTTGTGTATAGTGAGATCTAAGAAGTTAAGTTTTTCATCTGTTTGTGTTCCTATGGTGAATTGTATTTGTGGGTGGATGGAGTTTATGTTATCATGAAGTTCTTTTATGCGGGACAGTGGTTCGTCTATTAAGCAAATTATGTCATCTACGTATCTGTACCAATATATTATTTTGTACTGTTTTGGTATTACTATTTTGTCAAAGATTTGTTTTTCTATTTGGTTGAGGAAAATGTCAGCTAGGAGGCCACTGATTGGGGATCCCATGGGTAGTCCATCTTGTTGAGAGTAAAATCTGTTGTTGAATGTGAAGTAGTTCTGTTCTGTGATGAGCCTGAGTATGGCTAATATTTCTTGTATGTTTGTTGTGGGTATGTTTCCTTGCAGTTGGAGGTTTCTTTCTATTATGTTGATGGTTTCTTCTGTTGGGATGTGTGTGTACATTGAAATTATATCAAATGAAACCAATGTTGCTGTGTTTGGTATGTTTTCATTTTTTATTTTTTCTATTAAGTCACTTGAGTTCTTTAGACTTCTGTTGTCAGTGTATTTGTATATTGTCTGTAGCAGAGTGTGTGTGTGTTTGGCTAAGTGGTATGTTGGTGCTTTGGTGAAGTTAATTAATGGACGTATGGGTATTCCGGGTTTGTGAACTTTAGGCAATGATTTTAGGGTGGGGGCCTTGGGATTTTTCTGTATCATTTTTTAAATCTGTGTTTCTGTGAAAATTGTTTATATGTTTCTAAGGGTTTTCTGTAACTTGCTTTGGTATCGGTTTGTTGGGTCACTTGTTAATTCTGTGATGTTGTTGCTTTGGATGAATTCTAATGTTTTGTGAATGTATTCCTGTTTGTTTATGACTACTATTGTATTACCTTTGTCAGATTTTGTGATGATGGCATTTTCTTGTGTTAATTTATTCTGTAGTTTTCTGTAGGTTTTTTCTTCAGGAGTCCTAGTGTTTTCTTTTATGGTGGTTTTGTTCTCTTTGATTATATTTCTTATTTCCTTAGCAACTAGTTCTCTTGTTAGGTTTGCATTAAATTCAGGTGTGTTTAGTGTTTCTTGTTGCTTTATGATGTTTTCAGTTCAATCCAACAAAAGAAACTCACAAAAATGTTAAATCACACAAACACCCACCAATCCCACCACCAATACAACCAACACACCTTTCACAAAAGAGTGATTAATCTAGCAGACATAACATTATCTGAACAAGAAAGCAGCCTACTTGAAAAGGGTCCCAAACATAGCATTAACACAGTGGTGTCACATAGGACAGTAGAAAATATCATAACAGAAACTGAAAACATCACAAACCCGGAATACCCATACGTCCATTAATTAACTTCACCAAAGCACCAACATACCACTTAGCCAAACACACACACACTCTGCTACAGACAATATACAAATACACTGACAACAGAAGTCTAAAGAACTCAAGTGACTTAATAGAAAAATAAAAAATGAAAACATACCAAACACAGCAACATTGGTTTCATTTGATATAATTTCAATGTACACACACATCCCAACAGAAGAAACCATCAACATAATAGAAAGAAACCTCCAACTGCAAGGAAACATACCCACAACAAACATACAAGAAATATTAGCCATACTCAGGCTCATCACAGAACAGAACTACTTCACATTCAACAACAGATTTTACTCTCAACAAGATGGACTACCCATGGGATCCCCAATCAGTGGCCTCCTAGCTGACATTTTCCTCAACCAAATAGAAAAACAAATCTTTGACAAAATAGTAATACCAAAACAGTACAAAATAATATATTGGTACAGATACGTAGATGACATAATTTGCTTAATAGATGAACCACTGTCCCGCATAAAAGAACTTCATGATAACATAAACTCCATCCACCCACAAATACAATTCACCATAGGAACACAAACAGATGAAAAACTTAACTTCTTAGATCTCACTATACACGAGAGAAACAACAAACATGAATTCACAATCTACAGAAAACCCACACTCACCAGCACCATTATTCATAACCAATCCAATCACCCCATAACCAACAAAGAAGCCAGCTTCAGATATTTACTTCACAGGCTGAACAAAATACCCATGAATAAGCATGACTACACACAAGAACTGAAAACAATAAAACAAATTGCACAGGAGAATGGATATGATGCAAAGAGAATAGACAAAATAAACCACAAAATACAAAAACAAACAGCACAAAACCATGAAACACACATACATACAAACACAACTCATCACACAACAAATCGGCAGACAGTAAGCAACAAATGGCACATAATGACTTACAACAACAAAGTCACACACAGGGTGGCTAATATACTAAAGAAACAAGGACTCAACATAGCATACAGAACCAACAACACAATACAGAGCAGATTTGGAAGAATTACCACCAACACTGACAAATACAGCCAGTCTGGCATCTACCAACTTACTTGCAACTGCTGTCAATCTGTATATGTGGGCCAAACATGCAGGACCTTCAGAACCAGATATAATGAACACCTCAGAGCACTGAAAAGCAATAGCACACACTCAACATTTGCAGACCACCTGGTAGCACACAACCACCACCCAACAAACATTGAAACTGACCTTCACATCCTAAAAACCAGCAGCAGCCTATACCAAAAATTAACTATAGAAGAAAACTACCACATCCAAAAATCAATAGCCCAAGGAAAGAAAGTACTCAATGAATACACATCACTGTGCAACAAAACTCTCTTCACCACAATAGAAGAACTGTACAAGTAAAACACACACACACACACACACACACACACACACACACACACACACACATAAATCCTCTCTCTTTTCTTTCTTTCTTTCTTTCTCTCTCCTTCTCTCTCTCTCTCTCTCTCTCTCTCTCACACACACACACACACACACACACACACACTCCCTCTCTGCCCCAGTACTCATCACACACAGACAAACCCACATAAACCACACACAACTGACACCAAATACAACTCAAACTCGCGCGCCTCAGCCAACAGAACACGCTACGAAACAAATGAACGCCACACAACCACAACAACACGTAATGGCAGCGAAAACTCCGCCTATGTTTTGAATAATCGATAAACTGCATTGCCACACGAACACAGGCAAAGAAGTAAGCCCATTTACTTCGCCAACAAAACAGGAAAACCTACCACAACTTCAAAACTGTAAGTTACAGAAAGAAAACGTGATACAGTCTTATTTCCGTTCGTAAATACATAACAAATAGAAAATAAATTACGTTTTGCTGTTTGCAGATGACATGTTGTATATTGTGTAGCATAACAGCTACCAAAACAAGAGGACAATAATGTAATGTAAGGTATGTTGCTTTTCGCCAATTAAGTTATAAATGCAACTTTTACATAATGTTGTAAACGACGAAAATATTAATATGTTAACAACAAATTTACAGTTAAAAATAAATAGAACCCACTGATGATAGCACAAAAGTGCTGAAACATGTATGGGTGAAACAAAAGAAATAAGGTGTATTGCATAAGGCGGAACTTCTCATCCCATTCTCAAAGTTTTTATTTCTTCTCCATGGATTTTAATACCTACTCCGAACATTTCTTTTGTTTCCTTCACTGCTTGCTCAATATACAGATTGAATAGCATCGGGGGGAGGCTACAACCCTGTCTCACTCCCTTCCCAACCACTGCTTCCCTTTCATACCCCTCGACTCTTATAACTGCCATCCGGTTTCTGTACAAATTGTACATAGCCTTTCGCTCCATGTATTTTACTCCTGCCACCTTCAGAATTTGAAACGGAGTATTCCAGTCAATATTGTCAAAAGCGTTCTCTAAGTCTACAAATGCTAGAAACGTAGGTTTTGCCTTGCATATAAAAAAAACAATATGGTAATTTTGAGTCCGCCCTGATGCAAAACACTTCTGTTATTTTTGTATGTATAGCATAGTTATGAAATAGTGTGAAACATTATTGCATTTGTAGTGTTTATTTTTTATATAATGTTTCAGTGTGTTTTATAACTATGCTATTTTTCTGCATCTTTTTGATTTAAAGAACCCACTGATGATGGCGATAGTTATCGCTGAAACTAGTTTGTGGAAAAAAATAAATAAATAACAAAAGTGTTTTGCATCAAAACGGACTCGCAGTACCAACAGCCTTTTGTTGTTTTCGCAAATTAAGCAAGACAATAAGAGTTGACCCACATATGGCCCTTATGTAAGCAGTTATTCGGCTTGCTGTTCTTTGTTAGACCTGCTGGATGTCCTCCTAAGAGATATCCTCCCAAATTCTCTGCAATTGGCGCGTTAGACCGTTAAAATGCCAAGCTTCGTTGGAGGGCCTGTCCATAACGCTCGGAACGTTCGCAATTGTGGAGTGATACGGCTAACCTTCCTGGTCACGCCAGGGTTTACATGAGATGTATTCGCAGTTGTGAAAACAAGCGGTCGCCTTAATGGCTTTGGCTATCCGCTCACGACTTACAGCCAAACCAAAACCTCCATATGTTGTTGTTAATGAGTCACCACCTGCACTCGTACACATTACGCAGTCCCAGTACTGAGGAGAGACATTTTAATTGAAAGTCGCTACCTGGTATCGGCGAATGAAAACGATATTTCAGTGCCTGTGTTATTCAGAAGTAAGATGCAATACTCCTTCAACTTGGAATCTCATTGACTAGAGTGTAATTGTCTTCAGTGATGAGTCCCTCTTTGAACTGAACCCCGATGTCCAGCGAAGAGGGGTCTGGAGACGCCCAGTACCAGCAGTGGGATACCAGCGTGATTGTCGGGCGCTATCCGAGCGTGATGGTCTGGGGTGCCATTTCTCTTCATACATAGAGGAGGATATCCAGTAACTCAGTCAATCCCAGGCCAAATAACTGCTTGCACAATAGCCAGAGGTCGATCTACGTGTTATCGGCTTGCTCAATATGAGAAGCTCTTCCTCCTGAATAAATCATCTCTTGAGTAAATCATCTCCCATTCGGATGAGTCCTTGTTTTTTTTTCCTCTCTCTCTCTCTCTCTCTCTCTCTCTCTCTCTTTCTCTCTCTCTCTCTCCACAGACTCAGCTATTTCACACAAGTTCTCTAGCCTACTTGGAGGGACTAGCACTCGTCGATGAAAGTATACTGCCGAGACACGGCTTAGTCACAGCTTGGCAGATTGTTTCCAGAATGAAATTTACCACAGCAGCGGAGTGTGCGGGAGAAGTTCTGTAAGGTTTAGAAGGTAGTGGCGGAAGTAAAACTGTGAGGGCGGGTCGTGAGTTGTGCTTCGATAGTACCTTAGAGCCCTTTCCCACGAAATGCAGGAGTCCCAGGTTCGAGTTCTGGTCTGGCATGCAGGTTTAATGTGCAGGAATTTTCGGCGTTCGCGTAGCCAACAGCTGATGCCTCCGATTACTAGCACAGGTGCAGAGAGGCAAAGGCTAGTGTCTCCCACAGCATAATACGACGCCAAACGGCCTGCATCCGAGGTGCTTCGTGCAGCTGTTCGTCTGAATGACGACCCTCGACCTGGTGTTCAAATGGTCCAAATGGCTCTGAGCACTATGGGACATAACATCTGAGGTCATCAGTCCCCTAGAAATTAGAACTACTTAAACCTAACTAACCTAAGGACATCACACACACATCCATGCCCGAGGCAGGATTCGAACCTGCGACCGTAACAAACGCGCGGTTCCGGACTGAAGGGCCTAGATCCACTCGGACACTGCGGCCGGCGACCTGGTGTAACAAGAAACTAGATTCATCTGACCAGTTTCCTTTGATCCACTGTCCAATGCTGGTGATCCCAGGTCCACATCAGACATAGCTGACGATAAAGCTGGATCAACATGAAACACAATGTTTGACAAGCCTCACGTTCAACAATTGATCCACTGTCCAATGCTGGTGATCCCAGGTCCACATCAGACATAGCTGACGATAAAGCTGGATCAACATGAAACACAATGTTTGACAAGCCTCACGTTCAACAATTGATCCACTGTCCAATGCTGGTGATCCCAGGTCCACATCAGACATAGCTGACGATAAAGCTGGATCAACATGAAACACAATGTTTGACAAGCCTCACGTTCAACAATTGATCCACTGTCCAATGCTGGTGATCCCAGGTCCACATCAGACATAGCTGACGATAAAGCTGGATCAACATGAAACACAATGTTTGACAAGCCTCACGTTCAACAATTGATCCACTGTCCAATGCTGGTGATCCCAGGTCCACATCAGACATAGCTGACGATAAAGCTGGATCAACATGAAACACAATGTTTGACAAGCCTCACATTCAACAATTGATCCACTGTCCAATGCTGGTGATCCCAGGTCCACATCAGACATAGCTGACGATAAAGCTGGATCAACATGAAACACAATGTTTGACAAGCCTCACGTTCAACAATTGATCCACTGTCCAATGCTGGTGATCCCAGGTCCACATCAGACATAGCTGACGATAAAGCTGGATCAACATGAAACACAATGTTTGACAAGCCTCACGTTCAACAATTGATCCACTGTCCAATGCTGGTGATCCCAGGTCCACATCAGACATAGCTGACGATAAAGCTGGATCAACATGAAACACAATGTTTGACAAGCCTCACGTTCAACAATTGATCCACTGTCCAATGCTGGTGATCCCAGGTCCACATCAGACATAGCTGACGATAAAGCTGGATCAACATGAAACACAATGTTTGACAAGCCTCACGTTCAACAATTGATCCACTGTCCAATGCTGGTGATCCCAGGTCCACATCAGACATAGCTGACGATAAAGCTGGATCAACATGAAACACAATGTTCGACAAGCCTCACGTTCAACAATGTCCTCTCCGAAACACGTCAGCACCAACACTGTATCCAGTCGTCAGATTTGTCACAGATCGCCACCTATTCTCCTTTACAGAGCGGTCAAGGATCCTCCAATCTTGACGTTCTATGGTGGGGTGTGAACGCTCAACAGCTTGTTCCCTAATCACCGTATTACCGTCATTCACCCTCTTTCAATACTGATGACAGTAGCACGTGAGCAGAAGACCGGCCTCGCTGTTTCCTAGATAATCATTCCCTTGCTGCCATATTTGTCACATTTGTTATGTCTGTGGATTTCATCATTGTGGCATATGTCGTCGCCAAAATGATTTCCCACTCATCTCTGGTCAGCTTGTATACAGTACTCCCTTACCGCGTCATGTGTCCGTTACAATGCCAGGCAGCATCCAGTTTCGCGGTGGGCAGTGGCCATGATGTTTTGGGTTATCAGCGTAGGTCTACGGCTGTACCATGTTCCAGCGACGTACGTAAAGTGTTGCTATAGGAATAGATACACTACTGGCCATTAAAATTACCACACCACGAAGATGACGTGCTACAGACGCGAAATTTAACCAATAGGAAGAAGATGCTGTGATATGTAAATGATTAGCTTGTCAGAGCATTCATGCAATGTTGGCGCCGGTGGCGACACCTACAACGTGCTGACATGAGGAAAGTTTCCAACCCATTTCTCATACACAAACAGCAGTTGACCGGCGTTGCCTAGTGAAACGTTGTGACGCCTCGTGTAAGGAGGAGAAATGCGTACCATCACGTTTCCGACTTTGATAAAGGTCGGATTGTAGCCTATCGCGATTGTGGTTTACCGTATCGCGACATTGCTGCTCGCGTTGGTCCAGATCCAATGATTGTTAGCAGAATATGGAATCGCTGGGTTCAGGAGTGTAATACGGATCGGCGTGATGGATCCCAATGGCCTCCTATCACTAGCAGTCGAGATGACAGGCATCTTATCAGCATGGCTGTAACGGATCGTGCAGCCACGTCTCGATCCCTGAGTCAACAGATGGGAACGTTTGCAAGACAACAACCATCTGCACGAACACTTCGACGACGTTTGCAGCAGCATGGACTATCAGCTCGGAGACCATGGCTGCGCTTACCCTTGACGCTGAATCACAGACAGGAGCGCCTGCGATGGTGTACTCAACGACGAACCTGGGTGCACGACTAGCAAAACGTCATTTTTTCGGATCAGTACAAGTTCTGTTTATAGCATCATGATGGTCGCATCCGTGTTTGGCGACATCGCGGTGAACGCACATTGGAAGCGTGTATTCGTCAACGCCACGCTGGCGTATTACCCGGCGTGATGGTATGGGGTGCCGTTTGTTACACGTCTCGGTCACCCCTTGTTCGCATTGACGGCACTTTGAACAGTGGACGTTACATTTCAGATGTGTTACGACCCGTGGCTCTACCCTTCATTCGATCCCTGCGAAACCTTACATTACAGCAGGATAATGTACGACCGCATGTTGCAGGTCCTGTACGGGCCTTTCTGGCTAGAGAAAATGTTAGAGTGCTGCTCTGGCCAGCACATTCTCCAGATCTGTCACCAATTGAAAACGTCTGGTCAATGGTGGCCGAGCAAGTGGCTCGTCACAATACGCCAGTCACTACTCTTGATGAACTGTGTTATCATGTTGAAGCTCCATGGGCGGTTGTACCTGTACACACCATCCAAGCTCTGTTTGACTCAATGCCCAGGCGTATCAAGGCCGTTATTACGGCCAGAGGTGGTTGTTCTGGGAACTGATTTCTCAGGATCTATGCACCCAAACTGTGTGAAAATGTAATCACATGTCAGTTCTAGTATAATATATTTGACCAATGAATACCCGTTTATCATCTGCATTTCTTTTTGGTGTAGCATTTTTAATGGCCAGCAGTGTATTTATTCAGTGCCTTTATATACCGGGAATTCCAACACGTGCAGTGACCTTCCCTCTATCGCTCTAATTCAGTATGTTTTTTTTTTCTTTTCAATATCTGTACGCACTTACTTCTCTATTTGTCATTTGTGCATCTGTGCAGAGATTAAAAAGTACGGTTTTCGGAAGCTGATTTGTGGAACCTGGTAACCACGACGAGACCAAAAGTTGTTTTGTAATTCATGGTACTGTAGTTCATATGTAGCAGTAACTCAAATTATACAGCCAAAATCTATGCTAATAAAAAACAGTAAAATCATCGTGTCTGTCCGAACACGCTAATCTCTGAAACCAATAGACAAATTTTCATAGGATTTTGACAGGTAGCTTGAGCGTAGGTTGCGGCAACGTTTAGGCTTCATTTCATCAAAATCATTTAATGGTAAATAAAGACACTGTAACTTAATTTTTAGGATCTGCTGAACTTAGTATTTCGGATGTTTGCCTTAGTAACGGCTTGTTACACCTAAGAATCAAGCGATGGCACTGTTAATTTTTTTTCCTACATCAGTGACAGACATATTTTCTGAAGCTTACGTCAGAGGAAGAAATAGCTCGGCAATCTTAGCTTTATGAACACAAACTAACATTAAATTTACTTGGCTAGGAACGAGTATATTAACATTTTACTCCGCTTTGTGCATTAAAGTCTTAAAGAAATTGTTTCGCTTCTTTCGATAGGTTTTACTTATGTTTTTGTTGCCTAGGAAAAAGATTTCATTGGCAAAGTGATCCTAAGGGTTTCATTTTTACCGATTGAGATGCGGAACACTAAAAAGCGACAGTATACTACATTCCTTCCTTAACTAACATTGAGAAGCCCCGGCGTATGGCTGGCTATGGAATAAAACCTGAAGTATTGCGTCTGCGTCTTATTGAGCTATACGAAACTGTGCAGGAAGAAAAGGAAATTATGATTTTATGCTCTAGGCGACAACGTCATTAGATAGGGAGCACAAGCACAGATTGGACAACGGCTGAAAGGAAATTAGTCTCCGTACAAAAGAATCTTGATGGCATTCATTTTCGAGTACTGTAGGGAAAGCACAGAAAGCTGAAAACTGTTTAATGGCAAATGGAATCCTAACCGATATGTCCCCATGAGATTCAGAGAGTCAATGAATGCATTAAAGCAGAAAAAAATTTATTTTATGAATATCGATTGGCGAAGCAACTTTTTTGTCTTTATATGTGATGATCTTCAATGTCACTGGAGATATGGAAACGAAGTTAACGGTGAATTATATTTCACAAAAGACTAAGTACTTTTCCACATGTTGAATGCTAATTTTTTTATCTGCCAACATCCTGATATAGGTCTTTCTTTCCTTCTAAAATTTGCTATGTATACTTAGAACGACATTGGAGTTCCATTAAAGAGAGAGGTATAGTTGTTGACGCATTTTATGTTTCTCAAATCATAATCTTTTCCAAACGAGAAGAGGAATGTGTAAATATGAAGAACAGCACTTCATAGTCGCTGCCTTACAAATGACAAGCACAGGCTAACAGATACTTACGGTATTTCTGTATTTCACAAAGTCGTTCGTATGTGTACCATCCACATACTGAGTACCTTTCAAACTACATGATTCGGTGTAAGAATCCACTACATGATCGTCAACGGTAAGGCTTTGCAAACACAAGACATTGTCATTATAACCTCAAAGAAACATTATGAGCCTGGCAATGCTCGAAAAATGATTGAATTGTTTATCATTCAAATAGAATTCTCAATTATCTCTATCGCTATACATTAGTCATCGCTGTTAACCGCAGGTACATCCAGAATCACTTTAAGCATGCTCGTAGTTGTGGATGTCGTGATGAACGACTCACCTTGATGCTTTGATGCAGTTGCTGCTTACTCTATTCGAGAATTAGTCTCCATCTATAAGTTTAACTTCCCTCTCCCTCCTTAGACACACTTCCCATAATTATCAAATTATCTATTCGTCATGCGTCATACTATGTCCTAGCAGCCTGGCACATCTTATACTCTGCCTGTGCCAGAATGTTCTTTTCTCCTCGATACAACTCAACAACTACCCATTATTTACCAAATCTACCCATCTAACTTGCATCATTCTTCCGTAGCAACACATTTCTAATGTTTATATTATCTTCTTGTTTGCACTGTTTATAGTCCACGTTTCACTGCCGAACAAAGCTACACGCTATACAAATTGCTTCAGAAAATAATTTTTAACACATGAATTGATAAACAATGTTAACGTCTTGCAAGTCCTCTTTTCCTAATCTGTCAGCACAGCCTGATTTGCTTCTATTGACTTTCATTATCCTTGTTTTATTTTTGGTCGGATTTTGTTTTTTTGACTCATCAGTCTTTCGACTGGTTTGATGCGGCCCGCCACGAATTCCTTTCCTATGCCAACCTCGTCATCTGAGAGTAGCATTTGCAACCTATGTCCTCAGTTATTTGCTGGATGTATTCCCATCTCTGACTTACTCTAAAGTTTTTACCCTCCACAGCTCCCTCTAGTACCATGGAAGTCATTCTGTGTTGTCTTAGATCTACTATCACCCAGTTCCTTCTTCTTGTCAGTGTTTTCCACATATTTCTTTCCTCTCTGCTTCTGCGTAGAACGTCCTCATTCCTTACCTAATTTTCAGCATTCGTCTGTAGCACCACATCCCAAATGCTTCGATTCTCTTCTGTTCCCCTTTCCCCACAGACCATGTTTCACTACCATACAATGCTGTGCTCCAAACTTACATTCTCAGAAATTTCTTCCTCAAATTAATGCCTGTGTTTGACAGTAGTAGTGTTCTCTTGGCCAGGAATGACCCTTTTGTCAGTGTTGGTCTGTTTTTAACGTCCTCCTTGCTCCGCCGGTCACTGATTATTTTGCTGCTTAGGCAACGGAATTACTTAATTTCATCTACTTCGTGACTATCAGACGTGATGTGAGTTTCTCGCTGTTCTCATTCCTGCTACTTCTCGTTACTTTCGCCTTTCTTCGATTTACTCTTTTTCCATTTTCTGTACTCATTAGACCGTTCATTCCCTTCAGCAGATCCTGTAATTCTTTTTCGCTTTCACTCAGGATAGCAATGTCATCAGCGAATCGTATCATTGATATCCTTTCTGTGGTGTCACCGCCAGACACCACACTTGCTAGGTGGTAGCCTTTAAATCGGCCGCGGTCCGCTAGTATACGACGGACCCGCGTGTCGCCACTGTCAGTGATTGCAGACCGAGCTCCGCCACACGGCTGGTCTAGAGACACTTCCTAGCACTCGCCCCTGTTGTACAGCTGACTTTTCTAGAGATGGTTCACTGACAAATTACGCTCTCATTTACCGAGACGATAGTTAGCATAGCCTTCAGCTACGTCAATTGCTACGACCTAGCAAGGCGCCATTATCATTTGCTATTTATCTTGTGATGCATGTACCGTCAGACCGATGTTCACCAATTATGGATAAAAGTTAAGTATTCCAGCAGCTACGTATTATTTTTACTAGACTCAACTCCTTTAACTGTTCCAGACCTCACGCCAGCCTGCGTGAGCTTAAACGCGTGTCTTTCGGCTACCGGTCATAGTGGCTTGGCTGTCTTTCCAAGTCACAACACTTTCACCTTGAATTTTAATCCCCCTCCTGAACCTTCCTTTTATTTCCGGCATTGCTTCTTTGATATACAGATTGAACAGTACAGGGGATAGACTACATACCTGTCTTACAAACCTCTTAATCCGGGCAATTCGCTCTTGGTCGTCTACTCTTATTATTCCCTTTTGCTCTTGTACATCACATTTATTACCCGTCTCTCCACATAGCTTACTCCTGTTTTTCTCAGAATTTCAAACATCTTGCATCATTTTACACTGTCGAACGCTTTTTCCAAGTCTACATATCCTATGAACGTGTCTTAATTTTTCTTTAGTCTTGCTTCCATTATCAACCGCAATGTCAGAATTGCTTCTCTGGTGTCTTCACCTTTCCTAAAGTCAAACTGATCGTCATCTAACACATCCTCAGTTTTGTTTTACATTCTTCTGTATATTATTCTTGTCAGCAGTTTGGTTGCATGAGCTGTTAAGCTGATTGTGTGACAATTCTCGCACTTGTCAGCTCTTGCAGTCTTTGGAATTGTATGGATGTTTTTTTTCCAAAAGTGAGACGTTAATAGTTGTTTTGTTGCCACTTTGCCCAATGATTTTAGAAATTCTGAAGAAATTTGATCTATTTTTCTGCCTTATTTTGATCATAAGCCCTCCAAAGCTCTTTCAGATCCTGACTGTAATATTGGATGCACTATCTCTTCTAAATCGACTCTTACTTCTTCTGTCACATAAGACAAATCTTCCCCTCATAGATGCCTTCAGTGTACTCTTTCCACCTCTCCGCTCTCTCTTCTGCATTTAATAGTTGAATTCCCGTTGCGCTCTTAATGTTACCACCCCTGCTTTTAATTTCACCGAAGGTTGCCTTTACTTTCCTATATGCCGAGTCAGACCCTCCGACAGTCATTTATTTTTCGATGTCTTGACACTTGTCATGCACCCCTTTAGTCTTAGCCTCAAAGCACTTCCTATTTATTTCATTCCTCAGTGACTTGTATTTCTGTATTCCTGAACTTCCCTGAACTTTTTTGAACTTTCTACTTTCGTCGATCAACAGAAGCATTTCTTCTATTACCCATGGTTTCTTTACAGTTACCTTCTTTGTACTTCTGTTTTTCTTTCCAACTTCTGTGATTGCCCTTTTTACGGATGTCCATTCCTCTTCAACTGTGCTGCCTACTGAGCTGTATCTAGAGCCTTAGAGAACTTCAAGCGTATTTCGTCATTCCTTAGTATTTCTGTATCCCACTGTATCCTGATCTCTGTCCTCTCCTCCGCCCTCTTTGAAAAGCTCGTTGGCAGAATGAGGGTGACTTCTTATGCTGGAAACCTTCGTCCGCCAATGCTGATTATTTATCAAAATTTAAGCAGTGGCGGGTTTCGAACCACGGACCCAACATTCCGATTACTAATCACAGACGCTACCTCAAGACCACTAGTCGCATGCTTCCCATAAACTCTTTTCAAGTCACCTGTTTTACTTTTGCTCTGTTGTTACTCAGCCACTGTCTGGCACCAATATTGCGACGACAGAGTACTGAGGTCGACCTTAGAGTGAGGCTGAATGGTCCAGTGCACACTCACAGGCGTCAGTGATGCAGCGATATCTGTACTGGTCGAGCAGAACCTACAGTGGTATAACTGCCTTACCGCAGCAGTCGCCAGTCGGTCGCGAGCACACGTGCCATGAAGAGGTGTCAACACCGCGTCAGTGACTCGTGACGTCGTCACTGGAGATCAGTCCCACACAGTACAGCTACCTCCTCAGCTCTCTCGAAGGCAGCCCGTCATGTTCTCAGGTGCGAACTGTTGACTGAGGTCCACAATGTTGGTAATTGTGAAGAATAGACCCTCGTCATCAACCATGGATCAAGCAAGACTGCAAAAGATGCTCACGAGTCGGCCGTACGGCTATTCGGAAGTGCCTCGCCTGGTCCGTCTGAAGATGGCAACTTGCAGATCATCAGGTTGTGCAGGAAAGCTGGCTGCTCATCAGTCTTCTCATCTGTGATGCCTCAGTAGGCAGCTGTGGTATGCATCAGACTGGCTGCCTCTCGGTGTTGGAGGCAGTAAACAAGTACACCACTGGCCATTAAAATTGCTACACAACGACGATGAAGTGCTACAGACGAGAAATTTAACCGACAAGAAGAAGATGCTGTGATATACAAATTATTAGCTTGTCAGAGCATTCACACAAGGTTGGCGCCGGTGGCGACACCTACAACGTGCTGACATGAGGAAAGTTGCAAACCAATTTCTCATACAAAAAAACAGCAGTTGACCGGCGTTGCCTGGTGAAATGTTGTTGTGATGCCTCGTGTAAGGAGGAGAAATGCGTACCATCACGTTTCCGACTTTGATAAAGGTCGGATTGTAGCCTATCTCGATTGCGGTTTATCGTATCGCGTCATTGCTGCTCGCGTTGGTCGAGATCCAATGACTGTTAGCAGAATATGGAATCGGTGGGTTCAGGAGGATAATACGGAACGCCGTGCTGGATCCCAACGGCCTCGTATCACTAGCAATCGAGATAACAGGCATCTTGTCCGCATGTTTGTAACGGATCGTGCAGCCACGTCTCGATCCCTGAGTCAACAGATGGGGATGTTTGCAAGACAACAACTATCTGCACGAACAGTTCGACGACGCTTGCAGCAGCATGGACCATCAGCTCGGACATCATGGCTGCGGTTACTCTTGACGCTGCATCACAGACAGGAGCGCCTGCGATGGTGTTCTCAACGACGAACCTGGGTGCACGAATGGCAAAACGTCATTTTTTCGGATGAATCCAGGTTCTGTTTACAGCATCATGATGGTCGCATCCTTGTTTGGCGACATCAGGCTGAACGCACATTGGAAGCGTGTATTTGTCATCGCCATACTGGCGTAGCACCCGGCGTGATGGTATGGGGTGCCATTGGTTACACGTCTCGGTCGCCTCTTGTTCGCATTGATGGCACTTTGAACAGTGGACGTTAAATTTGAGATGTGTTACGACCCGTGGCTGTACCCTGCAGTCGATCCCTGCGAAACCCTAAATTTCAGCAGGATAATGCACGACCGCATGTTGCAGGTCCTGTACGGGCTTTTCTGGATACAGAAAATGTTCGACTGCTGCCCTGGCCAGCAGATTCTCCAGATTTCTCACCAGCTGAAAACGTCTGGTCAGTAATGGCCGAGCAACTGGCTCGTCACAATACGCCAGTCACTACTCTAGATGAACTGTGGTATCCTGTTGAAGCTGCGTGGGCAGCTGTACCTGTTCACGCCATCCAAGCTCTGTTTGACTCAATGCTCAGGCGTATCAAGGCCGTTATTACGGCCAGAGGTGATTGTTCTGGGTACTGATTTCTCAGGATCTATGTACTCAAATTGCGTGATAATGTAATCACATGTCAGTTCTAGTGTAATATATTTGTCCAATGTCGGGTAGACCGTTCGCAGGGTGTAAGTCTTTCGATTTGACGCCACTACGGCGACTTATAAATACAAACTCAAATAAGGTTAGTGCAGGAGTAGGTTTAATAATGAACAAAAAATAGGAGTGCGGTTAAGCAACTAGAAACAGCATAGTGAACGCATTATTGTGGCCAAGATAGACACAAAGCCCACGCCTACTACAGCAGTACAAGTTTATATGCCAACTAGCTCTGCAGATGATGAAGAAATTGATGAAGTGTATGTTGAGATAAAATAAATTATTCAGGTAGTGAAGGGAGATGAAAATTTAATAGTCATGGGTGACTGGAATATGGATTGAGGCTAAGAAATGAAAGAGGAAGCCGCCTGATAGAATTTTGCACAGAGCATAACTTAATTATAGCTAACGCTTGGTTCAAGAATAACGAAAGAAGGTTGTATACATGCAAGAACCCTGGAGATACTAAAAGGTATCAGATAGATTACATAATGGTAAGACAGAGATTTAGGAGCCAGATTTTAAATTGTAAGAGATTTCTAGGGGCAGATGTGTACTCTGACCACAATCTATTGGTTATGAAATGTAGATTAAAACTGAAGAAACTGCAAAAAGGTGGGAATTTAAGGAGATGGGGCCTGGATAAACTGACTAAACCAGAGGTCCTACAGAGTTTCAAGGAGAGTATAAGGGAACAATTGACAGGAATGGGGGAAAAGAAATACAGTAGAAGAAGAATGTGTAGCTTTGAGGAATGAAACAGTGTAGGCAGCAGAGGATCAAGTAGGTAAAAAGACGAGGGCTAGTAGAAATCCTTGGGTAACAGAAGAGATACTGAATTTAATTGATAAAAGGAGAAAATAAAAAAATGCAGCAAGTGAAGAAGGCAAAAAGGAATACAAACGTCTCAAAAATGAGATCGACAGGAAGTCCAAAATGGCTAAGCAGGGATGGCTAGAGGGGTATCTCATGAGGGGTAAGATAGGTACTGCCTACAGGAAAATTAAAGAGACCTTTGGAGAAAAAGAGAACCACTTGGATGAATATCAAGAGCTAAGGTGGAAACTCAGTTGTAAGCAAAGAATGGAAAGCAGAAAGGTGGAAGGAGTATTAGAGGGTCTATACGGTGGCGATGTTCTTGAGGACAATATTTTGGAAATGGAAGAGGAGGTAGATGAAGATGAAATTGGAGATACGATACTGCACGAAGAGTTTGACAGAGCACTGAAAGACCTGAGTCGAAACAAGGCCCCGGGAGTAGACAACATTCCATTAGAACTACTGACAGCCTTGGGAGAGCCAGTCCTGACTAAAATCTACCATCTGGTGAGCAAGATGTATGAGACAGGCGAAGAAGAAGAAGAATGTAATAATTCCAATCCCAAAGAAAGCAGGTGTTGACAGATGTGAAAATTACCGAACTATCAGTTTAGTAAGTCACAGCTGAAAAATACTAACGCGAATTCCTTACAGACGAATGGAAAAACTGGTAGAAGCCGACCTCGGAGAAGATCAGTTTGGATTCCGTAGAAATGTTGGAACACGTGATGTAATACTGACCCTACGACTTATCTTAGAAGCAAGATTAAGGAAAGGTAAACCTACGTTTCTAGCATTTGTAGACATAGAGAAAGCTTTTGACAATGTTGACTGGAATACTCTCTTTCAAATTCTGAAGGTGGCAGGGATAAAATACAGGCAGTGAAAGGCTATTTACAATTTGTACAGAAACCGGATGGCAGTTATAAGAGTCGAGGGACATGAATGGGAAGCAGTGGTTGGGAAAAGAGTGAGACAGGGTTGTACCCTCTCCGCGATGCTATTCAATCTGTATATTGAGCAAGCAGGAGAGGAAATGAAAGAAAAGTTTGGAGTAGGTATTAAAATCCACGGAGAAGAAATGAAAACTTTGAGATTCGCCGATGACATTGTAATTCTGTCAGAGACAGCAAAGGGCTTGGAAGAGCAGTTGAACGGAGTGGACAGTGTCTTGAAAGGAGGATATAAGATGAACATTAACAAAAGCAAAACGAGGATAATGGAATGTAGTCGAATTAAGTCGGGTGATGCTGAGGGAATTAGATTAGGAAATGAGACACTTAGAGTAGTAAAGGAGTTTTGCTATTTGGGGAGCAAAATAACTGATGATGGTCGAAGTAGAGAGGATATAAAATGTAGACTGGCAATGGCAAGGAAAGCGTTTCTGAAGAAGAGAAATTTGTTAACATCGAGTGTAGATTTAAGTGTCAGGTAGTCGTTTTTGAAAGTATTTGTATGGAGTGTAGCCGTGTGTGGAAGTGAAACATGGACGATAAATAGTTTAGACAAGAAGAGAATAGAAGCTTTCGAAATGTGGTGCTACAGAAGAAGGGTGAAGATTAGATGGGTAGATCACATAACTAATGAGGAGATATTGTATAGAATTGGGGAGAAGAGGAATTTGTGGCACAACTTGACTAGGAAAAGGGATCGGTTGGTAGGACATGTTCTGAGGCATCAAGGGATCACCAATTTAGTACTGGAGGGCAGGGTAGAGGGTAAAAATCGTGGAGGGAGGCCAAGAGATGAATACACTAAGCAGATTCAGAAGGATGTAGGCTTCAGTAGGTACTGGGAGATGAAGAGGCTTGCACAGGACAGAGTAGCATGGAGAGCTGCATCAAACCAGTCTCAGGACTGAAGACCACAACAACAACAACGGCGACTTGCAAGTCGATGGGGGTGAAAAGATGATGATTAGGACAAGACAACACCCAGTCCCTGAGCGGAGAAAACCTGCGACCCAGCCGGGAATCGAACCCAGGCCCTGAGGATTGACATTCTGTCGCGCTGACCGGGATTTGTCCAACGAATACCCGTTGATCATCTGCATTTTTTCTTGGTGTAGCAATTTTGATGGACAGTAGTGTAGCAGGCTAGCTATCTCAATCAGCGCGCCGCGTTTTCACTGGCAATAAGACAGAATGTGTTCTTCAGCTCTGAAAGCCTCTTTGTTTAACGGATGGAGCCCACACCTACGACGTAGTGGCTCTGGATGTACGAGCGCATTTGTCTTCATTTATTGGACCCATCAGCGGTTCTTGCTTCCCTGTGGTAATTTCACTAATGGCTGTGGGTCGCTGAGCTCGTTCCTATCTGTTTACGTTCGATTTTGCAGCAGCGCTCGGGCAGTGAAATTAGATGGTGTTACCTCCCACTGCCTTGTTAAGTAGCACCGTAGTGCTTGTACTCTTGTCAGATACGTTCAGGGAGTCTACTGCATTGGTGGTACACTAGTCCAGTGCTAACCTACACTGTTGTAAGCTATCCTTATAGAACTTTAACAAAATGTTGAGCCTGCACTATAAAATTATTCTCTTTAACACACTCCTTTTTCTGTTCAGCCGATTATCCCAGTCCGCTTTCGTCCCGTACAGAATTACATCATTAGGCAACCTTGACGTGTAATAGTCGTGAAACAGTTTTCAGCCTGAGGAAGAGATTGTGGAGAAGTTTGTATATTTTCCTTAGTAACACAACTTCTTTTTAAAACTCAGAACTGAAGTATAGCAGGAATAGACCAATATACAAGAAATCTGTCTCATATTATAATACTACAGTAACAAAAATAAAATAATAACTACTGAAATGCAAAAATAGACGTAAAGAAATAAAAAAGGGAAAAAACAAGGGGAAACAACGCCAACAGGAAATCTGACTCAAAGAGACCATGAAATGAAGAAAGAGAACGAAGATACATAATCATTTATCTTTATCAATGCTGGATGACGCATACAGCTACTTCATAGTAATCTTTAATAAAGGAGAGGACTGTTAGTTAACCAGGAGTGCTCCACTGGGGAATCTAAACACAGCTACAAAGCACAAAGGCACAGACAGTGCCTGTTCACACCAGTCATAAGAATTCTGCTGCCACCAGCAACAACGCCGACTAGGATATTCCTCTCGGCACTCCTCTATGCAGAGGACGCCGCTTCCTCTGCGTTGTCACTACTGTGCTGTCCCCCTACTCACTCTTCCTGACGATGCGCCGCCAGCCGCGAAACGTCTTCCTCGTGCCACTGCGACCAGAGTAACTGCTCTCGCTGCCCAGGTGTCCAGGTTTTACGGCCGCTCTCTATTAGCACTCTGTCGCACAGGCCTCTACCCTCTCTACACCGAGGCGCTAGCTGTGGAGATTTCGATGCCTCTGGCACCTCTCACCTGCAGAGAGAAAACCTTCTGCTAATTTTCTCACCTGCTGAGCCTGCCACGACCTCCACTGCGTTAGCTCGGCACAAGTTTTTTATTTGTCATCCTTGAACTTGATTCCCTTTAAAAATTTCTCCTTGATCATCTTTATAGCTTGCTCAATGTATGTACACTCCTGGAAATGGAAAAAAGAACACATTGACACCGGTGTGTCAGACCCACCATACTTGCTCCGGACACTGCGAGAGGGCTGTACAAGCAATGATCACACGCACGGCACAGCGAACACACCAGGAACCGCGGTGTTGGCCGTCGAATGGCGCTAGCTGCGCAGCATTTGCGCACCGCCGCCGTCAGTGTCAGCCAGTTTGCCGTGGCATACGGAGCTCCATCGCAGTCTTTAACACTGGTAGCATGCCGCGACAGCGTGGACGTGAACCGTATGTGCAGTTGACGGACTTTGAGCGAGGGCGTATAGTGGGCATGCGGGAGGCCGGGTGGACGTACCGCCGAATTGCTCAACACGTGGGGCGTGAGGTCTCCACAGTACATCGATGTTGTCGCTAGTGGTCGGCGGAAGGTGCACGTGCCCGTCGACCTGGGACCGGACCGCAGCGACGCACGGATGCACGCCAAGACCGTAGGATCCTACGCAGTGCCGTAGGGGACCGCACCGCCACTTCCCAGCAAATTAAGGACACTGTTGCTCCTGGGGTATCGGCGAGGACCATTCGCAACCGTCTCCATGAAGCTGGGCTACGGTCCCGCACACCGTTAGGCCGTCTTCCGCTCACGCCCCAACATCGTGCAGCCCGCCTCCAGTGGTGTCGCGACAGGCGTGAATGGAGGGACGAATGGAGACGTGTCGTCTTCAGCGATGAGAGTCGCTTCTGCCTTGGTGCCAATGATGGTCGTATGCGTGTTTGGCGCCGTGCAGGTGAGCGCCACAATCAGGACTGCATACGACCGTGGCACACAGGGCCAACACCCGGCATCATGGTGTGGGGAGCGATCTCCTACACTGGCCGTACACCACTGGTGATCGTCGAGGGGACACTGAATAGTGCACGGTACATCCAAACCGTCATCGAACCCATCGTTCTACCATTCCTAGACCGGCAAGGGAACTTGCTGTTCCAACAGGACAACGCACGTCCGCATGTATCCCGTGCCACCCAACGTGCTCTAGAAGGTGTAAGTCAACTACCCTGGCCAGTAAGATCTCCGGATCTGTCCCCCATTGAGCATGTTTGGGACTGGATGAAGCGTCGTCTCACGCGGTCTGCACGTCCAGCACGAACGCTGGTCCAACTGAGGCGCCAGGTGGAAATGGCATGGCAAGCTGTTCCACAGGACTACATCCAGCATCTCTACGATCGTCTCCATGAGAGAATAGCAGCCTGCATTGCTGCGAAAGGTGGATATACACTGTACTAGTGCCGACATTGTGCATGCTCTGTTGCCTGTGTCTATGTGCCTGTGGTTCTGTCAGTGTGATCATGTGATGTATCTGACCCCAGGAATGTGTCAATAAACTTTCCCCTTCCTGGGACAATGAATTCACAGTGTTCTTATTTCAGTTTCCAGGAGTGTATTAATAACATCAGAAATAGGCTACAATTATGTGTGGCTTCCTTCTTAGCTACTTTTTTACTTTATTGTCCTTCCGGTCTTAAACCTGCAGTGTGATACCTTTTTGAGAATACTTTCAGTATGTTATCCCTGCTACTTTCAGATTTTCAAAGAGTTCAGCGTTCTCGAAAGCTTTCTGTAAATCTAAAAATGCTCTAAAAGAAAGCCTTGCCTTTGTGAAGAGTGTCTTCCACGATAAATCGTCGGGTGAGTATTGCCTCGTGTGGTCCTACTTTTCTCTGGAATCCAAACTCATCTTCCCCGAGGTCGGATTGTACCAATCTTTGCATTCTTCTGTAAATAATTCATATCAGTACTCTCCAACCGTGGCTTAGCAAACCGACAGTTCGGTAACATTCACACCTGCCAGAACAAGCATTATTCGAAATTGAAATTATTACAATCCTCTAGAAGTTTGAGGATATTTCTCCGTTCTCACATATTCTGCGTACCGGATGAAATAATTTCGTTGAGGAAAATTTTCCAAGGAGGATATACTGTCTTACAGAACATGCAGGAATAGCTTCGAAAATATTGTCGTGCGTAGATAGTTCTAAGGGGGCCTTTCTCACCCAGTCGATCTGAAATGACTGAGATCAACTAATAGCAGCTACATCATAACTAAATAATGACGAGGAAACTTTGTCGAAAATGACGTGCCATCCATCAGCTGTTACGAAAATTTATATTACTGCTACCAGCTACGATTTTTCCACTTCTCGTGCAGTCTATCATCAGCTCCTGAATGCATTTCACAATAGATATAAATTTATAAAATAATTTACAGTCATTAGTAAAGTATAATCGAGTCGTATTTATTTTTAGCCATCGGAAAATGTTGTTCACTTGGTAAGGTGGCATTCCAAATTACAAGACGTCTGTTAGCACCAAACACAGGCCTTCATTTGAGGAAGAAATTTCTGAGAATGTATGTTTCAACTTCATCATTACGCACAAGAGAATCATGGACTGTGGCTTGTAGGAAACTTGATAAGTGAATGCTAACACAGGGTGATTCAACTGACCCTACCGTTGTCGTTTTATGCAACCCGCATTGTTATAGCTGGCCTTCATAACCACACTCAAAATTTTCCTTTTCTCTCGCTTGCGGTGCATAAACTATTAGTCCTACAGCAAAACATGAGCAGGACCTTCGTGTAGGAAATTTAATGTCACATTTTGTAACCGGAATACGTTTCGCTAGAGGCCACGATTTCAGAGTTATTCAAGAAAATGCACGGTTGGAGACCGTGGCTGTTATTTGAAGACAAATGTTGATGGTGTTGTGACAGCAGAATGTATTCACATCTGTTGGGCGAATGTAATAAAAACGAACTCTCCAAACCGACATTTCACGTAAGTGACACCCAATGAAAATCAATAACGCAACCATCTGTGTGGTGTGCTTATAATTATGCATCATTTATATTTTAGGACAGTTAATCTGTAAAAAACTTTGTAATGAAAGCATGAAAAGCTTCTGAAGATGAATCATAACGATTCGAAACCTGTAACGGTACCCTCTGAATAAAGCAACTGAAAATAAATTTGTGGCTAGTTGCTGTCTCAACACCATCAACATTTGTACGTAGGTGATCTTCCACCCCACACTCATCCCTCACCAGTCAGGATTTCTAGTATGTTTTTGTAGTACTCCCTCCTGCCACTCTACAAAAATTTCCAACTGCACGAACTATTCCTTATATTCCAGCTGTTTTTCGTCTCTATTTATAAGGCTATTAGGCCACCAACATAGTCAGCTACTTCTTTATCATTACTAATTTAAATGTACTCATGAAGGCAATGACAGAAAAATGACTTGTGTAAACTAATTACTTTGACGATTCAATGCAAATTTTGCGCTAACAAGCACAGTAGTTTCGTGTCAGACTATTTTAACGATGTAATTGTTTGTTTCATGCTGTCAAAATTCACAAAATTGATAGATACAGTTTACGTAAACATCAGTTTTACAGTTTATGTTTGTTCGAGTAAGCTGGTGACGTCATACGGCCAACCGATGTAGATTAGAAAGGGTCAGATGTAGAAAATAAATCGTGCAGTCGCAAATTTTTGTATGGTGTTTGGCGGGAGTGCTACGAACAGCGTAACAGAAATCCTGACCGGTGTGGGCTGAGTGTGGGGATGGGGATGCGTCTGAAGGTTACATTTTTCTTGAATAACTCGAAAACTACGGCCTGTAGCGAAAACGTATCGCAGTACTAAATTTAACTACATTAAATTTTCTGTAGGATTAACAGCCGGTGCGTAGCGACTGGTAGAATATGAAAATTTCGCATGCGGATTATAACGACAGCGGCAGGGGCAGCTGAAACACCCCGTGTACTATTAATTAAGCCGAAACATCCATGTCAGCAGAAAACTGCTGTTTTTCATAAAAAGTATTCATTGCACTCTCGCCGCTTAACAATTTTGACAGGGCGCTCTATAATAGAAATGTGGCAACGCAATAAGAAAATGCAAATAAAATTTGTTAACGGTATGTTCTAAAATGGTAGTTAGGTTTGGCACAGTTTTTTGTATGGTACTGTTGTCCTAAACCTAAGACAATAACTTTGCTGCCTCTTGGCGGTCTGTGATTTTGACACTATAACTGAGTTTACTAACTGTAGAGACTTTGTTACTGGTTCTTGATCTCCATAAATAATGACTGCTAATCCGGAAGGTAGTCTTCACTGCAGGCACTGAACTGAAGCGCCCAGTGGCCAAATTGTAACTGTCTGAGGCACTTCGCCTTTTGATGTCTGTTGGGGGAAGGATTTCCAGGCCTGTCAGCATGAGGTGACAGAGATGTAGACCGCAGTTGACAGCGCTCCACATGGCAGCTCTCCATACCATCTGACCGCAGCTCGTGGTCTCGCGGTCGCGTTCTCACTTCCCAAGTACGGGGTCCCGGTTTCGATTCCGGGCGGGGTCAGGGATTTTCACCTGTCTCGAGATGATTGGGTGTTTGTGTTGTCCTCATCATTTCATCATCATTCCTGAAAGTGGTGAGATTGGACTGAGCAAAGGTTGGATATTTGTACGGACGCTGATAACTGCGCCGTTGAGTGGCCCACAAACCAAACCACACATCATCATCAACACCCATACCGTCTGCGGACGTACACGTTGCACTGTAGGAAGTGGCGCAGAAGAAGGAAGAGGTCCGCGTTATTGTGTATGGCCTGGAAGCAGGTGCGCTACACTGAGAGACGCTGCAGGAATGATTGTGCCCGTGTGGTGACGACCTCTCTCGTTGGATAGGACGCGGAGACCCTCTCAGACCTCTCAGACCAACAGAAGCTAAACGATGTCAAAGTTAGCGTAAGGAGGGCTATGCGTGAAGCGTTCAGTGAATTCGAAAGTAAAATTCTATGTACCGACTTGACAGAAAATCCTAGGAAGTTCTGGTCTTACGTTAAATCAGTAAGTGGCTCGAAACAGCATATCCAGACACTCCGGGATGATGAAGGCATTGAAACAGAGGATGACACGCGTAAAGCTGAAATACCAAACACCTTTTTCCAAAGCTGTTTCACAGAGGAAGATTGCACTGCAGTTCCTTCTCTAAATCCTCGCACAAACGAAAAAATGGCTGACATCGAAATAAGAGTCCAAGGAATAGAAAAGCAACTGGAATCACTCAACAGAGAAAAGTCCACTGGACCTGACGGGATACCAATTCGATTCTACACAGAGTACGCGAAAGAACTTGCCCCCCTTCTAACAGCCGTGTACCGCAAGTCTCTAGAGGAACGGAAGGTTCCAAATGATTGGAAAAGAGCACAGGTAGTCCCAGTCTTCAAGAAGGGTCGTCGAGCAGATGCGCAAAACTATAGACCTATATCTCTGACGTCGATCTGTTGTAGAATTTTAGAACATGTTTTTTGCTCGAGTACCATGTCGTTTTTGGAAACCCAGAATCTACTCTGTAGGAATCAACATGGATTCCGGAAACAGTGATCATGTGAGACCCAACTCGCTTTATTTGTTCATGAGACCCAGAAAATATTAGATACAGACTCCCAGGTAGATGCTATTTTTTTTTACTTCCGGAAGGCGTTCGATACAGTTCCGCACTGTCGCCTGATAAACAAAATAAGAGCCTACGGAATATCAGACCAGCTGTGTGGCTGGATTGAAGGGTTTTTAGCAAACAGTACACAGCATGTTGTTATCAATGAAGAGACATCTACAGACGTTAAAGTAACCTCTGGCGTGCCACAGGGGAGTATTATGGGACCATTGCTTTTCACAATATATATAAATGACCTAGTAGATAGTGTCGGAAGTTCCATGCGGCTTTTCGCGGATGATGTTGTAGTATACAGAGAAGTTGCAGCATTACAAAATTGTAGTGAAATGCAGGAAGATTTGCAGCGGATAGGCACTTGGTGCAGGGAGTGGCAACTGACCCTTAACATAGACAAATGTAATGTATTGCGAATACATAGAAAGAAGGATCCTTTATTGTATGATTATATGATAGCGGAACAAACTCTGGTAGCAGTTACTTCTGTAAAATATCTGGGAGTATGCGTGCGGAACGATTTGGAGTGGAATGATCATATAAAATTAATTGTTGGTAAGGCGGGTACCAGGTTGAGATTCATTGGGAGAGTCCTTAGAAAATGTAGTCCATCAATAAAGGAGGTGGCTTACAAAACACTCGTTCGACCTATACTTGAGTATTGCTCATCAGTGTGGGATCCGTACCAGATCGGGTTGACGGAGGAGATAGAGAAGATCCAAAGACGAGCGGCGCGTTTCGTCACAGGGTTATTTGGTAACCGTGATAGCGTTACGGAGATGTTTAACAAACTCAAGTGGCAGACTCTGCAAGAGAGGCGCTCTGCATCGCGGTGTAGCTTGCTCGTCAGGTTTCGAGAGGGTGCGTTTCTGGATGAGGTATCGAATATATTGCTCCCCCCTACTTATACCTCCCGAGGAGATCACGAATGTAAAATTAGAGAGATTAGAGCGCGCACGGAGGCTTTCAGACAGTCGTTCTTCCCGCGAACCATACGCGACTGGAACAGGAAAGGGAGGTAATGACAGTGGCACGTAAATGCCCTCCGCCACACACCGTTGGGTGGCTTGCGGAGTATAAATGTAGATGTAGATGTAGAACATGGCCTGCTAGATCACCGGACTCAAACCCGTTGGGTTTTTGCCTCTGGGACCATCTGAAAATCATTGTGTATGCTGACTCAGTTCCTAATGTGCAGACCCTTTAAAAGTGTGTTCACGACGCCTGTGACGCTATTCGGAGAGAGGCTGGAACGCGTGAAAGACTACGGCAGTCCACGATCCGCAGTGGGAACGCGTGCATTGAATCCTATGGATTGCCACCTCAAACATCTGTTGTTACATGGATGCGATGCAGCTGTGTACTGTGTTCCAGGACGATTTGGTGTCGTTGCACGCAGACCGCCCATTTTCGGGCACACATTCACAGGACTTTTATTTCCTCCATTTCCAGTCGGGAATCCGTCCCAGCAGTTTGTTGGTTTTATTAACGTTCATCCGATTCATTCAGTGTAAGTTTGGCCTAAGAAATGACTACATTATTTGTTACGTCATATGGGCAACATTTTAGAAAAAACATTTCAGAGTCATAATAATAAAAAAATTAATACCTGCTTTTGTGCCACCTTCAGGAATCATACGTCACAGAACACTGTCACTATGCTTTATCTATTGTATCCTGCTTTTATATATTATTACCTCAGTTTTTATGTACTGCTCGTTCTATCATAAGTGCAGCATTGTGCTAAAAATCGCTAGATTTTTAATGGTACGCTGACAGTGTTCTACATGTCAGGACCTTTGATTAGTAGGCTGCACATAGTACATCATCACAAGATTTTACTAATGCAAATTCTTGCTATTGATCTTGATACATATATCAAATACACACTCATATGGTGTCTTCTTGTCCTTAGATATATTACACTACTGGCCATTGAAATTGCTGAACCTCGAAGATTACGTGCTACAGACGCGAAATTTAACCGACAGGAAGAAGATGCTGTGATATGCAAATCATTAGCTATTCAGAGCATTCACACAAGGTTGTCGTCGGTGGTGACACCTACAACGTGCTGACGTGAGGAAAGTTTCGAACCGATTTCACACACACAAACAGCAGTTGACCGGCATTGCCTGGTGAAACGATGTTGTGATGCCTCGTGTAAGGAGGAGAAATGCGTACCATCACGTTTCCGACTTTGATAAAGGTCGGATTGTAGCCTATCGCGATTGCGGTTTATCGTATCGCGACATTGCTGCTCGCGTTGGTCCAGATCCAATGACTGTTAGCAGAATATGGAATTGGTGGATGCAGGAGGGTAATACGGAACTCCGTGCTGGATCCCAACGGCCTTGTATCACTAGCAGTTGAGATGACTGGCATCTTATCCTCACTGTTGCAACGGATCGTGCAGCAACATCTCGATCCCTGAGTCAACAGATGGGGACGTTTGCGAGACAACAACCATCTACACGAACAGTTCGACGACATTTGCAGCAGCATGGACTATGAGGTAGGAAACCGCAGCTGCGGTTACCCTTGACGCGGCATCACAGACAGGAGCGCCTGCGATGGTGTACTCAACGACGAACTTGGGTGCACGAATGGCAAAACGTCATTTTTCGGATGAATCCAGGTTCTTTTTACAGCATCATGATGGTCGCATCCGTGTTTGGCGACATCGTGGTGAACGCACATTGAAAGCGTGTATTCGTCATCGCCATACTGGGGTATCACCCGGCGTGATGGTATGGGGTGCCATTGGTAACACGTCTCGGTCACCTCTTGTTCGCATTGACGGCTCTTTGAACAGCGGACGTTACGTGGCTCTACCCTTCATTCGATCCCTGCGAACCCTACATTTCAGCAGGATTATTGCACGACCGCATGTTGCAGGTCCTGTACGGGCTTTTCTGGATACAGAAAATGTTCGACTGCTGCTCTGGCTAGCACATTGTCCAGATGTCTCACCAATTGAAAACGTCTGGTCAATGGTGGCCGAGCAACTGGCTCGTCACAATACGCCAGTTACTACTCTTGATGAACTGTTATATCGTGTTGACGCTGCATGGGCAGCTGTACCTGTGCACGCGATCCAAGCTCTGTTTGACTCAATGCCCAGGCGTATCAAGGCCGTTATTACTGCCAGAGGTGGTTGTTCTCGGTACTGATTTCTCAGGATCTATGCAACCAAATTGCGTGAAACTCTAATCACATGTCAGTTCTAGTATGATATATTTGTCCAATGAATACTCGTTTATTATCTGCATTTCTTCTTGTTGTAGCAATTTTAATGGCCAGTAGTGTACATTTTTTACTTTGTTGATGATACAGATGCTTGCCTCTGCAAAACTGTTCATACCAGATATGCTTCCTGTGATTCTGCGATAAACTTTATTATGTATTCATTAACGTATACTAAATTACCCATTTATTGTAATACCTTATTCAACAGATAGATGGACACTTATTATAATTACATTTTTATACATTGACGCCATCCTGCGGTGATAATTTTCGCCCGTCTCCTTACGCCAGATGAACATTTGTTAGATAATAAACAGGGTGTTGTAATAGATATAAGAGAATGTAATTTTTCATTTAACACTACATTGTGTCTCTGAATTGTATCCGTAGTTCTGTATTTTAAAACACATTTTCTTAAACTCCATATAGTACTGCCGTCTGGCAACTTCTTCACCTTAACACTCCGATGTGTACAATGAATCAGTTTTCATTCAGACGTCATCAGATAACTGGTATCCATGTTTGCAACTTTAGCTTCGTTTTACCTATATAGGTGTATGGTAAGCTCTACCTTTTTTTTTTACGATGTGCATTTCATGTAATTTATAAATTTTTTTCACTGCTTGCTTCTTTCGATTGTACGTAATTGATACAATGTATTTTTACTGTTATCCTTCCAAGTATTCCTCTTGTACAGCCTTCGAGAATTGTATAAGACCGAAACGCGTAAACTCTCGGTCGAGACGGATCTCGGAGGGCCCAACAGCGCCGTTCCATCGCGTTGAGTTCGTCATCCACAGGCGTCATTGGATGCGGACTGGAGTGGCATGTGTTCAACACACCACTCTCCCGGCCGTTGACAGTTTTCGTGACCAAAGCCGCTTCTTCTCAGTCAAGTACCTCCTCAGATGGCCTCACAAGGGCTCAGTGCACCCCATTTTACAACAGCAGTGCTCGGCAAACCCGGACGGTCACCCATCCAAGTGCTAGAGAAGCCCGATAATGCTCACTTCTGTGATCTGACGGGAAACGGTGTTACTACTGCGGCAAGGCCGTTGATCGAAATGCTTAAGGTAATATAGAATTAGTAAAGACAGTAGTCAAGATCAATACCAGTCTTTAAATGCACTGAAAAATGGTATTTATGCATTTTGCTGCTGGAACTTAGGAACATACACTCCTGGAAATGGAAAAAAGAACACATTGACACCGGTGTGTCAGACCCACCATACTTGCTCCGGACGCTGCGAGAGGGCTGTACAAGCAATGATCACACGCACGGCACAGCGGACACACCAGGAACCGCGGTGTTGGCCGTCGAATGGCGCTAGCTGCGCAGCATTTGTGCACCGCCGCCGTCAGTGTCAGCCAGTTTGCCGTGGCATACGGAGCTCCATCGCAGTCTTTAACACTGGTAGCATGCCGCGACAGCGTGGACGTGAACCGTATGTGCAGTTGACGGACTTTGAGCGAGGGCGTATAGTGGGCATGCGGGAGGCCGGGTGGACGTACCGCCGAATTGCTCAACACGTGGGGCGTGAGGTCTCCACAGTACATCGATGTTGTCGCCAGTGGTCGGCGGAAGGTGCACGTGCCCGTCGACCTGGGACCGGACCGCAGCGACGCACGGATGCACGCCAAGACCGTAGGATCCTACGCAGTGCCGTAGGGGACCGCACCGCCACTTCCCAGCAAATTAGGGACACTGTTGCTCCTGGGGTATCGGCGAGGACCATTCGCAACCGTCTCCATGAAGCTGGGCTACGGTCCCGCACACCGTTAGGCCGTCTTCCGCTCACGCCCCAACATCGTGCAGCCCGCCTCCAGTGGTGTCGCGACAGGCGTGAATGGAGGGACGAATGGAGACGTGTCGTCTTCAGCGATGAGAGTCGCTTCTGCCCTGGTGCCAATGATGGTCGTATGCGTGTTTGGCGCCGTGCAGGTGAGCGCCACAATCAGGACTGCATACGACCGAGGCACACAGGGCCAACACCCGGCATCATGGTGTGGGGAGCGATCTCCTACACTGGCCGTACACCACTGGTGATCGTCGAGGGGACACTGAATAGTGCACGGTACATCCAAACCGTCATCGAACCCATCGTTCTACCATTCCTAGACTGGCAAGGGAACTTGCTGTTCCAACAGGACAATGCACGTCCGCATGTATCCCGTGCCACCCAACGTGCTCTAGAAAGTGTAAGTCAACTACCCTGGCCAGCAAGATCTCCGGATCTGACCCCCATTGAGCATGTTTGGGACTGGATGAAGCGTCGTCTCACGCGGTCTGCACGTCCAGCACGAACGCTGGTCCAACTGAGGCGCCAGGTGGAAATGGCATGGCAAGCCGTTCCACAGGACTACATCCAGAATCTCTACGATCGTCTCCATGGGAGAATAGCAGCCTGCATTGCTGCGAAAGGTGGATATACACTGTACTAGTGCCGACATTGTGCATGCTCTGTTGCCTGTGTCTATGTGCCTGTGGTTCTGTCAGTGTGATCATGTGATGTATCTGACCCCAGGAATGTGTCAATAAAGTTTCCCCTTCCTGGGACAATGAATTCACGGTGTTCTTATTTCAATTTCCAGGAGTGTATTATCGCAACACTAATTGTCGCGCATGTATGAGCCAGGAGAGTGTGTGCACTCTTTTTTTTTATTTTTTTTACTTCCTTTTTGGGTGGGGAGAGGGGGCAGGGGGCGTTATGGGTCAGAGTCCTACGTCCTCAATTATTTTCTGGGTGTATTCCAATTTCTGTCTTCCTTTACTGTTTTTGCCCTCTAGAGCTGCCTCAAGTACCTCGGAAGTTATTTCCTGATGTCTTAACAGAAGCCCTATCATCCTGTTCCCTTTGCTTGTCAGTGTTTTGTAAATATTCCTTTCCTCTCCGATTTTGTGCAGAACCTCTTCACTCCTCACCTTATCAGCCCACCTAAGTTTCGACATTCCTATGTAGCACCAAATCTCAAATTCTTCGATTCTCTTCTGCTCCAGTTTCCCCACAGTCCATGATTCACTACCACACAATACTGCCCTCCAAACGTATATTCTCAGAAATTTCTTCCTCAGATCAAGGCTTTTGTTTGATACCAGTAGACTTTTCTTGGCCAAGAATGCCGCTTTAGCCAGTGCTAGTCTGCTTTTGATATCCTCCTTGCTCCGTCCGTCATTGGTTATTTTGCTGCCCAGGTATCAGAATTCCTTAACTTCATCTACTTCACGACCATCAATCCTGAAGTTAAGTTTCTCGCTGTTCTCGTTTCTCCTACTTTTCATTACTTTTGTCGTTCTTCGATTTACTCTCCATCCGTATTCTGTACTCATTAGACCGTTCATTCCATTCAGCAAGTCATGTAATTCTTCTTCACTTTCACTGAGGACAGCAATGTCGTCAGCGAATCGTACCATTGATCTCCTTTCACCTTGAATTTTAATTTGACTCCTGAACCTTTCTTTTATTTCCATCACTGCTTCCTCGGTGTACAGATTGAACAGTAGGGGCGAAAGACTACATCCTTGTCTTACATCCTTTTTAATCCGAGCACTTCGTTCTTCGTCGTCCGCTTTTACTATTCCCTCTTGGCTCTTGTACATACTGTATATTACCCGTCTCAGTGCCACACGGGATTAGACGAGCGGTCTGAGGCGCTGCAGTCATGGACTGTGCGGCTAGTCCCGGCGGAGGTTCGAGTCCTCCCTCGGGCATGGGTGTGTGTGTTTGTCCTTAGGATAATTTAGATTAAGTAGTGTGTAAGCTTAGGGACTGATGACCTTAGCAGTTAAGTCGCATAAGATTTCACACACACACACACATGTACATCTACATGTACATTTATACTCCGCAAGCCAGCCAACGGAGTGTGGCGGAGGGCACTTTACGTCCCACTGTCATTACCTCCCTCTCCTGTTCCAGTCGCGTATGGTTCGCGGGAAGAACGACTGCCGGTAAGCCTCCGTGCGCGCCCGAATCTCTGTAATTTTACATTCGTGATCTGCTCGGGAAGTATAAGTAGGGGGAGGTAATATATTCCTCATACAGAAACGCACCCTCTCGAAACCTGGACAGCAAGCTACACCACGATGCAGAGCGCCTCTCTTGCAGAGGCTGCCACTTGAGTTTGCTAAACGCTATCACGCTTACCAAATAAGCCTGTGACGAAACGCACCGCTCTTCTCTGGATCTTCTCTATCTCCTCCGTCAACCCGATCCCACACTGATGAGGAATACTCAAGTATAGGTCGAACGAGTGTTTTGTAAGCCACCTCCTTTGTTGATGGACTACATTTTCTAAGGAGTCTCCCAAAGAATCTTGACCTGGCACCCGCCTTACCAACAATTAATTTTATATAATCATTCCACTTCAAATCGTTCCGCACGCATACTCCCAGATATTTTACAGAAGTAACTGCTACCAGTGTTTGTTCCTCTATCATATGGAAAAATGGAAATGAAGTCCCATGCTTCTTTACAGAGCGTAGGGGAACGATGCGGGAGAGCCGCACCGCTTTACTAGGCGAGGTCCTAGTGGAGGTGGTTTGCCATTGCGTTCCTCCGACCTCTATCATATAGTCATACAATAAAGGATCTTTCTTCCTATGTATTCGCAATACATTACATTTGTCTATGTTAAGGGTCAGTTGCCACTCCCTGCACCAAGTGCCTATCCGCTGCAGATCTTCCTGCATTTCGCTGCAATTTTCTAATGCTGTTGACGTGTCAGTCTGTTGCTTACCCCTATTTGTCTTGGAATCTCGAACATCTTGCATCATTTTATATTGTCGAACGCTTTTTTCAGGTCGACAAATCCTGTGAAACCGAGTTTCAGCTCATCGACATAATGCCTGTTTAATGTAACATTTTACATTATTTTATTGTGTGCTGTAATTGTTTGTATACCGGTTCCGTAACTTGGCTTATCCACCCGGACTGTAGTGCTTCGTAAAATCCAGCTCGTCCACGATTTGCCGCCCTGCCCCGCGTGTCAGTACAGACAGAGGTGCGTGCGCAGGCGGAGCGGTCGCAGCTGGTGGGCCCGCGCGAGGTGTCCCGGCGCGACGGCCTGGTGACGACGGTGCTGGGGCTGCGCTTCGTGGCGGCGGCGCGCCACTTCCGCGAGGACGGCAGCCTGCTGCTCAAGTGCCAGGCCAGCGTGGCCGCGCTCTACTGGCGCTCCGAGGAGCACAGCGTGCGCCCCGCCGTCGCCATGGAGAGCCGCGGCGCGCCCGCAGCAGGGCCGGCGGGGGCGGGGGCAGGGGGCGCCGCCACTGCGCAGACGCCGGCCGCCGCAGCCACAGGTAGGCGGGCCGCCAGCAGCCAGCGCAGCCGTAGGCCAAGCTTAAGTCACTCAGTGTCCACAAATACGGAGAAAAACAGTATCCCCGTCTGCTCCGACGAACCAAACACAATTAACACTAAAAAATGATTGACAGGCTGAAAGCCTTTCTTCAGCAACTCAAAGTCTCGCACTTAGTCGAATATTCCGCAACTACTATTTTCAAAGTTATACTGCTGTGCGTAGAAACCGAGCTCCACAAGAGTTTACTTCCAATGGTATAGGTCCTTGGAATAACAGAATACTGTCAACCTTCCACCAAAGTTCCGGGCTATACAGGGTGAAAAGTACACTCCTGGAAATGGAAAAAAGAACACATTGACACCGGTGTGTCAGACCCACCATACTTGCTCCGGACACTGCGAGAGGGCTGTACAAGCAATGATCACACGCACGGCACAGCGGACACACCAGGAACCGCGATGTTGGCCGTCGAATGGCGCTAGCTGCGCAGCATTTGTGCACCGCCGCCGTCAGTGTCAGCCAGTTTGCCGTGGCATACGGAGCTCCATCGCAGTCTTTAACACTGGTAGCATGCCGCGACAGCGTGGACGTGAACCGTATGTGCAGTTGACGGACTTTGAGCGAGGGCGTATAGTGGGCATGCGGGAGGCCGGGTGGACGTACCGCCGAATTGCTCAACACGTGGGGCGTGAGGTCTCCACAGTACATCGATGTTGTCGCCAGTGGTCGGCGGAGGGTGCACGTGCCCGTCGACCTGGGACCGGACCGCAGCGACGCACGGATGCACGCCAAGACCGTAGGATCCTACGCAGTGCCGTAGGGGACCGCACCGCCACTTCCCAACAAATTAGGGACACTGTTGCTCCTGGGGTATCGGCGAGGACCATTCGCAACCGTCTCCATGAAGCTGGGCTACGGTCCCGCACACCGTTAGGCCGTCTTCCGCTCACGCCCCAACATCGTGCAGCCCGCCTCCAGTGGTGTCGTGACAGGCGTGAATGGAGGGACGAATGGAGACGTGTCGTCTTCAGCGATGAGAGTCGCTTCTGCCTTGGTGCCAATGATGGTCGTATGCGTGTTTGGCGCCGTGCAGGTGAGCGCCACAATCAGGACTGCATACGACCGAGGCACACAGGGCCAACACCCGGCATCATGGTGTGGGGAGCGTTCTCCTACACTGGCCGTACACCACTGGTGATCGTCGAGGGGACACTGAATAGTGCACGGTACATCCAAACCGTCATCGAACCCATCGTTCTACCATTCCTACACCGGCAAGGGAACTTGCTGTTCCAACAGGACAATGCACGTCCGCATGTATCCCGTGCCACCCAACGTGCTCTAGAAGGTATAAGTCAACTACCCTGACCAGCAAGATCTCCGGATCTGTCCCTCATTGAGCATGTTTGGGGCTGGATGAAGCGTCGTCTCACGCGGTCTGCACGTCCAGCACGAACGCTGGTCCAACTGAGGCGCCAGGTGGAAATGGCATGGCAAGCCGTTCCACAGGACTACATCCAGCATCTCTACGATCGTCTCCATGGGAGAATAGCAGCCTGCATTGCTGCGAAAGGTGGATATACACTGTACTAGTGCCGACATTGTGTATGCTCTGTTGCCTGTGTCTATGTGTCTGTGGTTCTGTCAGTGTGATCATGTGATGTATCTGACCCCAGGAATGTGTCAATAAAGTTTCCCCTTCCTGGGACAATGAATTCACGGTGTTCTTATTTCAATTTCCAGGAGTGTATACTGCTGTGCATAGAAACCGAGCTCCACAAGAGTTTACTTCCAGTGGTATAGGTCCTTGGAATAACAGAATACTGTCAACCTTCCACCAAAGTTACAGGCTATACAGGGTGAAAAGTATTTAAACCGACAAACTCTGGGAGGTTGTAGAGGACATAAAAACAAATACTTTACCCTAATATTTTTTTCCTATGAGGATTATTTAAACCGGAGGCCGTATTACGCTCTTCAGTTGTTAGAGGTCGTATTACGATGTTCAGTTCTTAGAGGGCGTATTACGCTCTTCAGTTGTAGGCAACTGCTGTCCACCAGTGTAGTAGTGCATTGTCTCTGTTTACTAATGGAGCGACACACCTGGAGTGAGTACACTGATATGGCTGGTGCGCACTACGCAGCGCACCACAGTGGAGGAGCTGCACAGTGGGTTTGTCAACAACAATATCCTAACAGCCGTATCCCGCATCTTACGACCTTTGCTGCTGTGTGCCAACGTCTGCGTGAGACCGGGTCATTTAGCAGATTACCTGGACAGGGACGCCGTCACACGGTAAGAACGCTGCAGTTTGAGGAAGCTGTCTTGCAGCATTTGGGGCGGGATCCTTCAGTCAGCACTCGTGCAATTGCATGTAACATGGGGACGAATGAGACGAATGTAAGAACAGCCCCTCGAGAGCAATTGTTACGTCCATTTCACTTACAGCGTGTCCACAAACTAGAACCAGTTGATTATCCACCCAGAGCACAGTTTTCGCAGTGGTACCTGGAACAGTGTGAAATGCATCCTCTGTGTTGTTTACCGATGAAGGAACGTTCGGGTGTGATGGAGTTGGTTGGTTGGTTGGTTTGGGGAAGGAGACCAGACAGCGTGGTCATCGGTCTCATCGGATTAGGGAAGGATTGGGAAGGAAGTCGGCCGTGCCCTTTCAGAGGAACCATCCCGGCATTTGCCTGGAGTGATTTAGGGAAATCACGGATAATCTAAATCAGGATGGCCGGACGCGGGAGTGAACCGTCGTCCTCCCGAATGCGAGTCCAGTGTCTAACCACTGCGCCACCCCGCTCGGTGTGATGGAGTCTTCAACATGCACAATTCGCGTCTTTGGAGTGAGGATAACCCACATGCCACAGTTACTAGCGCTCATCAAGTGCGGTCCTTCGTTAATGTGTGGGTCGGTGTTCTTAGGGAATGTTTAATTAGGCCGTATCAGCTACCTAGGCCATTAAATGGCAGCAACTATTACGATTTTTTCGCCAGAGCATTGCCAGAATTGCTGGAAGACGTCCCGCCCCCTACAAGACAACAAAGGTGGTTCCAACATGACGGGGCGCCGGTACATTTCAGTCGTCGTGCGCGTCGATTTCTGGACCGACGATTCCTAGAAACGTGGATTGGCAGAGGTGGTCCTGTACCATGGACTGCTCGATTCCCAGATATGCCCCGCTGGACTTTTTTGTGAGGGGAGAGACGCGCAACCTTGTTTACGCAACTCCTGTTGCATCAGAAGAGTATCTGGTTGCCCGGATAGTAGCAGCAGCAGGAACAATTCAGGATAATCCTGGGGTTTTTGCCCGTGTCAGACAGAACATGATCCGTCGGTGTAACCTTTGTTGGAGGCATTTTTGAAAATCTATTGTAACTGAAATTTGGTTGTGTTAATGTGTTGTCTCTTGGTCATAAAAAAATGGAAAAGTGTTTGTTGGTGTAATTAATTTGCCACCAGAGAAATCTTCGCCTACTGGTTGAAATACACCTCATAGGAAAAAACGACATTAGGGAAAAATATTTGTTTTGATGTCCCCTACAACCTCCCAGAGTTTGTTGGTTTAAATACTTTTCACCCTGTATATCCGACCACGGGAACTGGACTGTCGGCGAAGCACAGAGAGGAGTTGTGTCCGTCGAGGAGAGCAGTTCGACAGCAGGCAGCGGTAGTAGCTTTAGCTTGACGTGAATTCGCTCTGGACGTGGACGTCGGTGGACGGTCCAGTACTGTCACGCGGCAGGATATCGCAGGAACTATTTTAAGTCAAGTGAGTCGTAGATTGCAAATAGGTCCGCTGCGGTCTGCGATCCCTGGTGGCGCCGCAAGGACCGCCTAGTGGAACTGCTGCGAAACTGTTTTCTGCTGCAGAGCAGTTGCGTGGCATATAGGCTACCCGCAAAACTTTTGCGCCAGATGGGCTGCCAGCCACACAGGCTGAACGCCGCAATACACACCCGGCAGCACCCAGTGCCAAGTGCCACGTTCTTCCTCAGTGAGTGAAATGTCTAAACTGCACCTCATTTTTCAACATCGATTGTGAACTACGCGTCTCTTCGGAAATACGTCTAAGCGGAAACCGAGAAAGTGAGACAAATGTAACATTATTGAAGTAAAAACGTCTATTCGTTCGTCAGTTGAACCCTCTTGTTTGACGAAGTGTCATTAGATTTTAATTGCTAAAATACAAAAGACTGATAATTCAGAAACAATGGTTGAGCCCACAGTGGATATCTCATATAACCAGTAATAAATAAACCAACAGCTGCTCATATTGTTTACTAGTTTACAGCGGTGTTACATGCACTGGTGGGGAAACTGGTTCGCTTACAAGCTATACAAGCTCAGCCACTATGTTACCACAGTGAGCCTGAAGATGGCATAATTGAATGCCGAAACCGGTTGCCTCTTGAATAAATTAGTTATGAAGAAACAGTAGTTCGTTCATTTCCGTAACAGCCTGCAAAAATTTAACAAGAGAGGTAGGGAACCTGGGAGAAGCCATCTTAAAGAGATAATAGGAATATAATCACAGTACTGCGTACGTTTTTATTTACATTCGTTAACTGCACATACTGTCAATGACACAATTAAAGTACCATTTGTAGCGTACTGTACCTTACAAAATGTGCAGAAGCTGACGGCAATCAGCCTCAATGCAAGCATGACATCGGCGGACAAGGTTCTGACGCACCCTGACGAATAACCCGGTGTGTTTCCAATCACGTCACAGGCAGCTACAATTCTGGCAACTAGTTGCGTCTCCGCTTCCACTCAGACTTGAGATATCCCTACAGTAAATAAGCAAAGGGATTCAGGTCAGGTGACCTCGCAGGCAATGGAATATGACCTTTCCTTCCAATCCAGGGAATACATCCCAGTAATCAGGCTACTCCTCGTTTCCTTGCAGGAAAGAAGGAATGTATATGTAAATAAAGAGCACAGTACGTGTACACTAGTACGCAAGTTAGTTGTAAATAAATTAGAAAAAAGTAATGCTAGACAAAGCGGTAGACAAGTTTACTTCCACATCTCCTTAAACTCGGTTCTCCGACTCTAGGTTCCCTACCTCAAATCGTTCAGTGGAGCGTCCTCTATGACCTGTTATATTTTTTCCATGCTCTTACGGAACCACCTTGAATGTACATCGGCTGTCGGCCTATGTAGTCCTTCCTGGCAAGTATGGATGAATTGAAACGGATAGAACATGTCTCAACATGTTTGTCTTGCAGTATTTGTTTTTCCTGTGATATCTTGGGAAAAGTGTAGTTGCATGCGCGTGTTCGTTGTAAATAAGCTTTGGATAGTGCTATAAATAAGTGTAGCGTGGAAACGCGTTTAGCTAGGACACTGATTCGGGAGTCAATGTGAAAAGCTTGCGGAGTTCTACTAACATCCAAAGTGCGACAATGTAAATATTCGACGGAATATAATTGAAAATCGCTATTAAATTGAAAATTACAAAATGATGAAATATGTCGTCACATGTAACTCGTGAATATGCTCCGAGCTATAGAAACGCAAAATAAAGGAAATCCAGGATCTAAAAGAATCCAGAAATCCTAAAAACACCAGTTCCGAGCGAATTCGAGAGCTCCGGCATTGTCCAAAGGAAATGAGGTTTGGCGCAGAGCTATCACGTAGTTGTCCTATAGGGCACATACAAAAGCCAGCGATAGTCCAGTCTTGTGACTTATCGTTTCTGTAGCAATCATACTACTCTTTGTAACCAGTGTATTAAAGACATTATTACGGTTTTATACCGTCGTTTTCACGAATAATTTACGATGCAGACACGAAATGCGCACATAAAAATTTGCTTCATTGAAACAGTTTTGTGTCAGGTAACAGACATGGAGAAGGGGCAGGATGATAGAACATCTATTAAGACATACATCAGTAAATGACTTCTATGGTACCAGAGGGAGCTGTAGAGGGCAAAAACTGTAGAGGAAGACAGAGATTGGAATACATCGTGCAAATAGTTGAGGACGTAGGTTGCAAGTGCTACTCTGAGATGAAGAGGTTGGCTCAGGAGAGCAATTCGTGGCGGGCTGCGTCAAACCAGCCAGAAGACTGATGAAAAAAAAAAAAAGAGCAGACTTGGAGAAGCTACGATTAACAGAGATCTGTTGCTTAAATGAAAACGTGTCTTTAAAGTTCTTCTATTTTAAGCGAAAAAAGTTGCTTCGAACGGATAACAGTTTATACAATTTACTATGTTTATTGAGATTGTAACTACTCCCTTACAATAGCTACCTATGGATGACGGTTATCACTGAAACAACCGGTTTCGATTACACTAGCTTGTTTCATTTCTAGTTTAACCCCACTGTAAAAGTCTCTAAAAATATTCGGTTTCTGAAACGACCAGCTTTCGGTTTTCTTATTGCTATTATTTATAGTAAGTTAATGAAACTATCAGTATATCATATTTGCCTTCTCTTTTAGGGAACGTTGTTAATTTTTTTTCTTATAAAATGTCGCACGTTTGTTGTGCCTCCCACCGTTTGTAATCTTCCAAAGCAAACGGAGCATTGTACTTCATTGCTACCGCACTTCGTGCAATACTTCCAAAGTAAGTTATGTTCCATTCTGCAACACAACCTATGTTCAACGACCATAGCGAGAAACTACCTTGAGCCGGCCGGTGTGGCCGTGCGGTTCTAAGCGCTACAGTTTGGAACCGAGCGACCGCTACGGTCGCAGGTTCGAATCCTGCCTGGGGCATGGATGTGTGTGATGTCCGTAGGTTAGTTAGGTTTAATTAGTTCTAAGTTCTAGGCGACTGATGACCTCAGAAGTTAAGTCGCATAGTGCTCAGAGCCATTTGAACCATTTGAAACTACCTTTCAGAATAGACAGGGGCAAGTCTTGCGCACTGCACGTCCAGATACGTATACGTCTTCCATCTGATGGGCCCCGCCACAGAGCAATAGGGACAGTATTGTCTCAGCAACGTATTCGCCGTTCATTTGTAGCTGAGGAAGTCGTTATTAAAATAACCACGTATCCAATTTTCAATAATAATCCAATATTTCTAAGCAACGGAAATTTTTACAAACAAGCAATACTTGTTTCTTTTTTTTTCAAGAAATCGTTTTAAAATAAATCAGCATCGCTGCTATGGCTGATTACGGGTTTTTTAATGCAGTTATTAGTAGAAAATAAGCTATCATAACTGAGACGAAAGAAATACCGAAAAATACTGATTGCTCAGATCTAAATGACTGGGTGTTGTGTGCTGTCCTTAGGTTAGTTAGGTTTAAGTAGTTCTAAGTTCTAGGGGACTGATGACCATAGATGTTAAGTCCCATAGTGCTCAGAGCCATTTGAATCAGATCTAAAATTCCGGTGTCAATATTAATTGATCGATTTTCCCAGTTCCTAGGCTACAACCAACTACGCTCATATCAATAGGTGAACCCCATTCGCACTCAAGTGTGCTACTGATTGGCTTCCGCAGAAATTTATCCCAGAGGTAGCAAGATTCCAAAACTGTGCTTTTGATACAATTGACACTGTGATTTTGTGAATGTGTGGTGGCCCTATAGAGGCCCAAAAGCTTAATTTGATATGACCTACACTAAACTTATTGTATCGTATAAAACTGCCAGTAATTCAATCAATGTTTTTAGGTACATTACTTTGAAACCGAAATGAGAAGCATATTAATTAGTCCAAGCGGCACATATGTTTTAAATTTTTTGGTATGAATATCAATGCAACGTTACATACTTCTTATGATTAGATCCATAGTATTCAACGAATTAAATTTTTTCTCGTAGCAATAACATTAAGTTTTGACCGGAAGTTAAAATTCTCACACTGAAATGACTGAGAAATTCCTGTTGGATAGCAGCAAGGTAATCATGAAAATATGACAGATTATTACCCCTGTAAACCTAGAAATAGAATTTAAAAGTCACGGTATTTCCCATAACGTTTGTCAATGGTAAATCTTCGATTTAGTAGAAACACTATCATTGCTAGAAATGTGTGAAAATTTTGCAATATTTATAATGCGTATGGCCTCACGTTCCACCCTTGCAGACGCCTAAGGCGCTATTGCTGTACTGCTTTGTAAAATTTCGTTGTATAACAGTTCACGCAACCGTTATTAATTGTTCATGTAATAATGTAGTCCGCTAACGGATGCCACTCACTTAGAATGGCAATGCTGCATTTCCCACTGATATCGTGTTTAACTAATTATACGTCCTGCGATTAAACTGTCAGTTATTCACTGCTGAGCTGCTATCCGACGGAAAATTTCCGAACATTCTTTATCGAACACAGCAAACTGGTGACTCATTTTTGGTGCAGCTGTACTGCGGACGATACAATTGTCCTCACCCTGCTTAAAAGCCTGCGACCGGTTGTACATGGGCGCTGCTGAGCGAAACGCGTTGTTGACCCCTTATTCTGTCGGAAAATGCACTCTCAGCTCCAAGTGTTCCAGAGAACCATCAGTGTTTAAGGGCTACGATTGAGGTCATACCATTACCGACAGCTATTGGCTTCGCGGCGACTGACAAAATACACTGATGGAAATGCGACGTTGCAGTACTACCCTGTGTCGAATCCCCGGAGCTGGCTTAATTGCACATGGATCATTGTTACTTGGGCAGACTATGCCTGTATGACCGGATCAAACAATTTAGTAAGATACAAGCGCCAGATCAATGTTATTCAGGGGTCAGAATATTCTTATCAGTTTTAAACACTAATCCGATAATTGTCTGAACACTATGGACCCTTTCCTCGCCCAAGTGGCACATGATTAAACTTTCATTCCAATCGGATCATCGACATCATTGTGTGATGGGAGTTCTATGGACATGCATACGCTCCTGTGCTCGCTGCAGCATGAAAGAAAACAACATATGAATTCCATACAGAAGAATTTCTTGATATGCCTTAAACACATACTGTGTCGGTTCAGGAAGACTGTTGCCTGGAGACGTGTATCGCAATGTTCCAATGTTCGTCAACCCACGTGTACAAAACATGTTGTATATGTAAACAAGTGGTTTGAAACGTGAGTGGGATTTGGACTAAGGATGTAGGCATGCAGTTATGCGAAGTCAGTGTGTCAGAATGGCGTAGTGGTTAACACATCTGCCTAGTGAGTGGGAGACAAGTGTTCGAATCCCGGCCTTGGTACAATTTTTGATTAGTTACTTCAGTCTGCATGTATACTTCATAGACGTTTGAGACTTGAAAACGTCTATGAACTACATAGTTTTAAATAATTATTAGTCACCAGTACTAATGTAATACACTGAAGCGCCATACAAACTGGCATAGCCGTACGTATTCAAGTACAGATATACGTAAATAGGCAGAATACGGCGGTGCCACCGGCAACACCAATGTAAGACAACAAGTGTGTGAAGCAGTTATTAGATTGGTTACTGCTGCTACAATGGTAGGTTATCTAGATTTGAATCTCAACGTGGTGTTATAGTCGGCGCACGAGCGATGGGACGCAGCATCTCCGAGGTAGCAATGAAGTAGGGATTTCCCCGTCCGACCATTTCACGAGTGTACCCTGAATATCAAGAATCTGGTAAAACATTAAATCTCCGACACGCTGCCTCCGGAAAAAGATCCTGTAAGAACGAAACCAACGACGACTGAAGAGAACCGTTCAACGTGACAAATTTCTGCAGATTTCAATGCTGGGCCGTCAGTAGGTATCAGCGAATCGTACATATGAGCTTTCGGAGCCGAAGGAAATCTCGTGTAGCCTTGATAACTGCACGACACATAACTTTACGCCTCGCCTGGGCCCGTCATCACCGATGTTGGAGTGCTGATGACGGGAAACATGTTGCTTGGTCGGACGAGTCTCGTTTCAAATTGTATCGAGCCGATGGACGTGTGTGGGTATAGAGATAACCCATGAATCCATGGACACAGAGTGGCAGTAGGGAACTGTTCAAGGTGGTGGAAATCCTATAATGGTGTGGGGCGTGTTCAGTTGGAGTGATATGGGACCCCTGATACGTCTAAATACGATTCTGACAGGTTAAACGTACTTAAGCATCCTGTCTCTTCCCCTGCATCGATACATACCCATTGTGTATTCCTACGGACTTGGGCAGTTCCAGCAGGACAATGAGACACTCCACACCTACAGAATGTCTGCAGGAACAGTCTCCTGAATCAGACACTTCCGCTGCCCACCAAACTCCCCAGACATGAACATTATTGAGCATATCTGGGATGCCTTGCAACATGCTGTTCAGAAGAGATCACGCCTCGCACTCTTACTGAAATATGGACAGCCCTGTAGGATTCATGTTGTCGTTCGCTCCAGCACTACTTCAGACATTGGTCGAGTCCATGGCACGTCGTGTTGCGTCACTTCTGCGTGATCGCGGGATCCTATACAGTACTAGGCAAGAGTACCAGTTTCTTTGGCTGTTCAGTGTAGGACCTCGCAGGCCACTCGAGGAATATTTGAGATGTGAGCTGCAGTCTGGGGTCTTGGGTTATCCTGCTGGAGTGTGTCACTTGGTACCCTGATAATTAAGGGTGTAACAGTAGGGTTATCATCCTTACCACACACTAACGAGCGTTCATTCTCCCTTCAGAAATTACCAGATGATTCACACCCGCGCAGTTGGACAGGTAAGGTCTCGAGAATAGCTGCTTCCTGTTGCCTTTCACGTAGTACTCTACAGACACATAGGCATAGAACTGACAGCCAGCCACAAACATAACAGATACTCGCCGCTGAACACCTAAAATGCCACCCAATAACCCAGTTAACTCTGGCTCATGCCATAGAAGTGTCTGTGGTTTGGTGTGAGCAGCAAACGAGGCATGCCAACTCGAGATCTCAGCCAGGCTTCCAGTAATGTGTTCCAGATAGTTCGTGGTAACACGATACCTGCAACCTCCACCCGGATTTTAGCCATTGTCATCCGTATATTCAAAGATAGTCTATCAGTCGCACGACCATCTCCTGATGCAAACCCCATGGAAAGTCTCGTGTCCACTCTTGTTGCCACGTTGTTGTCCTGGACCGAGACGATGTTGTTACCAAACGTTCTATAGTCATTACAGTGCTGCCAGCTTTCTGTGCGATTTGTCGGATTGATGCTCTCATGTCCTTCATGCCAATGATTCGACCTTTTTCAAAGTCCTAGTGATGGTGACAGGCTGCACATGTACGTCGTTTGGGTATGCTGAGTTGCGGTTCCGTTCTGAAAACTTAACTCTCACCATTCTTCTTCTGTAGGAAGACTTCTTTCTGTACTGAAGGTAAAGGTCAGGTAACGATTAAATTTTAATCAACGGATCTCATAGTCATGAAAACTCTAGAGAATCAATTTGGTTGCTTTCAAACGGAGTTCATGGTGTAACATTTTCCCGTTTTCATTTTGATACTATATCACTGATAGCTCTCCATACACTTGCTGCTAGGCAATGTCCATCATATATTCTAGTTTCCTTCAAACTGAGGAGATACATGTGAAGTCTGCCATTGCTGAACAATGTGTTAGGTTGGTGCATAAGTTCATACATATTTGTCTTGCTTGTTGGTATACCGGTTTGAGTTTAAATATTGTCATTTCGTCATTTGGAGTTAGAGAGTGGAACTGAGGACGCTAGAAAATGGAGTTCAAAGTGGAGAAATCGGAATATTTCTGACAAACTCTTCTGTTTGAGTTCAGTAGAGGGGTGACAGCAGCGGAGGCAGCCAGGAACGTTTGTGCCGTGTTTGAGGATAATACCATTGGACGAAGCACAGCTAGAAAACTTGTTTCTCGGTTTAAGGAGGATCATTTTGCCATTAGTCACTCTCCTCATTCAGGAAAACCTTTGGGGTTTGATGAAAATCGTTTAAACACATTAATCCACAATGATACACGTCCGTGTATTTGAAATCTGGCAACTATGATCGTTCCAACATCGTGAGACATTTGCATGCGTTAGGGAAGGCTCAAAAATCTGGTTTACTGTAGTCGCATTCTCTAAGCTTAAACCACGAAAATCAACGGGTGGTCATATGTGCATCTCTGCTTATTCGTCAACTGTTGGCTCGTGAACAATACCGACCATTCTTATCGTGAATCGTTACGTGTGACGAAAAATTATGTTTTTAAGCTGACATGAACAAAAAGAAAGGAATGGTTAATCCGAAACAAAGTCGCATCTACCCGCACAAAGACATGTGCGCACTCACAAGAGCTACTGTTGCGCATCTGGTGGAGCAGCAAAGGTGTGGTGTACTACGAATTGTTTCCCCGAGTGCTGACCATCACTGCTGACATTGTCTCTCAACTACTGAGACGTCTTGCAGACGCAGTCCAAGAACAACGACCAGGAAGACTGGGTCAAGTTATGCTACTCCACGGTAAGGACCGGCCACGTTCTGATAGATTGACAAAAAAACCCTGGGAAGTCGTTCCGAGCTCGCTTTATTCACCTGATCTTAGACCCTCAGATTTTCACCTTTTCCGCTCTCTTCGAGGAACGTCCTATAGGGATGAAAATACGCTCACAACATAGCTCGACGAGTTCTTCGTCTCAAAACCATGTGATTTCCACAGTCGCGAAATCGAAAAGTTACTCCACCGTTGGCAGACCGCTTGTAAATACTGAAGGAGAATATTTTATTGATGACTAAAGTCTCTCTTACGTCATCTGTTGTGTTTATTAAACTTACGGGGAAACGCTGAGGACCTATACACCAACCTAACATTTGCACTGAACGTCCCACAGACTATGACCATAGAAGTTATTTGTCTAAGGCTATTTCATTTTGGGATTCCGTTATTAAAATGTCCGTGGAGACATTATAAATTGCTGCGTGTCTCAGAAGAATTTACTAGTTTCAAAAGTAGTGATATGCGTAATGCCCCAGAGAACAAGAATAGTAACGCTTTCTGACTTAAATATACATGGAAAGTATCACAGAAAGAACCTTTACATAAATTCAGCGCAACGGAAATAATGCAACAGCATAGCGAAATATCGCATTTTTTACAGGAATAGTTTCATGAAAGCAGCAGATTAATCTGAATACGTGTGTTAGCTTTGAGCTTCCAGGGCACAACTCTGCTTTCAGGCAATCTCGCTGGTTGTGTAAGCATACATTCAGAATGCAATAATAGTTAACTAGATGTAAGGCTCAAATGGCTCTGAGCACTATGGGACTCAACATCTTAGGTCATAAGTCCCCTAGAACTTAGAACTACTTAAACCTAACGAACCTAAGGACATCACACACACCCATGCCCGAAGCAGAATTCGAACCTGCGACCGTAGCAGTCCCGCGGTTCCGGACTGCAGCTCCAGAACCGCACGGCCACCGCGGACGGCAACTAGATGAAAGACCTAATAAATAGTTAAGTTCATATTTGATGTACTATCGTAGTAGATCAGTGTAGCAGGGGAACCACTAGTCGCATAGTAGCGTCCAAGAGCGCATGATACATTGTCTTACTTTATTCAGTTCCCGAAATATAACTAGCTTTTACTGATTAGTATTTATAATTCGCAATGTTTATTCAGTAGGTGATTGGTGATTTATTACAGTGACTGTAAATAGCATAATTGAGCTCCGTAGCAAGACAAGATGACGGATCACTAGCGTGACACATTTAAATAAAGCAAGTGTACAGGGTAATATGTTTCTGAGCAATAAGCTCGCAACACGTAGTTTCCATGATTAATGCATTAACATTTAAAGACAGCTGGGAAAGTTTACATCCCTCCTTACAAAAAGACAAGTTTATCGGAAATGTAATCCAGAAATATCGGCGCGAAAGATAATCTTCCACTCCATGAGAATTTGACAACGAAGAGTTTAAGACAGCACGGAATGAAATGAAGTTATAAATGATGCAGTAACGAGCTCCCAAGTAATTATAAGTTCGCAACCTCTTCGGACCTATTCCACTACGCGGAAGCACGCGAGCGACTGCTAGCGTGAGAAGCGGTCCTACTAGAAGAAGCCAGGTATTTTCACAAGGAAACTATACTTGAGCACTGAATATAAATTGATCTTACCAGACCTCTTGTATACAGTAAAGACTTTTTTACAACATGGCTCTCCAACTAACAAAGGTGACTTCATTCGAAAAGCACACAACGCCGAAAGTTGCTCTCCAACTTACGCCTGGAATCAGACTAGACGTAGCACTCTAACGTAGAATAGTGCAATGGCGAACTCCCTTCGAAGAAAGAAGCCGAATGCCTTGCAAAACCGCCAAGGAAAGCTACTGGCTGGGAGCCAACAGACTCACACAAGACTTATTACTGATGCAGTGACTTAGCAAAGGGTTTGTGAAAGTGTCTGTATCGATAGATAACAGGAACAGGTTAGTGCAAGAATTCAAAGAAAAAGTCAACAGTAAATTTACAAAAGGTTCAAAATCAAGAAAGGAAACCCAAGAGCCGACTAACAGGCACTTTCCAACCGACATGACGAGAACCCCCTATTAGCCATAACAGCGTCTATCAATCTAGTAACGTGCGGAATCGCATTACTTTCACGGTTTGCTCTTAGCGAAGATACACAGTAAGCAGAAGGCCACTTAAAGCGGCGACCCACAGGACAGAATTTCCGCCATCGAGAGGAATGTCTGCTGGAATTGTGATCGGTCTTGCAATTAAGAACATGACACATGGACAAAACGCAAATGGGCGCTAATAGAGTGTGCGACGTGGCAGCCGATGTCAGTTTTGAAGGGCTCACACGAAAATGTCTGGCTGGTTTGCGGACGAAAGGTTCAAAGTTATCGTACTGACGCACAAAACAGCAAAAAAACTTCGACTGCAGGAGGTGGTACCTCCACCAATGCCGACAATCATCCCAGTTACTTACGCGGCGGCACCCATAAGGTTTCTGCCTGTCCAGTCACAAGAGACCGACATTGCTGTACCGGAACATCCAGCCGCGGACAATGCCCCGCTGATCAGTCAGCTTGGCCAGTGGTGGAACTCTGTATGACGCAGTGGACTCGACCAAAGATTGCAGGCCCTGCCGACAGCAGAATGGCAGTCGATTCACTTATTGAACCAACTTTGTGCCAGCAGGAATGAGTCGATCCCATCGTGAGAAGGCCACTCACGAAAACAGTGTTCACCGAAACGCCGAAAGCGATGTCAAGCGGCGGTGTCGGAACACGGGAGCTCCCACTCGCCAGACGAAGGATAACTGATCCAACAAGACGCCAGTCACGAGGCTGACAGCACTGATACCGACTTCACACCTACATAACTGATGGCAGAAGAGGGGGCGTCCATCTGTTAGTCCTCTGCGGTGAACAGTGATCAGCAGGAAGGTTCCAGTGCAGGCTGTGACGCCATTCTGTCCCTTCTGATCATCCACCTTGTGGAACATAAACGGTCTTCCGCGCCCATGTTGTGGTCCGAGGACATCGAGACTGGACATGCCCCGGACCTGGGGCTCAGGTCTGACAGTACCGGGAGTGCCGCGTTCGGCACGGTGTGATGTCACTGACGACGTCCGTTTCTCTCGACCATCACCATGGATAACCCTACCCAGCCACTGCGCCACCAGGCCACGATGACTGTCAACATGGTTAGCTCCTCTAACAAGATCCCACTCTTGAAAGGGAAAATACGAGCCACCCGAGTCGACTTCGCGTACCTGCTAGACGTGCAAACGAATGCTCTTCCTGACTTTTATGGTTACACCTTGTCGTTCTGAAGGCACCGGCGTGGAGATTTTAGCGCGAGACGGCATCGAAGCCAGCAACATTATGAATCCCCCTCCGCTAGAGGATAAACGGTCGTGGAAATCGACACACGATTAATATTTATGCACCGTTGGGCAGTACCAAATGTTGTGACTGGGCCGGGTTCTACTACACGGACATCACACTCTTTTCCAAGGACGTTATGAACACAGCGTCTTCAGCTGCGATTTTAATTGTGTCTTTGATCCCAAGAACCGAATACCGGAGTACACATCTTGTGCGGAACTGCATTTGGTGATTCATGATCTTCACTTGTATGACATATGGGGAAAAGTACACGGCGACAGCTTTCGACACACGGCTTTTATCAGTCATTTGGCAAGCCGACTGGATCGTATATATGCATCACAGGATGTTACACAAGAAGTGGTGGTTGCCGAACGATGGTCTCTGGCCTTCTCCGATCACAGTGCCCATATCTGCATAACGCATCTTCACCCCCAAAAAGCTTGGGGCTTTTGGAAGATGAACTCAACTCCAGGACTCAGGCTGCCATCGGAAAGACACTGCACCAGGGGGCCATCTGTAAACAATTTCACTCCCAATACCCCTCGACTTCAGTGTGAGGCTTCCTCTGCTCCAGACGGGCACTCTACAAGATGCTTATGCAGTTTTCCAATGACACGACTGTTGGCACCGCAGACCCTGCATTTTTACTTCTTGGAGCTCAGGAACCTGGTCGTGCGGTAGCGTTCTCGCTTCCCGCGCCCGAGTTCCCGGGTTCGATTCCCGGCGGGGTCAGGGATTTTCTCTGCCTCGTGATGACTGGGTGTTGTGTGATGTCCTTAGGTTAGTTAGGTTTAAGTAGTTCTAAGTTCTAGGGGACTGATGACCATAGATGTTAAGTCCCATAGTGCTCAGAGCCATTTTTGCTCAGGAACCTCTACACTTACCCCCATCGCCAGAGGGACAACGGGAACGACAACGGATCAAGGTTCACATACTATCGTTAACGATGTGACGTTTAGAGGATACCGTAGCCTGTTAGCGAAGACATAATCGAAAGGGTACCTCTGTGGCAGTCATTGACTGATAGTCCCCAGTACGTTATACACTGTCGAGTCACATTATGGTGACAACCTGTGAGAAACATGAATAACCACCTTATGCAGTGCAGACCACTGGGAGCCGTGCAGGAACAAAGTCAGTGAGGTCTTGTTAGGGTTCAATACAGATGTGGAACCACGCCAATTCTAGTGCCATGGACAGCTGCACAATGTTTCTTGGTTGTATTGAAACGTCCCCTTAGAACAATTATACAAGACTGTGCTTAAACTGACATACAATATTTTTAGCGCAACGCAATCTGACTTTCAAAAATCCCTGCAAAAGAATGGCCCTGACTAACATTAATCTATACCTTTCGCAAATCACTTACCTCACCAAAAATATCCGTTACTCGAACTACTGCAATACAGCGAGCGCCACTACTGCCAGCTAAATAACAGATTCAAACTACGGAAGGCACTAACTACTGATAGGCATAGTTAGCAAATGAAAGATTTTAATAGAGAACAAACAATGTATTAACCTTAATAATCATAATATATATAGCAGTTCATGCCATTTACAAATTTCAAAACTCCGCCATCTCTCTCCCCATATCCACCACTGCTGGCGGCTCACCTCCAACTGCACAACGCTACGCGCTGTTCACATCCAGCTGCCGCTGCCCAACACTACAATGGCAGACAACAATGCAAACTAGCCACAGACTGCACACAACACAGCCAGTGATTTTCATGCAGAGCGCTACGTAACGTTGCCAATAAGGAAACATAAACAGCCTACTTACATAGCCCCCATGCTCCCCACAAAAAAATTTTACAAATTGTTTTGGGCACTGGGCAATACATATTTGTTAAAATTTTTCATAATCGTAATTACAATAACAAAGATATCAAATGCACACACTTATTTATACAATGTTGGTCAAAAGCTAAAATTTTCTCACAGTCCATAAAGATAGTCCTGATCATTCATCATAATAGTAATTACAGTTTTTTTTCACAAAGTCTCATTAGTAAAAGAAATTGCACACAGAAGTAGTGGATTTCCATGCAGTCTTGAAGAAGTTGTGTTGTCCTTCCAACAGAAGGAGAGTGCTGACTCTTGACATGCTGACAGGTAATGGGCCACAACAGAGCAAACCCACAGCAGAGTCAGTCGAAGTTTTGAAGAATATTGGTAGGTAGGTCATCACAGAGCAGACCCACTGTAGTCCTGGTAGAGATTACGGTATTGGTGGGCCACCAGAGGTGCAGACCCACTGCATTCCTTGTAGAAATTGTGGACAGGCCCACTGTAGTCCTGGTAGACATTGTGGTATTGGTGGGTCATCACAGATGCAGACCCACTGTAGTCCTTGTAAAGATGACCAGCAGCCATCTGCTGCGACTGTGCAGGTGCACAATCACCATCGAAGAGTCTTGCAGAGAAGATAGCAAGTCCATAAACCACCACTTGTGCACGCACAAAGTTTTTGGAATTGTCCTTAGAAGTCTTGCAGACAATATAGCAACTCCATAAACCACCACTTGTACACTCCCGAAGTTTTTGGAATTGTCCTTAGAACCAGCAATGCTGTTATCCAGTCCCTTGCTGAATTAGTAACACACGTGCAAACACTAACAGTCCCAACTTCTCACATATTGTCCATATACTATGACCAACAGAAAAGTGTGCAGTGAAATGTAACTAACAAGTTAATTAATTTGATGAACTGGTGTCAATTACAATATTATAACATGAGAATACAATTACAAAGGTACAAAATACATCATTAAAAACATAACAATACAGATAACATTTGTAGTAATACAGGCTTTACAAAAGAATAGAAATAACATATACATCAGTGTTACAGGAATGATAAGTACCTACATAAAAGATCAGAATAACTTTTGAAACATCAACTTCACACATGAGCATTAAAATAAAACAGAATAAATAACGTCTAAACATCTTTACAAAGTACGTAACAGATTATTAATGCAAATTATATTTGAGGATAACAGAAGATTCCAGGTTCGAATCCTGGCAGGGTCGCCATATGAAACGTCCCCTTAGAACAATTATACAAGACTGTGCTTAAACTGACATACAGTATTTTTAGCGCAACGCAATCTGACTTTCAAAAATCCCTACAAAAGAATGGCCCTGACTAACATTAACCTATACCTTTCACAAATCACTTACCTCACCAAAAATCTCCGTTACTCGAACTACTGCAATACAGCGAGCACCACTACTGCCAGCTAAATAAAAGATTCAAACTACGGAAGTCACTAACTACTGATAGGCATAGTTAGCAAATGAAAGATTTTAATAGAGAACAAACAATGTATTTACCTTAATAATCATAATATATATATAGCAGTTCATGCCATTTACAAATTTCAAAACTCTGCCATCTCTCTCCCCACATCCACCACTGCTGGCGGCTCACCTCCAACTGCACAACACTACGCGCTGTTCACATCCAGCTGCCGCTGCCCAACACTACAATGGCAGACAACAATGCAAACTAGCCACAGACTGCGCACAGCACAGCCAGTGATTTTCATACAGAGCGCTACGTAACGTTGCCAATAAGAAAACATAAACAGCCTACTTACAGTATTCCGAAAGCCATTTATCAGTATGTTGGTACTTTGATTTGGAGTCCACAGTGTCGTCTGACGTGGAACACTTTTCAGAAATCTTGGAAGACGGAATCTGCCTGTTCGCATTTCAACACTCGGATATTGGTGACAGATCATCTGATCTCGGCGAGGATGCTGATGGAGACACACGTCCGTGGTATCTCGCTGTAAGTACCTGAAATAGCTGAACTGCGCCTTTCAGATGATGGTGTCCTCTCTGCTGTAAAGACTGACAGGGGTTAGTGGTAGAATAATAGCGCACACGTTTTTTGAAGGGATGTCGTTTGAAGATCTTGTAATTTCTTTTCTGATGGGTTACAAAACACGTGTATACAGTCACTTATCATCCAATGCAGATTACAACGGTCTTACACTCACGTACCACGCTAAAACTATGACAATTACGTTTAAAAAGCTCTTAACGCTGCCACAATTTAACTGATAAGGCATTTCTTCCGTGATCAGCGGATCTACAGCAGACGATTACCCTCGCTGTCCCTTGTCGACTGCTGCTTTGTTCCTTGACGCAGAAGAGGAAAGTGCTCCGTTGTGTTTTGGGCCAATCAGAGCTCTTCGTTTTATTGCCTATATATATGTTGCCTTCTGGCGTCGACCAATGGCCGTCTTCTTACGCGGCTGATGTAATGCCAGCTCACCCGGAACGCTACGTAGGACGCTCTCTGTCCTCCAGTGTATTTGCCCTTCCTCTCTCACAATCAAGTGGCAACATATTGTCCAATGTTGCGTAATCTTAGATGTCACTCACTGAGTACCCCCTATTAACATAATCATTACAACAGCATCTACTATTTGTAAGATGTTATAGATAAAGCAAGCTGTGTTTCACAAGCGTATTCACTCTTAAGTCTTGGCGGTTTCTATGAGTGCTCTCTCACACATTGTGCAGTTGTTGGCTATCGTTCGCACTCAGTTGTGCGAGAAAATTTTCGGGAATCAGTTAATTTCTTGTAAGCAACAAGCAGAAGCAGCGAGCATCTTCAGCGCTCTGACACATTTATAATTATTTTTCCACTTTTATCCATTTTAATCTTAAGCTGGTAATCATCATTCACTTACAATCGAACCAGTGTACGATATAGTCGTGTTGTCTGATAGCGAGAGTGTTCGTGACACGGTACATTGTTAAAGGCCATGATTACATCATTTCTTATCTGGGGAAAGTTTCAAGCCAGAATACCGACTGGTGAATCAATTTCCTGTAAACGTCTATAGTAGGAAAGTGTTGACTAGAAAATATAGCAGAAGATTCTGAAACGGAAAGTACGTTTCTTTATCGATTGACAACGATTCCTTGATATCACATGAACAGCCCCAGATCTACGATATTTCAGAACCGGGGAAAAAAACTAGATAGTAGCGCCTACCCCTGTCCCCGACCTTCCTCGAGCGTCTGAGATAGGACGTCAAAAATTTAAAAAAAATAATTTTTCAAAGAAATGTTCGGTTTATAGCGCACATCTTTCTGGAGAGTTTGTTATATAAATCATATATGTTCGAGGAAGCACAAGACATTTTATTCGGTCTCAAGTGTGCCAAAGTGCAGTGCCGCTTCACACAGCATTCTTCTAATGCACGTCTCTCTATTTCGCTCTGTATGACCAGACGTATATGTTTTGCAATGGAAGCCATCAAAACTGCATTCAGGACATTTGAAGTTGAAATGTCCTTTGTTGCCTCTCCTGTTCCCATTCACCGATTTGACACTCTACCCCCCTTAAAAAAAACACAATTAATACTGGGTGGGATTATTTGTAACCTGGGGAACAAGAACTCTTCAGAAAATTTTCGCTCTTTATTGCGTTTTAGCTAATAATTTTCTCTTTTGTGCGAAGTATAAGGGTTACCCAAAATGTAATGCACCGCATTTTTTTTCTTCAACAATTCTTCATTGAAGATAATGAGAATAGCACACACTAAAGAACGGTGTTTTACCTACATACCCTATTTTTCCACGTAATCTCCATCCTGTTCTGTTGCCTTCCTCCAGCGCGAGACAAGGGCGTGTATGCCCTGGCGGTACCAATCCGTGTCCTGATGGCGGAGTCAGTGCTACACTAAGTGAACTTCCTTTGCTGACTGACAGATGAAGCGCCAACTGCCGAATCGTAATGCGCCTGTCCTCTCGAATGACAACATCAGCTCGCTGAAACAAGTCAGGTGTGACAGCCGTGGATGGTCTTCCCGGCCGCTGCAGGTCATAGAGCTCCACCGATCCTCCTTCTGATGACCTCACCCTCCGTGCCCAGCGACTAACAGCACTTCTGTCGACGGCAGATGCTCCATAGACTTTGCACAAGCGTTTGTGAATATTCCCCACAGTTTCTTTCCCTGCAGTGAGAAATTCAATGATGGAACGTTGCATGTGAGGTACATCACCTACAGACGTTATTTTGAAATTGCATTTTCTTGGATAGACTGAGAAAATAATATGTAATCTTTCTACATGTTATTCCTGTTAGTCGTTTATTTCTACTCTGGTAGTCAGAATCTATGGATTTCGCTAGTGATTATAACAACTCCGATCATTCCACACTCCATCTACCACATAAGCAAATAACGGTTGGCATTCACTCATTCGGGTTTATTCGGCTCAGCTCGAACAGCTCAGTCCGCTTTTGTATGTGGGAAAGTTTTTTAATTTCTAGATGCGACGGAGATTCCCCATGGAGAGACATCACATACACTATGCACGCATTCAAAAATAAACTTGTGATTCTTTCATAAATTAACTCAGAATGTGTTCAAAAATGTTCAAAAACCAACTGGGATGCGTTTCAGAACCGTATGAATAATTGATAGACCAACTTGTGCTGGATGCTAGGCGCTTTGTGAAACAAGGTTTTTCTTCTTCAAGAATACGAATTTGGCGTCCCCTGAAATTGCAGCCCGGGGCAGATACTCCCTCCCTCCTAGATCCGGACCTGCACATCAGCAGCTTGGCGGCACTGACTGGGTCCTTCGGAAATTAATGTGAACTGATTTGCTGAACGAGCGTGCTCATAGTCACGAGTGTTGGAAGATTTCATTTATTCATTTTGTAACCTCCCCCTCACTTATCGACCTTAATGACAGTGAAAAATTAAACTGCGTGTACCTAATGGAAATTTGGGAAAAGCAATCGTCACCGAAGTTAATTTGTCGGTAAAGAGGAAGGAAAGGGTTACATCTAAATGTAAGGAAAAATGCTAATGAAACTGGTGGAAATTAATTTTGAAAAGGGGTGAAGTTAATAAAGAAAGTAAATGTGCGGCCGTTACGTTAACAATTAACTAGCGGTAATTAGATATATGAGATTTGGGGGAAATTACGGTCGCCAGTCCTAAGGACAATTACTATAGTAACTGAAAAAGAAAGGTTATTACACATATAATTAGCACTAGAAGGGTGGCAACTGAAGGTTGACACGTGTGGTGTGAAAACTGAAAGTTTGTCAGAAGTAATAAATTTCGCTACACTCTGACTTAATTTAGCAAAAGAATTAATAAAACCGGAAAATCGAAAGCTAAATTAGTGACTGAAGTTAATAGTGAGCTTTCTTTCTGAAGCACATCGAAATTCAGTAAAATACGGTTAGTCTTGGACTACCTCAACAATCATTTCAAAAGCTACTTGAATCTACGCAATTTAGAAATAAGAGATTTAACTTTGAACTTGAATTAAATGATTCTGAACAATTAACAATAGTAAAATTTAGTATGTACCAAGCTGAGCTGCAGTCACAGGTAACTAAAATACGGTAACAAAACTCGCACTCTTAATTTGTGCTTGTGCAATCTAAATACTGTAGCCAGCTATGAATACCTTAACTGAACTTTGAAATTAAAGCAGTGAAATAGAATATTGCTTTAATGCTGGCGTTTGAATTTCAGTGACACTCGGGTTCATTCCGGAAAAGGAAGGGACCCTGCTTGGTAATGCAATTGGGACAATGAGCAACAAAGGTTCATGCTACGTTGCTGTAATTTTGTGATTTGAACAGTTTGAAAAGCTGAGGTCTGCCATACAGTTCTAAAACTTTACGTGCTTCCAGTCTCCCTTGTTGGTTGATTGAAGGTTTGAAGCCGTCGATCGGGGAGGTGACGACAGTCACTCATTGTCGGCCGTCGCTGTTGCAGAAGCTGGATGTTGGCGCGCTTTCTTCTCGACACGGTCACCAGACGAAACGGGCTCTTGATGTGCGCCAGCTAATGCTTCCCGTCCGCGACACCATGTCAGAAACTATCATCGCAAGTCGAGCGCAATTGCATGCTGCCAAACCCCGAAAGCGCGGCAACTCGCGGGAGCTTCATACAACACACCTGCTCCACCGCACTACTCCCGCCAGACTCCCCTCTCTGCCCGCGCTCCACACGGCAGAGTTAACACTACCAAAGATCCTACACACTTTGATTCTTCACACGACCTATCGATGTAATCGTTCGATAGCAGTTTTCCCTAGGCAAGACCCAGCGTAAAAATACAAATAATATTTACGAAACAAACCAATTATACATCGACATAAACGCATAAATATATATATACAAATAGTAAAACAATTACAATATGTAAAGACACAGAAATGTCATATATTCAGGTAACAAAACAAGGAAAAAAAATTATAGTGCAATAGATGGAAATAGGAGGATATGCATTTCCGGCGTTACAATTTGTCTTGAATTACGGAAATTTATAGGACTGCCAATAATTTCTCATTAAGATGCTGTCATTGAACAAGGACTGACTCTAGTGGAGCTAATGCGAGAAGACGAAAGTATTTAAGGTTTCAGTGTCGTAGAGATCTGCCGCTTTAGCAGAGAGACTTCCACCAGATTCTTCACCACGCAGAACATCTACATTGCGAACTTTTCTGCTATACTGGAACGATGGTCACACTGTTATTCGTACTATCATTTCCACTGAAATAAATCTGGAGAAGACATTCTTAATTCTGCGAGCTAATGGTTTCAAGGTACCATTTTCCTTACAGATGTTCAACGAATTTATTAATTTTAATTAATCTGTGATAGAAAACTAATTTGTAATTAACTCAAACCAAAAGCTTGTCAAAAGATTTAAACTTACTTCAAAACAATATGTAGATTCTCCTTAAAATAGTATACGCTTTCTTTTCGGCAAAGTGCAGCTTAAGTGACTTCGTTATAAGTGCATAATTTTGCCACCGGTTTTATGCTCCCTCTTTCGGTCGTTGTAAGAAATTACTTGTCGCTGCTTTGACAGCTCTCAAAGCACAGAATGTCTTTGAGTAGTTGTCCGGTAACGGTGGTGACAAAGAGACCGTGTACGCGTTTAACAGAGCACTTGTTTCCGTTACTGTCTGGAAATTTCTCAGTGTTGTGTTTGACAGTTACTCTTACATTATAACATTTATTGCTCTTTTTATTATTAAACAAAGGAAAAATCAGTAAAAGGAAAAAAAAGTACATCAGCGGTTAACTCCCGTCGACATCGAGGTCATTAGAGACTGAGCACACACTCGAAATGTTTCAAGGATGGGGAAGAAATGCGGCCGTGTCCTTCCATAGTAACCGACAGGACACTAGCCTTGAGCAGTTTAGAGAAATCACGGAAAACTCAAATCGGGATCGACGGACGCAGGTTTGGACAGTCGTCCCCCGAATGAGAGTCCAGTGTGCTAACTACTAAGCCACCTCGCTTAATGGAAGAATCGAGTTCCTTGTTTTTAGTACAGACATAATACCTGATACTGTGTTTAGGTTGACCATTTTGCCTTTTTAAGAGCTCACGTTTTTGTTAAGTTATCAGAGCTTTGTGCTGTCGGTGTTAAGACTTCTCTACCGTGGCAAAATGCGCTTATAGTTCCTATACATAGGTCCAGCCCCAATTCAATCTTCCGTGTTTGTTGTGTATTTTCCCACTGTTACCCTGGATCAGTTGAAGTAGAGGCAAAAGTTCCTTCAAAAGGCCATAGCTGATTTTTGACCTGTCCTCGTCCTATCTTTAACGACCTAGAATGCGACATATCAAATCATTGAATCATAATTTACTGGCTATTCGAAGGTAATTCATCAGTTATCTCGCTTCCAACCAAATAGAAATGAAGAAAATCTTTGTGTCTAATCAAAATTACTTTATTTATGATCTAAAAGTATAAACAAGCCGCTATAAGATTCCTTGTCACGTTTTTCACTACTTCCAAGTAATTCACTGCGTTAGCTACAGGCTAACAGTAGCTGCTATATTGATTAGATCCCGCTGTCTGTTTCGTTGAGATAATTAAATTTTTCGCTCCAGGGCCAAGTTTCAGCAAAATAAAAACCGATCTCTAATCACCTTCGGCATCCAGGGAACCCCAGGAAGCTACAGACACAATTGCATGGCTCGCGTTACCGTCTGATGTGCCGTCTACAGCTGTTGTATTGCGTGGAATGAAACTGGAGACGCCCTATAGAATGCACCTTCAGAGGGATCCCACAGTAGCGATGAGAGCCGCCTGATTCTGAGAACCGTGCTGTGTCACCGGACCTTTTAGATGAGAGATAATTCCCCTATTGGACATAATGAAGCGTCAGCACTGCCTACTGAAAAAAATGATGTCGCTCCATCGTTCAACGTTGTCTCCATTTGGAAGTGTCCTGCGTATTCAACCGTTTTCGTTTATAGGGTCACGGAGGTTATGTGATCTCGTTCATGCGGAATTTGATTGTCCTCATATCGTTAGATGTGTAATGCCTCATCTCTCTCCTACTCTCTGTAACTCTTTGGCTCTTTGCACAAATTAAGGAAGTTTATCTCTTTGTGCTGTAAACAGGAAATGGTGCAGCAGTGAGTTGATCTGATTACAGCAGGAGAAAGACGGACACGGCCGTTTTCCATCGACATCAAGAACATTAGAGAGTGAGCAGTTAATCATTTCATAATGGAACAGAACGGTGTTCTCGAAAGAATAATGATGGAATTCGCTTCAAGTAATATTCGTGAAACAAAGCATACACGTATTTGTTGGGGTCATGTGAGTACAGACAGACAGACAGTATTCATCTTACAAAATACAGAGCAAGGTTAGATCAACATGCTTCGTTGGAACGTTGTTGGAGCAAAAAATAAAGTAAATGAATTGTTAATATGTTGGGAAGATCCTAATAACTAAAGAAACTGATGTCATTTTCCTACTGGAACACCATATAACAACAAGGATGCACAATTTTAATGCAAATCGTTATAAATTTTCTGCACATTAAAAGCACTTCGATTCACTTTTAATCAAATTGTAAATGTAAATACTACTAAACTTATTCCTTGACGACTTTAGAGAAGCCCCTGAGGTGACTCGGCATGCGTTTGTTAGTTTGTCTGCATGTATTTCAATTTCTGCCACTCAATGTTGCATAATTTTGGGTCTTTTGACTTGAAAATTTCGGCGTGGACTCATGAGGCACCCTTAACTTGCTGTATAGATTTTGGTGGCGATATGAAGTCAAGAATGAATCTATTAGCGTACCCAAATGCGACGTCCATGCATGTATGTACCGTAAGTAGTTGGTTTGCCATAATTTCACGCAGTAATTCTTTTTTTAATATTCTCTCAGACTAATTCAGTAATTCTAGCTATATGTAGAAGGGTATTTCATGTACTTTGTTATATGTACACGTTTTGAGGTGTATATGTTACCATGTGACATCTAGATTGGCGATGCTAGTAGTCTTTCAATTGTCTAATGATGTTGTTGTTGTTGTTGTGGTCTTCAGTCCTGAGACTGGTTTGATGCAGCTCTCCATGCTACTCTATCCTGTGCAAGCTTCTTCATCTCCCAGTACCTACTGCAACCTACATCCTTCTGAATCTGCTTAGTGTATTCATCTCTTGGTCTCCCCCTACGATTTTTACCCTCCACGCTGCCCTCCAGTACTAAATTGGTGATCCCTTGATGACTCAGAACATGTCCTACCAAACGATCCCTTCTTCTGGTCAAGTTGTGCCACAAACTCCTCTTCTCCCCAATCCTATTCAGTACCTCCTCATTAGTTATGTGATCTACCCATCTAATCTTCAGCATTCTTCTGTAGCACCACATTTCGAAAGCTTCTATACTCTTCTTGTCCAAACTATTTATCGTCCATGTTTCACTTCCATACATGGCTACACTCCATACAAATACTTTCAGAAATGACTTCCTGACACTTAAATCTATACTCGATGTTAACAAATTTCTCTTCTTCAGAAACGCTTTCCTTGCCATTGCCAGTCTACATTTTATATCCTCTCTACTTCGACCATCATCAGTTATTTTGCTCCCCAAATAGCAAACTCCTTTACTACTTTAAGTGTCTCATTTCCTAATCTAATACCCTCAACATCACCCGACTTAATTCGACTACATTCCATTATCCTCGTTTTGCTTTTGTTGATGTTCATCTTATATCCTCCCTTCCATCCATTCCGTTCAACTGCTCTTCCAAGTCCTTTGCTGTCTCTGAGAGAATTACAATGTCATCGGCGAACCTCAAAGTTTTTATTTCTTCTCCATGGACTTTAATACGTACTCCGAATTTTTCTTTTGTTTCCTTTACTGCTTGCTCAATATACAGATTGAATAACATCGGGGTGAGGCTACAACCCTGTCTTACTCCCTTCCCAACCACTGCTTCCGTTTCATGTCCCTCGACTCTTATAACTGCCATCTGGTTTCTGTACAAATTGTAAATAGCCTTTCGCTCCCTGTATTTTACCCCTGCCACCTTTAGAATTTGAAAGAGAGTATTCCAGTCAACATTGTCAAAAGCTTTCTCTAAGTCTACAAATGCTAGAAACGTAGGTTTGCCTTTCCTTAATCTTTCTTCTAAGATAAGTCGTAAGGTCAGTATTGCCTCACGTGTTCCAGTATTTCTACGGAATCCAAACTGATCTTCCCCGAGGTCGGCTTCTACTAGTTTTTCCATTCGTCTGTAAAGAATTCGTGTTAGTATTTTGCAGCTGTGGCTTATTAAACTGATTGTTCGGTAATTCTCACATCTGTCAACACCTGCTTTCTTTGGGATTGGAATTATTATATTCTTCTTGAAGTCTGAGGGTATTTCGCCTGTTTCATACATCTTGCTCACCAGATGGTAGAGTTTTGTCAGGACTGGCTCTCCCAAGGCCGTCAGTAGTTCCAATGGAATGTTGTCTACTCCGGGGGCCTTGTTTCGACTCAGGTCTTTCAGTGCTCTGTCAAACTCTTCACGCAATATCGTATCTCCCATTTCATCTTCATCTACATCCTCTTCCATTTCCATAATATTGTCCTCAAGTACATCGCCCTTGTATAGACCCTCTATATACTCCTTCCACCTTTCGGCTTTCCCTTCTTTGCTTAGAACTGGGTTTCCATCTGAGCTCTTGATGTTCATACAAGTGTTTCTCTTATCTCCAAAGGTCTCTAATTTTCCTGTAGGCTGTATCTATCTTACCCCTAGTGAGATAAGCCTCTACATCCTTATATTTGTCCTCTAGCCATCCCTGTTTAGCCATTTTGCACTTCCTGGTGATCTCATTTTTGAGACGTTTGTATTCCTTTTTGCCTGCTTCATTTACTGCATTTTTATATTTTCTCCTTTCATCAATTAAATTCAGTATTTCTTCTGTTACCCAAGGATTTCTACCAGCCCTCGTCTTTTACCTACTTGATCCTCTGCTGCCTTCACTACTTCATTCCTCAAAGCTACCCATTCTTCTTCTACTGTATTTCTTTCCCCCATTCCTGTCAATTGTTCCCTTATGCTCTCCCTGAAACTCTGTACAACCTCTGGTTCTTTCAATTTATCCAGGTCCCATCTCCTTAAATTTCCACCTTTTTGCAGCTTCTTCAGTTTTAATCTACAGGTCATAACCAATAGATTGTGGTCAGAGTCCACATCTGCCCCTGGAAATGTCTTACAATTTAAAACCTGGTTGCTAAATCTCTGTCTTACCATTATATAATCTATCTGATACCTTTTAGTATCTCCAGGGTTCTTCCATGTATACAACCTTCTATCATGATACTTAAACCAAGTGTTAGCTATGATTAAGTTGTGCTCTGTGCAAAATTCTACCAGGCGGCTTCCTCTTTCATTTCTTAGCCCCAATCCATATTCACCTACTACGTTTCCTTCTCTCCCTTTTCCTACACTCGAATTCCAGTCACCCATGACTATCAAATTTTCGTCTCCCTTCACTATCTGCATAATTTCTTTTATTTCATCATACATTTCTTCAATTTATTCGTCATCTGCAGAGCTAGTTGGCATATAAACTTGTACTACTGTAGTAGGTGTGGGCTTCGTATCTATCTTGGCCACAATAATGCGTTCACTATGCTGTTTGTAGTAGCTTACCCGCGTTCCTATTTTCCTATTCATTATTAAACCTACTCCTGCATTACCCCTATTTGACTTTGTGTTTATAACCCTGTAGTCACCTGACCAGAAGTCTTGTTCCTCCTGCCACCGAACTTCACTAATTCCCACTATATCTAACTTTAACCTATCCATTTCCCTTTTCAAATTTTCTAACCTACCTGCCCGATTAAGGGATCTGACATTCCACGCTCCGATCCGTAGAACGCCAGTTTTCTTTCTACTGATAACGACATCCTCTTGAGTAGTCCCCGCCCGGAGATCCGAATGGGGGACTATTTTACCTCCGGAATATTTTACCCAAGAGGACGCCAGCATCATTTAATCATACAGTAAAGCTGCATGCCCTCGGGAAAAATTACGGCCGTAGTTTCCCCTTGCTTTCAGCCGTTCGCAGTACCAGCACAGCAAGGCCGTTTTGGTTATTGTTACAAGGCGAGATCAGTCCATCATCCAGACTGTTGCCCTTGCAACTACTGAAAAGGCTGCTGCCCCTCTTCAGGAGCCACACGTTTGTCTGGCCTCTCAACAGATACCCCTCTGTTGTGGTTGTACCTACGGTACAGCTATCTGTATCGCTGAGGCACGCAAGCCTCCCCACCAACGGCAAGGTCCATGGTTCATGGGGGGGTATATATATATATATATATATATATATATATATATATATATATATATATATATATATATATATAGGTAAACATTCCACATGGGAAAAATATATCTAAAAACAAAGATGACGTAACTTACCAAACGAAAGCGTTGGCAAGTTGATAGAGACACTGCCAAACACAAACACACACACACACAAAATTCAAACTTTCACAACCCATGGTTGCTTCGTCAGGAAAGAGGGAAGGAGAGGGAAAGACGAAAGGATGTGGGTTTTAAGGGAGAGGGTAAGGAGTCATTCCAGTCCCGGGAGCGGAAAGACTTACCTTAGGGGGAAAAAAGGACAGGTATACACTCACACACACACACACACACACACATATATCCATCCGCACGTTTACAGACACAAGCAGACATATGTATATGTTGACGACATTTTGAAAGCTTATTTCACAGATATCATGTAATTACCCTCATGGCTTCTTCTAGAGCAGGCATTGCCTGGTTCAAATCTGCTTGGGCAACATCAGCAAGCTTTTTGCAGGCTGCTTCCTCTTCACCAATTCTTAAGCTCTTTTCAGCTACCGACTTCTGTTGTTCATCTGCCTCTCTTTTTTGTGTCATAATCGTTACAAGGTATTCATCACACTGTTGCTGGAACTCTACCACTGTGGAAACAGAATGAAAGTCTCAGAATGCTACTGTTTACAGTTTGTTGAATGGCAGCAATGAGATTTTTGAGTACATAGAAATTTACCCTTTACTTGTGAGTCTTCCAGTTCAATAGACATTAACTGCACTTTTTCACGAGTATCATCAATTTTAAACAAACCATTCCTCAGTTTATTTGCAGCATTTGCTGTTTCCCAGCGTTTCTCATGCAACATACTGCAATAAATAATATGCTCAAATAAATAGTACATTGAAACTGATGAAATAAAAATTAAGTGTTGTATTAATTGTTGCACAGATGGCAGTTATAAGAGTCAAGGGACATGAAAGGGAAGCAGTGGTTGGGAAGCGTGTGAGACAGGGTTGTAGCCTCTCCACGATGTTATTCAATCTGTATGTTGAGCAAGCAGTAAAGGAAACAAAAGAAAAATTCGGAGTAGGTATTAAAATCCATGGAGAAGAAATAAAAACTTTGACGTACACTGATTACATTGTAATTATGTATGGGCAATTGCTGAGGGAATTAGATTAGGAAATGAGAGTAAAGGAGTCTTGCTATTTGGGGAGCAAAATAACAGATGATGGTCGAAGTAGAGAGGATATAAAATGTAGACTGGCAATGGCAAGGAAAGCGTTTCTGAATAACAGAATTTTGTTAACATCGAGTATAGATTTAAGTGTCAGGATGTCGTTTCTGAAAGTATTTGTATGGAGTGTAGCCATGTATGGAAGTGAAACATAGACGATAAATAGTTAAGACAAGAAAAGAATAGAATCTTTCGAAATGTGGTGCTACAGAAGAATGCTGAAGATTAGAAGGGTAGATCACATAACTAATGAGGAGGTATTGAAGAGAATTGGGGAGAAGAGGAGTTTGTGGCACAACTTGACTAGAAGAAGGGATCGGTTGGTAGGACATGTTCTGAGGCATCAAGGACCACTAATTTAGTATTGGAGGGCAGGGTGGAGGTAAAAATAGTAGAGGGAGACCAAGAGATGCATACATAAGTAGATTCAGTAGGATGTATGTTACAGTAGGTACTGGGAGATGAAGAAGCTTGCACAGGATAGAGTAGCATGGAGAGCTGCATCAAACCAGTTTCAGGGCTGAAGACCACTACAACAACAAAATGTTTATGTAATAAACTTAAGTAATTAGTTGGCCCATACTTGAAATACAAGCTGTTACAGTCCTGGGTAGCTAGCCAGCAACTAGCCCAGATTCAAGCACACGTCTCACAAGGGAGGTGGACGCCCTGAAGAGGTAGTCACCCAGTAGGTGACTCTCTTGTATGAGGACACCAGGCGGTATGCATACAATGTCACAGTGGACGCCTGTAACTTCTGGAGTAGTTGGGTGACTGGTTACATCATAGTGTATTGCAGACAGTTTTCGTCTAGAAGTCTGATGCTGGTGGCGTAGCTCGACATCACGTACACCCCTCGATACTGTCTGAGAACGTCTGAGGAAACTGAGAGAGAGGGCGTGATTCAAGTACTCTTTATGAGAACCTAGTGTTTTCCTCTCGTCAGAATTTTAACCCTGAGCCAAAACAAGTTAGCGCGCTCGCTCGTCAACATGAATCAATAGTGGCTTTGGTCAGCCTGCTTTTCTTGTCCGATCAGCTCTTCTAGCCGCTTTGTTGTAGATGAACGCTGTCTCAACTTCGCTTTTCATTAGCGGTGGCAGGCGTATTTGCAATGTCGGCATACTTGCACTCTTAATATGCCCTCTTACATCACAATGTGAGGCTACTATAATAAACACACTTCTCTCGCTATGACGTAGTTATTGAGCATTAGCGCCAGGCAGTTCAGTGCTCCAAACCAGGTCGCGGCGGAACACTAATCTATTTGTGAAACAAGTTCACACTGTAGCATATTCGGACGCCCGACTTCGTGTAAAACACAGCGACCTACTTACGACAGTTTATGTTTCGTGCGAGTGCTAAATAGTCTGTAACTTATCCAGGGAGAGAGTTTGTTTTCACGATTCGTATTCTTAGGTGAAAAAAATTCTCTTGCCAGTTTTCTGCCGATTAACGACCGAACATGAAAACATGGCGACACTGCCGCTAAAGAGGATACTTTTTGATGCCTGTGTATGTCTTTTAGCAGTGAAGGTACACACAGCAATGTTTAAGATTTGGAGCTGCCCACTAAAACCATACCAAATAAGACGAATCATATTTCATTTCATAAAATGTATTTTTTTTATTTTTACAGCTTTTATCTTTGAATCGTCTTCATACAACGTGTTGCCAGGCATGCTTGCTGCATTTAAATTAATCCACTGTTTTAGCCGATCAGCAATTCGCATTCTCTGCAGAAAGAAAAGTAATTCCATCTCAAATGGAACTGTGCAGCGAGTTAAACTGCCTGTTTGATTCATTCGTGGAAGAGGCCTGGAGATACCGAAAGGTCTCAGATACATTATACGCTACTGGCCATTAAAATTGCTACACCACGAAGATGACGTGCTACAGACACGAAATTTAACCGACAGGTAGAAGATGCTGTGATATGCAAATGATTAGATTTTCAGAGCATTCACACAAGGTTGGCGCCGGTGGTGACACCTACAACGTGCTGAATTGACGAAAGTTTCCAACCGATTTCTCATACACAAACAGCAGTTGACCGGCGTTGCCTGGTGAAACGTTGTTGTGATGTCTCGTGTAAGGTGGAGAAATGCGTACCATTACGTTTCCGACTTGGATAAAGGTCGGATCGTAGCCTATCGCGATTGCGGTTTATCGTATTGCGACATTGCTACTCGCGTTGGTCGGGATCCAATGACTGTTAGCAGAATATGGAACCGGTGGGTTCAGGAGGGTAATACGGAACGCCGTGCTGGATCCCAACGGCCTCGTATCACTAGCAGTCGAGATGACAGACATTCTATCCGCATGGCTGTAACGGATCGTGCAGCCACGTCTCGATCCCTGAGTCAGTAGTTCGACGGCGTTTGCAGCAGCGTGGAAAATCAGCTCGGAAATCATGGCTGCAGTTACCCTTGACGCTGCATCACAGACAGGAGCCCCAGCGATGGTGTACGCATCGACAAACCTGGGTGCACGAATGGCAAAGCGTCATTTTGTCGGGTGAATCCAGGTTCTGTTTACAGCATCATGATGGTCGCATCCGTGTTTGGCGACATCGCGGTGAACGCACTTTGGAAGCGTGTATTCGTCATCGGCATACTGGCGTATCACCCGGCGTGTGGTACGGGGTGCCATTGGTTACGCGTCTCGGCCACCTCTTGTTCGCACTGATGCACTTTAAACAGGGGACGTTACATTTCAGATGTGTTACGACCCGTGGCTCTACTCTTCATTCGATCCCTGTGAAAACCTACATTTCAGCAGCATAATGCACGACCGCATGTTGCAGGTCCTGTATGGGCCTTTCTGGATACAGAAAATGTTCGTCTGCTGCTCTGGCCAGCAAATTCTCCTGTGTACCTGTACACGCCATCCAAGCTCTGTTTGACTCAATGCCCAGGCGTATCAAGGCCGTTATTATGGCCAGAGGTGGTTGTTCTGGGTACTGATTTCTCAGGATCTATGCACCCAAATTGCGTGAAAATGTAATCACATGTCAATCTAGTATGATATATTTGTCCAATGAATACCCGTTTATCATCTGCATTTCTTCTTGGTGTAGCAATTTTAATGGCCAGTAGTGTATAATGGTAAGACAGTAATTTAGGAACTAGGTTTTAAATTGTAGGACATTTCCAGGGGCAGATGTGGACTCTGACTACAATCTATTGGTGATGAATGCAGATTAAAACTGAAGAAACTGCAAACAGGTGGGAATTTAAGGAGATGGAACCTGGAAAAATTGGCAACCAGAGGCCATAGAGAGTTTCTGATACAGCTTTAGGGAACGATTGACAAGAATTGGGGCAAGAAATACAGTAGAAGTAGAATGGGTAGCTTTGAGAGTTGAAATAGTGAAGGCAGCAGAGGATCAAGTAGGTAAAAAGACGAGGGCTAGTAGAAATCCTTCGGTAACAGAAGGTATATTAAAATTAATTATAAAAAGACATTAAATGAAGCAGGTAAAAAGGAATACAAACGTCTAAAAAAATGCGATCGACAGGAAGTGCAAAATGACTAAGCAGGGATGTCTAGAGGACAAATGTAAGGATTTAGAGGCGTACATCACTAGGGTTAAGATAGATACTGTCTACAGGAAAATTATAGAGACGTTTGCAGTAAAGAGAACTATTTATAAGAATATCAAGAGCTCAGATGGAAACCCAGTTCTAAGCAAAGAAGGGAAAGCAGAATGGTGGAAGGAGTATATACAGGGTCTATACAAGGGCGATGTACTTGAGGGCAATATTATGGAAATGGGAGAGGATGTAGATGAAGATGAAATGAGAGAGATGATACTGCGTGAAGAGTTTGACAGAGCACTGAAAGACCGAAGTCGAAACAAGGCCCCGGGAGTAGACAACATTCCATTAGAAATACTGATGGCCTTGGGAGAGCCAGCCCTGACTAAACCCTACCCTCTGGTGTGCAAGATGCATGAGACAGGCGAAATATCCTCAGACTTCAAGAAGAATATAATAATTGCAATCCCAAAGAAAGCAGGTGTTGACAGATGTGAAAATTACCGAAAAATCAGTTTAATAAGTCACGGCTGCAAAATACCAACACGAATTCTTTACAGACAAATGGAGAAACTGGTAGAAGCCGACCTCGTGGAAGATCAGTTTGGATTCGGTAGAAATGTTGAATCACGTGAGGCAATACTGACCCTACGACTTATCTTAGGAGATAGGTCAAGGAAAGCCAAACCTACGTTTCTAGCATTTGTAGACTTAGAGAATGCTTTTGACAATGGTGACTGGAATACTCTCTTTCAAATTTTGAAGGTGGCAGGGGTAAAATACAGGGAGCGAAAGGTTATTTACAATTTGTATAGAAACCAGTTGGCAGTTATAAGAGTCGATGGGCCTGAAAGGGAAGCAGTGGTTGGGAAGGGATTGAGACGGGTTTGTAGCCTATCCCAGATGTTATTCAATCTGTATATTGAGGAAGCAGTATAGGAAAGAAAAGAAAAATTCGAAGTAGGAATTAAAATCCGTGGAGAAGAAATATAAACTTTGAGGTTCGCCGACGACATTGTAATTCTGTAAGAGACAGCAAAGCACTTGGAAGAGCAGTTGAACAGAATGGACAGTGTCTTGAAAGGAGGATATAAGATGAACATTAACAAAAGCTAAACAAGGATAATGGAATGTAGTCGAGTTAACTCGAGGGACCCCGAGGGAATTAGATGAGGAAATGAGACACTTAAATTAGTAAATGAGGTTTGCTGTTTGGGGAGCAAAATAACTAATGTTGGTCGAAATAGAGAGGATATAAGATGTAGACTGGCAGTGGTAAGGAAAGCGCTTCTGAAGAAGAGAAAATTGTTAACATCGAGTATAGATTTAAGTGTCAGAAAGTCGTTTCTGAAAGTATTTGTATGGAGTGTAGCCATGTGTGAATATGAAACATGGAAATGTGATGCTACAGATGAATGCTGAAGATTTGATGGGTAGATCACATAACTACTGAGGAGGTATTGAATAGAAGTGGGTAGAAGAGAAATTTGTGGCACAACTTGACTAGAAGAAGGGATTGGTTGGTAGGACATGTTCTGAGGCATCAAGGGATCACCAATTTAGTACTGGAGTGCAGGGAGGAGGTAAAAATAGTAGAGGGAGACCGAGAGATGAATACACTAAGCAGATTCAGAAGGATGTAGGCTGCAGTAGGTACTAGGAGATGAAGAAACTTGCACAGGATAGGGTAACATGGAGAGCTGGCATCAAACCAGTCTCTGGACTGAAGACCACAGCAACAAAAGCGAAGCGAGAGTCCCACAGCATTGTGGCAGGACTGTAAAAATGGGTTATGGAAGGGACGGACACGAGACAGTGGCAGTTGGAGCGTGAATCGTTCATTTTATCACAATTCAATTAAAATTCATAGTTATCGAGGATAAAACTTCTGTTACAGGAAATGTACTAAATGACATCAAAAGCCTGAGCTTTATAGATTACAAAATAATCCTGAGACTGGCGCTGCCATGCGATATATTTATTTTGTTTTACTACTTTCGTTTTGCCCCTTCCACGCGCACAGATAACGCTTGAATGTGTTGACAGCACAGCTCAGAGCAGCGCCTCGGTTTATCTACACAGCACAATACAAAAACCAGAGGAGGGCTATGTACAGCTCTTTGTTTCAAAAGTAGTGCTGTATTCCAAATGCATGACGACCAGAAACCTGACGATGTTCATTACGCCCGTGCTGTTTACTCGTGGCTGTCTCCCGAGCATTTAAGAATAGCTGCAATTTACGATTCTACGTAAGGTCGCATTGCACCAAAACATTTACAGACCAGCCGGAGTATGAAAGATCGCAACATGTCAACCGTTTTTTCTTAGTGGAACGACTTTTAAACGACTCGTCTTAAATGCGCAGCGTAATCAGTATCGGCTGTACGTACGGATTAAGTAAGGGGGGGGGGGAAGAACGTGGTATAGTTTTTTGCCAACGGCCTTATCAAAGAAGGCAGAGGGTCAGATAGAGGTTCAGGACGCTCTCTTGCCCTTGTGGTGGAAAACCACCTCTAAAAGCCGGAAGAATCAACAATCATCCATCTGAATAAGGATGCAGAAGGCAGTGGAAACCACTGCATTAAAGACACATAATGCGTATCAACAGGACATGTGGTCAGCACTGAAAAATTGTCGTGATGATTTCTCCTTTGGCAAAAGATTACGGACTAATTTCCTCCCCCCCCCCCCCCATTCGTATCTCCGGGGGGAGCGGTGGGAAAGGGGGCACTGCTAAAGGGGAAATGACCTTGAGAATAAGGCTCAATAACGAAAGAAAGGGTAATGTTCCACGAATCGGGTCGTAGAATGTCAGAAGAGTGAACGTGATAGGGAATCTGGAAAAGGAAATGCTAAGGGTCAGAGTAGATATAGTAGGCCTCGCTGAACTGAAATGGAAGGGAGATAAGGATATATGGTCAGCCGAGACAGGGTAATAACAACAGCAGCAAAAAATGGGATAGTGGGGATAAGACTTGTTATGAATCCGATGGAAGAGCAAGGAGGGAGTTATCGTGAATATTTTAGTGACAGCAAATCAACACCGACTAGTGGGCGATATTTCGTCAAGCCAACTTCTTTTTGCCTTCTTCAGGGGTTCCTGGTGACCTGGTGACTGGGTGATATCTGCTGGACGCCAGCTTCGTATCCCCCCCCCCGTCGTCACGACACTCGCGACCACAACTGGCGCTTCCGGAAGCGAACCTGTTACGGTGGGTGTCCAGGGAGTGGGGCGTGTTACGCTGGGGGGTGGGGGGGGGGAGGGTGGGAAGGTGGAAAGCGACGTCGAACGTCGATGTAGACCCTTCAGGAGCAGGGTTTCATGTGGTACGCCAGGTTTTGCACTCTTGTGCCCTATGTTCAACGTCGTCAGTTATTTGATGTATTTCGATTACTGCATTCCCTACAACATTCACCTCCTGCTGTTCTTTGCAATATCGCGTGTAGTATGTTTTCCACACCAATGTATTCCTTTGCCTTCCAATTCTGCAGAGAACTTCCTTATTTCTTATCTTACCAGTCCATCTAATTTTCAGCGTCCTGAAATACCAAGTCTCAAACGGTTCGAAATTTTGCTTGTCTGAGTTCCCCGCATTCCAAGATTCACTCCTATACAATCGTATATTCCAAAGCTACGTTCTCCAGATTTATTCCCCAAATTAAGGCCTATGACTAATAGCAGTAGAATTTTTTAATGTAATTCCCTCTTTATCTCAGCTTGTCCACTTATATCCTTCTCACTTCGCCCGCATCTCGTGGTCGTGCGGTAGCGTTCTCGCTTCCCACGCCCGGGTTCCCGGGTTCGATTTCCGGCGGGGTCAGGGATTTTCTCTGCCTCGTGATGGCTGGGTGTTGTGTGCTGTCCTTAGGTTAGTTAGGTTTAAGTAGTTCTAAGTTCTAGGGGACTGATGACCATAGATGTTAAGTCCCATAGTGCTCAGAGCCATTTGAACCATTTTTTTCCTTCTCACTTCGTCTATCATGTGTATTTAACTTCCAGGGCAGTAGAGTTCCTTCATTTCGTCTATTTCGTGGTCCTCAATTTTGGTGTTAGGTTTATAACTAATTTCAGTTTTGCTACTAGTCATGTTTTTAGTGTTTCTTCTGCTCAGTGGAACATTCATTACATTCGAGAGATGGTCTTATAATACTGCATCACTTTGACAGATGTCGGCAATGTCATCACCGAATATTATCATTTATATCCTCTCACCCTGTTTTTAAATCCAATTTGTGAACATTTCCTTCATTTGAGTCGTTCGTTCTGTGCTGTAGAGGTTGAACAGTCGAGGATAAAGACTGCATCCCAGCCTTATCCCTTCTTTCAGATTGTGAACTTATGTCTTGATTTACCATTCTTATCGTTCCCCCTTAGTCCTTTTACGTTTCTGAGTTACTAAATGAGTAAATCGATCAACTAGTCACTAGCCAATTCGGTGCAAGTTACTTGTCTGATGGCTTCGAGGGACAAAAAAAATTTATATTGAATATTTCCTATAAAAATAGATCGAATTTGAAAATTCAAAATGCTGCCATAATCCACTCACTGGGATATTTAACACAATACGTCTAGTATTAAAGTTAGAAACTGTGTACACATATTGAGGCAGCGCATCTCATATTGTGCAAATTAGCCAGCTATACTCATCCAATATCTGAGATTGGGCGCACTTAGCGAATTCCAACAAACTTTACACTTAATTTTAAGCAATTTAGAAACTTTTGCCGACTGTCACCTCTAGCAACGAAAGGAAAATAGTTTGTCGCTTACTACAATTACAACTTTTCCTCCAGGTAAGAAGGTTTAATATATTACCTAATTACTACTAATGCTATTTGCCAAATAATATCATTGCCCGGTACATAGTTCAGGAAACATGATGTCATGAAGACTGAGATGCGTGAAAAATTAGATTTTCGTTAAAATTGAGAGAAATGTACGCACACTATACTCATATAGTGTTTGTTAAAAAGACCACTTGGTGATTTTCAACTAACTTTAAACATGATTTCTAACCTTTTCTAAACTTTTCACCCCTTACAGCTCCACAAAAGAATGTCATTAACTCATTTGTAAAGTACTCAGACGTGTGAAGTTATTTGATACATGCGACTTCGAGTCCGCAGGAATTGGGCGATGGGGATTACTGATGGTACATACAGACATTTTTCAGAGAAATTCAAATATCTTGCATCATTTTACGTTCTCGAAAACGTTTTATACGGCGAGAAAGTACATGAATTGGTTTTGTCCACATTATCAAGCGCAAAATGAAAACAGGCAGATTGTAGCGCAGTCGTTAGGCATTTGTACAGGTTAGTTCATACATACTTTGCGTGTTTCCCTTGCGTTATCTAGGCACCGACTCGTGTTTCAGTAACTGTTGTTCAACATCTATTAGAATGGACAGGGACTGTGATTGCTGTTTTCGGATGAGGGCTGAGTTGGCATTTCTTCGCTCACAGCTGCAAGCGGTGCTGACATCGGTCGTGCAGCTTGAGGCTGTTGCCAATGGGCACCACTGTGGGGAGCCGGACTTGGGTATCACGGGGATGTCAACCTCGTCCCGTCTGTCCCCAGATCGATCTGCCGCTGTGGTTCCCCCTGTTGCTGCCCGCAGTGGGGCTGAGCTCTCGCCTGTGGTTGATTGGGAGGTCGTTCCAAGGCGTGGCAGGCAGCGGAAGACGTCCTCGGAGGCTGATCAGAAAGCCTCCCCGGTGCGTCTGACAAACAGGTTTCAGGCACTGTCTCTGGCTGAGCCAGATGCAGCTGCCTGCCCTGTTTCAGAGGATCATTCTCAGCCTTCAAGGTCCGGGCAATCGCAGAGGGTGGACTTATTGGTAGTTGGGAGCTCCAATGTTAGGCGCGTAATGGGGCCCCTTAGGGATATGGCGGCAAAGGAGGGGAAGAAATCCAGTGTACACTCCGTGTGCATTCCGGGTGGAGACATTCCTGATGTGGAAAGGGTCCTTCCGGATGCCATGAACAGCACAGGGTGGTGGCACATGTCGGCACTAATGACGTGTGTCGCTTTGGATCTGAGGAAATTCTCTCTGGATTCCAGCGGCTATCTGATTTGGTGAATGCTGCCGGTCTTGCTTACGAGATGAAGGCAGAGCTCACCATCTGCAGCATCGTTGACAGAACCGACTGCGGACCTTTGGTGCAGAGCCGGGTGGAGGGTCTGAATCAGAGGCTCAGACGGTTTTGCGACCGTGTCGGCTGCAGATTCCTTGACTTGCGCCATAGGGTGGTGGGGTTTCTGGTTCCACTGAATAGCTCAGGAGTTCACTACACTCAGCTGGCGGCTACACGGGTAGCGGAGGCTGTGTGGCGTGGACTGGGAGGTTTTTTAGGTTAGAAGGCCTCGGGAAAGTACGGGGTGGGCTGCAATCTCAAAGGGTGCATGGCAAATACAGGACGTGCTTGGATCAAGGAACAGTCGGAATTGTAGTTGTAAATTGTTGTAGTTGTGCTGGGAAAGTCCCTGAGCTACAAGCGCTAATAGAAAGCACAGAAGCTGAACTCGTTATAGGTACATAAAGCTGGCTAAAGCCTGAAATAAGTTCTGCAGAAATTTTTACGAAGTCTCAGACGGTGTTCAGGAAAGATAGATTAGGCAGAATTGGTGGTGGAGTGTTTGTGTCTGTCAGTAGTGGTTTACCTTGTAGTGAAGTCGAAGTAGATACTCAGTGCGAGTTGGTATGGGTGGAGGTTATACTTAACAGCCGAACTAAGTTAATAATTGGCTCCTTCTACCGACCCCCAGACACCGATGATATAGTTGCTGAACAGTTCAGAGAAAATTTGAGTTTCGTAACAAATAAATACCCCACTCATACGGTTATAGTTGGTGAGGACTTCAACCTTCCCTCGATATGTTGATAAAAATACTTTTTCAAAACCTGTGGTAGGCAGAAAACATCTTCCGAGATTGTCCTAAATGCTTTCTCCGAAAATTATTTCGAGCAGTTAGTCCACGAACCCACGCGAATTGTAAATGGTTGCGAAAACACACTTGACCTCTTAGCCACAAACAATCCAGAGCTAATAGAGAGCATCATGACTGATACAGGGATTGGTGATCACAAGGTCGTTGTAGCTAGGCTCAATACCGTTTCTTCCAAATCCACCAGAAACAAACGCAAAATAATTTTATTTAAAAAAGCAGATAAAGTGTCACTAGAAGCCTTCCTAAGAGACAATCTCCATTCCTTCCGAACTAACTACGCAAATGTAGACGAGATGTGGCTCAAATTCAAAGATATAGTAGCAACGGCAATTGAGAGATTCATACCTCATAAATTGGTAAGAGATGGAACTGATCCCCCATAGTACACAAAACAGGTCCGAACGCTGTTGCAGAGGCAACGGAAAAAGCATGCAAAGTTCAGAAGAACGCGAAATCCCGAAGATTGGCTAAAATTTACAGACGTGCGAAATTTGGCACGGACTTCAATGCGAGATGACTTTAATAGGTTCCACAACGAAACATTGTCTCGAAATTTGTTAGAAACTCCGAAGAAATTCTGGTCGTATGTAAAGTACACAAGCGGCAAGACGCAGTCAATACCTTCGCTGGGCAGTGCCCATGGTACTGTTACCGACGACTGTGCCCTTAAAGCGGAGTTATTGAATGCAGTTTTCCGAAATTCCTTCACCAGGGAAGACGAATGGAATATTCCAGAATTTGAAACACGAACAGCTGCTAACATGGGTTTCTTAGAAGTAGATACCTTAGGGGTTGCGAAGCAACTCAAATCGATTGATACGGGCAAATCTTCAGGTCCAGATTGTATACCGATTAGGTTCCTTTCAGATTACGCTGATACAATAACTCCCTACTTAGCAATCATATACAACCGGTCGCTCACCGATAGATCCGTACCTACAGATTGGAAAATTGCGCAGGTCGCACCAGTGTTTACGAAGGGTAGTAGGAGTAATCCATCGAACTACAGACCTATATCATTGACATTGGTTTGCAGTAGGGTTTTGGAGCATATACTGTATTCAAACATTATGAATCACCTCGAAGGGAAAGATCTATTGATACGTAATCAGCATGGTTTCAGAAAACATCGTTCTTGTGCAACGCAGCTAGCTCTTTATTCGCACGAAGTAATGGCCGCTATCGACAGGGGATCTCAGGTTGATTCCGTATTTCTGGATTTCCGGAAAGCTTTTGACACCGTTCCTCACAAGCGACTTCTAATCAAGCTGTGGGCCTATGGGGTATCGTCTCAGTTGTGCGACTGGATTCGTGATTTCCTGTCAGGAAGGTCGCAGTTCGTAGTAATAGACGGCAAATCATCGAGTACAACTGAAGTGATATCAGGTGTTCCCCAGGGAAGCGTCCTGGGACCTCTGCTGTTCCTGATCTATATAAATGACCTGGGTGACAATCTGAGCAGTTCTCTTAAGTTGTTCGCAGATGATGCTGTAATTTACCGTCTAGTAAGGTCATCCGAAGACCAGTATCAGTTGCAAAGCGATTTAGAAAAGATTGCCATATGGTGTGGCAGGTGGCGGTTGACGCTAAATAATGAAAACTGTGAGGTGATCCACATGAGTTCCAAAAGAAATCCGTTGGAATTCGATTACTCGATAAATAGTACAATTCTCAAGGCTGTCAATTCAACTAAGTACCTAGGTGTTAAAATCACGAACAACTTCATTTGGAAAGACCACATAGATAATATTGTGGGGAAGGCGAGCCAAAGGTTGCGTTTCATTGGCAGGACACTTAGAAGATGCAACAAGTCCACTAAAGAGACAGCTTACACTACACTCGTTCGTCCTCTGTTAGAATATTGCTGCGCGGTGTAAAATCCTTACCAGGTGGGATTGACTGAGGACATCGGAAGGGTGCAAAAAAGGGCAGCTCGTTTTGTATTATCACGTAATAGGGGAGAGAGTGTGGCAGATATGATACGCGAGTTGGGATGGAAGTCATTAAAGCAAAGACGTTTTTCGTCGCGGCAAGATCTATTTATGAAATTTCAGTCACGAACTTTCTCTTCCGAATGCGAAAATATTTTATTGAGCCCAACCTACGTAGGTAGGAATGATCATCAAAATAAAATAAGATAAATCAGAGCTCGAACAGAAAGGTTTAGGTGTTCGTTTTTCCCGCGCGCTGTTCGGGAGTGGAATGGTAGAGAGATAGTATGATTGTGGTTCGATGAACCCTCTGCCAAGCACTTAAATGTGAATTGCAGAGTAGTCATGTAGATGTAGATGTTGTCATTATCTTTCCTAAAGCCAACTGATCGTCTAGCAGATCTTCAATTTTCTCTTCATATCTTCTGTATATTATTCTTGTCAGAAACCTGATTGTGTATGTGTCGCATTTATCCACCCTTGTTATCCGGATTGTGTGAATGTCGTGCGATACATACGTATTGTAAATTAGTAGTATTTATGTATTTGAAGCTTTGTCTTCATTAGCTGAATCGCTATGATTTTCTTAAGCTGGGAAGTATTTCGATGGTACTCGCTAGACCGTTTAATCGAGACACTGCGAATAACTGCTAATGCCACTGTACTCATGTGTAGGTGCATTATTCTGTGTCACAACGATGGCGGCCACCCCAGCACCACAGCTGCAACTCTCGACATGATTCAGAATCTGAAATGCCTGATTCCGCAGGATTCCCTATGCAGCTAGAAATTCATTGCTTGGCATTCACTTGTTTTGTGCATACCTGGTGTTTTTTGAGTGATGACGAGGCATTAAAGATTGTATTTTTGGTACAATGAAACACAGTCCCTTGTTATGGTGTAAGATGTTGGCGTGAAGAACGGTGAGTATTTTACTGAATGACATATATTTCGTATTTCTAATTGTTATGTATAGCTAAAAAGAAATCGGCCATGCGCGAATAGGACTCGCGTTCTAAGGTTTCCGGACAAATCTCGACGATCTTGCCTTTTATTGACATTGTTAGTGGTAAAATATCCGTCCCAGTAATTAGAAAACTTTCGAGAATGTTTTAAGTCTGAAGTCGGATAACAAATGACAAAATAACTTTTTGTGTTATGTAACTGCAAATTAACAATTTAACGGACCTTTCCCTTTACTTATAATCTCAAACCTTGTTTGCTACCAAATTTTATGATTCTAGATCAGCGGGAAGAATACTTTAGGTATCAATGAGTGACTTTACGAGTATCAAAAATGCGATGTAAATGACTGTATCTTTTGACTGCATTGGCTTACAAGCGTAACTTTTTTACAACAACAAAGGACTTTAGACCTTATTATATGACATATATTATAGCTTGATACCTTTATCTGTTCCTGAGAAAAAGGGCCCTTAAAAGACGCGCAGACTGACAGTCGGACAATAAATGGAAAACAAAAAAAATTTTCGTATGATATAGGGTAATTACAAATTAACCATTTTCGGATTTTTTCCCTTTACTTTTACTGTGCAACCTTACTGCCTGCCAAATTTCGTGATTCTCGGTCATTGCGGAGTACTCAGTAGGTTTTGATGAGTGAGTTTCCGAGTGTCAAAATAAGTGACATAAATAGCCGTAGGCCTATCTTTTGATTCCTTTGACTAATCTTACATTTACTACACTGCCAAGACACTATCGACCTTACTACGTGACATAAATTTCAACTTGATACATCGTAACATCCCTGAGAAAAACGGGTCTTAGCAGAAGAGCGAGCAGACAGTCGGATTAAAAGGACGAAAAAAATTTCTAATGTGAGATAATTACAAATCCACAAATTAAGAATTTTTTCCTTTACTTGTAATTTGAATATTTGCATCTTGCCAGCTTTCACGACTCTACGTCAATGAGAAGTACCCGATAGGTTTTGATGAGTGAGTTTTTGAATTTAAAACGTGTGACGTAAACGGCAATATCTTTTCATTGCATTGACAGAAGCTTCAGTTGTTTACGCACTCAAGGGACAGGAAATCTTAGTACGTGGAATAAATTTCTATATTTCAACTTTATCGTTTACCCGTTCCTGAGAAAAAAGGATTTTTAACAGTCGGACACACACACAGACGAACGGACAACAAAGTGACCCTGTAAGGGTTCCGTTTTTACAGTTTCAGGTATGGAATCCTAAAAGTAGCTTGGAAATATTTATGAAAGTTCCTCACTTTCTTGCGCCATGTAGTGCATACTAAATGTTTTTCAATATATTGTGTAAATAAACACATTAAAATTATTATGTACCACTGTTTAGAGCAGACATTCGCAACACTCTCAGTCGTCATAAAATAGCAGAGTGGCGAGAGCAGCGGCTTCCCATTCACATCGTGTGACGCAGGACGGGCCAGCGGCGTTGTCTCGCGTCTCCATTGGCAACTCTGCAAACACACTCGACAAGCTGATTTGCGGTGCTTACTCGCGGGTTGCTATGGCAACGTCAACGTCACGTATCTCTGACCCGTCTAGTATTTTAATGCCTTCCTGTCGACAGCAGCAGGCAGGTAACAGATCTCCACTAGGCAACAGAAAACCTTTCATCCTTACAACACTCCTTTAACAGCGACAAACGTCGTCAGTGTCCCAATTATATACTCCTTACCTAATCGGTCGACTTGTGACATTTTGTACTGTCGGAATTATAATGTAGTTGTTCTTTGTAATGAACCACATAACGTGCGATTACTTCAATATACAGCTGAACATCCACAGGCCTACAAGTGTGTTTCTATAGCTTTTGGAAGTGTTAATAATTTAAATTTGCTCGATAATTTAAGGCACGATTAAACAAAACAGAGCTTAGACCTATTGCAGCTAGTACACCCAGCTTTCATCAGGCATTTGTAGTGACACATCCAGCCAACTGAAGGACGACTTTTAGTTTAACGTTGACTCCGGTCCAGGGTGGAATGCACACACAAACAAAAATGTGTGAAAGAAGAGATAAGTGAAAGAAGGAATCCTAGGATCGACTGAGGATTTGACTGCAAGCTTTTAGATTCGTAGACTAACATCTACGTAGCCGCCGTTAATTAATTATTCAGTTAGTTTTTATACTTTCCATAGATAATTTGAAAGAATTACTTTATCGAAATTTTGATCAATTTATAATATATTAGTACATGTTTACTGTTAATATTAATCAACATATATTCTTAGCCATACTAATGCATTTATACTCAAATACTAGTTTGTTTAAGGTTGCCAGCTTTTAGATAGAAATTCGTCCATGCAATAGAAGGCGTTGTCCAGGAGAAATGAGTAAAACGTACTTTGCTACCAGTCAGACATTTCATGTTATTGGGCACATGATCAAAAATTTTTGTTGCTGCATATTGAACTCATTTCTGAGCCACTGACAGCTTTAATTAATAATCGGTAGTGTGTGGACTTCACTATTCTTCCCAAATTGTCACGAATTATTTTATGACTAATATTGTTACCGAAGATATGTATTATATGGTGCAGTTAAAATGCCTAACTCCTTGAAGAGGTACCTACCAGACGACTATTAGTGAACACCACATATTATTCTTACTGCTCCCTTTTGTGCAATGAGTGGTTTCCTTCTAAGTTATGCGCCAACTGGCAAAATTGTTTTATACGACATTTTTGAGTGGAAATATGCAACAAATGTTAGGACTTGCTTACAAGTCTAGCCTTTATAAGAAAACTAGCTGAACTTAATTGAAGCTCAGTAACTTGCTTCTTATAGGTCAAATTGTCATGAATAACTACACCCAGAAATTTAGAGCGTTCTATCCTATGTAGTAACTCCTGTTCTTGCGCTACATCGATTGTTGGTTGACTATTTGTTGTACAGAATTGAATATAGTGTATTTTCTCACATGCTGTAATAATGGCAGTTATGAACAAGCCATGTGGCTATACGAACTTCGTTGTCAGTCTCAAATAATTAAAATATATGCCAATACTTGTCAGATTCGCGATACTTCTGTTTCAGGATGCATTTGTGTTCCTCTGTGACACCGAGGACCTCCTCTCAATTTAGGCGGAGTTCCATTTCGTTCACTGACGGCTTGCGTCTATTATATACAGGGTGTTACAAAAAGGTACGGCCAAACTTTCAGGAAACATTCCTCACACACAAATAAAGAAAAGATGTTATGTGGACATGTGTCCGGAAACGCTTAATTTCCATGTTAGAGCTCATTTTAGTTTCGTCAGTATGTTCTTCCACCTACGCTCAATGGAGCACGTTATCATGACTTCATACGGGATACTCTACCTGTGCTGCTACAACATGTGCCTTTACAAGTACGACACAACATGTGGTCCATGCACGATGGAGCTCCTGCACATTTTAGTCGAAGTGTTCGTACGCTTCTCAACAATAGATTCGGTGACCGATGGATTGGTAGAGGCGGACCAATTCCATGGCCTCCACGTTCTCCTGACCTCAACCCTCTTGACTTTCATTTATGGGGGCATTTGAAAGCTCTTGTCTACGCAACACCGGTACCAATGTAGAGACTCTTCGTGCTCGTATTGTGGACGGCTGTGATACAATACGCCATTCTCCAGGACTGCATCAGGGATTCCATGCGACGGAGGGTGGATGCATGTATCCTCGCTAACGGAGGACATTTTGAACATTTCCTGTAACAAAGTGTTTGAAGTCACGCTGGTACGTTCTGTTGCTGTGTGTTTCTATTGCACGATTAATGTGGTTTGAAGAGAAGTAATAAAATGAGCTCTAACGTGGAAAGTAAGCGTTTGCGGACACATGTACACATAACATATTTTCTTTCTTTGTGTGTGAGGAATGTTACCTGAAAGTTTGGCCGTACCTTTTTGTAACACCCGGCATAGTTTGTCTGATCAAAGGTATTCGGGCAGCTCTCGCGTCCGTCGGCCGTCGTAATCGAATATATTATTTATTGGTAATGGTGATTGTTTCCGACTTTCGTGGTGGGCCTTAATAAAAATGATATTTCATTTTATTTTGATTTACAATTAAATGCTTTTGTGAAGTTCTCTTTTTTAGCAATATTAATCTTCAGTATAAATTATTTGCATAAATTATTTGTTTCGTTAATGAACCTTAGACTCGCTGAATCATAAAACATGAGCATATAAGTTGAACAATGGAATAAACTTTTCATATTAATTTCCTCGGCTAGTCAGTTCACTTTCAAGCAAAAAATCTTTAGTTATTAATTATAATTGCGGCCCCATACACGCGCGAGAGTATTTTTTTCTTTCCTCCGTTAACCACTGCATTGTAGTCGGAGTCCTGGCTCTGGCTCTTGGCTGTTGTACTGAAAATAAGAATCTTAAAGCTACGTATTTTCTGCAACGTCGGTCGGCTGTGGAGAAAAATGTATATTATGTTAATAGCATGCGAGTTTTCCGCTTCCGCTAATTTTTTATAAGTTAATATCGCCACGTAATGGCGTCGTTGGGTGCATCGGCCGCTGCGACTGTTGCACTGTAAATTACTCGAATGCCGGTTAATTCAAGGAAGGCGGACATGAAATCGGGGTCACCTCTTACAAATTAAAAGTGAACAATAATATTAAATCAATATATTATCTGCTTAATTAGTACAAATATTCTTACATTTCCCAGCACTCGCAAGATGTCCATCTACACGCAACCAAGACAAGAGAAGAAGTGAAGACGACTAAAAAATTAACAAAAGAGCGTATCTTGTCGTCTCTGTAGATCATTTTGTTATATTTCTTTGTCCTCAAAACTTACAATTAGAAAATATTTTAATACGGGTACGTGATAAAAATGTATATTATTCAATTTTTAAATGTCTCTTCTTTATAAATACTGTTTTTTCAGTCTTTTCGTATTGTTTCACTGGGAACGTTATACAGCCGTATCTGATACGAAGTTGACCACCAGATGTCACGAGAAGCGGACCCTTCACTACTGTGTTGTTAGCGAAGCAGTGGCAGCAGAATGTACCGGACTGGAGAGCTCAGTGCATTTGAATCTGAACTCCTCACTGTATGTGACCTGACTAACAGATCCATCGCCGACGTTTCGATCCTTATAAAGCTGCCCACGTCAGGAGATTTTGAAGAGGAAACGCGAAAGAATGATCAGAACTGAATCACGGCCAGGCAAGCCTCACCAACTGAAGCGCAGGGACCGTGGAATATTGGCGAGGGTGGTTGTAGAATAGTCGCATGAAATCCACGGAAGGTATCACTCGTGACTTCCCAAGTGCTACCAACAGTCCATAAGGAAATAACTGTCAGTAGGGCGATAAAAAGAATGGGGTACTATACAAATCAAAAAAGTTTTGCATCACCTCGGTTCCGAGAGTTCTGGAACCTGTACATAAAATTGGAATAGAGATCAACATAAACATTATTTCTGGCCTTTTTATAGCTCATGAAAACCCATATCACATGGTGTACCACCATACAGTGAGGCCTTCAGAGGTGGTGCTCCAGATTGTTGTACACACCGGTACCTCTAATACCCAGTAGCACGTCCTCTTGCATTGATGCATGCCTGCATTCATCGTGGCATACTATCCACAAGTTCATCAAGGTACTGTTGGTCTAGATTGTCGCACTCATCAACGGCGATTCGGTGTAGATCCCTCAGAGTGGTTGATGGCTCACGTCGTCCATAAACAGCGCTTTTCAATCTATCCCACACATGTTCTATAGGGTTCACGTCTGTAGAACATGCTGGCCACTGTAGTCGAGCGATGTCGTTATACTGAAGGAAGTCATTCACAAGATGTGCACGATGGGGGCTGAATTGTCGTCCATGAAGACGAATGCCTCGCCAATATGATGTCGATATGGTTGCACTATCTGTCGGAGGGTGGCATTCCCGTATCGTACAGATTTTAGGGAGCCTTCCATGACCACCAGCGGCGTACGTCGGCCCCACATAATGCCACCCCACAACAGCAGGAAACCTCCAGCTTGCTGCACTCGCTGGACTGTGTGTCTAAGGCGTTCAGTCTGATCGGGTTGCCTCCAAACACGTCCCCGGCGATTGTCTGGTTGAAGGCATATGCGACGCTCCTCGGTGAAGGGAACGTGATGCCAATTCTGAGCGGTCCATTCGGCACGTTGTTGGGCACATCTGTACCGCACTGTATGATGTCTTGGTTACAAAGATGGACCTCGCCATAGACGTCGTAACTGACGCTGCGCGTCATGCAGCCTATTGCGCACAGTTCTTGAACAACTTTCAGCCACGATTTTTCAGGGAATGTTATCGTATGCGTAGTATGCATCAAAATAAACTCTCAAAAAAGAAATATTTTTAAATGTAAACAAAGTCTGTTCTCCACGTAATCTTTGGAAGAAACCATGTAGTGGCGCGAACATTGCATTCGTTAGATTTTCTTGGTGCTGCGAGCGTATTTCCTTCGAGTACTTCCATGAAATGTACCATCTGTCTAGCGGTTCGAAAGAAGTGGAGGACATGTAACAGAGTGAGCTAAAGTAACATTGTAAAGCGACCAGGATTAAATTTTTCATTCTTTACTAATCCAAGTCATTTGAGAAATTTATTTGCCCGCCTTGTTGTTATTCTTTATTGATTTACTTATCTCATTAACCCTCCTGTTGGTATCAATTTCGAGACGGAAACAGCAAATGAAGCAAAAAAAAAAATCATGTGGGAATCGAACACGGGAACTCTGCCCCACAGCCAGATGCCTTGGTCGCTATGCCAATTTTGTCAATTTTTACTCGATTGCGCGTCATGAACTTCATTGGTGGTCTTCCCAAAAACGGGGTCTGGCGGGGCTTGGAGGGGGGTGGGGGAGGAGACGAAGTGAAGGGTTGAGACAAAATATCTTGGTCTTTCATTTTAGACTGTACACAAGCAACCTTCCAAATGTGAGATGACTGGCTGGCCTTGTCTGAGACCCTCCCCTTCTCCTTGTCAGCCGGATTCATGAAGGCTGACTGTTCACGACTTTCCATACGCTTGCGTCGTGAAACAAGATGTTTAATAGGTGGTCTCGGCAAAGAACCCATGACTTAAATGTTGGCTGTAGGGCAGGACAACAATTTTCATACGGTCTTGGTATCGAGAAATCTATGTTTTTACGGTATAGATGTCTATAACAGGCAAAAATCGTTGAAATTCTCGTTCCCCAGGATATATGAACTATATATGTAGGTAATTAAGTTTTCACGCACTTCGCCAGTTTTTTTCCATATTACTCGGTGCCTTTAAATTGCCTTACGCCACAGTGGAACTAAGGTCTGACTAAGTGACCCGCAGTAGTCAGAACCAGCACGTTTGAACCATTGTACAGCAGTTTTCACTAGGGAATCGTCATCTTAAAATATAGTTCCGCCAAGGAATTCCTTGTTTTTACACAAGAGGCACTAATCAACCGCTGCCAGATCAAGTCTGTAGGGAGAGTGTTTCAATGTTGTTCATACAAGCTTTCTCGCTGACACTATCTCAATATTCTGCATACACTCGCTTCTCTTCCAACCACTCAGACAGGCCTTTAACGTTTGTCAGCCAAAGGAGGCTGACGAAACGCTCTCCGGCGTCAGCGGTGTGTGTACTGCTCGGTATGCCGCTGCACGGCAGGCCCCAAGGGGTTCACACTCTCACCTGACAATCTGTTTGCCTACGACTAACTGCGCAGCGATCAACAGTGTCACCTCCATACACATTTAATCTCTTGTGAAAGTCTGTCACTCTCTTGTTTTCACAACACAAAGACTCTGTAAGAGGAAGGTGGTTGAAATGGACATTAAGTGCAGCAGGCAACTTTGAACACTGCTACGAGAGCGCGATTTCCGGAAACAGGTTGACTTAAATTTGAATATAAGCGCGAAGAATGTTTCTGTGACGTCCGTGAATAGGAAAGGCGTATTTTTGAAAGAAAAGCGTTACACGTTTACTTTTGAGTGACCTTCAGAGTATCATGAAAACAGTCAGGTACATTGCGAAGAATACAGCGTTACAACTTATGTCTGCTGCCGAACGGGTGGACTGGAGGAAGTCGTTTCTCCGCAACTGGCTTTTTATCCACAATATTCTTCGAAACACTCTTCTCAGCACTAAAAAGAGCGTCTATATATTTTTCTTGCTTATTGATATAATCAGGAGATGTAAAGAAGCCATCTATACTACTGGCCATTAAAATTGCTACATCAAGAAGAAATGCAGATGATAAACGGGTATTCATTGGACAAATATATTATACTACAACTGACATGTGATTACATTTTCACGCAGTTTGGGTGCATAGATCCTGAGAAATCAGTACCCAGAACAACCACCTCTGGCCCTAATAACGGCCTTGATACGTCTGGGCATCGAGTCAAACAGAGCTTGGATGGCGTGTACAGGTACAGCTGCCCATGCAGCGTCAACACGATACCACAGTTCATCAGGAGCAGTGATTGCCGTATTGTGACTAGCCAGTTGCTCGGCCACCATTGACCAGACGCATTCAATTGGTGCGGGATCTGGAGTATGTGCTGGCCAGGGCAGCAGTCGAACATTTTCTGTATCCAGAAATGCCCGTACAGGACCTGAAACATGCGGTCGTGCATTATCCTGCTGAAATGTAGGTTTTCGCGGGGATCGAATGAAGGGTAGAGCCACGGATCGTAACACATCTGAAATGTAACGTCCACAGTTCAAAGTTCCGTCAATGCGAACAAGAGGAGACTGAGACGTGTAACCAATGGCACGCCATACCATCACGCCGGGTGATACGCGAGTATGGCGATGACGAATACGCGCTTTCAATGTGCGTTCAGCGCGATGTGGCCAAACAAGGATGCGACCATCATGATTCTGTAAACAGAAGCTGGATTCATCCGAAAAAAATGACGTTTTGCCACTCGTGGACCCAGATTCATCGTTGAGTACACCATCGCAGGCGCTCCTGTCTGTGATGCAGCGTCAAGGGTAACCGCAGCCATGGTCTCCGAGCTGATAGTCCATGCTGCTGCAAACGTCATCGAACTGTTCGTGCAGATGGTTGTTGTCTTGCAAACGTCCAGATCTGTTGACTCAGGGATCGAGACGTGGCTGCACGATCCGTTACAGCCATGCGGATAAGATGCCTGTCATCTCGACTGCTAGTGATACGAGGCCGTTGGGATCCAGCACGACGTTCCGTATTACCCTCCCGAACCCACCGATTCCATATTCTGCTAACAGTCATTGGATCTCGACCAACGCGAGCAGCAATATCGCGATACGATAAACCGCAATCGCGATAGGCTACGATCCGACCTTTATCCAAGTCGGAAACGTGATGGTACGCATTTCTCCTCCTTACACGAGGCATCACAACAACGCTTCACCAGGCAACGCCGGTCAACTGCTGTTTGTGTATGAGAAATCGGTTGGAAACTTTGCTCATGTCAGCACGTTGTAGGTGTCACCACCGGCGCCAACCTTGTGTGAATGCTCTGAAAAGCTAATCATTTGCATATCACAGCACCTTCGTCCTGTCGGTTTAATTTCGCGTCTGTAACACGTCATCTTCGTGGTGTAGCAATTTTGATGGCCAATAGTGTATTTCCGGTCTATGGCTTCTTACGTTAAAATACTCAATTTGAGATCTTCTACATTCCCTATAGTTTAGACCAGTTTAGACCACAGAATTTTAGAGTTCCCCGAGACTATCCAGAACGCTGTATGACGCACCAAGTCTTTTAGCGTAACCCGTGGTTCGGAGTAGGGAGCGGCTATGATGGACGGCTGCAGCTCCACGGTAGGTAGGGTACATATATCGGGCATGCAGCGACGCAACCTGTTGCTCGCGTGAGCTGTCGCCTCGAGGCCGAGGGGCGGCCCTCCAGCACTTTCAGTTTGCTGCGCGGTGCGGGAGCGCTCCCAACAAAAGGCGGAGGAACGACGAACCTCCCTAACAGGCCCTGCTCTTGGCCGAGCGGCATCTCGCACGCAACTTGGACAGAATTCTCTGGACACCCACTGCTGGTACTTTCAAAGATACCAGCCACGTAACATGCGCGAAGAAACTCCTGTTGCTATTGCAAGGTGGAGAAGAGTAAACGTGTATGGCGCGTATCACGTCGTACCGTACCCTCTGCCTACTGCGGCGTTCCAACATTTGTAGCCCCATCACACTTACCTATCGCTATCGGCTGGTATCTTCCCATGCTACCTATTCTTTTATTTCTCTTTTGCTCATGGTTTCCTTCATCCCATCTAGCCGTGGAACCTTCGGTCTTCCTCTTCTTTCCTTAATATGGTACATCAAGGTCTCTTTGGCCATTTATCTTTTATTCGCATTGTACAATATGTCCGTAACATGTTCTCTTGGTCTGTACTTCGTGCTTTCTTGACACTGGGTCATTTCCATAATTTCTTACGTGGTCTGCCGGCCGCAGTGGCCGAACGGTTCTAGGCGCTTCAGTCCGGAACCACGCGGCTTCTGCGGTCGTAGGTTCGAATCCTGTCTCGCGAAAGGATGTGTGTGATGTCCTTAGGTTAGTTAGGTTTAAGTCTAGGGAACTGATGGCCTCAGATTTTAAGTCCCATAGTGCATAGCGCCATTTCAACCATTTTTTGCGTGGTCTCGGCTTCTGAGAGAGCCGTTATTTTCAACTCTCCATCTGTTTTAATTTTTGCTGTAAGCTCCCAACAGTAACATCCATACGTTGTATAGGTTCTGCAATACCTCTACAGAGCATTATTCTTACTTGCCAACTTATCTTAGAAGACCATAACACAGCATTCAGCTTCTACATTGCTGTTTTACCATGAACTACTCATTGCTGTATTGTTCTACTCTCCGATACGATGCCATCCAAATACGAGGATTACTCCAAAAGAAATGCACACTATTTTTTTTTAAATCCATCTTTTATTCTACATGTTTGAAAGTTTTACGGTGTGTAGATACATCCTTTAGGAACAATATTTTCATTTCTCCGCATAATTTCCATCCCTCTCAACTGCCTTACTTCATCTGGGAACCAGCTCCTGTATACCCGCACTGTAAAATTCTGGACCAACCTGTTCGAGCCACTGTATGGCAGCGTGCACAAGGGAGTCATCATCTTCAAACCTTGTTCCACGAAGGAGTCTTTTCGTTTCCCGAAGGGATGATAGTCACATGGAGCCAGGTCAGGACTGTAAGGCGGTTGTTTCAGTGTTGTCCATCCGAGTTTTGTAATCGCTTCCATGGTTTTTGACTGACATGTGGCCGTGCATTGTCGTGCAACAGCAAAACATCCTGCTTTGGCCGATGTGGTCGAACATGACACAGTCGAGCTTGAAGTTTCTTCAGTGTCGTCACATATGCATCAGAATTTATGGTGGTTCCACTCGGCATGATGTCCACAAGCAAGAGTCCTTCGGAATCGAAAAACACTGTAGCCATAACTTTTACAGGACAAGGTGTGGTTTTCAATTTTTTTTTCCTTGGGTTAATTTGCATGATGCCACTCCACTGATTGCTTCTTCGTCTCTGGTAAAAAATGATTGAGCCATGGTTCATCACCTGTCACAATTCTTCCAAGAAATTCATCTCCACCATTCTCGTACTGTTCCAAAAGTTTCTTGTTTCTTTGTGAGCCAATGTCAACATCCTGGGAACCCATGTGGCACAAACCTTTTTTAACGCCAACACTTTGTATTCTGCAAACACTTCCTTTCCCTATCCCAACGTAGCGTGACAATTCGTTCACTGTGATGTGTCTGTCAGCAGTCACCAATTCGTTAACTCTTTGCACATTGTCTGGAGTGGGTGCAGTACAAGGCCTGCCGCTGCGAGGACAATCTTCAATATTGTCGTGCCCGCTTTCATCACGTAACCTTCTTGCCCACCGACTAACTCTACTGCGATCGACAACAGCATCTCCATACACCTTTTTCTACCTCTTGTGGATGTTTCCCACTGTCTCGTTTTCAAAGCACGTTGCTTCTGACGAACGTCAAGCGTAGCAGACATCTTGAAGACACGCTGTGACGGCGCCACTCACGGGAACCGGTTGAACTAAGTTTGAAAACAAGCGGGAAGGGTGTATCTACACACTGCAAAACTTTCACACATGCAGAATGAAAACTGTATTTTTACAAACATAGTGTGCATTTCTTTTGGAGTGACCCTCATATTTAAAGTTATTACATGCCTTGATGTGCTCGCCATCTGTTATGGCTCTTACACTTTCAGCACAGCACAAGTATCTATTCTTTTGAATATTTACTTTCGGTCACCAATTATCAGAGTGTTCTAATACATTTCATAGCGTAAACCAGATATCATCCTATTTCGTGACCACTACTTCTCTCTCATCTGCGAGAAACAAGCTGTACATACATACATTGATTCTTTTTATTTTCTTGTAATATCCGTCACAGTTGTGACTTGTTCCGGGGGATGACGTCCACCGGTATGTTGGAATTTAATTGATTGTATGCATATTCTTGCTATTTTTCTGCTCCACAAGTCTAAGGCTTTGTAGATACACATATTAAGCACTTTAGAAGACAAGCAGCATCCCTGCTTTTATTCTTTTGTTATTTTGAAAGGTTGTGACGAAATCTTGTTCCCCACTTTGACTACATACTCTGAAATCTTTTGTAGGTTGTATATACTTTCAACATCCATCTTTTCAAGTCCACTCCCCACAGTATTTCAAACACTTTCTTCAGCTGCACTGTGTCACACGCCTTCTCGAGATATATGAACACTGAATGGCTTCTCAGTTTCTTTCCAGTCTCTTTTCCATTAATTGTCTTAAAATAAAAATGGTGTTCCTTCTGGAACCCACTTTACTGTTCAGTGTTCTCCATCGTCCCCTCTATCCTATCTTTCAGGACGCGACCATACAATCTAGCTATAGCGTTTGCAACACTTACACATTGGTCATACCCAGATGGCGTTTACGTTGATTGATTGACTCCGGAAGCTCACGCAATTATAGGGATTGGGTAGTTTTGAAATTTACTGAAATATGCATAACTTCGTTTGTTTGTGACTAGCTGACAAACCCGGCATTACCCGGGTATTAATTTCGTTAATTTTCTATTACAAACGAAAATAAGTGAACTTTGTTGGTAGTGTAATATCCCGGACTGTTTGTGTACGCTGGCCGCAGCTGCTTTGCCTGTCTACAGCCCGATTTTGTAAACGACTCTATGGCAACTTCTCTTCGTAGTTCTATAGACGCCGATGTTTTTCGCCTACAGCCTTTTGCACTTCGCAGTTGAAAGCTGTCCAAATCGTTGCCAGGTGTGAGAAATATCCTTAAGTTGACACGACTGTAGGAGTGTCTTGGTACTAAAGAATATATATTTTAAAACTTCGTGCATGATACGGCATTTTTTCACGCATCTCAGTGTTTATGGCTTCACATCTCAGTGTTTATGGCTTCATCTGTCTTGAACTATGTGTGGTACCATGATGTACTTCCGTAGGTAAGTTAAGCGACATATCTGAATACTGTCTACGAAACGAACAGAGTGATTATCAGAGAAGTAATAAATTCATAACACGTGGACGACACGGTAGTTTTTCATGCATATCAGTGTTACGATGCCGTATCTCCTGAACTATGTATGGTACGACGATATAGTTTTGTAGATTTAAAAAATAATGTTTCAAATGGCTCTAAGCACTATGAGACTTAACATCTGAGGTCATCAGCCCCTAGACGTAGTACTACTTTAACGTAACTAACCTAAGAACATCACACACATCCATGCCCGAGGCAGGATTCGAACCTGCGACCGCAGCAGCCGCATGGTTCGAATTGAAGTGCCTAGAACTGCCCGACCACAGTAGCCGGCTTTGTAGATGTATTTAGCGGCATATGAAGACACTGTCTCTAGTAAGAAGTAATAAATTTAAACGTCATGTACAGTGGGGCTATTCCTTACGCATCCCATTGTTCATGACTTTTTTCTCCTGAAATATAATAGGTAGCTCGTTCTTACACCGACAGCTATTGTTGCGTGATAATAAGTTGTATGTGTACCAAGATTTGATGAAATCGGACCAGTGGTTTAGGAGGAGATGTGCAAAACATACACGCACACAAACGCGCACACACACACACACACACACACACACACACACACACACACACACACACGTACATACATACATACATACATTTTTATAATATTTGTGAATATCCTACATAAAAAAGAAACGACGGCCACGAAACACAGAATGACACATTGTTGGGGCTGAAGCATTATCCTGCAGTTCCAGACAAATTACTCGACGTAATGTTGCGCAGATTTCACGGGAAATACTGACTAGTGGACCCAGATCCATTATTTGGCGCAGACTGTGTGGCAGCAAAGTTTGCGGTTAAGCGATGTTAATGGCTGCCATGGAGACGGCATGGTCATATAGATATCTAACAAGATTTTAGAGTTGCGACAGCGGCTGAAAGTCAAACACTTGGTGGCATGCAGGTCAACACGTATAAATGCATGCCAGGTACTGCATATTGCTCCTAGATCGTAGTGCCAGTGAAAATATTGAGTGACGAAAAAAACGGCGAGCAGTGGGGTGTAGATATGCGCGTTTCAACATGAGACGGTGCGACAGCGAGAAGTTGTTACAAAATACTGGCTTTCAAGTAAGGCGACATACGTAATACGTGTCAGATGGTTCAAATGGTACAAATGGCTCTGAGCACTATGGGACTCAACTACTATGGTCATAAGTCCCCTAGAACTTAGAACTGCTTAAACCTAACTAACCTAAGGACATCACACACATCCATGCCCGAGGCAGGATTCGAACCTGCGACCGTAGCGGTCGTGCGGTTCCAGACTGTAGCGCCTTTAACCGCTCGGCCTCTCCGGCCGGCACGTGTCAGATCCCAAAGATAATGTTGACCAAGTAATCAATAAGATAAGAAGTAAAGCAGGGTACATACTGCCTAAAACAGGAAGAAAATATACGTTACATCAGAAGAACAACGGCACAAAATCTCCTTGAATTATCGAGGTAGTCAAAGATGTGAAACAACGAGCGTAAGGCAACTGAAGTTTAAAATAACATAGTTGTGAACATAGTTGTTTACAGTCATTGCATAAAACACGCTCAAACGATGTCAGAGTTACAGGTATGTAGGTTACATCACAACAATATATACTGAAGCGCCAAAGAAACTGGTATATGCATGTGTATTCAAATACACAGTTATATAAACAGGTACGCTGAGGTCGGCAACGCAAGACAACAAGTGTCTGGCGCAGATCGGTTACTGTTGCTACAATGGCAGGTTATAAAGATTTAAGTGAGTTTGAACGGGGTGTTATAGTCGCCGCACGAACGATATTTCCGAGGTAGCGGTGAAGAGGTGATTTTCCCGTACGATCATTTCATGAGTGTACCGTAAATATTACGAATCAGGTAAAACATCAAATCTCCGACATCGCTGCGGCTGGGAAAAGATCCTGCAAGAACGAGACCAACGACGACAGAAGTGCAATGCTTCCGCATATTGTTGGAGATTTCAATGCTGGGCTATCAACAAGTGTAAACGTGCGACCCATTAAACGAAATATCATCGATGTGGGCTTTCGGAGCCGAAGACCGATTCGTGTATGCTTCCCTCCAGCAGTACTTGAGACATTATTCGAGTCCGTGTCACGTCGTGTTGCGGCACTTCTGCGTGCTCGCAGGGGCCCTACACGATATTCGGCAGGTGTATCAGGTTCCTTCACTGTTCAGTGTAATATGTCATGGACCCATCTAAATAGTCAGAAACGTGAAACAAACGCATAAACAGTCAAAAGATAAAAGGTACTGTGAATGTAGTCCTTAGTCACTAAAAGTCCATAAAATAGCAATAAGGATCAAGTTACAATTATTAGTTGAAGAAATAAAAGAGGAATAAAAACTAATAGAAGTAAAATAGCGTTCTTTAGTTAGCATAGAGCAAAATCATCATACTACATGACGGGAGGCACTGCACAGTAACTGTTGTAAAACAAACCGGACATACCTGTAGAGTCATGAATAAAAAGTAAAAACATAAGCAGCCAAGCGTTTAAAATAAAGTGCACAAAGCTTTATACAATCGTAAGTATTCCCATAAAGAATAAAAGAAAAAAGAAACTGAAGGGCAGGAACATTCTACAGTAAGTCTTCAAAAATATCATAGAAGTATTTTTCTCTGAAGTATAATGTCTTGTCGAGTACGGACGTAGGGCTATTTTTGTAGTGAGCATAAATTTCTCTCTCTTCTAATATGTTAAGGAGCAATGCCTAAGATGCACTATGAAGAACTTTTAAGTTATTCGTTACAGATCCTTCTGAGTGGTTGTGGTGTGCTATGTCTTGGCCCAATACTGATTTTTACGAGTGTACCTGAATTTTGTTCCTTATAAAGGGTGGTGAAGTTAATACATGTCTGGCCAATGTACTGTTTGTCGCCTTCCTTACCTAACATTTAATAAACACTATAATTTAGATGGACATTATAGCAGTTTCCAACTCTATGCTTCAGCCTATTCTGAAATATGGTTATTAGTAGTAAACACTATTGTCAAATCCGTTTTCTTAAACAATTTATTAAACGTGTCAGAAATTGAGACCATGTATGTCATTGTGATAAATATGCTAATAGGAGTGGTAAGATTGTTGTTAGACTGTTGCAGTTTACGAAGCAAGTAATCTGTTTCATTTCGGTTAAACAGTTAGTTTTGCCAATTTGCTTTAAAATGTTCAGTTCTTTATGGATAGCATCTGGTTCTAGAGATAATTTAAGTATTCTGTGAATCATAGTTGTGAAAAGCCCTGTTTTGTGTTTAGGAGGATGACATTAATAATTACATTAGTGGCACTCAGCTTCCTGTAAATGATAAGACAATCTTTAACGCTGGAATTTCAAATGTAAAAAGTTAATGCTGTTGTTTTTTTCGTGATCTATTTTAAAAACAAGATTGCGATGAACGTTATTTAAAAAGTTTGTAGAATCTAATGATGCAAATCTTGCATCTTCATGAGTTTCAGTGTTGTAGATTGACTGTGATAGTTAATACTTCTTCTTTACACTGTGCACCTTATTTTGAACTCTTGGCTGCTTATGTTTTTACTTTTTATTCATGACTGTCTTAATAGGCCCAGTTTGTTTGACGATAATTGACTAACTACGCTATATTACTTCTGTTTGTTTTTATTCCCCTTTTATTTTCCCAAATGATAATTGTAATTTGATGTTTATTGATATTTTGTGTACTTTTTGCTATTGTAAACAACTACTTTCCCAGTATCTTTTAACTTTTGACTGTTTATACCTTTATGGCTACGTATATGAGTCCATGATGTATTATACCGCTGTTATGTAAACTATATTTTTGTAAATCAGACTCTTGTACGCCTCTTTTATGGAATGACTAAACAACCATGTCTACAGACCTTTTAAACCTCAGGTTTCTTATACTCGTTGTCTGTCTACCTCAATGGGTCAGTGAGATGCTGTGCCATAGTTCTTTTTCTTTTCGTGATTTAGGTATTATGTACCCTAATTTACTTGCCATCTTATTGGTTACTTGGTCAATGTCATCTGGGGGATGTGACACATGTTACGACAGTCGTCTTATTTGCATGCCAGTATTTTGTAAAAACTAGTCGCTGTTGGGACTAGTCTCCTGTTGAAACGTGCACATCGACACATCCACGCCGATTCAGTATTTTCACTGACACTACGATCTAGAAGTAGAATGCAGTACCCGGCATGCATTTCTACCTATCGACCTACTTGCCTGTACGTATTTGACATCTAAACGCTGTCGAAGCTCTGCAATCGTGTTCACCTTTATGGCGCTTATCGATATGACCAGGCCGTCTCCGTGTGGACCATTAGCGTCGTTCAACCACCATCTTTGGTGCCATGCAATCTACGAGTTTGCAATAAATCCCCATAGGTGATCATATGTTCTCACAACCGATTATGATCGGTTATCTCTTTTATATACATATATTTATCACAGATCGACGAAATGCTACTCACATCTTGTTCTTTATTGTAATTAACTTTTGTGTAACCATTCTCTATACACCTTATTGTAATTTTTTTATGTCCAGTACGCCTGACTGGCTATTTGGCTGTCGCTGAAGTAATTCGGTTTTCAGTGGGGGAAGAGGGAGGGGATCACGTATTTAAGCAACTGCTGTATTGTTCTCCTGAGCAGCTGTCTTTCGTGAGTATTAAAACCTGCTCCGTTCACCGCCACCTCCTACGATCATGGGTATAATTTCTTCTTTGAATAATTTTTATATAAGAAGTATTTTATATATATTACTAGTATTTTCGGACATCCCTCTAAATACATTTTATGTTCATATTTCAGCATGAGGTCTGTAGACTCTCAAAAACTGACCGACGTCGGTTAGCACAAAATAAGTTTTCTTTGCGTTCGAGCCCTGTTTGTGTTCATTTTTTACTGTTCTAAAAGAACGCTGTTCTCGTCAAGGAATATTCTCCAAAAATTTCTAAAAGAACCTCAGCCCTTGCGTAATCAAGCACGCCTGGTGTGCTGGGGGCTACTGCATCCACAGGTCTTCCCCGCAGGTCACCGAAGCTCGATACAGGGGAGCCTTACTCAACTTATTTCAGATTACCCCACAGGAAGAAATCCAGAGCGGCTACGTCCGACGGTCGCGGCCGATACTTGGTTGGTCTGTCACGTCCTAGCCACCGCTACCTAGCTTTAATCGTCTTTACACGCGATGGCTCCCTTTAACATTCTCGTCGGAATTTTTTTTTCACAGCAATGGTTGATTTCGTTCCCCCATACCCATGCACTGATTTCGTTTCCTCAGGACACAGCACGTATTTGACTCCCTCCTGAGGTGTGGTCAGTCATTTCTAGTAATTATTTTTCACCTGAAAAAAAAAAAATATCGTTTAGAAAACTTCTGCGTTAAACTTTATGAGTTGCTTCAGATAATGCGGAAACCATGTCTGTTTCTTTCTTTCTTTTTTTTTAATAGCGTTTATAGATCAAGGGGATTTCATGTAGACACCCTGTACTAAGAAGCGATGTTAAATAGAACAGACATGTAAAACCAGTCGTGGAGAAAATGAATAAAATACATTTTCGTTGAAAGTTTCTCTGAAAGATCAGTTAAACCGTAAAGCAAAGCACAGGCAACCTTCCATATTTCCGTTACGTCGTGTATAGTTTTCAGAGTATTAATGCAGGGATGGTTCTCTATCGTGTGTCGACTGCGGTTATAGTTCCCGATGTGTTGGCATCCCTAGCTCTCTTATCAGTACTTGCAGGCTTGTAGTGCATGTTTTGACGTCTTCTTGTGCTCGTATATAACGAGGCAACAGCATTCTATTTTACTCGAAGCAACTGCATGTTCTCTTACAGCCATGCATTTATTTATTGATAGATCATGATTATCTTATTTAATTGATTATATCTGCAAGAGTTCTGACTCCTTCCTCGGTAACATCTCCCAAAATTGTCAATATATTCCAGAGACACAAAATAAGAGTTGCATTCCAAACAAACAATAAAATATGCCAAAGGCTTCCTCATAACTTAAAAATCAGTCAGGATAAACTTACATTCCCTGGAATATATAGAATCATATGTAGTAAATTTCCAGCACACTACACAGGTGAAACAGGCGGTAACTTCCACACCAGATTCCAAGAACACATCAACGCCTCCGATACAACACACCACACAAATTTGCGATACCCTCCATTAAAAGTTTCGGGAAATCCATTTGACAATGTAGAAAGCAACCCTGAAACACTACATACACTGAACATTGGACATAGAACATCTTTATACGAAAAACTAGAAAATTACATACACAGAATGAAACCTGGGGAACATCTACTGAGTGACAATAGTGAAACAGGGTCAATCAACTTTTTCAAAAGCTTTCACAACGTACCCATTTAATAATTATTTTTGTATCCAATATTGCAGCACATTCACATTAAAAAATTTATGTATAGCTTGTGCACACGTTAATATTCTGGTGCAGCCTATTCATGTCTTTAAAAAAGAAAAACATATTTTTGTACCAACCATTTAATTTAGAATCTCTGTATCCAATGTAATCAAACATATTTGTAACATATATAACTTCTTTGGAACGACAGCGTAAATGTAATGTGCTGTGGAGCGAACACACATCAGGCAACAGTATGCTGACCTTTTTCTACTCCACTTCCACTCTCAAAAATTCATGTTTTCATGTTTTCTAACCTCTAAACTGTCTTTTATAAAGAAACAATTTTTACCATTAGCAAAAGACGTGGTAGAGAAGCTAGAAAATCTGGAAAGGAAATGCTAAGGCTCAATCTAGGTATAGTGGGCGTCAGTGAAGTGAAACGGCAATAAAATCAGGATTTATTGTCAGCCGAATATAAGGTAGGCCTACTGTCAACAGCAGAAGAAAATGGTACAGCGGGATTAGGATTCGTTATGAATAAGAAGGTAGGGTGGAGTGAACTGCACTAAACTTCATTGATAGGGTTGTTCTTATATTCGACAGTAAACCAACGCCAAGAACAATAGTTCAGGTATACGTTCTGAAGTCTCAGGCAGACGACAAAGAGATACAGAGAAAACGTGAGAATATAAATTCAGTATGTAAACGGTGATCGAAATTTATAATTATAATGCATTGGAACGCTGTTTTAGGGGAAGGAATGGAAGAAAAGATTACGTTATAATATGACATAGGCAGTAAGAACGAGAAAGGAGTAGACTATTGTGTTCAATAAATTTCAGATGGTAATAGCGAATACTCGGCTCATGAATCACAAGAGGAGGAAGTATACTTGAAAAAGACGCAGAGACACGGGAATATCCCAGTAGTATTACGTTATAGTCAACAAATTCCGAAACCAGGCATTTGATTCCAAGGACCCGGTGCATGAGTTGCTTAACAGCGAACTTCGTTTAATCTCAGTGCCACTGTAGCACAATCACACAAATGCTATTGACCAAACATTTGCCGTGTCCACACTCGACATTCTATGTATTGTACTATTAGTCTACATCTACATCTACATCTGCATTTATACTCCGCAAGCCACCCAACGGTGTGTGGCGGAGGGCACTTTACGTGCCACTGTCATTACCTCCCTTTCCTGTTCCAGTCGCGTATGGTTCGCGGGAAGAACGACTGTCTGAAAGCCTCTGTGCGCGCTCTAATCTCTCTAATTTTACATTCGTGATCTCCTCGGGAGGTATAAGTAGGGGGAAGCAATATATTCGATACCTCATCCAGAAACGCACCCTCTCGAAACCTGGCGAGCAAGCTACACCGCGATGCAGAGCGCCTCTCTTGCAGAGTCTGCCACTTGAGTTAGTTAAACATCTCCGTAACGCTATCACGGTTACCAAATAACCATGTGACGAAACGCGCCGTTCTTCTTTGGATCTTCTCTATCTCCTCCGTCAACCCGATCTGGTACGGATCCCACACTGATGAGCAATACCCAAGTATAGGTCGAACGAGTGTTTTGTAAACCACCTCCTTTGTTGATGGACTACATTTTCTAAGGACTCTCCCAATGAATCTCAACCTGGTACCCGCCTTACCAACAATTAATTTTATATGATCATTCCACTTCAAATCGTTCCGCACGCATACTCCCAGATATTTTATAGAAGTAACTGCTACCAGTGTTTGTTCCGCTATCGTATAATCATTATCCTCACGTAATCCTTCAACGTTCTGTAGAACAGTAACAGTATTGTTTGTTCGACTCTTAGAAACGTCGAATACTCATTTTGTTACAGCTGACGCATGGCCATGGTTCTGACAGACCCACGTCCAGTCGCTTACTGATGAATCGTTCAATACTGACCTTCACGCGTGAGCTGTTACGATAGCCCTCCGCAACAGCTGACAAACGTGCCTCGTTGTTTGTACAGAATGCCGTAGTGTTCGGCAATCTCTAACAGCTAGCATCTTTCTTCTTCCATACTGTTGTAAATTTCAATGCCCTGACTTTTGCACTTCATGCAAAACATTGCTATTTGTGTATCTGTGATGTATGACAGAAATCACGAATTGGGGAGTTCCTATATTTAGGGCCCGTCGCACACCATTGTCTGCGTTGATACATTCTGACAAAAAAGTCGTGCATAAGTTGGTAGGTCACACAGAGTATGTAATAACTCGCGTACTCTTTTGATTATCTCTAGACGTTACACAGATCAGCCCAGTAAGGTCTCTGGACAACTTTGGCGACATGATGACTGTCGAAAGCCAACTGCACCTCGACGACGATAGTTCATTTCGTTTAGCAAGTCATCGTCTCAAATGCAAAAATATTTTCGATTTAAACGTATCTACATTGAGGTCTTTACATTCATTGGTTTCAATTTCTTGCACTCTCTGGTAGCAGTGGTTCTGTGTCCCTATGTGTAGCACATCCTCTACCTTTTACTGCTCTGCTGAGCAGAGTTCGTCAAACATCCACACACAACATACCCTCGCGAGTAAACATCTCCTTAACTCTAGTTCAACAAACTTCTTTTGGGTGTATAGATCATCAGGTTACTGAATTCCATCTTCGATAGTAGCCAAACGTTAGAACTCCATTCAAAATGGTGCGATCATACGCCTGAAAAATCTCTCTCCAAAATTAAAATTGATCTGGAAGTTTAAGCACGCATATTCGCATAATGTTTAAACTATCGTGTATTTCATCTAAGATTGTCTTGGATCTACCATTTTCTAGTGACCACTTTCATACGGAAGACCATTCGGAACATTTTCTGCTCAAAAGCATGAGCTTCGGAACAGTTGTTTCCTAGTATTCCAAATTTGACAGGTGAACAATAATAATAGTTGAATTAATGTATCGGTGAGTTTGAAGTTTGAACTTTCTCGACACACTGCCTGATTCAAGCAGCTGACATGTCTACCGGACGTGATGCAGTCTGTATGAAAATCGCTCCCTGTTTGTGAACGCATGTTTAGTCGATGCAGGAACAATGATAGGGATAAGAAAATTTTCACTTAGTTTTGTTACGAGTATTCACTCACATTATCGAAAGTGAGCCGCGTTCTTTCTGCTGAGCTAACCTTTACATTATTGCGTAAATAAAAGACTTCGAAGCTCGGAGCTACAGGTAATTTTAAGGGGCTGAATTTATGTACCGGAGGTGTCTTCAGTTCCGCGTACAGAGAAACAAATTTATGACTTATGTTATTTCGGAAGTCACTTCAGATGACTATGAGGACACTATTTGAAAAATACCGCAATTGATCTCAAACACATCCTCCTCCACCTAAACTTAAGATGTCTCCTGCAATCTCGGTGTCGACAGGGCGTTAGGCCAAAACTTACACGTTACAATCCCTAATTTTTATACATATAATGTCCCCTCTACCTTGATTACTTGAAATAAATTTTGTCCAGAAACAAAATTAAAAATTTTACCAAGCAAATGTTGCTTCGGTGGGACATTAACCAGCATGATTGCCTTACTTGTATCTTTGTTCATTACCAAGATTTGAACAGCCGTACGTCTATCTTTTATTTTTTATTCGGTAATCTAACTACTCTCTGCAAGAACAATTCAAAAACGTGCCACGTATTTACGTAAACAGAACTTTCAACTTAATAAGAAACAAACTCCAAAGGGGTAGAATATTCAAATGTGATGAAAGTTGTGGGTATGGACAGTGATATCAACTGAAGACATACATTCTGAAAATGAGTCTGTGATCATATTTTGGCACTTTATTTTACAGGTCCGTCTTGATCACACGAACTTTCACACATACCTATTACCGGTTTCAGCTTCTGGCATTTTCAGATCATAAAATATTCTGATGTAGTGTCAAAGTCAAACTAAACATGTAGGTACATAGTAAGTGCACTTACTGTATAAGCTGAACTCCTCCTATGGCTGTAAATATACTTCAGACTGAACACGACCGAATCCAGGCAAAGCGTTGCACAATGAAAACGCATTAATCCGATAAATCACAATCTAGTGTAGTCTGAATCTCCACTTCATCAAAATTTTCCACTTCTTTTTCATCCCCGAACGCAGGGCACTCCGCCTCGGCTTCCATACCCGTCCACTCGCCTCCACTAGAATCCTGTATCAACTTACTACTTCCTCCCAAGTCTCTCTCTTCTTCCACAATAAAAAGCTTCGGATTCACTACACTTCCCTCAGATCTGACACCAACCATCTTATCGCATCATACCTGATTACTTCCGCGCTTTTAACCCTGTCCTTTCTCCCCCACCCCCACCTCCTGCAGCCTTACACCTACACACCCTCCACGTGCCATCTCAAATGAAAGTTAAATTCCACAAAACACCTGCCCATGAATTTACGTAGGCCCCTATCCATATTTCCAGCTTTAGTCGAATGAACGTGTTTCTCTCCATGTCAGAAATACTCTCCCCCACTTTCCTTCCTCCCCAAGAGATTTGTTTCGTCTTCCTCCCCAGCTATTCCATCCTACATCGTTTCCAAAATAGTGCCCAACAACAACCCTCCTCTGTTCCTAAAACTAAGTACAGTGAAAGTAAAGGGCTACTTATACTTTAAACAAGACTATCGTTACAATTGTGCTTAAAATGTTCAGTGTGAATCACGCATAGTTTTAAAAATAAGTGCGTATTTCATCTTTTTAAATTTTTTTTAGAAAATTAGACCTTCATATTTCATAAATGCCTTCGTTTAAAGAGCTCCGTTGTACAGCTGCCAGCCAAAACTCGAAAGAACAATGAAGGGAATAAGGGTGCCTTTATTGCACCCCACATGAAATCTTTATTATTATTGTCTCCAACGTGGACTCTTAGTAATACCTGCAACCTGCAGCACATACTGTGTAGGCATTGCCGAAGAACAAGTGTGATCGAAATTCCATATTTGCACCAGTAGTATTTTTATTACATGTTAAAAAAATTATGGTACTCGTCGACGCTTTTGTCAGGCGTTCTCTAGCAGTCACTGCTCAAGAGAGTAGCAGTGTCCCTTCAACAAGCTTTCGTACCACTCACACGTTTCCTTTGGACCACCGAGCGAGGTGGCGCAGTGGTTAGCACACTGGACTCACATTCGGAAGAATGACGGTTCAAACCCGCTTCCAGCCATCCACATTTAGGTTTCCCATGATTTCCCTAAATCGCTTCAGGCAAACGCCGGGATGGTTCCTTTGAAAGGCCACAGCCGATTTCCTTCTCCATCCTTCCCTAATACGAGCTTGTGCTCCGTCTGTAATGATCTCGTTGTCGACGGAACGTTAAACGCTAACCTCCTCCTCCTCTTTTGGACGGGGAGACTCTTTGTTGCTGTTCGTAAACTGACGAGTATTAATTGATGTTTGTTATGGCACATTATTGTGATGGTCAGGTACAAACTAGCGATACCAATATGTCGTGACAGCTGTTCGACTTTTCAATAGTATAATATTTGAAGTTCACTCAGTGATACGGCAAGTTTATTTCAAATACAAGCATTTCTCGTTGGATAAGAATGTGAAATCTGCTTTTTAATCTTGAAACTGCCGGCCGCGGTGGTCTAGCGGTTCTGGCGCTGCAGTCCGGAACCGCGGGACTGCTACGGTCGCAGGTTCGAATCCTGCCTCGGGCAAGGGTGTGTGTGATGTCCTTAGGTTAGTTAGGTTTAAGTAGTTCTAAGTTCTAGGGGACTTATGACCTAAGATGTTGAGTCCCATAGTGCTCAGAGCCATTTGAACCATTTTTTTTTATCTTTTAATTCGCTGCCTACTAAATCTTCCTTTACAGGCTTGTCCTGTGGACAAAGACTCCCCTTCATTGTTCGCACTGTAGCTGTTTAACGTTTTCTTTAGATTATTAAGTTTTCGACTCTTGTTATTTGTTGAGCGAGTTTGTAGCTTCCGTCCTCTTTTCTTCACTTTAGGTAGTGTGTGTGTTCTCGCAGTTGTTTCTCAGATCAGCGTGAGTTGACCCTACTACCCTTAAGGAAACCTCATCTCGCCATTCTGTCGTGGTCCCACCTCCCGCCGCCAAAGTACCGAAACTTCTGCTTCTTTTTTTTAGTAATTGTGTATTTGTGTATCGATAGAACAACTGCTTCAACTGAAGTTTTTTAGCTGCTCTTGTCCCTTTCATTTGCAGCTCCCCATCCACGTCGTTAAGTACACTGAACATCAGTAGGCGCTGGTAGTTCACTATTGTATGCAGTTCACCGAAAGCGTTAACTTTACCCGTAGTACGTATCAGACAGTGGGAATGAGATTTTAAATGACGTATTTATGATCTCGATTGATCAGAAAAACTACGCTCCAGCCCCTATAGTTTCATTAAGGTCCGATAGGTGGCGGTGCTATACGTAGCTTTGAAAATGGCATTTGCAACGGAGATGCTACCGAGCGGGGTGGCGCAGTGGTTAGACACTGGACTCGCATTCGGGAGGACGACCGTTCAATCCCGCGTCCGGCCATCCTGATTTAGGTTTTCCGTGATTTCCCTAAATCGCTCCAGGCAAATGCCGGGATGGTTCCTCTGAAAGGGCACGGCCGACTTCCTTCCCAATCCTTCCCTAATCCGATGAGACCGATGACCACGCTGTCTGGTCTCCGTCCCCAAACCAACCAACCAACCAACGGAGATGCGCTTCAAGCAGAGAGCTGACAGTGACTTCCTTTTGGCGGAAAACCATAGCATCGCACATATTCATAGGCACTTGCAGAATGTCTACGGAGACCTGACAATGAACAAAACCACGGTGAGTCGTTGGGTAAGGCGTCTATCATCATCGCAACGAGGTAACTCAAAACCTGTCGGATCTTCCAAGTGCCTGCACACAGCTGTGACTCCTGCAATGTTGGACTTACGCGTGATAATCGTCACAAAAATTCAAGCGACCTTCTCTTTCCCCATGACAGCTCAAAGCTTCACACAAATATGTTCATCTGGTCATCTGGGAGCAGCTAACAATACTCCAATGGTCTGTTCTTCCTCAACCGGCCGGTGTGGCCGAACCGTTCTAGGCGCTTCAGTCTGGAACCGTGCAACCGCTACGGTCGCAGGTTAGAATCCTGCCTCGGGCATGGATGTGTGTGATGTCCATAGGTTAGTTAGGTTTAAATAGTTCTAAGTTCTAGGGGACTGATGAGCTCAGATGTTAAGTCCCATAGTGCTCAGAGCCATTTGAACCTCTTGTTCTTCCTCAACCACCCTACAGCCCGGATCTCGGGTGACCTCGCAGTAAGTGGGTGTAAGACCGTCTCGCTGAACAATGATTATGTTGAAAAATAGCGTTTTGTAGTCCAAAGAGTGGGAAATAATGTTATATTTGGAATCCTGAATAAAGCCAATCTGCCTTCACAAAAAAAAGTTGTTTGTGTTATTAACTGTACGCCCCTCGTAAAACATCTGAGACAAACGTTAGGTGAGAGTAAATTTACCCAGCATACAATAGGCTACACAGATGACTTCATAATTCGTTACAATTAGGGCGTCATGCTATGGAATTGACAGGACCACTTCACGTGTGGTCTATCTGTATTTCGCTCTGAATTGGTTCTAATGTGCTAGATGAATACACCTGTTAATTTTGAATAACTGGCATGTTGTTGAGTTATGTTGGTGATCTAGTTATTATCGACACTGCGTCAGTACTGAAGAGACTGCGTGGGGAAAGTCTTGTTACTGCTCGTATACGGATGTGCATGGCTATCGCCCCACGTTCCGCGGTAGTAGCAGAGGCTGTTAGCTTAATCTCTGTATTGCGGTTTGTTATGAAACTGTGAAAGCGGTCACTCCGCGACCAGTGAGTTAAGTACTCGATGGCCGTAATTAGGTTTGGCGGCACCGCATATCCACTCAGTGACACGATAGCGTGGCGGTGGGCGACAGTTACATTTTGTTAATCAGCACGGGTGATTGATCGCGGCGCCGGCTGCCAATACGCATTTGCTTTGCATTATTCGCCGCCGCCGTAATGAACAGGTAGCGCTGGGCGTGATGGATTGCGGACGCTCGTCGTCGCCCTCACTGGCGGATGGTGGGGCTGGCGCTGACCCAGGAGCAGCTGGTGCCGAGGGGGCAGGGGGAAGGGGCGTAGACGCGATGTTCCAGAACTGAACTGATGTATCCTGAGAAACTGCGTACACTCCGCAATTTACACGGTGCCTTGACGATTTTATAAACTGTTCATTGACCCATTAAATCGTTTGACCTGTTGGCTGTCTTATTCATTTTGCATCCCACTGTTTGTAGATACGTGATATACATACACCCGTATTAGCTTGTAAGCTGCCCCTCTTCGTGTTTTGAAATAGGACACGAAGTCCGAAATATGGTAGGGGCTCACATGCGCTCTTACTTATGTAAGTTGTATCCGTGACCTTATATACAGGGCGGTCCACTGATAGTGACCGGGCCAAATATCTCACGAAATAAGCATAAAACGAGAAAACTACAAAGAACGAAACTCCAACTGAAGTTGTTCGTAATTTTAACACCGAGGTACTTAGTTGAATTGACAGCCTTGAGAATTGTACTATTTATCGAGTAATCGAATTCCAACGGATTTCTTTGGGAACTCATGTGGATTACCTCACACTTTTCGTTATTTAGCGTCAACTGCCACCTGCCAATCTTTTCTAAATCGCTTTGCAACTGATACTGGTCTTCAGATGACCTTACTAGACTTGTCTAGCTTGAAGGGGGAAACCAGATGGCGTTATGGTTGAACCGCTAGAAGCGCTGCCATAGGTCAAACGGATATCAACTGCTTTTTTTAAAAATAGGAACCCCCATTTTTATTACATATTCGTGTAGTACGTAAAGAAATATGAATGTTTTAGTTGGACCACTTTTTTCGCTTTTGTTGTTGTCTTCAGTCCTGAGACTGGTTTGATGCAGCTCTCCATGCAACTCTATCCTGTGCAAGCTTCTTCATCTCCCAGTACTTACTGCGACCTACATCCTTCTGAATCTGCTTAGTGTATTCATCTCTTGGTCTCCCTCTACGACTTTTACCCTCCACGCTGCACTCCAATGCTAAATTTGTGATCCCTTGATGCCTCAGAACATGTCCTACGAACCGGTCCCTTCTTCTTGTCAAGTTGTGCCACAAACTCCTCTTCTCCCCAATTCTATTCAATACCTCCTCATTAGTTATGTGATCTACCCATCTAATCTTCAGCATTCTTCTGTAGCACCACATTTCGAAAGCTTCTATTCTCTTCTTGTCTAAACTATTTATCGTCCATGTTTCACTTCCATACATGGCTACACTCCATACAAATACTTTCAGAAACGACTTCCTGACACTTAAATCTGTACTCGATGTTAACAAATTTCTTCAGAAAAGCTTTCCTTCCATTGCCAGTCTACATTTTATATCCTCTCTACTTCGACCATCATCAGTTATTTTGCTCCCCAAATAGCAAAACTCCTTTACTACTTTAAGTGTCTCATTTCCTAATCTAATTCCCTCAGCATCACCCGACCTAATTCGACTACATTCCATTATCCTCGTTTTGGTTTTGTTGATGTTCATCTTATATCCTCCTTTCAAGACACTGTCCATTCCGTTCAACTGCTCTTCCAAGTCCTTTGCTGTCTCTGACAGAATTATGTCATCGGTGAACCTCAACGTTTTTATTTCTTCTCCATGGACTTTAATACCTACTCCGAATTTTTCTTTTGTTTCCTTTAATGCTTGCTCAATATACAGACTGAATAACATCGGGGACAGACTACAATCCTGTCTCACTCCCTTCCCAACCGCTTCTTCCCTTTCATGCCACTCGACTCTTATAACTGTCATCTGGTTTCTGTGCAAATTGTAAATAGCCTTTCGCTCCCTGTATTTTACCCCTGCTACATTTAGAATTTGAAAGAGAGTATTCCAGTCAACATTGTCAAAAGCTTTCTCTAAGTCTAGAAATGCTAGAAATGTAGGTTTGCCTTTCCTTAATCTATTTTCTAAGATAATTCGTAGGGTCAGTATTGCCACACGTGTTCCAACATTTTTGCAGAATCCAAACTGATCTTCGCCGAGGTCGGCCTCTACCAGTTTTTCCATTCGTCTGTAACGAATTCGCGTTAGTATTTCGCAGCTGTGACTTATTAAACTGATAGTTCGGTAATTTTCACATCTGTCAACACCTGCTTTCTTTTGGATTGGAATTATTATATTCTTCTTGAAGTCTGAGGGTATTTCACCTGTCTCATACATCTTGCTCACCAGATGGTAGAATTTTGTCAGGACTGGCCCTCCCAAGGCCGTCAGTAGTTCCAATGGAATGTTGTCTACTCCCGGGGCCTTGTTTCGACTCAGGTCTTTCAGTGCTCTGTCAAACTCTTCACGCAGTATCGTATCTCCCATTTCATCTTCATCTACATCCTCTTCCATTTCCACAATATTGTCCTCAAGTACATCGCCCTTGTATAGACCCTCTATATACTCCTTCCACTTTTCTGCTTTCCCTTCTTTGCTTAGAAATGGGTTTCCATCTGAGCTCTTGATATTCATACAAGTGGCTCTCTTTTCTCCAAAGGTCTCTTTAATTTTCCTGTAGGCAGTATCTATCTTACCCCTAGTGAGATAAGCCTCTACGTCCTTACATTTGTCCTCTAGCCATACCTGCTTAGCCATTTTGCACTTCCTGTCGATCTCATTTTTGAGACGTTTGTATTCCCTTTTGCCTGCTTCATTTACTGCGTTTTTATATTTTCTTGATCCTCTTGATCCTCTGCTGCCTTCACTACTTCATCCCTCAGAGATACCCATTCTTATTCTACTGTATTTCTTTCCCCCATTCCTGTCAATTGTTCCCTTATGCTCTCCCTGAAACTCTGTACAACCTCTGGTTTAGTCAGTTTATCTAGGTCCCATCTCCTTAAATTCCCACCTTTTTGTAGTTTCTTCAGTTTTAATCTACAGTTCATAACCAATAGATTGTGGTCAGAGTCCACATCTGCCCCTGGAAATGTCTTACAATTTAAAATCTGGCTCCTAAATCTCTGTCTTACCATTATATAATCTATCTGATACCTTCTAGTATATCCAGGATTCTTCCATGTATACAACCTTCTTTTATGATTCTTGAACCAAGTGTTAGCTGTGATTAAGTTATGCTCTGTGCAAAATTCTACCAGACGGCTTCCTCTTTCATTTCTCTCCCCCAATCCATATTCATACACTATGTTTCCTTCTCTCCCTTTTCCTACTCTCGAATTCCAGTCACCCATGACTATTAAATTTTCGTCTCCCTTCACTACCTGAATAATTTCTTTTATCTCATCATACATTTCATCTATTTCTTCATCATCTGCAGAGCTAGTTGGCATATAAACTTGTACTACTATAGTAGGCATGGGCTTCGTGTCTATCTTGGCTACAATAATGCGTTCACTATGCTGTTTGTAGTAGCTTACCCGAACTCCTATTTTCCTATTCATTATCAAAGCCACTCCTACATTACCCCTGTTTGATTTTGTATTTATAACCCTGTATTCACCTGACCAAAAGTCTTGTTCCCCCTGCCACCGAACTTCACTAATTCCCACTATATCTAACTTCAACCTATCCATTTCCCTTTTTAAATTTTCTAACCTACCTGCCCGATTAAGGGATCTGACATTCCACGCTCCGATCCGTAGAACGCCAGTTTTCTTTCTCCTGATAACGACGTCCGCCTGAGTAGTCCCCGCCCGGAGATCCGAATGGGGGACTATTTTACCTCCGGAATATTTTACCCAAGAGGACGCCATCATCATTTAACCATACAGTAAAGCTACATGCCCACGGGAAAAATTACGGCTGTAGTTTCCCCTTGCTTTCAGCCGTTCGCAGTACCAGCACAGCAAGGCCGTTTTGGTTAGTGTTGCAGGGCCAGATGAGTCAATCATTCAGACTGTTTCCAGAACGACATTTTCACTCTGCAGCGGAGTGTGCGCTGATATGAAACTTCCTGGCTGATTAAAACTGTGTGCCCGTCCGAGACTCGAACTCGGGACCTTTGCCTTTCGCGGGCAAGTGCTCTACCATTTGAGCTACCGAAGCACGACTCACGCCCGGTACTCACAGCCTTACTTCTGCCAGTGTCTCGTCTCCTACCTTCCAAACTTTACAGAAGCTCTCCTGCGAGGTCCCGAGTTCGAGTCTCGGTCGGGCACACAGTTTTAATCTGCCAGGAAGTTTCATTCAGACTGTTGCCCTGCAACTACTGAAAAGGCTGCTGCCCCTCTTCAGGAACCCCACGTTTGTCTGGCATCTCAACAGATACCCCTCCGATGTGGTTGCACCTACGGTACGGCTATCTGTATCGCTGAGGCACGCAAGCCTCCCCACCAACGGCGAGGTCCATGGTTCATGGGGGTAGGGTGGTCCAACTAAAACATTCATTTTTCCCTACGTACTACACGAATATGTAATAAAAATGGGGGTTCCTAATTAAAAAAAAAAACAAAAAAAAAACGCAGTTGATATCTGTTTGACCTATGGTAGCGCCATCTAGCGGGCCAACCATAGTGCCATCTGGTTTCCCCCTTCAAGCTAGTCAAGTTCCATTCTTTGTAGTTTTTTCGTATGACGCTTATTTCGTGAGATATTTGGCCCGGTCACGATCAATGGACCACACTGTATAACGGGCGTTCAGTAAGTAATGCAGTACTTCGTTTTTTGAGCCAATTCATGTTGAAAGGAATGCGGAGTTCCTTGTCGGACAGCATCTACAATTTCATGACGTTCCGAATAGGTGGCGGCGCTCCACGTAGCCTTCAAAATGGCGTCTGTAACAAAGGCGCACTCAAGGAGGCAGCGGAGAATTAGAGCATAGCAGATATTCATGCAGAATGTCTACGGAGACCTGACAGTAAACGAAAGCACGGTGCGTCGTGGGGCGAGGCGTGTGTCATCATCGCAACAACATCGTGGAAACCTGTCCGAACTCCGGCGTGTCCGTCGGCCGCACACAGCTGCGATTCCTGCAACGTTGGAAAGTGCGGACACTCTCATTGGAGGTGATCTACAAATCACAATGAAACACATCGCTGCTCAACTGCTGGTAGTGATGACACTCGTCCAATCATTTGGGGTACTGAAAGCTGTCTGCACGATAGGTTCCTCGTCGCCGCCGCCGACCATGAAGAGCAACGGACGACCATCTGCACGGAACGGCGTGCGAGTTACGAGGCAGATCGTGACCACTTTTTTTATCGAACATCATCACAGGCGATGAAACATGGGTACACCACTTCGAATGGGAAACTAAACAGCAATCCATGGAGCGGCACCACACCAGCTCTCCGCCGAAGAAAAAGTTCGAAGGCCTATCCAGTAAAGCCCCAGTAAAGTCACGGTGGTCTTCTGGAACTCTGAAGGGCAACGATCAACTCTGAAATCTATTGTGCTATTCTAAGGAAATTGAGGAACACATTCAACGTGTTCGTCGCCACAAAACTGTAAACGAACCTCTTATCCAAGACAGTGTAAAGCCTCACACAAACCTGCGCCCCGTGGAGGAGCTCATCGATCCTGCAGCCCAGTCTCGCACCTTCCATCTGTTTGGCCAAATCAAACACGCACTCCGCTTCAGCAGGTACTTGGATGGTGGGGAGGTTATAGACGCAGCCAGACGGTGGCTACGACGTCGCCCAGTAGTGTGATACGATGCAAGCATACAGGCCCTCTCAGTAGTGTAGTGAAGGCTGTCGCACTGAATGGAGGCTATGTTGAGAAATACGGTTTTGTATCCAAAAAAGCGAGGAATAATATATTGGAATCCTAAATAAAATCAACCTGCTTTCGGGAACAAAAAAATGCGTTCCATTGTCATTCAACGTCCCTCAAAGTAACGCTTTCTGACTAAAATATTTAGGGAATGTGACATAGAGCTGAGGAGACATGCTTCGTGCAATGTATTTATAATGACGTTAGTACATAATTAATTGAATTGAGTGTACCCGATTACTCGTAGCAGACACGTTAAATTTGTCAACAACGTTGCTTACAGCCCCAGTGAATGGAATGGGCATGGTGTATCCAGGCTATTCCGATAACTCACAAAATCAAGTCGTATGAAAATCACACTTTACACGTATACTGATGAACTGCAATTCTGCCAGTTCCGTCACTTACCTTCTATTCTGAAAGACATGCACAGAGAGACGAATTGGTTTTTAGTTTGACATTGATTGTAGAAAGAATTTGAGAAAATACCGACTCTGCTGATTGTGTGACGAGTGTTTCTGTGCTAACTACAAAGTGCAACTCCACGTAAATGTGTCTGAATATGAAAATCATGACAAGGAGATTCAATTGGCTTAGAAAATATTTGTGTAGAAAACAATATAGTTAGTTCCAAAGGGTATCTATGCGACGATGGCGCACGCAACATTAGTGCTCAAAACACGTGGTTCCAGGTATTACAACACATGAACACTGGAATTGAAAGAAAGTTTACATTGTTTCGTACTTTTGATACAACTACAGACAAGTATTTTATTCCTCACCACCCACAACTATTCCTCACCACACCACTGTGAGAGGAGAGAGAAGAGTGCGCCAGTACATAGTCTGTGGCAGCCTCTTTCTCCGTGGTTTCTCCCGTCTCCACAGGTAGTACTGTTGTGCTGGGGCGGAGAGCGCGCCTAAGCTGCCCTTCTGCGTACCCGTTCTTTCGGAATACAGTTCTGAGGTGTTCCAGCTCCCGGGACACACTCTCTGCGTCTGAAATGATGCTCGCCTAGTGTACTAGCTTTTTAGTATCCCATTGATCTTCCTCTGCGGTAGGCTGTAGCAGCTCTCTGCGCGCAAACACAGGTCAGTGTGCACACCGTGGCCCAGGGTGCCATCAGCTCTTCTCTTGACCATGACGTCCACGAATGGTTATCTTGCTTCCGTTTCGATCTCCATAGGGAATTTGATGTTGGAATGTATGGAGTTCAAATGTTTAAGGAATTCAAGCAGTTTGTCCCTTCCTTGGGAACAGATGACGAACGTGTCATCCACATAAGGGAAAAACTCGTGGGTTCCCATTTGGATGACACCAGGGCTTCCTTCTCCAAGTACTCCATATGCAAATTCGTGACCATAGGCGAGAGAGGGCTACTCATTGCGACTCCTTCCGTTTGTTCGTAGTAGTCTCCATTGAACATACAATATGTGTAAGTCAGGACTTGCCTGGAAAGGTCGGTGCTGTCCTCGTCCAATTTCTGGCCAATAAGCTCTAGTGACTCTCGCAGATGTACCCTGGTGAATAACGAAACGACGTCAAAACCCACTAGGATATCTGACTCTTTCACCCTGAAGTTGTCGAAGCGTTTTACAAACTCCACAGAATTGAGGATATGATGAGTGCATTTACTTCAATAAAGGGTTAGTATTTCGGTCAGGTATTTTGCCGGCAAATATGTTGGTGCCCTAGTTTTGCTGACAATGGGGAGCAACGGTAGCGCATCTTTTTGGACTTCAGGGAGTCTTGGAGGTACAGGTCCTTGACATAACAGATTTTTGGCAACACCCTCTGGTAATTTCGCTTCCTAGAGAAGAGCCCAAGTCTTGTTCTCAACCTTCTTCGTGGGGTCAGCGTTGGTGTTGGTGTAGGAGTCGTCATCTAGCAGACTGTGTGTCTTCACAGTCTAGTCCTTGCTGGAAAGAATAACAGTAGCTTTGCTCATGTCAGCAGGTAAGACAACAATCCCAGGACACACTTCAGGTCCAGAATCAACGCCCTCTCTCTGCTCGTAATGTTTGAATTCATAGGCTTAGTTCTCGTCAGAGTACTGCAGGTTTCACTGCTTCAGGTGGTAGTCGAGCCGCAACTTGTTCAACTGCGCTGAGGATGTCCGCAACCGGTGTGTACGTAGAGGTGGGAGCAAAGTTAAGTCCCTTCTCCAGAACTGAAACCACTTCTTCACTCAGCTCCATGTCAGACAGATTGATGACCGTCTTGAACCGGGCCTCCAGTGATGGTTTGTCAGAGAGACACGAGATTTTTTATATTTGACGTCCTGTTTCATTACTATGGCTGGAATCGGCTGCCACCCAGGTAACACTATCAATACAGTCCTAGATCAACAAGTTAAAATGATCTCAGACGCAGAGAGTCTGCCCCAGGAGCTGGAAAATCACAAAACTGTATTCCGAAAAAAACGGATACACAGAACGGTTGTTTACGCGCCCTCCGCCCCTCCACAAGAGTACTGTACCTGTGGAAACGGAAGAAGCCATGGAGGAAGAGGCAGCCATAGCCTTTATATCCTACACTGACGTTCTATCGGGAAAAATTTTGCCCGCCAAATAAAACACGAGCATTATTGGAAAGCGTCAGAGATGATCTCGGGTTACAGAAGGCCGGCCTATACAAGATCCCATGTTAATGTGGGAAGAAATGTATTGGGCATACAATGCGCACCGTCAAGGTTCATTACCAGAAACATCAACTGATGTATCCCAAAAAGTCAGCGGTCGCAGAGCACGAAGGTACCAGGATCTTGGCACACACTTGCAAATACTGGGACAGCGTCGGTAGAGAAGCCATTGAAATACGACCAAGGACGATCTCATCAACCGAGATTATGGCTATAATTTTAGACGGGATTGGGAATCGGCACTTAATTTAATTAAGAAGACTCTCAAGAAACAAAACGATCTGGTGACCAGGGCGGACAGACTACTTACATCAACGCCATCACAGATGCCGACGCCGGAGGATGCTAAGTTCACCGGACTTGGATACGATGTGACGTCATTATGACGTAACACGCTACATCGAAAACGATAGAAACTGTATATCGACTATTCGACTTTTGTGAACTTTCGAGAGGTTGTGACAGGGTAGCGCTGTGCTCTGCGCCATTCGTTTAAATGTGTTTTGCGTTCCTTGCGTTTAAATCGTGTATTCTACTGTGTTTGTGTCCTGTGCGTTGTTTTTCGTTTGCTCGTCTCTAATTATGTGTTCAGCATTCGAGAGACTAATGAGAGAAAAGCTGAAAGAGTTCAGCATCGATGTCGACTGGCAAATGCGTGGTTATTGTGAATCTCAAGCAGAAATTGATGTACTTCTGACCCAGCTGAAGTGCATCGGTTATTCGTACTCGGTGAGAAGAAGCACTCAGCAGCCAAAATCTTTAGATGCGTCAATACACTAACCTTTGGTTAAGATAACATTGAGAAATCCACTTCCCCTCGTATTTCATCTCCGGTCGACGATTTTTCTTCAACAATGCCTCATATTTTTCGTTTTAAGTTCGAAATTCAATCATTCTACACACCAGTCATTACTGGACACTAAGGTACCTGTCTCTGCGGTCCGAGTGTAAAATTACTTGGAATTATGGTTGATAAAAGACTATCTTGGGATGGACATACAAATTACTTAGCTAACAAACTTGCACGAGTTCTCTTTCAGCTATATAAATTAAGAAAAAAAAGTCAGCAAGAGTATGCTGCTACAATCTAGTATGTACTGACAAGACCAATTGTATGAAACCATACTAAAATATTGATAATAAATAAATATTATTTTCGGCGTAAGCATTCAATACAACAATCACACAATTTAATCTGGGCGGGACATAATAAGACTTCCCCTTTTTACGAAACGTGTTGTCCGTGGTGTTTTCAAGGCCACGGTCCTGAGTATTTCTATTAATATCCAGCTCTTTTACTTTTATTTTGGCGAAATACATATACGCTGCCACACTGAGCTGTTATCAGAATCGCACATGTCAAAACAAACCACTAGCTGACGACAGTTTAGAATCTCGAACGTCCGTAAAAGTCGATAGGTGTGTTAATCGACTAAAGCGTATATACGTCATAATGTCGTCACGTCATATCCAGGTTGGGTGAACTTAGCATCCTCCGCCGACGCCAACGTCTCCGCGACCGCCGACGCCGACGTGCAGCCGCGGCTGGGGACCGTGGACGGAGCGGCTCTCGGGGTGAGGGGGTATTAGTCACCCACGAGCCCTCAGGGGCTCAGTTCGTCAGCGCACCTGAAGATGGCAGCATGTATAACTGCAGAAATATTGTGTCCGTTGGACACTATGGACTGGCAGTATACACGTGGACTGTTCTATCAACAAATGCGCCGGGAGAAACTGAAGAATCACAAAAAAGTTCTTATTTCACTAGAATGTTCAGTGAAGAAGGGATGATGTGGACCGACTAGAAGCAGACGATGCTGCGCAAGGTGCACAAGTAGTCGAGCTGACTTGGAACTGGCCGCTCTGATGTGGCGCCGCCACATATCACTTCTCTGGCAGCGCCACCACTGCGACTTCTTGGTGCGGCAATCGCTGGACTGTACGCCACCTCTGGAGTAGGTTGTCTACCTATCGACATCTGTAGTGCTGCTTGGTGGTACGTGCTGTGCTTGCGACGCAGCAGCCTAGATATTTCGGAAAATATTGAACAATGCCCCATTGGCCAGGAGTGTGACGAACTTAAAGGCTCTAATATTCGGATATATTATTAATAAGGCACAAAAGTAACAGCTCCACATGGAAGACACGTTTTACATTCGTGAAAGATTCCGTGAAATTCTCCAATTCAGAGCTCGCAATATGAACCAAAAAATCGGCTCGCATGGACTACACGACTTGAACGAGGGCCGGATGACAGAAGTGCACACCCTCTACTCACAAGAGGACCACATTAACCTCCCCTGACCGATTTAATTCATATTGATATAGTGTGTACAGTACGACCATGACTTCAATATACACACATCAAAAACAATATTGCATCACCACGGTTCCGAGAGTTCCGGAACCTGTGCATACAATTGGAATAGAGTTCGATATAAACATCATTTCCGCCCTTTTTATTACTCATAAAAACCATACATTGCGTGTTGTACCACCATACAGCGAGACCTTCAGAGGTGGTGGTCCAGATTGCTGTACACACCGGTACCTCTAATACCCACTAGCACGTCCTCTTGCATTGATGCATGCCTGTATTGGTCGTGCCATACTATCTAAAAGTTCATCAAGGCACTGTTGGTCCAGATTGTCCAACTCCTCAATGGCCATTCGGCGTAGATTCCTCAAAGTGGTTGGTGTAATCCATAAACAGCCCTTTTCGATCTATCCCAGGCGTGTTCGATAGGGTTCATGTCTGGTTGGTGTAATCCATAAACAGCCCTTTTCGATCTATCCCAGGCATGTTCGATAGGGTTCATGTCTGGAGAACATGTAGGCCACTCAAGTCGAGCAATGTCGTTATCCTGAAGGAAGTCATTCACAAAATGTGAACGATGGAGTAGCAAATACCTCGCCAATATCCTGCCTATATGGTTGCACTATCAGTCGGAGGATGGCATTCACGTATCGTACAGCCGTTACGGCGCCTTCTATGACCACCAGCGGCGTTCGTCGGCCCCACATAATGCCACCCCAAAACAGAAGGGAACCTCCACCTTCCTGCACTCAATGGAGAGTGTGTCTAAAGCGTTCAGCCTGACCGGATTGCCTCCAAGCACGATTGTCTGGTTGAAGGCATGTGCGACACTCACCGGTGAAGAGAACGTGATGCCAATCCTGAGCGGTCCAGTCGGCATGTTGTTGGTCCCATCTGTACCGCGGTGTATGGTGACGTGGTTGCAAAGATGAATCTCTCCATGGACGTCGGGAGTGAAATTGCTCATCACTCAGCCTATTGCGCACAGTTTGAGTCGTAACACGACGTCCTGTGGCTGCACGAAAAGCATTATTCAACATGGTGGCGTTGCTGTCAGAGTTTCTCAGAGCCATTATCTGTAGGTAGCGGTCATCCACGTCAGTAGTAGCCCTTGGGAGGCCTGAGCGAGGTATGTCATCGACAGTTCCTGTCTCACTGTATCTCCTTCATGTCGGAACAAGGTCGCTTTAGTTCATTCCGAGACACCTGGACACTTCCCTTGTTGAGAGTCCTTCCTTTCACCAAGTAACAATGCGGACGCGATCGAACTGCGGTATTGACCGTCTAGGTGTGGTTGAACTACAGACAACACGAGCCGTGTACCTCCTTCCTGGTGGAATAACTGGAACTGAACGGCTGTCGGACCCCCTCCGCCTAATAGGCGGTGCTTATGCACGGTTGTTTACATCTTTCGGCGGGTTTAGTGACATCTCCGAACAGTCAAAGGGACTGTGTCTGTGATACAATATCCACACTCAACGTCTATCTTCTGGAGTTCTGGGAACTGAGGTAAAAACTGTTTTTATTGTGTGTGTATGTAAACAGGAAGAGCCAACTCTCATCCATCTTCGAGAAAACCTAGTTTCAACAATTTTAGGGGTCCTTGTATACTGTGTATGGCCGCAAATATTTAAGAAGTCATTAGCCAAGCGAGTAAGCCCTTAGTTTCATATGTAAGATGTCTCTAGGTCGAATTTCGCTACTTTTACTTCTTTTCCATTCCCACATAATGCTAACAATAGATTTATTATGACTGTGCAAATTATTAGTATTTAACCCTAGATTACTAAACCTTCGTAAAGTATGCGATTGTAATCGGTACCAATCCGTGGTTCCCACCAACCTGGTACTGTTATTACAGAGTGTAAAACAGTACATTTTGTACTTGTTTTTATGTGACACGAATCTCTAGACCTTCTAACTCTAATTAACTAGTGCATAAACTATTACTTATGACTTCCTCTGAATAAAATATGGAACAGTAAAACTTACGATGGTTTAGTAACAATGTAACATTTCCCTCCCTTAGTATGATAGGGTTAATAATTCATAAATTATTTATACAGTATTTATCCTCAAACATGAAGAAAAAATCTTTCCCGCAATAAGATTGGAAATAAAAAAGAGACACACGAGAACTTTCAATGAAATCAGTATAGTCATTTCGTTTATATTATTGTATCGACATTTATGACAAGTGTAATACCTAACGTATGGAGGAAGAAGTTTCTGAGAGTGTATGTTGGAGCACAGCTTTACATGGTAGTGAAACATGGCCTGTCGGAAAACCGGTAAAGAAGAGAATAGAAGCATTTGGGATGTGGTGCTACAGAAATTGTTGAAAAGCAGGTGGACTGATAAGGTAAGGAATGAGGAGTTTCTCCAGAGAATCGGCGTGGAAAGGAATATGTGGCAAACACTGACATGAAAAAGGGACAGGGTCGTAGGACAACTGTTAAGACATCATGGAATAACTTCCATGGTACTAGAGGGGACTGTAGGGGGTAAAACAGACATTGGAATACATCTGGAAAATAACTGAGGACTTAGATTGTAAGTGCTACTCTGAAATGAAGAGGTTGGCACAGAAGAGGAAATCGTGGCGAGCCGCTTCAAACCAGTCAGAAGAAGACTGATGGGAAAAAAAGAGAAACAGTGCACGAATCTGGATGATACTGACCATAGGAACGTGGAAAACAATGATTATTGTGATATACAGCATGTATGATGAGCGCCGAATTTTGGCACTTGCATGTGGCCGTGAATGCTTTTCAGGTGTTCTAAAAATTCTCCCAGATTTTCACAACCATGGGCCAGATGATAAAAGTGTCATCGTCTCCCTGTTTACACGTGTTCCGGTCGATGACTGTATACATGTCCTCTCCCAGTTATTTGATAGCACAATTGTGGAACTGTTTAAGCACACGTTGACATCGTCGTATTTCCTACATGACGGCCAGTATTTCGTCCAGTTGGACGACGTGGGTATGGGAAACCCATTAGCTCCATCCATAGCCAATCTTTTTACGAAAAAAATTGAAGACATCGCCTTGGACACTGCTCCAGCTAAGCCAAGTTGCTTTTATCGTTACGTACATGACACTTTTATCATCTGGCCCCATGGTCGTGAAAAACTAGGAGAATTTTTAGAACAGCTGAACAGCATTCACGGCCACATCAAGTTTACGATGAAAGTCGAGACAGATGGTGCATTGCCCTTCGTTGACGTCCTCGTTTGACGGAAAACCAATGGGCACGTCAGCCACAGTGTCTACAGGAAACTGACACACACAGATCGGTATCTGCTCGCTCGCAGCCACCACCATCCGGCACAAAAACGTGGCGTTCTGAATACCCTCGTCCATCGTGCTAAAGTCGTCTCAGACGCAGAAAGTCTGCCACTAGAACTGAGCCACCTCCGAAAAGTCTTCCGGGATAGCGGGTACAGCCACGGACAGGTGTCACAGGTTATATCTGGTGTGACACGTAAGAAACACACCAACAGAGAAGAGAACACCACCGAAGAAGAAAGCAAGAAACTTGTGTTTTTGCCTTTCTGTGGTATAGTGTCGGGAAAGATTGGCCGGCTCCTGGAGAGATATAACATTTCATCGGTTTTCAGGCTCCCAGCAAAAATTTGACAGCTGATGAGGCCTGTGAAGGACGATCTAGGGCTTAGAACGCCTGGAGTGTACAAGATACCATCTCAGTTTGGCTGTTACTACGTCGGCCGAACAGTGTGCACTGTGGAGCAACGCCGGACGGAACACGAGAGGTGTTTACGCCTACGCTATCCATAAAAATCAGCCGTGGCAGAACACGCCTTAGAAAATGGACACCGAATTCTATTCGACGAAACATCTGTCGTTATGAGGACGAAGGAATTTTTGGATAGCGTCATAAAAGAAGCTATTGAAATAAAAACGTCTGAAAACACCATCAACAAGGATAGCGGTTAGTAGCTCAGTACATCCTGAGATCCGGCCATCCCGAGGTTAAAACGGACGCGACGGCCGCGGGGTGAAAGCATCACCATATATGGCGAGGAAGAGAGCACTAGTGACGTCACAGCCAGCAGTGCGAGGCCTACGAGAAAGACAGGCCGCGGCGCGTACGTCACGAAGGTAGTCCTGCGCTCGCTCGCTATGTCAAATCAGCAGACAAACTACGTTTCTACACCTGTTAACTCGTAACTAGGCGTGTCCGTACAAACGAAAACTGAATCTTCTACTGGAATCCACTATGATGGAGTCTTACTGTTATTAGTGCTATAATGATGGGAAGTCCATGGGTCTACTTATAATTTGTTACGGCTGTACTGATGTACAATAAAATAAAATCATGCTAAAATGATTATCAGTTGCATAAGGCACCACTTCCAGCATGTCATGAGTGCTGTTAAGCAGAAGAGACTAAATGTTTTAAACACGCCGTTATACCATTTATATCGAGCATTGATCTTACATAAAATTTTGCTGTAGTACTGTTGATCAGTAAGCAGATTCCAGTGGAAGATGCAATTCTCGTTAGTACTTGCACGCCCAGCTACAAGTTAACAGGTTTAGAAACGCATTTTGACTGCTGAGCTGAGCGAGTTTAGGACTACCTTCGTGACGTACGCGCCGCGGCCTGTCTGTCTCGTGGGCCTCGCAGCAGTGCGGCTATGTAACGACGCGGCCACGGCGACACAGCAGTCAGTCTTACCACTTGACAATGACCGGGGAGAGCTCGGTCGAAAGCTCGTGGGATTTTAACCACCTGACGCGGCTGAAAGCCCGAGAAAATTTTATTAATTGAGACGTGTTACGTTATTTAGTCCTATACAGCGATCAATACTTTCTTATGATGTCAGCTGCGTGCCGTATAAGGCTTTGAATGGTGGTAAAAATTGCCATACTTCCGAGAGCCGCAAATATTGCAAATGGGCAGGCGTACAATCACCAAGGCTTACACGACAGCGATATTTCTATTTTTTTCCAAAACTTTTGTAATAGTTTATTCTGGCATTTCTGAAAATGTTGTTAATTCATGATGAATTTCCTCGTCATTTCTGCACCGTAGTGCGTCGGTATCACAAAAATATGTTTCCTTCAAAATGTTTGATCACGGAGGTGCTGCAGCATCTACTATCATCAACCCTTGCTCTTGATTTCTACCTTGATATGTTTTAACGTGCCATCTGAAATCTGTAATCTATGAAGGAGAGATTTTTGACAATATCAGTCTGGAAGGTGGGCCACGCTACGCGAAGGAACATAGTCATGATGGATTGTGTGCTGCAATTTTATTTTTTGTAAAGAATTGACATCTAATGCACACACCTCAGCCACCGCTCTCGAACAATATTCTGTCTCGAAAGCAGATTAATGTCCCGTGTTTCTACAACATACTTGACTGTTATGCTTCTATTGCACTGTTTTGGTTTCAGAGGTAACTCAGTTCTTATGTTTGCTTTCTGATTAAACTACATCTATATCTATATGATTACTCTGCAATTCACAATTAAGGGCCTGGAACATGATTCATCGAACCACTTTTTAGTTCCTTCTCTATCGTTCCACTTTCGAACAGCGCGCGAGAAAACCGAACACTTAAATCTTTCTGAGGCAGCGTAAAACGCCTCTGTTTTAATGACTGACTTTGTACGTTGTCTATATTACTAAAACGGAATCCGGAACCAGTTGCAGCGTAGCGGCAACAAAAAATTCGATTTTTTAATTTTTGTTATAATTATTGACGAAATTTAAAAATTTAAAATGCTTTCATAATCTACACGTGAGAAGGTATAATCTCATGTTAAAATTTCAACACAATTAGACAAATAATACACTTTGAAACTGTGTGTTTGTCGTGAGGTAAGGTAACTAACGACGTGCTAACTACTCAGGCTACATTCATTCAGCATTTAAGAGAGCGCTTAGCGACTTCGAACAAACCTTACCCATCATTTCAAAATTTTACGAAACTATTTCTCGCTGAGACCCTCCACAAAATGGTGAAGGAAAAAAGATACCAATGGAGATACTATCGAAAACAGTGCTGCCAAAGCAAAGTTACTATACACAGCCTTCCGAAATGCCTTCACAAAAAAAGACAAAGCAAATATTCCAGAATTCGAAACAAGAACACGTGCTAAACAAGAGTAACGTAGAAGTAAATATCCTCGGAGTAGTGAAGCAACTTAAATCGCTTACCAAAGCAAGTCTTCTGGTCCAGACTGTATACCAGTTAGGTTCCTTTCAGAGTATGCTGATGCAATAGCTCCATACTTAACAATCATGTGCAACTGTTCACTCGACGACAGGTCCATACCCGAAGACTGCAAAGTCACACAGGTCACACCACTATTCAAGAAAGGTAGCAGGAATTCACTAAATTACCGGCCCATATCATTAACGTCGATATGCGGCACGATTTTGGAACATGTACAGTATGTGATCAAAAGTAACCGAACACCTCCAAAAACATACCTTTTTTTTATATTAGGTGCACTGTGCTGCCACCTACTGCCAGGTACTCCACATCAGCGACCTCAGTAGTCATTAGACGTCGTGAGAGAGCAAAATGGGCCGTGGAACTCAAGGACGTCGAAAGTGGTCAGATGATTGAGTGTCACTTGTGTCATACGTCTGTACTTGAGGTTTACACACTCCTAAACATCCCTAGGTCCACTGTTTCCGATCTGTTAGTGAAGTGGAAACGTGAAGGGACACGTACAGCACAAAAGTGTACAGGCCGAGAGATCGCCGACAGTTGAAGAGGGTCGTAAGTGTAATAGGCAGACATCTATCCAGACCATCACACAGGAATTCCGAATTGCATCAGGATGTACTGCAAGTACTGTAACAGTTAGGCGGGAGGTGAGAAAACTTGGATTTCAGGGTCGAGCGGCTGCTCATAAGCCACACATCACGTCGATATATGCCAAACGACGCCTCGCTTGGTGTAAAGATCGTAAACGTTGGACGACTGAACAGAGGAAAAACTGTTGAATTACTGCATTATCGATGGAGGGCGTCACGAACTTACGTCATTTTCAGCCAACATAACATAGTGTATTGTGTTCGAACATTATGAATTACCTCAAAAAAAAAAAAAAGGTATGTTGACACTCAGTCTACATGGATTTAGAAAACATCGTTCTTGTGAAACACAACTAGCTCTTTAGCTCTTTACTCGCATGAAGGCTAAGTTCTGTTGACAAGGGATTTCATATTGATTCCGTATTTCCGAAAGGTTTCTTTGACACTGTATCACACAAGCGGCTTGTAGTGAAATTGGATGATTATGGAATACCATATCAGTTACGTGACTGGATTCGCGATTTCCTGTCAGATAGGTCACAGTTCGTAGTAACTGACGGAAAGTCATCGAGTAAAACAGAAGTGATTTCTGGCGTTTCCCAAGGTAGTGTTATAGGCCCTTTGCTGTTCCTTATCTGTATAAACGATTTAGGAGACAGTCTGAGCAGCCGTCTTAGGTTGTTTGCAGATGACGCTGTCGTTTATCGACTAATAAAGTCATCAGAAGATCAAAACAAATTGCAAAACGGTTTAGAAAAGAAATCTGTGTGGTGCGAAAATTGGCAATAGACCCTAAATAACGAAAAGTGTGAGGTCATCCAGATGAGTGCTAAAAGAAATCCGCTACATTTCGCTTAGACGATGAATCAGTCAAGTCTAAAGCCCGTAAATTCAAATAAATACTTTGGAATTACAATTACGAACATTTTTAAGTGGAAGGAACCCATAGAAAATATTGTGGGGAAGGCTAACCAGAGACTGTGTTTTATTGGCAGGACACTTAGAAAATGTAACACACCTACTAAGGAGACTGCCTACACTACGCTTGCCCGTCCTCTTTTAGAATACTATTGCGGGGTGTAGGATTCTTACCAGATAGGATTGATGGATTACATCGAAAAAGTTCAAAGACTGGCAGCACGTTTCGTAATAACGTGAAATAGGTGAGAGAGTGTCACTGAAAAGATACAGGATTTGGGGTGGACATCATTAAAACAAAGGCGTTTTTCGTTGCGGCAATATCTTCTCGCGAAATTCCGATCACCAACTTTCTCCTGCGAATGCGAAAATATTTTGTTGACAACGATCTACATAGGGCGGAACGATCACAATGACAAGATGAGGGAAGTCAGAGCTCGTACGGAAAGATATAGATGTTCATTCTTTTCGCGCGCTATACGAGATTGGAATAATAAGGAATTGTGAAGCTGGTTCGATAAACCTTCTGGCAGGCACTTAAATGTTATATGCAGAGCATCCATGTAGATGTAGATGTAAAACGAAGTAATATGCGAAGTGATGTTAAGTCTTAACACGCGAAACAGTAAATCGTTGCCAGTGGATAATAAGAAATCGACAGTACACAACCGGTACTGACGAGAGTGTGCCCTACAGTCAGCCCTCAGAATACAGAGAGAGAGCTTAGATTAATATCAGAGGCCTCAGCGGGAGAGATAATTAGTGAGGGGTCGTGCGTCTGGCAGCCGCAGGAGCGGCGTCTGAAACCGAGGCGATGAGCGGGCGGAGTAATCCGACGAGGGCGCCAGGGGGGGGGGGGGGGGCCCTCCGCCGAAACTGAGCAGCGCTAATTCACAAAGGCGCGCACAGCCAGCTCAGCGCATCAGCCCTGCTACGTACAAATTGAAGATCCAGTTTTTCTGCGTGTACACAAGATCTAAACACTGGCTAGCAATGATTTCCTTTCTTAAAGGTAGAGGGGTTTTGGGCGCTGACTTGAGGTAAAGTATTTAAAATTTTCAGTCATGTGTAGTTTTGAGACAAATTTATAATTACTGTGAGGTACGAAAAATGTAGCTGTCTAATCGTTATAACACTGCCAGTATTGTACTGTGAGGGTCTGCAATGTAACCTGCTACAAAAAGAAGTTTAATTTTGTGGTCCATAATACTGCCTGCACTGTGCCACCGTAGCAGCAGGTACGAATAGCCTGAATGCTGTTATCCAGTAGCATTTGTACCAGCAATTACAGTTTCAACTCATCTGACTAATTATGAATTCACAGAGATTCCCTAATTTATCGCTTATACGTGTTAGTGCAAGCTTAGAATATGACGAAAGCATTCGGTAATAGGTACAGCCAACTCTACTTTTATGTGAGTACAGTTAAGTGAAATTATTTGCCTGTAAATTCGTACACATACCTATCTAGATTTCTTTTTGTAACAATGCATTCTGTCGTGGCGATATCTATTAATAAAATATTATTAGGTTTCAAGTCGTCTCAAGTGGCAACTGCCCATGAGTTTCTGCCATTTTCTGGTAGTTGACTGTGAACGACTTGATAATGACAAAACAGATCTCTGCCGAAAGCTCATAGGCCCTTAACCACTTGACACTCCTTGAAATCCGAGAATATTTTATTATTAGGTTTCTTTTACTGCGAGAAGTTACTTAAATGTTATTAAAGTTAGCGCGCAGCGCGAACAATGTGTCACGGACTTGCGATAAGTTTTATTGAAAAATCTGCTCCGACTGCACCCGATAGTTATTAAGGAAAAGGGAGAATATTAGTAATAACACGATTTACTCAATGTTATTAAGTTAGGGTCAATATTGAAAACTAGTTGCTTGAACCTTTATCAATAATATTGCCGTCAAACGAAAATTGCTTTCTTTTGTTATGTAAGATTTATTACCGCCTTATAGAGATTACGTTACTAACCAGGTCAGCGATATATTTTATTAACCACACTGACTTACTCTCATTTTGTTTGTGAAAAAGATATGACTTCTTTTGCTTCATATCCCTTTCAAAATGAAATTAAATCTGTAGTATTTATAACCTCCTCAGAACATATCCTCGATTTTCAAGTATGTTTAAGTACTGAAGCTTTATCTTTTCTTATCTTTTAACTTTACAGTCATTACGGTTCAAGTGTACGAGTCCAGCACAATTTTGTAGCAACCAGTAGCAAACAGTAATAAAAAAATAAAATAAAACAAAATAAAATAAAAGATAACCTACGTACCACCACCACATAGGTTCATACGATTAAGCAATTTAAACCTTTAGGTGTTGGCGATAGCTCCCCACTAAAAATACTAACTGTAAGGGTTCGCTCGAGCCGGCCGGGATGGCCGAGCGGTTCTAGGCGATGCAGTCTGGAACCGCGCTACAGCTACGGTCACAGGTTCGAATCCTGCCTCGGGCATAGATATGTGTGATGTCCTTAGGTTAGTTAGGTTTAAGTAGTTCTAAGTTCTAGGGGACTGATGACCTCAGAAGTTAAGTCCCATAGTGCTCAGAGCCATTTGAACCATTTGGTTCGCTCGACACTAGTGAAGCAGAAGTAATAGATCAGCTGTACGAATACCTTCAATAATGATTCCTTGAAAAGGGAGATCTGTCTGTTAACTATTTCAGGCCAGATCTTCACAAACTGTCGGGGGAATTTGCCGTATAAGTACTAGGAAAGTTTCCGCTATTTATTGCTAGGGTCTGTCACCTTAAATACAATGCCCTTGAGACATTACCTCGCTCAAAGTCAAAATTTCGTCTCTAGACAACCAAATAATAGTCACAACTTAGTTAATTTAGAGTGTGCTGCCAAAACCTCTAGCAGTACTTCACGGAAAACATAGATACAAGTCCGCTATTGCACACCTGCAAATCACAATCGGTTACATAAATACTTGCTCCCTACAGACCCATAATCGTAGTGTTACAACATTAAGTAGATCAGTCATGTTAGTCTGTTTGGCAGTAGATACGATCCAATGATATGGTCACCATTTACCCCTGTGATGTGGGGCGCCAGTATTCGTGGACAACACGCCACACGACACTTTTACCCGGGTGTAGTTCCTGTGTCACCTGCCGAGTGCTTCTTGGAACGCTGTTAGTACGTACTTCTCCAATGATGTGTGCGACCCGAGTGTGGACGACCGCCGTCACGTTTCGGCACCTGCTAGAGAGAAAACAGTAGGCTGTGGATAATGTTCTGAAGTACCAAGCACGAAGTGCTGCTAATTTACTGTACTATGGACACACCTAAGGGCCGGCCGGAGTGGCCAAGCGGTTCAAGGCGCTACAGTCTGGAACAGCGCTACAGCTACGGTCGCAGGTTCGAATCCTGGCATAGATATGTGTGATGTCCTTAGGTTAGTTAGGTTTAAGTAGTTCTAAGTTCTAGGGGACTGATGACCTCAGAAGTTAAGTCCCATAGTGCTCAGAGTCATTTTAACCATGTTTTTGAACACCTAAGGCAGAAAACACCTACGTGCAATTAGCCGGTTTCTCTGAGGTGCCTATTCTCGCACGCGAACGTGAAATGACGCAGGAATGTTACGAGGTGCATTCAAGTTCTAAGGCCTCAGATTTTTTTTCTAATTAACTACTCACCCGAAATCGATGAAACTGGCGTTACTTCTCGACGTAATCGCCCTGCAGAGGTACACATTTTTCACAACGCTGACCCCATGATTCAATGGCAGCGGCGAAGGCTTCTTTAGGAGTCTGTTTTGACCACTGGAAAATCGCTGAGGCAATAGCAGCACGGCTGGTGAATGTGCGGCCACGGAGAGTGTCTTTCATTGCTGGAAAAAGCCAAAAGTCACTAGGAGCCAGGTCAGGTGAGTAGGGAGCATGAGGAATCACTTCAGAGTTGTTAGCACGAAGAAACTGTTGCGTAACGTTAGCTCGATGTGCGGGTGCGTTGTCTTGGTGAAACAGCACACGCGCAGCCCTTCCCGGACGTTTTTGTTGCAGCGCAGGAAGGAATTTGTTCTTCAAAACATTTTCGTAGGATGCACCTGTTACCGTAGTGCCCTTTGGAACGCAATGGCTAAGGATTACGCCCTCGCTGTCCCAGAACATGGACACCACCATTTTTTCAGCACTGGCGGTTACCCGAAATTTTTTTTGTGGTGGTGAATCTGTGTGCTTCCATTGAGCCGACTGGCGCTTTGTTTCTGGATTGAAAAATGGCATCCACGTCTCATCCATTGTCACAACCGACGAAAAGAAAGTCCCATTCATGCTGTCGTTGTGCCTCAACATTGCTCGGCAACATGCCACACGGGCAGCCATGTGGTCGTCCATCAGCATTGGTGGCACCCACCTGGATGACACTTTTCGCATTTTCAGGTCGTCATGCAGGATTGTGTGCACAGAACCCACAGAAATGCCAACTCTGGAGGCGATCTGTTCAACAGTCATTCGGCGATCCCCCAAAACAATTCTCTCCACTTTCTCGATCATGTCGTCAGACCGGCTTGTGCGAGCCCGAGGTTCTTTCGGTTTGTTGTCACACGATGTTCTGCCTTCATTAAACTGTCGCACCCATGAACGCACTTTCGACACATCCATAACTCCATCACCACATGTCTCCTTCAACTGTCAATGAATTTCAATTGGTTTCACACCACGCAAATTCAGAAAACGAATGATTGCACGCTGTTCAAGTAAGGAAAACGTCGCCATTTTAAGTATTTAAAACAGTTCTCATTCTCGCCGCTGGCGGTAAAATTCCATCTGCCGTACGGTGCTGCCATCTCTGGGACGTATTGACAATGAACGCGGCCTCATTTTAAAACAATGCGCATGTGTCTATCTCTTTCCAGTCCGGAGAAAAAAAATTGGAGGCCTTAGAACTTGAATGCACCTCGTATTTAGGCTCACGCCATCCATCCTTAGTGCACAGAAGGCTAAATGGTTGCACCACATCTTCCATATTCTGACGGCAAAACGAATAGGAAGAGACGTCACAACCACTCGTTCTCAGACTTCGGTGCTCTCCGGCGCCCAAGCCGGGCATTTCCGGATATGGGTTCCTTCTAATACACCTATCAGTTTGTCGTCCCGCATAACATACGAAACCACACTGTTTTTTAGAACATCTTGGGTATTTCTCTGATACTCTAAACTCGAGGTTTATATGTTTGTTTTAAATATCGTTTTCACACAAACTTCAGCTCCAAATGATAAACAACCTGGTGTCCGCTTTTGCAGATTTCATGGTTTCAAGACGTTGTAATAATTTTCCTGGTCACTTCTGATATACCTGTGGCAATTTGTAATGAAAAAACAGCAGCGGGCAACTCAGACTTAAACTACCTCCACTTCACATAAAACTTGGCATTATGATAAAAATTATAAAAGCCCTACCAAAATATGGCGACGCTGTGAAGTCTGTAGCAAGCAAGTTACTGTGGCTACCAGAATCTAAGATGAAAATGTTTTTCGTCAGCTCTGATGTTAGAAAGCTAATGAAAGACGAGTCACTTGAAGACAAAATGAATGAAATTTAAAAATAGTCTAAAATAGTCTTGGATATTCTTTAAACAAGTTGACAGCAAATTCCTTGGCGATATCGGAATCGTTTGTTAATCGAATGAGTAAGCAACATGCTGGATAACTTCAAAGTATGGGATGCCTCAGTGAGCTTGACGCTGAACTTTCTGGATTCCCACTTCAGTTATTTTCTAGAATATCTAGGTGCTGTGAGAGAGGAACAGGGAGACAGATTCCTCCAAAACATTAAACAAATGAAACAGTGTACCAGGACGAGTGGGATGTCAGCATGGTAGCTGACTACTGCCGGATGCTGCACGGGGAGTATCCTCAGTCAGTGCACACAAGAAAACACATCGGAAACTTGAGTGGAAGAAGAAGAGACATTCAGATTTATACCTTTCTATTAGACCTGAAGAACATAATACTTCATTATAATGTTAGGACTGCCTTAATATAGCATGTTTTCTTAATAAAGTGTTTTGCATGCATTTGTTTTTTATGTATCTTCTGGATCTTCAATACTTTATGAGGAAATCTAATATGATTAAAATATTTAGTATTTCTGGACTTGAAACATAAAAAAATTAGGATCACTTGAAACGAGTAAGTAAAAATTGCAAAGTATAAATTTGATGCCTTTGTTAACTGATATCTCAAAATTGGCGTGGGTGGAAGTAAAAGATGATAGAAGCAAACACGATCCAATTAACATGGATCCCAAAACGAGTAGATTCAGGGATAACAGTGAATGTGAGGGTACCAACTACCACGAGTTCAGTATTAAATATTGTCGTAGTTAGCAAAAGTGTATATAAAGTGTGTGCGTTTCGATTAAGTCCCCACCTAATAGGACTCAAATTTCACCCATATATTTAGCAAGAAACACAATACTACCTCAGGGCTTTAGATGTTACAATTGAGTGAACACTCGTAACAGTTAATTTAGGTCTCAGTTAATTTAGGTCTTCTACAAGCCATCTTCGCGTTTGCGTGCAGTGTTGTACAAGTCTCCGCAGTGAGCTATGAATTCTTTCAGATACTCCTAGGTCATTCCGTAGACGTGAGAAGACTGTAGAATTTGCCCCTCCAGCTCTTCAACCATTGCAACATCTGGAGTGCATTACACATCACATTTGACATGATCCCAGACAGAAAAATCGAGAGGATTGAGCACTGCACAGTCCCGGCATCAAACTCCAGCTTTAGTTTGATAGGGGATCTTTAATAAAATATTGATGGTTTGTAGTTACAAAAGACGGAACCTGGATGTATTCCGTACATATACTGAAGAGCCAAAGGAACTGGTACAGGCACGCGTATTCAAATGCAAAGACATGAAACAGGTAGAATATGGCACTACGGTCGACAACGCTTATATAAGACAACAAGTGTCTGGGGCAGACAGTTTTTAGATCGGTTACTGCTGCTACAATGCCAGGTTTTCAAGATTTAAGTGAGTTTGAACATAGTGTTATAGTCGGCGCACGGGAAATGGGACGCAACTCTTCCGAGGTAGCTATCAAGTGTACCATGAATATTATTCTACAAGAACGGGACTCTCGACGACCCAAGAGAATCGTTCAACGTGACTGAAGTGCAGCCCTTTCACAAACTGCAGATTTCAGTGCTGTCCCATCATCGATATGGGCTTTCGGAACCAAAGGTCCACTCGTGTATCCTTGATGACAGCACAACACAAACCTTCACGCCTCACCTGGGCCCGTCAACACCAACATGGGACTGTTGATGACTGGAAACATGTTGCCTGGCCGGACGAGTATCGTCTCAAATTATATGGAGCGGATGGACGTGTACGGGTATGGAGAAAACCCCATGTATCCATGGGCCCTGCACATCATCAGGGACTGTTCAAGCTGGTGGACGCTCTGTAATGGTGTTGTGCGCGTGCAGTTGGAGTGATATGGAACCCCCTGACACGTCTGGATACGATTCTTACAGGTGACACGTACGTGAGTCTGGTGACCTGCATTCATTCATGTCCGTTGTGCATTCCGACGGACTTGGGCAGTTCCAGCAGGACAATGCGGCACACCACACGTCCAGAATTGCTACAGAGTGGCTCCAGGAACACTCATCTGAGTTTAAACACTTCCACTGGCCATCAAACTCCCCAGTCATGAAAGTTATTGAGCATATCTGGGATGCCTTGCAACATGCTGTACAGAAGAGGTCTCCACCCCCTCGCACTCTTACGTATTTATGGACAGACCTGCATAATTAATGGTGTCAGTATCCTCCAGCACTGCTTCAGACATTAGTAGAGTCCATGCCACGTCGTTTTGTGATACTTCTGCGTCCTCGCGAGGTATCTACACGATATTAGGCAAGTGTACCGGTTTCTTTGGCTCTTCAGGGTACAACAAAAGTGGACGTATGTTTGGTTGTGTGTATGTTCCACATCTGCTCCTGCATCACTGAACCGATTTCAACCAAACTTAGTAGACATTTTCCTTGCTGTTAGGCAACAATCACTATGGGGTAAGGAACGCCTCCCTAACATAGTTCAGGATACGTGTCGTCACAGATAAACAAAGGCTTGAAAAACTGCTTTATCATTATTACTTCTGTGCTACTTACTCTATTCGCAAAAAATTTCACAGATAGTATTCACATATGCCGCGAAATGCACCTACAGAAGTATATCATGGTGCGACACATAGTTCAGGAGTTATGACGTTGGAAATACTGAGGTGCTCGAAAAACTGCCGCATCATGGATGACATTTAAATTTATTACTTTTTTGCAGACAGTATTCACATTTACGCTGAATGTATCAACACAATTGTATCGTTGTATGACACGCACATCAGGGAATATGACGTCATAAAAACTGAAATGCGTGGAAAACTGCCGCACCATGCATGACGTTTAAATTTATTACGTCTTTGCTACTAAATCTATTCGAAAAATATTTTTCAGGCACTATTCACACATGCAGCTGAATGTACTTACGCAGATGTATCATTATCCGACGAATCGTTTAAGAGACTCGACGTCATAAACATAAAGACACTTCACGTGCGAAGTTTTAATAAATTTATCCTTTCCTACTAAGACACTTCTACAGTCTCAGCAACTTAAGGAAATCCTTGACACCTGGCAGCTCTTCTGACAGCTTTCAACTGTGAAGCGCAAACGGCTGTTGGTGGAAACAAAACCCATCTATAGAGCTATGAAGAGGAGTTGCCATAGAAATTGTTACAAAATCACGCCGTAGGCAAGCGAAGCAGCTGCGCCCGGTATACAGAAACTGTCCAGGATCATCTCCCAGCGAGTCTACTGCTGTAGTACATGTACAATTTCTCTTCTAATATAAATTGGCAAAATGAATGCTTGGGCAATGCCGGGTTTCTCAGCTAGTATGAAATGAATAATATATACATGGCACTGAGTTTGTGTGAGGTATTTGCATTTACAAAAGCCCTGGATCTGTTTTTTAATCAAACTGGCCTACTAATGCCATTAACGCTGAGTCTATGCACAAAGGATAACTATTATTAGTACACGAGCACACGAGATGGTACATGGCTTGACATAATATACATCGAAGTAATTAATTTCTTTCTTTCTCGAAGCATTTATAACGTCGGCTAGGCACGAATTCTAGATCTATATGAGGTATTAACAAAAGTTGGTGCGTCAATGATCACAAACGATGTACATTTATATGTTCTTAAGACACACAGCTGCTGCCAAGCCAGAAGACACATCCTAAGGGCGGCTTCGCAAACGCAACACAAAAATAATAACACGCTCCTAGCTGCGGTCTGAGGTCTCTTAAAACATTTCATAAAGAAAATTCATGTACGTGTGGGCTGCTGCTCCTGATGTAGAGTGCTTTATGTTCCTGTGGTTAGGGAGGGTGGAACCTACTGAAGCAAAAGCAACGTGAGCACCGGAATGTTGCTGGTCAGATTCAGAACTGATGAAAATCTCCTTAAATCCTATAAATGCCAGATGAAGATTTTGTTACCCATGTCGGTACTCGATCTGTTCTATGTACTGACGTGGCAGAAAATCCTAAGAAATTTAGGTCTTATGTCAAAGCGGTAGGTGGTTCAAAACAAAATGTCCAGACACTCTGTGACCAAAATGGTACTGAAACAGAGGATGATAGACTAAAGACCGAAGTACTAAATGTCTTTTTCCAAAGCTGTATCACAGAGGAAGGCTACACTGTAGTTCCCTCTCTAGATTGTCGCACAGATGACAAAATGGTAGATATCGAAATAGACGACACAGGGATAGAGAAACAATTAAAATCGCTAAAAAGAGGAAAGGCCGCTGGACCTCATGGGATACCAGCTCGATTTTACATAGAGTACGCGAAGGAACTTGCCCCCCTTCTTGCAGCGGTGTACCGTAGGTCTCTAGAAGAGCGTAGCGTTCCAAAGGATTGGAAAAGGGCACAGGTCATCCCCGTTTTCAAGAAGGGACGTCGAACAGATGTGCAGAACTATATACCTATATCTCTAACGGCGATCAGTTGTATAATTTTGGCACACGTATTATGTTCGAGTATAATGACTTTTCTGGGGACTAGAAATCTACTCTGTAGGAACCAGCATGGGTTTCGAAAAAGAGGATCGTGTGAAACCCAGCTCACGCTATTCGTCCACGAGACTCAGGGGGCCATAGACACGGGTTCCCAGGTAGATGACTTGTTTCTTGACTTTCGCAAGGCGTTCGATAGAGTTTCCCACAGTCGTTTAATGAGCAAAGTAAGAGCATATGGACTATCACACCAATTGTGTTATTGGACTGAGGAGTTCCTAGATAACAGAACGCAGCATGTCATTCTCAATGGAGAGAAGTCTTGCGAAGTAAGAGTGATTTCAGGTGTGCCGCAGGGGAGTGTCGCAGGACCGTTGCTATTCATAATATACATAAATGACCTTGTGGATAACATCGGAAGTTCACTGAGGCTTTTTGCGGATGATGCTGTAGTATATCGAGAGGTTGTAACAATGGAAAATTGTACTGAAATGCGGGACGATCTGCAACGATTTGACGCATGGTGCAGGGAATGGCAATTGAATCTCAATGTAGACAAGTGTAATGTGCTGCGGATACATAGTAAGAAAGATCCTTTATCATTTAGCTAGAATAGAGCAGGTCAGCAACTGAAAGCAGTTAATTCCATAAATTATCTGGGAGTAGGCATTACGAGTGATTTAAAATGGAATGATCATATAAAGTTGATCGTCGGTAAAGCAGATGCCAGACTCAGATTTATTGGAAGAATCCTAAGGAAATGCAATCCGAAAACAAAGGAAGTAGGTTACAGTACACTTGTTCGCCCACTGCTTGAATATTGCTCACCAGTGTGGGATCCGTACCAGATAGGGTTGATAGAAGAGATAGAGAAGATCCAACGGAGAGCAGCGTGCTTCGTTACAGGATCATTTAGTAATCGCGAAAGCGTAATGGAGATGATAGATAAACCCCAGTGGAAGACTTTGCAGGAGAGACGCTCAGTAGCTCGGTCCGGGCTTTTGTTGAAGTTTCGAGAACATACCTTCACCGAGGAGTCCCTCCTACGTGCATCTCGCGAAGAGACCCTGAGGATAAAATCAGAGAGATTAGAGCCCACACAAAGGCATACCGACAATCTTTCTTTCCGCGAACAATACGAGACTGGAATAGAACGGAGTACCGATAGAGGTACTCAAAGTACCCTCCGCCACACACCGTGAGGTGGCTTGTGGAGTATGGATGTAGATGTAGTTTTACATACGTCAATATGAAACATAGTACCGTTCACTGGATGCAGGACAAATGACCCGGCAGGTCCAGCCCACTACAGCTATGTTCACCATGGAGTACAAATCCCATAACTCAGATAAAAGGTTCCCAAACAGTCGGCTGCGAAGAAACTAAATGCGATCGCTGAAGGTGATGATATTTCCCTTTAAACAACTCAGGACTAACTCTGGGTAGAGTGCCACGTAGCGTGGCTACTGCCAAAGGAGCAAGACCAAAGCACGGAAGAATATATTAAAATCACACGACTTTCGAAAGAAAGTACTTCAAAAGTTTCGTTAACAATCACTTACTTAGTTTAGTAATAATTCACTGAACCAAAGATTATGCTCATTGATCTGTAAGCGCACTTGGACACATCTCACCAACAAAACTTACCTCATCAAAATGCAATCTATGCTTGAAAACTGATTGAATACATCAGAGAATGTGACCATAAAACAGTTATTGGATTTTAGCTCTAAACAAAAACCGATCGAAACAACTCCATGCCTAACTCCAATCCATGTCAGTCAGCTCGAGGAAGAGATCATGCTGTACTTATAAGACGCTGACGAAAAGTTAAGCGTCCACCAGTTCGTAGATTTGCACGTGCCTGCCCTCGTCGATTGGAGAGGGAACTGTTATCGTTACTTCGTGCCAACTGCAGGGAGCGAGCTTGAGAAAGAAAGGTACATTGTTGACACACCCTGAATTTGCCGCTAGTTTCACAACTCTGATTATCTGGATCCCCAGGGAACTTTAGATAGAGACTGATTCATCCACCCAACCGATCAGGAATGTTTGCAGAATGGACGGTGGATCGGAAAGTTAGTCGTTAGATAATAAATCTACACGTTCTCCCACTTAGATTTCCTCCTGACGCTCCTCATGACAGTGAAAGAGAGAAATTCAATGTGATGCACGTATTAACATGCTTTCGGATGCCGAGTGACAAATCTTATGATACAGAACTAATAGTACAGTCCCAATATGTCACCTTACACCACCAGAAAAATATACCGGGCTTTTATCATGCAGGTACCACTTTTCCCAACCACGGCTAATGGGTGAATTTCGAGCCCAATTTGACCGGGACTTAATCGAAAATATCTCACAATGATATTTGATTTTTCCATCTTAAAACTGCAGGAATAGAGCCGCATGATCAGTTTTTAAGTGTAAATTTGACACAAAATTTCAATTTTTTATTGTAAATGATCGATTTTGAGGCTGTTAGCCTCATCACATCAATTTGAAATGTACTTGTCAGTCCAAAAACTGGCGGTTTTAACAATTTAGGTATTTCTACATAGTTTCCTCCCGCTGAGGTTCAACTCACAGAGCGTTCATTCAATCACTTGAAACTGTCGGAAATCTTCTTCTTTGCGATATTGTTCAACTCGCACGTAACTTTGTCTTGAATCTCGGTTATATCGTCAAAGCGTTGACTTTTCGCTTGATTTTTTGCGCATGGATTTTCTGTGTTAGGTTAGTAATGATAACAGCAGATCTTGTCACCGGTCGTGACTTTTTCCAGAAAAGAATTGTACATGCTTTGCATATCAGTCAACTCGGGGCAGACATCCGTGCTTTTTTTGGGTGGTCGTGGTCGGTGGGGCGGGGGGGGGGGGGGGGGGGTAGGTGGGGAATGAAAGTGTGCGGGAAAACTTTGCACATAATTTTGTCTTCTTCAAAATGTTCTGCTAAATGTCTTCAGCGCTTGATTTAGAGGTGTTTCTCCATTGCAATATGTAACAAATGGTTCAAATGGCTCTGAGCACTATGGGACTCAACTGCTGTGGTTATCAGTCCCCTAGAACTTAGAACTACTTAAACCTAACTAACCTAAGGACATCACACACACCCATGCCCGAGGCAGGATTCGAACCTGCGACCGTAGCAGCAGCGCTGCTACGGACTGGAGCGCCTTGAACCCCACGGCCACCGCGGCTGGCGCAATATGTAACAAAACAACGTTAACACGCTACAGTGTCCACTACTTACCACTATCGGCTCACAACTGACTGGTCAAATGCACATCTGTGGTTTACATTCGTTAATTCAAGCTGCCACAGTAGTAACAGCACTGTCTTTGCTTATACGCAAGGAATCTACTCTTTTTGAATATACGGCGCACGTCTGGAGGGCATTTTACATATATGTCTAATTCTAAATCGACTTATTGTACACTATGGAAACCACTAGACAGTAAATTACTGTTATTATGCCTAGATACGTGCCTTAATCACTGTTTTATTATACTTGGGGTGTCTATGCGAGAAAGAGAAAGGACGAAACAGAAGAGTTATTTCTTCAAAAATCGTTTCAATTTACTTAACTGCTTTTATCATGACGATATTGCCTTTCTTCTTGCGCATCTTCCTACTGTCACATGAACTATACTGACAGCTATAACAGCTATAACTATTTTATGCATGAAATATTCGGTTCGTATGAATGCGTGCAATATAAACGACGTAAACTTGGCGTGTAGCTGTAGTATTCCGCACTGGAAAAGGCACGTGTGGAATTACACTAAGATCAAATAAAAATAATTAAACAAATGAGTCGTGTCACGTATTCTGAAAGGCATGCATAATGCAATGTTTAATCTAAGGAAAATATTTGTCACCAAATTCCGACTACTGGCAGACTCGATACTGTCAACACCGAGGCCAAGGAATTGCACTTCGTGGATGATAAATATGTAGGGGCGATTATGCTCTGTGCAAAAATCTGCCAGGCGGTTTCCTCTTTCATTCCTTCGCGCAGGCTACTTTCACCTACTTCTTTCATTTCTCTCCCCCAATCCATAGTCATCCACTATGTTTCCTTCTCTTCCTTGTCCCACTATCGAATTCCAGTCTCCCATCAAAATTAAATTTTCGTCTCCCTTAACTATCTGAATAATTTCTTTTGTCTCAGCATACATTTCTTCAGTCTGTTCATTATCCGGGGTGGCTGCCATATGCATTCACTATGCTGTTCGTAGTACCTTCTCCGCGTTCCTGTTTTCTTATTATTAAACCTACTCCCCCATTACCCCTGCCTGATCTAATGTTTATAACCCTAAATTCACCTGTCAAGAAGTTCTGTTCCTGCTGCCACCGAACTTCATTAGTTCCCACTGGCTTCAACCTATTCATTTCCCTTCTTAAATTTTCTAACCTACCTACCCGATTTAACACACTCCGATTCGTAGACTGTCCGGTTTTTTTTCCTCCTGATGACAACATCCTGAGTAGTCGCCGCCCAGATATCCTAATATGGAAGTATTCTACGTCTGGAATATTTTATCCAAGAAGACGCCATCTTCATTTAACCATACAGTAAAGCTGCATGCCCTGGGGAAAAATTACGGCTGTAATTCCCCTGACTGTCAGCCGTTCGCAATACCAGCACAGTTGGTTGATGTTATGAGGCCAACTCAGTCAGTTATGCAGCCTGTTGCCCCTGCAACTACTGAAAAGACTGCTGCCGCTCTTCAGAAACCACAAGTTTGTCAGTCCTTTCAACAGATAGCACTCCTATGTGGTTACACCAGCGTACTGATATGTGTATCGCTGAGGCACGCAAGCCACCCACCAATGGAAGATTCCTTGGTTCATGGGGGGTGGGATGGGGTGGGGGCTAGAAATTTACCGAGCTTATTAACCAATTACTTAAAGAATTACAGCAAGTACTGGTTAGTTGTAATTCTTTAGGTAATTCAGTCCACAGTCAAGGAGATTAACCATTGATATTTAGCATTACGCGACTTTGTTAGTTATGAAACATTACGAATGGGGTTGACGTATAAAATCGAGAAACATTCCATTCTCTTTGGCTCGATTGTTTTTCATTAACTTAAACGTTTAATACGCGAAGGGTTAGTCAAGGAGGTCCTGTAGAATAGCCACCGTTCACCTGACAACCTTTTAGATGTCTCGATGTGCGAACAGTTAAAGGTATTAGAGTAAACCATATTCGTCGAAAAATTGGCGGCGATGCAAGGGCAGTGGGACCATAGAAGGCGACCAAACCCGAAGGCATGCAGGTGCATTTGCAAAAATTCGTGTTTTTTTTAGAATAAAGGCTAAAGAATTGTGGCTATAAGGTAAACACGGTGTAGTGTCGACAGATCATAGGGCAGAATGGTCCACAATAATCCAAATTTATGTTTCTGTATTTCCGTGTGTATACATCTTTCGTTGTAATTTAGCTTCTGAGAAAATGAGACGCTCGTTTGTGATAAGAAGAGATGACATGTCGTTTATGCAAATTGGAGGTGGAGAGGGGAAAAAAGGAAAGGAAAGAGAGGACATTACGCGACGGCGAGAGAAAACGTGTGCCGGACCGTTATTCGGAAGCGGGATCTACGGCTTACAAGGCAGGAGCGTTAACCACGGCGCCATCCGGGGCGCAGCGTTATCGTAACTGCGAGGCCTGTCTGGGCACGCCTCACTCGCATCGAGCGCCAGCTATCCGCCATCCCTGTACATTTCCTCCATGCTCGCTCTCTGAGATTCCCACAGGAGGTCGGACGCGTTTATGCGTCCATACTGAAGAATACGATACCGCAGTGCCTGTGTTATTCTGATTACGGTGCAAAGTTCCTTTGGACATGGCATGCAGCTGAGAATTCATTTGATGTGTTTCGTAACGGCTGTAGTTGCCGATGCGCCTGTTCCTTTGGATACGCATGCATGTCCAAAGGAACTTTGCATCGTAATCAGAATAATACAAGCACTGCTATATCGTATTTATCATCCGATACCGGAAAGCGATGATCAAGTACATCTCACCTATACGGGAATATACATAATTGATTTACGAGTACAGGTCGTAGACGCATGGTTGACCACATGTGAAGTTCTGGGTCTAGCTGTGAGTCGCGCACGGTCAGCCAAATGGTAAGGCGACCGCTCGCGATAAGCGGGAAATCCGATTCGATTTTCATTCTCCCATTCCATTCTACAGCTGATGGTAGTCTTTATTCGCAATTGCGAATGCATGTGATGCGTACTGAAGAAGGTGGATCCATTGACCAGCTAGGCAAATCATGTATTCATAAAACACGTCATTTAGTTAAACCTTTGTCTTTACGATTCTGGTGGTTATCATCATAGCTGTCAGCCGTATTTGTGAGTTTTGCTGGGGTAGCTCAGTCGGTAAATTACTTGCGTGCGAAAAGGAAAGGTCCCCAGTTCGAGTCTCGGCCTGGCACATTGCTTTAATCTGCCAGGTAGCTTCATCGTCATAGATGTCGCTTATAATTAGTAAGAGTCGTCCATGTGATATGGCAGCGGCCTTGCCGCAGTGGATCCACCAGTTCCCGTGAGATCACCAAAGTTAAGCGCTGTCGGGCGTGGCCGGCACTTAAATGGGTGACCATCCAGGCCGCGATGCGCTGTTGCCATTTTTCGGGATGCACTCAGTCTCGTGATGGCAATTGAGGAGCTACTCGACCGAATAGTAGCGGCTCCGGTCACGAAAAATCATCGTAAAGACCGGGAGAATGGTGTGCTCACCATATGCCCTTCCTATCCGCATCCTCAATGAGGATGACACGGCGGTCGGATGGTCCCAATGGGCCACTTGTGGCCTGAAGACGGAGTGCTTCATGTGATATAGACAGTTTTGAATGAAACTGAAATGAGTTATATCACAAAGCTTTACATTTTTAATGAGACAAACATTTCCTGATGTGAAAGTCATCGTTAGAAAAGAAAATTTTCTCTGTTACGTGTGGACTAGCTTTTTGGTGTATTCTGGCGAGGCGTCGCTATGCAGCCAATGGTCTGATAATGTTTTTAAATCACCAGAGAGAATCATCGCGTCAGACTGGAGCTGTTGTCGACACACAACATTAAAGCGGAAGAAAGAAATCAGTCATTGCTAAGTAGCACGCCACTAAATTTTAGGATAGGAACAGTATGGTACCATACCGACAACATTTTAGTTAAAACGCTACCAAGCTCTCGTCGTCTGTACAGCTTGCATCTGTGTAGTGATTTCACTGTAGTGTGACAGATGTGACATTACCTGCTCGACTTCGGAATGTACGGTGATAATTACCTGACACTGACGACACTGCACTGTTTTCAGTGCATGACTGCCGTTATGAATGCGTCCACCGATGAAGTTGATCCACTGGTTGTGATAACAGTTACTTCCACCACAGTGGATTTTTATTACTCGCCGTCACTGTAAATACGAAGCTAAAATGCTAAATGTACCTGCACCACCATTATTTCTAGCAGTTATAAACGACAAACAAAAAACACATTCTCTTTAACTGGGTATTTCTTTTTTAACATCGCCACACTGAACTCCAAGTATACTGCACGCTCACCGAGCGGGGTGGCGCAGTGGTTAGACACTGGACTCGCATTCGGGAGGACGACGGTTCAATCCCGCGTCCGGCCATCCTGATTTAGGTTTTCCGTGGTTTCCCTAAATCACTCCAGGCAAATGCCGGAATGGTTCCTCTGAAAGGGCACGGCCGACTTCCTTCCCAATCCTTCCCTAGTCCAATGAGACCGATGACCACGCTGTCTGGTCTCCTTCTCCAAAACCAACCAACCAACTGCACGCTCATTTTGTTCACGTACAGATATCACTTACTCTACTTGTTGTACTTTGTTATTTGTGTGTGGTATCATTTCGACTGAGCGGAGAGTTACCAACCAGATAGTGCCTATAAAGATATGCAATCTCAGCTAGATTCCTAGCGCATGCCGGATACAGTCAACAGATAAAAGACGAAATGGAAAGTTACTGGGGAAGAGCAAGAAAGGAGAGGAACGAAGAAGGAACAGAGAAGTTCGTCATATCCGAATGTCGTCAGGAATACTTTAGATGGCAATGGAAGGACTAATAGGAAATAAGTCATTGGGGCACAAACATGAAGCATGTATTTTGATTTATTAGATGTACATTTTGTATGTCTAACTGATATCATTCGCAAGACAGATGACAATAACCATTTTGAACATAACATAAAATATAGTAACGTGTTTACCAATTCTGATTTAGAGGTGTTCATTTATTCTTAGTATCAGTCTAATGCCGTGGTACCACTATTCCTAAGATTATGGAAGTTGAGTTGTGTAAAAAAGGCTACGAAAGATGCGGAGACAGACGTTTTCTCGAAAATAAAGAAAGTAATATAACTGGGAGATTACTGCGCAATAAAGACATACGTAACTTGTATGAAAGAAAATTTCATAAAAGAAGCAAATGCAGTCCCTCCGCATTCGTCTTTTACCCTCTGTTAACATTTATCTCTGTTTGTCCTGATTAGATTACAGTCTCTCTCTCTCTCTCCCCCTCTCCCTCTCCAATATCTCTTCTTTCCGTGACCTCAAAAATAATTGTGGCTGTGTGACACATAGCTTCAAGACAGTTGCGTAATTTATACACTGCTTTGCTGAATAGTAACGTGCTTGCCTCACAGACATTGGGTCCGGGTTCAATTCCCGGCCGGGTTGGAGATTTTCTCCACTCGTCGACTGGGTGTCGTGTCCGTACCACCATTTCATCCTCATCATCGGCCGCATGTCGCCCAATGTGGCGCCGCCTGAAATAAGACTTGCACTTAGCGGCAGAACCCGAATGGGACCTCCCGGCGAACAATGCCATTCCATCATGTCTTTACAATGAAATAAAATTGTATTTAGCAGTACTGTTTACAATATCAGATTAAAGTTATTATTTTTTGATAATTCCTGTAGCATACATTACGAATGGTTAGTTCCTTAGTTACGCATTCACCGATTGACCATAATCTATGGCATTAAACATACTAGCTTAAGAAACCAATAAAAATTATCAGTAAAACATAAAGCAACATAATAACATAAATGCAAAAATGCAAGCTCATTATTATTTACTGGTGGAATTTCAGATGTGCTAAACTTGAGGATGAAAGTAACTTTTGCATGATGTGCCACTGCTAAGTAACATAGATCGATGAAACTTAGACCATCCATAGAAAAAAGCTAAGCATACTCCTAAAAGTAGTTGGAAAATATACACAATAAGACGAACAGAAATGAATTTTATTCAAAGACAATAGTTACATTGGAATCACCGCCATTCATTATGCTTTCCTGGACATTATAAAAGGCGAGACATGATTCTTAATAGGATGGGTGATCAGTACACAGCGAAAGTGAGGGAGCTTTTGGAAAGAGAGAGTTTTCAATGGACTGGTCTGTTCACTCCCCTGACTTCATACATTAGTCGAGTCCATGCAACGCCGTGTTGCAGCACTTCTAGGTGTTCGCGAGGAGCATACACGATATTAGGCAGGTCTACCAGTTTCTTCGACTATTCAGTGTAGCTCAGTTGGGTGCAATGGGCATGTTGTGCCCAGTCTATTAGCATAGCCCACAATTACAATATCTAAAGTAGTCATTTTACATAAAACGACGAACCACATCTCCATCATTACCGACAGCGGCTGGCTTATTTTGTATTCCGGAAAATCATGCAAAGAGCGGAGAGCATAGCTCAGCGTATTTAGTAAATAGTTCCATACCAGTCGTAGAAACAACTCAAGAAATGGCTATCTTTTCCTGTAGGACAAGTGTACTTCATGTGAAATTAATTAGTACGAATTGCGAACTCGACTTAAAATCGTTAGAAGTGTAAAATGATGGCAAAGAAATTCTAACGACATTGAAAAAATTTGGTAAGGAAATGTAATTGTCGCGAAACTACATTTAATCCACTATGGCACACTCAACATTCGTGGACAAGACATGTAGTACAAAAAGCTAAAGAAAATGAAGAACTGGAACAAAAAAGTACATATATTTTAACAAATATTGAAAGATGATCATTGAATGGGGATGCAATGAAGTTAAGTACCGTACTAGTCAGCTGGATTAATAGCTTCGCAAAGCCATGTGTGTAACATTACTTGCAGTACAAAAAAGACAATAGTCACACATAATCCACGAGATAACTGCGGGTGACCAGCACACAATGATCAACTGAGAAATTCGCCTTTAATACAACCATTTAGCGTCTTACCATACCGTAGCGCCACGCTCAACATCGCAGATTAATGTAGTTGTGTCAAACACGCTGCCTACCGTTTGACCACAATTCGCGATTCAACCTTACTGGATCGTGGAACCTCCGAACGAGAGTTATACTAGTAAATGTCGATAACTCAGTACTGAATAAATCTTTGACGTTTACCTGCTCCTTAATAACACTCGAAATACGAGGGACATTCAATAAGTAATGCATCGATGTTTATCGGAAAGCTGGTTCGTTTTATTCAGAATTCCAATACGCCATATTACTCCACACACTTTTCGCTACATTGGTGGCCAAAGACTTCCGGCATAAGATGTCACCCTCACTCTGCCAACGGCCTTGCCAAAGAGAGCGGTGGAGCGGCTGGAGGGTCAGGGCACTCTTTTGTCCTAGGGGTGGGAAACTGCCCCTAAGGGCGGAAGAATCAGCAATGATCAATGGCAGTGGAAACCACTGCATTAAAGATACATAATGTGTATTCGTGGTACATGTGGCCTGTAACTGAAAAAGTATCATGATGAACTCTCCTTTGACATAAGATTTTGGAGTAGTTCCCCATTCGGATCTCTGGGAGGGGACTCTGAAGGGAGAGGTGACCTTGAGAAAAAGATTGAATAATTAACGATTGATAAGGTTCTACGAGTCGGCGCGTGGAAAGTCAGAAGCTTAAAGTGGTAGGGAAGCTAGAAAATCTGAAAAGAGAACTGCAAACACTCACTCTAGGTAAAGTAGTGGTAAATGACGTAAAACGGAAAGAAGACAAGGAGATAACTGACTGATAATGACAGAACAAGACAGATGAGTATAGAGTAATAATAACACCAACTGGAATAGGATACGTTATGAATAGGAAGGTAGGGCAGAGAGTGTGTTACTGTGAACAGTTCAGTGAAAGGATTGTTCGTATCAGAATTAACAGAAAACCAACACCAACAACGATATTTCATATGTACATGACGACGGCGCAAGCTAAAGATGGTTAGATGGAGAAAGTATATCAGAATATTGAAAGGGTAATACAATATGTAAAGGGAGATGAAAATCTAAAAGACATGGGGGATTTTAATTCAGTTGTAGAGGAAGGAGTAGAAGGTTACAGGAGAATATGGGCTTGGAACAAGGAATGAGAGAAGAGAAAGACTAATTGAGTTCTGTAATATTCAGTTAGTAATAGCGAATATCCTGTTCTAGAATCACAGGAGGAGGTATACTTGGAAAAGGCCGGGTGATACGGGAAGATTTCAGTTAGATTACATCATGATCAGACACAGATTCCGAAATCAGATACTCGACTGTAAGACGTACCAAGGAGCCGATACAGACTCAGATCACAATTTAGTAGTGATGAAGAGTAGGCTGAAGTTTAAGAGATTAGTCAGGAACAATCAATGTGCAAAGTAGTGGGGTTACGGAAGCACTAAGGAACGACGAGATACGCTTGAAGTTCTCTGAGGCTATAGATACCGAAATAAGGAATAGCTCAGTAGGCAACACAATTGAAAAGGAATGGACATCTCAAAAAGGGCAATCACAGAAGTTGAAGAGAAAAACACAGGTACAAAAAGGTAACCGCGAAGAAACATGGATAACAGAAGAACTACTTCAGCTGATCGATGAAAGGAGGTACTACAAAAATGTTGAGGAAAACTTAGGAATACAGAGATACAAGACACTAAGGAATGAAACAAATACGAAGTACAGAGAAGCTAAGGAGAAATGGTTGCGCGAAAAATGTTAAGAAATCGAAAAGGAAATGACTGTCGCAAGGACAGACTCAGCATATAGGAAAGTCAAAACAACTTTCGATGAAATTAAAACAAACGGTGGTAACATTAAGAGTGAAAGCAGAATTCCATTGTTAAACGAAGAGGGGATAGCGGATAAGTGGAATGAGTACACTCAAGGCCTCTATGACGGAGAAGATTTGCCTGCTGTGAAAGAAGAAACGGAAGTCGACTCAGAAGAGCTAGGGGATCCAGTACTAAAATCAGAATTTAAGAGAGCTTTGGAGGACTTAAGCTCAAATAATACAGAACGGGTAGAAAACATTCCATCAGAATTTCCAAAACCATTGTGGGAAGTGGGAACAAAACAACAGTTCATGTTGGTGTGTAGAATGTATGAGTCTGGCAATATACCGTCTGACTTTCGGAAAATTTTCATCCACACAATTCGTAAAACTGCAAGGGCTGACAAGTGCGAGAATTATCTCACATTCAGCTTAACAGCTTATGCATCCAAGTTGTTGACCAGAATAATATACAAAAGAACGAAAAAGAAAATGGAGGATGTGTTAGATGACAGTCTGTTTTGCTTTAGGAAAGGTAAAGGCACGGGAGAGGAAATTCTGACGTTGTGGCTGATAATGGAAGCAAGACTAAAGAAAAATCAAAACATGTTCATAGGATTCGTCTACCTAGAAAAGCGTTCGACAGCATATATATATATATATATATATATATATATGTATGTATGTATGTATTACCTTACGAGTATTTCCTTACGAGTAAGTATTACAGTTCTGTAGGTTGGCGTTGTTAAGCGCAGGTAAGATTGGAATATCACGTGAGTAGCAGTGAGTGATATTCCAATCTTACCTATGCTTAACAACACCAACCTACAGAACTGTAATACTTAATTCCTCACGGCAGTCATAACTCTTGAGAATAGGCACTTGTATATTGTTCTTCAAGATATGATATTTCAAAACAAAGCGTATTTAATTCTCACGTTACCAGATTGAAGCACAGGCTCGCAAACGTATTTTCCTTAACGCACTGTCTGAATTCGTCTCGACTTGTTTAGAAGTCCCACAAGATATACTAACCATAATCCTTATTTTCAGGATAGAAACTTACGCTAAAAGCGAGAAAATTGTAGAACCGGTCTGTAAACATGGTGCTTTAGTGCAGACAGCGAATGTCAGGTCACGTCGTGTGGTACTGAGAGAGTGTTTCGTAAGGAGGGGTTCCTTTCACAGTGGAATACAACGTAAGGAATTTGCTTGCGGCCGGTCATGTTTACTGTGTACTCTCCTGCACAGCGTTCTTGCTGGTTGTCGGCAACAAACAAGAGTTGGCACTACGACCCATCTGCTCTTTAGCAAAGCGTATGCGCAGTGACCCTTAATGACACGAAATAGATAAATAAAATTAATTTCCGTCTCGATCGATAAGTATTTTTGTTTTGATATGATAAGTTTCAATACCATTATGCACCATTAGCAAAAATAATGTTCACATAGACAGGGCGTCTATGTGAACTGCATTACCATCTGCCTTTACAAATCCGTACGGATGTTCTCGTTTTGTAAGATGATGAAGTCCCATACTCCGAGCAGCGTAGGGGACGATGCGGGAGACCTGCACCGCCGTACTAGGCAAGGCGCTAGCGGCGGTGGCTTGCCATTGCCCTCCGACGACCGTAATGGCGATGAAGGATGATGATGAAGACGACACAACAACACCCAGTCATCTCGAGGCAGGAAAAATTCCTGACCCCGCCGGGAATCGAACCTGGGACCCCTTACGCGGGAAGCGAGAGCGCTACAGCAGGACCACGAGCTGCGGACTTCGCAAAAGGCAAACACAAATGTTGCATGCTTCGCTGCACATGAGGAAAAGAATTTCTCTACAGTATAACTTAACATCTACAGTCGTCTCAAGGTATTAAAAAGCAAGAATCCCGCTAGCAAAGAAAGCTTTATTTTGAATACAAATGCCTCATTTGTTCATGTCTAGACGTTTACAGGAAAAAATCACGCCACTTTTGTGTCAAAAAAGTCTAAAATGTGAATGGTTGTCAGAGCTGTATGTCTTCCTTTCTCTCTCTCTCCCTCTCTCTCTCTCTCTCTCTCTCTGCCTCTGCCTCTGTCTCTCTCTTTCTATATAAGACGAATGAACTTCTTCTACCCTAATAATGCTTTTTCTGGTTTGTATGGCGCGTGAGATAGAGTGATTGTGTGGGTCAACACGAGCCAGATGAGAGTGAGTGTGTGACTGAGTATGCGTCAGTTTGTAGGTTTACTCCTTACTGTGTGATAAGACTTGTAGCCATTTTCTCCACATTTGTTTCTTTTAAAATACGCACACATACACATGCACACACACACACACACACACACACACACACACACACACACACGTGTGTGCTTAAAATAAAATTTGGAATTCAGTCGTAGTGCTCTCAAATCCTGCGAGATTTTCTTTGCCACAAAGGAATACCAGTGGGAAAGGAACGTACAGAACTGAGATTCAGTTGAAAAATGTTATCGAAGTGTAATTCATCTACGACGTAGGTCGCTTTCCATATTATTATCCGAAAGATTCTAGCCAAATGGTCATTCTGTATCTACATACACACACCGCAACTAACTGTACACTGTATGGTGAAGTGTAAATCGTACAAATATTACATTTTTACGAGCTCTAAGCGTGCAACGATTGATGGAAATATGAGAGCCAATATGTTTCTGTATGTGATTTAATCTCCGAGTCTCAGATGTTCTTGGCAGATTTAAGATTTACTGTCGAGGCAGAAGATCTGACGTACAGTTTTCCTCGTATACGGGTTCTCTAAATTTAACCAGCAGGTTTTCACGAGGGCAACACCATTTTTTTTTTTCAGTGATTCCCGTTTAAGTTCCTCGAGTGACTCTGTTATACTTTTGTGTGGCCTATACCGACGTGTTGCGAACCTGGAAGCGCGTCTTGAAATTTTATGTGTACTGTCACGTCTACTTTACGTAGACTCCAAATGTTGCAAAAGAACTCTTCAATTGATCACTTTGGTATCTCGTATAATGGGTTCCTTCACACATTCTCTCTGCTTTGCCAAAATAGTACCACCGAATCTAAACCTTCCATTCGCTTACCCTACTACTGACCTCACATGTTTGTTCCTTTGGCTGTTACCTCTGAATAGTAACATACGTAAACGATATAACGGGCTCTACTGATTGAACACTGATCCATTAAGTGGATGCTGGTAAGATTTTCCTCTCTATTAGCTTAAATTTGCACACATTTAAAGAGCGCTGTCATTCAGTACACAAAATGGAAACTGTGTACGTCGTTCTGCATTTCCTCTTCTAACGGCCACAATTTTCTGTAAAGAACAGCATTTTTAGGCACACTGTGAACCAGGACTGCACCGACAAAATTTCGCATGTTGTTCAGGAATACTTACTGAGTATTATGGCACAAAGTACTCGTCGTCTCCCGTAGCTCCTTAAACAGTGTTTGCTTTTCGTTGCATTTGTGTGTATCTGGATTGCATTAAAATTATATGCCAATTCTTAAAATTCCAATGGGATATACTTCTTGCTTGCGCGGAGCAAAGTTCTTTGATTTACTGGTGGCACTTTCGGTGGACAACAGTAATGCCCTCACACTTGCATTTTAGTGTCACGTAAATATCAGATCAGGAACTCGTATAGTAAGAATTGCAGAGGTCGATTTCCAAAGAATTATGCCCGTGAGTAATAAAATCGGTATCCACCATCTTCTTTCAAATGTTTCAAATGACTCTAAGCACTATGGGACTTGACATCTGAGGTCATTAGTCCCCTAGACTCAGAACTACTTAAACCTAACTAACCTAAGGACATCACACACATCCATGCCCCAGGCAGTATTCAAACCTGCGACCGTAGCAGCAGCGCGGTTCCGGACTGAAGCACCTAGAACCGCTCGGCCACATCGGCCGGCATCTCTTCTTCCTCGTGGCCTTTACAGAAACTGTAAACAGTATTATCGGCCATATTTTAGACTCACTCTTGTATTCGAATTGTGTGAGTACGAAGCTTTATGAACATATATATATATATATATATATATATATATATATATATATATATATATATATATATATATATATATATCTTAATGTAATAAATTAGCGGTCAAGACCAGTTAAATTTGAACTCAGCGTTGATTCAAACTTGCCACTGACATCATATTGTGTTGTATCTTAATGCAATAAATTATGGGTCGAGACCATTAACATTCGAGTTCAGTGTTATTAATTGATTCAACCTTGCCACTAATACCTTTTAACCGAACCCAGTACGTTTTCCGGACGGCAGGTGTTCATCAGAGACAAGAGGATCGTCAGAAATGCCACAGGAATGTATGACAGGGTTTACCTTATGTTCTCTGAGGGTAAATGAATTATATATACATGCAATGTACATCTATGGAATGTAACCATCACGTAAGGATTGTAGCGGGGAAGGCGAATGATCGACTGCGGTTTTCGGGGAGAGTCTTTGGAACGTGTCGTTCATCTGTAAAATAGACCGAGTATAGAACATTAGCACGACAAAATCTTGAGTACTGATCGAGTGTTTGTGATCTACATGAGTCTGGATAAAGTAAGACATCGAAGCAAATCAGAAGCGGGCTGCTAGGTTTGTTATCGGCGTTCCAATCAACACGCAAACATTACGGAGGTGCTTAGGGATCTGAAATGGGAATCACTGGAGGGAAGGCTATGTTCCTCTCGAGGAGCACTGTTGAGAAAATTTAGAGAACTGGTTTTTGAAGCTGACTGCAGAACGATTCTAGGCCACCAATGTACATTTCGCGTGAGGACCAGTAAGATAATCAAAACTGTTGCTCTTGTGGAAGCATACGGACAGTCGGTTTTCCCTTCATCTGTTTGCGAGTGGAACAGGAAAGAAAAGGATTAGTAGTGGTTTAATGTACCACCCACCGTGCGCCACACGGAGGGATATGTATGTAGAAGTCAATATACGAGATGCGTCAATAAAATAAGTCAAGTTTATCGTTGTCTCCTTCAAAGTAGTTTCCTTCTGATTTCACACATTTTTTCCAGCGCTTCTGCCATTGATGGTAACATTACTGAAACTCATCTTCTGCAGTATCCTCCAAGATCCTCGTCACAGCTTTTTGAACAGCTTGTGTTGTTTGAAATGGTGTCCCTTGACCGCCGTTTTGACTCTTGGAAATAGAAAAAAGTCGCACGGAGCGATATCTGGTGAATATGGTGGCTGTGGTAGAACTGAAATTTGTTTTGAGGTTAAAAATTGCTGCACTGAGAGAGCAGTATGGGATGGTGCATTATCGTGTTGCAGAATCCAATTATCAGCAATGTTGGCACGGACACGAAGAACTCTTTTAAGAAGTCTTTCTAAAATTTCTTTGTTGTAATATTGGTTAACTGTTTGTCCAGGAGGCACCCACTCTTTATTAACAATTCCGTTGGAATCAAAGAATTACACAAGCACGCATTTCAGTTTTGACTTTGACATGCGAACTTTGGCGTTTTGTCTCTGGATCGTACTGAAAAAAACAACTTTCATCACCAGTGATAACACGGCTCAACAGTTCTGGACTGATTTCCGTTTGCTCTAACAGATCGGCTGCCACATTATTCCGTGTTTCTCGCTGTTGTGGTGTGAGATTTTTGGGGAACATTTTTGCACAAATCTTTCTCATACGAAGATCTTCAGTTATTAATAGACGAACCATTTCTCGATTAATGTTCAGGTCTTCTGCAATCATTTTCACGGGTAATCGTCTATCAGAGCGTACGAGTTCACGCACCCTGTCCAAGTTGACATCGGTCGGTGAGGTTGATAGTCGTCCACTGCGGCCTTCATCTTCAACATTGGTTGTGCCTTCACTAAACATTTTATGCCAACGAAATAATTGAGCTCTTCACATGACCTTCTCTCCAAAAGCCTTCTGAAACTTAATGTAAGTTGTCGTCACGTTTTCACCCAATTTTACGCAAAAAGAAATGGCATACCGTTGCACAATATTATGCGGTTCCATTCCCGTGACGAGAGACACAAACACATGTTAACTTATTACAGCACAACTCACGACTGAGCAGTTGCATCGATGTGCCGCTTGGACTAGAAGCAACTTACAGACCAAGTTCAAAGATATTGTGCCTACGCAAGCCTGCAGGGTTGACACACCTTGCAAAGAAAATTTGTCTGATTACTTCATTGTCGTACTTCGTACACCTGTGACACTTCTTATGCGAGAGCAAGACAATGATTACAAGATGAAAGATGAACGATGAATGGACTGAACGTTTGCGATGTTTGCCTGAAGAGCACGGTAAACAGTTTCGAGCGGAGATGCTGCGGCCTTACAGTATACCCCACTGAAGTTCAACAACCTCAAAAGGACAAAGCTATTAATATTCACCATGCATCACGGAAAGACAAGTTGTTAATATTGAAAGGTGACGTTCCAAAACAAATCAAAGAACATACTCCAGCAGCTGAAACGTACATACAGTTCCTTAAAGATACATCTCGCGTTCTGAGCAAGACAGAAATTCGAGTATAACCAGAAAGCGTGTCATACACCGTGGAGTGGGGTCGAGGTATATGACACTGGTACACCATTTTACCCTCCTCCTAGCCCGCCTCACACACAGACTGTTTGATTGTGTCTTACAGGCGTAGATGTAGATATTGCAAACCTGTCAACACTACGTGGGTGCGTCGTCGTTCGGCAGCGCACCGGACTGTACCTCTGGGCGGGCGAGCGTCCGCGCAGGTGGGGCTGAGACCGGCGCATCGCCGCTGCGAGGCATGGAGGAGGGTCACGTACGGCGTATGCGCGCCGTGGGCCGGAGCCTGGGGGCCGGGGGCGGCCGGCGCCGCTGGTAACGTTGTTTGAGCGGGGGCGGGGGGCGGCCATCGGCAGCCGCGTCACGCGCCCCACACCCGCGCCGCCCCCGCCGTACGTGACGCCGGCGACCCGCAGCGCCCGCGGCCTCTGCCGCCGCCGCGCTGCGCTGCGCGGCGCCGCGCACAAATGTTTGTTTATTGCAAGATAACGGGATTGGTTCGGCGGCGCCGCTGCGGCCGGGAGGGGTTCAGGGGGAGGGGGGGCAATCTCGATACAGTTTGTGCGGAAGGGCGCGACCGCATGCCGGCACGCGGAAGCGCGCCTCGTTAACGCTTATCGATAGCCGGCTGGCCTTGCTCGCCAAACTGCAGGAAATTGCCTGCACGCAGGGTGTGCGTCTTGCCGCAGGCGGGGGTGCGGTTGTTTGTAAATCGTGAATGGAATTAAACGTCGCCTTCTAGTACAACAGTACTACAGTTTTTCGCCGCGATATGTCTTTACAGCTTGCTCCGGTTCAGGGCCTCGACAAATTCACGAAAACTTGAAATTATGTAAGTGCAGATATATCGGCAACGACTTATTATTATTGACATAAAATCACGTGAGGAATTCCGCCTTAAGCAAAACAAAATTTTGTTATTATCCAAAAATGTTTCAACTCTTTGTGCTACATTCAGTGGGGTTTTTGTTTCTTTTCTTCTTAAAAAGATATTGTTATTCGTTAACCAGTTGGGTAGGTAACGTGAATTTTTCACTGAAACGTGTTTACATTTATAAAGGAGCAATCATTTAGCGTCAAATATTTTTCACTAGTATACATACGGAATACAGGTAAGACATAGTGCCACTGACATTTTTCCAGTCCACAGCGGTGTGATACTGCAACGAGTGGTAACAATGTGAAAGAACAAACAGTCTTGGTTGCCTCCAATGACGCCTTTCACCTTGTACGAGGCATCTTCAGATTGGTCTACGACAAAAAATACAACCTTTCAGATAAATAACGTGACCCCGATTTAACAAAATTGCACTAGAAAGGAAAATAAAACAACTTACTGGTAAAATACGGTGTTAAGCTCATAGGATGCAGCGCATACAAATGTCCAGGCAGGAAACCGCCGTGGTCATAATACGAAAAAAAAAAAAAAATTCGGAATATGAGCGATAAAATGTTCCGAAGATAGCAAACAGTCTAATGCACTAAAATCCCAAAACACACTGAAACAGGATTTTAAAATATGTAAAAAACAAGTTACTGATATGGGAGATGTTAAAGACACGGGAAAACTGTGCCTAAAACACATTAAATCCCCAGCAGGGATTTTTACAAGGGAATCTGCTGCTTATATAAACAGATATAAGTACTCCTTGTGAGACTAAGCGGTTTATTTGTTTCCTCTGAATACTTCTTAGCAATTCTCGAGATGATGTGTTTTACGGAACTCGACTGTTTAAAAATCCAGCTCAGGTGGATATGAACGGAAAGCAGAAAAATAGAAACTTCCGTTGTTTGGACATGACAAGCTGTAAAATGTGTGGTAGATATAAAGTCATCAGGATATAAAACTAGTGACGTCGTTTGAAGTATGCGAACAAGTACACTATATGCGTAATATTTTCAAATGTGGTGTCTTAAACCTACATCTTGTTTTATATAGAACATTGTACCGTGGATATAAGCTAACACTTTCTTGCTATCGTGGGACTCTTAACTGATATGCAAGCTGGGAGAGGGATCATAATGTTATGCAAGTCACACCCAATGGCTTTTATTGAATCTGCACAAGATGTGTCATCTTATAATTGCCCTTATATAAATGCTACATAGGATGGCTAGCCTCACATATATGACTTATTCATTAAATTAAAGAATAAAGTTCCCCTACAAAAATGGTGATGGGGAAACGATTCTGGTGAATCTGACTGTTTAACAGATAAAAACACCCCTAAAAATTTACAATTACTTTTATTTTCTTTAAATGGAACACAAAATGTGTCATGAATTTGTAGAGCGAACAATTATATATATACTAACGCAAACCAAACATTTAAATAGCCCTCACTTCATAGAGGCGTTGGCAAGAACCTAGAACAAACGGCACTGCACGGAATCTAGTGTGCTTCTCTACTCCGAGAAAGGAGTGCAAAGGAAACAGGTGAAATGCAGAATATCGATAAACAAGTGGTAATCGGGTGCAGTACCACGATATCACCTAAGGAGGCAAAGTGGTTCTGTGGATGCCACTGCTGAGGAAGCCCAATTCGAATTTCACACAGCTGATAAATCAGCTGAAAACCTGTCGGCCGCAGATGCATATATTACCAACAGTACAGAGCAAGGAGACGTGCTGATGAGGGATGCTAATCGTAGTGCGCTCCGCTGCATGGAGAAGGGGCTTCGCCTTGGAGACAGATCAAAGCGTGAGCGCGAAAAATAACTGTTTGTCTGGGAAGTAGGACAAGTGAAAACTGCAAATGAAATTACTTTGCAGGAAGGCCAGCAAAGTACGCGACCGACTCCTCAGCTGGGCAGGAACCAACTCACGTAATTCTCTTCCACACCGCATTCAGAGAGCGACCACTCCGTTGTGCCAGAACGTGGGCAATCCTCACAAATAAACAAAGGTCTCGCCAATTATGCCATTACAACAAATTCCTTTAGACTCCCACTATCGCACTCCGTCAAACTAGACGTTCCTTCCACAAATTCCCGACAGTGGCTGCAAATGGGTGCTGACGTAAAAGTCGAGCAGCCCGTAATTGCCTCCACCAGGATTTTACGCACGAAGCTTTTTGGCGGCCGCCGCCAAAGGAATATGATTGGTGTATCCAGAATGAAATTTTCACTCTGCAGCGGAGTGTGCGCTGATATGAAACTTTCTGGCAGATTAAAACTGTGTGCCGGACCGACACTCAAACTCGGGAACTTTGCCTTTCGCGGGCAAGTGCTCTACCATCTGAGCTACCCTCTTCCAGGAGTGCTAGTCCTGCAAGTTTCGCAAGAGAGCTTCTGTGAAGTTTGGAAAGTAGGAGACGAGGTACTGGCAGAAGTAAAGCTGTGAGGACGGCTCGTGAGTCGTGCTTGGGTAGTTCAGTTGGTAGAGCATTTGCCCGCGAAAGGCAAAGGTCCCGAGTTCGAGAGTCGGTCCGGTACACAGTTTTAATCTGCCAGGAAGTTTCATGATTGGTGTACTTTGTGTGGTACCATTCTGTCAGCTATCCCGTGGAGATTAGTGATCATTTCTATAAACGTTCCAGACAACAGCACACACGTGGCTTCGAGCTGCCACGTTCCTATCCAAAACATGAGGCTATCACGAGAAAACTGCCCTCAACCTTTGTAAAAATAGCGACCGTCCATCGCTCTGGCCCATGAAATCTGCCAGCCAGTGACCAGTTGTTCCCACCTCCTGCTATTGTGAGAGGTTGGCCTCCTCGCAGCCCAAAGTTCCTGTTCGTTTTGTTTCCTACGTGAAATGAACGAAATGACGATATTCACGCATCGTACTCTCTATCATGTACATGCCAGTACATAGCGCCGGATGACCTACTTTGCATGACAGCGTAATACGATAGCAAAATGTAATTAACTTGCATGTACGCAAATTCAGATTTTATAAATGCAAGATAGGCTGATTTGAGGGCCCTTAAGTGTATGAAGAGGCCAAAGGGCCCACCGCATTGTAACTTTTACAAGAAGGATACGTCGGTAACTTAACATTAACAGTGGAAAGGAATTCCACTTTTAAAGGTAGAGGAGATATCGAATAGGTGGAAAAAGCACAGTGAAGGCTTCTACAAAGAAGACGAATAGTCTGCTGATGCCATAGAACAAATGCAAGTTAATAAAGGAACACACAGAGGATCCACTGTTTCAAAAAAAATTTTCAAATGGCTCTGAGCATTATGGGACTTAACATCTATGGTCATCAGTCCCCTTGAACTTAGAACTACTTAAACCTAACTAACCTAAGGACAGCACACAACACCCAGTCATCACGAGGCAGAGAAAATCCTAGACCCCGCCGGGAATCGAACCCGGGAACCCGGGAACGGGAAGCGAGAACGCTACCGCACGACCACGAGCTGCGGACGATCCACTGTTTGACAGAACTTTTCAAGGCTTCTGATGAGAGAAGGTGGGAGAGACGCGTAACATTCCTTTCGAATTTCTAAACTCATTGTGGTAAAAGACAGCCAATGATTATTCGTGTTCGTGTTTCAATCTGTGAGGCTAGGACACCGTATCGGACTTTCGGAGGGATATAATTTACACAATCTGACGGACAGGGTACAAAGATAAATGTGAAGACTAATAGTGCTTACATCCAAGCTGCTGACAAAAACAACACACAGGCTAGTGGGAACGAAAATGGAGGTTTTGTTGGGTGGCGATCGCTTTTGTTTTAAGGAAGGTAAAGAAGATAGAGAGGCAGTTCGGACATTGTACTTAATAATGGAGGCAAAGCTTAATAAAATTAAGACATTTTCATAGGATTTGTCGATCTATAAAATACTTTTGTACTGTAAGAGTGGGTAATGTATTTCAAACACCCAGAAGAATTGATATAAGAAGTAAACATGGGTAATATACAATATGTACAAGAGAAGCAACTGTAGTAATGGATGACGAAAATGGAGGACTCAGATTAAAAAAAAGAATAAGACAAGGATACAAATATTCTGTACATCGAAGAAGCAATTATGGAAAATAAAAGGGAAGGACAGGAGTAGGGTTGAAATTAGGAATTAATGGATATTACTGATAAGATTCACTCATATCTATGCTGCCTTCAAGTTAGGTAGGATAACAGGCTTGTTACATGGAATGAAAAGTGCAATAAAAAAATAGAGGTTAACTTCTGTAAAACTCCACACAATGACCTTCAGCAAAGACTTGGTACCACTTAAATTCATAATCTATGTTAGTAAGTTTCTGTTTTTCAGAAATGCGTCTCTCGTTGCTACCACTTCGCATTTTACCATACATCCTTTCTACTTCAGTCATTACTTTATTTTGCTGACCAAATAGAAAAACTCATCAGCCACCTTTAGGTCTCATTTCCTAATCTAATTCTTTGGGTATCACCTGCGCTAATCTGAGTACACTCCATTACTCTTATTTCGTTTTTGTTGATATTAATTCTCAAGGTATTATCCATTCCTTTTAATTACAATCTCATCGGAAACTTCAAAGTTTTTATTTCTTCTCTCTTGCTCGTTGAATAATTCCCTTCTCAACCACTGCTTCTGTTTAATGTCCTTCGACTCTTTACACACACAGTCTGGTGTTTGTTGTGAATAGCCTTTCGGTTCCTGTATTTTATCCGTGCTACCTTCAGAATCTCATAGTGTAGTCAACGTTGCCAAAACCTTTCCCTAAATATACAGCTGGTATAAACGTTTGTTTATCTTACCTTCTAAAATAAGTCGTTGGGTCATTTTTGCGTCGCACGTTCCTACATTTCTCTGGAGCATAAACTGATCATCTCCCTAGGTCAGCCTCCATGTTTATCCTTTCTTCTCTAAATAATGCGTGCCAGTGTCTTGCAACCTGTGACAGACCTGTCTTGGTATGTGATATGGAGGAAATAAGAAGTCATGATATTGGCACAACTCTTTGGAAACGTGTTATGAAACTTGTTGGCAATGTAATCTGACGATTTTCTTTCGAACAAAACCGGTCGCGACATAATAAGCGTGTACTAATAGAGATGACGTGGTTTCTTATTAATATTAACAATAATCAGCTGTGCAGCTCGGAATGTTCAAGATTATTATTTGAGCATATGGTAAATTACTCGTCTTTCCCTACAGCTTATGCCTATGTTTCTGAGAATTTCAAAGGTTTTGAATTATTTTTTTCCACGTCGACAACTCCTATGTAAGTGTCGTGATTTTTCTTAAGTCTTGCTTCCAATGCCAAGCGCAACGTCAGAATTGCATGTCTTGCTTCTACGAAGATAAAAGAAATCGTCGTCGAACAGCTCCTCAGTTCTCTTTCCCATTCTTCAACATTATTTTTGTCAGTAACTTGGACGCATGAGATGTTGATTGTGCGATTATTCTCGCACTTATCTGGTTAGATAACCCTAATGAAAGTATTTTCTTTTAAAAGCGCAGATATGGCACCGAGTAAAAGAGTCATCAGCACGAAATCAACTTAGTTTAGATTGAAGTAACTTTCTTAGTCGCTTTAATATCACCTATTCTGTTCCACTCTTGAGATAGATGTTGGCGAGTGTGCATCGTTCGCAAGGAAGATATGGTAGCGTGGTGTGTATTGTGAAGTGAACCGGGGACCTAGAAACAACGGAGAGGCTTCGTCCCGCCGTAGCCCTCAGTGATTCACAACACAACAGGCCACTGCAGTCCACGCACCCCACCGCCGCCCCACTCCGGACCCAGGGTTATTGTGCGGTTCGGCCGCAGTGGACCCCCCGGGAATATCTCATACCAGACGAGTGTAGCCCCAAATGTTTGCGTAGTAGAGAAATTGTGGTGTACGCGTATGTGGAGACAGTGTTTGCGCAGCAATCACCGACGTAGTGTAACTGAGGCAGAATAAGGGGAACCAGCTCACATTCGCCGAAGCAGATGGAAAACCGCCTAAAAACCATCCACAGGCTGGCCGGCACGCCGGACCTCGACACTAATCTGCCGGGCGGATTCGTGCCGGGGACCGGCACACCTTCCCGCTCGGGAAGCAGAGCGTTAGGAGAAAGGATGCAGCGTGTTTTTGCTGAATGCCTGTTTTTGCACCGTGGCCGACTGGACCTTCTCAACCATGTAGCTGAACGAACAACGAGTTCGGAGTTGCCGTAATGTTCAGTTTTAGTGCCCTTCTTCTTAAACATTCACAGTATAGTATTTTATCCATCCTCAACAACGGTAGTAGCACGTAACTAACTAATAATCAATCAGTTGCATAAAGTAAATTTAATTTCGTTGCCGGTTTCGCGAAATTAGTGCCCTTCTCCGCCCTCAAAGAAATTAAATTTCTTTTATGCAACTGGTTGCTTATTATTTTGTATACTCACAGTATAGCTTTAAGCAGTATATTCTTAGAGAAACTAAAAATTTGTGCCTACTGTAGGCGATGTTTCTGTTTGTGTGGGGATTATATGTTTGCATGTTTATGAGGATTGAGGGAATTACTAACTGCAGCAATGTTCACGATGAAACAATAGCTTACAAAGTACAGCGGAGTGGAAATTCTAGTGCATATGAGAACAATGAAGCTCTAGTATTCACGCGAGAAAAAGGTTGTTGAAATTACATTCTGAAATTATTTACTGTACTGAAGTTATTACGGCTTGTTGTGTCAGAGAAAGCAGAGTGTAGACAGCTATTACCTAGAGACATGATAACAGACGGACGACGAGACAAGACTGGTAGCTGACGACAGGACATAAGGCGAAATCTGTGAGTTACTTCGTTCGACGCTTCCTCAATCCACAAAGACGCATATACACCCTGTCTCCAGCCTCATTCTTCAGTTAGACTCTCTTCACAGACTGCATATCTTGGAGTTTCTTTCTGTTTTTCTGTTCTTGTTAAGTTAAGGATGACACAGAACTTTTTTTGTAAGTATCCCGGACAACATAAAATTGCAGCAAACCCCTTGTATAAGAATAAGGTGGATGCATGATGCAAACTACACTGCTGTTCTAAAGCATTGCACACCCTTCATTGCAATGATGTTCTTTTGTTAGTTACTCATGTTCACGCACGAATGTAAATGCAAGTTTTTTTTATTATTTTTTTTTTTTTGGGGGGGGGGGGGAGGTGTATGGTGTAGGGGGCGTGCCTGCGACAATGCCTAGCAACAATGTGATCTAATGCCGATTACTGCCTCTTTGTCAACTGAAGTCTGTCTTTTGCTAGCTCTGATCTGAAGGTATTGCTAGAGCTTTAAAATTTTCTTTCTACTGTACGTGTGTGCAATTACCACCATGGTGAAAACTCATGAATTAACCCCTAGACTGAAAAAGTGCATGAAGGTTTTACAAAACTCAGGCCTAAACAAAAGTGAAACTGCGAAAAGATTACTGTTTGAAGACAGCTGTGAGTCCAAAACTGCCGAAGCAGATGACCAAAGAAAATATGAAAATTTACCAAGGAGCGGGTGCCCATGCATTTCTTCGCCCCAGGAGAGGAGAATACTTCGTCGGAGAACAGGAGTGCTACTTCAGTTGAATTGGCAAATTCGTTAAAAGAGGCGATAGGAGTTGATTCCAGCTTATTATTTCTTAGGAAAAGCCCCTGTACAAGAGGAATGAAGGCTAGAATTTGCAAGACGAAGCCATTCTTAACTGCTGTAATGAGGAAAACGACGATGGCTTGGACCACACTGCACGTAAATTGGACAAAAGTGCAGTGGAGAACTGTGGTATTTTCAGCTGAAAACTGATTTTCCATTATGAGTGACAGACCACAGCTCGTCAGGTATGAACCTAATGAAAGAATGGATCTTGACTGTCTTGCGTGAACGCTGGAACATGTTCCATCGGTAGTGATACGGGTAATAATGACATACCAAGGTGTTGGAAGACTGTACTTTGTTCAGAGAACAATGAACAGTGATCAATACGAAGTTGTGATTCGGCGCCCTCGTATGTTCAATGCACATAATGCTTTCCCGCATGTGAAGTGGATTTAAGATCAGACTCCTAGGCACACATAAAAAAAGGTGAGTTTTGGTTATTTTATCCTTGTAATACAATTTACAAGATTATTGTTGTTACGCATCGTCCAAATCTATCATTTTCGATTCGTTCTGTCGTGACTGAATTGGGTATTAGAGAACTTCCGTGGCAGGGAAGTTCGCCTTGTCTTAATCCAGTTGAGAATTTGTGGCGATTGGTTGGGAAGGGGATTAAGAAGAAGGAGCCTGCTCTTGGAGGTGACTGAAAATGTGGCACCACGAAACTGACATCAGTACCATTAGAAAATGATCGACTCCACGCCCGACGGAGTGAAGGCTGTTGTAAGGGTCAAGGAGGCTCCAACAAACTGCTGAATAATTCATTTTTGATATAAAATATTCTACACTATGACGTAATTAAATGGAAATTTCATCAAAAAATACAATATTTAAGTCCGATATCACCAGTGATATGGCAAGTCATTGACAGTGACCAATTTCCTCGAATTAAATTAATACGAAAATAGTCTTATCCTTCATCAGAGTATTCCTTCTGATTTGCAGGCTATCGTTTTTTAGTAAATATTTGAAATTTCAGAGACGAATTGGTTTTTAGAAGTTCATATCGAAATCCTCGAAATTCTATAGGGATGTGCTATACTTAAGAACAGAAGTGCATATGTGAAAAATTAAAATTAAATTACATTTTGCTTCTTGTGTTTCTATCGTTTGTTGCAGATAAAAAAGGGCGATGTTTGGCAGATACATACACTAAAGATACTGACAGGGTACACATTCATTAGATATCTCTTTACGTATTAGTAATGTGTCCTCTAAATTGCTGCTGTTACGTACCACAAAAGTTTTTTTAAAGACACCCAAGTTTGACCTTACTAAGTAACGTTTCAGAAGATCGGCCGTGGCCAACACAACTGCCGGTGAAGGGCTCGTTAAAAGTTGTGAACAGTTTGATCTCTTCCTCATAAACAACTCCATTTCAAAAGCTGTAATGACGGAAAAAAGAAGTTATATCCAGAAAACTACAGATGCCATCGCCGCAATATTATCAACACGGGTTTCTTTGAAATTTGCACCGTATCCAGTATCAGTACACAGTTGTGAAGTAAACCAGAAATATGTACGATACATACGTTGTACCAACGTTTTCTGGGGTCAGACTTTGAAGTGGTCATTATAATATAGTACAGTACGGAATAGGGATTCCCGTAACATACTTGTGGCGCGAAGAATGTATGAGGATCTAATACTATGGTGATTTATGGGTGGTTTGGATTTTGTGTTGTTAATTGCTAGGCAAGAACGATACGTTGGACCAAGTTATTGAAGCTACAATATTCGCAGCGTAGGCTGTTATTTGAAGCCTGTATCATGGAAGAAACCAGCAACAAAAGAAAATTTGTTGCGTATCCGAACAAATTTTGTTAATTATTGTGACATGTAAATACGTCGATAGCTGTTGTTTGAAGCCTGTACCACGGACTTAATCAGCACAAAAAAAAAAAAAAAAAACAAATTGTGTATCGCAACAAACGTTGTTGATGGTTGTCATATGTAAATACGTCAATAGCGAAGTACTATCAACACTTCTTCACATCGGGCACAGTCCCACGACACAAAAATTTCTACCCCAGCCTGTGTGGGGCCCACGAGAAATACAGGCCCAGTAACGAGCTTGTGACGTCACAGTAGTCGCTACGCCCGACATACATCGCGAATGCTCGACTCCATTCGGAGCTCATGGGACATCAGTGTGTCAACGAATTGTCTTAACTTAGTCATGCATTATTGAGATTCTGCAGTAATTTAAACGCGCACACCACTGGGCCCATATATTTCGTTGGCCCCGTCCTCTGTGGAATGATGTACCTCAGAGAGCACGCCGCATTTCAATTGATTGTTCATTTGCTGAAACACGGACAGACATTTTTGGTGACATCTCGACAGGTGTAACAAAGATTTTAAAATTTTGCGAGGTAACAGGACTATTCCGTGAATTAGTGGTGCATAGGTGTGTTTGAAATGACATCACAGTGGCTGGCTCTTTGCCTTGCTTCGTAGCAATGGCTGGCAAGTAGCAAGCATTTAGAAAAACATTTTCGCTGATTATATTTCACTCTAGCAATCTGAATAGTACATCTTCCGACAAGCAGAGAATCTTGTAAGACTTTGTGAGTAATCGAGCACTCAGGCATTTAGAGGGTTTCACGTTTGCCAGAATAGCTATTTTCTTCTCATATTTTATTTACAGTCAACCATCCGCAATTAAAAGGCTTCAATGATCAGCTCTTTTACTGAAATTCATTTTATCCTTACGTTTCTAGTATTGGTTATACAAATGGATAACGATTTTTTGTGGTTTTTAAGCTAATTCACCTACGAACAACAATTGCGACCGTTGATAACCCAGATGTGAGGTGCCTATAACTTAATTACATATATGTAGATGGTTGACACAACCCAGGAATCGAGAATTTTGTCTATTATTGGCCGTTATCGATGTCAATACTGGCAAGAAATCGCTACTGGGAATTAGAAGACATTCGAGAGTGACAAATAGTTACAAATGAACAATTTTCGGATTTTTTTCCCTTTACTCGTACTGTGAAACCTTGCTTCCTGCCAAATTTGATGACTGTAGACCAATGGGATGTACACTACAGATTTTGATGAGTGACTTTGCGTGTATAATCATATGTGACTTAGAAGCTTATATTTTAAAGACCGGCACAGGGCAATAAACTTTAGTATTTGACATAAATTTCAACTTGACACATCTGTCCGTTCCTGAGAAAAAGGGATCTTAACAGGCGGACAGACAATCATTCGGACGAAAAGTGCCAAAAAATTTTTTACGTGTGATATAATTATAAATTAACAATTTTTGGATTTTTCCCTTTCTTTGAACTGTGATGTCTTGTTTCTTACCATATTTTGTGATTATAGGTGTAAGGGAAGTGTCTTACAGGTTTTGGTAAGTGAGATTTTATCAAAATATGTGAAATAAATGGCCATATCTTTTGACTGCATTAATCACGAATAACAGGTTCTGTTTTCATATTACCTTATTACCACTTCATTTATTGTAAAAATACCACTTTATTTATTGTAAAGTATTTATTATGTACATAATTTGTATACAACATTGCCATAGACAATAGCCGTCACCGCTGAGGTGGTCCATTATCTCCTCCTATCGTAGAGTTAACTTTTCTCAACGAATATACTTTCCGAAAAACCAAGCATATTTGTAATTGACGCCAATGCACTTGTCCCAACGAGTACACTTGTTCCAAATCCGCCATTCCCTAAAACTACCAAAGTGCGAAAGTTTCACTGGGGCCTCTGGTTGCATTTCTCTTGAAACGGAAATTACTCACCAGCAGTAACATCAATCTGGAAATACAGAAACTGATCATGAAAGTCTTTGTTTGGATTATGGCCCTATACGCGTGTGGAACTTGGACAACAGGGAAACAAGAGAGATGACGGTTAGAAGCCCTGAAGATAGTGCTGCAGAAGGATTTTGAAAATCGACAGGAGAGATAGAGCTAAAAATGAGTGATGTTGAGAAAAATATGGGAAACTAAATCTCTCTGATTTTTTTTCATAATGTGGGGCCACAGTCATAATATATTTCTTTAAAGTCAGTACCGCCATTTGACTGTTATTTCTATGCAGTGTTACATTTACACTTACACAATCATGGTTTCGGCTTCAAAGTGCCATTATCAAGTGTTTTAATGTTTTACAGTGCCTAAGATGGCATTTTAAACACGACAGTATGCTATCTTAGACACTGTATAACATTAAAACACTTGATAATGGCACGTTGAAGCCGAAATCATGATCGTGTTAATGTAACACTGCAAATAAAAACAGTCTAATGGCGGTACTGACTTTAAATAAATCTCTCTGGGTGCACATTTAAACAAGGAGATGCAAACTCACTGGGCACGTTTTAAGTCAAAGTAATACCGTTGGAAAAACAGTAAATCGGCCTTTGATGAAAGGAATTGTCGGGGAAGACCAAAGACGTCATACATGGCGCAGATTATGAGTGCTAAAAGGCTGTGATAAGCATTCAGAAATGCTGGCAGAAGAATGGAAAGGTGTACTACTGCGATTGGAAGTGAAGACAATAGTATTTTTTTCTTTTTTATCGAATCGTTGACACGTAAGGACACTTAGTGTGGAAGAAAGGGGGGAAACAATATGTATTGTAGTAATTATTTAGAAAATCATAAAAAAAGTTAGCTTTACTATACAAGAGAGTGGCTTGTTATTTCAAAATGGAAATATCGAAAATACTTGCCCGTAATTTCCTTGAGCAATGGTTTGCTGCAGAAGTATTAAATGACTAAATTTTGAGATAGACGAAAGATAGAGAGCGACCTGAACTTCTCACTGCATTATTTTTTTCCTAAAAATACACAAACGTAATCATAGCAAATATTATTATTCTTGGCGCTTTAAAATTCATAATTTTACCAGTTACTTATTTCGTCTAAGTTTCTCGATGATTCACGATATTCTAAATTAATTACTTAATCTTGTAACTCACGGTGGGAAACGACAGAGTAAACGTGCTACACATGTGGGCGACGGCGTTCTTATACGGAAAGGGGGCTTCATTTAACTTCCATTCCAGCTCTTCAGCAGCAGCGGTTTGGTAGACTATGCAATATTGATTTGGTCTTCCTAAATTCCACACACATCGTGGATATCAAACTAACACATTAAGAAGGAAGCAAGGAAAATATTGTAAATAAATTAACACAGGATGAGAAAGCTATTTTCAATAAAAGAGCTCTACTGGAATTAGAAATTAATACGTGGAGAATCGTATCGGAGCAAAATGTGGATCATAAGAAATTTAGAGAAGATGGAAATGGTTGCATTTAAAGTGTAGTGCCACTAGTTTACTGGAAAGAAAGTGGGCCGTACTGATGGGGTGGCGAGATAGAGCTCTACAAAGGGTGGAAGCGTAGAGGGGACGCAAAACATGACTAAGGAAAAAAAAAAAGGAAATCAGGTTAAGGATTATAGAGGAACGATACATCAATTCGCAGACGCTTCGTGTTCCTGTCTTCTGCCTGTTAAAAGAAGCCTTTCCCTTAGCCCACTACAACACAAGCTGTTGTCGTTTCTAAACCATCATTCCGTCGCTACTGAACATATACCTAACACTAACTTCTGCAGCTGATTAATAATATTATTGTACTTGTTAGCTATTGTCCTTTAAAAAGCTTTGCTTATATGAATTGAAAGAAGTGAAAAAATACTGTCAAATTTAGTTGTCTTGACTTACGGCAGTACACAACAAATGAACTTCATTTTAATGAAGTAATCAATAACTTTGCTTTCCAATAAAAACACAATTCCTGGAAATGTAAATTTTCCCAGCTCTTAATTATAACCCTTTTCCTTTATTTTTAATGAATAGTTTATGCAACAATATTTATTTGTGAGGTAGAAATAAAATCTGTTCTCTGTTACTAAAAAAAGGTATAGTATCAAACAGGAAACATGTCTGAAAGTTTATGCAATTTGTAATTTATTTACCACAATGACACATCTAATTTTTGTGCAGTATTTTTGATTTATTTATTTATTTATTTATTTACACGTCAAGTTTCGAAGGATCAAATTGAGGAGCGAATCTTCAAGGTCATGGAACGTGTCAGAACATGAAATTACAACATAAAAGTAATAACAGATGAAAATAAATGCTCATGAACCTGAAAAGTCAGTCCATAAGTTTAAGTAAACGCTGTCAGCAATACAATAAGAATCAGATTAATTTTTCAAGGAACTCCTCGACAGAATAGGAGCAGTGACACATGAGGAAACTCTTCAGTTTCGATTTAAAGCGAGTGGATTACTGCTAATATTTTTGAATTCGAGTGGCAGCTTATTGAAAATGGATGCAGCAGTATACTGCACACCTTTTTGCACAAGAGTTAAGGAAGTCCGACCCAAATGCAGGTTTGATTTCTGCAGAGTATTAACCGAGTGAAAGCTGCTTATTCTTGGGAATAAACTAATATTGGTAACAAGAAACGACAAAAAGGAATGTACACATTGAGAGGCCAATTTCAAAATACCCAGTCTTGTGAACAGAGGTCGACAAGAGGTACGTGAACTCACACCACTTATTGCCCGAACCGCCCGTTTCTGAGCCAAAAATATCCTTTTACAATGGGTAGAGTGACCCCAAAACATAAGCGAATGAAAATAAGCAGAGTAGACTAATTTTTCAAGAAACTCCTCAACAGAATAGGAGTGACCCATGAGGAAACTCGTCAGTCTCGATTTGAAAGCGCGTGGATTATTGGTAAGATTTTTGTATTCTTGTGATAGCTTATTGAAAATGGACGCAGCAGTATACTGCACACCTTTCTGCACAAGATTTAAGGAAGTCCTATCCAAATGAAGGTTTGCTTTCTGCCAAGTATTAACTGAGTGACAGCTGCTTATTCTTGGGAATTAGCTAATACCGTTAACAGGAAATGACAGTAAGGAATGTATATATTGAGGGACCAATCTCAAAATACCCAGACTCTTGAACAGGGGTTGACAAGAGGTTCGTGAACTTACACAACTTATTGCCCAAACTGCACGTTTCAGAGCCAAAAATATCGTTTTAGAATGGAAAGAGTTACCCCAAAATACAAGAATAATACCATACGACATAAGCAAATGATAATAAGCAAAGTAGACTAATTTTCCTGTCGAACGATCACTCACTTCTGATACCGTTAGAATAGAAAAATGGCAGTATTAAATCTTTGAACAAGATCTTGAACGTGGGCTTTCCACAACAGCTTACTATCTATATGAACACCTAGAAATTTGAACTGTTCAGTTTCACTAATCATATCCCCCTTCTGTCAAATTAAAACGTCAGGTTTTGTTGAATTGTGTCTTAGAAACTGCAAAACCTGAGCCTTACTGTGATTTAGCATTAGTTTATTTTCTACAAGCCATGAACTTATGTCATGTACTGCACTATTTGAAACCGAGTCAATGTTGCACACAACAGCCTTTACTACACATCTAGTGTCATCAGCAAACAGAAATATTTTAGAGTTATTCGTAATACTAGAGGGCATATCATTTATATAAATAAGGAACAGGAGTGGCCCCAACACTGATCCCTGGGGCGCCCCCACTTGTCAGTACCACACTCAAATCCCACATCACAGCCGTTATCAACATTGTGAATAATGACCTTTTGCTGCCTGTTGCTAAAGTAAAAGGTGAACCAATTGTGTGTTACTCCCCATATTCCGTAATGGTCCAACTTCTGGAGCAATATTTTGTGATCAACACAATGAAATACCTTAGTTAAATCAAAAAAAATTACCAATATGTATATCAGTTATGATTTTGCAGTAGCGCTTCATTTTTATTAAATATACTTAGAAAATTGTAAACGAAAATAAATCTGCACAGAAAAAATTGCAGCGTGGTGGTTTTCTAAGGCCGCGTGGCGCTTTGTCTGCAGCTACAGCCCTACAAGACAGTAACCAGTTGCTCACACAAGTGCGAGTGGCCAAGCTTCAGGCCTCGTCCTGTGCAGCCAGCTTACATGCCAACAAGCCCATCACCGTCCAGTCCTTTCCTCATGTATTAGAAAATATCATGGGCTGCTGCCAAACAGGGTGGTTTGTTGTCCACAGAATCTTCGGCAGCCATGACGAGATGCACTGGGCTTGGCGACAGTAGCATGCGCTTCCATGATCTTGGTGCTCACATTCTGAGTACTATTTCACCTCCACGTGCCATGTTCCCGCAAGTTGATCACACCGTATCCCAGATTTATACTGCCGAACTACCGCGAAATGCTAGTTGACGTCGAGCTCTCCACAGACGAATTCTCTGGACTATATGCTAGCTGCTGCCATAGTCCATCTATCAGGGTCTCAACTGGAATCTGCAGAGGGTTGGTCTCAGGTGCCAGCCAGTCTATCGGCTGAATCTTGTGGACCTTTGCTCCCTATGTTACGTGGAGCTGCCACCAATTTTCGTCATGCTACACCGAGATGTACCTCTACCTCACTGTATTATGGTGCACTTTAGAGTCCTTGAAATCAGAGAAAATTAGTCCACCGTGTGAGACATTAACTGTGACTTAAGTAATGGCTCACAGTTCAATATACTTACTGGCACCTACCCGCTTCGAGACTGTTACCTGTATTTGTGTAATTGAGTTCCCAAGAAGAAGAGAAACTTTTATGTTTTCATCAAGAAAGTTGTTATGCATAGTCTATCTGGGTGTCAGTTTTTTCATGTCCAGAAACCGACATCGGGGCATATCGTGCGCGGTCGGGGGGGCGGGGGGGCGGGGGGGGGGGGATGGCTCTGAGCACTATGCGACTTAACGTCTGAGGTCATCAGTTGCCTAGAACTTAGAACTAATTAAACCTAACTAACCTAAGGACATCACACACATCCATGCCCGAGGCAGGATTCGAACCTGCGACCGTAGCGGTCACGCGGTTCCAGACTGAAGCGCCTAGAACCGCACGGCCACACCGGCCGGCGGGGGGGGGGGGGGGGGAGATTTGGCATTTCTGCTGGGGGTACAGGATCATCTAGGTACAGTCCTGGTCGGATACAGAAAGAAAATAAGAAATTCTGAGAATAACAAATGATGACAGAAATCGTTGGAAAATTGTGATGCCATACCCACCACAAGCTGCGGCGATATATGCTGTTTATATTCAAGACTGATGTAAAAAGAGCCTGACGTGAACTAAGCCGAAAACTTATCTCAAGACTTATGAAGTACTTTAAATTGAATACAAATTTTACGGTTATGCGCAAGGTGACCGAAAGATGACAATAACATATTGAGGTCCCCCATTGTTTCCACGACCTTTGCAACACAGTGCGTATTGGCATTAATATGTCACCAGTTTTCCCTAAACATGATTTCCGTCGAATCGAAGCCTTTTGTCTGAAGAAGCCCCTTAGTGCGTTGTGATCCACCTTGAAGGTGAAATGGGCGATAGGAAACCCCTTGGAGTTACTAACGAACAACATAGAGCATAGAAATTGAAGAGTTAGATGATAACTAGAATGTTGAAAGCGATGCTGGGATATGTTTGGAGTAAGAGCCGCTTGGAGATGAAACTATCAATACAATTCTGTACGTTCAGAACATTACCTCAATTATTGAGAGCGCCAGCTATGAGTAAATGATTCCATTTGATGTGCAAGATATATGACACGCTAAATACCATCAGATGTGAAGAACTAAGCAATAATTCTGATTCCAAGTAAGAATTCAAGGTGTGAATGTTATCGTGTAAGCTGTTTGATAAGTCACGGTTACAGTACACTAGTAAGAGTTAATTACAGAACAGCGGAAAGTCTCGTAGAACCTGACGTAAGGAAGATAAGTTTAGGTTCTGGAGAAATGTAGAAACAAGAGATTCAATACTGCCTTACGACTTATATCAGAGAGGTTAAGGCAAGGCAGACCCACCTATATATTACCTGTAGGTACAGAAAAAGCCTTTGAGAATGTTGACTGCTGGACTACACTCTTTGAAATTCTAGAGGTACCAGGGATAAAATACAGAAAGCGAATGGTTGTTAATAACTTGTAGAGAAACTATACTTTAGTTGTGAGAGTCTGAAGGCATAAAAGGCAGGCAGTGATTGATACGTGAGTGAAAGAGATTCGTAGACAATCTGTATATTGAGCAAGCAATGAATGAAACAAAAGAAAAAGTAAATGGAATTTCATTAGAAAATGCCACACTACAGATAGTAGATGAATTTTGCTATTTGAGAAGCCATATAACTGATTATGGGCGAAGGAGAGGCGATGTAAAATGCAGACTGTATAGACCACAAACAGAATTTCTAAAAAAGATGTTTAGTGTTACGAAGTGTTCTGAAGGCGTTTGCCTGGAGTGTAACCTTTTAAGGAAGTAAAACATGGACCATAAGTAATTCAGACAAAAAGAAACCGTAAGTAATTCAGACAAAAAGAAAACAGATTATGAAACGTGAAGCCGCAGGAGAAATCTGAAGATTACATCTACATGTACATCTACATCTACATGGATACTCTGAAAATCACATTTAAGTGCCTGGCAGAGGGTTCATCGAACCACCTTCACAATTCAGATGGGTAGATGGAGTAACTAATGAGGAGCTTCTGAAATGAATTGGGGAAAAAAGTGATTTATGAAACAATTTGAGTGAGAGAAAAGATCGGTTGATAGGAAACATCCGGAGGCATAAAGGAATTGTCCATTTGATAATGAGGGGGGAGGGGAAAGAGAAAGGGGGTAAAATTTGCTAAAGGAGACTAAGGGATGAATACTGTAACCAGACTGGAATGTACGTATGTCGCAGCAGTTCTTCAGAGATGAAGACGCTTGCACAGTACAGGCCAGCGTGGAGAGCTGTATCAGTCTAGTCTTCGGAATGAAAACAACAACAGAAATGGGACGGCAGCATCAAACTAATCTAAAGAGTGATGACGATAAAAAATGCTTCATGACAGAGGATCCAAATTGGTACACCATTAACAACATCTTTTTCATACTAAATGCATTTGAAACATTCGTATAAACATTTTCCGATTAAGACCTCTGACTGCTTCTATTAAGTGAGTGTAATGAGTCTTCAACGCTGATTCCTCAGTTTCTAATATAACTTGACAATTTTTTGATCCATTGCACAACGACACAAATATTCAGACTCATTCATTCATTTGTTAAAAGTGACAATCTTAGTTCGGCTGGAGACTGTTTTCAAAAAGTAAAATTATTGATATACCACCAAGGGCAAATTTAAGCACTGGAGACCATTTTAAAATAATAGCATCAGACTCTTAAATATAATTTAGATAAAGAGAACACATCACATGCCTTAATCTAGTACTTATCTATCACATACATCTGCTGTCGTAATCTCAGGCATCAGGGAACTGCAATTTGTAAAAATCCTTCACTCATCTTTTGAGCTGTATACTTTTGCTACTTTTGGGTAGTATATTTAAACTTCTTATGTATGGAATCGTACGCAAAGTGTAGTGCAACATCTGAATCCAAATCATCAATATTATCACTGAAACAATAAACTCAGAACACACTGTTGTGTACAGTTGCGGTCACCGATTTATTCTGAGAGCGTTGCCTGCAGTGCCAATATGGTATATTAGCGCCTAACTAGAACCATCTGCAACTACATCTGCTCCTGTCAAACGAGTTAAAGAAATTGACTCGCAACTTCCTTTCTTTGGTATGCCCGCGAAGTTGTAGGCGCTTCAGTCTGGAACCGCGCGACCTCTACGGTCGCAGGTTCGAATCCCGCCTCGGGCATCGGCGTGTGTGAGGTCTTTAGGTTAGTTAAGTTTAAGTAGTTCTAAGTTCTAGGGGACTAATGACCTCAGATGTTAAGTCCCATAGTGCTCAGAGCCATTTGAACCTCTTTTCTTTCTTAGAGATAGCAAGTGAGGAAACACTGCAATTAAAGACATGCAGTATTACAGTCTAAATGGAAAGACCATTGTCAGGTACTTTGTTTCCTACAGCATGCTCGAATGCGTACAGATCAATCGATGCATGTTTGAGTCTGGTCCCGAACCTTGATTACAGGTGAAGAAAACATTGCGTTATACGGCGCTGGAGCTAGCAACGGTGGCGTAACAGAAGGCAGTGGAGCTATAAAAGACGGTAGCAGCAACCAAAACAGACTCACCACTTGACAATTGCCATAGAGTACTCGGGTGAAAGCTTGAGGATTTTAAAACACTTGATGCTGCTGGAAGATCGAGAGAATTTTATCAATACATATCGCGCGAAACCATGCATTCAAATAATAATAATAATAATAATACCGTAAAGATGTCAATTTGCTTACCTGATTGACTCAACTGCAGTTGAAATTGACGTAACAGATATTTATTGCTTTTTACTGTCTGAGGCTGCCTGTAGACTATGAGTGGTGGCCAAATGCCATGCAACATAAGTAAATATGAGAGAATGTGTCACCACAGCTTTATCTTGAGAATGTCTTTATTGCCTCACACGACTAGTTTCGGCAGCATATTACCGCCATCTTCAGGCTCACTCCGAAAAGAGTATATTTCCTTTGTGCATTTATTGTGAAGTCCTTGTTACTAGCACACAAGGGCTGTCACCAGAAGTCTCTACTCGACACCGTGTTGTCTCCAGTTGCTCTTTTGGCATTGGGCCTGAGGATGGCGGTAATGTGCAGCCAAATCTAATCATGTGAGACAATAAAGACATTTTCAAGACACAGATGTAATGGTACGAGGGTGAGTCGAATGAAAACCTTAAATTTGTAATAACAAATCGAAATTTCGCGCTCTTATCCTGTAAGTTGGTAAGTGTGCTACAAACAGCGTGCAGAACAGCCTGTAGGTGGCAGCATAGTGCAGATGCACACATACCGTCGCAGTATCAATATAAAGGTGGCCGCCCCAATGGCGACTTGCACCAGGGAAGAACAGCGTTCTGTTATTCGGTTTTTGTGTAGCGAAGGCGTGAAACCTATTGAAATTCATCCACGAATGAAGGTTCAGTATGATGATGCATGTTTGTCACAGCAGCAAGTCTACGAATGGAGTAGGAAGTTCGCAATGGTGTGACTTCAATGGAAGATGCTCCTCGTCCAGGTCAGGCACAACGAGTTGTGACTCCACAGAACATTGCAGCAGTTGAAGCCATAGTGAAGGAAAACCGCCGAGTGACACTGAATGACATTGCAGCATGTTTACAGATTAGTCATGGGTCAGCACACCACATTGTGCATGATGTGCTCCAGTTCCACAAAGCGCCTGCAAGGTGGGTGCCACGGCAACTGACTCCTGAAATGAGAGAACGACGTATTGATGCTTGTGAAGAACTTCTTTGGCTCTTTGTACGAGAAGGTGATGGCTTCCTTGCAAGAATCGTTACTGGGGACGAAACCTGGGTTCACTTCCACCAAAGAGAGCGAGCAAGGAATGGCGCCATTCCTTATCACCAAAACCAAAGAATTTTCGAACAGAACCATCAGCAGGGAAGGTTATGCTGACTGTCTTTTGGGCCGAAAAGGCGTCATTTTGGAGCATTACATGCCTAGAGGGACCACTGTCACCAGTTCACCATACACAGATCTCCTAAAAAATCATCTGCGGCCTGCAATCAAATCAAAACGACGTGGATTGCTGTCAGCAGGTGTCCTTTTGCAACATGACAATGCAAGGCCCCACACTGCCCGTACAACAGTTGCAACAATCACAGACCTCCATTTTGAGTGCCTTCCTCATCCACCATACTCACCAGACATTGCCCCCAAGTGATTTCCATATGTTTGGACCACTCAAAGACGCAACGGGAGGAAAGAAGTTCCGTTCTGATGAAGAGGTGCGCCACGCGGTGCGTGAGTAGTTGCGCAGACTACCAAAAGAATTTTTTTTTTCTAAAAGAATTTATGCACTTTATAAGCGCTGGAGGACTTGCATTGAGCATGAGGGAGATTATGTTGAAAAGTGATACATCTTTGTACCACTTCTGAACAATAAACAATATTTTAAAAATATTTAAGGTCTTCATTTGACTCACCCTCGTACTTTCCCTCATATATACACTACTGGCCATTAAAATTGCTATACCGAGGAGAAATGCAGTTGATAAATGGGTATTCATTGGACAAATATATTATACTAGAACTGACATATAGATCATGAGAAATCAGTACCCAGAACAACTACCTCTGGCCGTAATAACGGCATTGAGCCAAACAGAGCTTGGATGGCATGTACAGGTACAGCTGCCATGCAACTTCAAACACGATACCACAGTTCATCAAGAGTAGTGACTGGCGTATTGTGACCAGACGTTTTCAGTTGGTGAGAGATCTGGTTAATGTGCTGGCCAGGGCAGCATTCGAATATTTTCTGTATCCAGAAAGGCCCGTACAGGACCTGCAACATGCGGTCGTGCATTATCCTGCTGCAATTTAGGGTATCTCAGGGATCGAATGAAGGGTAGAACCACGGATTGTAACAGATCTGAAATGTAACGTCCACTGTCCAAAGTGCCGTCAATGCGAACAAGAGGTGACCGAAACGTGTAAACAATGGCAGCCCACACCATCACGCCGGGTGATACGCCAGTATGGCGATGACGAACACACGCTTCCAACGTGCGTTCACCGCGATGTCGTCAAACACGGATGCGACTATCATGATGCTGTAAACAGAACCTGGATTCATCCGAAAAAATGACGTTTTGCCATTCGTGCACCCAGGGTCGTCGTTGAGTACACCATCGCAGGCGCTCCTGCCTATGATGCAGTGTCAAGGGTAACGTCAGCCATGGTCTCCGACCTGATAGTCCATGCTGCTGCAAACGTCGTCGAACTGTTCGTGCAGATGGTTGTTGTCTTGCAAACGTCCCCATCTGTTGACTCAGGGATCGAGACATGACTGGACGATCCGTTACAGCCATACGGATGAGATGCCTGTCATCTCGACTGCTAAAGATACGAGGCCGTTGGGATACAGCAAGGCGTTCCGTATTACCCTTCTGCACCCACCGATTCCATATTCTGCTAACAGTCATTGGATCTCGACCAACGCGAGCAGCAATGTCGCGATACGATAAAGCGCAATCGCGTTAGGCTACAATCCGACCTTTATCAAAGTCCGAAACGTGCCGGTACGCATTTCTCCTCCTTGCACGAGGCATCACAACAACGTTTCACCAGGCAACACCGGTCAGCTGCTGTTTGTGTATGAGAAATCGGTTGGAAGCTTTCCTCACGTCAGTGAGTCGTAGGTGTCGCCATCGGCGCCAACCTTGTGTTAATGCTGTGAAAAGCTAATCATTTGCGTATCACAGCGTCTTCTTCCTGTCGGTTAAATTTCGTGTCTGTAGCACGTCATCTTCGTGGTGTAGCAATTTTAATGACCAGCTGAAGGCCCTCGTCCATGCAGTAGGATGGACATCCATAAATAAAAAAAAAGTGGAAATTGCAATCGTGGGAACTGTAAGGAAAGGTAGAGTCGATGGTGAATACGAGTCATTTAAATAATTCTACGTGACTGTGATCCCACAACGAACATACAGGGTGTTTCAAAAATGACCGGTATATTTGAAACGGCAATAAAAACTAAACGAGCAGCGATAGAAATACACCGTTTGTTGCAATATGCTTGGGACAACAGTACATTTTCAGGCGGACAAACTTTCGAAATTACAGTAGTTACAATTTTCAACAACAGATGGCGCTGCAAGTGATGTGAAAGATATAGAAGACAACGCAGTCTGTGGGTGCGCCATTCTGTACGTCGTCTTTCTGCTGTAAGCGTGTGCTGTTCACAACGTGCAAGTGTGCTGTCGACAACATGGTTTATTCCTTAGAACAGAGGATTTTTCTGGTGTTGGAATTCCACCGCCTAGAACACAGTGTTGTTGCAACAAGACAAAGTTTTCAACAGAGGTTTAATGTAACCAAAGGACCGAAAAGCGATACAATAAAGGATCTGTTTGAAAAATTTCAACGGACTGGGAACATGACGGATGAACGTGCTGGAAAGGTAGGGCGACCGCGTACGGCAACCACAGAGGGCAACGCGCAGCTAGTGCAGCAGGTGATTCAACAGCGGCCTCGGGTTTCCGTTCGCCGTGTTGCAGCTGCGGTCCAAATGACGCCAACGTCCACGTATCGTCTCATGCGCCAAAGTTTACACCCCTATCCATACAAAATTCAAACGCGGCAACCCCTCAGCGCCGCTACCATTGCTGCACGAGAGACATTCGCTAACGATATAGTGCACAGGATTGATGACGGCGATATGCATATGGGCAACATTTGGTTTACTGACGAAGCTTATTTTTACCTGGACGGCTTCGTCAATAAACAGAACTGGCGCATATGGGGAACTGAAAAGCCCCATGTTGCAGTCCCATCGTCCCTGCATCCTCAAAAAGTACTGGTCTGGGCCGCCATTTCTTCCAAAGGAATCATTGGCCCATTTTTCAGATCCGAAACGATTACTGCATCACGCTATCTGGACATTCTTCGTGAATTTGTGGCGGTACAAACTGCCGTAGACGACACTGCGACCACCTCGTGGTTTATTCAAGATGGTGCCCGGCCACATCGCATGGCCGACGTCTTTAATTTCCTGAATGAATATTTCGATGATCGTGTGATTGCTTTGGGCTATCCGAAACATAGAGGAGGCGGCTTGGATTGGCCTCCCTATTCGCCAGGCATGAACCCCTGTGACTTCTTTCTGTGGGGACACTTGAAAGACCAGGTGTACCGCCAGAATCCAGAAACAATTGAACAGCTGAAGCAGTACATCTCATCTGCATGTGAAGCCATTCCGCCAGACACGTTGTCAAAGGTTTCGGGTAATTTCACTCAGAGACTACGCCATATTATTGCTACGCATGGTGGATATGTGGAAAATATCGTACTATAGAGTACCATGAACCATGGACCTTGCCGTTGGTGGGGAGGCTTGCGTGCCTCAGCGATACAGATGGCCGTACCGTAGGTGCAACCACAACGGAGGGGTATCTGTTGATAGGCCAGACAAACATGTGGTTCCTGAAGAGGGGCAGTAGCCTTTTCAGTAGTTGCAGGGCAACAGTCTGGATGATTGACTCATCTGGCCTTGTAACATTAACCAAAACGGCCTTGCTGTGCTGGTACTGCGAACGGCTGAAAGCAAGGGGAAAATACAGCCGTAATTTTTCCCGAGGACATGCAGCTCTACTGTATGATTAAATGATGATGGCGTCCTCTTGGGTAAAATATTCCGGAGGTAAAATAGTCCCCCATTTGGATCTCCGGGCGAGGACTACTCAAGAGGCTGTCGTTATCAGGAGAAAGAAAACTGGCGTTCTACGGATCGGAGCGCGGAATGTCAGATCCCTTAATCGGGCAGGTAGGTTAGAGAATTTAAAAAGGGAAATGGATAGGTTAAAGTTAGATATGGTGGGAATTAGTGAAGTTTGGTGGCAGGAGGAACAAGACTTTTGGTCAGGTGATTACAGGGTTATAAATACAAAATCAAATAGGGGTAATGCAGGAGTAGGTTTAATAATGAATAAAAAAATAGGAGTGCGGGTTAGCTACTACAAACAGCATAGTGAACGCATTATTGTGGCCAAGATAGACACAAAGCCTATGCCTACTACAGTAGTACAAGTTTATATGCCAACTACCTCTGCAGATGATGAAGAAATAGATGAAATGTATGACGAGATAAAAGAAATTATTCAGGTAGTGAAGGGAGACGAAAATTTAATAGTCATGGGTGACTGGAATTCGTCAGTAGGAAAAGGGAGAGAAGGAAACATAGTAGGTGAATATGGATTGGGGGGAAGTAATGAAAGAGGAAGCCGCCTTGTAGAATTTTGCACACAGCATAACTGAATCATAGCCAACACTTCGTTCAAGAATCATAAAAGAAGGTTGTATACCTGGAAGAATCTTGGAGATACTAAAAGGTGTCAGATAGACTATATAATGGTAAGACAGAGATTTAGGAACCAGGTTTTAAATTGTAAGACATTTCCTGGGGCAGATGTGGATTCTGACCACAATCTATTAGTTATGAACTGCAGATTGAAACTGAAGAAACTGCAAAAAGGTGGTGATTTAAGAAGATGGGACCTGGATAAACTGAAAGAACCAGAGGTTGTAGAGAGTTTCAGGGAGAGCATAAGGGAACAATTGACAGGAATGGGGGAAAGAAATACAGTAGAAGAAGAATGGGTAGCTCTGAGGGATGAAGTAGTGAAGGCAGCAGAGGATCAAGTAGGTAAAAAGACGAGGGCTAATAGAAATCCTTGGGTAACAGAAGAAATATTGAATTTAATTGATGAAAGGAGAAAATATAAAAATGCAGTAAATGAAGCAGGCAAAAAGGAATACAAACGTCTCAAAAATGATATCGACAGGAAGTGCAAAATGGCTAAGCAGGGATGGCTAGAGGACAAATGTAAGGATGTAGAGGCTTGTCTCACTAGGGGTAAGATAGATACTGCCTACAGGAAAATTAAAGAGACCTTTGGAGAGAAGAGAACCACTTGTATGAATATCAAGAGCTCAGATGGCAACCCAGTTCTAAGCAAAGAAGGGAAGGCAGAAAGGTGGAAGGAGTATATAGAGGGTTTATACAAGGGCGATGTACTTGAGGACAATATTATGGAAATGGAAGAGGATGTAGATGAAGACGAAATGGGAGATAAGATACTGCGTGAAGAGTTTGACAGAGCACTGAAAGACCTGAATCGAAACAAGGCCCCGGGAGTAGACAACATTCCATTTGAACTACTGATGGCCTCGGGAGCGCCAGTCATGACAAAACTCTACCATCTGGTGAGCACGATGTATGAGACAAGCGAAAAACCCTCAGACTTCAAGAAGAATATAATAATTCCAATCCCAAAGAAAGCAGGTGTTGACAGATGTGAAAATTACCGAACTATCAGTTTAATAAGTCACAGCTGCAAAATACTAACGCGAATTCTTTACAGACGAATGGAAAAACTGGTAGAAGCCGACCTCGGGGAAGATCAGTTTGGATTCCGTAGAAATGTTGGAACACGTGAGGCAATACTGACCTTACGACTTATCTTAGAAGAAAGATTTAGAAAAGGCAAACCTACGTTTCTAGCATTTGTAGACTTAGAGAAAGCTTTTGACAATGTTAACTGGAATACTCGCTTTCAAATTCTGAAGGTGGCGGGGGTAGAATACAGGGAGCGAAAGGCTATTTACAGTTTGTACAGAAACCAGATGGCAGTTATAAGAGTCGAGGGGCATGAAAGGGAAGCAGTGGTTGGGAAAGGAGTAAGACAGGGTTGTAGCCTCTCCCCGATGTTATTCAATCTGTATATTGAGCAAGCAGTAAAGGAAACAAAAGAAAAATTCGGAGTAGGTATTAAAATTGATGGAGAAGAAGTAAAAACTTTGAGGTTCGCCGATGACATTGTAATTCTGTCAGAGACAGCAAAGGACTTGGAAGAGCAGTTGAACGGAATGCACAGTGTCTTGAAAGGAGGATATAAGATGAACATCAACAAAAGCAAAACGAGGATAATGGAATGTAATCGAATTAAGTCGGGTGATTCTGAGGGTATTAGATTAGGAAGTGAGACACTTAAAGTAGTAAAGGTGTTTTGCTATTTAGGGAGTAAAATAACCGATGATGGTCGAAGTAGAGAGGATATAAAATGTAGACTGGCAATGGCAAGGAAAGCGTTTCTCAAGAAGAGGAATTTGTTAACATCGAGTATAGATTTAAGTGTTAGGAAGTCGTTTCTGAAAGTATTTGTATGGAGTGTAGCCATGTATGGAAGTGAAACATGGACGATAACTAGTTTGGACAAGAAGAGAATAGAAGCTTTCGAAATGTGGTGCTACAGAAGAATGCTGAAGATAAGGTGGATAGATCACGTAACTAATGAGGAGGTATTGAATAGGATTGGAGAGAAGAGAAGTTTGTGGCACAACTTGACTAGAAGAAGGGATCGGTTGGTAGGACATGTTTTGAGGCATCAAGGGATCACAAATTTAGCATTGGAGGGCAGTGTGGAGGGTAAAAATCGTAGAGGGAGACCAAGAGATGAATACACTAAGCAGAGAAGGATGTAGGTTGCAGTAGATACTGGGAGATGAAGAAGCTTGCACAGGATAGAGTAGCATGGAGAGCTGCATCAATCCAGTCTCAGGACTGAAGACCACAACAACGGAGTTTCCCAGACCGCAGCGCCATCTGTTGTTGAAAATTGTAACTACTGTAATTTCGAAAGTTTGTCTGCCTGAAAATGCACTGTTGTCCCAAGCATATTGCAACAAACGGTGTATTTCTATCGCTGCTTGTTTAGTTTTTATTGCCGTTTCAAATATACCGGTCATTTTTGAAACACCCTGTAGTTGCGTATTAACATCGCTCTCGTAGTAAAGCTACACACGCGAGCACAGCTTGGTGAAGGCGAGTGAGAGAGAGAGCGCATCGCAGCGCCGTGGCACATTAGGAGCGCCGGCGACCCTCCGCTGTTTGCAGGTGCGGCCGCTCGTTAGCAGTGGCATCTATAATGGAAGGTGGGGCCACCGCCTCAGCCCGGTGCCTGGGACTGCCTGCCAGCTTGCCAGCCACGCAGGCACCTGTGGCTCAACCGACCTCCTGGGTTAGTAGGAGGGGGGGGGGGGGGGGGGGGAAGGAGAGGTAGAAGGAGGGCGTGGGGTGGGCGCGCCCTTCTCCCTCGCAATGGCACGCCTAAATATTTCCGTCCGCTGCCTCCTTGCTTCGCGATCCTCCAGGCAGCACTTAGCGACCGATCACAGGTGTGGCAAACAGGTTGCATACTGCTTCCACACTCTGCTGCCTCTTTCTGACTCCCTTCTTTGCCTTTATCTCCAAGGCTTGTTGAGAAATTTCCGTACTCCTGACTTAGAGAACGAAATGCCGTCTCCTCGCACACGTTGGAAATACAGGGTGATCAAAAAGTCAGTATGAATTTGAAAACCGAATAAATCGCGGAATAATGTAGATAGAGAGATACAAATTGACACACATGCTTGGAATGACGTGGGGGTTTTATTAGAACCAAAAAAATACTGTAAGTAGGCTGTTTATATTTTCTTATTGGCAACGTTACGTAGCGCTCTGTATGAAAATCACTGGCTGTGCTGTGTGCAGTCTGTGGCTGGTTGGCATTGTTGTAATACTCGCCATTGTAGCGTTGGGCAGTTGGCTGTTAACAGTGCGTAGCGTTGCGCAGTTGGAGGCGGGCCGCCAGCAGTGGTGGATGTGGGGAAGTGAGATGGCGGATTTTTGAGAATGGATAATCTGGAAGTGTGTCCATCAAAAACAGTACATTTGTACGAATGGATGTCATGAACTGCAACATATATTATGACTATTAAGGTAAATACAGTGTTTGTTCTCTATTAAAATCTTTCATTTGCTAACTATCCCTATCAGTAGTTAGTGACTTCCGTAGTTTGAATCTTTTATTTAGCTGGCAGTAGTGGTACTCGCTGTATTGCAGTAGCTTGAGTAACGAAGATTTTTGTGAAGTAAGTGATTTGTGAAAGGTACAGGTTAATGTTAGTCAGGGCCATTCCTTTGTAGGGATATCTGAAAGTCAGATTGCGTTGCGCTAAAAAAAATATTGTTTGTCAGTTTAATCACAGTCATGTATAATTGTTCTAAGGGGACGTTTCAATACAAAAGTTCAAGAAATTGCCGTCAGATGGCCCTTCGTCTGATTAGAATAGCAATAATTAGCATGTCTGATTAGAATAGCAATAATTAGCAGAACAAAGTAAGACAAAGCAAAGATGATGTTCTTTACAGAAAATGCTTAATATGTCCACCATCATTCCTCAACAATAGCTGTAGTCGTGGAATAAAGTTGTGAACAGCACTGTAAAGCATGTCCGGAATTATGGTGAGGCATTGGCGTCGGATATTGCCTTTTAGCATCCCTAGAGATGTCGGCCGATCACGATACACTTGCGACTTCAGGTAACCCCAAAGACAATAATCGCACGGACTGAGGTCTGGGGACCTGGGAGGCCAAGCATGACGAAAGTGGCGGCTGAGCACACGATCATCACCAAACGATGCGCGCGAGAGATCTTTCACGCGTCTAGCAATATGGGGTGGAGCACCATCCTGCATAAACATCGTACATTCCAGCAGGTGTTTATCAGCCAGGCTCGGGATGATGCGATTATGTAACATATCGGCGAACCTCCCACCCGTCACTGTAGCAGTTTTGCTGTCCAGCGTCATCTGTCGGACATTTTGTGAACTTTGTTTTTTTTTCGTTCTAATAAACCCCCATGTCATCCCAAGCATGTGTGTCAATTTTTACCTCTCTATCTACATTATTCCGTGGTTTATTAAGTTTTCAAATTTATACTGACTTTTTGATCACCCGGTATTTACACAGCTTCACTGTACCCAAATTGAATCCTTTTTCCTCTACAACGAAGTGTGCTCTGTTTTGAACTTTCTGGACTGATTAAAACTGTCTACCGAGTCGGATCTCAGGCGCGAAACCTTGCCTTTCACAGTATTCGCAGAAGTGAAAGCTACGGTTTCAAGACCCAGTCCAGTTCACAGCTATAATGTACCATGAAGTTTCAACTCGAACGCGTATTCAAGCTCGCCATCCAGTAGCATAACTTCATTTTGTTCCGCATTATCCTTTGACTGAGCGCAATTATCAAACACACTATATGACTGAAAGGAACCGGACACCCGTGTGTAATGAGGAATAGATGCCACGAGAGGCGTCTCCACCAGTATAAAAGGATGTGAGGAGTATTTTGTTGTCAGTAGAGAAGCGGTTGCCTGAAGGCAAGAGGCAATGGAAAGAACAATGATAAAGGGGCAAGTCGACAGCCGAAGATCTGGAGCATGTGCAGCACTACGGAGAACAGACCAAAAAAGAGCTTGACCGAGATGGGCTTGCAGCATGCAAGTCACCATGTCCAAGACAGTCCGCCCCGACAGCTGAATGGTCAGCGTGACGGACTGCCGTCCTACGCGGCCCGGGTTCGCTTCCCGGCTGTGCCGGGGATTTTCTCCGCTCAGGGACTGGGTGTTGTGGTGTTGTGCTGTCTTCATCATCATTTCATCCCCATCCGGCGCGCAGGTCGCCCAGTGTGGCGTCGAATGAATAAGACCTGCACCAAGGCGGCCGGACCTGCCCCGTAAACGGGCCTCCCAGCCAATGACGCCAAACGCTCATTTCCATTTCCATGGCCAAGACACAGCTTCGTGCAGACAGGTCGTGTTACCACGTGATGCCACTACACCTTTGCATGCAGTTTCACCAAAGAAAGAGACAGAAGCAATGACAGCAGAATGGATTGGTCGTAACAGCTCAGTGACTTCGAAGGTGGATTACTTTACTGGATGTCAGCTGAGCAACAAATCCATCAGAACATTTCATCTCTTCCAAACCCTACCAAGTCGACTGTTAGTGATGCAGTGGTGCCTTGGAAGCGGGAACAGGGAACTGAGACTGTGTGGACCTCGTGTACTCACAGATAGAGACCATCGAGCACTGCAGACTGTCGTTGTAAAAATTCACATGAAATGGGCGGAAGGAATCGCTCGTGAGTTTCAAAATGTTACCAGCAGTCCTGCTACCAAAATGACTTTACGTAGGAAGTTAAGGGGCTCCGGAACGCCCTATACTTGCAATCTTAAAATAACGCTTATAAATTACATCTTTCCTCACAAAGTATTTGAGGTAGGAAGTTGAACTTTTTACAGATTATTTATTGGAATATGGGCTACAACTTAACACAGGGATTTTACAAAATTTTAGTTCAGTTTTTAAAGATGATTTTTTTTCAATTGTAACGAAAAATTTTTTGCAATTTTTTATTTATATATTCAAAAATATACAGTTTTTGGAAAAAGGCTGTGTTAAATTATGCAGAAGGTACTGTGTAACATTTACTGAAAGTTTGAAACAAATATGTTTGGAAGATCCTTAGAAAACATGTAATTAGTATGAGAAAATAAAAGTTTTGGGAATCGAGCGACAAAGATTGGATTAACTTTTTAGTGCATTCCAGGTCCATAGGATGGATTATCTTCATCCTCTGCAAACTCTTCCTCCAGCTTCCTCTTGTTCCTCCTCCTGTTTACTCTTGCTTGTATTTCTAGACTCTTTACAGCCCTGTCTGCAGCCCGAAGGCGTTCCTTGCCTAAAGCAAGCATCGCTCGTACCATGTTAGAATGTTATTATTTACAGTAATAACACATACCTTTGGCTTTCCAACATTTCTCCTTTTCTTAAAAGCCTTCAGAGGATTACTAATAACTTTACTTTTACTCATTAATATACTTCAACAAAACAGAGACCCAAGAAACAGAATTAATTACGAATATTTTCTAGATAACGACAGAGTAAATAAACATGAAACAATCGACAATCACACCAGTGATATATATTGAACCATCACAGGTTAGCCACAACACATACTTTATCTCACATCAGTAAAAGGTACCTGATGAACACGGACGTTAATAATAACACAATTTGACAGCAGTTTAACAGCGCCACAGTGGGTCACGCCCATGTAGAACACATTTCAAAAAAAATTTAAAAATATTTGTAGTCTTCGGAATTGAATAAATTATATATCTATTAAAAGGAAATAGTCTGTAGAAGCAGAAAACGCAAAAAAGTAAAAATTGAACTTTTCATGATTTTGAGCCTTTCCGGAGCCCCTTAAGAAGAAAGGGGTACAATGGTCGAATAACCTCTCGCAAGCCGCACATTTCTGTAGCCAGTGCTAATGGACGCTTCAGGTGGGAGAAAGAGCGACGCCGTTTGAACGTGGATAACGGGAAATGACTGATTTGGAGCTACAAATGGCGCTACATCATTGATGGAAAGGTCTTGAATGTATGGACAACATAACGTGCCATCATGTGTAGCGCCAACTGTGAAATATGGAGAAGGGGGGACTTATTATTATTATTATTATTATTTTGTTAGTGGGGATGTTGACTGCTTACTGTGCTTAAGAAAACGCCAAATGCGGAAGGATGTCTACACATTTTACAAAACTGTGTACAATTCCAAGATGCTACTACAGGAGGGTGTAAAAAGAATGTGCACAACGAAAAATAAAAAACGCTAAAGTGAAGATTTGGCCCTATCTGACTACTCCCTGAAGCAGATCTTAGGATCTCTTAATTCCATAAATTACAATCTAAACATATATGAATGATGAAGGCAACTAACCCTACTAAATGATATCGTTGTTCCTGCTTATAATTTTTATTGTAGATTTAAAAATCCTTTATATTACAAGGTTTACATTTCCTGAGTAAAATTACTAATCAATTGCCCAACCCTGCCTTTTATTATGGCTGCGCCGTCTAATATCAATAACACGAAATGACTGACATCATCTAAGTATCAAACTAGAAGGCACTGCTTTCAAAGATGATCTACCATGGTGTGGAACCTCAGTGGAAATAAACTAACGTGATCACAGCTGTTTAGCTTTTATAGCCCTAATAAGCCGAAGCAATTTGCGATATCACCGTATGTACTGCGTCCGGTGCGTCGAAGTTCCGGTTCTCGTACTCGCCTGCGACGATGGAAGAACTCCACCCACAAATTAACTCTTTCAAACACTAGGACGGTAGAAGGCGGTCCTCTCACTAATATACTCTAATACTGTCTTCTCCTCTCTGTGTTCTACAGACGAGAAACGCGAACTCCCAGCAACAAGGACGGAGTTCAGATAACGTCTCAACGTAAGTGTAGGCAGAGGAAGTGCTCTCAATTACTGAACGCTGCATACTCAACGACGACTTCCAACCTGGAGGTGAAGTCTAGAATCGTATAGGTTCGCAACGATACAGTGCCTAACTGTTCGATATAAAAACTCTCCTGAGAGCAAAGACAGCAAGTACGTCTGTACCAACAAAGCTGATATCGAGAGACCGTCACACACGGGGGTTCACAAAGGAAGACCTAGTCTCTCCACCGCTGGCTCCCACCATCGTAATTCCGAAAACGAATCATATTCCCGAAACCACGGAATATTCTCCCTTTCTATAGATTCTTCCGAACGCCGACCGACCATATTTTAGTCTTTTGTCGTCCAGCGTGGAAAGTTTGCGAGGAAATACCTATATTTGTACAATGGTACGCTTCTGAGTAAAAATCCTTGGAATTAACCCAGCCTGCGTGGTTTCCGAGGTGCCGCTTATTCGTTCCTCTCACCTGCGTCCAAGATTTGCAAAGTTCGGAAGTATCATCCGGTTATTCTTCTGGCCCTACTACAATAGCGGCCGATAGCGGTCGGTCGCCCCTGTATTGTGTGTTCGGGCTCAAGTGTCCAGACTGTCTGTCTTGGCGCTTCCTGTGTTTCAGCAGGACCAACACACCTGTGTGCGCCTCCCACCCAGGACTTGAGTTCCGCCTGCCATTTCATTATCACTGTCGTTCCAACCTCTACTAGTATGATAACTCCGTCACCTTTCATGCAATAAGCGTTAACAATTATTTACACGTACGTGAAAATGTCAGTCTCCTTTATATATTCATATATACGACGTACAACCTATCAAATGATATCTAATTGTGGTTGTAGCTGATGGCAAAGTACGTGGATGAGTCCTTGTAAGGTGCGAAATTATAGCCAACTTACACAATGTACAAGTGAGAAAAAGTTTGCAGACAATTATTGTTTGTATCGTCTCATAAAGCAGCATCTGTAAGGTAGTGGTCTGAGGACAGTTACGTTCGTGAAATGGACTGCCCTGCCCAGAGTCCCGGCCTGAATCGAATAGAACGCCTTTGGAATGAGTTAGATCGCCGACTTCGCTCCAGAACAAAGTTTTTTTTTCTGGTTTCGGCTCTTGAGAAAGAGTGGCCGACTATTCCTCTACAGACGATCACACATGTCGTTGATACTGTCTCCAGCAGAGCTCAATGCATCACAAAGGGTGGGCACATCCCATACTAATGTTCATCAATAGGTATCCAGTGTCTTTTGATCAGTTGATGTACATCAAAATTTAGTGACTCTTAATAGCCTACCACAGTGGTTGTAACTTGGACTGTAATGTCCTTTTGTTCTGTCTTTTTCACTATTCCCATCTTCGACTGTGTGGTATAATGCGCCAAATGGGCATATATGGGCTACAGTCAGAATTTATGTTGGTCATACATTGTTAAGATGCAACTAGGTAGAAGGACACTTGTAGGAGTTTTCTCAGGTGCTACAGGTACGTTAGCGTTATTTCTAACTTCCTGAAACTGAAGGGTACGCTAGACTACAGCAAAGCGCACCAGATCATCGAGCAGATGGATAATACATACTTTGGGAACACATACTGTAGACCCACTGGGAGTAGGCGAGTACAGACTGAAAGTTAATGTCTCTTCGTACTGCTACCAGTAAAAGATTGTTGTGACAAGTGAGATGGAACAGACAGGTGACTGAGTACTGTTTCTAAGTAACCGTTCTAGGTGCAGCTACTGTGAGGTGTCGGTTGAGCATTTAGCATACCTCTGAGACGCTATGAGATTTGAACCCAGAGACCTACGCCTCCCTACTTCCCCATGAGATCATATGAAACGAGAAAGCAAAGTCACACATTGGATAACTAATTAAATATCTGTATTAGACACAAATGGCTCAATCAAACATGAAATATGGATACCCCAACTCAGATATTCTGAGGAAGGTTTCCATCAAGCTACTATATGAAGCTAAAGGTGTCTATACAATCCGATTTATTGAGAGATGCATTAATATGATTCTAAACACTGAATAAACAAACGTGCAAAAACATGTAAAAAACATTGGCACAGGTGGATGGTTTTGAAATAAGGTTGATACAACAACTGTATCAACGTGAATCGCTGACATTCGCTGAATAAGTTGACAGCCAAAAGAAAAGACCCAGAAAAGTACGACCAAGTAACAGTTCTGTCTCCCAAGCGCATACTCAGCGCAGCGTGCTGGCTGTGTGGATTACCTAGAAAAACGAATATTCGACGTGAAGGAAATTACTTCGCGGTGCCCTCATGATTTATGCAATGTGGTCCATGCTTATCGCCTTGCAGAGGATAGATGCAGTAGTGACTGAGAACCCTAAGCTCTGCCCTGGCGTCTGTGATGACCTCCCAGGTGAAGAAATATCCTTCTGCTGTAAAAAAAAAAAAAAAAAAAAAAAAAAAACTATGTCTCTATGTATACAGTTCTTCTCCCTATGGAAATTGTGATGAAGTTCAAAAACGTTCAAATGTGTGTGAAATATTATGGGACTTAACTGTTAAGGTCATGAGTCCCTAAGGTTACACACTACTTAACCTAAATTATCCTAAGGACAAACACACACAGTCATGCCCGAGGGAGGACTCGAACCTCCGCCGGGACCAGCCGCACAGTCCACGACTGCAGCGCCTCAGACCGCTTGGCTAATCCCGAGCGGCTGTGATGAAATCTTCCTCCTATGGGACCCACAGATAAAGAGTCTTTCTCCTCTTCCCCTCAGATGCAGCTGGTTGTGCCAGCACCAGAATCTCGACTGCCAATAGCAGTATACTTTCTGAGTTCTGACCAATGAAAACAACAACTGCAACAATTTATCTTCTCCTAACGAAATTGCCATGGCTAACCAGTACTCTTCAGTGCATGCTCAGGGTGGGGCAGAACACAGAATTCTCTCCCACCATCGTAGTGGTGGCCATGTCTATAATATGAAATGCAAAATTTGATACTATAGATACGGCTATCACTACGATATTAACGGTCAAATGCCAACCATAGGCCTTCTTACGAGATTTAAGCAGTTACGGCTGCAGCCTGTTTTGGACCCAAATGTCTGTTTCTCACACAAAGTGTTTGGTATTTTCCCCTGCAGATCTTATCTTTTCTAAGGGTCATTCCTTTAGCTCCTTGCACACTGAAAGTTTGAAACATTCTGGGCTCTCCGGGTCTGCCACCTGCGTTGCAACAGCCCAGTCCTAGCTTTCAGCAGAAACATTTTTGTGATCTGCATACTGTTCTCCCATAGGAGCTCTAGTTCATTCTTATAGCTGGCTAACCATGGAAGTTGCAAAAAAACGCTACAAGGACTTGTTCCATGCGGAATTAAAGGAATCAGTGCTACCTAAATTTGCAATAATTGGTGTTAGATTTAATTGTATTCATATTTTCATGCATAATTTATAATTTAAATGGATTTCACATCCTTATCTGAACAATGATTTGTTAATAACATTTGGAAGCCAACGATCTTGCCACAGTGGTAACGCTTGTTGCCATCAGATCACCGAAGTCAAACACCGTTGGGATTGGCTAGCACTTGGATGAATCACTGTCTAGGTCTGCCGAGCACTGTTGGCAAGCAGGGTGCAATAAGTCCTTTTGAGGCCAATTGAGGAACTACTTGAAACTTCCTGGCAGATTAAAACTGTGTGCCCGACCGAGATTCGAACTCGGGACCTTGCCAGGAAGTTTCATATCAGCGCACACTCCGCTGCAGAGTGAAAATCTCATTCTGGAAACATCCCCCAGGCTGTGGCTAAGCCATGTCTCCGCAATATCCTTTCTTTCAGGAGTGCTAGTTCTGCAAGGTTCGCAGAAGAGCTTCTGTAAAGTTTGGAAGGTAGGAGACGAGGTACTGGTAGAAGTAAAGCTGTGAGTACCGGGCGTGAGTCGTGCTTCGGTAGCTCAGTTGGTAGAGCACTTGCCCGCGAAAGGCAAAGGTCCCGAGTTCGAGTCTCGGTCGGGCACACAGTTTTAATCTGCCAGGAAGTTTCATATCAGCGCACACTCCGCTGCAGAGTGAAAATCTCATTCTCTAGGAACTACTTGACTGAGAAGTAGCGGCTCTGTTCACGAAAATACAACAGCTGGGAGAGCGGTCTGCTGACCACAGGCCTCTCCTCATCCGCATCCAGTGACACCTAACGGCAAAGGATGACACGGTGGTCAGTCGGTACCATTGGGAATTATGAGTCTGTTTGGACAGAGATTAGTTTAGTTTAATAAAGGTAGGGAGCAGTTTTGGAAAAACTGTCCCGTAACACTATGCGATTTGTTGCAAATAGTAGTTCTTTATTTAAAATTATTTAGATTTTTTAATTTATTTTATGGGTACACTTCCTGCTCTGATTTCTTATCACATGTCCTATCATCCTGTCCCTTCTTGCAGGTGGTGTTTTCCACACGTTCCTTTCTTTGACGATTTTGTTCAGAATGTCATTTCTTGTCGTATCAGTTTACTGAATTTTTGACAGCCTTCTGTTACACGCCACATCAGACCCTTTGATTCTTTTATTTTCTGGGTTCCAAATACATTAGTGTGTTTCAGACACTCCTTCCTCAAATAACGGTCTATGTTCGATACAAGTAGATTCGTTTTAGCGAGGATTTTTCTTTTGAGCTGCGCTAATTTGTTTATGTCCTCTGTGCTTCGCTCGCCATGTGACTAATTTAAAACGTGCCCACAGTTTATAAACTATCGAAAATCTCTGTGGTCTTCAGTCCTGAGACTGGTTTGATGCAGCTCTCCATGCTACTCTATCCTGTGCAATCTTCTTCATCTCCCAGTACCTACTGCAACCTACATCCTTCTGAATCTGCTTAGTGTATTCATCTCTTGGTCTCCCCCTACGATTTTTACCCTCCACGCTGCCCTCCAATACTAAACTGGTGATCCCTTGATGCCTCAGAACATGTCCTACCAACCGATCTCTTCTTCTGGTCAAGTTGTGCCACAAACTTCTCTCCTCCCCAATCCTATTCAATACCTCCTCATTAGTTATGTGATCTACCCATCTAATCTTCAGCATTCTTCTGTAGCACCACATTTCGAAAGCTTCTATTCTCTTCTTGTCCAAACTATTTACCGTCCATGTTTCACTTCCATACATGGCTACACTCCATACAAATACTTTCAGAAATGACTGACTGCCACTTAAATCTATACTCGATGTTAACAAATTTCTCTTCTTCAGAAACGCTTTCCTTGCCATTGCCAGTCTACATTTAATATCCTCTCTACTTCGACCATCATCAGTTATTTTGCTCCCCAAATAGCAAAACTCCTTTACTACTTTAAGTGTCTCATTTCCTAATCTAATACCCTCAACATCACCCGACTTAATTCGACTACATTCCATTATCCTCGTTTTGCTTTTGTTGATGTTCATCTTATATCCTCCTTTCAAGACACCATCCATTCCGTTCAACTGCTCTTCCAAGTCCTTTGCTGTCTCTGACAGAATTACAATGTCATCGGCGAACCTCAAAGTTTTTATTTCTTCTCCATGGATTTTAATACCTATTCCGAATTTTTCTTTTGTTTCCTTTACTGCTTGCTCAATGTACAGATTGAATAACATCTGGGAGAGGCTACAACCCTGTCTTACTCCCTTCCCAACCACTGCTTCCCTTTCATGTCCCTCGACTCTTATAACTGCCATCTGGTTTCTGTACATAACGTATGGACAAATGACGGCAGGATAATGGTTAAGACCGAAAACGGAAAGAAAACAATTTGCAGTGTTAATGAACTCGAAAGCCTGTGCTTTAGAAGCTAAATCATGTCTAATCTTGCTGCCACTAACCTGTATGTTTATATTGTTTACACTGTCAACCATATCGTAACTAATGTATCATCAAATTGTTTCGTTTCTCTAAATAACTATTTTTTTATCTCTAATTATTTTTTCTCGTGTAATATTTGTTATTATTTGTATTATCAACTCTTCGTTTCTCCACATAACTATTTTCATTTTTAATTGTTTTTCTCATGTAATTTTGTTAATTATTGCATTAGGTAGTCTCACTTCCATCCTTAATTAGCAACCCACCATCATACTTTAGTTGTTATCCTCATAAGTGCAATTAATATCACACTATTTCATAACGTGCAGATTACTCCCGTTGTATTTAGCGAAATTCTTTCCCCTGCCAGCCCACTGCTACTTCCATAACCGTTGCAGACCTCGCTGACCTTGGCCGCAGATCCCGTTGTCTCCCCGGGGACCTACCCCCTCCCGGCCGCTTTCACTGCACAGAACTGGGAGGACACTCCCTCACCCGCCTCTCCTTCACACGCTTTCCGCATTCCTCATGCCAGACCCTCTTGTCACCGCCAACCACGACCCGCAAACATCGGTCGGCAGCCTCCTCGGGCAATCAACACCCGAACGCACCAAGCTGCATATTGCACATGCAAATGTCCAGTCTCTGCCAGCTCACTTCGACGAGTTCAAATATATATTTCAAACTGCTGATATACACGTAATACTTTTGTCAGAAACTTGGCTCAAACCAAGTATTCCTACAACTTCCGTAAACCTAGATGGCTATATCTTTCTCAGGCACGACAGATGCAACAGACGAGGGGGCGGAGTAGGGGCGTACATACGCTCTGATTTGTCACCTACAGTACTACACACATCCGACAACAATGTAGATAAACAAGTGGAATATATGTTCATAGAGATCAAATCACTTAACAGAAAGTGCTTAATATGTGTCCTTTACAAACCTCCTAAAGTAGGTGGGTTCGCCTGCTTCGAAACTGCCCTCTCTAGTCTCGAATCGTCATATGAACATGTAATTATAGCTGGTGACACTAACATTAATTTTCTGTGCAATAGTCCTTCCACTGGGAAATTTAAGAGGATGCTTTCTTCCTCAAATATGACGCTACTTCAGCTGGCACCTACTCATCACACGACTACCAGTCACACTTTCATAGATATATTCGCAACGAAATCTCCGAACAGAATAATCCGCACCTCTCAAATATCTGCGCCTGGCATGTCTGCCCATGACATCATTTCCATGACGTATTCACTAGAATGTCCTAGAAAGAAACAAAAACTGTCTACATACCGAGACCTCAAACGCATAAATTTGCCTGAACTCGAAACTGAGGCACAAAAAATAGTTTGGGGGATGACCTCTACTCCCCTCATGGACATAAACGACAAACTCCACGATTTCACAAACAAAATTACTCAGCTATATAACAAATATGCTCCAATAAAGACCAGAAAAGTAAAAAGGCAACCTGCACCTTGGCTGACTGATGAACTAAAACAGCTCATGAATCTCAGAGATGCTGCACATCGAGCATACAAGATACACCCTACACCTGAAAATCACGCTGTATACAAGCAGAAACGAAACAAAGTCAGTCAAGCGGTGAGAAACGCTAAGCTCAGACATGCCCGTACATTAGCTGACAATTGATGTAGACCAGCTATCCTGTGGAAAAATCTCCGTAGTCTCGGTTTAGGCAAAATAAAAGTTGCAGAAAATCCCATGGTCCCAGCTGAAGAACTAAACCGATTCTTCACATTACCTGCAACCAAAATTGATCCGCAAAAAAAACAGAGAATCATTGATTACTTCATTGGGATGAACGACTGTAGCAAAGAAAAATTCTATCTACAGCACGTCACTTGCAGTACTGTCAAGAAAGCCATAATGCGGATTAGATCAGCATCTACTGGACATGATGGTATCACTATCCAGATGGTAAAACTTATTATTGACCAACTACTGCCCTCTATAACAGACATTTTCAACGATTCATTAATCACAAGTGTTTTCCCTGAGGCCTGGAAACTGGGACAAATTAAGCCACTGCCTAAAAAGGACATCGCCACAGCAGCCTATGACTACCGCCCCATCTGCCTTCTTCCTGCACTATCAAAGGCCTTAGAATATATAGTTCATGACCAGCTCACCAACTACCTAACTACTAACAACCTACTAGACGAATACCAATCAGGTTTCCGTAAACATCGAAGCACAACATCCGCTCTGATAAAGGTGACAGATGACCTGAAACTTGCCATGGACAGACAAGAAGCGACTATTATTTGCTTCTTAGATTTCAGCAAAGCATTTGATACTGTCGACTTCGACATCTTACTAGCCAAACTTAGCGGTCTAAATTTCTCACAAAGCGCAATGCAATGGTTTCGCTCATACATGATGTCTCGTCAGCAACGCGTCCTGTCTGGGGATATAAAATCACAATGGCGGCAGGTAGTGTCAGGCGTTCCCCAAGGCTCAGTATTAGGTCCTATACTCTTCTCTCTTTATGTCAATGATGTGTCATCGGTCCTGACCTATTGCAAATACCATATGTATGCTGATGACCTTCAGTTGTATCTAAGTGCGAAACCAAGCAATCTCAAGAAAGCTATTGAAAATTTCAATACTGACCTCGATGCGCTGTCAAACTGGGCACAGGACATAGGTCTAAAACTAAACCCATCTAAAACCCAAGCGGTACTTGTTGGTCACTCTAAGCTCATTAGCCCAAAACATCGGGAATCCGTACCACCTCTTATCCTAAATGGAACAAATATTAACTTCTCGCCATCAGCAAAGAGTTTGGGAGTAATAATTGATGAAAATCTAAATTGGACAGAGCACGTAACTGCAGTGTGCAAAAAAGCATCAGCATCCCTTCATGTCCTACAAAAATATAAAAAACTCTTCCCTTTCGATCTGAAAAAGAAATTAGTACAAACGCTTATACTCCCAATCATTGACTACAGCGATATTATCCTACAAGGCCTCTCTCAGGAATATTCCCGACGTCTAGAACTGGTCACGAATGCCTGCGTCCGATATGTCTGTGACGTTCGACTTTTTGATCACATTTCACCAGCATATGCAAAATTGTCCTGGCTGCGTGCAGACAAACGCAGAGATTTCCATACACTCTGTCTCATCTACTGCCTTATAAATGTACACTGTCCCTCATATCTCTCCTCTTCCCTAACACTCATGTCGGAACAACATGACAGAAACACACGTTCCCATCATAATAAAATCCTCTCCGTTCCACTGCATCGCTCAGTCACCTTCTCCAAGTCCTTTACAGTAGCGGGAACCCGACTCTGGAATAACCTCCCTCGTTATGTTAGAGAACTTAAAAACATGACCGGCTTCAAAAAACAGTTAATGACGTATCTACTTAAGCAACAGTAATGCGTTCCTCTGTACATGAGTGCACTTCACCTCATACCTCATTACTTCCCTCTCTCCCCCTCCTTAAACCTCCCTTACCCAAAACTCGCTATACTAGTAAACATCTACTTTACACACCAATATATTAATGTACATCTGCACAAACCTTCATTATTATTGCCACTCTTTCTCATGTTTGTCATTATTATTTGATTTTTTTTACTGTTATTATTATTGCTTTCACCATAATCTGTATGTATAGCACCTGATGTAAAAATACTGCCAGCATTTACTTTATTAGGTCTTAGTCATATTCATCATTATTATTTGATTTTTTGTTTTACTGTTATTATTATTGCTTTTATCATAATCTGTATGTATAGCAACTGTTGTAAAAATACTTCCGCATTTACTTTATTAGGTCTTAGTCACTACTCTTTATTCAAATTGTCACTAGAGTAAGCTAATTTTCTCATTTAAACTATGTTCATGATGTAACTCTGATGTGTGAAATGCTGCATGTGTGAAACACTGGTCCGATGTAAGAGAGGGCCTGATGGCCCTAATCTGATCAGGTTAAATAAATAAATAAATAAATAAATAAATAATAAATAGCCTTTCGCTCCCTGTATTTTACCCCTGCCACCTTTAGAATTTGAAACAGAGTATTCCAGTCAACATTGTCAAAAGCCTTCTCCAAGTCTACAAATGCTAGAAACGTAGGTTTGTCTTTCCTTAATCTTTCTTCTAAGATAAGTCGCAAGGTCAGTATTGCCTCACGTGTTCCCATTTTTCTACGGAATCCAAACTGATCTTCCCCGAGGTCGGCTTCTACTAGTTTTTCCATTCGTCTGTAAAGAAATCGTGTTAGTATTTTGCAGCTGTGGCTTATTAAACTGATTGTTCGGTAATTTTCACATCTGTCAACACCCGCTTTCTTTGGGATTGGAATTATTATATTCTTCCTGAAGTCTGAGGGTACCTCGCCCGTTTCATACATCTTGCTCACCAGATGGTAGAGTTTTGTCAGGACTGGCTCTCCCAAGGCCGTCAGTAGTTCCAATGGCATGTTGTCTACTCCGGGGCCTTGTTTCGACTCAGGTCTTTCAGTGCTCTGTCAAACTCTTCACGCAGTATCGTATCTCCCATTTCATCTTCATCTACATCCTCTTCCATTTCCATAATATTGTCCCCAAGTACATCACCCTCGTGTAGACCCTCTATATACTCCTTCCACCTTTCTGCTTTCCCTTCTTTGCTTAGAACTGGGTTTCCATCTGAGCTCTTGATGTTCATGCAAGTGGTTCTCTTATCTCCAAAGGTCTCTTTAATTTTCCTGTAGGCAGTATCTATGTTACCCCTAGTGAGATAAGCCTCTACATCCTTACATTTGTCCTCTAGCCATCCCTGCTTAGCCATTTTGCACTTCCTGTCGATCTCATTTTTGAGACGTTTGTATTCCTTTTTGCCTGCTTCATTTACTGCATTTTTATATTTTCTCCTTTCATCAATTAACTTCAATATTTGTTCTGTTACCCAAGGATTTCTACCAGCCCTCGTCTTTTTACCTACTTGATCCTCTGCTGCCTTTACTACTTCATCCCTCAAAGCTACCCATTCTTCTTCTACTGTATTTCTTTCCCCCGTTCCTGTCAATTGTTCCCTTATGCTCTCCCTGAAACTCTGTACAACCTCTGGTTCTTTCAGTTTATCCAGGTCCCATCTCCTTAAATTCCCACCTTTTTGCAGTTTCTTCAGTTTTAATCTACAGGTCATAACAAATAGATTGTGGTCAGAGTCCACATCTGCCCCTGGAAATGTCTTACAATTTAAAACCTGGTTCCTAAATCTCTGTCTTACCATTATATAATCTATCTGATACCTTTTAGTATCTCCAGGGTTCTTCCATGTATACAACCTTCTATCGTGATCCTATTGAATAAACGAGTGTTTGTCATTCTTTAACTTCCACTGAATGCCAGGTCGCCTGAAATCCCAGAAACATTAACTGAATTTAGCGCTAGGTTTTATTTTAAAAAACTGCTCAACAGAAATCTAACTACTGGACTTCAGATCGGCCGATGAGGGATTGCCCTTGATTGAATGCTTCCTAGTATCTTTTTCTTACAAGGTGCATGAGGTTAATGACTACAGGAGATGGGATGACTTGCTCGCATGCACTTTGAAGAAAAGTTTAGTGAATTAAGTTGATTCCAGACTGGCATTTATTGATTGACGAAACGTACTACTGAACTTCAGTTAACATTTAGCAGGTACTTTTTGGTTACGTCAGAGTAAAGAGCAAGTAATTGTATTAATCGTAAAAATTCAGCTGGGATTAAGGTGAGGAAGGAACGCAAGATGAACTCTAATCTGCTCACACACAGAATAAGCCGAATTCATAATTTTCTATCAACAGTTGAAGTTTCAAAACTGGCCAGTGACTCACAGCGGAAAGAAACACGAAACTTTATCGAAATCACGCTGCATGAAGGGAATCATGGCCGGAAAAAGAGGGGCAGCACCGTCCGAATCTTGTTAAATGGCAGCAAAATTATCACTTCCTATTATCCCATAATGCTTCGCCTCCGTTGACAGATACTTAAAAGACGAAGGGCGAGCTGATCAGTCGACAAGACGAATTTTTCAGTAGTAGCAGGAATTTTCTCGAGTCAGAAGACAGGAGAAAGAACGTCTGGTTCCTCTTGCTCAGACTTTTCCATCAGTTCAACGTCTAAAATTCGGAAGAACATGTTTTTTGCTCTTGGGTTTGAAGGACGTTGAGAAAGTCTGGGCAAATAAAGTTCCCGCTAGAGTACCGCCTCAAGCCAGCTTTGAAAATTAAACTCAACGGCCGTTCCCAGACGCCTGCTACGGAGCTGACCCAAGACAGTGCACCTGAATTCCACTGTGCTTGCGTTTGCAATAACACTCTCCTTCGTACAGTCTAGCATTTATCCATATTTGCGACAGGTGGTTGAAGGTGTGCTGAATATAAAATCTACATCTACATGGATACTCTGAAAATCACATTTAAGTGCCTGGCAGAGGGTTTATCGAACCACCTTCACAATAGTTCTCTATTATTCCAATCGCGAAGAGCATGCGGTAAAAACTAACATCCATACCTTCCCGTGGGAGCTCTGATTTCCGTTATTTTATTATGCTGATCATTTCTCCTTATGCAGATAGGCGTCAACAAAATATTTTCGCATTCGGAGGAGAAGTTGGTGGTAGAAATTAGGTGAGAGGATTCCGCAACAGCGAAAAACGCCTTTGTTTTAATGATGTCCACCCCAAACCCAGTGTCATTTCAGTGTCACTCTCTCTCCTATTTCGCGATAATGCAAAACAAAAATGAAAAATAACACGAGTCAGTTCCCAGAGTGATCTTCCCAGACATGGAAAAAATATGAGACAACACACACACACATACACCCACAGAAAGACGGCCAGTTGTGACCAAGCGGTTTTAGGCGCTTCAGTCCGGAACCGCACTGCTGCTACGGTCGCAGGTTCGAATCCTGCCTCGGGCATGGATGTGTGTGATGTCGTTAGGTTAGTTAGGTTTAAGTAGTTCTAAGTCTAGGGGACTGATGACCTTAGATGTTAAGTCGCATAGTGGTTAGAGCCATTTTTGAACCACACACAGAGAAAAAGACACTCTGCAGAATTTGATAAAACTACAGAAGGTAGAGTGACTACCGCCTTTCAAGTTTACTTGCAAGGAAGCACAGTTCTTTTACTTCCACACTGTGTGTCTGGTGCACTGTCCGTATCATTCAGTGAGTGCTGTAGTTTTTCGTCACTTTCACGGAGAACCGCAGCTGTGACTTGAGCTCAGCTGGGGAACGGCGAAGCGCCGGTGTCGGACCGAGATTAGACACGGCGTTGTGTCGGCAGTGGAAGGGTCGCGCCCCAGCACTTCCGCGTGGATTTGTCAGCGCAGAGCGGGCGGCCGTGAAAGGGAAGAGCCGACGGGCTGCTCGCGGCCACGCGGAACTCACAGCTGCTGGCACGACCGGAAGCTCTGTCGTGATGCTCACCTGTACGCCTCACACTAGTCTCCGAAGCCTTTTGCTCACCTGTTTGTACCACAACAACCACGCAATGTACAGAGAAGCAAAGAGTATCCTTTCAAATTGCTCGACACATTGAACATGTTGACATCACATTTCTGTCGATACCATGTCAGTTAACTGAGTTTCAGTCGCAGTTCTGTGTAATAGTGCATTTACTAATAATAATTTATTCTTGGAACTCTTCCATTTGGTCCGTGATTGCATAGAAAAACAACAATATCAGAAACTGAGTCCGCCTTGATGCAAAACACGTGAGTACACGAATAGCTAAGTAACAGCCCAGTACACACCAAATAACTGGATTCCACAACACTACCGCAACCAAATATGGTTCAAATGGCTCTAAGCGCAATGGGACTTAACATCTGAGGTCATCAGTCCCCTAGACTTAGAACTATTTAAACCTATCTAACACAAGGGCATCATACACATCCATGTCCGAGGCAGGATTCGAACCTGCGACCGTAGCAGCAGTGTTGTTCCAGGCTGAAGCGCCTAGAACCACTCGGCCACAGCAGCCGGCTACCGACACCCCAAGTGTATATTGCTGACATACTAAGTTCACCTTTTAGTATTTCGTTTACTAATAGCCGCTCACACAGTTGCAGATGACATGATTTTCACTGAAAAAAAAACGGCAACAAAAAAAATCGCTCAAAAAACATGTCGCAAACAGCGACAATAAATCTCAGAAACTAGCTGTAACATACAATAAATATGATGTTATGACAGTACCCACAGAAAACTATATTTCAAAATCGAATAGGAAAAATGTAATAATGTGCCACTGTGTTTGTATAACCATGCTATTTTCTGCATGTTTTAGATTAAAAAACCCACTGATAATGGTGATATTTGTCGCCGAAACTAGTTTGGGGGAAATAGAGAAATAAACGAATAACAAAGTGTTTTGCATCAAGGCGGACTCAGTTTCTGGTAATGTTGAGTGCATTTAGTATTTGATGGTAAAAAAATTATGTACCGAGCGTCTGTGAATTCCTACATTCGCATCAAATAGCCCTTATTAATATACATCTTCATCTACACGTATACTCCGCAAGCCGCCCTACAGCACGTGGCAGAGATTACTTTGTATCACTACTAGTAATTTCCTTTCCTGTTCCACTCGCAAATAGAGCGAAGGTAAAACGAATATCTAGAAGCCTCCGTATGAGTCCTAATTTCTCGTGTCTTATCGTGATCCTTACGCGCAATGGCGGCAGAAGAATCGTGTGACAGTCAGCTTCAAATGCTGGTTCTCTAAATTTACTAGTGTTCGTCGAAAATAACGTCGATTCACATCTGAGTTCTCGAAACATCTCCGTAACACTTACGTGTTGTTCGAACCTACCTGTAAGAAATCTTGCAGCCCGCCTCTGAAGTGCTTTGATGCCTTCCTTCAATCCGACCTGGTACGGATCCCAAACATTCCAGCTGTTCTCAATAACAGGTAGCACCGGCGTCTTACATGCTGTCTCCTTTACATGTCAACCACTATCTCCTAAAATTCTCGCAGTGCATCGAAGTCGACCATTCTCCTTCCCTACCACAGTTCTCTCACGCTCTTTCCATTCCAAATGGCATTGCAAAGTTGCGTCCAGATATTTGAAAGACTTGACTGTGTCAAGCAGGACATTAGTAATACTGTATCCGAATATTAGAGGTTTGTTCTTTCAACTCATCCGCATTAACTTACATATTTCCACATTTAGAACCAGGTGCCATTCATCACAATTACTGGATATTTTTTCTAAGCCGTCTTGCATCTTCCTACAGTCACAACTTTCACATTTACCGTACACCTCAGACTCACCAGCAAACAACCGCAGATTGCTGCCCACCCATCCGATAAATCATTTATGTACACAGAAAAAAAAACAGCAGTCCTGTAACACTTCCCTGGAGCGTCCTGGCGATAGCCTTGTCTCTGATGAACACTCGCCATCGAGGACTACGTACTAGGTTCTGTCACTTAAGAAGTCTTTCAGCCACTCACATATCTGTCAACTTATTCCATATGCTCGTAAATTCGTTAACAGTCTGCAATGGACTATCATGTGAAATGCTTTCCGGAAATCTAGAAATATGGAATCCACCTGTTGCCCTTCATCCGAGGTTCTCGTGTATCATGTGAGAGAAGGGCAAGCTGAGTTTCGCAGGAGCGATGCTTTGTAAAACCATGCCGATTTGTGGACATAAGCTTCTCAGTTTCAAAAAACTTTAATACATTCGAAATGAGAATCTGTTATAGGATTCTGCAGCAATCCGAAATTAGGGATATTGATCTCTAAATTTGCGGGTCCGTTCTTTCACCTTCCTTATATACTGGAATCACCTCCGGTTTTTTCCAGTTACTTGGGGCGGTAAGGTGCCAGTGCCATTGAGTACTGTTTGAAAAACCGAATTGGGATTATTACTAATTTTATATGTAACTGAAAGTTAAACTATGCAAGTTATATTATTAACATTGTTCTGTTAACGGTTTGTCTGTTGTCATAGGCAGTATGGTACTGTCATTAACAACCTCTAACATGATGAACTGCCTGAGTCAGCTCCGGCACTGATGTATTGGGGGTTGCCAAAAATATGGATACAACGAGGGAAACTCAAGCTTGAACATAAATGCAAACGCTAGCCAAGCCTGCAGGTGATGTCGCTCTATTTCGTCACGAACAGCAACCGTACAACATCCTCATCTCATTGCAAGAACCAGTTGTGATAAGACCAGTATTCTGTGAAGTTGTGACTGCATTTTGTCGGAGCTAAGTGAAGTCCAATGTACGAAAAGTGTTGGTGTTCGTACAGTGGATGCTTCCGTAACAAAGGTAGCGAGGTGTTTGGTGTTTCAAGAGCCACCGCGTCAAAGATTCATACTGCACAGCGCAAAGCGGAAAAACTTCATTCGCTAAGTCACAACACGGATGCTAGTGTGTGATGATTGATCGTGACGGACTGTTATTGAAGAGGATTGTGGCAAAAAGTAAGGCAACGCTAGCTGAAAAAGTCACTGCAGAAATGAATATCGCACTCGTGAACCCTGTCATCACCAAAACAATAAGAAAGGAGCTCCGTAAGCTACGAATTGCAGAGCGAGCTTGAATTTAAAAACTAATCGATGATGCAAATGTCTATAACAGGAAAACGGGTGTTGGAGCCGTAAGACCTGGACGATGGAGCAATATAACTAAGTCATGAGTCTTGTTTCACACTATTTCCAGCTTTCTCAAGAGTGAAACACGACGGGGGTTCGGTAATAGTTCGGCTAGCTATGTCGTGGTATTTCATGGGGCCCATGGTTACGCTGTAAGACTGCATTACTAACAAGTATTATGTGACCATTATGGCTGATAAACTCCATCTCTCTGTCGCAATACACCGATGTACGCAAAAATAGTCTGTCTGAAAGTATACGAAAGATATTTTTTGCGATCAGACATGACGCTGTAAGGTGATTACATTTATATGAACAGTAATGAAAACACTGGATAATAAGGTACGGTGATGCTGGTAGTAAGTATGCAACGTGGTTTCACCTTTCTCTGTTTGTTACTGGAAAAACAGTTAAAATTATATAATTTACATACAATGTGAATCCCCAAGAACTTGCAGCCCTTTTAGTTCCTGAGCTGGTCAATAGGCAAAGGGCGCATAATTTGTTGTGGGCTTAACAAACTACACTCTTTTTATAAATTGAAAAATTGATGCAGGTATGGACTCTTTTAGTCGAGCGATTTTCTGTTTTCAACTGCACTGAGAAGCTCTTCAAAGAGAAGCACAGTTGTATAACGGTCGCTAGTATTAAGGGATAAATTTTCCCAATAGTTTACTTGAAAGGAAAGGCTGCCATTATCATCTACCTACCACAATCATCTACTGCGACGTAACCGTCCCTAAGGCACATCAACGCTACAGTGTCCATAGCCGGCACAGTGAAAGGAAACAAGATGCAGAGACTGGAAATATAGAACTTTGGTTGTAAGTATTACTGTATGGTGAGGAGAGAGACTTAGGAGAGAACATCATGGCGGGCCACTTACTAGTTGGGAGACTTACGATTGAAAACAGGTATATCGAAACAGAAGATTGTCCTTACTTTTGAAAATCTGACACACACATACACATACTGAGTAAACACTTGACAGAAAAACAATATACGCTCCTTCACCACAGAACACATGTTTATCAATTTAACAGGTTTCATTTTTAACAGTTTCCAACAGAACTGGAAAAAAGAAGGAGAATCGAATGTTCTTGTAAGTGAAGTTCAAAGGTTTTCTTGTGATACAGGCCTCCTGTTCAGTTTAGCGATTTCTCGCAGTAGGCCGGCCGCGGTGGCCGAGCGGTTCTAGGGGCTTCAGTCCGGAACCGCGCGACTGCTACGGCCGCAGCTTCGAATCCTGCCTCGGGCATGTATGTGTGTGATGTCCTTAGGTTTAAGTAGTTCTAAGTTCTAGGGGACTGATGACCTCCGATTTTAAGTCCCATAGCGCTCAGAGCCATTTGAACCATTTTGAAGCTTCACTGATATATGTCATCGCAGTAGTTGAGAATTTTTCTCTGTAATAAGTTATTCATTTGTGTACCTCTCATAATTTTTTTCTGTTTTATTAATTCTTTCGTTTACAAATTTTGTAATTAACTCTACCTGAACCATTCATCCATTCGTTCGATGAAAAAATAGTTGTGACTCACACTGTCCACGGAATCTGTTGGATCTTACTCCTTCTTCATCCTGGCTTTATCCCTTATCTTCACGCGATCAGCGAGTGAATCTGGATTTGGCAACTTTAGTGGTAGAGGATGGCTGGATAGCCTTCATGTCACTATGCGGAACCTTATGCATTGATAAATTAATAAAATAATGACACTTAACAAAGGGCATTCAAGAGCTCTGTTTATAAATTTTCTAATGGGCATTCAGTTACGCATTCATGGTCTAGGGATAGCATCTCTGATTAGTAATCAAAACATTCTCAGTCGCTTAAATTTGGAATAAAATCGTTATCAATGGCGGACGAAGACTTCCGGCATAAGACGTCACCCTAACTCAAAGAAGGCGGAGGAGCAGACAGTGGTCTAGGGCACACTCTTGCCCAGGGAGTGAGAAACTGCCCCGAAAGGCGCAAGAATCAGCGATGACTAACGGCTTGAGGATGGCAATGGAAACTGCTACATTGAAACCACATAATGTGTGTCCACAAGTCACACACAAATGGAAAAATGTGTCAGGACGATCTCCCCATTAGGTAAAGATTCCTGACTAGTCCCCATTTGGCTCTCCGGCTGGAGACTCTCAGTGGGAAGGTTACCATGAGATAAAGATTGAATAGCTGACGTAAGGAAGACGTTCTACGAGTCGGAATCAGGAGTAGAATGTGGTAGGTGTAACGGTATGTTTATTTAGGCGAGATAACTGGCCGTCCGGTATTGGTAGGAGTAAGGTGAATTTGTTGTACGGCTGAAAGCTATTGGACCCAGGTGTCAGGGCTTCCGGCTAGGTGACAGCTATGAGGGAATGCAGGTACAAAGACTAGCTGCGTCTCCAGAAACAGGGAAAATCCTCTTACGGGGAATTTTGACGGCTGTCGCTCGCATGCCTTTGTGCAGGAGACAATTCTCCAAAAATGACGGGGTGTCAGATAAGATGAAAGATTGCTAAGATACAGCACTTTGAGATTAGACAATAACTCACATCAATTATTAATGGAAATCTGAATACATCGGCGATCCCAGAGAAAATGAGGCGCATCGAGTGACAATAATAATTTATACTACAGCAGGTAATATTTAACAGTGAATAAAAATTTACGCAACGAACCTCTGAATTAACAATTTTTAATCGCTTCATGCGATTTCAGCAAACTGTATCTCAGATGACAGCATTGCTCTATAGCTATTATTCTAGAAAGCTGCGCATCTATATCTACTTTATTTATTGATTTACAACGTATTTTCATTATGAAAATGTTTGTCAGAACATTGTATTCTTCATGTTTACACAGATAATGAACACAGCAATAATATTTCATATTTTGTCATACTTGTGTTTTTATTTAATGAACAGTTTATTACTTTCCGTGTAACTTTATTTAATGTTGATTGCGACTGCTATAAACAACTGTGCTAATTCAAAAATGGTCGATCACATATGTTAATTGACACCACAATTTAAAAGAGAACCAAAATACATTTCTGTTAAGAAGAGATAAAAAATCGTTTAAAAAATATTTAGTGATAATCTGTAGTAATTTAACGTGAGTGTACTTGTGAAAGAGTACTGGCTTATTTATTTACGAATCAGCTATTACTTATATTTGTAGTAAATTATCTGAATGTAACCAAATGTTTATAGCATTTCTTTTATTTAACTACTGTTATGATACATAAGTTAATGGAGGAAAGTGATCAAGACGAGTCAAATCATGTCTGTAGCACGTAGGAATACCGTATTTTTGGTGGGGATGACATTCATCCAATGGAAGAGCAGTTAGCGGAACACTATAGGAGTCAAGTGTAGGTTGGGACTATTCGAGTGAAGAACTCAAGGGAGCGATTCTAGACACTTTATGTCGAGTTCTTGAAGAAGTCAGACCTGCTAGAGGTAATATGTGTGATTCAGATGTGTGTTTCATTCTTTCCTTCATTTCTGGAAGGACTTTATACATATAGAAATGTGAGTGTCCTCTAGAATAGAACTCTAACTTCTCCGCTTGTGTTAAGGAACTGAGGGTAGATAGAATGTGAGTTACTGTGTGTCAGTTTGTGAATCATCATGTTGTTCTCTCAGCTGTTTTGAGCTGCTCACGAAATGGACTTATCTTTGATGACTGTTTAATTTTGGAATTTTGCTGCTATTCTCGTAACGCCCTCGACGTAGCTTTACTGCCTTTCTTGAATAAACGTTATTCATCATAATTCTCTGTCATCTAAATCAATTACAGACGTTTGTGTAGAACCCTTGTTATTAAATGAATCATTTATCTTTTATTTTATACTTGTGTGTGATTTATTAATTCGCAATTATAGCCAATTTACAGACTATTTGACTGGAGGATCACAGCTACAGGTTATTATTTGCAGCGAATTAGTTGCGGGGCATGAAATCATACGTATATAGCTCGACCCTGTGACTACATCCAGTTATTCTTTTTAAACAGAGCCGTGAATAGGCCAAGTATAAAAGTAACCACAGGTAAAGACGCAGTTGGTTTGCTCTTATCGGATGCTGTCTGCAACAGCAACTACACTTCAGTAGGGTCATGGAGGGAAGCTAGAAAATGTTAAAAGAGAATTAATAAGGCTTAATTTAAGTACATTGGGTGTCAGTGTTGTGCAGTGGAAAGAAGACAAATACTTCTGGTCACATGAGTATAGGGTAATATCTACAGCAGCAGAAAATGGTATAAAGGGAGTAGGATTCAATATGAATAGGAAAGTACAGCAGAGAGGGACTTATAGCGAAAAGATCAGCGAGACTGTACAGCAAACCAACACTGACTACAGAATTCAGGTATAAATGCCAACGCAATCTGAAAGTGAGGAGACAACACATATGAGGATATTGAGCAGGTAATTCAGTATGTAAAAGGAGACGAAGATCTATTAGATCATGGGTGATTGTAATGCGATTGTAAGGTAAGAAGAAGAAGAAGAAGAAGAAGAAGAAGAAGAAAGGGTTATGGGAGAGTGTGGGCTTGGTAGTAAAAATGATGCCGGAGAAAGACTAATTGAATTCCGCAAAAAGCTTTAGCTAGCAACAGCGAAAACTCTGTTCGAGACTCACAAGAGGAGGAGGTATACCTGGAAAAGACATCGAGATACAGGAAGATTTCAGTTAGATGGTCAGGCGGAGGTTCTGAAATAAGATATTGGATTTTAAGGCATACCCAGGAACAGATATAGACTCAGTTCACGATTTAATACTGATGAGCAAACTGAAGTTTAAGAGTCTAGCCAGGAACAAAGTTTCCGCAAGCAAATGGGGTACGGAAGCGCTAATAAATGAAGAGATACGCGTAAAGTTCTCTGAGGCTATAGATACTGCGATAGTGAATAGCTCAGTAAGCAGTCCGCTGAAGAGGGATGGACATCCCTAGAAAGGGCCATCTCAGAAGCTGGAAGGAAACTGTAGCTACAGGGATGATAGTTGCGAAGAAATCATAGATAACGGAAGAAATACTTCAGTTGATAGACAAAAGAAGCAAAAATATTAAGTGCAATTCAGGAATACAGAAATGCAAGTCACTTAGGAACGAAATAAACAGAAACTGCAGGGAAGCTAACGTGAAATGGTTGTATGAAAAATGTGAAGAAATCGAAAAAGAAATGATTGTCAGAAGGACCTGACTCAGCATATAGAAAAATCGAAACAACCTTCGGTGAAATTAAAGGGCGGTAACATCAAGAGTGCAATGGGAATTCCAGTCAAATGCAGAGGAGAGAGCGTATAGGTGGAAAGAGTACAATGAAGGTCTCTACGAGGGGCAGACTTATTTGATGACGTCATAGAAGAAGACCTAGGAGTCGAAAGGGAAGAGATAGGGAATCCAGTATTAGTATCAAAATTTAAAAGAGCTTTGGACGAATTAAGATCAAATAAGGCATCTTGCACATAATTCCGAAGATTTAAAGAGCCAACAAGTGCAAGAATTATCCCACCATCGGCTGAAAAGGCCATGCATCCAAGCTGCTGTCAAGAATAATATACAGGAGAATGTAAAAGAAAATTGAGTATCTGTTAGATGCCGATCGGTTTGGCTCTAGGAAAGGGAAAGGCACCAGAGAAACAATTCTGACATTGCGGTTGCCAATGGAAGCGACACTGAAGAAGAATCGGACCCTGTTCATAGGATTTGCGGACATGGAAAAAGCGTTTTACGTGTAAGATGGTGCATGATGTTCAAAATTCTGAGAAAAGAAGGGCACGTTATGGGGAAGGTGTTCGAATTTAAAAGGGTGTAAGACAGGGATGTAGCCTTTCAGCCCTGCTGTTCAGTCTCTACATAAAAGAAGCGATGATGGAAATAAAAGGAAGGTTCAAGAGTGGGATTAAATTCAAGGAGAAAGGGTATCGATGATAAGATTCACTGGTGACATTGCTATCCTCAGTGAATGTGATGAAGAATTGCAGAATCTGTTGAATGGGACGGAAAGTCTAATGAGTATCGAATATGGGCTGAGAGTAAATCGATAAAAGACGAAAGTAATGGGAAGTAGCAGAAATGAGGCCAGTAAGAATCTTGACATCAAATGTTGGCGATCACGAAACAGATGAAGTTGATGAATTCTGCTGCCTAGGCAACGAAACAACCCATACGGACAGAGGAAGAAGGACATAAAAAGCAAACTAGCACTGGCAAAAAGGACATTCCTGGGCTACTAGTATCAAACATAGGCTTTTATTTGTGGAAGACATTTCTGAGGATGTACGTTTGGAGCACAACATTGTATGGTAGTGAAATATGGACTGTGGGAAAACTGTAACGTCAGAGACTCGAAGCATTTGAGATGTGGTGCTGAAGAATAATGTTGAAAATTACACTACTGGCCATTAAAATTGCCACACCATGAAGAAATGCAGATGATAAACACTTATTCATTGGAAAATATATTATACTAGAACTGACATGTGATTACATTTTCACGCAATTTGTGTGCATGGAACCTGAGAAATCAGTACCCAGAACAACCACCCCTGGCCGTAATAACGGCCTTGATACGCCTTGGCATTGAGTCAAACAGAGCTTGGATGGCGTGTACATGTACAGCTGCCCATGCAGCTTCAACACGATACCACATGTCATCAAGAGTAGTGACTTTTAACAGCCAACTGCCCAGCACTACAATGGCAGACAACAATGCAAACGAGGGTACTGATTCTTGTGCAGCATGTCTTCAAAATATTTCACAAGACTGGAAAATTCAGATTGTTCTAAATGTTTCATCATTATGATGCTATGTTTTACTCGGTCTTGTGTAGCTTGAGACCAATATGCTGAGAGGAAGGCATGATAAAATTCTCCTTCACTGTGACAATCGTGAATGACCGATTGCATTCTTACAGCTGGTTAATTCTCTAAGTAGCCACACATAAATTCTAATCTGTGCTCTAATGACCAGTTGGGAGGAAAACAATGAGAGAATTGATGGATCCATGCTTGTGGATGAATGTCGTTGCCAGAATTCTTAAATGTTTTAAATTTACGTGTAGTAATGAACAGCTTATAGTCAAAATCATCGTGTCGGCGAGTCGCATATCGGTCACTGTTACGTCGTGTCGGCGGTTCCATCTCAAAATTCTGTGCACCTTGCTAATTTCTTTCATAATTTCTGAAATGCCCTGTGTTATTATTTTGCGGCTTTTCCGTATTTCTAAGTCCCTCTTCCCGTGTTGGAGCGCGAGTGTCCTCTGAAATATGTAAGTTTTGTATTACTTGTGCCAACTGATCTCGTATTTCCCGGGTTTCTCTTTTGTGATGCGTATTAATCTGATTCTGATTTTGTTTGAATTTATTAATTTGTTCATACTCCTCTGTGTCAGTGATGGCTACAGGTCTTGTGTCATTCAGATCATCATCTACCTTTGTAGATAAGTTAGTGAACTGATCCGAAAGTTCGGCTACTTTCTCCGATAGTGTACTTATTTCCTCAGTGTGTTTTTCTGAACCAAGTTTCAGAGTGTCCATTTGTGTTGAAATCGTATCTACTGTGTCCTTTAAGTTTTCCTGAGTTTTTGCAAGTTGCGTAACCGAGTCGGTAAATGCAACTGTGTCAATTTTAGCTTGCAAGATCTCATGATTTTCATGAACAATAGTTTGCAGTTCTTTTATGGCTGCTTCGTGATTCTGTAATGTATTTTCACGCCGCGAAAAAATAGGTTGGAAATGCACACAAATTTGTGTTTTTACGTCATTACAGACTTTTTGACATTTCGATTCGATTTTATGTAACTCAGTAGTTAAATCTTCACGTGTTTGTTCAAGCGTGGTGTGAAGATTTTGTTCCATTGCGTCTAACGTTTGAAGCTTTTGTCCCATTTGTTCATTAATTGTAGTAACAATGCACTGGTGCCTGAAACATGTTCCTCAGTGCTATTCGGCAGTGCATTTGAACCGGAAATATTCGCATTTTGAAAAGCAGAAAATGTGCCTTGACTTATTTGAGAAAACGGCTAGGACGCAAAACCTGAATCTACAGTATTTGCAAGATTGCGTCCTGTCATTTCGGAATCCTGAGGAGAACTGTTGCCCACCGATCGATCGATAACGCTTCCCTGTTCACTAATTGTTTCACTGCCTACACCATTATTTGCAGCCCACTCCATTTCCCTATGCACAATTACCAAATTACTACTCTGAACATTAGTTAACTCATTACTCGGCGTCGCTAACACACTGCTTTCGTCTTCACTGTCATTCTCAGTTTACTTTGGAGCCTAGTATTACGTTTCCACACGCAATTACTGTCACAATATTTCACACGACAACACAGAAAAGAACAAATTGGAGAGCAAAATAAGAAAACACATTAACATAGCACTAAAAATAATATCTACTTAATTGAAAGCGCAGCTGCGAAATACTTGGTGCAAATCTACATGCATGCCACAACTGTTTTACTGTACAACAATGAACAACTACAACTACAAAGGAAATTCTCTCTATAATTACAGGCTAGCAATAAACAATAGATACACTAATTACACAAACTACAAGAAAAAATCAGAAGATTCCAGTGAGGTATCCTCGGCTAAGGGTCGACATATGAAACGTCCCCCTAGAAAAATTAATGAATTACTGTGCTGATAAACCTCTTACGTTATTTGCTTTTCAAACAGCTGAGCAAAACTGAACGTTCTCAGACATTACTCTCTTTACTTATTCTGATCAACACTAAACTGACACACAATATTTTTAGCGCAGCGCAATCTGACGTTCAATAATCCCTACAAAAGAATGGCCCTGACTAGCATTAACTTATACCTTTCACAAATCACTTACCTCACAAAAATCTTCGTTACTCGAACTACTGGCTTGCAATACAGCGAGCGCCACTACTGCCAGCTAAAAAAAAGATTCAAACTACTGAAGGCACTAACTACTGATAGGCATAGTTAGCAAATGAAAGATTTTGATAGTGAACAATCAATGTATTTACCTTAATAGTGTTCAAAAGTCATAATATCTATATCAGTCCATGATATCCAATATTACAAATTTACTGTCTCTGTCCAGATCATCCGCTCTCAAAATTCCGCCATCTCTCTCCCCACATCCACCATTGCTGGCGGCTCACGTCCAACTGCGCAACGCTACGCACTGTTAACAGCCAACTGCCAAACACTACAATGGCAGACAACAATGCAAACGAGCCACAGATTGCACAAAGCACAGCCAGTGATTTTCATACAGAGCGATACGTGGCGGTGGCGTTACCAATATAAGAACCTAAACAGCCTACTTACAAGCTGCCCATGCAGCTTCAACACGATACCACATTTCATCAAGAGTAGTGACTGGCGTATTGTGACAAGTCAGTTGCTCGGCCACCATTGACCAGACGTTTTCAATTGGTGAGAGATCTGGAGAATCTGCTGGCCAGGGCAGCAGTCGAACATTTTCTGTATCCAGAACGGCCCGTACAGGACCTGCAACATGCCGTCATGCATTATCCTGCTGAAATGTAGGGTTTCGTAGGGATCGAATGAAGGGTAGAGCCATGGGTCGTAACACATCTCAAATGTAACGTCCTCTGTCCAAAGTGCCATCAATGCAAACGAGAGGTGACAGAGACGTGTAAGCAATGGCACCCCACACCATCACGCCGGGTGATACGCCAGTGTGGCGATGACGAATAGACGCTTCCAATGTGCGTTCACCGCCATGTCGCCAAACACGCATGCGACCATCATGATGCTGTACACAGAAGCTGGATTCACCCGCAAAAATGACGTTTTGCCATTCGTGCACCCAGGTTCGTCGTTGAGAACGCCATCATCGCAGGCGCTCCTGTCTGTGATGCAGCGTCAAGGGTAACCGCAGCCATGGTCTCCGAGCAGATAGCCCATGCTGCTGCAAACGTCGCCGAACTGTTCGTGCAGATGGTTGTTGTCTTGCAAACGTCCCCATCTGCTGACTCAGGGATTGAGACGTGGCTGCACGATCCGTTATAGCCATGCCATAAGATGCCTGCCATCTCGACTGTTAGTGATACGAGGCCGTTGGGATCCAGCACGGCGTTCCGTATTACCCTTCTGAACCCACCGATTCCATATTCTGCTAACAGTCATTGGATCTCGACCAACCCGAGCAGCAATGTCGCCATACGATAAACCGCAATCGCGATAGGCTACAATCCGACCTTTATCAAAGTCGGAAACGTGATGGTACGCATTTCTCCTCCTTACACAAGGCATCACAACAACGTTTCACGAGGCAACGCCGGTGAATTGCTGTTCGTGTATGAGAAATCGGTTGGGAACTTCCCTCATGTCAGCACGTTGTAGGTGCCGCTACCGGCGCCAGCCTTGTGTGAATGCTCTGAAAAGCTAATCATTTGCATATCACAGCATCTTCTTCCTGTCGGTTAAATTTCGCGTCTGTAGAACGTCATCTTCATGGTGTAGCAATTTTAATGGCCAGTAGTCTAGATTGACTGATAGGGATTGAAGAGGTTCTTCGCAGAATCGAGGAGGAAAGGAATGTACGGAAAACACTGACAAGAAGAAGGGACAGGATGATAAGACATGTGTTAAGACATCATGGAGTAACTTCTACGTTACCAGAGGGAGTTGTAGAGTAAGGAATTCGCGGCAGATTGCATCAAGCCAGTCAGAGAACTGATGACAAAGAAAAAGATATCGACAGTCTGTAAACTGTAAACTGACATTCCATCAGCGAGTATCTCTCTCGTTGCTTCACGGAACATGGTGGGTAAATAAGTAAAATAAGCGCACTTCAGATGAGCAGTGGGTGCGAAGAATAGTGGAGACGAAGACGCAGGCAACGAGAGACACGATGATACCTCCCTCCGCACTGGGGGACACGCTGCGGGGTGTAGCGGCCGCTGTCAGGCTGAGTCGTCCTTGGCGCACAGCTTCCCCTCCGCAGGCACAGGCCCAGCGGCACCTGCACCTCTGGGCAGTTTGTGCAACTGGGAGCTCAATTTCATACGGCGCGGGCTGGCGTTGCGAATAGCCCTGCGGCCGCACAATTGCGAGCGGCCGGCGTCCTATCACGTTCCCCGTAAAGTGCGGACGCTGTGAAACCCCAGACGAGCAGCATTTGGCCGTCGCCGGCATGCATCGCTGCCAACACTCTACCAGTAACACAGCACTGCAGCAGGAGATATTTTGACGGTAGTCTGATCCACTTATCGGATTTCCGCCCTTGTCATACTGGGCGAATTGTAGCATTACGAACTTTAGTCTTTTTGGCATGTTGAAATCCATTGTTTTGTAGTGCACCCCGATAGCTGAGTGGTCAGCGTGACGGACGCGGGTTCGATTCCAGGCAGGGCCGGGGATTTTCTCCGCTCAAGGACTGTGTGTTGTGTTGCCTTCATCATCATTTCATCCAAATCCGGCGTGCAGGTCGCCCAATGTGGCGTCGAATGTAATAAGACCTGCCCTGTAAGAGGCCTTCCAGCCACTGGCACCAGAAGCTCATTGCCATTGTTTTGTACACACATCGAAAAAAGTGTTGCATCGGCTCGGTTACGAGATCTCCTGAGCACTGACATTGAATGTGCATATTGCATCAATAACACAGTCCTTCGGATTGTTCATAGATGTCACTCAAACCGCACAAAAATGTAAACAACCATGCATGCACGGTGCCTCTACGACAGAGTAGGTAAAATTACTGATCATTCCAATCGTAACACCAGGAAGTACACGTCTCTAGTTCAGCTATGCTTATTAGCTCAGTTCAGAAGTTTGATCGTGTCCGCATTGTTACGTTGTCAGGAACGACCCTCACCAAGGGAAGTTCCCAGTCTTCTCTTAGTGAACCAAAGTGATGTTCTGACATGGAGGTGGTAAAGAGGTACATGGACTGTTGATGACTCGGTTCGCTCAACTCGGAGGAACACTGAGAGTAACGTCACAATGCTGAATAATGATTTTAGTGCAGCCACAGAATTTCATGTTTAGACTCAGACTGTACGAAATAGGCTAATGATGTGCAACTTCACTCCTAACGACCACTGCGAGATCCAACTTTGACACCTAGACACCATGCAGCGCGTTTCAGATGGGCCCAACAACATGCTGAAAGGACTGGCCAGAATTAGCATCTAAGTCTATTCATAGATGAGACTCGCATATGCCTTCAACCAGACAATCGTCAGAGACGTTTTTGGAGGAAATCTGCTGAGCCTGAACGTCCTGTGAATGCAGCAAGGTGGTGGTTCCCTGATGTTTTGGAGTGGCATTGTGTAGGGTCAATGTTCGCCATGGTGATCATTGAAAGCAATCAAACAGCTATACGATTCAGGGGGTGACTTCCTCCGAAGTATAGTGCAATAATAGCACCATCATTTCGGAGAGGGATTCGGCGTAATGAATGACATTTCTCGCCCTCATCGTGCACTGCTTGTGAATGCCTTCCATCGTGATAATGATATCGCAAGATCAGAATGTACAGCATGTTCTCCAGTCATGAACCCTTCGAAAAATGTTGAAAAGAGCTGTTGTTGGGCGAGACGACCCACCAAACAATCTGAGAGATCTACGTACAATCGCCGTTGAGGAGTAGGACTTCCTGGGCCAACAGTGCCTTGATAATCTAGTGGACAGAACCCGTCGACGAATGCAGGCATGCATCAAAGCAAGAGGACGTGGTACCGGGTATTTGAGGTACTGGTGTATGATGCAATCTGGAAGACAAATTCAGAAATTCTAGATTATTGTTGTACAACTTGCAATTTTTGTTTTCATGCAATAAAGGGAGATGATATCTTGTTTTCGAGTATCTCTACTCCAGTTTTATGTAACGGGTCAGTAATGCCTAGAACCGCAGTGATGCATCACTTTCCTCGTATGTGTAGTTGTCTTTCGCCAACGGCCTTGCCGCAGTAGTAACACCGGTTGCCGTCAGATCACCGAAGTTAAGCGCTGTCGGGCTGGGCTAACACTTAGATGGGTAACCATCCCGTCTGCCGAGCGCTGTTGGCAAACTGGGTGCACTCAGCCATTGTGAGGCGAACTGAGGAGCTACTTGATTGAGAAGTAGCGGCTCCGGTCTCGGAAACTGACATACGGCCAGGAGAGCGGTGTGCTGATCACATGCCGCTCCATATCCGCATCCAGTGACGCCTGTAGGCTGAGGGTGACACGGCGACCGGTCGGTTCCGTTGCGCCTTCATGGCCTGTTCGCGAGGCGTTTAGTAGTTTGGTAGTTGTCTTTCTGTTGTAACAGATATAAAATTTTTTGTATGTGCTACCTTAATATGTATACACATTAGTGTGTTGGCTGTTTTTTCTCTGTGACGAACAATCTTCCCACAAACACGTCACATAATTTTCTACCTGATTTTTTTCTGCACGGTCGTAACTGCACCACTATATGGACTATTTTCCAGTGTAGACTAACTGTTAAGCATTCGAGTGTCCGTACTTGAACTCTTTACCTGCTGCCTAGAAGAAAATAATCATTGATGGCTTGCTCTTATCGCATATACTTGCAGGTACTCACCAAGCTAAAAACATACTGCTACTAGTAGCTATAATTATTATTCTGAAAATGAAGCAAATATTGACTTAATGTTGTCCAGTGTAATTTTCTAAGTCACTAATAAACGTATCTGTACTTATACCTGCTAAGTTTCAGTAATTTGAAGGCAGATTTTTTAACAGATCAAAAGTCTTGTGACGGGCTAGCACGTGAACTTGGAAGTAGGCTGTTTATGTTTTCTTATTGGCAACGTTACGTAGCGCTCTGTATGAAAATCACTGGCTGTGCTGTGTGCAGCCTGTGGCTAGTTTACATTGTTGTCTGCCATTGTAGTGTTGGGCAGCTGGACGTGAACAGTGCGTAGCGTTGCGTGGTTGGAGGTGAGCCGCCAGCAGTGGTGGATGTGGGAAATGAGATGGCGGATTTTTGAGTACAGAATGGATGTGTAGAAAGTCATGAACTGCTATATATATTATGACTATTAAGGTAAATACATTGTTTGTTCTCTATTAAAATCTTTCATTTGCTAACTATGCCTATCAGTAGTTAGTGCCTTCTGTAGTTTGAATCTTTTATTTAGCTGGCAGTAGTGGCGCTCGCTGTATTGCGGTAGTTCGAGTAACGGAGATTTTTGGTGAGGTAAGTGATTTGTGAAAGGTATAGATTAATGTTAGTCAGGACCATTCTTTTGTAGGGATTTTTGAAAGTCATATTGCGTTGAGCTAAAAAAATATTGTGTGTCAGTTTAAGCACAGTCATGTATAATTGTTGAAAGGGGACGTTTCAAACTCATAACCCTTTCGCTTACGGTGCTCTTACCGACTGCGCTATTTCTCTGTGATAACACTCCTTCCCGGAGTGCTAGTATTGTAAAATATATAGGGCAGCTTCCACGACATTTTGAGAGTAAGTGAGGGATGCTGGTGGAATTGCAACCATGAGGGCGAGTAGCGAGTCCTGCCTGGATAGCTCAGCTGGAAATATCAATGACCGTGGTAGGCAACGACAGTATTGCTCAGGAAGTTTCTCGGCCGTCGTTCCAGTACTGAAAGCGGCAGGCCTAACTTCATTTACAATTCACAACGCTACCTTATCATTCGTTCATGGACATACAGACAAAAATCACCGTTCACAAGTAAAAACTAAGCCGTCTCCTCGCCCTTGCACGCTGACGTCAGCTGTTGCGAATTAATAACTTTGAGTTTTAGTTCACACTCGCGTCGTTAGCCATTTAGTACTCTGTAATCATTCATTACCTTAACAATGTCCTTTTACTGCAGATTTTGGACCATTAAAAAGTACTTTTATTGATTGTGTTCTACCTTAAGCTGGTACTCAATTTATTCTTTATTTTACGACCGGTTTCGGCAAAAGGACGTTTCTCGACACCTGTTATACACTCACGATAGCTACAGGAAAATTTCGGGCGAAAGGAATGTTTCAAACCGTAATAAAAATACAAGGAAATTTTTGTTAACAGCAAGAGTTACATGTATATGTATATCTATATCTATACTACTATAAAAAAGGCAGGTCCTAATTTTATGTTGTTACTTAAAATCTCCAAAAGTTGTTGACCGGTTTACATCAGATTTTTTAGCGTTACTCTAATAAACGCTGGGACCGACGCATGTTACACATCAAAAAAAGGTTTGCATCACCTTCATTCCGAGAGTTTCGGAACCTGTACAGAAAATTGAAATAGAGATCAACGTAAACATAATTTCCGCCCTTTTTATTGCTCATGAAAACCATACACTGCATGTTGTACCACCATACAGCGAGACCTTCAGAGGTGGTGGCCCACATTGCTGTACACACCGGTACCTCTAATACCCAGTAGCACGCCATATTGCATCGATGCATGCCTGTATTCGTCGTTGTATACTATCCACAAGTTCCTGAAGGCACTGTTGGTCAGAATTGTCCCACTCCTCACCGGCGATTCGGCATAGATCCCTCAGAGTGGTTGGTGGGTCACGTCGCCCATAAACAGCCCTTCTCAATCTATCCCAGGCATGTTCGATAGGGCTCATATCTGGAGAACATGCTGGCCACTCTATTCGAGCGATGACGTTATCCTGAAGGAAGTCATTCACAAGATGTGCCTCGCCAATATGCTGCCGATGTGGTTGCACTATCGGTCGAAGGATGGCATTCACGTATCGTACAACCGTTACGGCGCCTTCCATGAACACCAGCGGCGTACATCGGACCCACGTAACGCCACGCCAAACCAGCAGGGAACCTCCAACTTGCTGCACTCCCTGTGCAGTATGTCTAAGGCGATCAGCCTGACCAGGTTGCCTCCAAACACGTCTTCGACGATTGTCTGGTTAAAGGCATATGCGACACTCATCGGTAAAGAGAACGTGATGCCAATCCTGAGCTGTGCATTCGGCAAGTTGTTGGGCCCAACTGTACCGCGCTGCATGGTGTTGTGGTTGCAAAGATGGACCTCGCCATGGACGACGGAAGTGAAGTTGCGCATCATGCAGCCTATTGCGGACAGTTTGAGTCTTTACCCGACGTCCTGTGGCTGTACGAAAGGCATTATTCAACATGGTGGCGTTGCTGTCAGGGTTCCTCCGATCCAATCCTTAGGTAGCGGTCATCCACCTTGGGCGGCCTGAGCAAGGCATGTCATCGATAGTTCCTGTCTCTCTGTATCTTCTCCATGTCAGAACAACATCGCTTTGGTTCACTCCTAGACGCCTGAACACTTCCCTTGTAGAGAGCCCTTCCTGGCACAAAGTAACAATGCGAACTTGATCGAACCACGGTATTGACAGTCTAGGCATGGTTGAACTACAGACAACACGAGCCGTATACCTCCTTCCTGGTGGAAATACTGGAACTGGAACTCCTCCGTCTAACAGACGCTGATCATGCACTGTTGTTTACATCTTTGGGCAGGTTTAGTGACATCTCTAAACAATAAAATGGGCTGTGTCTGTGATACAATATCCACAGTCAACGTATGTCTTCAGTTCTCTGAACTAGGGTGACGCAAAACGTTTTTTGATGTGTGTATATATCTCGAAGCGTTCCTCACCGACTTATTTCAAATTTATACGCGATAGACTAATAAATACGCCGACAGACATGTGCATAATCATGTATGTAATATAAAGCTCATGTGGAAAAGCAGTTCGAAGCAAAGAAGGGAAAACTGAAAGGTGGAAGGAGTATATAGGAGATGTAAACTAGGAAAACGAACTTGCAGGCAATATTATAGAAATGGAAAAGGACGTAGATGAAAATGTGATGGTATATATGTTAACGCGAAAAGAATTTGATAGAGCAGTGAAAGATCTAAGTCGAAACAAGGTCCCAGTAGTAGATGACATTCCGTCAGAGCTACTCATAGCTTTGGGAGAGCCAGTCACGACAAAACTCTTCCATATGGTGTGCAATATGTAGGATGGAAGTTAGCATGCTTGGTGGTGATGTTTGTTAATCTGAGATTTATTTCACCTGACTAGCATGGTCGCTAAATGAAATGCTGTAATATGATTCAAAATAATTTTGGTTATTATTACTTTGTATTGGTGCCACTGGTTAGTCACTTGAGAGCAGGGGTGCCAAACAAATTACATTAATTAGGATGTGCAGCGTGCTAACGGCCGCCTAACGTTTGTTAAGCAGGCCACGACATTTATACTTCACTAAGATACGTTGCCCACAAAGACAGTCCTGCTCTTCCGCTCTCGACGTTCTTCTTGTAAGCTCTTGCGGGAGGAAACAAAGAGATAAAGTAATTTTGGAGAAGAAAAGGTTCTTTGTAAACAAGAAAAGGGATCTACCAATATACTGAAATGTAACTGAGCGGTGCATTCTTCCCTAAGGAAGCACGTATTACATCAGCAAGCGACTGCTATTACAGTAGTCCTTGGCACCTTAGTCGAATCCGAGAGCACACGAATGGAATAGTACGAGGCTAATATCTTCTCTTCCACGCCATATGATGAATGATAATCCTTCATTCTATGTCATATTATTTTTCATTGTGAAACAGTCCCTACTTCTTAGATTAGTTTGATATACGACAGCCACTTCTAGTACAATACACCTATACTGGAAAGACACAGAATTTAGATATCGGTTAGAGTAATCGTAAATAGTTTATTTTGCACTGCCACACGGGTCTTTTAAGAATGAAATCACAACTCGCTCGCCTACATATTCAAACATGAATCAATGAATTGGGATTCTCTTTCTACGTATTCGGCCAGACGGCCATCTTACGTGCTGAGATTTTGAAAGCATGTTGGAAATTCACACCAGCGCTGATCGATTCATCAAATAACTTGCCTATTACGATGAGACAGCATCTTGATTACTGTGCGCGGTTCTGTCGTTGTTGTAAAGTTCGTCACAGTTTGATGACACTTTGTACCACACAATCGAAGTCATTTCCTCGCATACTCGTTTATTGCTGTATATTAATAGCGGAGTAACCTGTCGCTACTCAACTGTTGTTCCAGATATTCGGAGCAGTGTCTGGAAACCCTTTGTACTTTGTAAGTACTTAATGACCGCGTAAACTGAACGTTTTAGCCGAGCGGTCAGATACGGGTCTGGGTCAGTGACCACCCAAAAGCGACTCTGGATCGAGAACGCCAATGCCTAAATTGGCATCGCCTCCACTGTACCACACATGAGATTGACAGAGTACATCGATGAAGTTCAAAGAAGGGCAGCTCGTTTTGGATTACCGCGAAATAGGGCAGAGAGTGTCACTGAAATGATGCAGGATTTGGGGTGGACATAATTAAAACAAAGGCGTTTTTCGTTGCGGCGGAATCCTCTTACGAAATTCCAATCACCAACTTTCTCATCCGAATGCGAAAAGATTTTGTTCACGCCGACCTACATAGGGAGAAACTACCACCATGATAAAATAAGGGAAATCAGAGCTCGTACGGAAACATATAGGTGTTCGTTCTTTCCGTGCGCTATACGTAATTGGAATAATAGAGAATTGTGAAGGTAGTTCGATGAACCCTCTTCCAGGCACTTAAATTTGATTTCCAGCGTATCCATGTAGACGTAGATGTAGATGTAGATATACTGTACCTAAGACCATCGCGCCGATGTCTAGTCAGGTAGCCACCCAATTTAGAAATTTCATAAAAGAATGTGAAATGTAAAAGGGGAAATCGTTTTCTCTAGCACTGTCCTTAATTACCTTCATTAGATAACTATTAAATTATATTTTTCTCAACATGAGGGACTAAGAATAATTGTGACTAATTTTGTCTTCATGACGATAACTCGCAATATCTCACATCAAGGTCACACGGTGGTTACCAGCAGAAATATCAATTCTGCGCTCTTTCTTGTTACCGGAAAGGAATTCTTACGTTATAATTCTGTCAGAGACAACAAAGGATTTGGAAGAGCAGTTGAATGGTATGGGATGTAAGGTGTACATTTACAAAAGCAAAACAAGGATTAAGAAATCTAGTCGAATTAAACTGTGTGATGCTGAGGGAATTAGACTAGAAAACGAGACACTTAAAATAGTAGACGAGTTTTGTTATTAGGGTAGCATAATAAATAATTATCTTCGAAGTAGAGAGGATACAAAATGTGAGCGGCAAGCGTTTCTGAAGAAGAGAAATTTGTTAACGTCGAATATATATTAAAGTTTTAGGAAGTCTTTTCTGAAAATATTTGTGTGGAAGTGAAACATGGACAATAAAGAGTTTAAACAAGAAGAAAATATAAGATTTTGAAATGTGGAGCTACAGAAGGCTGCTAAAGACTGGGCAGACCATATAACTAATGACGAGGTACTGCACAGAATCAGGGATGAAAGATAGTTGTGGCACATCCTCACCAGAAGAAGAGATGGCTGGTAGGACACATTCTGAGACATCAAGTGATCACCAATTCGGTACTGGAGGAAAGTGCGTGTGTGTGTAGAGGAGGGGGGGGGGGGGGGAATCGTAGAGGTAGACTCAGATGAACACAGTAGGCAGATTCAGAAGGACGTAGGTTGCAGTAGTAATTCGGAGATGAAGAGGCTTGCAGAGGAGCATTGCGAGCTGATCAATCCAGTCTTTGGACTGCTTGTCAAAAATGTGAAAATGTTCTTGATGGATTTACTTCAATTTTTTGTACAATACTGTAATAAATACTCAGACGGACATAAACTATCTATTTTTTAAACAACACTGTTCAGGTTTTCTGTTAAAACGTATTGCGAGAAAAGCGATATGCTGTGCCGTGAAAATTTGCGGTTTAGTTTTCTTTTTCGAAATTAATTTTAACTACATATCGTTGCATTTGGATCATTAGACAAAATGTTTCTACTATACATGTTTTTTCTCCTTGTGTATAATTTTAAACAACTTTGGATAGACAACTATGTGCTGCTTCGTTTTATTCTTGCAGCAGGTTTTAACAGAAAACAGGAAATTAGCATTTGAGGCTTATCAGCTTATGATTATAATTCAACCACAGACTCCGCATCGTCAGAAACTTTGTAGTCCTGTCCGTTCACAGATAGAAACCATGCGAATTACTGTCATTGAAGCTACTATTGTCACACACGCAGCAGTTAGATATGTCTCTCTCCCACCCCGTAAACCAGCAATACCAGTCGATTTAGTCATTCATTCTAAGCGGTTTTAGTTTCCAACCACGGTATCCTTTTCAACACCAATAAACAAGGCTCATTGTCAGAGAGAGAGGGAGAGAGAGAGAGAGATAGAGAAGATGGAGGGAGGCAATGCACAGAAAAGGGGCCATAAAATGAACATAGCGAGGGGAAAGGAAGAGATGGACAAAGAATGTGGGGGGAGGAGACTGACAGAGGGAGGAGGACGTGATGGGCAGAGAATAAAATGGGGGTCAGGACTAGTAGATGGACAGGGAGGGGGTGGAGGGGAGATTAGGATGTACATTCATTTCCCATACATATTAAGCAATTGCGACGCTTTCTCGGTTTCACTTGTAAGCTATAAAAGAGCAGTGTCAGAAATCAGTCATATTGTGGACATCCGTGGTATGTTAGTTACAGACGACTATACAAAGAATACACTAAGCAAAACTGTGGAGATTTGCTTTCAAGAATAGTGTTATGATTGTAACAATAAATCAAGGATATTTTCAATATATTTTCTGTTTTTGAGTTCGAGTTGTTCAATCAAAATGGAATTTAGACCGCTAGCATAATTTTGAAAAGAATAGTGCTATGGTAACCACAATGTTCCGCCTACCTCTATCTAATAACATTGAAACAGAACTGTATCCGTATATACAGCCATAGGAACTCGGTACAGAATTGAAAGAGCTAGTCAAACCTATAGCTATAAGAAAAATAACAGCTATACGATAAATGGTAAAGAAATCAGGTTAATAAATGAATAGAAAAAAAAAACAGAAACCAGAATACGCAATCTTGCCATACATCCGGAAAATATCTGACAAAATTAGTTAAATATTTCTTAAAACAGCAGTAAAAATTAGTTTTCGGATTGAAAATGAAATTCAGTCTCATAGACATAGAAATGATCCCGATGCCTGACTATCATCAATCAGACATGTACAAGTATATATTGCAATGATTGCAATGAATATTACGTTGGACACACCGGTAGAGGTATATGTATACGACGCAAACAACATTTTTACGCCGATAAAAGCAATCCATGGATATTTGCTATACCATAAATGCGACAAAAAACATGTAGTGGATAAACTGAAAATAGTATTACTATTTTTTAAAGCTTCGCAGTATGCTGAAGATCCAAATTCTATTTTGAATTAACAACTCCAACTCAAAAAATTATATATATCTAAAACTTTCGTGATATATTGGTACAAAGGTAACACTCGTCTTGAAGGCAAGTCTTTGCCATTTTATTTAGTGTATTCTTCGGATAGTAATCTGTAATTGTCACTCCAGATATTTAGGTCTGCATGATTAAAAATTATTTGTAAATATTATAATTTCGACGGTGTGTTTTGTTGTTGTGGTCTTTCCTGAGACTGGCTTGATGCAGCTCTCCATGCTACTCTATCCTGTGCAAGCTTCTTCATCTCCCAGTACCTACTGCAGCCTACATTATTCTGAACCTGCTTAGTGTATTCATCTCTTGACCTCCCTCTACGATTTTTACCCTCCACGCTGCCCTCCAGTATTAAATTGGTGATCACTCGCTGTCTCAGAACATGTCCTACCAACCGATCCCTTCTTCTAGTCAAGTTGTGCCATAAGCTCCTCTTCTCCCTAATTCTATTCAATACCTCCTCATTAGTTCTACCTACCTAATCTTCAGAATTCTTCTGTAGCACCACATTTCGAAAGCTTCTATTCTCTTCGAGTCTAAACTATTTATTGTTCACGTTTCACTTCCATACATGGCTACACTCCATACAAATATTTTCAGAAACGACTTCCTGACACTTAAATCTATATTCGATGTTAACAAATTTTTCTTCTTCAGAAACGCTTTCCTTGCCATTGCCAGCCTACATTTTATACCCTCTCTACTTCGACCATCATCAGATATTTTGCTCCCCAAATAGCAAAACTCCTTTACTACTTTAAGTGTCTCATTTCCAAATCTAATTCCCTCAGCATCACCCGACTAAATTCGACTATCCTCGTTTTGCTTTTGTTGATGTTCATCTTATACCCTCGTTTCAAGACACTGTTCATTCCGTTCAACTGCTCTTCCAAGTCCTTTGCTGTCTCTGACAGAATTACAATGTCATCGGCGAACCTCAAAGTTTTTATTTCTTCTCCATGGATTTTAATACCTACTCCGAACTTTCCTTCTGTTTCCTTTACTGCTTGCTCAATATACAGATTGAATAGCATCGGGGATAGGCTACAACCTTGTCTCACTCCCTTCCCAACCACTGCTTCCCTGTGTTTTATAGATACATAACTCCAGCTCTTGACAAAAATTATTGCTCGTATTTTTATTACAATATTCAAAAGCCCTTTTTGCCAGAAATTTTGCCGTGTTTATGGTGCTGGAAAATGTTTCTCGACGGAAACTGGTTGCAAAATAATGAACTGAACAGCAACTTAAGGTGTAACATAGTGTTATTTCTACATAAAAACAAAACCATGACCAATAGGCTACAATAGCCGGCCGAAGTGGCCGTGCGGTTCTAGGCGCTCCAGTCTGGAACCGGGCGACCGCTACAGTCGCAGGATCGAATCCTGCCTCGGACATGGATGTGTGTGATGTCCTTAGGTTAGTTAGGTTTAATTAGTTCTAAGTTCTAGGCGACTGATGACCTTAGAAGTTAAGTCGCATAGTGCTCAGAGCCATTTTTGAACAGGCTACAATAAGGAAATGCAAAACATGGAAGAGTAACGTGAACAGGCAGAAAGTATACTGGAAGAGATATATTAGTGATGATTATTGCATATATATCTACACTCCGCAAGCCATGTTGCGGTGTGTGGTGGAGGGTACCTTGGTAATACAATCATTTTGCTGCCTCTCTGATGCGTTCGCGAACGACTGTCCATATACTTACGTGTGAGACCTCATGTCCCCTATTGTCTGGTAGTAGTCGTTTTGTGAGAGGTACTGTGGAGGTAGTAACATGTTGCCCAACTATTCCTGAACGTATACTCTCGGAATTTAGCAAGTAACTCTCCCCGTGATACACGTACGCAACGCCTCTCTAGCTGCGTCTGCCGCTGAAGCACACAATGCGATCAAAAGTATCCGGACACCCCTAAAAACATACGTTTTTCGTATTAGGTGCATTGGGCTGCCGCCTACTGCCAGATACTGTATATCAGCGACTCCAGTAGTCGTTAGACATCGTGATAGAGCAGGATGGGTCTCTCCGCGGAACTCACGGACTTCGAACGTGGTCAGGTGATTGGGTGTCACTTGTGTCATACGTCTGTACGCGAGATTTCCACACTCCTAAACATCCCTACGTTCCCTGTTTCCGATGTGATCGTGAAGTGGAAACGTGAAGGGACACGTAAAGCACAAAAGCGTCCCGGCCGACCTTGTCTGTTGACTGACAGAGACCGCCGACAGTTGAAGAGGGTCGTAATGTGCAATAGGCAGACATTTCTTCAGACCAACACACAGGAATTCCAAACTGCATCAGGATCCCCTGCAAGTACTATGAAAGTACACAGGTCTGTGTGTGTGTGTGTGTGTGTGTGTGTGTGTGTGTGTGTGTGTTTATAGACAGGACGTCAAACTTTTTTATGAAGAGCCAGTACTGACACTGTGGCGCTGCATACGTACAGATCTTATTATTAATTAGTACTGTTACTGTAGTATATATACAGGGTGTTTCAAAAATGACCGGTATATTTGAAACGGCAATAAAAACTAAACGAGCAGCGATAGATATACACCGTTTGTTGCAATATGCTTGGGACAACAGTACATTTTCAGGCGGACAAACTTTCGAAATTACAGTAGTTACAATTTTCAACAACAGATGGCGCTGCAAGTGATGTGAATGATATAGAAGACAACGCAGTCTGTGGGTGCGCCATTCTGTACGTCGTCTTTCTGCTGTAAGCGTGTGCTGTTCACAACGTGCAAGTGTGCTGTAGACAACATGGTTTATTCCTTAGAACAGAGGATTTTTCTGGTGTTGGAATTCCACCGCCTAGAACACAGTGTTGTTGCAACAAGACGAAGTTTTCAACGGAGGTTTAATGTAACCAAAGGACCGAAAAGCGATATAATAAAGGATCTGTTTGAAAAATTTCAACGGACTGGGAACGTGACGGATGAACGTGCTGGAAAGGTAGGGCGACCGCGTACGGCAACCACAGAGGGCAACGCGCAGCTAGTGCAGCAGGTGATCCAACAGCGGCCTCGGGTTTCCGTTCGCCGTGTTGCAGCTGCGGTCCAAATGACGCCAACGTCCACGTATCGTCTCATGCGCCAGACTTTACACCTCTATCCATACAAAATTCAAACGCGGCAACCCCTCAGCGCCGCTACCATTGCTGCACGAGAGACATTCGTTAACGATATAGTGCACAGGATTGATGACGGCGATATGCATGTGGGCAGCATTTGGTTTACTGACGAAGCTTATTTTTACCTGGACGGCTTCGTCAATAAACAGAACTGGCGCATATGGGGAACCGAAAAGCCCCATGTTGCAGTCCCATCGTCCCTGCATCCTCAAAAAGTACTGGTCTGGGCCGCCATTTCTTCCAAAGGAATCATTGGCCCATTTTTCAGATCATCACGCTACTGCATCACGCTATCTGGACAGTCTTCGTGAATTTGTCTCGGTACAAACTGCCTTAGACGACACTGCGAACACCTCGTGGTTTATGCAAGATGGTGCCCGATAACATCGCACGGCCGACGTCTTTAATTTCCTGAATGAATATTTCGATGATCGTGTGATTGCTTTGGGCTATCCGAAACATACAGGAGGCGGCGTGGATTGGCCTCCCTATTCGCCAGACATGAACCCCTGTGACTTCTTTCTGTGGGGACACTTGAAAGACCAGGTGTACCGCCAGAATCCAGAAACAATTGAACAGCTGAAGCAGTACATCTCATCTGCATGTGAAGCCATTCCGCCAGACACGTTGTCAAAGGTTTCGGGTAATTTCATTCAGAGACTACGCCATATTATTGCTACGCATGGTGGATATGTGGAAAATATCTTACTATAGTGTTTCCCAGACCGCAGCGCCATCTGTTGTTGAAAATTGTAACTACTGTAATTTCGAAAGTTTGTCTGCCTGAAAATGTACTGTTGTCCCAAGCATATTGCAACAAACGGTGTATTTCTATCGCTGCTCATTTAGTTTTTATTGCCGTTTCAAATATACCGGTCATTTTTGAAACACCCTGTATATATATATATGGTGTTACAAGAAGGTACTGCCAAACTTTCAGAAAACATTCCTCACACACAAAGAAAGAAAATATGTTATGTGGACACGTGTCCGGAAACGCTTACTTTCCATGTTAGAGCTCATTTTATTACTTCTCTTCAAATCACATTAATCATGGAATGGAAACACACAGCAACAGAACGTACCAACGTGACTTCAAACACTTTGTTACAGGAAATGATCAAAATGTCCTTCGTTAGCGAGGATAGATGCATCCAACCTCCGTCGCGTGAAATCCCTGATGCGCTGATGCAGCCCTGGAGAATGGCGTATTGTATCACAGCCGTCCACAATACGAGCACGAATAGTCTCTACATTTGGTACCGGGGTTGCGTAGACAAGAGCTTTCAAATGCCCCCATAAATGAAAGTCAAGAGGGTTGAGGTCAGGAGAGCGTGGAGGCCATGGAATTGGTCCGCCTCTACCAATCCATCGGTCACCGAATCTGTTGTTGAGAAGCGTACGAACACTTCGACTGAAATGTGCAGGAACTCCATCGTGCATGAACCGCATGTTGTGTCGTACTTGTAAAGGCACATGTTCTAGCGGCACAGGTAGAGTATCCCGTATGAAATCATGATAATGTGCTCCATTGAGCGTAGGTGGAAGAACATGGGGCCCAATCAAGACATCACCAACAATGCCTGCCCAAACGTTCACAGAAAATCTGTGTTGATGACGTGATTGCACAACTGCGTGCGGATTCTCGTCAGCCCACACATGTTGATTGTGAAAATTTACAATTTGATCAGGTTGGAATGAAGCCTCATCCGTAAAGAGGACATTTGCACTGAAATGAGGATTGACACATTGTTGGATGAACCATTCGCAGAAGCGTAACCGTGGAGGCCAATCAGCTGCTGATAGTGCATGCACACGCTGTACATGGTACGGAAACAACTGGTTCTCCCGTAGCACTCTCCATACAGTGACGTGGTCAACGTTACCTTGTACAGCAGCAACTTCTCTGACGCTGACATTAGGGTTACCGTGAGCTGCACGAAGAATTGCCTCGTCCATTGCAGGTGTCCTCGTCGTTCTAGGTCTTAACCAGTCGCGAGTCATAGGCTGGAATGTTCCGTGCTCCCTAAGACGCCGATCAATTGCTTCGAACGTCTTCCTGTCGGGACACCTTCGTTCTGGAAATCTGTCTCGATACAAACGTACCACGCCACGGCTATTGCCCCGTGCTAATCCATACATCAAATGGGCATCTGCCAACTCCGCATTTGTAAACATTGCACAGACTGCAAAACCACGTTCGTAATGAACACTAACCTGTTGATACTACGTACTGATGTGCTTGATGCTAGTACTGTAGAACAATGAGTCGCATGTCAACACAAGCACCGAAGTCAACATTAACTTCCTTCAATTGGGCCAACTGGCGGTGAATCGGGGAAGGACAGTACATACTGACGAAACTAAAATGAGCTCTAACATGAAAATTAAACGTTCCCGGACACATGTCCACATAAGATCTTTTCTTTATTTGTGTGTGAGGAATGTTTCCTGAAATTTTGACCGTAACTTTTTGTAACACCCTGTACATACTACTGGCCATTAAAATTGCTACACCACGAAGATTACGTGCTACAGACGCGAGATTTAACCGACAGGAAGAAAATGCTGTGATATACAAATGAGTAGCTTTTCAGAGCATTCACACAAGGCTGGCGCCGGTGGCGGTATCTACAACGTGCTGACATGAGCAAAGTTTCCAACCGATTTATTATACACAAACAGCAATTCACCGGCGTTGCCTCGTGAAACGTTGTTGTGATGCCTCGTGTAAGGAGGAGAAATGCGTGCCATCACGTTTCCGACTTTGATAAAGGTCGGATTGTAGCCTATCGCGATAGCGGTTTATCGTATCGCGACACTGCTGCTCGCGTTGGTCGAGATCCAATGACTGTTTGCGGAATATGGAATCGGTGGCTTCAGGAGGGTAATACGGAACGCCGTGCTGGATCCCAACGGCCTCGTATCACTAGCAGTCGAGATGACAGGCATCTTATCCGCATGACTGTAACGGATCGTGCAGCCACGTCCCTATCCCTGAGTCAACAGATGGGGACGTTTGCAAGGCAACAACCATCTGCACGAGCAGTTCGACGACGTTTGCAGCAGTATGACCTATCAGCTCGGAGACCATGGCTTCGGTTACCCTTGACGCTGCATCACAGACAGGAGCGCCTGCGATGGTGTACTCGACGACGAACCTTTGTGCACGAATGGCAAAACGTCATATTTTCGGATGAATCCACGTTCTGTTTACAGCATCATGATGGTCGCATCCATGTTTGGCGACATCGCGGTGAACGCACATTGGAAGCGTGCATTCGTCATCGCCACACTGGCGCATCACCCGGCGTGATGGTATGGGGTGCCGTTGCTTACGCGTCTCGGTCACCTCTTGTTCGCATTGACGGCACTTTCAACAGTGGACGTTGCATTGCAGATGTGTTACGACCCTTGGCTCTACCCTTCATTCGATCCCTGCGAAATCCTACATTTCAGCAGGATAATGCACGACTGCATGTTGCAGGTCCTGTACGGGCTTTTCTGGATACAGAAAATGTTCGACTGCTCCCCTGGCCGGCACATTCTCCAGATCTCTCACCAATTGAAAACGTCTGGTCAATGGTGGCCGTGCAACTGGCTCGTCACGATACGCCAGTCACTACTCTTGATGAACTGTGGTATCGTGTTGAAGCTGCGTGGGCAGCTGTACATGTACACGCCATCCAAACTCTGTTTGACTCAATGCCCAGGCGTATCAAGGCCGTGGGTGTTCTGGGCACTGATTTCTCAGGATCTATGCACCAAAATTGCGTGAAAACGTAATCGCATGTCAGTTCTAGTATAACATATTAGTGCAATGAATACCCTTTTATCATCTGCATTTCTTCTTGGTGTAGCAATTTTAATGGCCAGTAGTATATACACTCCTGGAAATGGAAAAAAGAACACATTGACACCGGTGTGTCAGACCCACCATACTTGCTCCGGACACTGCGAGAGGGCTGTACAAGCAATGATCACACGCACGGCACAGCGGACACACCAGGAACCGCGGTGTTGGCCGTCGAATGGCGCTAACTGCGCAGCATTTGTGCACCGCCGCCGTCAGTGTCAGCCAGTTTGCCGTGGCATACGGAGCTCCATCGCAGTCTTTAACACTGGTAGCATGCCGCGACAGCGTGGACGTGAACCGTATGTGCAGTTGACGGACTTTGAGCGAGGGCGTATAGTGGGCATGCGGGAGGCCGGGTGGACGTACCGCCGAATTGCTCAACACGTGGGGCGTGAGGTCTCCACAGTACATCGATGTTGTCGCCAGTGTTCGGCGGAAGATGCACGTGCCCGTCGACCTGGGACCGGACCGCAGCGACGCACGGATGCACGCCAAGACCGTAGGATCCTACGCAGTGCCGCAGGGGACCGCACCGCCACTTCCCAGCAAATTAGGGACACTGTTGCTCCTGGGGTATCGGCGAGGACCATTCGCAACCGTCTCCATGAAGCTGGGCTACGGTCCCGCACACCGTTAGGCCGTCTTCCGCTCACGCCCCAACATCGTGCAGCCCGCCTCCAGTGGTGTCGCGACAGGCGTGAATGGAGGGACGAATGGAGACGTGTCGTCTTCAGCGATGAGAGTCGCTTCTGCCTTGGTGCCAATGATGGTCGTATGCGTGTTTGGCGCCGTGCAGGTGAGCGCCACAATCAGGACTGCTTACGACCGAGGCACACAGGGCCAACACCCGGCATCATGGTGTGGGGAGCGATCTCCTACACTGGCCGTACACCACTGGTGATCGTCGAGGGGACACTGAATAATGCACGGTACATCCAAACCGTCATCGAACCCATCGTTCTACCATTCCTAGACCGGCAAGGGAACTTGCTGTTCCAACAGGACAGTGCACGTCCGCATGTATCCCGTGCCACCCAACGTGCTCTAGAAGGTGTAAGTCAACTACCATAGCCAGCAAGATCTCCGGATCTGTCCCCCATTGAGCATGTTTGGGACTGGATGAAGCGTCGTCTCACGCGGTCTGCACGTCCAGCACGAACGCTGGTCCAACTGAGGCGCCAGGTGGAAATGGCATGGCAAGCCGTTCCACAGGACTACATCCAGCATCTCTACGATCGTCTCCGTGGGAGAATAGGAGCCTGCTTTGCTGCGAAAGGTGGATATACACTGTACTAGTGCCGACATTGTGCATGCTCTGTTGCCTGTGTCTATGTGCCTGTGGTTCTGTCAGTGTGATCATGTGATGTATCTGACCCCAGGAATGTGTCAATAAAGTTTCCCCTTCCTGGGACAATGAATTCACGGTGTTCTTATTTCAATTTCCAGGAGTGTATGTCGAGGCCAGAATGGCCAGAACAGTACGACTGGATTATGTCGCAGCTAAGTTATATCGAACGTGAGTAAATTTCAGGTGGTGCTCGTAGAATCAGTACTTCCGTAAGAAAGATAGTAGAAGTGTTTTGGTGTTTCAAGCGGCGCCGTATCGCATATCGAAGCTTTATATCGCATAGGTGGACAGCGGAAATACATCATCTGCAATGTCATAATGCGGACGGAAGTTTGTGTGTGTTGAATGATCGTGATACAGCCATTCAAAACAACAGGACGACAGCTGCGAGTCATTGCAGAACTGAATAACGCACTCGCGGATTACGTCAGAAACGAGAAAACGCGAATGGAGCTGCAAAGGCAGGGAATAGCAGAGCGAGCTGGAATACAAAAGCACACTTCCGTGGTGCAAATCCCCGCGGCAAGAAGACGTGGTGATGAAGCCGTAAAACCTGCAACGAGTACAGCGTGGAAGAAAGTCATTTACTTGGATGAGTCTTCTTTCACATTGTTTGCAACTTCTGGCCGAGTTTACGTCTGGCGTAAGCTGCAGACTGCTTGCTGCCAAGAGTGAAACATGACGGGGATTGGATGATGATTCAGGCAGCCATATTGTGACATTCCATGCTTCACATGGTTACTCTGCACGGTCACAATACTGCTGACGGTTTTGTGACCATTTTGGCTGGTCAGGTTCAGTGTGTGTTGTCCACGATACAGTGCCTGTTCACAGAGCTCGCGTCGTCCAAGACGTGTTTTGTGAGCACGAGGATCAATTTTTGCATCTTCCCTGGCCGCCACTGAACCGTGAATTTACCTTCAAAACCTTTGCTTAACAATTTACTTTATTTACTAGCGATTCATCAAGAACATTTACACATTTAATCACACTATGTGAGTGTGGAAGTTGCCAGTGGGTAACTGATGAAAACAAATTTCTTTCAACAAATGGAAATTTTATTCCTAAAAGCCTTCTTTTTAAACAGATTTAAAATTATAATCTGAAAGCACCCTTTAAATAACAAGTTACAATTTATTTAGAGGTAGAAAGAACAAATGTTGACAGTATGAGCTTTCGGGCTGTGAACCTTGCCGCTCCTTTTTGACACGGCCGTAGTCACAACCGCTCACGACAACCTCTGAAAGACTACACTGGTGCAAATCTGCAACATACCAGATTACTTTAAACTAAAATTTTTCACAACTCACACAAGCACATAAGCTATGCACCCCGTAGGAGGGATGGAAATGGTACAAAACACTAACATTAAAAAATTTAACTTGCCACAGAAGATGCAACTTGATTAAAAAAAAAAAAACTCTTACGGTGGAAGGGTAGCAACTTTATATACTAAAATGACCATTTAAATAAAAACCCATGAAATGCAATCTTACATAAAATATACAAACATGCTCTACATTACACATATACCGCCTCTCAAGATGATAGGCAAGATAAAAACATATTTCAGGAATTCGGCCGTTACACTTCAAGCAACAAATTCGTTAGCACCGAATCCGACAAACATGACATGGCAGATTGACAGGGAGATTACCGAACAACCCGAACCGCAGGTTGCTCTAACTCGCCCCTATCCCACAAGGGAAAAACGGACCACCCAATTCAGAAATAACCACCTTTCTGCGGGTGGGCAAACGGAGAAGAATGGTGGGACAACCCCAAAACAATGTGGCTGGAGACCTGACCAACAAAACAAGTAGAATTTAACAAGTAAATGAAACAACATATCTCCAATCACTTAACTTCTAATAAACTGCGATTTCTGGCGAGGACCTGGCGCAGCACCCCCAACGCTCTCCCGAACCGTCCGCTGCCAGCCGCTTCAACGGACGCAGGAAGGCGCGCCAATCTCCCTTCTCACGGCGCCGCAGCTCGCACCGGCCAGACTGATGTCGTGGTTTGACTCCTGTTGCTCTCGTGTCGACCGCGAAGCCACTACCCCTCGCTATACGGCGCGGCCCACTGGACTCACGTGGCGACCTCACATGCGCCGACGCTCAAGGTGGACAAGTCGTCTTGTGTCTCAGTGCGCGACCGACCAACCGATCGATCCAACCGCCAATGACCGTTGCCCGAGCAACTCGAGCAGAGTGGCGGCCTAACGCACAGATGCTGGAACTCAGCTCCGACCGGGTGACCACTAGCTGAGTTCCGTTACTGGCGGAGTGGCAAGACTCTCATTTGCCGGCTTTAAAGTTTGATCCAAACGACAGACATACTAGCACTTCGACGACAGACAGACACTAACTGCCGCACAAATGCGAACGAGAGACAGACTAGCAAGGAGGGGACGATAGACTGTCCCAGACTGACCCACTAGCGAGCTCATAGCGCCCCTTAAATGCACGTGAACAGGCAACCTTTCCCCTTTCCCACCAGAGGTAGACACCAAAGCACAGCGACGCCACCGCCAGAGACGGAGGGCGACTGCTTCACACAACGCGCTGCGGCACGCTCTTCAAAACAGCAATTTTTACCACGGCTCAGCCACAGTCACCAGGCCTCAATACTATTGAGCCTTTGTGGCCTGCTTTGGAGAGAAGGGTGAGTGATCACCACCTACCTCCATCATCGCTACCTTTGCCACTATTTTTCGGGAACCATGGTGTAAGTCTTGAAAATCAAACGAGACCTGTATTTATTCATTCCGTTACGCCCGGAAGCTGTTTCAAATGTCAACTGTCTTCCTATACTGTATTAGGCATCGCATTGTGTTGTGTTTTTGTGTCTTCTCCTTCATTCCCTATACTTGCATGAAATAAATGCGTGAAAATGCTAGCTCTCCCCAATCAAGAATAGAGCAGCAGCGTTTTGCACGTCGTACAGTTGCGATGTTGGTAAAAGGAGTAACAATAATGTAAACCTGTGGAATACACCTTGATATGATGTGTCAGTTTTTATTCCAATAATCCAATCATTCAGTAACTATATGTACGCTGAAAAGCTGGAATGGAAGGGTTAAAGAGAAGGAGATCCGATAAAGAACAGAGGAGAAAAACCGTTCAAGAAGAATAAAGAAATGATCGACGTTTGGAATTTACGATCCTGTCGACATCAGGCCTATGAAATGGAGCACGTACTCGGAAAGTATGAAAACAGGGAAGGCAAGAGGACATTGCTCTCGTTTAAGGGTGCAGTTGATATTCGCTAGTAAATCTGTTTCCTAATTCAACTGATGTACTTCTTTAACAATTGATGTTAACAACGGTAAATATTCATAGCTAAAGAAATATCTTTTTTATAAACAGTAATAGCGTTTGGCCTACGTTTCAACTAAAATTAATTGGGAATTAGCTAACCAAGAGGCGTCAGAATATTACGTCCCGCTTTGACAGAAGAAAACAACATTCAAATGAAATAACAGTGTATGGACGCTAAATACTGCATAAATTAACTCTTTGAAATTATGCTGCACAAAGCCTTTGAATGCTACCAGAAACTTTCCAGATTTTTTCAGTAAAAATAATTTATGAACAATAAAATAAAAAGCGTTGATACCGCAAATCAAGGCACCACCCTCCGTTATCTGTATTTTTTACTTTTCCTTATTTAGTTATTTGATAAACAGAAACTCTATTAATCGTTTTTCCTTTGGTAAAATTTTTTTATCGCCTCGGTGAAATATTTAAAAGCATTTGTAATTTAGATTAAATTTTAGTATTTTTTTATATTGTCACTGTTAAGCAAATAAGAATACTATTTTGACTGAAATTCACTGTAAGGACTATATTGCATTATTTTGCTTTAATATTCCGTGCGCCTAAAAAAAGAAAGACTTAGGTGCTTCGATTAACCTTGCTTTCGCTTGGCAAGAGAAAATAGTCTACGAAGTTTTCTCACATTTTAATGCTTAGATCATATCTGCTCTTTGTTCAAATTAAAGGAAAGGTGGACTCTCCGATAATTTTTCTATAACTTATTACATAATATTCGTACAGACAAAACATGCGTAAAGTATTATTAAACATTTAAAGACAGTTTAAGCAACACATTGTACAAAGCAAGAATATCCCCCTTGTCATTATTTTTTAATTTACGTTTACTATTCAGATCGAAACAAAAACTAGGTGATAAAGCAAACTGGGATTGTACGAAATTTACCAATAATAAACGAATATTTCAATTGGCAGCTATGATATATTTTGTGGTGACTGACAGCTAAATCGTTCGTAGCTACATTCTTGACATTAATAGATGATTGTTTGTGTCTTTATATTTGGCAACGATTAACATGAGACACTACAGATGTATTACAGTTAGAACTTGAACGTTACAGTCTTGCTTTCTGTTAACGGCTCGTGGTACTAAGAATACTTGCTTTTCATAGGTATGTTTGACACTGATTGGACTACTCCACCCCGTCCTTCCAATTAGCCGGCACACAGCCAGTTCATAGACTAGGAATCACAAAACAGAAATTACTTACATGAGCGTCCATTCTCTACCGATCTAAATTTAAAGAAGTAGTTAAATAAATACTTTGTTACGTCGTATCGCACCTCTGTCCGTGGTCATTACTTGTTGGCTTTACAAGAGCAACTTTACATCATCCGGGACATTGTAAGACGTCATAAAAGCTGTCTCTTACATGGACTGTAATTATGGTATTCGTATTTTCATTTTTAGGAAGTCCCTATAATGAGGTGGCAAAATAGCGAGCAAGTAATTGTGTAAAGAAAATAACCTTAGTAGAAGTTATTACTTCATCACTCACCGTTAACATTTTGGTATGAAAATGGTTGTTTAACCGAAACAGGTGAATCAGTATCAACTAAAAGGAACTTGAATTGTTTATATCAGCTATTACGCGTTGGTTGAATGTAGTGTTTCAGGGTAGAGAACAGGGAATGTGAGAGGTGCAGTGAAAAATGTTTATCACAAAAATACTTAACACAAAGTAATACTGCAGTCCCGGCAAGACACTAACTTCATTCATTTCTTTTTACTTCAGTGTGGAGAAAAACCGTTTAACAGGACACTATTTCGCTTCTTGGACTAACAAATTTGCCTGCTTTCTGCTGTTATGACGTCACCAAGATTTACTGATTTTTTCGTTTGACCAAACATAATAAACCATGATTGCTACTGAAACTTCCTGGCAGACTAAAACCGTGTGCCTGAACGAGACTCGAATTAGGAACCTTCGCGGGAGAGTACTTGTGAAGTCTAGAAGATATGAGATAAAATACTGACGGAAGGAAAGCTGTGAGGATGGATCGTGATCTCTGCTTGGGTAGCTCAGTTTGCAGAGAAATTACCCAACAGAAATAAAGGTCACGAGTTCGACTCTCGCTACTGCACACAGTTTTAATCTGGAAGGGAGTTTCAAATCGTCGCACACTCAGCTGTAGAGTGAAAATTTCTTCATTCATCGTTGCTACTGTTGCTATTTCGCTGCTTCTCTTTGAGTATAACCGTTGTCAAAAAGCGTGCCAGCTTTCAAACTGGTTATGTCGAAAACTGCGGACTGTGGTCTCCGGTCTAGTTTTGCTTTTAAATACAGGTGGAGTAACTTCTTTTTTTTTTAATCGCAATGTCAGAGAAATCGGGACGTAAACAAGCTGCTGTCCCGCTTAAAATGAAGACAGAGTTGCTTGAGGCTTAACCAAAAAGGTAAAAAATTAAATCTATCAGGAGTTTGTCAGTGCTTCAACTGCGTTGTTGATGATAAACAGAAACGAAGATCAAATTACCTCAGTGTAGTATGTTCGAGACCGACTGAAAATGCACGAGTGCTGCTACATAAGAATATGTGATCAAAAGTATCCGGACACCTGGTTGAAAATGACTTACAAGTTCGGGGTGGCCCCCATCGGTAATGCTGGAATTCAATACAGTGTTGGCCCACCTTAAGCCTTGATGACAGCTTCCACTCTCGCAGGTATATGTTCAATCAGGTACTGAAAAATTTCTCGGGGAATAACAGCTCATTCTTCACGAAGTGCTACACTGAGGAGAGGTATCGATGTCGGTCGGTGAGGCCTGGCGCGAAGTCGGCGTTCCAAAACACACCAGGATTCAGGTCAGGACTCTGTGCAGGCGAGTCCATTACTGGGATGTTATTGTCGTGTAACCACTCCGTCAAAGGTTGAGCATTATGAACAGGTGTTCGATCGTGTTGAAGGATGCAATCACCATCCCCGAATTTCTCTTCAACAGTGGGAAGTAAGAAAACGCTTAACATCAATGTACTCCTCTGCTGTGATAGTGCCACGCAAAACAACAAAGTGTGCAAGCCCCCTCCATGAAAAACACGACCACACCATAACACCACCGCCTTCGAATTTTATTGTTGGCACCACACATGCTGACAGATGACGTTCACCGGGCATTCACCGTACACACACCCTGCAATCGGATCGCCACATTGTGTACCGTGATTCGCCACTCCACTCAACGTTTTTCCACTGTTCAATCGTCCAATGTTTACGCTCCTTACGCCAAGTGAGGAGTCGTTTGACATTTTCCGGCGTGATGTGTGGCTTATGAGCAGCCGCTAGACCATGAATTCCAATTTTTCTCACCTCCCGCCTAACTGTCATAGTACTTGCAGTGGATCCTGATGCAGTTTGGAATTCCTGTGTGATGGTCTAGATAGATGTCTGCCTGTTGCACAGTACGAAGCTCTTCAACCGTCGGCGGTCCCTGTCAGCCAACAGACGAGGTCGGCCTGTACGATTTTGTGCTGTACGTGTCCCTTCACGTTTCCACTTTATTATCACATCGGAAACAGAGGACCTAGGGATGTTTATAAATGTGGAAATCTCGCGTACAGACGTACAACACAAGTGACACCCAATCACCTGACCACGTTCGAAGTCCATGAGTTCCACGGAGAGCCCCATTCCGCTCTCTCACGATGTCTAATGATTACTGAGATCGCTGATATGGAGTACCTGGCAGTAGGTGGCACCGCAATGCACCTAATATGAAAAACATTGAGGTTCGCCGATGACATTGTAATTCTGTCAGAGACAGCAAAGGACTTGGAAGAGCAGTTGAACGGAATGGACAGTGTCTTGAAAGAAGGATATAAGATGAACATCAACAAAAGCATAACGAGGATAACGGAATGTAGTCGAATTAAGTCGGGTGACGCTGAGGGAATTAGATTAGGAAATGAGACACTTAAAGTTGTAAAGGAGTTTTGCTATTTGGGGAGCAAAATAACCGATGATAGTCGAAGTAGAGAGGATATAAAATGTAGACTGGCAATGGCAAGGAAAGCGTTTCAGAAGAAGAGAAATTTGTTAACATCGAGTATAGATTTAAGTATCAGGAAGTCGTTTCTGAAAGTATTTGTATGGAGTGTAGCCATGTATGGAAGTGAAACATGGATGATAAATAGTTTGGACAAGAAGAGAATAGAAGCTTTAGAAATGTGGTGCTACAGAAGAATGCTGGAGATTAGATGGGTAGATCACGTAACTAAAGAGGAGGTATTGAATAGAATTGGGGAGGAGTTTGTCGCACACCTAGACTAGAAGAAGGGATCGGTTGGTAGGACATGTTCTGAGACATTTAGGAATCACCAATTTAGTATTGGAGGGCAGCGTGGAAGGTAAAAATCGTAGAGGGAGACCAAGAGATGAATACACTAAGCAGATTCAGAAGGATGTAGGTTGCAGTAGGTACTGGGAGATGAAGAAGCTTGTACAGGATAGAGTAGCATGGAGAGCCGCATCAAGCCAGTCTCAGGACTGAAGACCACAACAACAACAGGGCGTCACACTGTATCATTCGATGAATTTATGGCCCGTATGCAGGGCCTATTATGAAAAACAAACATATTTTGAAGATCCTTCACAATCCACACAATTGTACTGCTGTAGAGGATAATGACGACGTCGACTTTGGCAATGAAATTAACTTTTTAGTTCCTGGCATCCAGGTGCGTGGGTTTATTGCTGGCTCCGTGGGCACTACAGAGGGCTTTGTGAAGCAATCTGAACTCATCGTCCGTTTCAGTCTAGATAGCAGGCATTGCGTACAACCTTTTGCCCTATGTTCCCTGGTTGCAGGGGTCATTCTTTTGGTCCTAGGGCAAGTTGGCATGATTAGTGCTGATCGTCGCTGCATGACGAACAGTATCTCCCCAAATCTCTCGGATTCCATGAGTGCGCAGACCAGCACGTCAGTGGCGCTGAAATTTCAGTAGTGTAGGAGGAGCGTGATGGTTCAGAAGATGTGCTTCATATTCCTTTTGGACACTATCTCAGTAATGTTGCCAAGTAACAGTAAAGAATTTTCACATCTAGTAACAGCACTAGCCATGTCCGCCAACAAACGGTATTCCCACCCGTAAGTTCATCTGTGCATACTTCTCTGTAAGCACATTCATTTGTTGCTTTCCTTCTGTTTCGTGCAAAGACGTCAGAAATTGGATCAGAACTCTTGAGGGGTTCAAGAATCGAAATCTTAAGAAGTTGTATGTTTTTCATCATTTTGGGCGCCATGTATCGATCCTGGCAGAGCTGATGGATAGGGTTCCCTATTTGTTTTCGGTCAGTTGCCTCCACTGAGATGGTGGAATAACTGGTAACCAAACATTGGCAACGGCCATGTCTCTTTTATGACAGTGGCTCTCATCAAATCACCGAAGTTAAGCCATGTCGGGAGTGACCTACAATAGAATGGGACTTGGATACGTCTCTTGCTGTTTTTTGGTTTCTCTTTGCTTTTACAGATAAAAAGGGGGGGGGGGGGGCGATGGCAAAGTTCCCGACCACCAGACTTTGTGCCTTTTTTTTTTAGTCATCAGTTTTCTGACTGGTATGATGCGGCCCCCGTGACTCCCTCTCCTATGCCAACTTCTTCATCTCAAAGGAGCACTTGCCACCTCAATTATTTGCTGGATGTATTCCAATCTCTATCTTTCTGTACAGTTTTGTCGTCTACAGCTCCCTCGAGTACCGTGGAAGTCTTTCTCTGAACTCTTAAAGATCCTATCACCCTGTCTCTTCTCCTTGTCACATATTCCTTTCCTCTCCGGTTCTGTGCAGAACCTTGTCATATCTTACCTTATCAGTCCACCTGTAGCACCATGTCTCAAATGCTTCGATTCTCTTCTGTTCCGGTTTTCCCTCAGTCCATGTTTCACTACCATACAATGCTGCGCTCCAAACGTACATCCTGGAATTTCTTGCTCAAAGGCCTGTGTTCGGTACCAGTAGACTTCTCTTGGACGGAAATGCCCCTTTTTCCACTGCTAGTCTGCGTTCGATGTCCACCTCTTTCCGTGCGTCATTGGTTATTTTGCTGCCACGTTAATAGAATTCCATAACTTCATCTACTTTGTGACCATCAATCCTGATGTTAAGTTTCTCGCACTTCTCATTTCTGCTGCTTCTCATTTCTTTCGTCTTTCTTCGAATTACTCTCTATCCATATTCTGTACTCATTAGACTGCTCATTTCATTCATCAGATCGTGTAATTCTTTTTCACTTTCACTCAGGAGAGCAATGTCATCGGAGAATCGTATCATTGATATCTTTTCACCTTGGCTTTTAATTCCACGCCAGAAACTTCCTTTATTTCATCCATTGCTTCTTCGATGTAGAGACTGAACATTAGGGGTGAACGACTACATCTCTGTTTTATACCCTTTTTAATCAGAGCACTTTCTTCTTGGTCATCCACTCGTATTATTCCGTCTCCGCTCTTGTCTATTTTGTATATTACACGTCTCTCCCTATAACTTACACCTATTTTTCTCAGGATTTCGAACAGCTTGCACCATTTTAAATTGTCAAACGCGTTTTGCAGGTAGTGAAAAGCTATGAAGCTGTCTTGATTTTTCCTTAGTCTTGCTTCCATTATCAACCCCAACGTCAGAATTGCCTCTCTGATGCCTTTGCCTTTTCTAAAGCCAAATTGATTGTCACCAAACACATCTTCAATTTTCATTTCCTGAATTCCCGTTGCACTCTTAATGTTACCACCCTTGCTTTTAATTTCAACTAAAGTTGTTTTGACTTTCGTATATGCTAAGTCCGTCCTTCCGACAATCATTTGTTTATTGATTTCTTCACATTTTCCGTGCAGCCATTTCGTCTTACCCTCCCTGAAATTCCTATTTATTTCATTCCTCAACGACTTTTATTTCCGTATTCCTGAAATTCCCTGAACATTTTTGTACTTCTTTCTTTCATCGACCAACTGAAGTATTCCTTCTGTTTCCCATGGTTCCTTCGCAGTTACCTTCTTTGCACCTATGTTTTTTTTTCCAACTTCTGTGACTGCCCTTTTCAGAGGTGTCCATTCCAACTGTACTAACTACTGAACTATTCCTTTTTGCTGTATCTATAGCCTTAGAGAACGCCAAGCGTATCTCGTCATTCCTTAGTACTTCCGTATTCCACTTCTTTGCGTATTGATTCTTCCTGACTCATCTCTTAAACTTCAGCCTGCTCTTCTTCACTATTACATAGTGATTTGACTCTGACTCTGTATATGCTTCTGTGTACACCTTACGATCCAGTATCTGATTTCGGGTCTCTGTCTGACCGTGATGTAATCTATCTGAAATCTTCCCCACCTCTCCCCACCCCCCTGCCCTTTTCCAAGTAGAACTGCTCCTCTTGTGATTCTTGAACAGAGTATTCGCTATTACTAGCTGAAATTTACTGCAGAACTCAATTAGTCTTTCTCTTCTGTCATTGTGCCAGTATCTGGATTAAATTCCAAACCTGTCTGCACTGACTCATGAAGTAAGAGCATATGTCAATGTTGATGGTTCATTAAGTTTGCGACCCAGTTGGTGCTATTGGATAGACACCGGGTTTCACCAACCCCTAAAAATGTGACTCTAAGATTCAAAGGTCCATTACAGTCACCTACATTTACCAGATGCACTTACACAACCACCTCTCATAATTCGTGAATGCAGTTGCCATTGTGTACAAAGGACAGAAAAAACCTTTTCACCCTCGCCGTCAATCACAAGGGAACTAGGGGGTTCTTACTGTCACAGTAATTTGTTTCCGTGTTGTAAGTGATACTTGTGTCAGTTTGGTAGAAACTGCTTCAGGTATTATGGAGGTGCTCCTATAGGTTGAAGGGTTTGTCACTGACTCTTTCTGCTGCGGATAATTCACGCACGTGGCGCCTGTTGATGATGTGGTAGAATCAGCTAAGCCCAGGCATGGCGCAGGAACTCGGACAGGCTGCGTTCTGCGCTATGCTTCTCCGTGACCTCGAATTCACCAATACCTGCCTGCCCCATTGCAAGTAGGTGGTTCTTATTCCCACACTACTGCAGTGTCATTCATTTCTGAGCTACGTTTAAATTTTCAATTCCGTATCTCACCAGAGAGATAGTTTAAAATCAATTGCAAAATTTGTATCGAACAGAAGGAGAGACAAGACAGCGAGTTAACGAAAACGCGTTTAAGCCGTTACCAGTAACAGCCTCTCTGTGATTCCAGACACAAGCACAATTACTCAGAATGGCAGTAAAAACTGCCCCGCATTGCAATCGATTTCATTGTGTTGGTAGCTTGTAATCGCAGCTGGCTAAGCTTACCGGTAAGCGTACTGCAACGTCTGTACCTAATACGTTCCGAAACGCCGCGCGTAAAAACGGGATTTTCCGGTGCTCATATCTCTGTTTCTATTGGTGATAAAAAGGTGGACCAAGTGTTTTGGATAGCCCTTGGGATATGGACCACTTGTACGACCGTTTTAGTATCACTAACCTCCAGTACAGAGTCATAATCTGAATCTTACACACTTTCTCTTTTCACACGAATGGAGAAAATCCGTTGGTACTTTTTGCATTTGATATGCTCCGTGATTGGTTTGAGGATGTTACGAGGCCACCATTCGTTCATGGATGGTTTTTTTACTATATTTTCTCCGTCACCAGCGGACCAAAACTCAGCCTAGGATTCCAAGACGCACAGAAAATGGCTGAAATTTTTAAAATACTAGTATATGTCTAAGATCCAGATTCCAAATAACCTTCCAAATTTTATTGATATCACTACCGTTTTCAAGATAAATAGATCAAAGTTACCGTACTTCTACACGAAGATCAGGTAGAGACGAAATCTAAATTACAGATAACCGCATCAAACTGCTTGAATTTTAACGGTATATTCCTTAGGCTTTTTCCTAGAAAGGCCATCACTCGGTTTTCGAAAACCTTTATCTGTTGTCGAGAAACATCCCAAAAACTTGTTCTCTGCTTACCAAAGTCAGCTGCACATTCCGAGACGGCTATTAACAGAAAATGGCTGTAATTTTTACGATTTATTGCTAACACCCTGATCTTGAAGAATCTTGAAAAATTTCTTCATACCGTTATCCGTCCCCGAGATATAGAGATTCAAAGTTACCCTATTTGCACGCGCAATATTCGCACGTAAAATCCGGTATGAGGCGAAAATGTAGTTTATAAAGTGACGTTACACGGAGGAATGTGCTGCGAAGTATCTCGTTTATCATCTGGGAATCCAATGTTGCAGTTTTTTCGCATAAGATCTGGTCTGAGGTGTAAAGTTGTAAAGATGATTTCAGTTTCACGTAAGTAAACTATCTAAATTTTATTAACCAATATATTTCCTTTCATATGAGTCATATTCCATGGTGCAACAGGGAAGACAAAGGAACCAGCGGAAAAATGCTGCTGTCAGAGCACAAAAAGCGTTTATATTCCTGTTCCTTTAAAAGAATCTGATTAAAACTTGGCTCACCATCTGCCTCATTCTACCTTCCTCAGGACCTTTAAATATTTCCCCGTATTTTGCATGCGAACGATTCGCTTTCTTTATGCTGAAGCAAGAGGCGGAAAAGTAATAAATACTGGAAGACAGCAGACAGTGGTTGTGTTACAGAATGAGCGAAGGAGACAATGGCGACGTGAGAGGAAGAGAGGAACACAGTGCCAGTGGAACATACTTGACAGTGACAGAACAGTGGTAGGAAGCGAGTGAAGGAGACTGTGCCAGTGGGGGGGGGGGGGGGGGGGAACTAGGAATAAAGTATAAAGAGAAAGGAAAAGTGGAATAGAGAGATAGTGACAGTAAGTAGGGACAGCAGCATTAGGAAGAAGGAGAAGGAAGCAACAGGGAGACAGTGAGAGGAGATTGTAGTAGCAGGACAAGAAGAGACAATGACAGACGCAAAGAGATAATGGCAATGAGCTGGGCTGAGTGAGTGAGTGAGAAAGGGCAGGTGGGTTTGGATGGGTATGAGTAACTTAAAGGATGTTCAAATGGTTCAAATGGCTCTGAGCACTATGGGATGTAGCGTTGCTCTTGGGGAACGAAAATAAAAAGAACTGTTACTTTTTTTTATTGTCGAAAAAAGTGAATATTTTGGTGGGCCACTTGGCAACAGAATCAGGGATTGATTACACTATTATAATAACATACGTTGAGCATTAAATACCTGAATAAGAGCAGCATATTGATATATATATATATATATATATATATATATATATATATATATATATATATATATATATATATATATTTGAGATCGTTCGGAAGAAACATTATCATTTCTCTGCATTTTTATAGTCGCGATGTAGTCATACCCGGATCAACACTAAGGGACCAGAAGATTTATAGACTTTAAAAGAAATGCAACACTACACAATTTAAAAAAAAGGAGTTGGTTCAGAAATAATAGGAAAACGATAATGTTCCTTCTGCCTCATGCTGCATTCGGCCCATCAGCGTGATCGTATTTCTGGTGATGAAGTAACACAAAAATAATTATCATACAGGTAAATAAGGAGATGGAATCATCAAGGTTAATTTACGAAAATAAGCACACTTATCTATAACACACGTTTTTTAATGCTACGTACCTTTTTATATTAAATTACAATAGATGACCATTGTGGTTAGATACTTTATACATAACAGTAAAAATGTCCTCTTGACGCTGTCTGTTCGATATCAGTTACAAGAAACTACATGTTTTCTGTTTGGAAAAAATAACAATTAGCATATTCACTCAATACTTTCACAGAGAATATAAAATACAGTTGCGGAACGCAGCAAGTCCGCGTCCGCCTCTCATGAAATACAAACAGTAAAAGGTGAGGCGCCAAAAGCCTCATTTGTCTTGAAACAACAGAGTTCTTTTTTACACCATTAATCGATACATGTACATAGAGATTTACTGGCACCGCGCAAGAACGGCAAAGATACAGAATAATAGATTCTATCACTGCTATGCGATGGTTCATTTCTTTTACTTTACAATTGTTCGATAACTTTAGGCCATCAGGCGTTTACTATTGAGCGTATATTAATGTTTGTGAGGCGAAAATTACTAATATTACACTGCCTCCCATGAGGAGGGAAGGAATACCGAAGGTATTACTTTCATCCTCATGCCCATTGGAATATTTGTAATTTTCGGGTGTAACATACAGGTTATTAAAAATTTCATTTTACATTCATTTCATAATAAAAGAATTAACGCTTCAATTTGTAATTACTGACGATGGATCATTGTGAATTTGTTCTGTGTTTCTATCAGTGTTTGCATGGATTCAGTCTTTCTTGATAATTCTTAAAATTAAGGCTATAAGTACACATATTTACAAACTTTATAAGGAAATAGAGTCACACTTCATTTTTCAACGTTGCAAAAGTAATTTGACTATCACAACTGGTACACAACTTTCTGTTTTGACTGTATTCATTTTATTGTCATCGTCTTGTCGATTGACTGCCTTGTCCGTTGTCGCACTTAATTATACATTTATTTTCGTCGCACATACACTATTTATGATAGACTTGGATTGTAGAGCGGCCACTGGTGATGGCTTCGACAAGGAAGTCCATATCTTTCACTTCCAGGGCTCGAGTGTGGCTCTCCGAATTATTTCACATATGAAACAGATAAAATGTCTTATATTAGACTAGCTTACAAAACTAATTTTATATACATATGGGATGGGATTTAGGAAGGATCGGATCCTTTGACGTATTTTCGTGTGCTTATTTTCATTCGTATCGTGACCTTTCGTTAAAGTTTACATTTCAACAGTGTTCAGATGTGACCTTGTGACTTATCTCTGTGTACAATCAGTCATTATACTAATTACGCTAACTTCTCTATCTTAGAGTCTCTCAGAAGGTTTATGATACATACAAAATGCTTTCAGTACTGGGTGTGAATGTTTTTGCTACAGAATGTAGCGCACAGCAACTGTGTTGGCGGTTGAACGTTTACATTATTTCGTCACGTGGTGGCTGTCCGCCTCCACTGTTGCGAGCAATCTTGAAATTCAGTCTGTGCGCGCGCACGTGACCGGAGCTTTCTTGCAGAGCGTTGATTTCGCGCTTGAAGTGCCGTGCGTCGCTTTTGTTCGGCGGATCGTGGCTTTGTGCTTTTTAGATTGCTGGAGGGAGCTTCTGCCACCGAAACTGCCTCATATCACTTCCTGTCCACTATCCAGTTACGGATTCACAGGTAAGTGGTAGCTACCGCTGCAACTGTACGTGTGGAATGACACTGATTATTACACACTGCACACATCAATGAATTTTTTTTTACACATATGGTGCAGTAGAATACTGCCACTGAAAATCGTCGAACTTTAAAACTTCACTTGCACTGTGGTGAGCGTCTGCGTGAACGGTGTATTAAAAGAAATTCTCGCTTCATAACATCACACGGTGTTTACAAGTTGATTTACATACTAATATTTACAAGAGTTCATTTAAATCGAGAATTAATCTAATTGACCACTTTGAATCAGAACAACTGTTTCTTAATTAGTCTTTTTTTTTATTTATGCCTACGGTCACAGGTAGGCTATTATAAGTCCTTTTTCTTTGACCAAATCCATTCCAATCTCCTTTACAAATTAATTTCATTCATAGTAATCTTTATCACGCTTGCTTATTCATTTTGTAGGCCCAATGCATTTTTTTTTAAATTGCTCGTTTTATTTAGTGACTTGTGAGGGGAGCTTCATTTACGTCAAAGTTTCTCTCGAATGTGCTTGTCTTTAAAGAAAGTTCGAGGACAGATTTGAAAATAGCAATTCCGCCTCGGGATTTCGTGTAGAAATACAAACAGTCGTAAAAGAAAAGTGGGCAAAGCGGGCCTACTCACAGATCGTCGACAGAATTTAAATTACTGCTCAACCTGGTCGAAAATTTAATTTACATTGCGCATTACAAAAGCAATATGCGCGTCGCGAACCTACTCATTTTTATATGTAGTGCCTCACTTCCTAAGCACACGTGCATCTTTACAAGTTGATCCTGAGGAGTGGATAGGATCAAGGATCTTAAAGGATTTGCACTTAGGAAAGGGATTCAATAATCACATAATCACAGAGAAAACAATAAATATTGCAGTGCGCACTTAAAATAAAATCTATCACTTCAAGCATGTATATCTAATATGTATCTTACTGCAGCTTGCTTACTACTCTTTGCTCATTTCTTAGACTAAGTCAAGTTTATGCATTACGCATTTGGGTATTAATTATCATTTGTATATATATATAAGCCTCTCACTAGAGTGTTGTTGTTTGCTGCTGTCACGACCTGTGAAGCTTGGGCGAGATTCTTATTCTATTTGCTGCTAGCTTGTGAATTTGCAGTATCGCTAATGCTCAATAGTACCGTGAAGTTGGCATAATAAACCATGCTACTCATATGTTCTTTTACTCAGCTTGTTTATAGTCTGGACTCATCTTACTTTGCGTTATATAATAAACTTCCTTTTTATTCCATCACGCTTTTACTTAAGGTTAACGTCAGGCCTTTTTTAGAACAATTGCACTGCGTTATCAATCTGTTCATGCTTAATCCTAGGTATCTGTTTACTTCAAAGAGATGTTATTTCATCGCTGGCACAGCACTGTGCTGGAAGTTACAAGTTAAATCTACCGACTGTTTTGCGCTAACAGGTGGTGCCTTATTTACGTCACATTTGAAAATAGGGAATAACCTCATGGAATCGAATCTTTTCTCACAACTTTCCTCTTTTGTCTGGACGTTTAAGTATTTCCTTTTAAAACAGGTCATTAACTTGTCCTCGATTAAATTTCACTTACTAATACTAAGCACATAGAATCATCATTTTCATATTACTATTTAGTGAGAGAAGTGCATTATTCGCTCCTTCCTGCTCATTCTCAAATTACTATGTACCGAGAGAAGTGCATAATTCGCTCCTTCCTCTTTCCTCATTTTAGTACCTCGGGGCTAATTAATACCTCTCGAGTACATCATTTTTCTTACATACTAACTTATAACTAAAATTGAAAATCGCCTCTTGGACATGTCCTCCTGTTTACATAAAGATTATTCATGTTAATACTTGTCTACAACTTATTCTGTATTTTATTTTCCAGACACGTTGTTTTGATACATAAGGTTTCCTTTTAGCACCGGTTAACGTCCGTAGTCAGTTCAGTTCAGTTCAATTCTTGTTACTCATTGGTTAATCCTGATCTCCAATACCTTAGAATTTTCATACAGCTTAAATTAACTTAATTCCTGGCGTTATAAAATTTTCTTAAATCATGATGGTGGAACAATCCTTTGATTTTATTCGTGGCAGGGTCAGATAACAAATAGCTACCAATGTGTGGTTTCCTCATTATCACAAAGGGACCTTCATAAATATGTTGCCACTTACGATTCTTCTTTAACAACAGGGATGGTTTAAAGTGAGTCCTGACTAATACCTTTTCTCCTTCTTTGAAATCTATAACTCTGTTTACCTTCTTATCAAATGCCTTTTTTCGGAGGTTAGCATACGTTGTCAATGATATGAGAGCTTGCCTGATTTTTGCGTCTAGGTCCAATTCGTTGTCTTGTAACTTTGGAAGGGGGTCTATCCATTCATTCCTTTCTTTTGATCTTGACATTAACTCATGTGGCGTGAATCCGGTCGACAGATGAGGAAGGTGGTTTACAATCTGTTCGAAAGGTGTTACGAAGTCTACCCACTTAGATTGCTTATTCGGAATGTACGTCCTTATAAATCTGTTAAATTCTTTGAAGATTCTTTCTGTCGGATTCGATTGCGGTCGAAACAGGGATATCAAAATTTGTTTGATTCCATGGCGAGCAAGAAATGCACGCCACGGGCGTGATGTGAAATTTGAAGCATTATCAGACAAGATTGATTCTGGAACCCCGAATCGTGGGAAATAGTCATTTTCCATGCGACGAATTATTGGATTTGCACAAGAAGATTTTACTGCGTACAGTCTTATGTGCTTAGAAAAATTATCCAGGATTGCTACTAAGTATTTAGCGCCTCCCCTACCGGTGGGTAGTGGACCTGCCAAATCAATACTAAGAAGCTGGTTTGGCCTTTCAGCAATTATTGGATTTAGTGGGATTGAAGTGGAAACGTTTAAGGATTTTGCCTTTTGACAGATGACACAGTTTCTCAATAATTTATGGATTCTCTGGTGTAGATTCGGAACATAACAGTAAGTCGAGATTTTCCTTTTACATTTTTCTGGTCCGTAGTGACCCCATGAAATGTGAGTGTACCACAGAAGATGTTCAATGAAATTTCGAGGGATGCAAACACACCACCTCTCAGATGACTCAGACGTCTTATGAAATAGCACTTGATTATGAACTTTATAAAACTTGGACAACTTGTGGGCTGGATTTTCGTGAAGAATTTGTATAACCTTTTTCCACTTTGGATCTGTATTTTGAAGAATCTGAATCTGCCTACATAACTGAAGAAAATACTTTCTGTGAATTGGATCTTTCATTAACAAAACTTTATAATTAGACATTTGTTCCACCAGTTCACTGGTTTCTGGTAAGCCCTCAGGTGAGCGAGAAAGTGGGTCTGCTATAACATTGTCTTTACCTTTAATATATACAATGTCAAAGTCATATTCCTGCAGGAATAAGCACCATCGAGTAAGACGAGGGTGTTGCAACTTGCATGTAAGGAGGAATGATAAGGCTTGATGGTCTGAATAGACTTTAATTTTTCTTCCATAGATATAATAGTTAAATCGCCTAAAAGCCCATATTACGGCAAGTGCCTCCAACTCCGTAACCGAATAAGACTTCTCACACTCTGATAACACTCGACTCGCAAAGCTAATCACTTGGATTTGCTCGTGTCCATTTACTAATTGAATCTGAAAAAGACAAGCGCCGATACCCACAAAGGAAGCGTCTGCAGTAATACAAAATTCCTTATCCATCTGAGGATGATGGAGAATGTTACTGTTAACCAGACTGTCTTTAATTTTCTTAAATCCGTCTTGGCATTCCGGCGTCCAATTCCAATGTGAATTCTTTTTTAAAAGGTTGTGAAGAGCGGGATTGTTCAGTACCTGATTGGGAACAAAACGTCTGAAAAATGACGTAAGACCGATAAATCCTCTCAGTTGCCTTTTTGTAACAGGGGTTGGAAAGTTTTTTATAGCAGACAATTTTTCCGGGTCGGGTTTAATTCCTTCAGGGGTGATGATGTGTCCTAAAAATTTAATTTCACTTTTTCCAAACTTGGATTTCTTAAGATTTGCTGTAACACCATACTCTCTGAATCGTTGAAATATCTTCTGCAGAAGGGCCACATGATCTTCCCAATTTCTCGATGCTACAAGAACGTCATCCACATAGACTGTTACCTCGTCTAAAAGTTCAGGACCCAGTACATAGTCAAGGGCAGAAATAAAAATTCCGGAACTCACATTTAGTCCAAACGGTACAACTTTGAAATGGTAAGATCTACCTGCAAATATAAACGCAGTGTACTTCCTAGACTCCTGCGCAAGTTTTACTTGCCAGTAACTGCTTTTCAAATCAAGGGTGCTCAAATACTTAACTCCGTGAAATTTCTGCAGATGCTCTTCAAGAGCCTCTGGTCTCGTTCTTATGGGTACTATAATTTTATTGATTAATCTTGCATCTAGGACTAGCCTTACGCTACCATCTGATTTTAGTACAGACAATAAAGGACTCGAATTAGGTGAATGAGATACTTCTATCACATTCCAGCGTAACATTTTCCTGATCTCGCATTTGACAGCTTCTCGTCTCGCATATGGAATGGAATAGCTTGTTCTACAGTAGGTTGAATGGGGCAGGACATCCATTCGATATTCAAAGCCTTTTATTAGTCCAGGTTTCATAGAAAATACTTGAACGTAATCTGTTAACAAATTGTAAAGCTCATTCTTCTGTTGTTTGGATAATTCAGTGGACTCACTAGCTTTACCGTATAATTCATTCTGACCGGGAATTAGGTCTTTATACTCATCGTCATTAACACTTTCAGGATCTGTCACGTCTTCTGTCTGACTGTACTGTTGTCTTTTAGTCCATGGCCGTACAGCTATTCGAAGCACCCCAAAGTTTGTCTTCACCTTACTTCTTAACAAATTTACAGTTACTTGTTGCTGGCTCGCTACTAGAGTACAGATTCCACACTCGATGTCAATTTTAGCTTTCGTATGCCTCAAGAATTCCATACCCAGGATACATGGCACTGATAGGTTTTTAACAATAAGAAAAATGCACGTTACTGAAATAGACTCTATCTGGATTTGAAGCTGAGTCTGAAGATTTACACGTTGTGTTAGTGGACCAATTGCTCCCGATACGGTGCAACCTTGAATTGGAAATGATAAAACTTTGCATACAGAGGATATTTGCTTAAATAAACATAAAGATAAGACATTTATATTAGCTCCTGTATCTACAATGGCTGTTACTGGTATGTTGGCAATTGATACTCTTATGGAAGCTTGAACTTGTTCGTCCCATACGTCATCATTGTCTTTCGTCTCAGTGTCTGCTACTAGATCATCCCGTAAGTTTGTCTCTTTGTCATACCTAATTGCTTTAATTTCGTGTGGACTAAGGGACAGGGTGCCCCCATTCAAACCTGCAGCATCCTCTAGGAGGCTCAAAGGTGCTGCTTTTAATTTTCCGCTCGACGCTTACTTTCCTGCTGATTTATATTTCTTAAAGTTTCTTCCGCCTGGAACTGGTGTTGGTTTTGTGGTACGAACTCGGTTGGAAATGGATCTTGTTGTCCTGGCGTATTCGCTTGCGCATAATAAATCTGCGTATTATGCGGGCGTTTAGGCTTCAGACTTCCCAAAGGTCCATTCGCTTGTTGCGTGAAGTGTATATTTTGTGGCTGAAAGGTATTTTGCTGTGGCTTGTGTTGATTGTAACCGTTACTGAAAGGTGTACGTTGGTCTCCACCTTGATTATGCCATTTATTTCTTTTCCACTGACGATTTGAATCGTAAGACTGATCGTTTCGATAATTACCGTTGATCGGTTGCGTGTTTCCATATTGCTGGGGCTGTGTGTTATAATGTGCATTTTCGTACTGAGGTGGTGACGAATTATATATTGGATTGTATCTCTGGCCGTTATTGTACTTATTTTTGTATTTGCTGTTGGAGTACGTAGTGTTCTTATTTTTGAAACCGTTGTGGGGTTGGTACTGGCTGTCGCTGTGACGCGCTTTCGCTCGGCCACCATTGTTGCCTGCATATTCTGTATTGTGCTGGCCGCCTGCACTGAAGTGAGCGTTGCCAACATCAACTCTAGCGTCCTCGTAAATCAGATCTAACGAGTCTAACACAGATAGGAAAGTGTCCGTATCGTCCTCAGACACGTTTACTAACTTTTCTCTAATCGCAATAGGTAGCTTAGTTTTTAGAATCATAATAACGTCTTTGGCGGTGATCGGCGAATCCCAGAACTTGATTTTCGCTAAATACTTTTCAAAATACCTTCTCAAACTACCGCGCTTGCTGTTAAACACTTCGGCGTTGTAAACCTCTTTTCTCAGGCGCTGCTGCACACCAGAACTCCAGAATTTAGCTAAAAACATCTGTTCAAACTCTTTGTAACTCTTACAAGAGTCGACCATTTCGGTTCCCCATAAGGCAGCATCGCCTACGATAAATCCACTAACGAATTGAATTCGCTGGCGGTCACTCCAGCTATTCGGGAAAATTCCTGAAAAATTTCGGAGGAACACTATAGGATGAATTTCTCTTTTCTGTGGGTGAAAGGTCGGAAAAATACGATGTTTGATCACGCTTTCCTCCTGCATCAAACTGACGAAAGTGGGTGGGCTAGTACTCTGGTTAACTTGTGCTTCTATAGAACTATGAGTTTGAGCGTTATCAAATGGTGAACGGTAATGTACCTGCTGTTGTTCATTACTTCGTGGTGAATTATTCCAGTCTCCTGACACGGGAGGTGGGGAATTTTCAACTTGACATTTTAGTGTACGAACTTCATCAACTATCTGTTGACGCCATTCAGGTAAATCTTGAGCTAACGTTCGTCTTATCTGGCCTAATTCTGACATCACCGTGTCTCCTGTTTTTCCAGGGGCCGCCAATATTTCAAATGTCACGTTTTTGACAGTTTCCCTGAGTTCGTTCTTGACCTTGTTTTCTATGAATCCGTCTTTGTTCTTAATCCACTCTTGGTAGTGGTCGGACAATGCTTCAGCATGTGCCTTAACAGTATTCTTTATTTGATCCTCTACATTAAGAGTCTCAATCTGTTTAGAAAGATCATCAACAACATTCTCGATCGTGTCTACTGCGGTTTTAACTCCTTTGACCTCATCAGAGATTGCAGTATAATCTTCTTTTAAGGTCGCAGCTTGTTTTTGATATTCCATCACTTTTGAATTTATCTCTCCCTTGGCTGCTTCGATTTTTTCATCTAATCGTTTTGAAATATCCTCTATTTTTGACTCTACTTGTGTGTCAATTTCTAGCCTCATGGTCGTGATCTGACTACTGATTTGGCTTTGGACATTACCCAACAGGGTATTTAAATCAGATGTTATGTCTGCCTTTAGTTCGGCCTTTACCGAATTTAACCGTGTATTTAGGTCATTTATCTCCGTTTGCAGATCTGTTTTTACTGAATTTATGTCTGTTTTTACCGAATTTATTTCTGTTTTTACCGAATTTATTTCTGTTTTTACCGAATCTATTTCTGTTTTTACTGAATTTATGTCTGCTTTTACTGAGTTACACAGATTTGTAAGGACCTGATTTTTATTATGCCGTCTTTCGGCCTTCTCTTTTTCTTCGCGGGCCCTTTCATCTAATTTTTCCTGCTTTTCTCGTTCCTGTCTTTGCGCCTCTCTCTGTCTTTGACTTTCGAACTTGCGTTCCATTATTGCTTCGATCATTGCAGCCAAGTCATTTTTTTCAAAAGCGGGAATAGTTTGCACGCTAGGACCAGCTTCTAAAACTTCGGTCGAGGCTGTTTCTGCCTCCGCTCGTGTACCTATCGCGCGTGATCGTAATGGATAGTGAGGTCCATTCGCATCACCGCTGTCGTCTGGTTTTGTTTGTGTCCGCTGTTTACCGTCAGCCATGTTCATGAATTATTTGTCAAACGTCAAAATGCTACAGATATTGTTTGTCACTGCCGTCAGTCGTTTGTCTGTGACGTAGTGCTATGGCTTACTGGGACCTAAGATGAAATTTAAACTCTGGGTAACAACTGACGTTCATTTACGCCAAGAAGACAAGATGGTTCCTACTATTTACAAACAAATGAAATATCACACGTTTTACCAGTTTTGAGCGTTGTTATCCGCCATATCGTAATTTTTTTATGCACTGACAACAATGGTACACTTTCACTGAATTTAACTACATAAGAATGGACTATGGACAAATTGAAGTAAAGCTGTTTCAAGGCAAGGAAAGACAGGTTTACGTTCTGATCAACTCGAAAGATGCTACGTCACTACGAAAGCTTGGCTACTGCGTATAAAAATTTCACTTACTATGGCTGTCTTGATGGTGATACAGATGAATACTCGCGTTTTTTAGTAATTTCATCAATCGTTATTCTGAATTAATTAAAAGGTTTTCCCACTTCTCTTTCTCGGTTGAATTGCATCCACACGAAAAAAATGAAACAATTATTAGAACAAGCACTGAAAAATTTTTAAACACATACATGAAATGATTTTTGATCAAGTCCCTGTTCGGGCGCCAAGTGTAGCGTTGCTCTTGGGGAACGAAAATAAAAAGAACTGTTACTTTTTTTTTTATTGTCGAAAAAAGTGAATATTTTGGTGGGCCACTTGGCAACAGAATCAGGGATTGATTACACTATTATAATAACATACGTTGAGCATTAAATACCTGAATAAGAGCAGCATATTGATATATATATATATATATATATATATATATATATATTTGAGATCGTTCGGAAGAAACATTATCATTTCTCTGCATTTTTATAGTCGCGATGTAGTCATACCCGGATCAACACTAAGGGACCAGAAGATTTATAGACTTTAAAAGAAATGCAACACTACACAATTTAAAAAAAAAGGAGTTGGTTCAGAAATAATAGGAAAACGATAATGTTCCTTCTGCCTCATGCTGCATTCGGCCCATCAGCGTGATCGTATTTCTGGTGATGAAGTAACACAAAAATAATTATCATACAGGTAAATAAGGAGATGGAATCATCAAGGTTAATTTACGAAAATAAGCACACTTATCTATAACACACGTTTTTTAATGCTACGTACCTTTTTATATTAAATTACAATAGATGACCATTGTGGTTAGATACTTTATACATAACAGTAAAAATGTCCTCTTGACGCTGTCTGTTCGATATCAGTTACAAGAAACTACATGTTTTCTGTTTGGAAAAAATAACAATTAGCATATTCACTCAATACTTTCACAGAGAATATAAAATACAGTTGCGGAACGCAGCAAGTCCGCGTCCGCCTCTCATGAAATACAAACAGTAAAAGGTGAGGCGCCAAAAGCCTCATTTGTCTTGAAACAACAGAGTTCTTTTTTACACCATTAATCGATACATGTACATAGAGATTTACTGGCACCGCGCAAGAACGGCAAAGATACAGAATAATAGATTCTATCACTGCTATGCGATGGTTCATTTCTTTTACTTTACAATTGTTCGATAACTTTAGGCCATCAGGCGTTTACTATTGAGCGTATATTAATGTTTGTGAGGCGAAAATTACTAATATTACAGGGACTTAACATCTATGGTCATCAGTCCCCTATAACTTAGAACTACTTAAACCTAACTAACCTAAGGACATCACACAACACCCAACCATCACGGGGCAGAGAAAATCCCTGACCCCGCCGGGAATCGAACCCGGGAACCCTGGCGTGGGAAGCGAGAACGCTACCGCACGACCACGAGATGCGGACGCTTAAAGGATGTAGTAGTGGGTGTGAGTGAGTTACGGATCGAGGAAATTGCGGGAGTTTGAAGTGCGAATGTGTTCACATGCCAACATTTTTAGGACAGTTTTTAAAGGTAGTGAGGATGGTGGAATAAAGCAGCTGGTGCCCCACTTTTCAGTCAGTCTATTAAATAGACAGGAACATATTCGCATTTTTTTTATGTCCCGATAGGAGCATTTTTCCTCTGGTTACTTTTGTATCTTTCTTGCCTCAGACAAGTGATGACATACAAGAAAGAAAATAACGTGACAGTGACTCGTGGCGACTTACGCAGGATAACACGAACACGGCGCGTACTGGGATGACGTACAGAGTCATGCCCCGGTCAGCAAGGTAGTGGCGTGAACTGTTGCACTGAGCTGCCGAACGGGCACTTGCCGTCTGTGTGTTCTCAGGCGGTGGTTTATGCAGCGGTGCGAGCTATATTAGCCGCCCCCTCTCCTCCCTCCTTCCCGAGTCCCACCCTGCCCTCACGTTATGGCCTCGGTAAACAAACTGCCATCTCTCGCCAACATACCGCCGCATTCAAAATCCCTGCTAAGTCACCCACGTCTTGACATTGCACTATTCATGTTGTGACAGTCTCTCTATAAATCCTACGAGGCACCTATCTTTATTCATTCAAATGTTGTATTTAGTACATGAACTCACACATCCCTACCTACATGTAACAACTCATCTTATGCTACGTGGCAGCGAGAATTTGACAACAGCAGACAGAAAAAGCGTTGTAACGTACCTACAACAAATATAGCCTATGTTCGACTGTGAAAATGGACTCTATAAGCAATCTGAGCTACCAGTAATCGGAATCTAATCTACATAATACTTTGTGCATGTTGTCTGAGTGTCAGTTTCACTGTTGTAAGCCCTCAACGGACCGTTACATAAAAACCTTAAAACTAACATTTGGATAAGGTATCTGACTGCTTATTTGAATAAGAATTTACAAGTGATACAGAATCTCTCTTGTGCAACGCGATTTACTGGATTAGAGTACATGACGTGTTGTGGTGTGTCAGTGTCTCTGTTTTGGCCCTAGGTTTTGCACTCACCTCTTTAGATGACTGCCTTTTTCCAGGTGGTTTACAGCAATTCACAGGAGCACGCAGCGGCAGCGGCAAAAGCAATGTATTTAATAAAAAGAAGTTTTCTTGGGGTCCTGTTAACTACTAAAGAGCCTGTAAGAAGGGATTTCATAGATTAAGTCTATTTAAAAACTTCAGAAATCATCATGACAAACAATAGTTTGACTAGTATTAATAATGGCTAAATGCCTGACAATTACCTTGTACATATCAACAATGGCTGAGTGCCAGATTAACAAATTATTCCAATTTCAAAGTTGCATTAACATTTAATTACCACAGCATATTTATGAGTGAGATGTGGAGAATAATAATAATTATGATTATTATTGTCTTTAACTGGCAGGCAAAAAATGGGATTATTGCAAACTCTGACTAACAGTCACGAGCCTAACCCTGCAATTGTACTTTATGCTATGCTTGCGAATTTTACCCTGAATTCCATTTTCAAGTATAGTTAACCCATCTAAATCTCTCCTGGTCTTGAAATCAGGCCTTGAGTGTGGTAAGATCTGTCATCACCGATGTGAGGGTAGCGTGAAACGTCTTCTGTCTCCGACCCTCGACCAACACTACTGACTCGTCTCACAACAATGCTTAGAATCACACCCCCATGTTTCGCCCTCAGATTGTTACTATCGATACCTGAGTGCTTATTTATTTCCAATCTTACACAATGCAAAGAGTAGCCTTAACTTGGCTATATTGTTTACGATATTCAAGGTAATATTTAATTAATGTAACGGGGAGTTCTGACACACTCCTTACGCGGTTCACCGCCGTATTAGGTCCCGTGTGGAATAGAAACAGGCGTCCCTGTCTTTGAACAGCAGCTGAAAATGTTGAAAAAAATAAGTCGCTAGTTCTAGATGGAATCTGAGTTCAGTTTCACAGAGAGTACTTTCACCACTGTCTCCATACTTAGCTTACATTTATCGGGTATCTCTCGCCCAGCCGCAAGTCCCAAACGACCGTAAAAAAGAAACCGCAGATGACCCCTGTATATAAGGATAAAAGAACGAAGTCACGAAATTACTGATCAATATCCTTTATGGCAGTTTGCTGCAGAATTCTTGACCATATTCTAAGATCCAACACAGTAAATTTCATTGGGAGAGAAAAGCATCTATCGTCAAATAAACTCGAATTTAGAAAGCATCGCTCACAAGGAACGAAGCTTGTTCTTTTCTCACATGGCATCCTGTGAACCATGGATGAAGGGCAACTGGGAGATTCCACGTTCTTAAATTCCTAGAAAACATCTGACACAGTGGCACACGACAGGCTAAACAAAGGTCCGAGCATAGAGAATAGATTCTTAGGTATGTTAACAGAAAGAAGATTTTTCAAGTAATAGAAACGAGTACGTTGGACGGCGAGTGTTCGTCGCTGACGACAGTGTCGTCAGGAGCGCCCAAGGGAAATGGGATAGTTCCGGTGCTGTTCTCTACAGATGTAAACAACCTGAAGAACAGGATGACCAGCAAGACACAACTGTTTGCTGATGATGTTGTAGAGCAATGCTTCCCCATTAGGGGAAGCGCCCACGGGGGGGGGGGGGGGGGGGAGTTAGAGAGTGAATTTTTCGTACAGCTAGCAGCATCGTTTTGCCACGCACGTCACCAAGATAAGACTGACAAAACACATTCTTCAGTGTGCACTTTCCATTCTTAGCTCAGTATTACGCACCGTTACGCTCTGTAGAAGTAAATAGCATTTTTTGTACGTTAAGTGAAAATGTCTGTAAGAAGATTTTTTAATGAAGAATATATGGAATACGGATTCACGTTTACCGAAAAAAACAGTGTCCAGCTACCACCGCATGTTATGAGTCATAACGTCCTCAGTAACGATTCACTGCGGCCTCTGCGTCTGGAACGTCATCTAACAACACGTTACCTGACGTTTAAAAATAACCTAAAAAATTTTTTTTTGACGGAAAAATAAAGTCCTTAAATTACGTGAAACTGGACTCGCTATCAATAAAATAAAACGCCGTAGTCACCTTAAAGTGGAGAGTGATTTAGACGTGCTTTTACTAGTTTGAAACCAAACTTACAGGAGTTACTTAAAAAGAAACGGTTTCAAGCATCTTATTCATGGTCTGAATTTTTCTTTTGACTTTCATCAAATAAAAAAATATTAGGTCTGAAAGGTGTTGTTCAAGTGAAAACAATATCATTAAATATTTGTGTAAGACAATTTTGGATATCGAGTCTTTTGACATTTTTCTCCATTTGATAATCCTCTTATATTAAAGTGTGGATTGCAGATTAATGTCAAATAAAGCTTTTCGAGAGAAGCAAACATAAATAAATAAAATAAAAAGATAAAAAGTAAAAGAAATAATTAGACATAGGGGACATGAGACATTCTCCGGTTGTAAAGGGGGCCACCAGGAAGGTTGAGTACCACTGGTGTAGAGGACAGTGTCGCTTTTAAGTGACTGTAGGAGGATATATGATGACTTCGACAAAAGCCTTATTTGGTTTGATGAATGGCAGCAGACTCTAAATGTGGGAAAATGTAAGTTAATGAGGCCTCCTACGTAGCAGTCAACCATGCTGACGACTCAGCTTTGGAGGCGAACAGGCAAGGTATAAAAACCATACACTGCAACCACTCAATGAAGCCGTGAAGCCGTGAAATGCACCTGTCAAAGTACTCCGTGTTGGTAGGAATTTGTAACTCGAATTGCTGACAATTTTTATAGTGCAATGATAACTACCAACCTTGATGTTACAAGCTTTAGACGCCAATAGACCTTAATTGGCAGGTTTCGTTGAAATCGCAAAAAGTGTCCTTGCTCCTCTTTTTTCACATCTTTAATGTTTACATTCATTGAGTTATTTGTAATTTTGATGTGCCACAGACCACATGGCTTCTCAGCTGTGCCCATCCGCACATGTAACCCCTACAAAGCATGCTGATACTACCCACACAGTGTACCTGTTATGCAGGATAGCTCACATACCAGGGGCAGAAAAAGCCTTCTTCAGTGCTAGTGCTGATTATCGTAAAGCAAGAGGTATGCATACGAACTTTGGCTGATGTCGATCCAGTGGTTTAGGAAAGATGCTGGACAAACAAACACACACACACATTTATCTAGGGTGAACATCAAAATGCTGTAAAACTACAGGGAGGGATATCAGACTGGAAGTGGGGGCAAAAATTCCAATGAATATATATATATATATTTTTAATTTTTATTTACACGTCAAGTTCCGTAGGGCCAAATTGAGGAGCAAATCTCCAAGGTCATGGACTGTGTCAGTACATGAAATTACAACATGAAAGTAATAACAGATAAAAATAAACCGTTTATGAACTCAAAAATGTCATACCATAAATTTAAGTAAACGCAATCAACAATACAATAAAACTCACCTAAATTTTTCAAGGAATCCCTCAACGGAATAGAAGGAGAAAACTCTTTAGTCTCGATTCGAAAACGTGTGGATTACCGCTAAGATTTTTGAATTTGAGAGGCAGCTTATTGAAAATGGATGCAGCAGTATACTGCAAACCTTTTTGCACAAGAGTTAGGGAAGTCCAATTGAAATGCAGGTTTGATTTCTGCCAAGTATTAACTGAGTGGAAGCTGCTTATTCTTGGGAATTAGCTAATACTGTTAACAAGAAACGACAGTAAGGAATATGTATATATATATTGAGAGACCAATGTCAAAATAACCAGACTCTTCAACAGGGGTCGACGAGAGGTACGTGAACATAGATCACTTATTTCCCGAACCGCAAGTTTCTGAGCAAAAAATGTCCTTTTAGAATTGAGAGAGCTACCTCAAAATACAATTATAATAGCATACGACATAGGCGAATGAAAATAAGCAAAGTAGACTAATTTTCGAGTCGAACGATCACTCACTTCAGATGCTGTTCGAATAGTAAAAGTGACAGCATTAACTCATTGAACAAGATCCTGAACATGGGCATTCCACGATAGTTTACTATCTATCTGAATACCTATAAATTTGAACTGTTCAGTTTCACTAATCATGTACCCATTCAGTGAAATTAAAACGTCGGTTTTTTTTAATTGTGTGTTACAAACTGTAAAAAATGAGTCTTACTGTGATTTAGCATTAGTTTATTTTCTACAAGCCCTGAACTTATGTCATAAACTACACTGTTTGCAACCGAGCCATTGTTGCACACAACATCCTTTACTACCAAGCTAGTGTCAACAGCAAACATTAATATTTTAGAGTTACCTGTAATACTAGAGGTCGTATCATTTATATGAATTAGGAACAGGAGTGACCCCAACACTGATCCCTTGGGCACCCCCCACTTGAATGTACTCCACTCAGACCCCACATCACATTGTCATTTTCAACACTGTGAATAATGACCTTTTGTTGTCTGTTGCTAAACTAACAGGAGACCATATGTGAGCTACTCACAATATTCCGTAATGGTCCAACTTCTGGAGCAATATTTTGTGATCAACACAAACGCCTTGCTTAAATTAAAAAATATGCCTAGCGTTCGAAACCTTTTGTTTAACCCATCCAGTACCACACAAAGAAAAGAGAATATAGAATTTTCAGTTCTTAAACCACTTCTAAAGCCGAACTGTACATTTGGTAGCAAATCGTGTGACATAAAATGATCAATTATACTTACAAACGCAGCGTTTTCAGCAACTTTACCAAAGACTGATGGCATAGAAATAGGTCTAAAATTGTCTACATTATCCTTTCCTCCATTTTTATGAAGTGGCTTTACTACTGAGTGCTTTAATCGTTCAGGAAACTGACCACTCCTAAAGCAAAAATTACAAATATGACTAACTACAGGGCTAACATGAGCAGCACAGTACTTTAATATTCTGCTGGGCACTATAACATATCCATGAGAGTCCTTAGTCTTCAGTGATTTAATTATTGAATCAATCTCGGAAAGGCATTTTCCAAGAGGGTTAGATGCTTCCATGTAGAAAGTAGGTTTTATGTAATTCAAAAGCAATGCTAAGGAAATGATTGTTAAATACTGTCCATTTATCAGTAACAGAAATATTTTTACTTCGAGCTGACTTTATATCGTTGACCTTGTGCTGCTGACCAGACACTTCCTTCACAACTGACCACATGGTTTTAATTTTATCCTGTGAATTAGCTGATCTGTTTGAGTACCACGTACTCTTTGCCTTTCCTAATAACCTTTTAAGTACCTTATAGTACTGTTTGTAATGGGCTACTGTAGCTTGACTGTGACTACTTCTAATATGTGTCCAGAAACGGACAGTGTGCGTGAAATGATAACAAATCGTCACAGAACACAGTACAGAGCTGTATCGCATCGACAACAGATGTTCCACAAAATTGCGGGAGAACTGCCGGATGTTTGTAGCTTCCTGCCACAATGTTTCGGCACAGAGTCTTCTGGCCATCTTCAGGTGTCACCTGAAGAAGCTACAAACATCCGGCAGTTCTCCCGAAATTTTGTGGAACAATATGTACGCCGGGGAAGTTTTAAATCTCACATAACAAAAGATGTTCAAAGTGGTCTCTATGCGACTACATTGTCATGCAGGATACACATAATCATACGTTGGCTTACAGCACGTTGGCAGGCCACTTGCCTGTAGCTTGTACTAGCGTTCGTCCTACAAATCTGGAGTATGCAAAGTCCGCAGCCTCCGTGCAGGACCCATGATCAAGCAAATGCCCAGAAAGCATTGGAAATGTTCCTGTGTATTTGAGGGAACTTGATTCGATAGAGCCGTTCTGCCTCTCGACTGTTTCCATGTGCTTGACCATACATAGGCACCGTCTCGCTTTTTCTCGACGTGAATACCGAACCATTCTGCTGCTTAGAGTACGCTGCGTTAATCACGCAGCCTGAAACATATAAAGTACCCATTTCACGTGGTCACACGAACATTCATCATCGTCAACTACGGTGGCAACGATGCATTTCTTGACACATAGTCATAGGACCTTTATTCCTCCATTTCCTATCAGGAAACCGTCACTGTAACTTTTCGATTTTATTCATGTTCACGATATATCACTCATACGCACACACATGTACATAGGGTGAACATCAATAAAACTATCAAATTATATATATATATATATATATATATATACACACACACACATACTGAGGCGCCAAAGATACGGGTATAGACATGCGTATTCAAACACAGAGTCATGTTAACTGGCAGAATAAAGCGCTGCGGTCGGCACGCCTATATAAGACAACAAGGGTTTAGCGCAGTTGTTAGATCTGTTACTGCTGCTACAATGGCAGGTTACCGAGTTTTAAGTGAGTTTGAATGTCGTGTTATAGTCGGGGCACGAGCAATGGCACAAAGCATCTCGAAGGTAGCGATGAAGAGCGGTTTTCCCGTACGAACATTTCACGAGTGTACGTGAATATCAGGAATCCGGTAAAACATCAAATCTCCGACATTGCTGCGGCCGGAAAAAGATCCTACAAGAACGGGACCAACGACGACTGAAGAGAATCGTTCAACGTGACAGAAGCGCAATCCTTCTGCAGATTTCAATGCTGGGCCATCAACAAGTGTCAAGTGTCAGCGTGCGAACCATTCAACGGAACATGATCGATATGGGCTTTCGGAGCCGAAGGTCCACTCGTGTGCCCTTGATGACTGCACGACACAAAGTTTTACGCCTCGCCTGGGCTCGTTAACACCTACAGTGGCTTGTTGACGACTGGACACATTTAGCCTAGTCTGACGAGTCTCGTTTCAAATTGTATCGAGCCGATGGACATGTACGGGTACGGAGACAATGGACCCTGTATGTCAACAGAGGACTGTTCAAGCTGGTGGAGGCTCTGTAATGCCGTGGAGCGTTGCAGTTGAAATGATATACGACTCCTGATAAATCTAAATCCGACTCTGATAGGTGACACGTATGTAAGCATCCTGTCTTCCCACCGGCATCCATTGATGTACACTGTGCGTTCCGACGGACTTGGGCATTTCCAGCACGACAATGCGACACCCCACACGTCCAGAATTGCTTCAGAGTGGCTCCAGGAACGCTCTGGTCTTATGCGTGATACTTGTCACTGATAAAAACCGCTGTGTCAGTGCGTTAAGTAAAACGTAGTACTCTCACTGAAGCTACTATGTCGCAGATTCTGAAATGAAGAACTGCTGAATGGGACCAAAATTTCTTCCAAGGAATACAATAACAGAGAACAATAATTCATCGTTAGGCAGCAAAAATGCAACATGAAGCAGCGTCACCAGGAAATCAAAAGGCGCGTAACCAACCCTCCTGGGTCTCCAAGTATAACAGTATATTTGTTTGGAACTGTAGATATATGAGGCACTTAGACGCCTAGCAGGATCTTCCACACTTCGGCGAACCAAGATTATTTTTTTTCAACTTCTCTACGAGGATGAAATTTCGGCAGACCAGTAGTTAATACTGCAAAGATCGATTTACACATGATTTGTAAATGATGCTTCGTTCACATACAAAATCTTCCACAGAAACACCGCATCAGTTTGCTACAAAAGTTTAAAATTACACGTTTATGTAAAAAACATCAGCCATACTTTTCCCTGTAAATAGGCGACATATTTACTAATTATGGATCTGTTTGACGGGACCTGAGCTGCCTCACCCTGCATATATCGTAAGTGGTAGTGGCCCACCAAACCTCTACTGGCACAACGAAAGTAACCCCACGAGCCGCTGATACTTGTCTTCTAAGAAACCATACATCCAAACGCTGTTCTTGGAATATGAATAAAATTTGACCGAACTGAAATATACTTTTTGCGTAACTTTCATTTCTTTTTCCTCTGATTTCATCTACGAGTATACTACTAAGCGGTTAAAACGGCCGTCTGAGCTCCCGATCGCTGTATCAGATTGCCTAGCTAACGGCTTCCAGGGAAACCATGAATTCGATTTTCTCTATTTTATATATCTATTGATCGAATTTAAAAAAATTAAAGTTCTGGTATAATCTACAAATTAAGAGGTATAATCTCACGTTCAAAGTTTAACACAATGAGACAAATATTAAAGTTAGAAACTTTATATAAATTGAAGGACATTTTGAGCTGCATGTAAAATAATCAGTCGCCTTACATGTACTCAGGCATGGAGTCCACCATCAGTACCGTATATCATGCACGTCCATATTAAATGTTGATGTGGGTATATGTCTTGAGGTAATGTAACTCATGGAGCACAAATTATCCAGAATCTATTAGTCCAATATCCGGAAATGAGAGCACTTCTGATTTCTAACAAACCTTACATATAATTTCAAACCTTTTCAAAACTTTTATATTTTCGATGTTCACGTAATAGATCTACAACCTCTGGCACGATCTTTTCATTATTACTTCTCTACTGCTAACTCTATTTGTAACACATTTTTCAGACGATATCCACATATGCCACAGAACGTACCTGCAAATTTATAGCACTGTGCAACAGGTAGTTCAGAGATATTACGTCGTAAATACTCAGATGTGTGAAAACTATTTCTCCTTAGAACGGAGAAAAAATTACCTAGACTACACTCATCCCATGTCTGATAATGACAGCAATTACACACTGACAACGATCTTTAAATATAAATTGTAATCTTTTGTTAACTTTTTTAGCTTGCAGCTAAAAAAAAATAAAGATTGGGAAACTGTTTATTACGTGCTAAATGTTCGTTGTTCAGGCGATAAAGCCTCAGCATCAAACATGACGTTTTGATTTATTATGTCTTTATTAGTAAATCTGTTCATCGCTCATTTTATACACGAGAGTTCGGTTCTTTAGAACATCGGATGTGATACTAAATAAGGAAGCTCTGGCCTCTAACCTGGTAACCTGCGATCGTTAAGTACTTATTTTCAGTGGCAGTCGTTGATCGATGTAATGAGAATTCTAAGGCTAAATCCTGAAGAAGTCTGAGATAACGCAGGGAGGGCAATGATTTCCAGGGGCTTACCATGGGTTAGAACGAGCAATACGAGGAAACATTTCTCTTACCTGTGTTTGAAGATTGCTTCTTTCTTAATCTAGTTTTCTTTAATTTGTCGCCGTAATTCTCTTTTCCGCTCGGTCGCAAATTTGTTACGAGTTTCAGAGACGACCCCCAGAAGCTACACCCAGCGAGCGAGGCGCCACAGTGTTTAACACAGGCCTCGTTATAGGAGTTCAGGAAGAGTTTGTCTTCATTACTCCATTAATAAACAATTTTCGTCTCGTTTTCACTTCAAACTTTGTCATGAAAGGCTGCAGAATGCACTAAACTCTCCTTCGACGGAATGGCATTCGAAATCTTATTAACGAACAGGTACGTCATCACTGATGTGCCTAAAGTAAAGAACACCACACAGAGCTATGAAATTCCATTATAGTGTCCTGTTACCATTACATAAAGTACAAAAATTGAATTTTTGTCTTTCTTTTTAATTGGCTGATCTCATATTTTAAATTGTATTTATTTACATTCGTTTGTGTGATATTTTATACGTAACTTTGTTTTGACAAATGTTACAGTAATGAATGAGTGTAACAGCTATAACTGGTATTGTAGTCGATGAGAGGCAGTTGCTTATGTGTAACTCAAATAGCACTCCACGCATCCCGCAGGAGACCAAAGATACGTCTTTTATATTTTTATTGCCTGATAGTTGTCATAGGCTCCAGATTAACGATGGAAAGTGCTTCGGATCTCTGACACAGGAAAGCAGTTTTTTATACAGCTGCTGTTATAATTTATGGCTCAAAATATCCTCTCTCACGATATCTCAATAACGAAGAGGGGGAAAGCCTTAGTGTTTCAGGGACGCGTTTGTTAACATACGTTTTATCGTATAATGGCGTAGTCCTTCCTGAAATATTAAATATTTTACAAGTGATGTCATCTAAAATCCATAATAGAATTACGAAATTGGCTTGGTTTAGTACGACGTTAAAAGTTACAGGTATTCGATTAGAAGATTTATTTCTATGTTACTTGTTCACATAACGTAAGTACATAATTCTAGGCACTCATAATTTCACATAATTTCACTGTTACTACCCCAGACAAGGGTAATGCTGATACATGGTGAAACAACGCTCTGGTGGGCGGTTTGCGGGTTTAAATCACCTAGAGGTATTACCATGTGGTGCATTTGACCTGCGGTCTCACACGGTGGCGCTGGCAGCAGTCCACACATACAGAGGTGTGTTGGTGCATGTCAGATTACGGTGCAGCGAGTAAGTGTTCAGACGTTTCCAGACGTGCTAATGGTGACTGTGTGTTGGAAATGACTCAAAGAACACATATTGATGTCGTTATGAGGGGTAGAATACTAGGGCGACTTGAGGCTGGTCAACACAGCAGGTCGTAGCACGGATCACAAAATGTGATCTCACGATTATGGCAGCGATTCCAGCAGACAGGAAACGTGTCCAGGCGCTACAGTACGGGACTTCCTCAGTGTACAACACCACAAGAAGACCGATATCTCTCCATCAGTGCCCGCAGACGGCCACGGAGTACTGCAGGTAACCTTGCTCGGGACCTTACCGCAGCCACTGGAACAGTAGTCTCCAGATACACAGTCTACAGGCGACTGAACAGACATGGTTTATTCGCCCGGAGACTTGTAAGGTACATTCCACTGACCCCTGGTACAGGAGAGCCCGTAAAGCCTGGTGTCAAGAACACAGTACATGGTCACTGGAATAGTGTTCCCAGGTTATGCTCACGGACGAGTCCAGGTATAGTGTGAACAGTGATTCATGTCGGGTTTTAACCTGGCGTGAACCAGCAACCAGATACCGACCCCTTAATGTCCTTGAAAGGGACCTGTATGGAAGTCGTGGTTTGATGGTGTGGGTGGATTATAATTGGTGCACGTACACCCCTGCATATCTTTGACAGAGGAGCTGTAACAGGTCAGGTGTATCGGGACGTCATTTTGCGCCTTTTCAGGGGTGTAGTGGGTCTCACCGTCCTCCTGATGGATGATAACGCACCGCCCCACCGAGCTGCCATCGTGGAGGAGTACCTTTAAACAGAAGATATCAGGCGAATGGAGTGGCCTGCCTGTTCACCAAATCTAAACCCCCATCGAGCACGTCTGGGATACTCTCGGTCGACGTATTGTTGCACGACTTCAAACCCCTACGACACTTCAGAAGTTCCGACAGGCAGTGGTGCAAGAATGGGAGGCTGTACCCCAGCAGCTGCTCGACCACCTGATCCAGAGTATGCCAACCCGTTGTGCGGCCTGTGTACGTGTGCATGGTGATCATATCCCTCGTTGATGTCGGGGTACATGCGCAGGAAACAGTGGCGTTTTGTAGCACATATGTTTCTGGACGGTTTGCTCAACTTATCACCAATACCGTGGACTTATAGGCCGGTGTCGTGTGTGTTTCCTATGTGCCTATGCTACTAGCTCCAGTCTGGTGTAGTGCCACGTCGTAAGGAACCACATTCTGCAATTATCCTTAATTTATGAGCATTAGTGTAGTTTAACGTATCTATTTAACACCATTTCAAAAAGGTTTTGAAAGGTGACTGTACTAAGAATTGGGGAAACGTCTCCTTACCAAATCTAGGTGACTTCCAATGCAACCAACCATCGTTCACCCCAGACGATCATGCCATGCAGCTGCTGCCACTCACACAAACTAAGAGACGTGACTGATCGCTTTATGTGTGACTAATGTATATGAGCACAGCACCAACCCGCAGTGTAGAAGGTAGAGTGAGTCAAAGACTGCTACACTCTGGACTAAATGTACTACGGTTGACAAATTCAAACCTCATGCGCCTAGTCGTTCCTGAGAAAAAGTGTTCTACACATTCGGGCAGACAGACAGACGGACGGACAGAAACCAAAGAGAGGTCTTATAACTATTCCGTTTCTACAGACTGAGACAGCGAACCCTAAAAATTTTGGATTCGAGACTAGTATCCCACCGGCCCATGTGGTGCTAAGGGTATCTTATCCCACTGTATTTTTATCGTAGATAGTAAACATACGTGTAACAAACATCATAGAAATTTCTCTTGCATTATGTAGGTATGCTTACGAGTCTTCACTTTCCTTCTTTACTCCCCCTTCCTCCCCCTGTCACAAGGTATGAAGATGTGCTAGTGAAGCGCCAGTTCACAGTATTCAGTTTAGATTGCTTTACACGTGCCTAATTTACGTGACGCCTTTCTATCACTACCCCGACCATTAGCGATTAAATGCTACCGGGGCAGTCACCAATTAACACAGCTTTTACTCAACACTAAAATAATTGGATTCTGATACCGGTCCCATGTCACTACTTCACATCACAACTCTATCGCTAAGAGTGGATGTAGCGTGTACTCAAATAATATAGTTTACCAGAGAGACAATCATACTGGTATCAAATTGGGTTTAAATTGCTACCCGCGTTCCAGATTAATGTTTACAGGTCATCACATTCCCTTGCACACAAACAGAAGACCTAGTGGTGTCTTAATTGTATGGTAATTTTCTCCTAATACTAAACCATGTCTGTACAGCTCACACACACAAACACACACACACACACACACACACAAACACTTCTCATTGTATTCTATACGAACATTAATTTTATTAAGGTCTCGGTGTATGAAAGCTGAGCACATGTTTCACTTGTTTCGAATTTTCTTCCTATTTCTTAACCTGCAGAAGAGTACTTTTTTGTGTGCTGCCAGTTTTTCCTCTGCCTGTGTTTCAAATGGTCTTTAGTTTACCTTTTTTTTATTTTTACATATAGCCTTGTAGCGTAAATTGTAAGCGGCGCAGCGTTTATGTGTGTGGTAGGAGGACGGCTCTTAACACGGTGTAGCTGAACTTAATCCGATTAGAGGATTAGAACTAAACGTAGGCAGTTCTGTTGGCTGAGATCCAAGTAATTAAGGTAATCTGCTTTCTCTGCTAAATGACAATAATTATGCTTGTTATTTGCATCATGGATTCCATGCAAGACCTACTTCTTAATTAATAACATTTCCTCCCCGACATACAAATCAAGTGGGCAAAACTTTTACTAGACAAAAATACACAGCAGACCTCGAGTGTGACTTTAGAGGAATAAATCACAGTGCACGCAATCGGATACAGTCTCCAATTTACACAAAACTAAGTGTGGCCTTTGAATAAAGTAAAATGAAAGTTGTAATTTTTATTTTTGACATCCTTTGCGCAACTTTCAAGATTTGTGCCTCTAATTGTGTAATGATCAAAATTTGTGCTTCTAAATATGTAACATTCGTGCGTAATGTCCTTTTATCACGTTCTTGCATAATTTCTGTCCTATGAATGTAGACGGTACAGAATATTCTAAAAACAAAGTTCTGAATGTAATAGAAAATATAACCTAGCATCTATGAATAACAACATTTCAACAATCAAGACTTTGATATTAACAAAAGTATAGAACATTCATGTCCAGTTACTGATAATAATATGAATGTATACAGAAACAGTTAAATGTTCATGTTCCCAATCTGCACCAAACAATGTATTTTCATGAACTCATACTAATTCTTACCCGTGCAACGGAGATCCTCTCTGGTCTGCGGTAGTGCCAATAACGAGTAACTTTGTTGCGTGTTGATATGAAATGAACCACGCTGCTCATGCAGATCTTTCTTAAAATAAACCATGCAAGGTGGAGTGCGTGTGAGCACGCTTCTAACCATACAACTTCGCAATGCATGTAATAATGGTCTGGTCAATGAAAAAAAAAGGCATGTCCGCATTATGTGTAAATGTGGTACTTGAGGATAAAGAGAATAAAAGCCTAATTCAATCTAACTTTATAAGTCAGAACATACAAAGTATTTCAATTTCAGCTAAATGAAAGCTGCGAACCTCTTTTAGACATTGTCGGTAAGGCTCTCATGGAGTTGAATAATATGAAACAGAAAGCTACACTCCTGGAAATTGAAATAAGAACACCGTGAATTCATTGTCCCAGGAAGGGGAAACTTTATTGACACATTCCTGGGGTCAGATACATCACATGATCACACTGACAGAACCACAGGCACATAGACACAGGCAACAGAGCATGCACAATGTCGGCACTAGTACAGTGTATATCCACCTTTCGCAGCAATGCAGGCTGCTATTCTCCCATGGAGACGATCGTAGAGATGCTGGATGTAGTCCTGTGGAACGGCTTGCCATGCCATTTCCACCTGGCGCCTCAGTTGGACCAGCGTTCGTGCTGGACGTGCAGACCGCGTGAGACGACGCTTCATCCAGTCCCAAACATGCTCAATGGGGGACAGATCCGGAGATCTTGCTGGCCAGGGCAGTTGACTTACACCTTCTAGAGCACGTTGGGTGGCACGGGATACATGCGGACGTGCATTGTCCTGTTGGAACAGCAAGTTCCCTTGCCGGTCTAGGAATGGTAGAACGATGGGTTCGATGACGGTTTGGATGTACCGTGCACTATTCAGTGTCCCCTCGACGATCACCAGTGGTGTACGGCCAGTGTAGGAGATCGCTCCCCACACCATGATGCCGGGTGTTGGCCCTGTGTGCCTCGGTCGTATGCAGTCCTGATTGTGGCGCTCAACTGCACGGCGCCAAACACGCATACGACCATCATTGTCACCAAGGCAGAAGCGACTCTCATCGCTAAAGACGACACGTCTCCATTCGTCCCTCCATTCACGCCTGTCGCGACACCACTGGAGGCGGGCTGCACTATGTTGGGGCGTGAGCGGAAGACGGCCTAACGGTGTGCGGGACCGTAGCCCAGCTTCATGGAGACGGTTGCGAATGGTCCTCGCCGATACCCCAGGAGCAACAGTGTCCCTAATTTGCTGGGAAGTGGCGGTGCGGTCCCCTACGGCACTGCGTAGAATCCTACGGTCTTGGCGTGCATCCGTGCGTCGCTGCGGTCCGGTCCCAGGTCGACGGGCACGTGCACCTTCCGCCGACCACTGGCGACAACATCGATGTACTGTGGAGACCTCACGCCCCACGTGTTGAGCAATTCGGCGGTACGTCCACCCGGCCTCCCGCATGCCCACTATACGCCCTCGCTCAAAGTCCGTCAACTGCACATTCGGTTCACGTCCACGCTGTCGCGGCATGCTACCAGTGTTAAAGACTGCGATGGAGCTCCGTATGCCACGGCAAACTGGCTGACACTGACGGCGGCGGTGCACAAATGCTGCGCAGCTAGCGCCATTCGACGGCCAACACCGCGGTTCCTGGTGTGTCTGCTGTGCCGTGCGTGTGATCATTGCTTGTACAGCCCTCTCGCAGTGTCCGGAGCAAGTATGGTGGGTCTGACACACCGGTGTCAATGTGTTCCTTTTTCCATTTCCAGGAGTGTATATTGATTCATTAAAAAAGGTTGACATTAATTCGACACTCAGTGCGTTGAAAAAGGTGAAGAATGATGTAATAATTTCCTGGGTGCAATTAATGGTAAAAGAGAGATAACTGGCCAGGTAATACCGTGTTAGCTATGAACTGAAATTCTAAGTTATGATTCGCGAAATGAAAAATCTTCCCCAGGAATGTCAATCAGATATTTACGATCAAAGAAAACGCAGTTTCCTTGGCGTGTATTATCTCATTCAGCATACCCCACCAGGAAGAAACGGTATTCGGGAGATACATCTCCACAGAATCATTGCCAACAGTACAAGATGGAGAGAAGCGCATACGTCAGCAAAAGTAAGCAAGTGATGACGTATACCCGTAAGAACAATAGCTGTGGTTGCCAGATAGGTCTCCTCCACACACCTGCTCAGGAAAAAACGTTCCCGTGGCAACCTGACGCCTAATTGGCTGTAATTGACGTAATCAATAAGCCGATGGGCGGAACATCCAGACCGAAGCCCGTTTGTCCCAGCTGACATTCATGCATCCACGATAGCTGTTCCGATCGCTGACACCTCCTACAATCATGGGATGACTTATTTTAACTTTGTTCATATTTTTCTATCTCACAACTGTTGTTATTATATAGGGTGTTTATAAATTAAGATCGTGGTTTTAACGCTTTATAATATTTATTACATTAAACTTACAGTTATAAATGATATATCAAATGAAAGAGCGACTCAGATAGTTTTACCAAGAACCTTATAAATGTTCACTGGCATAGTGAAGTACGCGACTGGTTGAACTTCAGTGTACCCAAGCGCTGGATAGGCCGCAAGGGAGCCAATGACATGGCTTGCTTTGCATGGTCCCTACGTTCACCTGACCTAACGCCATGCGATTTTTTCCTTTGGGGCTTCATCAAGGATCGGATGTACGTGCTTCCGCTACCAGCAGACCTCCCTGAATTAAGAAACCAGATTGATGCAGTTGTTGCTACAATCACTGAAGGCACACTTATCAACGTTTGGGAGAAGCACTCAGCTATAGACTTGATGTGTACCGTGTGACAAATGGTGCTCACACTGAACATTTATAAGGTTCTTGGTAAACCTGTTTGAGTTGCTCTTTCATGTGACATATCATTTATAACTGTAAGTTTACTATAATAAATATTATAAAGCGTCAAAACCCTGACAATCATTTATAAACACCCTGTATTTCCATCTAAATCTATATCGTATTTATGTTTCAGCGCATATGGTCTGAAGATACTCACTATTTGACCGAAACTGGTTGTCGTTAGCAATAAACGTTCTATCGCGATGAGGATTGTTGTAATATTAACTTCAGATTATAAAACCTACCTCCACTTCTCATCATACCTGGAAATATTCTGGCACCATTTAGTAGGACATTCAGATTACCGCCCTTTCAAACTCGATGCCACTTCACAGAAAGTCGTGAATCACGTGGCAGTACACATATTTCACGGAATTCATGTGGGCACACGTCCTTATTTAAAATTACTAGCGGTACATCAGCGTGCCCCAGTGATCGATGTGCACAGAAATGTAGCAGGCAGGTCACCAGTAACTTTTTGGAGGTTCATTAATAATCCACGGTATGCCTATTGAACAAGTAAACAGAACAGCTGCGAACAGTAGCGGCCGATTACACCTGAACTGGAAATTTTACATTATTAAATACAGCCAGTCGCTGTAAATGTAAACAGGATTATTTACCGTTAAATAATGTACATTTAGGTGATAAAAGTTATGAGATACCTTTTAATATCGTGTCGGACGTCCTTTTGCTCGGTGTAGCGCAGCAAACAGACGCAGCATGGACTCAATAAGTTATTGGAAGTCCACTGCAAAAAATACCGAGCGATGCTGACTCTACAGTTGTCTAGAATTCCAGAAGTGTTGGCGGAGCAGGATTTTGTACTCGCCATAACCTCTCGGTTATGTCCCATATGCCCCCGTGACATGGCGCACTGTCATCCATAAACATTCTATCGTTGATTGGGAACGTGAAGTCTATGAGTGGCGCAAATGCTCTGCAGGTAGCCGAACATAACCATTTCCAATCAATGATTGGTTCATTTGAACCAGAGGATCCAATCCATTCTATATAAACACAACCCCCACCATTATGTAGCGACTACCATCTTGCACGGTGCGTTGTTGATAACAAGGGTCCATGACTTCGTGGGGTCTGCGCCAGACTCGAACCCTGTCATAAGCTCTTACAAACTGAAATCGGAACTCATCTGAGCAGACCGCGGTTTTCCAATCGTCCAGGCTCCAATAGATATGGTCACGAGCCCAGGAGATGCGCTGCAGCTGATATCGCTCTGTTAGCAAAGTCACTCGCGTCGGTCGACTGCTGCCATAGCCCATTAACGGCAGATTTCGCCGCACGGATACGTTCAAAAAAAAAAAAAAAAAAAGGTTCAAATGGCTCTGAGCACTATGTGACTCAACTGCTGTGGTCATCAGTCCCCTAGAACTTAGAACTACTTAAACCTAACTAACCTAAGGACATCACACACACCCATGCCCGAGGCAAGATTCGAACCTGCGACCGTAGCGGTCGTGCGGTTCCAGACTGCAGTGCCTTTAACCGCTTGGCCACTCCGGCCGGCCGGATACGTTCGTTGTAAGGCCCTCGTCGTTTTATGTGGTTATTGCCACCAGTGTTTCTTGTCTATTAGCACTGACAAACCCCGCTGCTCTTGGTCGTTGAGTGAAGGAGGTCGGCCGCTGCGTTGTCCGTGGTGAGAGTTGATGCCTGAAATCTGGCAGTCTTCGCACGCCCTTGACACTGTGTATCTCGGAATATTGAATTCCGTAACGATATTCCTCATTCAACGTTAATTCCCGTCATGCGGATATAATCTCGTGGGAAACCGTTTCACATCAATCACCAGAGTACGAATGACGGTCCCACCAATGTCTTATGTAAACCAACATCATTCCTTGACGTCCGCAGCTCGTGGTCGTGCGGTAGCGTTCTCGCTTCCCGTGCCCGAGTTCCCGGGTTCGATTCCCGGCGAGGTCAGGGATTTTCGCTGCCTCGTGATGACTGGGTGTTGTGTGATGTACTTAGGTTAGTTAGGTTTAAGTAGTTCTAAGTTCTAGGGGACTGATGACCATAGATGTTAAGTGCCATAGTGCTCAGAGCCATTTTTCCTTCACGGTTAGCTAGGAGGCGATAAATATCAGCCTGTAAATACAAATTTGTGTGAGCACACTTCCTATAAACGCTACCTGTAAACATCACCCTGACCAACACAACAAGGATGAAATGGTAAACATCCTTTTATACCTTGTGTACGCGACAGTACCGCCATCTGTACATGTGCATTTCGCTATCCCATGACTTTTGTTACCTCAGTGTACAATTACACAAACCCAGTAGTGTGTCCTTAGGAACGTTATGAGTGTTCCTTGCGAGTGATGCATATGATGGTCTCAGTTCCTGCACTTACGCTTGGCATATTCCACTAGAACTAGTAACATTTAAAAACTGTAATACCGCCTTATTTCAACTGCTACAACATGTGCTCATAATCACTTCAGGCTTCCAGCTAAAAATGTCATACAGCATCACGACTGCGTCATGAGAAAAGAACAAGAATCATGACAACATAAATTTTGATTGTGTTCCTGGATACATAATGACTTCCACAAGTTGTTGAAGCTTTATTCAGTTTCCCTGTGATGCGTACATACGAAGGTGGATGCGTAGGAGGAACGGACAATCTAACAAGTGACGTAGCAACCTACAGTGTATTATGTCTGTTTTATCTGTAGCAAGTACTACTCTATGCACGTCGAAGGGCTGCTAAGGCTATACTGAGTCATATAGAGAAAATACAAGTATTAGGTTAAGAACTGATAGAGATATGAACCATACGTTTCCCCCAAAACGTTCAAACAGCTTACAGAAATGCAGCGAGTGACGTCTTCAACAACAGCCGGTATTTCGGCAGGTAGCCAATAACGGGTGAGAAAGAAGTGTTAATTTTCTTGCTCTGTTGTTTGACCAGGGTGGAAGTGGGATTCAGAGTAGAGTCTAACTACAAAAAAATGATTCAAATGACTCTAAGCATTATGGGACTTAACATCTGAGGTCATCAGTCCCCTAGACTTAGAACTACTTAAACTTAACTAACCTAAGGATATGACACACATCCATACCCGAGGCAGGATTCGAACATGCGACCGTAGCAGCAGTGCGGTTCGGGACTGAAGCGCCTAGAACCGCTCGGCCACAGAGTCTAACTACAAACCTCCGTCTCTGTTTATACATTCACTTGCTAATATAATTTCACTGGTTCCTTAATAATACTATCGAAATAACAGCAAGTATACATTTTTCTGTTATATTCTGTAGGATGAAACGGTACGGAAGTAATGTTTTGCTATATCAGATCTGCTCGGCTGTTGTAAGCGTGCGTGATGCTTATACTCTAACACCAGTTTACACAGTCCTAATGTGTGACATATCACAACTGTGTGGGATACAGTGAACACAGGTCTTATGTAAACCAACATCATTCCTTGACGGTGAGCTGGGAGGTGATAAATATGAGCCTGAAAATAAAAATTTTAGTGAGCACGCTTCCTATAAACGCTTCCTATAAACATCACCATGACCAAGACAAGGATGAGATGGCAAACATCATTTTACAACTGCATAAATAAGAGAACATTTGGGTGGATTGAATCCAGTCATTCTACATCTACATACTCCGCAAGGCACCGTACGGCGCTTGGCGGAGAGTGTACCACTATTAGCCCTTTCGTATCCTGTTCCACTCGCAGTTAGAGCGAAAGAAAACGACTATTTATAAGCCTCCGCATGAGCACTATTTTTCTATCTTGGTTTCGTACTCCTTCCGTGAAATGTATGAGTATGTTCACAACGGTAGGGTTGTTCTGCAGTCAGCTTTAAATGCCAGTTCTCTACATTTTCTGAACAGTTTTTTGTGAAAAGAATGTCGTCTTCTCTCCAGTGATTCCCGTTTGACTTCCCGAAGCATCTCCGTAACATTTGCGTGTTGTTCGAACCTACCAGTAACAAATCTAACATCCCGCCTTTGAATTACATACATATCTTCTTTTAATCCGACCTGGTACGGATCCCAAACACTCGAGTAAAACTCAAGAGTAGGTCGCACTAATGTCCTAAATGAGGTCTCCTTTGGAGATGAAATATTCAATGTAACGAAGTCGACCACTCACTTACCCTACCACAATCCTCACACGCTCTTTTCATTTATCACACGCTCGTTTCATTTCCCATCGCTTTCAAACGTTACGCCCTTATATTTAAACGACATGACTGTGTCATGCAGGGCACTATCAATGCTGTATCAGAACATTACGGGTTTGTTTCTTCTACTCATCCTCATTAACTTTCATTTTTCTACATTAAGAGCCAACTGTCATTCATTCACCCCAACTAGAAATTATGTCTAAGTCCTCTGGTATCATCCTGCAGCTACTCATCTTCGACACGTTCTTGTACACCAAAGCATCATCAGCAAAAACCTGTAGATTACTGCCCACCGTATCCGTCAGATCGCTTATGTATATAGAAAATAATAGAGGTCCTGTCACCTCTCTGAGGCAATCCTGACGATACGTCTCTGATGAACTGCAATGAGACAAATCAGCAAAAGTGTGGTTTATGTGTCCTAAAAAGTGCGCAGTTCTCAATGCGTAAGACTCCAGGTACGTTCCTGGAAATGTTCCACTAACTGACTGGCAGTAACAGCAAGGGGCTCCCCATTGCATATCCTCGAATTCGCTCATAACATTGGTCACAGAATAAAAAGTAATTGGAAGTCAGTATATGTCCCGTTGCCTTCGTAGCTGAGAGGTGAGCGCGTCTAAACGGCATGCGGAGGAGCCGGGATCGATTCCCGGTACTTCCAGGGATTTTTTCTTCGTACGAGGAATGGCAAGGGGTGCACTCATCATGGTGGTGCCAACTGAGGAGATATTTCACCTATCAGTGGCGGCTCCAGGTCGCGAAAGCTCACAGCGTGGAGAGCAGTGTACTGACCACACGACTTCCCATACCTCATCCATAGACGCCATTTTCAGTGGATGAAAGGGCAACCGATCGATACTGATGGGCCCGTCAGGTACTGTAGAGAGTTACGGTGAATCACCAAAAACGTACACCGCAAATATTGCAGCAATTGAAATTGCTATTGATATGCGGTTTCCACAGAACGGATTGGTAGTCTGGGGCTCGTATTGTTAGCCAACAGACAGATTGTAATAACACTTAGAAAGTGTATTTTTTGTACAAACATACATTTTTGAAATGGAACAATCCGTATTGACAAAACAAACTAAAATTAGAGTTAATTACAATGTCAGTGGTGTTTGTAGAAGGATTCTAGTGCGAGTCGTTTACCAAATATCGTATTTTATTGTGAAAGGGCAACTTGCTACTCACCATATGGCGGAGATGCTGAGTCGCAGATAGGCACAACAAAAAGACTGTCACAAATAATATATATCAAGATGGTATCTGTTCTTTCGGACATGTCCAAAATAACAGATACCATCTTCATATAGTTAAGGCTAACCGGCCATTGACCTTCTTCTTCTTTGCTGGATGCACACGCATTGGCCGAACTCTTACGGGACTCTGTAACATTGTCTGCCGCGAGTAGTGAGTGTAACGGGCAGGGGCACTACGAATGTAGTGTGTGCAGATGAAGCTGGGAATGTGGGTCTCATGGGGAGCGTGCAAGGGATAAGTCGCTGCGGTCTCACTATCTCCTGTGCCATCGGTGGCTCAGATAGACAGAGCGTCTACAATGTAAACAGGGGATCCTGGGTTTGAGTCCACGTCGGGGCACACATTTTGAACTGTCCCCATTGATGTACATTAACGCCTGCCGACAGCTTAGGGTCTTGATTTAATTATCATGTCGAAATATAGCTTTCAGCCATTAAGGCCTTCTTCAACAATAGACGACACAACCACACGCAAACGCAACTCACACACACGACTGCAGTCTTAGGCAACTGAAACCACACTGAAAGCAGCAGCGCCAGTGCATGATGGGAGTGGCGGCTGGGCGGGGCTACCTGTGAAACCAGTCATGTTATCTACAAGCACTAAGCTACAACCACTGTGCTGCATTCTATGTGGGCATGACAACCAACGAGCTGCCTGTCTACATGAATCGGCACTGGCGAACTATGGCCAAGAAACAAATGGATCACCCTCTTGCTGAGCACACTGCCAAACACAACATACTTGATTTCAATGACTGTTTCAAGGCCTGTGCCTTATAGATCCTTCCCATCAACACCAGTATTTCTGAATTGCGCGGGTGGGTACTTTTCCTGCAATACATCCTACGTTCCTGTAACCCTCCTGGCCTCATCCTTCGTTAGTCACTGTCATCACACATCCAGCCCCTTCCCTGTTTCCATTCCAGCACTACATAGCTGTCATTCCTCCATCAGACCCAGTATATTTACTTCTCTCATTTCCCGCTATTTCCCTTCACCCTCCCTCTCCACCTCTCCCCTGCTCTCCGTCTAACCAGCAGCACTTCACTGTCCGCCACCCCTATCACACTATCCCTCCCCCTCTCCGCCCCAGTCTCCTCCTAAGACTCACCCAGTCACCCCTCACATCATGCGCTGTTGCTGCTGCTAGCAGTGTGGTTTTAGTTGCCTGAGACTGCAGTCGTGTGTGTGAGATGCGTTTGCGTGAGTGTGTATGTGTGTGTGTGTGTGTGCGTGCGTGTGTGTGTGTGTGTGTGTGTGTGTGTGTGTGTGTGTGTGTTTCATCTATTGTCGAAGATGACCTAACTGGCCGAAAGCTCTGTTTGTGGCAGTCTTTTTGTTGTGCCTGTCTGCATCTCCGCTATGTGGTGGGTGTCAATTTTTCTTTTCTAATATTGTTTCTAGTATTTGTAGACTTTTGACAATGTTGACTGGAATACTCTCTTTCAAATTCTAAAGGTGGCAGGGGTAAAATACAGGGAGCGAAAGGCTATTTACAATTTGTACAGAAACCAGATGGCAGTTATAAGAGTCGAGGGACGTGAAAGGGAAGCAGCGGTGGGGAAGGGAGTAAGACAGGGTTGTAGCCTCTCCCCGATGTTATTCAATCTGTATATTGAGCAAGCAGTAAAGGAAACAAAAGAAAATTTGGAGTAGGTATTAAAATCCATGGAGAAGAAATAAAAACTTTGAGGTTTGCCGATGACATTGTAATTCTGTCAGAGACAGCAAAGGACTTGGAAGAGCAGTTGAACGGAATGGATGGTATCTTGAAGGGAGGATATAAGATGAACATCAACAGAAGCAAAACGAGGATAATGGAATGTAGTCGAATTAAGTCGGGTGATGCTGAGGGAATTAGATTAGGAAATGAGACACTTAAAGTAGTAAAGGAGTTTTGCTATTTGGGGAGCAAAATAACTGATGATGGTCGAAGTAGAGAGGATATAAAATGTAGACTGGCAATGGCAAGGAAAGCGTTTCTCAAGAAGAGAAATTTGTTAACATCGAGTATAGATTTAAGTGTCAGGAAGTCATTTCTGAAAGTATTTGTATGGAGTGTAGCCATGTATGGAAGTGAAACATGGACGGTAAATAGTTTGGACAAGAAGAGAATAGAAGCTTTCGAAATGTGGTGCTACAGAAGAATGTTGAAGATTAGATGGGTAGATCACATAACTAATGAGGAAGTATTGAATAGCATTGGGAAGAAGAGAAGTTTGTGGCACAACTTGACAAGAAGAAGGGATCGGTTGGTAGGACATGTTCTGAGGCATCAAGGGATCACCAATTTAGTATTGGAGGGCAGCGTGGAGGGTAAAAATCGTAGGGGGAGACCAAGAGATGAATACACTAAGCAGATTCTGAAGGATGTAGGTTGCAGTAGGTACTGGGAGATGAAGAAGCTTGCACAGGATAGAGTACCATGAGAGCTGCATCAAACCAGTCTCAGGACTGAAGACCACAACAACAACAATATTGTTACATTCCATCCTGAATTTTCCATTGTTTGAGATATCGTAGTTTGAAACTCTCCCACACTTCTACAATACCTGTGTTAGCACACAATAAAGAACAACATAAGTGCATACGGTAGTTATATGGGTTCTAACCAATAGCGAGATAACTGACCATCACAGGTTGTCTTCTAATTGAGCACCGACAACGGCAATACACACTTCCAGCCTGCTATTGAACGACTGCCGTACGCGTGATAGCATTTCAGCGGAGATATCCGAGCAGCCTACAGTAATATGTCATTGCATATCATTTGATGCAGCTAGTATGTCCTTGTAGACAGCGTCTTTCAGTTTTCCCCACAGAAAAAAGTCTACAGACGTCAAATCCTGGGAACGGGCTGGCTAAGGTACAAGTCCTCTTCATCCAAACCAACGATTTGGAAACAATTCGTGAAGACATGCTCTAGTACTTCGTGCACTATGGGCTGGACAGCCATCACTCTGGTACCACAGCTTCTAGCATCCGTGGAAGATGGGATACTTGTGCGTAGATTAGCTACGAGCTGTTGGTTCACTATACCACACCACACGTTTACACCCCATGGACGCTGACATTCCACATGATGAAGCCGACTGGGAGTGACAACAGACCAACAGTGCATGTTTCGGCCATTTACCTGGCCATAACTGGTCAATGTGGCTTCTTCACTAAACAAGATACGTGATCCCCGGGATCCATCTGGAGTATCCTGTCTTAAGGCCCATGGACAGATGTTAACACGATCCTCATAATTGTTTCCATCGAGCTCTTGATGGAGAGAGATGTGGTAGGGATGAAACCTATGACGATGGGAGTATGTAGGACTCTTCCCTGACTCATGCCACTTCCTGCTGAGACTTTTTGCGCAGGATCCAACGTGCTTATCAGCTGCAGCGGCAGCAAGAACATTAATTTACTCCTCTTCTGCCTTCACATACTTCCTTGTCTTACTTTGTCTAGGTTTACACAACCACTTTCACGTTACAAGTTGAAGAGGTTCATAAATATTGGCGAGATCGTTGACGTCTATTGGGATATCTTGCCGCGTACATCGTGAGCATGTCTACTTTTTATGCGTTGGTAGATCACATCACCCACTTACGACCTACTGCTTGGACTACCGCACACTAACTAATTAATAAATCGGAAGTGCACTCAAGAGACACACAAGTACACTGTAAGCAAACGAGACAACATAGTACCTAGCAATCACGCAGGTTGAATGGCAGAAACAAGAATCTAAATCTACATTTACATTTATACTCCGCAAGTTACCCAACGGCGTGTGGCGGAGGGCACTTTACGTGCCACTGTCATTACCTCCCATTCCTATTCCAGTCGCGTATGGTTCGCGGGAAGAACAACTGCCGGAAAGCCTCCGTGCGCGATCCAATCTCTCTAATTTTACATTCGTGATCTCCTCAGGAGATATAAGTAGGGGGAAGCAATATATTCGATATATTCGATGTATTCGATGTATTCATTTGAGTTTGCTAAACATCTCCTAAAGCTATCATGCTTACCAAATAACCCTGAGACGAAACGCGCCGCTCTTCTTTGGATCCTCTGCATCTCCTCTGTCAACCCGACTTGGTATGGATCCCACACTGATGAGTAATACTCAAGTATAGGTCGAACGAGTGTTTTGTAAGACACCTCCTTTGTTGATGGACTACATTTTCTAAGGACTCTCCCAATGAATCTCAACCTGGTACCCGCCTTACCAACAATTAATTTTATGAGATAATTCCACTTCAAATCGTTCCGTACACATACTCCCAGATATTTTACAGAAGTAACTGGTACCAGTGTTTGTTCCGCTATCGTATAATCATACAATAAAGGATCCCTCTTTCTATGTATTCGCAATACGTTACATTTATCTATGTTAAGGGTCAGTTGCCACTCCCTGCACCAAGTGCCTATGCACTGCAGATCTTCCTGCATTTCGCTGCAATTTTCTAATGCTGCAAGTTCTCTGTATACTACAGCATCATCCGCGAAAAGCCGCATGAAACTTCTGACACTATCTACTAGGTCATTTATATATATTGTGAAAAGCAATGGTCCCATAACACTCCCCTGTGGCACGCCAGAGGTTACTTTAACGTCTGTAGACGTCTCTCCATTGAGAACAACATGCTGTGTTCTGTTTGCTAAAAACTCTTCAATCCAGCCACACAGCTGGTCTGATATTCCGCAGGCTCTTACTTTGTTTATCAGACGACAGTGCGGAACTGTATCGAACGCCTTCCGGATGTCAAGGAAAATGGCATCTACCAGGGAGCCTGTATCTAATATTTTCTGGGTCTCGGTGTGGAAACTTTCAAAAATACAATACCTCGTATACAATCGCACAAAAAATGCACTTCCTAAGTATTATTACAAGGCACTTGAGTTCCACAATTTAAAGTTCGTCGTAAGATTAGTGTTGAGCAACATAGAAGTTAAGCACAGAGCAAAATGACCATCGGGAACTGATGACTAAAATCACAGTAAAATATACAAATGGTATTCAAGGTGAATCCTTAGAACAATAACACGCGTAATTTTAAATGGTATTCAAGGTGAATAACACGCGTAGAAAGTGGCCCAGACAAACGGCTCGTTTTCAAGTGAATAGCTCATGCATCGAACGCACACGATGCTCACCTTTTGCAAACAGCACCCTGGAAAATGATACGTATAGCAGTCTGAGTCAGTAGTTAGCCCGCTTGATTTCTCGTCTGCAACCACCATGTCGCACAGTGTACCAGGTCACACCTCGCCCGAGAATTATCAAATACATTCGAGGCCAACAAATGACTCAGCTCTACCAAGATAACTCCGCGTCACGTAATTCACAAATGATGTCGGGCACAGGGAGACTTTGGCTGCCCATATCTCAGTGAGAATGAGGTTTGCTGCTTTCAGCTAGTAGACTCGGACATCAGCGTTGCCACTGATGCCCCTACACTCCTTATGGACTCTGTGCGTAGCTCGACAAATAAACATTAACTGATGCCGACAAAAAATCACAGCCACGGAACAGAACTTCAATGTTTCGCTTCACGGGCCGACTCCTCGCGAGTGCTTCCACTCTTCGCTAGAAGCAGTCTCGCCAAAACCTACGAGGCCGCCACCAGGGCGACCGTTACCAACTTTAGGCGAATGACAGCACACGTAAAATCAAACCGAGTATTCGCACACGAGATCGAGCCAGCACCAAACTGGCTCAGAAGCCCTTGAAACTTTTTACTTTTGCTCTGAACTATTCTCTTTCTATTATTTCTTAGTCCGTTATTTCCATTTCTCTCAGGTCTGTGTTAATTTATTTGATCTAGGTCATTGATGTTTTTTAGTTTCTGTCAAACAAATTAAAATTTTTTTGTTATCCTCTTTTCTTCTAGTCGGCGTTTGGGTGTCGATAGAAACCAGCTCTTCTCTTTCTCATTGTGTCTGATTTTAGTTCTATTTCTCCATACATTTCTTTATTACTTCTTAATTCTCATATTATTGTTATAATTATTCTCATAGTATTAATAGTAGCACTGATCTTACGGAAACACTGGCAGCCTGTAGTATTCCAATTTCTGCCAATTCAGAAGTAAGGAGAGTAACGATCAAGTGATTTACAAACAGTAGTGCACACAAGTTAATTTGGTTGATATTAGATAGAGGGAGAGAGTGTGGGTGAAACAAGTGCCACTTGGGTGTAGAGCGGTGCAGGGTAAGCACAAAAAAGATTGTTATAAATAAGTAGTGCCAACTGTTTTATTGACTCATTACTTCGCGATATAATAAAACACCAGCAAAAACTAAATATAGTTTAGATTTTGTAATTTTAAAGTTTAGATGTCCGCTAACGTTGATCATAATGAGGGGAGGAGAGGGGGAGGGGGAACAGCTACTATTTCGTTGGACCCAGGGTAATGATCTCAGAACGTCGAGAACCAATGTTTTAAGCGTTTTCCGCTAGTTCCCAGGAGTCATGTCTCTCCTACCACACAGAGCATGGACTGCATCAAGTATCGTCTCGGGCAATACAACACCGCAGGTGCTATTCAATCAACTAAAAAGCAGCCGGTACTGTAAGCACACAGCCGGCCGATGTGGCCCAGCGGTTCTAGGCGCTTCAGTCTGGAACCGCGTGACCGCTACGGTCGCAGGTTCGAATCCTGCCTCGGGCATGGATGTGTGTGATGTCCTTAGGTTGGTTAGGTTTAATTAGTTCTAAGTACTAGGGGACTGATGATCTCAGATGTTAAGTCCCATAGTGCTCAGAGCAATTTGAACCATTTTTTTGTAAGTACACTTAATAACGTCTCAATAACTGATATCTACTCACACAACAGCTTTGTGCAAGTAGGAGAACGGAAGCGGGATGTTTTATTTTTTACTCTTTTCTATGCCTTTATATCCTCTAATAATATCTCTAGCACTAGAACGTGACGTGGTACACTGGTCTTCGCCATCGAACATCGCCGCACCAACCACGTTCTTACGCGCACACCACTGTAACGGCAGTTGAAGAGTATTATAAATGCAGAGCCGTGCTTGGCTCCGTAAAGTTGTAAGAGAGCGCAGTGATCGACAAAGGAACGCCTGCAGACAGAATCTTGTCAGAGGGTTTATGGGGTGGAATTTATGGCCCACCAGCTAAATGCAGTCCTCACACCACACAGCAGGCGCCACAATGGTTTTTCCCCATAGAAGAACGAGTTGAGCTTATGATATGAACAACAGACAGGGAGCACCCTGCTGACGTCAACTCTCTCTCTCTCTCTCTCTCTGAGTGTCTCTCTCTGAATGTGTACGAGCGTAGGTGTTGCGTGTGTGTATGTGCTGAACGCGTCAGTCCCTCTGTCTAGCTTACACATCACTCTATAGCTCGGTGAAATGACGTACGGTGGCTTCATAAAAATTATTACGGCGTTTTACCCTGTCTCACTTTGCGATCTTCGCCTAGAACATCATCATAGCTACTCATTTCGTGACAACCTTCAACGTCTGCATTTTGGTATGTCAATGAATGTGACTCTTTTGGTTTAGCTGTTGGTAACTAACTGCTGCAGCTCTTTCGTGAGTTGTTAACAGTTGTTCTGCATGGCTAATATCTGGCTGTATAGAAGAGCTGTCACACCCGCTTCTTCAGAGAACCTATAGAAATACGCAAACACGAAAATAACTTCAACAAGAAAGAGGAAAACCACAAGGTGATCGGATGCTTGATCCCCGTGCTGCAGCGAACGACAGCTACGGGTAACAAGAGGAGAACCGGACCGGAAATGACCAAGGAGAAGCCTTTGGACGTTGGCGGGCCAGATACATATAGTCTGCGGCCGCGAGTTCAACTCCAGTCTACCGCCAGCTGTGAAGTGTGTGTTGAAGTTGCCAGCCACTCGTGCGGGGGAAACGTCAGAAAAATCGTCAAACAAATGTTGACCGAAAAAGCTGAGACAGAAGCCAACAATTAATTTGTCAACAAGTGCTCACGAAAACCACAACAATTTTAAGCTACGAATTTCTGGAAGGTTGTTCAGGTTTCTTCTCTGGGTTTATTGATGTAAGGAACCCGTGGTATCCAGTGGCCCGTTACAGAATAATTGGATTCCGCTTGGTATCTTACTCCCACTTACCTTAGAATCGTACTAAAACTATATACACTACACTGCAAATGTTGACGGTATATGCTATGTGTCTTGTTTGGAAGCGAACATGTTCCTATTACTCACGGTACATGCTGTTGAGAACAGTAGTTATCACTTTATTCTTCTCTCTCAAACTTGCATTCAGTACTGCTCGATTCTGGCTCAGGTTGTCTTTTCTGACGGCATTAGTTGTGTTTTGACACTATGGAAAAGTTTAAGGCAACAGCTGCAGATGCAAAAGTATTGAGATTTGGCTGCTATAGCCGAGAGAAGAGCTCAGCAGGTGCTTATCGGCCAACTTTTCATCGGTAAACCTACCCATACTGCTGTGCATCACTGTTAACGTATAACTGCAATGCAGTATATTTGTTGACTATACTAGGAACGTACTCTCTCGAAACTTTGAGAGAACGCAGATGTGATGCAGAATGCCTTGCTTGCACCGCCTGCCGCTGGAGTTTGTAAATCATCTCCGCGACAATTTCGTGCTTGCTAAATGCTCTTCTTATGATCTTCTCTGTTTTCTCAATCCTTCCCGGAACGGATCCCGTATTGACCAGCATTATAGAAGTACTCTGGCAGGAGACTGCTGAGGTCCTCCTCCGTGTCCTGCTGCCTGACGATGGCGAGAATGATGACTCTGAGGCACAACAGCAGATTCGGAGACAAGATCAAGAGGAATACCAGAACAACAACATGGTATATCCCTTCTCCGAGGAAGAAGTAGCCACACAGATAAATGCCCTTAAAAGAGGCAAGGCTCCTGGCCCAGACGGCATCACTGCAGAGGTGGTGCAGTTCCTGGCCCCCCAGTTGGTAGCACCTCTCACAAAGTTATACCACGAGTGTTTGCGGCTCGGGAAATTCCCCCAAATATGGAAAAGGGCAACAGTAGTAATAATCAAGAAAAGCCCAGACAAAGATCCACGAGAACTCAAGTCCTACAGGCCCATCTGTCTACTAGACACACTGGGGAAACTTTTTGAGAGGTTGCTGGCAGACAGACTGGCAGCACACCGAGTTTTGTGCGGGATGAGTGACAGACAATTCGGCCTCAGGACCGGGAGATCGGCGTCTGACGCCATCGCCCTGGCTGCGGAGGTCTGTGCCTCTAACCCGCACAAATACGTGGTCGGCATCATGGTGGACATCAGTGGCGCCTTTGACAACCTGTGGTGGCCCTCGCTCTTCTCCCGATTGCGAGAGGAGTGCCCGAGGTCGCTATATGGCTGTCTCAGGAGCTATTGTGAGAATAGGGAGGTCTGGCTATCGTCCCCTAGCGGGAGAATAAGTAAAAAGATCACCAAGGGGTGTCCACAGTGGTCTGTCCTGGGGCCACTCTTTTGGGATATTAATATGGAACCCCTTTTGGACAACCTTCAGAACAGCGACGATGTGCTAGAGGGCATAGCCTATGCGGACGACCTCCTCCTGCTGGTTGGTGGCCGTAGCCGCGAAGACTTAGAGCCGAAAATTGAAAGGGCCATATCAATCCTAAGTACATGGTGCCACATGACCAAAATGAAGATTCCACCAACCAAATCTACATATTTACTCCTAAAAGGACAATTAGCTAGAAACCCAACTGTAAGGATAGATGGCTCACCAGTTCTTCGACGTCATGAGGCGAAATACCTGGGCGTAGTCGTCGATGAGAGGTGGACTTATGCATCACACATTGACACCGTCACACAAAAATCATTAGAAACATTAAATAATCTAATTGCGCTTGGTCACAAGCGATTCCACTTACCACCAGAATTAATCAAATTATATCATAACAGCATACTGACATCAATTGTAGGATATGGATCAGGAATCTGGGCCCACAGACTCACGAGGGTTATGCCTGCCATGGCTGTGAGAAGAGTGCAGCGGAACATGCTTCTCAGATCAGTAGGGGCATACAGAATAACACCAGGAGGAGCCATAACAGTACTGATGGGGCTCTGTCCACTTGACATAAAAATCAGGGAACAGGCAACATGGTACTGGGTAAAAAAGGGTAACAGGGATAAAATAGTTGATCTAATGGGGACTTACGTGGGGAACAAAATAGAAATCAAACGAAGGGGGGAAGAACTTTGGCAAGAACAATGGGATAACGAAGAAACCGGTCGTAGAACACACGAACTGCTGCCCAATGTCAGGGAAAGGTTGCAATTAAAACACTTCACACCGTCACGAGGACTGCTGCACTTCCTCACAGGTCATGGACCCTACCCGGCATACTTATGCCGGTTCGGGAAACGGGCTACACCAGCGTGTGACTGTGGGGCCACACCAGGCACCCCGAAACACGTAGTGTATGAGTGCCACCTCTTCGACGATGTAGCGGCGCAATTACGCCAGCAACTACCAAACCATGACACGTATCACCTGCTCAGGCATGAGGACCATTTCTCAATCTTGAATAAGTTAGCCAATGAGATCTCACTCAAAGTGATAAGGGAATATCTCAGGAACAATGATTAAGATCTCACTACACCCAATTTGACTCCACGCACCTGACCTGTTCCGCCGAGGCGTGGACTTGGCCAGCCGCCTCACGGCTGGAATCCGCCACGCCTGGGATTGGGGGGGGGGGGGGGGGGGGGGGTGCGCCCAACTACCGATCTGAGACACTCACCGATTTCGACACTAGGTTAAGATAGGTTAGACGTAGGATAAGCAAGGATAAAAACATTAGTATAGTGCTGCAGCGATCTACAACTCCGGCCAGCCCGGTGCCATGGGCACGTTCACCGGTATTAGCTCGGTGAACAGGGCCAGCAACGTAGGTTTATACTATGCTGGCACATTTGTAACGCTGCAGGTAGAAGTAGCTTAGCATAAGTAGAATAAAATAACATAGGAAGACTAAACAGTTGTGCCCATAGTGAGAGCAATAGAAAACTAATACAGAGTAAGCTGTAGTACTAACACCAAACTGTATCAAGTAGGACCCACTAATTGCATAAGGTGGTGGGTTGTTATGTATCATATATATTGAGAAATAAAGATTTTTTTTTAAATATAGAAGTACTGGTCGAACGAAGGTTTTGTAAGTTACGTCCTTTGTCGACGGACTACAATTCCTGAGGGTGAATGAATTCCAGTCTGGCACCTGCCTTTCCTGCGATTATTTTCATTTCGACGTTCCCATAAGAATCGTCCGCACTCATGCTTCCAGAAATGTCGCTAACCATGTGCGCAAAAGCATATCTGGAGTGGTGGAACTACTGCGTCCGCAGGTCTCTAGAGGCCACCAACGTCACATACAGACGGGGCATAGACAATGCCTTCCACGTAACCCCACTGGAAGACATCCAGGGGGGCTGTGTTCGGAGACTCGCGGCCAATTGCTTGGTCCACCTCGCCCCATCCATCGCTATGGAAATGTTCGATCCAGAAGGTAATGCATACATAAGCTCCAGAAGGGCTGCTTGCAAGATCATATTTGGCTGCACGAGAAGAAGCTGAGGGACAATACAGTAAGGAGGTAAATATCAAGGGCTACCTTCTAATGTCGTTTCGTACCTCTTTTGGCTCGCCGTAGTCCAGCAATTCGACATGGCATGGACTCAACAAGTCGTTGGATTTCAACTGTAGAAATATTGAGCCATGCTGCCTCTACAGCCGTCCATAACTACGATAGTGTTGCTGGACAGGATTTTGTGCACGAACTGACCTCTTAATGATGTCCCATAAATTTCCGATGGGATTCTTATCGGGCTACCTGGGAGGCCAAATCATCCGCTCGAATTGTCCGGTATGTTCTTCAAACCATGTCCCATAAATTTCCGATGGGATTCTTATCGGGCTACCTGGGAGGCCAAATCATCCGCTCGAATTGTCCGGTATGTTCTTCAAACCATGTCCCATAAATTTCCGATGGGATTCTTATCGGGCTACCTGGGAGGCCAAATCATCCGCTCGAATTGTCCGGTATGTTCTTCAAACCATGTCCCATAAATTTCCGATGAGGTTCTTATCGGGCTACCTGGGAGGCCAAATCATCCGCTCGAATTGTCCGGTATGTTCTTCAAACCATGTCCCATAAATTTCCGATGGGGTTCTTATCGGGCTACCTGGGAGGCCAAATCATCCGCTCGAATTGTCCGGTATGTTCTTCAAACCATGTCCCATAAATTTCCAATGGGGTTCTTATCGGGCTACCTGGGAGGCCAAATCATCCGCTCGAATTGTCCGGTATGTTCTTCAAACCATGTCCCATAAATTTCCGATGGGGTTCTTATCGGGCTACCTGGGAGGCCAAATCATCCGCTCGAATTGTCCGGTATGTTCTTCAAACCATGTCCCATAAATTTCCGATGGGATTCTTATCGGGCTACCTGGGAGGCCAAATCATCCGCTCGAATTGTCCGGTATGTTCTTCAAACCATGTCCCATAAATTTCCAATGGGATTCTTATCGGGCTACCTGGGAGGCCAAATCATCCGCTCGAATTGTCCGGTATGTTCTTCAAACCATGTCCCATAAATTTCCGATGGGGTTCTTATCGGGCTACCTGGGAGGCCAAATCATCTGCTCGAATTGTCCGGTATGTTCTTCAAACCATGTCCCATAAATTTCCGATGGGATTCTTATCGGGCTACCTGGGAGGCCAAATCATCCGCTCGAATTGTCCGGTATGTTCTTCAAACCATGTCCCATAAATTTCCGATGGGGTTCTTATCGGGCTACCTGGGAGGCCAAATCATCCGCTCGAATTGTCCGGTATGTTCTTCAAACCATGTCCCATAAATTTCCGATGGGGTTCTTATCGGGCTACCTGGGAGGCCAAATCATCCGCTCGAATTGTCCAGTATGTTCTTCAAACCATTTCCCATAAATTTCCGATGGGATTCTTATCGGGCTACCTGGGAGGCCAAATCATCCGCTCGAATTGTCCGGTATGTTCTTCAAACCATGTCCCATAAATTTCCGATGGGATTCTTATCGGGCTACCTGGGAGGCCAAATCATCCGCTCGAATTGTCCGGTATGTTCTTCAAACCATGTCCCATAAATTTCCGATTGGGTTCTTATCGGGCTACCTGGGAGGCCAAATCATCCGCTCGAATTGTCCGGTATGTTCTTCAAACCATGTCCCATAAATTTCCGATGGGATTCTTATCGGGCTACCTGGGAGGCCAAATCATCCGCTCGAATTGTCCGGTATGTTCTTCAAACCATGTCCCATAAATTTCCGATGGGGTTCTTATCGGGCTACCTGGGAGGCCAAATCATCCGCTCGAATTGTCCGGTATGTTCTTCAAACCATGTCCCATAAATTTCCGATGGGGTTCTTATAGGGCTACCTGGGAGGCCAAATCATTCGCTCGAATTGTCCGGTATGTTCTTCAAACCAATCATGAACAATTGTGTCTCGGTCATTCATGAAAATTCCGTCGTTCTTTGGGAACGTGAAGTCCATGAATGGTTGCAAATTGTCACCAAGTAGCCGGACATAACAATTTCCAGTCAATAATCGGTTTAGTTGGACCATTGAAACACAGCCCACACCATTACGTAGAAATTACAAGTTTGCACAGTTCAGCCATGTCGCACTATTAGCGAAGGCACTCGCGTCGGTCGTATGCTGCCATGGCCCATTAACGCGAAATTTCCTAACGTCATACATCTCGCGCACTGTCGTTTGTCGTTTCGCGCTGACAACTCTACGCAAAAGCCGCTGCTCTCGGTAGTTAAGTGAAGGCCGTCGACCATTGCGTTGTTCGTGGTGATGGGTAATGCCTGGAATTTGATGTTCTCGGCACACTCTTGACACTGTGGATCTCGGAACAAGGAATTCCGTAACGGTTTCGAAAATTTAATGTCCCACCCGTCTAGCTCCAACCACCATTCCGCGTTCGAAGTCTGTTAATTACCCGTCGTGCGGCCATAATCACGTCGGAAACCTTGTCACATGAATCACCTGAGAACAAATGGCAGCTCGACAATGCACTGCCCTTTTATACCTTGTAAACGGGATATTCTCGAATACAGAAATACAATACACTTAGGAATGAAAGAAACAGGAAATACGGGGAAGCTAAAGCGAAATCCCTGCATGAAAAATGTAAAGAAATCGAAAAAGTAATGATTGTGCGGAGGACTGACTCAGCATATAGAAAAGTCAAAATAATCTTCTATGATATTAAAATTATTGGTGGTAACATTTAGAGTGTAATGGGAAATCTACAGTTAAATGCGGAGGAGAGAGCGGATAGGCTGGAACAACGCAGTGAAGGCCTCTATGAGGGGGAGGACTTGTCTGATGACGTGATAGAAAACGAAACAACAGTCGATATACAAGAGGTAGCGGATCCAGAATTAGAATCGGAATTTAAAACAGTTGTGGTAGGCTTAATATCGAATAAGGCAGAAAGGACAGATAACATTCCATTAGAATTTCACAAATCAGTGGGGGAAGTTGCAACAAAGTGAGTATTCATGATGGTGTGTAAATGTATGAGTCTTTCGGGGAAACATTAAACACAGAATTCCGAACATTGCAAGTGTGAGAATTATCGCACAATCAGCTTAACACATGCATCCAAGTTGGTTACGAGTTTAATATGCAGAAGAATGGAAAAGAAAATTGAGGATCTGTTAGGTGACCATCAGTTAGGCTTTAGGAAAGTAAAGGTAGATCTAACGTTGCGGCTGATAATGGAAGCAACACTAAACAGAAATCAAGACACGTTAATAGGATTTGTCGGCCTGAAAAAAAGCGTTCGATAATGCAAATTCTGCAAGATGTTTGAAATTCTGAGAAAAGTAGGGGTAAACTATAGGGAAATATGTACAAAAACCAAGAGGGAACAATAAAACTGGAAGACCAAGAACGAAGTGCTCGGATTAAAAACGGTGTAAGACGAGGATGTAGCCTTACGCCCTTATTATTCATCCAACACATCGAAGGAGCAATGACCGAAACAAATAAATAAGACATCAGGAAAATGGTAGAGAGCGTAGTAGAGTGTAACAACTCTGGAGGAAGACAGAGATTGGAATAAATCCAGCAAATCATTGAGGACGTAGGTTGCAAGTGCTACTCTGAGATGAAGAGGTTAGCACTGGAGAGGAATTAGTGGCGGGCCGCATCAAACCAATCAGAAGACCGATGACTTAACACAAAAATGAAAGACACGCGATGCTACCGCCATCTTTATTGCTATCCCATGATTTTTGTCGCATTTGTATATTTCTCAGGCATGTGCAGCCAAAAATTTCCCGTTAATGTTTACTCAATGTTTACTCGTTGCCCAACTATGGTCTCTTTCATAGTGCGCAACAAACATTCGCCTTTTCGTTGTCACTGACATGTCCCTGAAAACTGTAGGGATTTACAGAATCCCAGACGCAAACGTTGTGCCTGTAAACCTTTGAACATATGTGGGACTTTTTTTTGTCAGATAAAACGACCTTTTGTAAGTAGTAGAAGTTCTGTACGGTACTGTACAGCATCTCAGTAGAAAATCCGCGGCGAAGTCATTTCGCTTAATTGCTTGTACAAGTGAAGTCGTTTATGAAGCACTTTGTGATTTGTTGAGTGAATGAATTTTAGTTTTCGTGATTCTCGACCAACTGACTCTCTAACCTTTACTATTTCATTAGATGTGCGTTATTGCCAGATCTTGACATTTTAAGCCTTAATCGTCTTAATGTCTGCTGGTTGCCGTTGAAATTCGCATCGGAAATTTCTTTAGACAGAAATGGATGATTTCGTTTCCTCATACCACATCACTCTTTGAGCTCTCTCTTCAAAATGGTTCAAATGGCTCTGAGCACTATGGGTCTTAACTTCTGTGGTCATCAGTCCCCTAGAACTTAGAACTACTTAAACCTAACTAACCTAAGGACATCACACACATCCATGCCCGAGGCAGGACTCGAACCTGCGACCGCAGCAGTCGCGCGGTTCCGGACTGAGCGCCTGAACCACTAGACCACCGCGGCCGGCGCTCTCTCTTCAGACGTAACCATTCTGATAATTATTTACCACCTGAAACAACTAGAAAAATCGTTTAGAAAAAACCTCCCACAAAATTTTAAGTCGTTTTATATGTTTCCGCAAACCGAAAGTATCCATGTATAATGGTTTTTAGTTAATTTCATTTGGAATTCATGGAGACTTGATGTGAACAACCTTTATACTATCAAGAAGCTCCGACACCGTTCAAGTAAAACACTTAACGTTGTCGATGTTTCATTTAGAACTACGATTGTGAACATAGGTCTACAAAATATGAATATAGAAGCGTGTAAACGAGGGATATGCTACTTCTTTCAGTCGTTTCTGCCTACAATCGCTAAATCGAATTTTTTGATATTTTCTCTTGTGTTGGTAGGGGGCAGGGTTGTTTCTCCTTTCTGTCTTTTCGATACTAAACTATCTGTTGTTTTCCGCATCTCCTGCGGAATCGCGAACCGTCAGGTTCGTTGTCGATAGCGAATTCGGGCAGCTTGCGAGTGGTCGCCTTTGTGTCCTCACGGGTAGGAAACTGAAAAGTATCCTGTGTTAAACATAGCTTGCTTGTAATTTTCTATAATTATTTGCTATTTTCGAGACCCGTAGTGCACATGCCACTTAAATGTCCAAAGGTGAGCTGAGAAATTTTGGCCGGCCTGGGTGGCCGAGCGGTTCTAGGTGCTAAAGTCTGGAACCACGCGACCGCTACGGTCGCAGGTTCGAATCCTGCCTCGGGTATGGATGTGTGTGATGTCCTTAGGTTAGTTAGGTTTAAGTAGTTCTAAGTTCTAGGGGACTGATGAACTTAGAAGTTAAATCCCATAGTGCTCAGAGCCATTTGATTTGAGAAATTTGGAAATTGGTATATATATATATATATAAACTCTTCTACAATCTTCTTTTCTGTTTTTTTTGGGTGGCATCATGAGTTCATGACACTCCATCGTGACACTGCCCCTAGGATTCACTCCTCCAAAACACCTCTCTTTATGAATGGAAAATTCTTGATTTCTGGCACCTACTGCTTCAGTTTGCTATTTGGTGCACCATCTCCGGGCAGTTTTACTTTGATGTTCCTTTTAAGAGTTCTTGTCTACTTTTAGAACAGACCTACAGTTGTAAGCTATGACAACAATAAAGAGTTCTGGTGCTTTCGATAATGTTAGAAAGATAATGTAAGAAACAACTATCGCACTCACAGTCTGTAAAAAAAAAAAAGGAAGTTGCTGCCAATGACGACGTACTGCCGAGCTGGAAGAGGCTCGTCTGCCGCCGTCATTGCCTTGACGAGAAGCCACGCAAATAAATCTCCTCTGGCCGTCGTTCGGCACGCAGAACGCTTTTCGTTTCATCTTCGCTCAGGTTCCGTAATTAAATTATCGCATCCATTAGCGGCTAACTTCACTTACCGGCGAGCCAGTGAAATCCGAACTTACTGGTCAAAGGGCGTCTTTCACAAAGCCTGATTGAATTACGTCCTCGCCGCCACCACCGGAATGGACCTCAGCAGGAGGGCTCCGATTTCGTATTTGCCCTGGTCTGCCGTCACCAGGTGCCGAACAATAGCAAAAGGCCACCAGCTACTTTGAATACCTCTCTTCAATCGGACAGAGGTCATTGTGCCTAGTCCAGCTGACACGTAACCTTTAGTATATGATGATAGTAGTTAAATACATGATACAGAAACGCAGATTCTACCTTCGTGGGGACAACAGTGCCTTCAATACTCTTATTGCTTTTCTGCATCATTTACTCACAACATTCTTTACAGTTTAAAGAAAAGTGTACGATTTTCCTCTACAGTAAATTAGCTCTTAGTACACTGAAGCAATATTAAAATTAGAACAATTCGTTCGCTGCGAGGATACGTACATGGTGGTTTAAAAAAGTGCCATACATTCCTACAGGTGGTAGTATGGATCACAACTAGAAAACGAGTTCTTGTAATGATGTATCAGAAAACCAGAACTTGTTGAGAAACAGGCCAATCTGTTCTCTCGCTCCCATATGCATATGCATATATATACAGATGCCGGCAGTATTGGGGTTGTTGTCATTTGTACTCAGGTGATTCTTGAGAAAAAGTACCGAAGTGCTTATGGCCGCTGACAGGAATTGACAGACTTTGAACGCTGAATGGTAGTTGGAGCTAGAGGCATGCTACATTCCAATTCGGAAATCGTTAGGGAATATAAGGAAATCAATATCCCGAGATCAACAGTATCAAGAGTTTTTCTCATAATGTGGGGCGACGGTCACGATATATTTCTTTAAAGTCAGTATCACCATTAGACTGTTGTTTACTTACAGTGTTACATTTACACTTACACAATCATGATTTCGGTTTCAAAGTGGTATTACCAAGTGTTTTCTGAAAGCAGGTTAGACAATAACAGTGAAATGCAGAACAAGTGATATAACCGTATAACAGTCCATATTTGTAATGCTTACTTACAACTGTTATAAATTGCCTGAGACGGAATACTGTCGTATTAAAATACTCTATTAGACACATTGTCTAAGAGTCGATATTTCTGGCAGAGCCTACTGCTTTGTTTCATTACTGTGTACACCATCTTGACTGAATGACAGTTGGCTAAGTGTCAAATTGTCTTGGTCAAAGAAATTCCTGTTACAAGCAGGTGACCTTTTTTAGTCTTTGGACTCAGTGTCCGGTAGGATAGGACAGGTTAGAAGCAATTTATTTTCTTTGGTAGTTGTTACATCTTTGCATTACCTGTTTATCTTAGAATACAATGAAGTTTCCTTCTCATAAACATAAACAGAAACAAACCTCTCTATAAGATTCGCTGCATCCATAAATATAGAAGTCCAGCTAGTGATTGACGTTGTTTAAAGTACATTTTAGTAGGTAAAGATACAGTTTTTGTACGTGAAATTAACACATGGCCAACTCTAAGTTGTGTAATTTTGCCTCAATTCAGAATTAATACGTTACAGTGCAATTACTTATTCTACTCACTCATTAATTAACCAGTTAGATTTGAAGCAATATTTATGACGTACATATCATCAGGCATAGAAATCCTGTTATATGTGTTGGAACATTACTTACGAATGCTTTTAACAGGAATTTCTTTGACCAAGACAATTTGACACTTAGCCAACTGTCATTCAATCAAGATGGTGTACACAGTCACGAAACAAAGCAGTAGGCTTTGCCAGAAATATCGGCTCTTAGACAATGTGTCTAATAGTGTATTTTGTTACGACAGTATGCCATCCCAGGCAATTTATAACACTTGTAAGTAACCATTACAAATATGAATTGTTATACGGTTATATCACTTGTTCTGCATTTCACTGTTATTGTCTAACCTGCTTCCAGAAAACATTTTATAATGCCACTTTGAAGCCGAAATCATGATTGTGTAAATGTAAATGTAACAGTGTAAATAAGAAACAGTCTAATGGTGATACTGACTTTAAATAATGTCAAGAGTTGATTGGCGACTCCATGTTGTCTTGTGCACTACGACCAGATAACAGGTATACTTGAAAAAAGAGACAGCATTGGTCGTATATTTTTTACTATCGCAAAATCGATTTTCTGTCACTGAGTGACCATCTTCAGTGCTATATTGTATAACTTAAATTAGGATGCACTGTTGTCACTAAGCTTACGGCAATCACATAGCCGTAAGCTTAGTGACAACAGTGCATCCTAATTTAAGTTATACAATATAGCACTGAAGATGGTCACTCAGTGACAGAAAATCGATTTTGCGATAGTAAAGAATATACGACCAATGCTATCTCTTTTTTCAAGTATAAATGTCAAGAGTGTACCGAGAATACTAAATCCCAGGTATTACTTGTCGGCACAGTTAACGCAGTGGCCAACGACCTTCACTTGACGACCGAGAGCAGCGGCGTTCGCGTAGACTTGTCAGTCGTAACAGACAAGCAGCACTGCATGACATAACGGCAGAAATCAATGTGTGACCTAGACGAACGTAACCGTTAGGACAGCGCGGTGAAATCCGTCATTAATGTGTTATGGCAGCAGACAACCGATGCGAGTGCCTTTGCTAACAGCACACGACTTCGCCTACAGTGCCTCTCCTGGGCTCATGGCCATATCGGTTGGGTCCTAGACGACTGGCAAACCGTAGCCTTTCAGATGAGTCCCGATTTCAGTTGGTAAGTGCTGATGGTAGGGTTCTAGTGTGGCGCAGACCCCACGAAGCCATGAATACATGTTGTCAACAAGACACTCTGCCCTCTGGTATGGCTTCATGATGGTGTGGGCTGTGTACGCATGGAATGGACTGGATCGTCAGGTCCAACTGAACGCTCATATACTGGAAATTGTTATGTTCGGCTACTTGGAGAGAATTTGAAGCCATTTTTGGACATGTCCCCAAACAGTTCATTGCTATGGGTTTGAAGAACATTCTAGACAGTTCGAGCCAGTGCATTGGCCACACATCGCCCGACATGAAGCCCATTGAACATTTATTTGGTATAATCGAGAAGGCAGATCGTGCACAAAATCCTACACCGGCAACTCTTTAGCAGTTATGAGCGGCTGTAGAGGCAGCGTGGCTCAGTGTTTCTGCAGGGGACATCCAGCAACTTGTGGAGTCCGCGCCACTTCTTGTTTCCGCACTACGCCGGACAAAAGGAGCTATCCCATGGCTTTTGCCACCTCAGCCTAGGAACTGCTGCATGTGGTTGATAGGTGTCCTAACACGTCCTTCAGTCCTTCTTTGAAGTTGATCACGCACTCTTTCAAACAACCAGGCTTCACGCGGATTGCACCAAATGCATAAGTCACATTCTCTTGCAACATCTGCACTTTGTCAATGGTTTGGGCACTGCCTTTAAATATCCTCGTAGTCAGGAACCCAACGGGCTGAGGTGCGATGAATGAGGAGGTGATTTTACTGGACCTCCTCGACCATACTCTCGCCCATGAAATGTCGCGTTGAGTTCTGTTGCACCGTCTGTAAAAATTAGGGCGCTGTTGCGTCGTCCATAACCATGGTCGTCCACTTTCTGAAAGAGTAACGTTCTCCAATAGAGCTGGTAACTCAACACACAGAAATTGGTGATACACAGCATACGTTATACCGTTTGGCAAAATGTATTGCCGTACGTCACGGACAATTACTGTTACTACATAAGTAAAACGGCTCATATCTCAATACGTATTGGTTTCTGGATATACACTACTGGCCATTAAAATTGCCACACCACGAAGATGACGTGCTACAGACGCGAAATTTAACGGACAGGAAGAATGTTACTTAAAATCCGTCTTGATTGCAATTTTTTTTTAAGTAACATTATAAAATCACTGATTGCTGTTATCCCATAAGACATTATGTCTGGTTTTCCAAAACGACAGGAAGAACATGCTGTGATACGCAAATGATTAGCTTTTCAGAGCATTCACACAAGGTTGACTCCGGTGGCGAAACCTACAACGTGCTGACATGAGGAAAGTTTCCAACCGATTTCTAACACACAAACAGCAGTTGACCGGCGTTGCCTGGTGAAACGTTGCTGTGATGCCTCGTGTAAGGAGGAAAAATGCGTTCCATCACGTTTCCGACTTTGACAAAGGTCGGATTGTAGACTATCGTGATTGCGGTATATCATATCGCGACATTGCTGATCGCGTTGGTCGAGATAAAAAAAAAATGGTTCAAATGGCCCTGAGCACTATGGGACTCAACTGCTGAGGTCATTAGTCCCCTAGAACGTAGAACTAGTTAAACCTAACTAACCTAAGGACATCACAAACATCCATGCCCAGGGCAGGATTCGAACCTGCGACCGTAGCGGTCTTGCGGTTCCAGACTGCAGCGCCTTTAACCGCACGGCCACTTCGGCCAGCTGGTCGAGATCCAATGACTGTTAGCACAATATGGAATTGGTGTGTTCAGGAGGGTAATACAGAACGCCGTGCTGGATCCCAACGGCCTCGTATCACCAGCAGTCGAGTTGAGAGGCATCTTATCCGCATGGCTGTAAAGATCGTGCAGCCACGCCTCGATTCCTGAGTCAACATATGGGGACGTTTGCAAGACAACAACCATATGCACGAATAGTTCGATGACGTTTGCAGCAGCATGGACTGTCAGCTCGGAGATCATGGCTGCGGTTACCCTTGACGTGTCACAGACAGGAGCGCCTGCGACGGTGTACTCAACGGCGAACCTGGGTGCACGAATGGTAAAACGTCATTTTTTCGAATGAATCCAGGTTCTGTTTACAGCATCATGATGGTCGCATCCGCGTTTGGCGACACCGCGGTGGACGCATATTGGTAGCGTGTATTCGTCATCGCCATATTGGCGCATCGCCCGGCATGATGGTATGGGCTGCCATTGGTTACACGTCTCCGTCACTTCTTGTTCGCATTGACGGCACTTTGAACAGTGGCCGTTACATTTCAGATGTGTTACGTCCCGTGGCTCTACCCTTCATTCGATCCCCGCGAAATCCTACATTTCAGCAGGATAATGGACGACCGCATGTTGCAGGTCCTGTGCGGGCCTTTCTGGATACAGAAAATGTTCGACTGCTGCCCTGGCCAGCACATTCTCTAGATCTCTCACCAACTGAAAACGTCTGGTCAATGGTGACCGAGCAACCGGCTCGTCACAATACGCCAGTCACTACTCTTGATGAACTGTGGTATCGTGTTGAAGCTGCATGGGCAGCTGTACCTGTATACGCCATCCAAGCTCTGTTTGACTCAATGCCCAGGATGGTTGTTCTCGGTACTGATTTATCAGGATCTATGCACCCAAATTACGTGAAAATATAATCACATGTCAGTTCTAGTATAATATATTTGTCCCATGAATACACATTCATCATCTGCATTTCTTCTTTGTGTAGTAATTTTAATGGCCAGTAGTGTATATTTGTTACTGGAACTTTTATTCTGGTTTTTATCCATACTACCACGTGTATGTGACAATTTTTTAAACATCCTTAATAGAAGTAGAGTTCGGTGACCCAATCCGTTCTGCATAACTGACGCCGAGTGTTCACGTGCCACATCCGAGAACAAGATATCTGGGTGTGTGAGCACAACTCGAGCCTGGATCGAGACCAGTTGTTTTCTTTCGCGTCTCATACCTTCCCGTATGTGTATTCGGCCCGTATGCTCCCAGCTGCCTCTACTGCGGGAAGCAGGAAAACAGCTTTCACTTGTTGAAATGGTTCAAATGGCACTAAGCACTGTGGGACTTAACATCTGAGGTCACCAGTCCCCTAGACTTAGAAACTACTTAAACCTAACTAACCTAGGGACATCACACATCAATGCCCGTGGCAGGATCCGAACCTGCGACCTTGGCAGGCGTGCGGTTCCAGACTGAAGCGCCTAGAACCGCTCGGCCACAGCGACCGGCTTCCACTTGTTCACTCAAGTGAAGTTGTTTGATTTCAGTTTCATTCTAGAGATAATTTCTCAAAAGTTCTTAACATTTTTCTGCACAAAAAATACATTATATCATTACTTTTCTCTGCAATAAAACGTGCCGCTCTTTATGGATGCAAGTCGGGAGTCACACATCCGAGAACCGATGGCGTCACTTCGGTTGCGTGACTGAACTTCCCGGTACGTCGAGTCGCTACTAGGCTGGACACTTAAAATATTTCTATTCTCCGGCGTGTACTCATCTCCTTTTAGTTTCGAATACTTACTCCTCGGTTCGTTGAAGTTCTTGATTGTAACAGGTGTGACGTGAAGTCACGAAAGAGGTATGCGCCCATTTTTACGTAGTTTGAAGGTTGTATCGGTACTATCATGGACGCTATAAAAACGCGTGGAAGTCACAGATTGTGTAGTGACTACTTACTTAAATTATGCATTCAGATATGTACACAATCATCATCAGATTAATCTGAAAAACTCCGTAAAGAAACACAAATAATACATAGTGAATAACAGTAGTTACTGACCACTAAAAACCGGGAACTATATCAAAGTTTCGGTGAACACGTCATACATAGGTATGGCATCATCCATCTTATTCAGAAGACAATGCCAGACTGAATCATAAGGGCAGTTACGCCGTTCAGGAAGACAAGTAGACCACCATGCGCCAGTACTGGTGAGCAGTAATATTTAGGAGTTAAATACAATTATTGTAATCCAATTAAAGTGACGAAGATGCCACCCTGAGGTCGGGTATAATTACGAACCAAACATACAACGTACCTAACGCCATACAATAACAAACGTATTAGACACAAAATCAAATCTCATGTTGTACGACACGGAATCCAATAGGGGAGAACCAGGTGAAGGAGGAAGGGACGAGTCCAAGGGTCGGCACTTTTTCTTGCAGAACACTGATGATCAAAATTGGTACGGTATACGACAACACACCGACATTAACCACCTGTATGCATCATGCTCAGGAAATAAATATTTTTAGCTAACTGAATCACTGTTGTGAAACATTACCCATAAACAAAGAAGTAGAAATCAGCAGATGGTTGTAAATCCAAAGACATTTTACGTAGGTTTTAGAAAAAATTTACTGATCATTTTAGTACTGACAGAGTAGATTGGGAGGTGTAAGATCTTCATTTGGCTATAATTTTTCCTCTAGAGCTTTTATAAGATTGAATTTTCTCATTCTCAGAGTATTGAAGGGCGATCTCCTTTAAATGTTAAAAACCATTCAAAATCCAAGTTCGCACAAAAAATTTATTTATTTAAGACGACCATTTCAACAGTCATTGCTGTTATCTTCAGGTATTTAACATCTTTTTGTTGTAAAACACGTTCATTTTACGCTGAACTTCACGCGCAAGACAAGTGGGTGAAACGTGACATCCTCTGCGTGACGTTCAGGTAAAATGAACATGTTTTCAACAATAAGATGTTAATGACCAAAAGATAATAGAACGACTGTTGAAACAGGTCTTCGTAAATAAAGAATTTATTGATGCGATCTTGGATTTTGAATGGTTTTTAACAGTTTTATAAGATATCTGTTTGGAAATTGTCCTCTGCGCAACCGTAACTTCCGTGATAAATATTATATTTTCACTTTGTGTTTGAAATGTTAGCAAAATACTATTCGGGGATGTCCTGCCGAAAGGTAGATAACGATTACGGTCCCATCGTGACAGGAGCACTGTATACATCGATATTATGGTCTCTGCCCTGCTGACCTACAGCAACTCCTTTTTGGGGAGGGCTGAGATGCCAAACTTACAAAGAGATGATGTTATTTCTGCGTTGCCAAAACTAAACATGTTACGCGTGGCAGTCTTAACTTCAGTCCATCAGAGTTGTAAATATGTAGTGTATGGTATGTTTCCGTGTTGCTGACACGAAGTTTCTTGAATCAAGCGAAATGTCAGAATCAGTTTTAGAGTAGGATGTCTGTTTCGGAAATAACAGAGTTGAACATTATAAAGCGAACGAGTTGTAGGATATCTTTGCCAGTGAGACGCGACAACCCACAAACTCTTGTTATCAATTCGCAAGCAACTGAAAAAAATGTGTGTGAATTTCTAAGGGACCAAAGTGCTGAGGTCATCAGTCCCTAGACTTGCCTGCATCGCAATGGTCCACAGGGAGTGTTAGTTGTAATTCCTGCTGACAGCAGACTTTGCGTCGTGGTTGGCTTTTGGTCACTTTCCCGTGATTGTGCTATTCTTCTTGAAGACTGATTCCGCAGAGATGGAATGCTCAATAGTCGCAGTAGAGAGGTTGAAATTCCTAGATCTACAGTTACGGAAACCCATCAACAAAGAATTTCAGTGAATTTGTGGGTGGGTGCAATCAATTATTTCTTAATATTGGCGTTCGGGCTTCTTCCTCGATTAATTGCTGTAGTGTACATTATATTTCTGAGGACAAACAATCCACGTTGTCAGAATATATCCCACTAAATATTCGTGGAATTATGTAATATGTGCTTTCAACGTTGTGGCGTCTTACCTCATTTTCCATATATTTTTCGTGCACCTACGTTAGACTTCCTCTCTAATTTAAATATGACGACGATTCACTTTTCGTGGCCGACTACTTGGCCTGTTCTGACGTCAGTTGGTTTTATCTTGTTAGCTCATATCATATTCCTTGTGAGAGAGTCATATGTCGAGACTGAAGATGATTTCCTGGTACGAGTTACCTCTGCCTTTGATATTGTACAGAAACACTAGGATTGCTGGAACATTGTGCGAGAATATCATGCCTGCGTGGAAGCTGTGAATCGCCATTACCAACAACTATTGTGATAACAGCACTTGGCGCTATTTTTATTCACAAAAAATTATTACAGAGCTTACGTAATTTCATTTCTATAACCGCCAGCGGAACAAAAGTGAATTGGAAAGATTCTTGTTTTGTATTCCAACTCTCATCTCAGTATCATAGTTATTCGTGTGAAATTTAAGCATTTTTCCTTCTTTATCGAGCGTAAAAATGTATATTATGATCACAGAAACGATCTGTGTGTGTATGTGTGCGCGGAAGACCCATTTAAAATCTCGGAAACAGCATACAGCACATTACCAGAACCTTTGAACAACTTTCAAAACATTTAATGCCATTCCAAAATTACATAATATTTATCCCATTAATCCCAAAATTTTATAAGCGAGTTTTTGACAACTTTTATTTTGCTCTGAAATTGTACAAGCTTTAGTGATATATGTCATTTTAGAACAGTCATTAATGTCTTGTGTCATTTATTAATATGAATTAATATCCTGCAAAATGGCAAGATGGTTACCGAGCGTAACTTGATTTCAGAAGACAAGTACTACAAAACTAAATAGAGACCATCCCAATATGGTAATCGAAACCAAATATATGAATAATTTTAGACAGAAAGATAATATGATTCATTTATTTATTTCTGTGCTTCATAGGTTACTGCCTCTTAGCTCTAAATGGTTATCCTGTTCAGTAAAGCATGTACCAACTCGTTTTTCTATGTATGATCACTTTGGTGTTGTTAGTCGCCGTTGTTGTATTAACCTTTAGTTCCGCCAACGCTTGCGACCTCTTTTTGTAGACAACTCCTTAAAGGTAGTTCGAAAGGAAGAAGTCTGGAAAAGATCAATCGGGAGAATGCGAGGGCACTAAATGAATTGTCTCATTGGATGAGTGACAAGTGGAAACATCAAACATTGTACTCGTGACCAATGTTCATCTGCCTCAAGGAGCGAGATACGCTTTGTACTGATGTCTTGGTACCCAACACCGTTCACTGTATTTTCAAAGAAAGCCGGACCATTTGACGATGCGATGCAGCACCTCACATTCGAATTTTTTGACAGTGCAAAGTGTTTTCTTGAAAAGCATGTGGATTTTCTAGTGACAAACTTCTTGTATTTTGCCTGTTTACGTATACAGTAAGGTGAAGCCAGGCATCGGTGGGGAAAAGACGTTCCAGTCCTGCGATTCCACTGATGTCAACAAATGACTGTAACTATGTACAACACGTTAGACGCTTTTCTTTATCCGACACCTTCAATTTTTCGTACATATGTTTCTGAGTACTAACATAGGAGGTCAGAGCCTGGACTGATAGTCTCCATAAACGTTTTGAAGACGGACGCAGTGCCATATTTTGTTCACACCAGCCAGTTTAGCGTCCGTTAAATGGCTGGCCTGGAAATTCTCTTGTCTGCAAGCTGATCGGCACTCCAGGAAACGTGCGATTTGCCTCTCTGTAGTATAATTTTTCAGCGTTGTTGCATGTAAGTATTTCCCACGAAATACTTCCTCAACATAATTGAAAACGAAAGACAGTCGAAATTCAACAACGAAAAGTCGTTGCGTTTGGGAAAACGACATGTTTACCATGCAGTGACTTGGGCCTCCGTAAACTATCAATTTGTCAACCTGTGCTGTGTTTGCGAAACATTGGACCGTGTACGGTACTATTTGACGTGTTTGTCAGACATAGGACGTATTTGACGTGCCTGCAAGAAATTTTGATTGACAAAATGTTTGACAAGATGGCTTACTCTATTTGTGTCATTGTTTCACCGCATATGTTTAGTGAAACATTGTTTTATTACAATTTATCTGACTATATCGTGAGTTTCCGCACCTATGGAAATTGCCATTAAGGATAAAAACAAAACAGTACTGACCATTCCCGAAACTGTAGATACATTATATTTTTTCCCAGTCGTATATTACTCAGGAAGAAGTTAAGGAGAAAATCAACATTTTACTCATGACGTACAAGCGTGAATGCAGAGAAATAAATGAAATCGAAGTTCTCCGGTTCTTCGACGGCTGATGCGGACTATGTGTTCCCACGTTGTGGTATTTTAGTGAACTCTCAAAATGGCTCTGAGCACTATGGGACTCAACTGTTGTGGTCATAAGTCCCCTAGAACTTAGAACTACTTAAACCTAACTAACCTAAGGACAGCACACAACACCCAGCCATCACGAGGCAGAGAAAATCCCTGACCCCGCCGGGAATCGAACCCGGGAACCCGGGCGTGGGAAGCGAGAACGCTACCGCACGACCACGAGATGCGGGCTTAGTGAACTCTCATTAGAGGATGAAGTGAAAGAGGATAAATTTCCCGATACGTGTGGCATCTTTCTTGAGTGTGAGGGCGAAGTAACTCTAAAAAATCATTAAAACTTTCACCGTCCATCCGCAGGAAGTTGATGTAATCATCAGGTTATGAGTGTAACACTTCCTTTAACACGTTTCCATGTGTATATTACTCTCTCATTTTAAACTATTCCCTGGATCAGCGCTACAATACAGCAAACACGAAAAGCGTCCACTTCAAACGTAAGACTAAATTGACGAGCTTTCTTGGTAAGTCTACAGGCCTGTATCACACATCCGTCACTAGATAAAAACGAATTTGACAGAGGAGTTTTCTCTTTTACGAAGGACTTAACAAGTTTTTAAAAGTTTCATTGTCCACTCGAAGAAAATGATATAGGCTAACAATCAGAGTCTGAGAATGATATTTTCTTTAGGAGATTTTCATGAGTAAACCTGTTCAAATGGTTCAAATGGCTCTAAGCACTATGCGACTTAACATCTGATGTCACCAGTCCCCTAGACTTAGGACTACTTAAACCTAACTAGCCTAAGCAAATCACACACATCCATGCCCGAGGCAGGATTTGAACCTGCGACCGTAGCAGCTGCGCGGTTCCGGACTGAAGCGCCTAGAACCGCTCGGCCACAGCTGCCGGCGATAAATCTGTCCCTCATTTTAAGCTATTCTCCATATCAGCAGCTTGTTTTTCTCCTTTTCTTTAACCAGAGTGCCGAATTCAATGGCAGGAGTGCTTTGTCTGCATTTTTGGCCATTCTCACTACTGTCAAAATACACACGAACAGACTCTGCTACAAAGTGATATTAAACTGACAAACTTTGTTTGTACGCTTTCGGGCTTGTTTGACTCATCCGCGGCTAGATAAGACTCATTTGACGTACAATTTTACGGGGCGTTTCTCTTGGCTTCTTCTTTTGTTGTCGGTAATACCTATACTGCTATCTTGTGGAAGCTGATGAATGCAGTGTTGCTCTTGTTTACAGAGACATTTCTTTACATTTGAGCGACTTTTCGATCACACTGTATACAGGGTGGTCCACTGATCGTGACCGGGCCAAATATCTCACGAAATAAGCGTCAAACGAAAAAACTACAAAGAACGAAACTTGTCTAGCTTGAAGGGGGGAACCAGATGGCGCTATGGTTGGCCCGCTAGATGGCGCTGCCATAGGTCAAGCGGACATCAACTGCGTTTTTTTAAAATAGGAACCCCCATTTTTATTACATATTCGTGTAGTACGTAGAGAAATATGAATGTTTTAGTTGGACCACTTTTTTCGCTTTGTGATAGATGGCGCTGTAATAGTCACCAACATATGCCTCACAATTTTAGACGAACAGTTAGTAACAGGTAGGTTTTTTAAATTAAAATACTGAACGTAGGTACGTTTGAACATTTTATTCCAGTTGTTCCTATGTGACACATGGACCTTTGTGAACTTACAATTTCTGAGAATGCATGCTGTTACAGCGTGATTACCTGCAAATACCACATTAATGCAATAAACGCTCAAAATGATGTCCGTCAACCTCCATGCATTTGGCAATACGTGTAACGACATTCCTCTTAACAGCGAGTAATTCACCTTTCGTAATGTTCGCACATGCATTGACAATGCGCTGACGCATGTTGTCAGGCGTTGTCGGTGGATCACGGTAGTAAATATCCTTCAACTTCCCCCACAGAAAGAAATCCGGGGACGTCAGATCCGCTGAACGTTCGGGCCATGGTATGGTGCTTCAACGACCAATCCACCTGTCATGAAATATGCTATTTAATACCGCTTCAACCGCACGCGAGCTATGAGCCGGATATCCATCATGTTGGAAGTACATTGCCATTCTGTCAAGCAGTGAAACATCTTGTGGTATCATCGGTAGATCATTACGTAAGTAATCAGCATACATTGCACCATTTAGATTGCCATCGATAAAATGGGGGCCAATTATCCTTCCTCCCATAATGCCGCACCACACATTAACCCGCCAAGGTCGTTGATGTTCTACCTGTCGCAGCCATCGTGGATTTTCCGCTGCCCAATAGTGCATATTATGCCGGTTTACATTACCGCTCGCTGTTGGTGAATGACGCTTCGTCGCTAAATAGAACGAGTGCAAAAAATCTGTCATCGTCCAGTAATTTCTCTTGTGGCCAGTGACAGAACTGTACACGACGTTCAAAGTCGTCACCATGCAATTCCTGGTGCACAGAAATATTGTACGGGTGCAATTGATGTTGATGTAGCATTCTCAACTCCGACGTTTTTGAGATTCCCGATTCTCGCGCAATTTGTCTGCTACTGATCTGCGGATTAGCCGCGACAGCAGCTAAAACACCTACTTGGGCATCATCATCTGTTGCACGTCGAGGTTGACGTTTCACATGTGGCGGAACACTTCCTGTTTCCTTAAATAACGTAACTATCCGGCGAACGGTACGGACACTTGGGCACTTTGATCACAATAGCCATACATCAACACGATATCGACCTTTTCTGCAATTGGTAAACGGTCCATTTTAACACGGGTAATGTATCACGAAGCAAATACCGTCCGCACTGGCGGAATGTTACGTGATACCACGTTCTTATACGTTTGTGACTATTACAGCGCCATCTATCACAAATCGAAAAACGTGGTCCAACTAAAACATTCATTTTTCTTTACGTACTACACGAATATATAATAAAAAATTGGGGTTCCTATTTTTAAAAAATGCAGTTGATATCCGTTTGACCTATGGCAGCGCCATCTAGCGGGCCAACCATAGCGCCATCTGGTTCCCCCCTTCAAGCTAGACGAGATTCGTTCATCGTAGTTTTTTCGTTTGATGCTTATTTCGTGAGATATTTAGCCCGGTCACTATCAATGGACCACCCTGTATAAAAATATCGGTACAGTCATTGAGTTCGCGCTTATTTATGATGTAAAGAAAAAAGAAGAAACTAGACGAATTTTTAAAATCTTCGCAAAAAGGCTGTCTGTGACGTATTCAAAAGCTTCATGCATTTCTGGTTTGTGTTGATTTATGGAAGTATCCACACGCGAGCATTTCGGAAAATAACCTCCGTCTGTATACTGCACAGGTCAGATAGCATCTGGTAGTCCGCGGGCATGTGCCTCGTCTGGCAAAGATTGGGATGACCTCTGCACTCGCAAATCGTCCTCTCTGTGAAGGGTGCGCAGTCATTCGTTTTCTGCACACGTAAAACTAAAATCTCGCAGACACTCACTGCAAAATTCGTTTAGTTTATGGAGAGAATTTTACGAGAAGCGGTCCTGGCAGATATTGATGCCACGTGTTTCAGGAACGGAAAGTTGTGCTCGATCGGGTCGGAGACGTCGGTGAACTTGTGGAGAACGTGGACTGAACACTTAAAATTGGAATAAAGCGTCCATTTTATTTTTATTAAAACACGGAAAATTTTAAAACGCTTAGAAAATACCTATGACAACTAAGGAACAAACGGGACACAAATTCTAGAAAAAATTTAGTGGCCATAGAACTTTACCTGTGCGTCATGCACTTAGATGATCCCAAATGGCTTTTTACAATTATTATACACACTGTCCCCGTACTTTTTAGTTTAATGTATTTTATCGAAAAGTGCAGTTTCGTTCGAAAACTCACATGATGTTTCTTCTACTTAACATGATTCACAATGTCAGACATTCTACCATGTCCAACAGCAAAGTTGTATTTGCACAACGTACATACTATATCTCCACCGCCATTGCTAAGCCGGCCGGAGTGGCCGAGCGGTTAAAGGCGCTACAGTCTGGAACCGCACGACCGCTACGGTCGCAGGTTCGAATCCTGCCTCGGGCATGGATGTGTGTGATGTCCTTAGGTTAGTTAGGTTTAAGTAGTTCTAAGTTCTAGGGGACTTATGACCACAGCAGTTGAGTCCCATAGTGCTCAGAGCCATTTGAACTATTTGAGCCATTGGTAAAAGTAACCTTTTACGCTGCTGTTAACATTATAATTTCGTTTTGGCGTGATGAACAGTGAAAATGAATCGGTACTATCCACAGAGCAAAATATTAACAGCAAATAAAGATTGTAGAGCACATTGTGAAAGCGGGGGTTCTTAGCTTTTATATTTGCGCAATGCGCAGTCAACTGCAAATCAAACATCCAGTAGCATACTTTAGCCAAGCGGGCATCACAAAAAAGCGGGACATTCGAGCGTTCCCATAAAATACTTTCGTGACAGCGGGCCATTTTGAAAAGAACGAGACCCTAAATTAGAGAGGAACGACGATTCACAACACAGAATAATTGTAGCTCATTCCTTCTGTACCGTTAACAGTTATGAACGATGTGGTCACAGAGTACCCCAATAGACAAGGAATAACTTCTGCATCCCTTTACGGTATGCTTAGTAGGTAATCGTATTCTCGAACACACTGTTACAACTGATGAGACATGACTCTTGTATCGGAACGTGTCGACGAAACGGTGTTGTATGGAGAGAGCCCACATTACCAAATATAAAGTAAAATGGTAAAGCTATCTTCAACCTGGAGACTGGTTTGGACACTCGAGTGCTTTACTAGACATAGTCTTGCTTTCTTTCCGTCTTTTTATTACACTAATGTTATTTGCTCTCCACACCCCTTACTTCTTCATTTTCTATCGATACTGGTTTCTTTTTCAAACCTTCATGTCCGTGTCAGTACAGTACCATCTGTTTTGTAGTCTTTTTTCTCATTGTCTACGTTTCAGCACCATACATGAGGACACTCCATACAAAGCAACCAGTCTTTCCCTCAAACCTTGGCTGCAGAAATTTTCCTAGTTTGACAGAAGCCAGCACCCTTGTCTTAGTCCTTTTCTCAATTTAGAGCATTTATTACTACTTCTCTCACTATGCGCTTTTTGATTTAAAGATAATGAGTTTATAAGCTGTCTGTTTTTCCGGTCCATTCCGTTTTACCTCATTCTTGTATAATACATCTGTCATGGCCTTTTTACAGTATCAGTCTCCTTCCTTCTAATAAACTTGCGTACTAAAAAATTCGCAAGGGTCTAGTTGCATCTCTTGTGCTTGTATTCCTTCCATAACCAAACTGCTTACAGCCAAATTCTCCACCATTCTCTTTTCCAGTCTCACTATAACCACAATATTTTCTGACTGTTCGCTAGTCGTATCTTTGTTATATCTACATTTACGTCTACAGCTACAGATTGCTCTGCAATTCACAATTAAGAGTTCGGAAAAGGATTGACAGAGAACCACTTTCAGACAATTTCTCTACCTTTCCACTCTGGAATAGCACATGTGTAAAATTAAACCCAAAACTTCCCGTGAGAAATATGATAGAACTCATCAGGATGGTCATTGGAACAAACAAAATATTTTGGTATTCGAAGTATAAAGTTGAAAATCGTAATCTTCCAACGAAAATGGCCTTTGATTCAATGATTCCCATGCCAACTCGCTTATCATATAGGTGACGCTATCTCCCCTATTTCGTGATAAAACAAAACGAACTACCATACTTTTAACGTTTTCGATGTCTGCCGTCAAGGACTACACACCGTGGAGCTATATTCCAGAAGAGGATGCACGAGCGTAGAGTAGACAGTCTCTTCAGCAGATTTGTTGCACAGTCTAAGTGTTGTGCCAGTCTTGGTACGCCTTGTCCGCAATACCTTCTATCCAGGGGTTCCAGTTTAAAGTGTTCTAGTTGTAATCCCTCGGTTTCTAGTTGAATCGACAACGTATAAATTTGAGACTTGTCGCGTGATCAAAATTTAGCTCACTAACTTTTACTAACCGATAACCGACAGCATCATCCATGAACAATGTAAAGCACTGCTTAGACTGTTACGTAAATCGCTTATGTATGGAAGCACAGCGAGAAATACTTGCTTGAACATACACCACTGGCCATTAATATTGCTACACCAATGAGAAATGCAGATGATAAACAGGTATTTATTGGACAAATATATTATACTAGAACTGACATGTGATTACATTTTCACGCAATTTGGGTGCATAGATCCTGAGAAATCAGTACCCAGAACAACCACTTCTGGCCGTAATAACGGCCTTGATTCGCCAGTGGCATTGAGTCAAACAGAGCTTGGATGGCGCGTACAGGTACAGCTGCCCGTGAAGCTTCAACACGATACCACAGTTCATCAAGAGTAGTGACTGGCGTATTGTGACGAGCCAGTTGCTCGGCCACCATTGACCAGACGTTTTCAGTTGGTGAGAGATCTGGATAATTTGCTGGCCAGGGCAGCAGTCGAACATTTTCTTTATCCAGAAAGACCCGTACAGGACCTGCAATATGCGGTCGTCCATTATCCTGCTGAAACCTGTCGGTTAACTTTCGCGTCTGTAGCACGTCATCTTCGTGGTGTAGCAATTTTAATGGCCAGTAGTGTAGTTCTAACACTTCACTTCTCCCATTATGTTTGGTGGTCGTTTCTCATTATCATCCACATCATTGTACTATTCGAGATCCAGTGTTGTTCATTTGTGACCTTTATTATGTAGCTCTTGTTTTAATTGTTTTCCATCTCTGGAGAACTTCTCGGTGGTATTTATAGTGTAGTATGCGTCGCAACGCGTCAAGGAAGTCTACCTTCGTCCTCCATGGCTGTAGGATTACCTACAAGCTGTGTTTCCCGGTAGGCGATTGGGACCGCGTCATGAATACATACAATGAAACCCTGCGTTCTAAGCGTTGGAGCACTATACCAAAGGCTAACATAGGATCACGATTACCAAGTTGCATAGCAAATGGGGATCTCGAAATGTTATGAACATAGCTCGAATTATCAGCAAACTTCGCATAAACTCCGTGGAAAAAAGCTGTGATCTTCTATAGAACGCTGGATGGAAGTGAAGGATGAGGTCTGAAAATTATCAAGGAATCGGAGCTTCTATTTTCTCATAAGCTTCGTGAGAGGTACCCCTTTTTGATTTATCGGCGTGCGTTCACTTAATGCATTTTTAAGAGAACAGCCTAGTGTATTGACCAAAATTAGACTATCATTATATTTTGTTACAGCGTAATTCAGCCTCACACTGCCGTAATAAGGAAAGCCCACAACTTAGAGGTTTCTCTTGCAGGAACTTCTTCGCCCTTATTTTCGTCTTGCAGAGGCAATAAAAAAGATTTATTGTCCTTTGCTGCGTTCTTAATGCATACCACGCGGAGGATGTGGTTTTATTTTTCCCAAAGTGCTTGTGAGGGAGACTCCCACAGGAAGGTCGTTCCGCGAGCTGAGCAGGGTAAGGGACGCGCCATAAAGAAACCGGATGCATTACTCGACGCTGATTTAGGGACTGCTTTCTTTCACCCAGTGGCAATCTGGAGAAAACGAGTTGGTTACCTATGTCAAACAGTCTTGTAATCTGTGAGAACGTACTAGGTCAGCCAAGATCTTCTATTTATCCAGTTTTTTCGACAAATGACGAGCAGTGTGTCACTTAGAGTACATCTCACCCAATTACCCAGTCACTTTAGTGCGACTGTCTGCTAATATCTAGAGAAGACCAGTTCGCAGCTGAACGAAGTGGAAGTGTGTGAGTCAGATCGGAGTGGTCTTGCACAGGTATCTGGGGCCATTTTATCTGTAGCTCTCCTCAAGGCTGCTGAAGAGCGTGTGATTGGTGCTTCTACTCATGTGAAATATCTCCACGAAATTTTAGGTTTACTGCAAGTAGGAAGTGGCCGAGTACCCAGCGTTGTCAAGATATGTACACTGATCAGCCAGGAAATTGTGACCAACTACCTAATAGCCGGTGTGACCACGAATACAAGCTGCGACGTGTAGAGGCATGGAAACAACGCGGCCTTGGTAGGTCCCTGGAGGGAGTTGTCACCACATCTGCACACACGAGTCACCTAATCCCGGTAAATTCCCGGGAGGGAGGCTAAACGCCACGTTCAATCATATACGAGATATTGAAATACACTCCTGGAAATGGAAAAAAGAACACATTGACACCGGTGTGTCAGACCCACCATACTTGCTCCGGACACTGCGAGAGGGCTGTACAAGCAATGATCACACGCACAGCACAGCGGACACACCAGGAACCGCAGTGTTGGCCGTCGAATGGCGCTAGCTGCGCAGCATTTGTGCACCACCGCCGTCAGTGTCAGCCAGTTTGCCGTGGCATACGGAGCTCCATCGCAGTCTTTAACACTGGTAGCATGCCGCGACAGCGTGGACGTGAACCGTATGTGCAGTTGACGGACTTTGAGCGAGGGCGTATAGTGGGCATGCGGGAGGCCGGGTGGACGTACCGCCGAATTGCTCAACACGTGGGGCGTGAGGTCTCCACAGTACATCGATGTTGTCGCCAGTGGTCGGCGGAAGGTGCACGTGCCCGTCGACCTGGGACCGGACCGCAGCGACGCACGGATGCACGCCAAGACCGTAGGATCCTACGCAGTGCCGTAGGGGACCGCACCGCCACTTCCCAGCAAATTAGGGACACTGTTGCTCCTGGGGTATCGGCGAGGACCATTCGCAACCGTCTCCATGAAGCTGGGCTACGGTCCCGCACACCGTTAGGCCGTCTTCCGCTCACGCCCCAACATCGTGCAGCCCGCCTCCAGTGGTGTCGCGACAGGCGTGAATGGAGGGACGAATGGAGACGTGTCGTCTTCAGCGATGAGAGTCGCTTCTGCCTTGGTGCCAATGATGGTCGTATGCGTGTTTGGCGCCGTGCAGGTGAGCGCCACAATCAGGACTGCATACGACCGAGGCACACAGGGCCAACACCCGGCATCATGGTGTGGGGAGCGATCTCCTACACTGGCCGTACATCACTGGTGATCGTCGAGTGGACACTGAATAGTGCACGGTACATCCAAACCGTCATCGAACCCATCGTTCTACCATTCCTAGACCGGCAAGGGAACTTGCTGTTCCAACAGGACAATGCACGTCCGCATGTATCCCGTGTCACCCAACGTGCTCTAGAAGGTGTAAGTCAACTACCCTGGCCAGCAAGATCTCCGGATCTGTCCCCCACTGAGCATGTTTGGGACTGGATGAAGCGTCGTCTCACGCGGTCTGCACGTCCAGCACGAACGCTGGTCCAACTGAGGCGCCAGGTGGAAATGGCATGGCAAGCCGTTCCACAGGACTACATCCAGCATCTCTACGATCGTCTCCATGGGAGAATAGCATCCTGCATTGCTGCGAAAGGTGGATATACACTGTACTAGTGCCGACATTGTGCATGCTCTGTTGCCTGTGTGTATGTGCCTGTGGTTCTGTCAGTGTGATCATGTGATGTATCTGACCCCAGGAATGTGTCAATAAAGTTTCCCCTTCCTGGGACAATGAATTCACGGTGTTCTTATTTCAATTTCCAGGAGTGTAGATTTCGGGATTTCAGCCGGTCGTCGTTAGCTTCCATCCACGATATTTCGACTGGACAACTGCCAGCCATCCTCAGGTGAGCCATCGAAGACTGACGAAGACGCCCTCCGTTCCGCAATAAATAGCGAGTATTCCGCGCATACGTCAAAATCATATTGACAGACGAACCACACCGCCCGCCAGCAGCGCCCTCGCTGGTGGAACTGCAAAACTCAGCTGTCTTCGGCGTTGTCAACTGCCGCGGCCATCGGAGTACTCTGACGTCTTCGTCTGGAGCAGATCTTAGAGATGACGGGGTTCCACGCATTATCTAGCTGTTAGCCATTGTCACGGTTCATAAGATTGCCTGTCATGCGAATTTCCACTGATTGTTTTATGACGGAGTCCCAAAAGGATGTTGCTGTGGCCAAAATTGTTGTCTTGTCATACTCCATTGAGTGTCCAGTGGAAATGCAATGCTTAGCAATTGCAAACTTGCTTGGTTGCAAAAGGCGAGTACAGCGTTGATGTTCAGTGCAACGTTCTTCTACTGTTCGTAATCTTTGTCCTATATATGACATGCCACACTGACAAGGTATTTTATAAATTCCCACCTTCCGCAATACCAGATCGTCTGTCACTGATCCTAGCAGGCCGGAAATGTTCGATGGTGGAAGGAAAATCACTTCCACTTCGAAACCGTGGAGGATTCCTGCAATTTTGAAGGAAATGTTGCCAAAAAAGGGAAGAAAAGCTAAAGATTTAGTAGACGTGCTCTCTTCTTTCTCCATTCCCTGTTTATTTGGCTTAGTTGCAAATTTCACATATACGAGATGTCTATGGACAGGTTCAGGTCTGATGGGTTGGGGGCCATGCACAATTGGAACTCGCCACTGTGTTCCTCGAACCACTCCATCACACTCCTGACCTTGCGGAATGGAACATTATGTTGCTGAAAAATGTCACTGCTATCGGGAGACATGATCGTCATGGAAGGGTGTAAGTGTTCTGTAACCAGTGACGACCGTGATGCCTTGCACGGTTTCCACTGGACCGATGAATGCCCACTTGAATGTTCCCAGAGCATAATGGAGCCACCGCCAGCTTGTCTCTGGCCCGCAATAGAGGTGTCAAGGAGCTGTTCCCCTGGAAGATGACGGATTCGCTCTCTCCGTGGCTCTGAAGAAGAAGGTATAGGGATTCATCAGACCGTGCCACGCTCTGCCACTGCGCCAACGTCCAGTGCCGATGGTCACGTGCCAATTTTAGTGGTAGTTACCGATGTCATGGTGTTAACATTGGCACATGCTGGGTCGTCAGCTGCGGATGCCCATCGTTAGGAGTGTTCGGTGAACTGTGTGTTCAGACACACTTGTACTCTGCCCAGCATTAAAATATGATGTTAGTTCCGCCTTTCCTGTTTAACCAATCTGCCCACCCTAGGACGACTGACATCTCTAAAGAGGGGTGGCCGCCCAATCCCACCACGTCTGGACGTTGTTTCACCTTGGTTTCGCCACGTGTTGACAGTACTCACTACAGCACTCCTTGAACACCCGACAAGCCGTGCAGTTTCCGAAATGCACGTGCCAAGCCTCTGGTCGAATTCAGATAGACCGTGCGCTTTCCCTGTTCTACCTTTGGTCGAATTCAGACAGAAAGCGCGCCTTCCCTGTTTTATACAGGGACAGCATGCTCACTGATACCACATGCACCGTGCGTGTGTCCGACTAGCAGTCATTCACCGCCAGGTGACGTTTCTATCGCCTGGACTCGTTTATATCGATAGTTGGTCGGTGTTCATTTTGTTCTCGCTGATCAGTGTGTATATTCCCAACATCTCTTTCTTCCCGCTCTGCTCATCTCGTCCTACACCCCCTGTCTGTCCACCTCCTCCATCTCCCCACTCTTTCCATCTCCTTATGCCTCTTTCTCTCTGTCCATCTTTTCCTAACCCTCTCTCTACCCATCTGCTCCTCCCTACTCTCTCTGTCCACCTGCTCCTCCTCCTCTGTCCATCTGCTCCTTACCCCTCTTTCCATCTTCTTTTCCCTCTAATTCCACCTCCGCCTCATTCCCTCTTTGTCCTTCTGCCCCCTTCTATCTGTACGTAAGCTCCGCCCCCTCTCCCTGTCCATTGGCAGTAGCTATCTGCATAGTATTTCTTTTCAGATCGTCACTAACGTGAGCACGAAATTTGGCTAAAATAGTTTCAGCGATTTAGGATGAGTTGTTTTTCGTTACTTTACCCACGTACACACACTTAAAATATGTTCACATGTATTTAGCATATTTCACACGTATTTTTATAGATATTTCACCTGCACCACGTACAGCACAAGAGCGCACAGACCGACTTCGTCTGTTGACCGACAGAGGCCGCTCTCTCACGATGTCTAATGACTGCTGAGGTTACTGATATGGACTACCTGGCAGTATGTGGCGGCACAATGCACCTAATATGAAAAACGTATGTTTTTCGGGGTGTTCGGATACTTTTGATAATAGTGTACGTAAGTGTCACCTATCACAGTCGTATTTAGACGTATCAAGGGTCCCACATCACTCCAACTGCACATTACCCACACCATTACAGAGCCTCCACCAGTTTTAACAGTCCTCTGCTGGCACACAGAGGCCATGGATTCATGAGGTCGTCTCCATACTAGCACACGTCTATCCGCTCGATAGAATTTGAAACGAGACTCGTCCGACTAGGCAACATATTTCCAGTCATCAACAGTCTAATGCCGGTGTTGAAGGGCCCAGGCGAGGCGTAAAACTTTGTGTCGCGCAGTCATCAAGGGTTCACGAGTGGGCCTTCGGCTCCTAAAGTCCATATCGATGATGTTTCGTTGAATGGTTCGCACTTTGACACTTGTTGATGGCCCAGCATTGTGGAAGGGCTGCACTTCTGTCACATTTAACGATTCTATTCAGTCGTCATTGGTCCCGTTCTTGCAGGATCGTTTTCTGGCCGCAGTGATGTAGCAGATTCGATGTTTTACCGGATTCCTGATATTCACGGTACACTCGTGAAAACCGTCGTGCGAGAAAATCCCCACTTCACCACTACCTCGGAGATGCTGTGTCCCATCGCTCGTACGCCGACTATAACACCATCAAACTCACTTCAATATTGATAGCCGGCCATTGTAGCAGCAGTAACCGATCTAACAGCTGCGCCAGACACTTGTTGCCTTATATAAGCATTGCCGACCGCAGCGACATATTCTGCCTCTTAACATATCTCTGTATTTTAATACGCATGCTTATACGTGTTTTTTTTGCGTTTCAGTGCGTAAGAGTTAGTTAGTAGCTCCGGAGAACACCCTGGAAATGTTTCAGATTCCGGAACGTTGCTTCATTGCAGGGTACCTGTTTGCCCTGTGGTTTCTTATAAAGAAAGCCAACTCACTTAAGGGGCTCCGGAAAGGCTCAAAATCATGAAAAGTTCAATATTTACTGTTTTGCGTTTTCTGAATCTGCAGACTATTACCTTTTAATAGATATATAATTTATTCAATTCCGAAGACTACAACTGTTTTTAAATTTTTTTTTGAAATGTGTTCTACATGGGCGTGACCCACTGTGGCGCTGTTGAACTGCTGTCAAATGGTGTTATTATTAACGTCCGTGTTCATCAGGTATAAGCATAGTCTGCCTCATGCAATAATGGAGGTGATAAAACCTATTTTCAGAGACTTAGCAGCACCTGAACTGTTGAAAAAGTGTATTCACGGAAAAACTCAAAACCCCAATGAAAGTGTAAATAGTGTTATATGGTCGAGAATCCCCAAGACTGTATTTGTTGGAATAGAAACACTTCACTTTGGTGTGTATGATGCTGTTGCGACTTTCAATGATGGCAACATTGTAAGGTGCAAAGTATTTAGAAATATGGGAATGAAGATAGGTTCTAACATGGTACGAGCGATGCTTGCTTTAGACAAGGAACGCCTTCGGGCTGCAGACAGGGCTGTAAAGAGTCTAGAAATACAAGCAAGAGTAAACAGGAGGAGGAACAAGAGGAAGCTGGAGGAGGAGTTTGCAGAGGATGAAGATAATCCATCCTATGGACCTGGAATGCACTAAAAAGTTAATCCAATCTTTGTCGCTCGATTCCCAAAACTTGTATTTTCTCATACTAATTACATGTTTTCTAAGGATCTTCCAAACATATTTGTTTCAAACTTTCAGTAAATGTTACACACTACCTTCTGCATAATTTAACACAGCCTTTTTCCAAAAAACTGTATATTTTTGAATATATAAATAAAAAATTGCAAAAAAATGTTGTGAATTTTCATTACAATTGAAAAAAATCATCTTTAATAACTGAACTAAAATTTTGTAAAATCCCTGTGTTAAGTTGTAGCCCATATTCCAATAAATAATCTGTAAAAAGTTCAACTTCCTACCTCAAATACTTTGTGAGAAAAGATGTAATTTATAAGCGTTATTTTAACATTGCAAGTATAGGGCGTTCCGGAGCCCCTTAAAACATCTCACGCCCTCATGCACTACCGAACTCTCAGACTGATTATCAAGTGGAACGTCACAGTCTCTGCCACAGTCTCTGCCACACTCGTTTCTTGACGGCACACCGGCTCCAGCGCCATTCCAGTGGTGCGAAAGATGACAATCATCATGCGCCAACAAAAAAAAAAATTGGGGACTCAACCAAATTTGTGACGGCTGAACTGCCTCCTACAGCTCGCCGGTGATGGTCGGAAATGATTCCAAAACGACTTCTTCATTCGGTGGCGTCCCAGACGTGCTCAATAGGTGACCAAGAGGAGCCGAGCCGCAGAAGCACTCTCCGTCCCTGACGTCCTCGTCAAATTATTCTTACACCATCCGCTAGCAATGAGTTGGTGCGTTGTTTCACTGGAAGTACATATACACTGCGGTGTGCTGAAGGCCAATAGAAAGTTGGAAAAGACCGAATATCATCACGTGGCACTCAGGTCTGTAGAAATTGAGAACCAGGATTCCGCCGAAAGACTTTCATAGATGGTACTATGGTCCAAAACAAAACAAAAATTCTAGTAAACAGGGGCTTACTTGTTCACCTCCGCTACTGTGAGGCACATCTAGTCTAATGAAAGTTCTTCGCTTTTCATATATTAAGAGGTGGTAATACTGAAGCAAAACAAGGAAACTCCAGTAATCAGGTTTGTAAAATGTATACTGTAAGAGCTGTGAGTACTTGTTCACCTTCACTACAGTGAAACACATCTCTTCTACTGAACAAATGCTCATAGGTTTTACAGACCATGTTCGCTGGATGTTTTTCCCTGTTTTGGTCCAGACAACCTTCGCCCAAAATATGAAAAGTGAGCTAGCAGTAGCAGGGATGTGTTTCACTTTATCGTACATGAATAAGTTTTCATACCTCTTACGGTTACGATTTACAGCGCAAGTATACTAAATATTTTTATCTTGTTTTGGCCCTTACTGCCATCTCAGGAAGTTTGTCGGTGTACTTCAGGTTCATCTTGCATATCACAAAAAGAGGTCCACAGTGCATATTTTGTTGCAGTATGATACTGAAATGGCCCCGCAGGCGTTAGTTGGGATAGATACCGGGGAAAACATCAGACAACGCCCGAAGGCCAACACCTTGAATGCGTGGAAGCTGTGGGGAGTACAGGCAGACCCCGTTTCTCTAAAAGAAGCTTTTTTTACCTTTAAAATTTTACAACTTTATTAACTTGATTTTAAAATAGTAAGTGAACATTCGTTATCATGGACAGCAAGATCATCAATATAGTTTGTTAATGAAATGTCCTGAAGCATTATTTAACCAACAGTCTATGGAATAATAAAAGATCGAAGAACAGCTCTCAGAATCAATTTACAACGCTTCAAACTCAAAATACCTTTTCAAGCAAAGGAAAAAAATGTAAACCGTATAATGCAAGGTTAAATTAAAGATTCTAACACCACATGTCAATACCAAAACTTTCCTAGACATCACCTGTGATCTCTTAAGGCAATAAAATAGTGATCACAAAGTTTTAATTAAAACAACAACTTAACTCCAATAAAATCTGATTACTATCAACGCACACTCAAACCCCGTAGCCTCTACGACGTGCACCGTATCACAAAATATTTTTCTTCCTTTTAAACACTTTACACCATGAACCTCCCTACATGTGATGCATACATCACCCAAAAAATTATGAAAAATAACTAAGCATAGATGTTATAATTAACCAGGTATGCAAATCTTTCCGTTTCAAAATAAATTAAAAAAAAACACACACACATCAACTCTTAAGCTCAGTGGTTACATCTGTAAAAAAAATGTACAATGCATATATACAGAATTATACATACCAACTGTAGTCTACTTTATCATACTACCTCTACTTTTACCAGTTTTACTTGTAATGACGTTCTTATGTCTCGGAAAGAACATTGCGGCTAATAATTCAAAATATATCATACGTATAAAAAAGTCTCGACCTACTTTTTGATAGAGCTTCACAAGCGCTGTCAGTGGATAATTGGTTTACTAAAATCGCGTAAGGCGTTCGCCAGTTGTTAGTTTCAAACGTTCATATATCTTTACAAAATATTGCACCCTGAATAACTTCTAATGGGGATATCTAGAGAGAAGAGAGAGAGAGAGACAGAGTTTAGACGCCCATTCTCATCTCAATTTTCTCTTCAATTGGATGTACTCACCCAATTTTTAGCTGTATTGTTTTGTATTTATGGATCTTGTGCCCGTAAAACGATTTTTCTGCCACTCCATTTCTACGAACCGTCGAGCAGTCGTGTTTCCCAGCGTCAGTAACCCAAGCCAGTGACACACCACGTTGCCTGCTCCTTTCTGCCAGTCGAGTTACTATGAAGCTTCCCTTCTGCGCCAGTACTAGAGTCTGAAATTACTGTTTGCTGTGGTTAGCAGTCGACTCCTATCCACCACCTTCTAGCATGCGTTGCGCACCTGCGAAAAGACTGTCCCGTTGCCTCTTGTGTCAAAACAGACGGTGTGATCAATCACGCCTAAGATCTCGGCGTTTAGCTGGATATCTATGTAATGTCTCACACTGCAGGCAATCAGGCGGCCCATTTCTGACCACGAAACTAACCGGCTCCCGTTACCGTGAACATCACATTCCTAAACTGCGTGGATTCTTCGTATTGAGGAAATACATCTGTCAGATCGCTGAGCGTAGAGAAAAATCTGTCGAAACTGCCGATAAACGATCTGGAAGGAGATATCAATAAAGAGGCTGCCGCGAGCTCTGTAGCCTGAGAAGTGCTGTTCTGAAAAAAATGTTCAAATGTATGTCAGATATTATAGGACTTAACTGCTAAGGTCTTCAGTTCCTAGCTTACACACCACTTAACCTAAATTGTCCTAAGGACAAACACACACACCCATGCCCGAGGGAGGACTCGAACCTCCGCCGGGATCAGCCGCGCAGTCTATGAGTGCAGCGCCTTAGACCGCTCGCCTAATGCCGCACGGCTGCTCTTCTGTTTGTTTCATGTACAAAGATTGCGCTGTCGTTTATCTTCGGTTACGTTGATGTTAGCGCAGTCACATGGTGAGATTTTCCCGAGACCTATTCTGAAAGTTCGCAGTTAACTGATTGGCAGTCGCGTTTTTCTTCTGATTTACGAGTCTGAAGATCACTTGTTAGCCTCCTTAAAAAGTGCAGGTGAGCTGTTCATTACTGTCAGAATTATGTACGAACGCTCGCTCACGGGAAGATCCGTACCTAAAGACTAGAAAATTGCCCATGTCACACCAATACTCAAAAAAGGAAATAGGAGTAATCCGTTGAATTACAGGCTTATATCACTAACGTCGATTTGCAGTAGGGTTTTGGAACATATACTGTATTCGAACATTATGAAGTACCTCGAAGAAAACGATTTATTGACGCGTAGTCAGCACGGATTCAGAAAATATCGTTCTTGCGAAACACAACTAGCTCTTTATGCTCATGAATTAATGAGTGCTATCGACAGGGGATGTGAAATTGATTCCATATTTTTAGATTTCCAGAAGGCTTTCGACACCGTTCCTCACAAGCGTCTTCTAACCAAACTGCGTGCCTATGGAATATCGCCTCAGTTGTGCGACTCGATTCGTGATTTCCTATCAGAAAGGTCACAGTTCGTAGTAATACAGGGAAAGTCATCGAGTAAAATGGAAATGATATCCGGCGTTCCCCAAAGAAGTGTTATAGGCCCTCTATTGTTCCTGATGTACGTTAACGGCATAGGAGACAATTTGAGTAGCCGTCTTAGATTTTTTGCAGATGATGCTGTCATTTACCGTCTTGTAAAATCATCCCATGTCCAAAACGAATTGTAAAATTATTTAGATAAGATATCTGGATGATGCGGAAAGTCGCAATTGACCCTGAATAAAGAAAAGTGTGAAGTTATTCACAAGAGTACTAAAAGAAATCCGCTAAATTTCGATTACGCCGTAAGTCACACAAATCTGAAGGCTGTAGATTCAACTAAATGCTTAGGGATTACAATTAAAAATACTCTAAATTGGATCGATCACATAGATAATGTTGTGGGTAGAGCCAGCCAAAGACTGCGTTCATTGATAGAACACTTAGAAGGTGCAACAGGTCTACTAAAGTGACTGCGTACACCACACTTGCCCGCCCTATTCTGGAGCATTGCTGTGCGGTGTGGGATCCACATCAAATGGGACTCACAGATGACATAGAAAAAGTACAAAGAAGGGCAGCCCGTTTTGTATTATCGCGAAGTAGGGGAGATAGTGAAACAGACATGATACGGTAATTGGAGTAGCATTCATTAAAACAAAGGCGTTTTTCCTTGCGATGGGATCTTCTCATGAAATTTCAATCACCAGTTTTCTCCTCCGATTGCGAAAACATTCTATTGGCACCCACCTACATAGCGAGAAATGATCATCACGATAAAATAAGAGAAATCAATGCTCGCACAGAAAAATTTCTCATTTTTCCCGCGCGCCGTTAGGGAGTGAAACGGTAGAGAGACAGCTTGAAGGTGGTTCTTTCAACCCTCCGGCAGGTGTTTTATTGTGAATAGAAAAGTAATTACGTAGATGTAAATGTAGATATAGAATTTATACACGTAATTGCTCATTAGGTCTATAATGTAAAAAATTGTGTACGTGGCCTCTCGGACTTCTTCTATCATAGAATGTATTGCGTACCTTTCCACAGAATATTTAAGAGAAGCTACCATTCACTACAGTAACTTTGTCTAAGTCGTTTTGAATTTACCGTAAGATATCAAACGAAAACTCATTATCGTATGGAATACGGTCAGCAAAGATCTGCTTCTTATTAAGCGAGAGTAAATGTGGTGTGGAATTGTTCTTCCGAATTACGAATTTGACAGCTATATTAAATCTGTATGTTCACCAACATCCCCATACTTCTGCTATGTTTTATTGCACCTTTCCCTTTCACAATACCCGACATTATTAATCACAGAATTTTCCTTCAGTCAACTTCGCAGTCCATTTCCTTATTGGTTGCATCATCACCAACACCTCTTTTGGGGTTCAGGATCCCGTGATGCTACTGGCATCCTCGATGATTTTTCTTGCTCTTCCTCTCTGTTTAATTAAGATTTCCGCATTTCGACTCAAAGGAATTTGTTATGCATTGTGACGTGACCCACAGAATTTTTCTTTCCTTCATTTGTTGAACAACAGACGTCGCCTCATTTACTTCTTCTATTACCAAGCTTTCTTTTATTCCATATCAGTGGTGTTGTACTGCGTAGTCTCATCCGATACATTTCCTCGTCTTAAAGCGGTATCTCTCTGACTTTGCTTACCTTTAACATTCATTTTTTTCACCGTTATTTAATAATGAGCTTCACATAGACGTTTCAGTAAACATCATTTTTTTACGTTAATGTCGATGTGTCAGAATACATTTTTCTCCTTTCACGGCTTTTCTTTGCGAGAATACATGGGAGATAGACGTAATAATTATGCGTGACGGTGTCTGTTTCCCGCACAAAGGGTACATACATAAAAAGCTTCAGTGAAAAAGAACATTGGGTTATTGGATTACACAATACATTTACATCACAGTGTAACATCTCCAAACGCTATCGTTTTCCTAGCATACGTCTTTTTAGTTTTTAAGTAAAAAAACTCGTAAATTTAAGCATTCTTAATATGATTATGTGTTACTTCAAAATACCTGCAAGTAGGACACAGAAAAATAAGGGTAGAACGGGAACTACATCTTAGAAGAAACTTTTCTTGTAGTTGTAAACCTGACACTTTATAGTATGAAGCACCTCAGTTTACCAGTACACTGACCATTGTACTCTCCCAATGAGTATGTTCACGTACAGAATCAAAATATTGAATCGATGTCGTAAAGTACAAGTTGCACAAAATTTAGTTCAATAAATTATAGTAAAATTACTGCTGTGAAACTGAGTTATTTGATTAGTGAGGCTTATTTCTACCTTATAACAGATCTTGAAAATTACTTAAATACTTTTGTTTAGTTAAACTTACTTGTTTATTGCCTTAAAATCAACTCTCTCAAGAACTAAAAGGAATATATAAACAAAGAAATTATCCGTGTCGATGGCTCTGAGCACTATTGGACTTAACTTCTAAGGTCATCAGTGCCCTACAACTTAGAACTAATTAAACCGAACCAACCTAAGGACATCACACACATCCATGCCCGAGGCAGGATTCGAACCTGCGACCGTAGCGGTCGCGCGGTTCCAGACTGTAGCGCCTAGAACCGCTCGGCCACCTCGGCCGGCTCCGTGTCGATGAATCAACAGGAATGGAATGTATAGGGTAAGGTAATCACACATATTTATGACTTTTATGTCTAATCTCAGGTTCATTGTGATACAATCATCCTGAGTACTACTTATAAAATTAATGAAACTTATTTGTGACTTCTTCAATGGTTCTGTTGTTTTTATTATGGTACTATCATTTATCATGATTTTTTTATTACTACGTTTATCCTTCATTTGCTTAATTTCCACTTACCCCTCTTTGAAATCTGAGGAGATATTGAGCATCTTATATCTTCATAACTATCTTTCAAGCATATCATATCCAGTATGAACATCGCTCGCTGTTCGCTCTTGACATTCAGGATAATACCCTCTGTCCTGTTTTACTTCTTCACTATATACTTTCAGAAAAATAGAATAAAACAGATTGCACACCTATCCTAATCCTGACTTTTAGCTCACAATCACAACGGCTGAAAGAATCATGGCTGGACCAGCAGTCTCGGAGAACAGACAAGTTGTCTGCCGCAGTCGATATCGTCTAAGAACTTAATTAGCAAGCTGATTTTATTTTTGAATTTATTTTTTGAGAATTTCATTGAGCACTAGTCAGACAGTAAATACACAAACGCGAAGTTCATTATTTTGTTTATTCTCTGTGAAATTGTAAAGAATTGAAATTATTTACGATTCGTAAAGTGGACTATAATTTTGCAGTTTCTCGTATTCTGCTAATAAAAAGCGAGTGGCATCTCTTTCAAACAAAAGTGAATTATTTATACAAAACCAGTTCCTCGCTAACAGTTTATTACAGCCTCAACATAACGAACTCACGACCTACGTGCTCTTTTCTGCGCAGAGGACAATAACTATAGAAGACTGCAAGTTGGTGAACATAATTCAGAACTTATGCATTCCACTCAGAGCTGTGGAAGCAACTAGGCAATCTCATCACGAATAAAGATCAGTGACAGGTCATCTGTGGTAACACCGAGGAGGTATGAAGGGGGGAATATTTAGAGGGAAGGGATTTACCAGGTACAAGTGAAACCTTTATCGCCTTCTCTCTCTCTCTCTCTCTCTCTCTCTCTCCCTCTCTTTCACTTGCCCTACTATGCCGTAGACAAACATTAGTGGAAATTAGAATTATATTAATACCTTCAGCTGCCAACGGGCGTTGATATATATCAACTGGGAGAGGTGAAAATGTGTGCGCCGACCGGGACACGGGATATCCCGCTTACATGGCAGACGCCCTATCCATCTGAGGCACCAAGGGAACAGACGATAGCGCGAATGCAGGGACTGTCTCGTGCACACCTTCCGCGAGATCCACATTCTCACCTTGTACAGTTACACACTACATTCGTAGTGTCCCACCCCAACTCACTCATTACTCGCGGAAGACATTCTTACCAAGTCCCGTAAGAGTTCGGGGAATATGTGTGCATCCGCACAGAAGGAGGTCATGGCCGGTGTTGCCAGAACTATATACTTATATGGATATTGTGTCTGCTCTTTCGGACATTTCCGAAAGAACAGACGCCATATCCATATAACATTTGTGGGGGATGGACTTTCCTATGTTGGTATGTGAGTGTATGATCTGGGGAAAGGTGTTTTAGTGAAGGAAATGACTGATTGTAGAAGTAGGAATAAGATGTGTTGAAAGAATGGAAAGATGTTTTTTCAGATTTTATTTCGTCACTAATGTACTTTTCACTATTGTCACGAGACTGCATCTTCTGAATATCTGAGGATGTTGCTAGAAACCGCTATAGTTCTAGCACGGACGGCTTGTAGCGTAGGGTGGCCCCTCTAACGGTAAGATAGGGAGGGAGTTTCAAGGTTTCTGGCATATATTAACAGGGCTCTAACCAGCAGTGTCAGTAGTTATGACTAGTAACTCTGATTCGTGGGTCATGGAGATACAGATTAAGAATGGTAATACAACTCTACACGTGTGAGAAAACAGAAATCAGCCATACTCCGCCGATAAAAGGCTCTCTTTATCGTTCGTGGTGTAATTACGAGGGCATGTCAAAATGTTAGGGAGGTTATTTTCAAAAAGAAAACTGCAGTGCAAATAACATCATTTCTCAACAAATTTTTCCTTATCCTTATGCTCTTAATCTGTCTCTGGAACAGCTGCCTAATTTCGACCTGGAAGACGGTTTGTTGCGTCGAGTACACACAATGTTGCGCACCCTCCATAACCTCTTAATATGGACTAATGTTAGATTCATGCAGGTGTTGCTTCATTGCATCAGAAAGTTCAAAATCATTTAGAGCTGTGTCAGGACAGTATTTCAGCAGATAAAAACCAATATTCTGAACGCACTGGATTGTTTTTCGAGCTGTATGAGAATGGATACTGTCCTGAATTAAAATCACGTTTGCAACTTCTTCTGCTCTTCGTTTTGATTTTGGGTTTGAGATCGCTGTTTCACCATTCGGAGTGTATTTAATCAACAGTGGATCTTTCGTATCCCAAAAAACTCTTATCAACGTTCCTGAAAAAGTTTGCTGATGAGACCTCCCGAGTGATGGACCAAGACAGTTATTGATTGGCACAACTGGAGGAACTAACAAGGGAATGATCCAATCTGACATGTCTAAACCTGTTCTGAAAGTTTTCATACAGTAAGAATACACCGAAAGAAATGCACTGACGGAATTTTAGCTGCCAAAGAGTGCTGCAAGTGTGTTTAAAAAAATTATGAGGTTACTAATTTTTGCCACACGAAGAACCGCTTACAACAATGATTTCTACAGCCCTTCCTGCCGGACGTGCGAATCGGCGAATAAGCAGAGTGCATACGCGCGAATTTTAAGCTCTTAAACCTTGCCAGCAAGTTTAAAAACATCATTCTTTTGTATAACATTAAGTTCGTACCGTCGGCTTCACTGTTTCAAATGCAATTCTTACACAACTAACAGAGGAAAGAAAATCAATTCAGTGTGTTATGTTACAGTAAAGTCGAATTCCATCAAACTGGACTTCAAAATGTTGATTTCTGTGAAGTTTGGAAGTTAGGAGGCGTGGTACTGGCGGAATTAAAGCTGTGAGGACGGGGCGTGAGTCGTGCTTGGGTAACTCGGTCGGTAGAGCACTTGCCCGCGAAAGGCAAAGGTCCCGAGTTCGAGTCTCGGTCTGGCACTCAGTTTTAATCTGGCAGGAAGTTTCATATCAGCGCACACTCCGCTGCAGAGTGAAAATCTCATCCTAGAAACATCTCCCAGGCTGTGGCTAAGCCATGTCTCCGCAATATCCTTTCTTCCAGGAGAGCTAGTTCTGCAAGGTTCGCAGGAGAGCTTCTGTGAAGTTTGGAATGTAGGAGACGAGGTACTGGCGGAATTACAGCTGTGAGGACGGGGCGTGAGTCGTGCTTGGGTAGAGCACTTGCCCGTGAAAGGCAAAGGTCCCGCGTTCGAGTCTCGGTCCGGCACACCGTTTTAATCTACGTGCCACCTGTCAGAGCCGCATCCAGACGTATCAGGGGTCCCACATCACACCAACTGCACACGCCCCACACCATTACAGAGCCTCCACCAGCTTGAACAGTCCGCTGCTGACATTCAGGGCCCATGGGTTCATGAGGTTGTCTCCATACTCGTACACGTCGATCCGCTCGGTACAATTTGAAATGAGACTCATCCAACCAGGTAACATGTTTCCAGTCATCAGTAGTCCAATGTCGGTGTTGATGGGTCCGGGCGAGGCGTAACGCTTGGTGTCGTGCAGTCATCAAGGGTACACGAGTGTGCCTTCGGCTCCGAAACCCACGTCGACGATGTTTCGTTGAATGGTTCGCACGCTGACACTTGTTGATGGCCCAGCATTGAAGTCTGCAGCAATTTGCGGAAGGGTTGCGCTTCTGTCATGTTGAACGATTCTCTTCAGTCGTCGTCGGTGGCGTTCTGGCAGGAACTTTTCGCGACGGCAGCAATGTCGGAGATTTGATGTACTACCGGATTCCTGATATTCACGGTGCACTCGTGAAATAGTCATACGTGAAAATCCCCACTTCATCTCTAACTCGTAGATGCTGTGCCCATCGCTCGGGCGCCGACTGTAGCACCACGTTCAAACTCAGTTAAATTTGATAATCTGCCATTGTAGCAGCAGTAAGCGATCTAGCAACTGCGCCAGACACTTGTTGTCTTATATAGGCGTTGCGGACCGCAGCACCGTATTCTGCCTGTTTATATATCTCTGTATTTGAATAACCATGCCTATCCCAGTTTTTTGGCGCTTCGGTGAACAGCCTCACATCCCACAATCTTCGATTCTCATCTGTTCCGTTTTTCCCACAGTTCATGATTTATTACCATACAATTCTTTGCGTCACACGCATATTCTCAAGGAAGTCTTCTGCAAATTAAGGCCGGCCGGGGTGGCCAAGCGGTTAAAGGCGCTACAGTCTGGAACCGCGCGACCGCTGCGGTCGCAGGTTCGAATCCTGCCTCTGGCATGGATGTGTGTGATGTCCTTAGGTTAGTTAGATTTAAGCAGTTCTAAGTTCTAGGGGACTGATGACCATAGAAGTTAAGTCCCATAGTGCTCAGAGCCATTTTTTGCAAATTAAGGACGTTGTTTGATAGTAGTTCACCTGTTCAGGAATGTCTTCTTTTACCGTGCTAGTCTGCTTTTCAGCGTTCTTTGCTTCGACCGTCTTTTGTGCTTGTGAAGTAACAGGTTACATGAAGTTCTGGAAGATCTCCCGCTCACCTACAAAGACTTGTTCTCTTCTTGCTTCGGCAAAGCACATGGTTTGGGTCTACAGAATACCTTGGCAGTGTGGCAAAGCCTACATTGGTCACAGTGCCTGAAAGATGCGTTGAACACGATCGCCACACTCGCCTTTCGTAGCCCTGTAAGTCAGTCACCGACTAGCATTGTATGTCCACAGCACATTCCATGGTTTTTGCTGCCTTGGAAATATTGGCCCCGACGAGATTCTTCTGGTATCCAGTTATTATGGAATCGGTGTAAATACGTTTGGTGGAAGACTATTAATCCTTATGTGACTTTCAGCTGGATTAAAGCGTGGAACCCAGCGATTTGCTTAATTTCTCCAGAAAGAAAACGTTTTATGACTAATCACACGTTTAGCGACAGTTAATTTTATATATTTTGACAGCTTAAGTTTAGCTCCACGAGATCGCATTCCGACAGAGAGCGCCAATGTAACGACACCATTACGTACGCACCTGCGCGCCATAGATGGAGCAGTTTTCTAAGAGGGTGCGAAGCTCGACAGATGTTGCTCATCTAGCGGCTACCTTAGAGCATGCGTTTCGCGGCAAGAATTCGACATAATCCGGTAGCAGTCTCGAAACTTCATGGAATACTCTTTACGCCGGCGAAATTTCAAGAATCACAGATCTCATTCACTTCGTCTGCTTCGTGGTCACCCTAGAGAGCTTTACTGACTCACCCTCGCACTTTGTGTAGCGAAGTGATGTGCGTCTCATGGCGTCTAAATCACGTGAAAGACAACGGATAAAATGTGTGTGTGTGTGTGTGTGTGTGTGTGTGTGTGTGTGTGTGTGTGTGTATGAGAGAGAGAGAGAAACATTACATGTCACTGTCTCTGTAGCTGTCCGGACCCTTGTGCCTGACTGCATTCATTGGACGAGTCCTCCAGGGAGCGAACCACAGAAGCACCCAGAGAGGTTGTGTCGGCAAGGTGGCGGCGGTGTTGACGCGGCAGCAGCAGCGGAGCCACGCGGCACGGCCCCTGAACCTGACAGCCGCATTGACGGCCTGTCATTGGGACAGACGGAACAGCCGTAGCCGCTTGATCCGTTCACACTGCGACCCGCTGGCATCCCACTGCCTCTCCTCCCTACGCTGTTGTCGTCATTACGCTCTAGGAATACGAATTCCTTCCCTCCGAACTGAAACCGTCAGTAAGTAAGTCCGATACTAGACCTGTGTTTATTGGCTAGCACATGAAAAAGTTTTAAATTGCCCCTCCTCAAAGCTCCAAGGCGTTCCACGACTATTTTTTGCGATATATTTTTCTGTGGCTACACTATACAACATACTGCTTCCGTCCGTGTGTCTTTGTTTGCCATTAGATTACGTAAAAATGTCTGTAGTTAGGACACGAGGGTGAACAAGTAGCTGAAAAGCGATGTTTTTCAGCAACGCGTACATGGAGCAACAAGTACAAGAATCCATGAAGAAATCTGAAAAACGGGATTTAAAGTCCAACGAGAAGGAATAAAAACTTTGACATTTGCAGATGATTTGAGAATGACATTGTAATTCTGTCAGAGACCACAGACGGCACAGGACATGGAAGAGCACTTGAAAAAAATGAGTAGTCTCACAGAAAAGGAAGGTTAATAGAGTGTAGTCGAAACGCAGCTGCCCACCACGTTTTACTCAGTTTGGTAAAACGTTACTCGGTGTCCATCTGACTCTGCTTTCTACCAGCAGTAAATGTTTCTTTTTCTTCTTTCTGTTGTGCCTTGAGCGTACAGCTGACAAAGAAAAAAGATATCCTTTTCTAGAATGAAATGTTCACTCTACAGCGGAGTGTACGCTGATATGAAACTTCCTGGCAGATTAAAACTGTCTGCCGGACCGAGACTCGAACTCGGGACCTTTGCCTTTCGTGGGCAAGTGCTCTACCAACTGAGCTACCCAAGCACGACTCACGACCCGTCCTCACAGCTGCTGTGAAGTCTGGAAAGTAGGAGACGAGGTACTGGCGGAATTAAAGCTGTGAGGACGGGGCGTGAGTCGTGCTTGGGTAGCTCAGTTGGTAGAGTACTTGCCCGGGAAAGGCATAGGTCCCGAGCTCGAGTCTCGGTCCGGCATACAGTTTTAATCTGCTAGGAAGTTTCAGGTATCCTTTTCTTTTACTTCTCTGATGCTGATGATGGCCAATGATGTTAACGTTTCTTCAGGAAGAGTTCCCACGTCTCCTTAACGTTTCGATCAACATATGTGCGTGAGAGGCTTTTTTTTCGATTATGAAACTGAAGAATCAAGATTACGTGGCCACCTGAAAGTCAAGATCCTGCGAAACTGTCTTTTGACCGTATGCCGATAGTTTCTGCCAATATAAATTTCATCGTGTCTTCAGCGAGCCAAGAATAATTGAACAATACTATTAGTTTGTTGTTAAGAAATATGAAACAAACCTGCATGCCATTTGCGGTGGTTTCGCAGTAGTTTCCCCCCCCCCCCCCCCCCCCCCCCTCCGGCCCCAAATCACCCAAACACACGCGTGTCCTCTACAATAACGTATCTGTATGGAGATTTAGAGTAAGTCGTTCCAGAGACCTATTACATTAATTTTCATTGCACACCTCATTAGCTGTGTTTGAATGACGAATAAGTCTACCTCCATCTTTTCTTTACAGAACATGACGACTATGTAACGAGTCGCCTTCTTCGAGATTATTTCACTTGCTGCGAGTTCTTTCAAGGTGTCTCTTTCTGCTTTCTCTCCGAAATAGTATAGGATAATATGTCCTGCAAACAACAGCTGCGCTCCTCTTAATAAACTCTGTACTTAATGCCCGTGGTATTGTACAACACTTCTCTTCTGTCCAGTATGTGATAACTGACACAGTTGAGTCAGATATTTGACGCCGAGAAAAATAGTTCAGGAAGATTGTACATACACACTCATTACACTCACTTACACGACGCAGTTACTCGTACTTTGTGAATAAAACAGTGTGAGTCGCCTAATGTATTATTTTATTCAGACGGTCGTTTTGTCTACTGCCATCGTCAGATCCATAATTAAGATTAAATGAACGTAAGAATGAGAGACGTCTACTGTAAATTCATTATCAATCCATAAAATCTCTACGTTTTGCAAAGAAGCAAGTCTGCTACTGCCAAACATTGTACCTTCACGGGATATTCAATGGAGTATAATAAAACAGTAATCTTGGCCACAGCAACGTCGTTTCGTGACTCCATTATTAAAGAATCTGTGGAAATGCTCGAGGCGGAAAATCTAATGAAGCGTGACAGCAGGTATCAGCTGGATAATTTGTGGAATCCTATCATCTTCACGGTTTGCTATAATCGGAGATGACAAAGTCCGCCGACGACCACGAAATGTAGTTAAGGTAATGTAGTTAAGGTATTTACTGGGATATGTTTCCGCTGAAGGCCATGATTTAATTACTCAAGAAAAACGAGTCAGAGGTCTCTTTGTATGTTTTTCTTGGATAATTGAAAAACTACAGCCTCTAGCGGAAGCTTATCACAATACAAAATTTATATTATATTGTATTAACTTTCCTAGAGGAAGGTCCTGCTTATAATTTCTGGAGAAATACCAGTTTGCACGTAGCGAGCGATACAAATGAAAATCTTGCGCATGGTATTTGAAGGCATTGCAGATTGCATAAAACCCATTGGTTGGGGCATCTGAGTCACGCTGTATATTGCTGAACAGATGACGTCTTTGTCAGTCTTCGATGGCTTACCTGATGATTACAGGCAGTTGTCCAGTCGTAATATCGTGCAGTGTAGTTCACGACGATCGGCTGCGAGTCTGACATTTCTTCTCCGGGAAAATCATAAAATTCACTGCAGCTTGTTGCATTCTCCAAATACCGCACGATTACCTGAGGTACAACGTAGCTCAATGACCGTAATTTGTAATTACTTTGCTAAGTGCTGTTACTTCGGACCGCAATGTATTTATAAAACTGGCAGGGAGAATATCGATTTGCCGTATAGAATAACAACTGCAAGTTAATCAGCTTCTGTGTGGAAACTTCACCCCTCTCATTTAAATCGGTATAGTCATAAGTGCCCTAACGGCAATAAAACAATGTTTTAACAGAAGCTGCTTCCCGGTCTCGAGAAAATTCATTGCGACGATATACATCCTAGTTACTTTTTGTCTCTCTTACTATTTGTACTTGAAGATAAGAATGCAAGGTTATTTTGTTTCTTTTTCACTCCGTATATTCTTACGCAATTTCTCTTCTAGGATGCTGCAATTGTATAAAACTTTTATTCATGAGGAGTGAAGAGTGAACAATAGAGGAATAGTTAACTGCATATCTTGCGGCGTCTCCTTCGGAGATCTAGGAAGGTTTACACTCACTTCTCAGTAGATTTACTCCTTTATGTCATGTGTGACTATACTAAAAATTTTCTTTGAATGAACAAAAGTTTCAATAACCGAATTTAAATTCTCAAAAATGATTTTCAAGTTGTTTTTGCCTCATTGTCTGGAGCTCTGTTGTAGACAAGGCTGTATACTTATAATATGAAAGTAGACGTAAAACAAATCTGACAGATCATAGCTAATTATTTTGTAAACGGTATAGATTGAAATTACATATACAGTACACTGTGCCGCAGAATATTAAAACTGAACAATTAATACAATTAATTTGACACCGCCTCCAGTAAAAAAATGTTTTGGAAGATTGTAATTATATTTAAGTATGCCACAGTCACGGAGAGTTCTGTGTTACTGTGTAAAAATAATTTAAAGAACTATTGCACGTCTTTACAATATTAAACAAGAAGTTGGCTCACCAATGAAACTTAAGATGTTTTGACCATTGTTTCTTTAGTTTTAAATTGTGTGGTTTCGATGTAAATTGCACGGACAGTAATTAGATTTGAAAACTAGCTACAAGTGATTATCTTTTGTGACTATTAACTGAATGTACAGATCTTGTCGAAAAACAAATAAATTTTCAAAATGTATATCATCATTGAATATTTCTACGGTTTAACGATTATTCTGAATGTTTCTACAGGAAGATGACAGTCAGTTTTGTCACCTACTGGAATAAACGTCTTGACAGTTTCAGAGCTTTATTTAAGATAATCATTCATTATGTCGACTGTCTAGTTTTTCTTTGACTGTTCTGAGAATGCCAAAAACGTGATGACAAATAACATTGTTGACCAAGTAGATCTTATTACCATTGGAGAATTCCGCTGCATTTTGATACTATGAAAAATATTGTGATTGTAAAATATGAAGTGATATTGTTAACCAGGCCAGTAGTACTATCATATAAGAAATAAGTTGTATTTTATCATTATGATAATTATCGTGCATGAAAAACCTGAAGCGGTGCAACAGCGAAAGAAATAAAAGCTAAGTATTATGAAGCAAAAAAGAGAATCTATGTATAGCGAATTCATGGAATAAACAATGAGTCAGACAGGAATTAATTCATGGAACGCAGTGCAGCAATTAATGGAGAAAATGAGCGTGCATCGAAATGTTGACAACCAATCAGTGGCTGAAGGACACAAGAGTATTTTATTGATCCAGCTGATGAGTTGGCTCGTTCTCGTCTTCCAGATTCTGCGCTTGTCATTATATTCCGTTTGCCTAAAGGCCAGTAACATGTACTGCTTTCCATACCAGAAGAAAGTAAACAAATTTCTATCGCGTGACTGAAAAGACAATATAAATTATAATTTCAGTAATTTAAGAAAAAAAGAAACATGGTTTTCTAGATCAAAATCATTGTAACCGGTTTATGACCACAAAATAAGAAATGTTACAATTGTTTATTAGCTGCTTATTAGAAATGCTCAATAATTTTGTCTTACACAGGTCAACACTAATGAAGTGTTATTACCCGCTGTTACTGTAACATAATGAACTCCAAATAAGTTTCCTCTGTAGGCCGGTCGGTCCACAGACAGCTTCTGATGTGGGTTCAGATATGAGTTTTATTGTTGTATTCTACAGAAAGTGTAAGAAACTTTTGATGTTACGGAAACTTCAGTGATTGTCACGTTCCACATCTTTTGTGCTTAATGATGATGTGTTCATTGAAAATTATATTGAGTGAAATGAAAATGTAAGATTGTGTTACGTATATGGTTATATTAGTCGTAGACTTTTTTCAATTTAACTATCTTCTCTTTCAAATTATGAGTCACATCATACCATTTTCAACATATCCATTTACGCAAAAAATTTAAAGACGGCTGTTGCATTTAATAAATTCCCTTTTTAAATTTCAAATGAAACAAAATCGACATGAAATGTCAGCAGAATAAGTATGTAAATGAAATTAGTGTACAACGTCTAGTTCACAAAGACCGTCACTGATTTAAGTGCACTGATGTAAGTGCAAACGTCTTATCTGTAGGTGAGTATATTTCAGTAGGGTTGGTGAGAAAATTTATGGACGTCACGGCAAAAATCAGTACCTGGATTAATGTACATTGTAGAGCCAAAGATAATGGTACACATGTCTCATACCGTGTAGGGCCCCCGCCAGAACGAAGTGCCACATCAGGACGTGACATGGACTCGACTAATGTCTGAAGTAGTGCTGGGGGGAACTGACACTATGGATTCTGCAGGGATGTCCATAAATCCGTAAGAGTACGAGGGGGTGGAGATCTCTTCTGAACAACACGTTGCAAGGCATCCTAGATATGCCCATTAATGTTCATGTCTGTGGAGTCTGGTGGCCAGCGGAAGTGTTTAAAAACAAAAGAGTGTTCCTGGAACCACTCGGAAGCAATTCTGGACGTGAGGGGGTGTCGCATTGTCCTGCTGGAATTGCTCAAGTCCACCGAATGCACAGTGGACAAGAACGGACGCTGGTGATCAGACAGGATGCTTACATACGTGTCATCTGTCAGAGTCGCATCTAGACGTACTAGGGGTCCCATATCACTCCAAATACACACGCCCCACGGCACTGTAGAGTCTCCATCAGCTTGACCAGACCCCTACTGACATGCAGGGTCCGTGGGTTCATGAGGTTTTTTCCACACACGTGCACTTCCATGCGGTCGATACAATTTTAAACGAGACTTGTCCGACGAGGCCATATGTCTCAGTCCAATTTTGGTGTTGACGGGCCCATACGAATCGTACAACCTTGTTTCGTGCGGTCGTCAAGGGAACACGAGTGGATCTTCGCCTCCGAAAGCCCATATCGATGATGCTTCGTTGAATGGTTCGCACGCTGATCCTTGTTGATGAGTCAGCATTGAAATCTGCAGCAACTTGCGGAAGGGTTACACTTCTGTCACGTTGAACAATTCTCTTCAGTCGTCGTTAGTCTCGTTCTTGTAGGATCTTTTTCCGGACACAGCGATGTCGGAAATTTGATGTTTTACCGGATTCCTGACATTCACAGTACACTCGTGAAATGTTCGTACGGGAAAATCCCCACTTCATCACTACCTCGGAGATGCTGTATCCCATCGCTCGTGCACCGACTACAACAGCACTTTCCAATTCACGTAAATCTTGACAATCTACCATCGTAGCAGCAGTAACCGATCTAACAACTGCGCCAGACACTTGTTGTCTTATATAGGTGTTGCCGAACGCAGCGGCATATTCTGCCTGTTTACATATCTCTGTGTTTGAATACGCATGCCTATACCACTTTCTTTGGCGGTTGAGTATATGTTGTGTTTATCGCTTACAATTGCCTTAACCACTTGTGGTGTTATTCTTCCTACTTAGCCGGCCTAAGTGGCCGATCGGTTCTAGGCGCTACAGTCTGAAACCGCGCGACCGCTTCGGTCGCAGGTTCGAATCCTGCCTCGGGCATGGATGTGTGTGATATCCTTAGGTTAGTTAGGTTTAGGTAGTTCTAAGTTCTAGGGGACTGATGACCTCAGCAGTCCCATAGTGCTCAGAGCCATTTCTTCCTACTTACCTCCTAGCTCTTTGATTTTTGGATTATTTATTTACTATTACTAAGTGAAATTTATTGTACAACTCAGGCTTTCTCCTCTCCCACTCCTAATGTCGAGTCCACATTTTTCCGTAACTCCGTTATCTGTTCCTTCCCCTACTACTGCATTGCAATTACCTATGATTACTAGATTTTCAAATCTCTTTACATAGTAAATTACACGTTCAGTATTTGTATCTATTTTTATCCGCCTCTTCATTTTCTGCTTGTGAGTTGGACATGTATACTTGAACTGTTGGTCCTAGATCTGGTTTGCTGTCAAAACTGATAGACTAATCCTATCACTGAACTGTTCAGAGTACCGTACCCTCTGTCCTACATTGCTATTGATGACGAATCCTGCTTCCATGACATTTCTTGCTGCTGTTGATGTTATGCTATATTCATCTAACCAAAAATCATCTTCCATTTCATTTCAACTAACCCCGATATATCTAAACTAAACCTTTGTATTTCTTCTTTTCAAGTTTTCTAGCTTCCCTATCACATTCAGACTTCCGTCATTCAACGTTGGTTATTCAATCTTTTTCTCGTGATCACCTTCCCCTTGGCATTACATTCCCTCAGATCTGAACGAGCCATGTGTCGTATGAATATACGTTGAATCTCTATTGCAGTGGTTTCCATTGCCTTGTGCATCCTCATGCCATTGATCATTTCTGATTCTCCCGACTTATATAGGCAGTTTCCAGCCGTAAGGGCAACAGTGCAGGTCTCTTTGACAAGGCTGTTCGCTGAACGAGGGTGACACTTTGCATAGGAGGTCTTCGGCCGCCGTTGCTGATCATTGTTACTCAGTCTTTAAACAGTGACTGGGATCATACCAGCTTTGATTAATACTCAAAGACGCTACTCCTCTAAATCAATAAACGATATAAACGTAGGTTTGCCTTTCTACAGTTTATCTTGTAAGATCAGCCGTTAGATAAATCAGTATTGAATCTCGTGTTCCTACATTGATTCAGGTCCCAGACTGATCTTCCGCGAGGTCGTCTTCTACCAGTGTTTCAATGCTTTCCTAACTAATTTGTGTCACGAACTTGCAGCCTTAGGTTGTTAAACTGATGGTTCTTTATTTTTCCCTATCGTCACCTCCCTTATTTGGAATTACATCCATTATGTATTTCTTGAAGTCTGATGGTTTGTCTAAGATATCTTGCATCTAAGATATCTTGCATAGCAGGTGAAATAGTTTTGTCATCAAATGTTTATCCAAAGATTTTAATAATTCTGAGAGAGTATCGTCTAAATCAGTTGCCCTGTTTCACACTAGGTTTCCTAATGTTCTGCCAAATTCTCATGTTATCATACCTTCATTTACTTCTTCTACCCTTTCCGGAATATATTGCTTTGGAGTTCGTTTCTTTTGTGTAGCCTTTCTATACATTGCTTCCATCCTTCGCTCTCTCCTTCTTGGTTTAGTACTGGTCTTCCGTTGGAATCATCCTATCCGCACAGCAACTTCTTTTTTCTCCAAAAGACGCCTTTCCCATAGAAACGCTTACTGATACAGCTTTGCATTTCTACTCTAGTTATTCCTGCTTAGTCATTTTAGAGTTTCTGTCAGTCTCTCTTTTAGACCTTTGTATTCCCTGTTGCCTGTTTCATTTGCTGCAGTTTTGCATTTTCTTCTTTCGTCAATTAAATTCAGTTTCTCGTTCGTTATCCAACGTTTCCTAGTAGTCCGTTTTACCTACATGATCTTCAGTTCTCTTCAACTATCTCATCCCGCAAGGCTACTCATTTGTCGTCTACTGTTGTCTTACACACGTTATACTGTCAGTTCCAGGGGACGTGCACTGGAACAATACTTTCTCTTGAAATGTGGAAACCTGCCGTGATCACCCTCGAAGTTCTTCGTAAAAAATAGATAGCCATCTGTAATTGCATACGAACAGTTACCTGAAAAGTAGTGTTACATGCACCTATCATTAGTCTGACACCTCTACTCTCTTTAAAAACATAAGAAAATGCGAAAATTTAATTAAAATGTTGCTAATTAACAGAGTTTTATGCAATTACTGCGTGTGTATTGGTCATTATGAGACTTCAGCTGTTAAAAGCCTGAAGTAGAGAGCGACAAAATCAGTAAAAAGTATTTTGCATCACTTTATTTCTCGTTTTCGTTTCTTTTGAAACAGTCATCGTAGGTTCACGATTCCTTCATACTGAAGCTGCATCCATACGCCAAATCATTAATAATATGAAGCAGGAAAATTATTTTATTCCATGAAAATTATTTTATTCCACGTTTTCAGTTTTCACAATGTAACACACTGCTTGCAATGAACTTCCAACCTTTACATTTCACAACAAGAACTGCGTTTACAACTACATCACAACCGCCTGCTGCCAAAACGAACCACACTCTACAAGTGAACAAGGACATATATTTCATGAAAGCGAAAAGAAATACTTTCCTCTACTGATTTTATCATTTTGAACAATTATGGAAAACAACACTGTAACACAAAAAGCGATGCGCGACGAAAGAATTATCAGAATAGGACGGAAATCTGTAGATGTAATTTCCATGTACAGAATAACGAATGATTACAATTTCAGAAAACTTTGATGATTTATTCAAGAAAAAAAGAACTTCACAAATGAAGCAAATCAGTTGATCCACATCTAGCTTTTACTCAAGCGTTATTCGGCTTGGTACATCTACATCTACATTTACATGACTACTCTGCAATTCACATTTAAGTGCTTGGCAGAGGGTTCATCGAACCACAATCATACTATCTCTCTACCATTGCATCCCGGACAGCGCGCGGGAAAAACGAACACCTAAACCTTTCTGTTCGAGCTCTGATTTCTCTTATTTTATTTTTATGATCATTCCTACCTATGTAGGTTGGGCTCAACAAAATATTTTCGCATTCGGAAGAGAAAGTTGGTGACTGAAATTTCGTAAATAGATCTCACCGCGACGAAAAACGTCTTTGCTTTAATGACTTCCATCCCAACTCGCGTATCATATCTGCCACACTCTCTCCCCTATTACGTGATAATACAAAACGAGCTGCCCTTTTTTGCACCCTTTCGATGTCCTCCGTCAATCCCACCTGGTAAGGATCCCACACTGCGGAGCAATATTCTAACAGAGGACGAACGAGTGTAGTGTAAGCTGTCTCTTTAGTGGACTTGTTGCATCTTCTAAGTGTCCTGCCAATGAAACGCAAACTTTGGCTCACCTTCCTCACAATATTATCTATGTGGTCTTTCCAACTGAAGTTGTTCGTGATTTTAACACCCAGATACTTAGTTGAATTGACAGCCTTGGGAATTGTACTATTTATCGAATAATCGAATTCCAACGGATTTCTTTTGGAACTCATCTGGATCACCTCACACTTTTCGTTATTTAGCGTCAACTGCCACCTGCCACACCATATGGCAATCTTTTCTAAATCGCTTTGCAACTGATACTGGTCTTCGGATGACCTTACTAGACGGTAAATTACAGCATCATCTGCGAACTACCTAAGAGAATTGCTCAGATTGTCACCCAGGTCATTTATATAGATCAGGAACAGCAGAGGTCCGAGGACGCTTCCGTGGGGAACACCTGATGTCACTTCAGTTTTACTCGATGATTTGCCGTCTGTTACTACGAACTGCGACCTTCCTGACAGTAAATCACGAATCCAGTCGCACAACTGAGACGATACCCCATAGGCCCGCAGCTTGATTAGAAGTCGCTTGTGAGGAACGGTGTCAAAAGCTTTCCGGAAATACAGAAATACGGAATCCACCCGAGATCCCCTGTCGATAGCGGCCGTTACTTCGTGCGAATAAAGAGCTAGCTGCGTTGCATAAGAACCATGTTTTCTGAAACCATGCTGATTACGTATCAATAGATCGTTCACTTCGAGGTGATTCATAATGTCTGAATACAGTATATGCCCCAAAACCCTACTGCAAACCGACGTCAATGATATAGGTCTGTAGTTCGATGGATTACTCCTACTACCCTCCTTAAACACTGGTGCGACCTGCACAATTTTCCATTCTGTAGGTACAGGTCTATCGGTGAGCGAGCGGTTGTATATGATTGCTAAGTAGGGAGTTATTGTATCAGCGTAATCTGAAAGGAACCTAATCGGTATACAATCTGGACCTGAAGACTTGCCCGTATCAAGCGATTTGAGTTGCTTCGCAACCCCTAAGGTATCTACTTCTAAGAAACTCATGCTAGCAGCTGTTCGTGTTTCAAATTCTGGAATATTCCATTCGTCTTCCCTGGTGAAGGAATTTCGGAAAACTGCGTTCAATAACTCCGCTTTGGCGGCACAGTCGTCGGTAACAGTACCATAGGCACTGCGCAGCGAAGGTATTGACTGCGTCTTGCCGCTTGTGTACTTTACATACGACCAGAATTTCTTCGGATTTTCTACCAAATTTCGAGACAATGTTTCGTTGTGGAACCTACTAAAGACATCTCGCATTGAAGTCCGTTCCAAATTTCGCGCGTCTGTAAATTTTAGCCAATCTTCGGGATTTCGTGTTCTTCTGAACTTCGCATGTTTTTTCCGTTGCCTCTGCAACAGCGTTCGGACCTGTTTTGTGTACCATGGGGGATGAATTCCATCTCTTACCAATTTATGAGGTATGAATCTCTCAATTGCTGTTGCTACTACATCTTTGAATTTGAGCCACATCTCGTCTACATTTGCATAGTTAGTTCGGAAGGAATGGAGATTGTCTCTTAGAAAGGCTTCTAGTGACACTTTATCCGATTTTTTAAATAAAATTATTTTGCGTTTGTTTCTGGTGGTTTTGAAGAAACGGAATTGAGCCTAGCTACAACGACCTTGTGATAACTAATCCCTGTATCAGTCATGATGCTCTCTATTAGCTCTGGATTGTTTGTAGCTAAGAGGTCAAATGTGCTTTCGCAACCATTTACAATTCGCGTGGGTTCGTGGACTAACTGCTCGAAATAATTTTCGGAGAAAGCATTTAGGACAATCTCGGAAGATGTTTTCTGCCTACCACCGGTTTTGGACAAGTATTTTTGCCAACATTATCGAGGGAAGGTTGAAGTCCCCACCAACTATAACCGTATGAGTGGGGTATTTATTTGTTACGAGACTCAAATTTTCTCTGAACTGTTCAGCAACAATATCATCGGAGTCTGGGGGTCGGTAGAAGGAGCCATTTATTAACTTAGTTCGGCTGTTAAGTATAACCTCCACCCATACCAACTCGCACTGAGTATCTACTTCGACTTCACTACAAGGTAAACCACTACTGACAGACACAAACACTCCACCACCAATTCTGCCTAATCTATCTTTCCTGAACACCGTCTGAGACTTCGTAAAAATTTCTGCAGAACTTATTTCAGGCTTTAGCCAGCTTTCTGTACCTATAACGATTTCAGCTTCTGTGCTTTCTATTAGCGCTTGTAGCTCAGGGACTTTCCCAGCACAACTACAACAATTTACAACTACAATTCCGACTGTTCCTTGATCCAAGCACGTCCTGTATTTGCCATGCACCCTTTGAGATTGCAGCCCACCCCGTACTTTCCCGAGGCCTTCTAACCTAAAAAACCGCTCAGGCCACGCCACACAGCCTCCGCTACCCGTGTAGCCGCCAGCTGAGTGTAGTGAACTCCTGACCCATTCAGTGGAACCCGAAACCCCACCACCCTATGGCGCAAGTCAAGGAATCTGCAGCCAACACGGTCGCAAAACTGTCTGATCCTCTGATTCAGACCCTCCACCCGGCTCTGCACCAAAGGTCCGCAGTCTGTTCTGTCAACGATGCTGCAGATGGTGAGCTCTGCCTTCATCTCGTAAGCAAGACCGGCAGCCTTCACCAAATCAGATAGCCGCTGGAATCCAGAGAGAATTTCCTCAGATCCAAAGCGACACACGTCATTAGTGCCGACATGTGCCACCACCTGCAGCTGGCTGCAACCTGTGCTGTTCATGGCATCCGGAAGGACCCTTTCCACATCAGGAATGACTCCACCCGGAATGCACACGGAGTGCACACTGGATTTCTTCCCCTCCTTAGCCGCCATATACCTAAGGGGCCCCAAATGCCTAACATTGGAGCTCCCAACTACCAATAAGCCCATCCTCTGCGATTGCCCGGACCTTGAAGGCTGAGAATGATCCTCTGAAACAGGGCAGGCAGCTGCATCTGGCTCAGCCAGAGACAGTGCCTGAAACCTGTTTGTCAGACGCACCGGGGAGGCTTTCTGATCAGCCTCCAAGGACGTCTTTCGCTGCCTGCCACGCCTTGGAACGACCTCCCAATCAACCACAGGCGAGAGCTCAGCCCCACTGCGGGCAGCAACCGGGGCAACCACAGCGGCAGACCGATCTGGGGACAGACGGGACGAGGTTGACATCCCCGTGATACCCAAGTCCGGCTCCCCACAGTGGTGCCCATTGGCAACAGCCTCAAGCTGTACGACCGAAGTCAGGGCCGCTTGCAGCTGTGAGCGAAGGGATGCCATTTCAGCCCTCATCCGAACACAGCAATCACAGTCCCTGTCCATTCTAATCGATGTTGAATAACAGTTACTGAAACACGAGTCCGTGCCTAGATAATGCAAGGGAAACACGCAAAGAATGTATGAACTAACCTGTACAAATGCCTAACGACTGCGCTACAATCTGCCTGAATTTACGATTACAGTAACTAAAACTCGAAATTACACCTCCTATACGAAACTCACACGCAATTTAAGTTAGAATCTACGAAGTAAACACTAAAGCGCGATGGTACAACTCTCAAATACTATAATACGCCCGAAATTTATGAGTTAAACAATGCAAATACCCAAAAACACGCAAAGAAATTAAGAATTAAACTATGTAACAAGTAAGTGAGCTAGGAGTATACGACTTGCTGCTGGCAGCTGCTTATCCAACGGCGGCAGGGAGCACACTGATAGATGGAATTGTTGGATGTACACCTGACGGATATCGTGCCAAATTCTGTCCAATTGGCGCGTTTGATTGCAGAAATCACGAGCTGGTTGGAGGTCCCTGCCCATAATGCACCAAACATTCTCAATTGTGGAGTGATCCGGCGACCTTGATGGCCAGCGCAGGGTTTGGCAAGCATGAAGACAAACAGCAGGAACTCTCGCCGTGTGCGGACAGGCGTTATCTTGCTGAAATGTAAGCCCAGGATGGTTTTTTATGAAGGGCAACGAATAGTGGTGTACAGTATCGCCGACGTACAGCTGTATTGTAAGGGTCCCGCGATGACAACCAAAGGGATCCTGGTATGAAAAGCAATGGCACACCGGACCATGACTAGTGGCTGAGGGGACGTGTGACAGACGACAAACAGGTTGGCATACACCGCTGCCGGAGCGTTTCCACACACGTCTTCAGCACAAAATCTTATTGACTGGAGTGAAATTGTCTTCAGTGATGAGCCACGATGACCAGCGAATATGTGTCCAGAGACACCGAGGACAGCAGTAAGATACCATCCTGACTGTCGCCTGTCATACGGGCCGACAACCAGGAGTGATGGTCTGGAAAACTATTCCTTTTCATAGCAGGACTGACTTGCAGTTCAGCGCTGCCCACCCCATTTTGTTGCCTTTGATGGCAAGCCATCTCGAGCTTACATTTCAGTAATATAATGTCCGCCTGCACATGACGGGTGTTTCTACTGGTTGTCTTCATGCTTGCCAAATCCTGTCTCGACCAGATAGGTCACCTGATATCTCCGCAACTGAGAACGTTCGGATCATTATCTGCAGGGACCTCCAACCAGATCGCGATTTTGACGATCTAACGTACCAATTGGATAGAATTTGAGACGATATTCGTCAAAAGGAGATCCAGAAACTCTTATCCATCAATGCAAAGCCGGATAACTGTTTGCATAAGCGCCAGATGTGGACCAACGTGTTGCTGGCTTGTTCAATTTGCGTAACTTTTTCTCCTGAATAAATAATCCGCTTTTTTCTGAAATTGTAATCATTTGTTCGTCTGTACATGCGCATTACATCTGTGCCTTCGAATAATTCGTTCATGGTGCATCGTTTTTTATGATTATATGATTAATAATACCGGGTGATCAAAATGTCAGTATAAATCTGAAAACTGAATAAATCACGGAATAATGTGGATAGAGAGGTACAAATTGACACACATGCTTGGAATGACATGGGGGTTTTATTAGAACCAAAAAAATACAAAAGTTCAAAAAATGTCCGACAGATGGCGCTTCATCTGATCAGAATAGCAATAATTAGCATAACAAAGTAAGACAAAGCAAAAATGATGTTCTTCACAGGAAATGCTCAATGTCCATCATCATTCCTCAACAATAGCTGTATTCGAGGAATAATGTTGTGAACAGCACTGTAAAGCATGTCCGGAGTTATCGTGAGGCATTGGCTTCGGATGTTGTCTTTCAGCATCGCTATAGATGTCGGTCGATCACGAAACACTTGCGAACCCCAAAGCCAATAATCGCACGTACCGAGGTCTGTGGACCTGGGAGGCCAAGCATGACGAAAGTGGCGGCTGAGCACAGGATCATCACCAAACGACGCGCGCGAGAGATGTTTCACGCGTCTAGCAATATGGGGTGGAGCTCCATCCTGGATAAACATCGTACGTTCCAGCAGGTGTTTATCAGCGAGGCTGGGGATGATGCGATTCTGTAACATGTCGGCGTACCTATCACCCGTCACGGTAGAAGTTTTGCTGTCCAGCGCCATCTGTCGGACATTTTGTGAACTTTTTTTTGTTCTAATAAAACCCCATGTCATTCCAAGCATGTGTGTCAAATTTCACCTCTCTATCTACATTATTCCGTGGTTTATTAAGTTTTCAAATTTATACTGACTTTTTGATCACCCGGTATATCTAAACGTTCTCGACTTTGTAAATAAACAGAACTGTGAAGTACATTAAAAATACAAACATAATTCTATTTCTCATAAGATAGGTAATTTTATATTCGTGGTTTGGGTCAAAATGGCTCTGAGCACTATGGGACTTAACATCTATGGTCATCAGTCCCCTAGAACTTTAGAACTACTTAAACCTAACTAACCTAAGGACATCACACAACACCCAGTCATCACGAGGCAGAGAACATCCCTGACCCTGCCGGGAATCGAACCCGGGAACCCGGGCGTGGAAAGCGAGAACGCTACCGCACGACCACGAGCTGCGGACTATCCGTGGTTTGTTTCATCGTGTACATTTAGATCAGGATTATACAAAACACACAGTTTTCAATTTCGATCTCTTTGGATTGTGTTGCGAATTGTAATGTATCGGGCTCTCCGATTCTTGATGAAAAAAGAGGTGTATCGAACAGTTCCAACACACATGGAAATTATACCCGGAATTTTTTAATAATAAATCCACCCCGTTCAGTGCGCCAAGTACGTTCCTGCCAAAGCTGTTTAACGGTGAAAGCTGAAGTAGTATGGAGGGGCGGAGTACGTGGGATGGGATTGTTGGTGGTTATTATTGTAAGGGCAGGTGGCGGCGGTAGGTGACAATGACAGGGAGACAAGCAATTAGGGGCGGGTGACAGCGGCCGTCAACGGGCGGGCGCGCAGATCTATGTGCAGGCCTGGGAGCGGCGGGGCCGGGGTGGCCACGGTAAACATTAATCTGGCTGCGGCACGGCGGCCAGCTGCGCTGCGCTGCGGCCGCGGTCATTACGCTAGCCGCCGCCGCCGCCGCCTCCGGGGACGCGGAATTAAACCGGTACGCCGACACGCGAGCGGCACTACGCGTCCCTACTCCCCAGTAGTGCGAGCGAACGCGGTCGCCTGGTGAAGAGGCGCCGGCGGCGGCTACGAGATATTGTAATCGCTAGCATTATTGCCATCCCTCTTTCTAAACAAGGTAAATAGAGTAATTGTGGTCATTATAGAGGGATAAGTTTCAAAGCTGTAGACTGCAAGATATACCACTGACAGAAAGTGACCGGTCACTGTGCCGAGGATGGCATAATCTTGTTTTGGTAACTAGGTTGACACCACTCTGGTCCGTTGAGGCGCTGGCAAGGGTCCGCAGCTCGTGGTCGTGCGGTAGCGTTCTCGCTTCCCGCGCCCGGGTTCCCGGGTTCGATTCCCGGCGGGGTCAGGGGTTTTCTCTGCCTCGTGATGACTGGGTGTTGTGTGATGTCGTTAGGTTTAAGTAGTTCTAAGTTCTAGGGGACTGATGACCATAGATCTTAAGTCCCATAGTGCTCAAATCAATTTGAATTTCGCTGGCAAGGGATCCGTACAGTCTCCACCTCGCCGATTTGATTCGTACTGACAAGATGCGTAGGGCACGACTGGGATTGAATCATACATGAAGAATGTATATGGGGCAGCATGCCTGTGGAAAGTCACCATTGTGGACTGGTTCGCCAACGGGTGCTGCTGCATGATGATAACGCACTTTCTAATATCGCAAATACACTACTGGCCATTAAAATTGCTACACCACGAAGATGACGTGCCACAGACCGACAGGAAGAAGATGCTGTCATATCCAAATGATTAGCTTTTCAGAGCATTCACACAAGGTTGGCGCCGGTGGCGATACCTACAACGTGCTGACATGAGGAAAGTTTCCAACCGATTTCTCATACACAAACAGCAGTTGACGGCGTTGCCTGGTGAAACGTTGTTGTGATGCCTCGTGTAAGGAGAAGGAATGCGTACCATCACGTTTCCGACGTTGATAAATGTCGGATTGTAGTCTATCGCGGTTGCGGTTTATCGTATCGCGACATAGCTGCTCGCGTTGGTCGAGATCCAATGACTGTTAGCAGAATATGGAACCGCTGGGTTCAGGAGGGTAATACGGAACGCCGTGCTGGATCCCAACGGCCTCGTATCACTAGCAACCGAGATGACAGGAATCTTATCCGCATGGCTGTAACGGATCGTGCAGCCACTTCTCGATCCCTGAGTCAACAGATAGGTACGTTTGCAAGACAACAACCATCTGCACGAACAGTTCAACGACGTTTGCAGCAGCATGAACTGTCAGGTGGGAGACCATGGCTGCAGTTACCCTTAACGCTGCATCACAGACAGGAGCGCTTGCGATGGTGTACTCAACGACGAACCTGGGTGCACGAATGTATCTATGTTACACCATGAATCTCCAGTTCGATAATTATCTAAACTTTGTAGAAATGGTCACGTGAATGGTATTAAGTGAAAAACAAAGCGCCACACAGCACCGCCAAGAGCTCATAATACAAGGGATCTTCCAAAATACACATTATTATGGCAGGCCAAGTAAATTTTATTCGACACTGTTCTACAGTTCAAAGTGACACAAACATATAAACCCTAGTTTTGTTACGATCCCAGCCTCTAAATACTTAATAAAAGAAAGCAGGCTGCAGTGTAGGTGGTCTCTATTTAAATCACGCGATTAGCTAATTTCTACGACTTGTTAGTTTCAGGCATATGTGTAATACTACATATTACATGTCGTAATTGCTATATTACTTTTGACTATACATAAAAAGTGAATTTGATGTTCCATCCTTACACTGCGAATGGTTCCATGTTAACGTCATATCACATCTGATGGGAAAAATCGGTTTTTAATTGTCCTGAGGCCAAAAACCACATAAAAAATCATCAATCACATTGGTTTTTAAAAGCTTCAAAACTTCGCCCATCCTATTAACTACGTCTGTCTGATCGCCTCCTTCCTTTCTCACCGTCCTTCCTATGTCACCATCCAAAACACAGATTCCTACACTTTCCACCCCTCCGCCGGTGTGCCCTGAGGTTCCGTCTTCTCCCCTCTTCTCTACCTTCTATATACGGCGGACATGCCGCCGTCTTCAACCCCCCCCCTCCCCCCATCCACCTTCTCCAGTACGCCGACGACACCGCCTTCCTTGCCCTTGCTCCCACCCTGCAACGCTCCCAGCACATTCTCCAATCCCATCTTCACTGGTTCACACCTTGGTGTAACCAGTCGCTGCTCAAGGTCAATCCTACCAAAACCCAGGCAATCATTATAGGCAAAACCTCCCCTTCCTTTTATCCTTTTATTTTAATATCTATGGCCGTCCTATTCACCTCACGCCCATGCTCAAGTACCTTGGTATCACCCTTGACCGTCGCCTTTCCTGGACCCCCCATCTCCGGATGATCCAAGCCAAGGCACGCTCCCGACTTCGCCTCCTCAAACTCCTCTGTGGCCGTACATGGGGTCTGGACCTCTCCACCGTCCTCCACACTTATAAATCTCTCATCCACCCCATCCCCTGCTATGCCCATCCCTCCTGGATTTCCGCCCCTCCCACCTACTATGTCCCTCCAAGTCCCTGAACACCACGCGCTTCGCCTCGTTTCATGCAGGAAATGACTACACTCAGTGTTCGCTCCGCATATAACAGGGTGCACCGTACCATCACAGCGCCACCATAATGCCACCCTTAGCTGTGAAATCACTCTGTTATTAGTCCTTAATACATGCCGAATTCGTTCCTTCGCCTTCACCGGAACTGCTGGGCGTTTCTCCTGGTGGTTGTCCACACGTCAGTCCCACGCGTACTGTCCGCCGATCCTTGGAAGTCGACACACTTAACCACTAAGCACATGTCAGAGGACCAAGCAAGATGCTCACCAAACAAATCCAAATGAGCCCGCTGCTCCACTACCTCTGTATACCCACGGATCCAACACCAAAGGCGAACCAAGACAATGTTCAAATTCGAGCATCGCAGGTGATCAAAGCGAGATTTGTAGTTCAACATCACAGAATCGCTATTCATGACATTATTAACTCTGACTCTACATCACGTTAAGTCTCCGTGTCCGTTCGGTTTGCAATTCGGTATCTCTGTCAGTCGATCAATCCTACAATCTTCTCATGATTTAGCCCTTCTGCTTACTCTTCTTTTCACACTGAGTCCATATCGTTACCATCCATTCTGAAGGGATTCTACTACAGCTAGTTGTGTGTGCAATCTGCCAGTATGATGCTCCCATGCCTTTTATGGCCATCGTTCGATCTTTATCAAAGTGTGAATGATGGCAATAAGCAGCACTTGCATTTCTTCTGGGTAGGAAGTGTTGCGATTTCCACCGAACAACTTCCATTAACGTCAGACACACCCAATAGCCGTTATGTACTCACATTATTCTTTATCTAGGAGAATTGATTTTTTCTATACCGAAAATAAGTTCCTATAATATTTTAATCAATACACCCCCAAAGGCACGGAAATAGTATAGTGTCAGTTTCGTAGCGTTAAGTGAAAGTAGTCATGGTGTAAAACTTCCCATTTCCGTCATTGTGGTTAAGTCAGTACAAACTTTCCAAGTCTTTTAGTAAGTTTCTTCCATTGTCCAAACAGTTTCACCGTATTCTCATCGCGGGACGATGATTGTGGCGAAACGTGCTAAATCAGTTCGTTCTTGTCATGAACTGTAGCGTTAGCTGCAGTCCAGGATTACGCTTACAATGGGCCAAGCAAATTAAACACTGGTGTTAAGGTCCATGTTAGATGGTGGGTGTTGGAACACCTCCCAATGGAATTGCTCTAGTGTGTCCTGAATCAGCGTGATGCACACATTTTTAATGGAACAAATTTTGTCTAGAATGCACGATGCAACATTGCTAATGTACTATGATAGCATGTGCCTTTCAAAATGCTCACTTACGTAGCAAGGTACAGCCCACTGTCTCGAAACACTGTCACTGGTACTTCATACCTTCGAATTTATTTTTTGCAGAAAAATAATATGTTATTGTATTCTCAGTACTGATTGGCAGTTTTTTCTCTTTTGGTGGGTGTGTGTGTGTGTGGGGGGGGGGGGGTGAGAATTCATCAATCTGTGACTACTTTGATGCACCCATCCACCAATTCGTCTCGTGTGGCAACCTCTTCAACTCAGAGTTGCAGTTGCACCCAACTTCCTCAATTATTAATCGGCTGTATGGTCTCATGTATTGATACTACCCTACCAGCGCCATAAAGTTGGCAACAGAATTCCGTGAGACGCCGATAGCAGACACGCGGGATCGGGCAGAAACAGAGCTCTGCCTCCAGCGGGGCTGGCCACTATGGCCGAGCGGTTCTAGGCGCTTCAGTCCGGAACCGCGCTGCTGCTACGGTGGCAGATTTGAATCGTGCCTCGGGCGTGGATGTATGTGGTGTCCTTAGGTTAGTTAGGTTTAAGTAGTTATAAGTCTAGGGGCTGATGACCTCAGATGCTAAGACCCATAGTGCTGAGAGCCATGTGAACCATTTTTTTGCCTCCAGCGGCTCCGTACGTCGAACACCCTCTGCCGCCGCGATACAAGACGCTAGGATGATCGGTGGCTGCCATAGAGCCCACTCACACTCGGAACCAATTGACTGAGTGACGCTACCCAGACGCCTCCTAGTCATCCGACACCGTCGTTTGTGCTTTAGTTCAGAGAGCCTCATCCATGTTGCTGTTGTATTAGCTGGACTCTACTTCTTGCTGCATTGTCTGTAATGAGTCTTTGTACAGTTTGGGAAAGCTGCCAATTAAGTAAAGCTTTTGTTTACTGTATTTGTTTGTTCGATCATCATTTTTGCTCCTGTCCAGCCTTTCTACGACAATAGCTGCTGCACCAATCTGTATCCCACCTCTCCTTACTGCAGTGTACGAAGTCATACACAAGATACACGCTAATCTCTGTCTATCCCCACAGTTTTTACCCCATACAGTTCCATGTAGTACCATGGAAGTTATCGCTTGATGTCTTCCACGTGCCCTATAATCCTGTCTCTTTTTCGTCAAATGATTTCTTATTTTATCAGTCCATCTGATTTTCAGCATGCTTCAAATGGTTCGATTCTCTTCTTTCCAGGTTTCCATACAGCCCGTGATTCAGTTCTGTACGATACTGTGCTCCAAACGTATATCCTCAGAAATTTCTTTCTCATATTAATGCCGATGTTTGATACTACTACGCTTCTAGTAGGAGTCCATCGTGTGTTTTTACTTCCAAGTTCACATAATTCCTTCACTTAGTGGTCCATAATTGTGATGGCAATTTTCTCGATAATCTCATTTGTGCTACTATTCATTACTCTCGTCTTTCTTCGATCACTAGCCTTACCATTTAATGTGTACCTGCAGGTTGCACCGGCGGTGGTAAAGCGTTTTCTATCCTTCATCCCTTCCCTTTGTTGAATATTGCTGAAATGGTAGGAAAGTGCTGTAGCCATTAGGTAATGTGCCTCTGAACTACTGTATATCCCTCTCCTTTCCGCATAAGAGCTTAAAAGCCGTGTACAGTGGACCCATGGCAGGTCATAATTCATTCATGGGCGCTGCACGCAGCAAGCTGACAGGCGCCGTGTGCGGGAAGAGGTCTGTCACTGACTGTCTTTCAGCACCTCCTCCACGTAGCGAAATCTCTTTCTTTGGTCCCTGACAGAATGTGTGTTGCGGAATGTCTCCTTTATGTTATATAAGGGGAAAAAGTAGTTTATTTACAGTTCCTTTGGACGTATCTTGGCTGCAGAGTGAAGCACTGAAGCTCATATAGAGCATTGGGCAAATCGAAAATACAGTACTAATATATGATCTGGATACGCATTTTATCACAGAACACAATGAACAGTTGAAAGTATGACGCGTAAACTGGCATTAATTAGTTTTCACTCTGGAAATACAGTTAATGCTCTCTATTATATTTCAATAACACGATTATAAGTAGGTTGCAGAACACCGTAAGCTAGATGCCACCAGTTCTGAATATTGGACGGAGCCGTGGTTTCCGAACTTTTAAAAAAATTGTTCGGATGGCTCTGAGCATTACGGGATTTAACATCTGAGGTCATCAGTCCCCTAGAACTTATAACTACTTAAACCTAACTAACCCAAGGACATCACACACATTCATGCCCGAGGCAGGATTCGAACCTGCGACCGTAGCGGTCGCGCGGTCCAAACTTTTAACTCCCCGTTAATATACAAGACTTTTACCATGGTGGCCTAACTCACAACATTATCTATCTAAAGCAGCTTCAGTGTGCAGTCCGTGTGGTGAATAAATTTTTCGCAACATCATAATAAAGGAACCACAAGTTTTATAATTTATACATGCAGACTGAATAGACAAATGGAAATTTGTACCAACGCTGGGATTCGAACCCAGGCTTCCTGCTCATCTCAGATTCGAATGAAACAGGTGATCTTGCCTGAAAACCAGGCATAGGTGCATTAATAAAATGAAACTATATAGTTCTAGAGACATTTTCTAGTTTCAAACATCTGCGATGTGTGTATGCTGATGTGTTATTCCAATACAGTTGGAGAACCTCTGCAACACTGTTTAAGTTTAGGGAGAATACCAAACGAGCTGAGGCGTGAATGGTAATTTAGATCGAGGAGAAAGGTGCGTTAGGCTGTTCTGTACAGTTATGAATGGCCACTGTGTTGGGGTGGCGTAGAGATTAGCGCATCTGCCTAGTGAAGACCTGGGATCAGATCCCAGCCTTGGTACAAACTTTCATTCGTCACTGCAATATATATATATATACACGCAGACTGCAGTGATGAACGAAAGTTTATACCAAGGCTGGGATTTATTATTTAGAAAAGTCTCTAGAACCATATAGTTTCATTTGATAATTTGTAGTATTCACAAACAATATGACGAACACATTTATCATTAATAAGTAATGGGATGAATGAGCTTGTTACAATAAAATGAATACCCCTAGCTGCATACAGGCGTTGATATGTCAACGGGGACAGTTGAAAATGTGTGCCCCGACCGGAACTCGAACCCGGGATCTCCTGCTTACACGGCAGACGCTCTGTCCATGAAATGAATACAGTGCGGGACAATAAATTGGGAATGTGGGTGTCGCGGGAGGCGTGCCAGAGATAAGTCCCTGCAATCGCACTATCCTGTGTGTCCTCAGTTGCTCAGATGGATAGACCGTCTCCCATGTAAGCAGGAGATCCCAGGTTCGAGTCCCGATATCAACGCCTGTATGCAGCTAGGGGTATTCATTTCATTGTAATTTCGTTCTAACGAGCTGCATGGATACCGATGGTATCTGTTCTTTCGGACATGTTCATATACATATATATATAATGAGCTTGTTGTTCATCACTGGCGTTCTGCAATTGGTAATGGGGGATTACAAGTTTCCTTTAGATGCCGATTGCAGTCGCGCAGGATCTGGTGTACCCAGTGGTGCACGCACACTGAGTCACGCCTCTGGTGACTGGACTAGAAGCGACCTCTGCAGCCACGGCGTAGGACGGCCGGCAGCAGACATATGGCCCACTTGCACTTGGAGCCTCATCGTAACGACGCCATCGTCTGCGTACAGCGAGCCTTATTTTAGCGGATGTTGTGATAAGTGCATTCTGTTTGTTGCTGCATCATTTATAATGATTCTTCGTACACTTGGAGAAATACAAGTTAAGTAAATATTCTGTTTTGTTAACTTGTTCGCTAGTTATTTCTGCTCGTGTGAAGCTGCGACGACAGTCGTTACACCGCTCTGTTGCCCGCCTCTCCTTACAGTTGTTTAAAAAGTCGTACACATCACATACAACTTCTCAAATCCTGCATTCATATTACTTTTATCACAATATTTACTTTTTATTACAGCAGTGGCCGAAAAATCAGCTTTGGACATACTAAAAGCTTCAAATTCAACTAATTTTCATGCAGCTTTTACACTGAGTAGCGGCTTAACGGAGCAACTCGTCATGTTTATCCTTAAAGAAATACACTCCTGGAAATGGAAAAAAGAACACATTGACACCGGTGTGTCAGACCCACCATACTTGCTCCGGACACTGCGAGAGGGCTGTACAAGCAATGATCACACGCACGGCACAGCGGACATACCAGGAACCGCGGTGTTGGCCGTCGAATGGCGCTAGCTGCGCAGCATTTGTGCACCGCCGCCGTCAGTGTCAGCCAGTTTGCCGTGGCATACAGAGCTCCATCGCAGTCTTTAACACTGGTAGCATGCCGCGACAGCGTGGACGTGAACCGTATGTGCAGTTGACGGACTTTGAGCGAGGGCGTATAGTGGGCATGCGGGAGGCCGGGTGGACGTACCGCCGAATTGCTCAACACGTGGGGCGTGAGGTCTCCACAGTACATCGATGTTGTCGCCAGTGGTCGGCGGAAGGTGCACGTGCCCGTCGACCTGGGACCGGACCGCAGCGACGCACGGATGCACGCCAAGACCGTAGGATCCTACGCAGTGCCGTAGGGGACCGCACCGCCACTTCCCAGCAAATTAGGGACACTGTTGCTCCTGGGGTATCGGCGAGGACCATTCGCAACCGTCTCCATGAAGCTGGGCTACGGTCCCGCACACCGTTAGGCCGTCTTCCGCTCACGCCCCAACATCGTGCAGCCCGCCTCCAGTGGTGTCGCGACAGGCGTGAATGGAGCGACGAATGGAGACGTGTCGGCTTCAGCGATGAGAGTCGCTTCTGCCTTGGTGCCAATGATGGTCGTATGCGTGTTTGGCGCCGTGCAGGTGAGCGCCACAATCAGGACTGCATACGACCGAGGCACACAGGGCCAACACCCGGCATCATGGTGTGGGGAGCGATCTCCTACACTGGCCGTACACCACTGGTGATCGTCGAGGGGACACTGAATAGTGCACGGTACATCCAAACCGTCATCGAACCCATCGTTCTACCATTCCTAGACCGGCAAGGGAACTTGCTGTTCCAACAGGACAATGCACGTCCGCATGTATCCCGTGCCACCCAACGTGCTCTAGAAGGTGTAAGTCAACTACCCTGGCCAGCAAGATCTCCGGATCTGTCCCCCATTGAGCATGTTTGGGACTGGATGAAGCGTCGTCTCACGCGGTCTGCACGTCCAGCACGAACGCTGGTCCAGCTGAGGCGCCAGGTGGAAATGGCATGGCAAGCCGTTCCACAGGACTACATCCAGCATCTCTACGATCGTCTCCATGGGAGAATAGCAGCCTGCATTGCTGCGAAAGGTGGATATACACTGTACTAGTGCCGACGTTGTGCAAACTCTGTTGCCTGTGTCTATGTGCCTGTGGTTCTGTCAGTGTGATCATGTGATGTATCTGACCCCAGGAATGTGTCAATAAAGTTTCCCCTTCCTGGGACAATGAATTCACGGTGTTCTTATTTCAATTTCCAGGAGTGTATTACTGGAGACGAAGAAAATGATAAGAGATAAACATCCTAAGAATATAGAAAACTACAACTACAACGCTCATCAAATAAGAGCTCCTATAGCATCTTCAATAATTACAAACAAAAAGAATTTTTTTCAACTTCTTCTCTTGGGAAGGCAACAATGCTGTAATGCCTAAGTGGTATCAATCATGTATCCTCTATCTTTTCTTCCACAGTCTGATGATCATATTCCTGAATATCCAATCCCTAATTTATCATTCACTTGCGATATATTCCCCCTGTAAGATCTCTACCGCAATTGACGACTACGCAAAGAGCTTCAAACAACAATTTTCAGTCCCGTCTTATTAACTGTGTAGCGTAGTCTGCTACGAATCGGAGATGCTGTCGAATCTCGAAATTCTATGCTATTAAATTTAATCTTCAATGTACTCCTGTCAGACAACACAATACGATTTTCTTTTTTTTTTTTTTCAGGAAATTCGAACGGAGCTTCGGCTTTAAAAATGTTTTCAGTTTATACGAATTTATCAATATTATCTTCTAGAAACCCGCCTCTATAGCGGTGTTAGCTATCATACTTCAATGCGATGGCGCTCTACTCGGTAGCAGTTTTCTCAACCAACAGTGCCGTATGACATTTAATTTTCAATCTACCAAGATCTCGGAAACTTTGATAAGCTGTAGTAGATGATCTTCTAAAACACATCATATATTCCAAGACGAATCGAGTTAATTAGGAGATATAGGCTGGTGCCACAGAGGAAAATAAAATCAGTACCATCTTCATTATTTGTTTCTTTTTCCAAAAGTCAGTGGAAATTTCTTCGCTGTCTCTGTAACCATTACTGCTGCAGCAGGCTCGGAGTTTTTCACGATGCCCTATGACACAGCCGCCTAGTCGCGGTTTGGGAATCACTGGGGTAGAGCATCAATCATGGCTCAAAGTACATTCAACAGCAGGGTAGCATGACAAAGCGTAACGTTCGTAATTGTTATTAAAAGATGCTTGTCGAAAAACCTTCTTGATATACAGTTGGATTTTGTTTCTTATTGTATCGACAACTTGTAGTTTTCAAAAGTTGAAATATAATTCTGAAGCGAAAGTAAGTTGTGGTACACAGTTGCCGCGAACTACACTCCTGGAAATGGAAAAAAGAACACATTGACACCGGTGTGTTAGACCCACCATACTTGCTCCGGACACTGCGAGAGGGCTGTACAAACAATGATCACACGCACGGCACAGCGGACACACCAGGAACCGCGGTGTTGGCCGTCGAATGGCGCTAGCTGCGCAGCATTTGTGCACCGCCGCCGTCAGTGTCAGCCAGTTTGCCGTGGCATACAGAGCTCCATCGCAGTCTTTAACACTGGTAGCATGCCGCGACAGCGTGGACGTGAACCGTATGTGCAGTTGACGGACTTTGAGCGAGGGCGTATAGTGGGCATGCGGGAGGCCGGGTGGACGTACCGCCGAATTGCTCAACACGTGGGGCGTGAGGTCTCCACAGTACATCGATGTTGTCGCCAGTGGTCGGCGGAAGGTGCACGTGCCCGTCGACCTGGGACCGGACCGCAGCGACGCACGGATGCACGCCAAGACCGTAGGATCCTACGCAGTGCCGTAGGGGACCGCACCGCCTTTTCCCCGCAAATTAGGGACACTGTTGCTCCTGGGGTATCGGCGAGGACCATTCGCAACCGTCTCCATGAAGCTGGGCTACGGTCCCGCACACCGTTAGGCCGCCTTCCTCTCACGCCCCAACATCGTGCAGCCCGCCTCCAGTGGTGTCGCGACAGGCGTGAATGGAGGGACGAATGGAGACGTGTCGTCTTCAGCGATGAGAGTCGCTTCTGCCTTGGTGCCAATGATGGTCGTGTGCGTGTTTGGCGCCGTGCAGGTGAGCGCCACAATCAGGACTGCATACGACCGAGGCACACAGGGCCAACACCCGGCATCATGGTGTGGGGAGCGATCTCCTACACTGGCCGTACACCACTGGTGATCGTCGAGGGGACACTGAATAGTGCACGGTACATCCAAACCGTCATCGAACCCATCGTTCTACCATTCCTAGACCGGCAAGGGAACTTGCTGTTCCAACAGGACAATGCACGTCCGCATGTATCCCGTGCCACCCAACGTGCTCTAGAAGGTGTAAGTCAACTACCCTGGCCAGCAAGATCTCCGGATCTGTCCCCCATTGAGCATGTTTGGGACTGGATGAAGCGTCGTCTCACGCGGTCTGCACGTCCAGCACGAACGCTGGTCCAACTGAGGCGCCAGGTGGAAATGGCATGGCAAGCCGTTCCACGGGACTACATCCAGCATCTCTACGATCGTCTCCATGGGAGAATAGCAGCCTGCATTGCTGCGAAAGGTGGATATACACTGTACTAGTGCCGACATTGTGCATGCTCTGTTGCCTGTGTCTATGTGCCTGTGGTTCTGTCAGTGTGATCATGTGATGTATCTGATGCCAGGAATGTGTCAATAAAGTTTCCCCTTCCTGGGACAATGAATTCACGGTGTTCTTATTTCAATTTCCAGGAGTGTATTTCTGAACATAGTCAACCTGGTGACGAGCTCAGGTCTCCCAACGAGAGACCAGTGCGTTGATGCCGTCACTGCAGGATGCTTGGCTTTGTTGCGGAACCACAACCTCACCTCTGCTCGCACCATTCAGTACTATCAAATTGAGGTTCTGAAAACCTAAAAACATATGAAAATCGGATAGGGCAAAGTCAGGACTGAATGCAGGATGATCGATGAACCAAAGGCATCGGATTGTTGCAGATGACGAAGCTATCGTGTCAGGTCCTGCACTGTCGTGCTGAAGGAGATGGTGCTCCAAGCGTGGACTACATCTTCAAATTCCCCCTGATGGTGTCGCAGTACCTTGCAGATATTATAATAGTGTCTTTAGGCATGAACTCCGAATGCACCACATGTTGAACATCCCAGAAATCTGTAAGAATGACTTTACCTGCTGATGGAAGGTACTTTTTTGGCGTCGCTTTCGTTGACTGTCAGTCTCACATGTTGACGTTATCACCGCCGTTCTCTTCATTAAGAGCTCGAACAACCCAGCGTCGCACAACACTGATGTCTACACAATCACCGTCGTACACAGCGTCCGCCCCGACAGCTGAGTGGTCGGCCTGACGGATTGCCGTCCTACGGGCCCCGGTTCGATTCCCGGCTGGGTCGAGGATTGTCTCCGCTCAGAGACTGGGTGTTGTGTTGTCTTCTTCATCATTTCATCCCCATCCTGCGTGCAGGTCGCCCAATGTGGCGTCGAATGTAATAAGACCTGCACCAAGGCGGCTGGACCTGCCCCCTAAGGGCCTCCCAGCCAATGACGCTAAACGCTCATTTCATTTCAACGTACACAGCTTTCATTCTTCTATGCACTTCAATCGGAGGCACGTTTTCTAGGGTTATAAACTCGATTGCAGCACGGCGTTTCTCACGCACCGACAGAGTTACACAGCGTCAACTCACACGCTACAATTCAGCGCAGGCGGAGGGTTCCATTTGGCATCAGCGAATCGGGAAAGTCGGCTGAGTAATATGCACATCTTGTAATACGTCAACAGATATGAGAACAGAATTAAAAAAATTGGAGACATTACTTTTCAGCGCCCGCATCTCGTGGTCGTGCGGTAGCGTTCTCGCTTCCCACGCCCGGGTTCCCGGGTTCGATTCCCGGCGGGGTCAGGGATTTTCTCTGCCTCGTGATGGCTGGGTGTTGTATGCTGTCCTTAGGTTAGTTAGGTTTAAGTAGTTCTAAGTTCTAGGGGACTGATGACCATAGATGTTAAGTCCCATAGTGCTCAGAGCCATTTGAACCATTTTGAATTACTTTTCAGCACGCGAGCGTACGTAATAAGCCACGCACACGGACGACGAATCGCAGCGATCCGTCACAAGCAATATCGCTGCAATCGGTCGCTCGACTCGACCCGCTATACATACTTGCACACAATTTCCACTAGTATTACGAAAGCCAATGCGACGTGAAGTTCTGCCATGAAAAATGAACTGCTATATTTAGCAGCAGCGGCTGTTGATTTCCGTGTCAATATGAATACTTGCAGAAAAGAAACTTAAAGGAACGGGAATTATAATTTATTACAACGCACGGCTTTCCGGGCGGGAAGGAGCGCCATCCAGTCAGTGGATGGTTTTTAGGCGGTTTTCCATCTGTCTCTTCGAATGCGGGCTCGTTCCCCATATTCCGCCTCAGTTACACTATGTCGGCGATTGCTGCGCAAACAAGTTCTACACGTACGCGTACACCACCATTACTCTACCACGCAAACATAGGGGCTACACTCGTCTGGTGTCAGACGTTCCCTGGGCGTCCACCGGGGGCCGAACCGCACAATAACCCTAGGTTCGGTGTGGGGCGGCGGAGGGGTGATGTGGACTGCGATAGTCGTCGTGGGGTTGTGGATCACTGCGGCTGCGGCGGGGACGGAGCCTGTCCGTTGTTTCTAGGTCCCCGGTTAACATACAATACATTACAATACATTTTATTTTCAAACGGTTTTTTCGGAACTGTACTTTACTGAAAATATTACTTTTGTCACTGGCATTAAATGAGTTGTGCACATCATTTCAACTTGCTTATTGCAAAGAATTTTTCATTTATTAGTTCTCCCTTAATTTTACGTTCATTAGTCGATAGTTTTACTGCCGATATTTGCATAATTTGTTTTTGAATCTCGATTTGTCTATAGAAATGTTATCAAAAGTAGTATAGCTGATTACCATAACTTTTGTTATAAATTATATGAGGAGGCGAGAGATTATACGAAATGACAAGAGACTTGAGTATAGCTATAAAATGGGTTTGCTCTGAACATTTAAATGAAAATTCCCGCTTAATATTATGGCGTGTCCCTTTGTTTGGAAGTTGAAAACTTTAATAATGCGTGTAAGTGATTCACAAATACGTTCACCAGCCACTGTATCATGACTATTATCCTGCTGTCCGCCCCGATATCTGAGTGGTCAGCGCGACGGCGTCCAATGGGCCCGGGTTTGATTCCCGGCTGGGTCGGGGATTTTCTCCGCTCAGGAATTGGGTGTTGTGCGCGCAGGTCGCCCAATGTGGCGTCGAATGTTCGAGGGCCTGCACCAAGGCGGCCGCATCTGCCCCGCGAGGGGCCTCCCGGCCAATGACGCCAAACGCTCATTTCCATTTCATTTCCGTTAGCCTCCTATCAATTCTCCATCAATTCTAAATCTACAGCACAAGTCTGAAAACTGTGACTACTCTAAAGACGGAGAGCGTACACGTATTACTACTTAATACAAATGGAATCTCCGGCCTCATCTTCATTTCTCAGAGTGGTTCTGTCTCTCTGAATACGTGTACACTGACGTGACAGAAGTTGTTCCGTACCTCCTGATACCGTGTCGAGGCTCTTTTTGCCCGGCGTATTGCAGCAACTCCGCGTGGCGTGGACTCAACAAGTCATTGGAAGTCCGCAGCAGAAATACTGAGCCAGGCTGCCTCTATAGCCGTCCATAATGGCGAAAGTGTTGCCGGTGTAGGATTTTGTGCACGAACCTACGTCCCTATTGTGTCCCACAATGTTCAATGGGATTCATGTCGGGTGATTTGGCTGCCCATATCATTCGCTCGAACTGTCCAGAATGTTCAGCAAACCAATCGCGAACAATAAATTGTGATCCGGTGACATGGCGCATTGTCATCCATAAAAATTCCCCTTTTGTTGGGGAACATGAAGTCCATTAAAACTTAAACGATCTGCAAGCGGCCGAACATAACCATTTCCAATCAATGACCGGTTCAGATAGACCAGAGAACCCAGTCCATTCTATGTGAATGCGGCCGACATCATTGTGGAGCCACCACGATCTTGAACAGTCCCTTGTTGAGAACTTAGGTCCATGGCTTTGCGGGGCCCCCGCCACATTCGAATCTTACCGTCAGCTGTTACTAACTGAAATCGGAACTCATCTGACGAGACCACAGTTTTCCAAATGTCTAGGGTCCAGCGATATGGTCACGAGACCAGGAGGGGCGCTGCAGGTTATGTCGTGCTGTTAGCAAAGGTACTCACGTCTATCGTCTGCTGCCGTAGCCCATTAACGCCAAATTTCACCGCAGCCCTTGCGGATGTTCTCGCCGTACGACCTGTATTGATTTCTGCGGTTATTTCACGCAATGTTGCTTGTCTGTTAGCACTGACAACTCTACATGAACGCCGCTGCTCTCGGCCGTTATGTGAACGCCGTCGGCCACTGCGTTGACGGTTATGCCTGAAATTTGATACTTTCGGCTCACTCTTCAAACTGTTGATCTCAGAATATTTAACTCCCTGACGATTCCCGGTTTGGATTCTCCCATGCGTCTAGCTCCAACTACCATTCTCCGTTCCAAGTCTATTATTTCCCGTCGCGTGGGCAATATCCCGTTCGACAACCTTTCACATTAATCATCTGTGTACAAATGACAGCTCCACCAAAGCACTGCATAGCATCCTCCCAACGAATCTCAGTCATGCACCAGTATTTCCTATAACTTCTTTTACGTGCTCATTCCACTTTACTCAGCTCCAACGCTTTCTGCAAGATACCTAACGGTTACACAAATTTCCGAAGCAACTCCCAACCTATTCGTTTTACTCTTGAAATTTAACTCGTTGTTTTTAATCACACACAACGTTTTTTATTGCAGGTCACCTCACACGATGAAAACAGTCAATACTTGTAAGACAACTGAATTCAACGGTTTTCTCTGTTTACACAATTTAGTGGACAGAGGTTACATACGCAGAAGTTTGTTAGCGATTGTGTTTCGAGTGTTTCGAAAAAAGCAGCAGAGTGAAACAGCTGCCTTAGTGGCAGCTGGAAACTCTGTACCCGTCGTGGTTAAAATAGGAAACATTTTAAATAATTACGAGCTGCCTTGCCGCTGCTCGTGGGATACTCGACAAACACGGCCTTGTTGTTTTAGCAAACACATACAAAGTGAATACGTGCCCAGCGGCAAGTAGCGCCAGGAAGGTTATATCGGAGTGGGAAGCCTACTGAAACCCTCTTGCTTCTGGTCACTTTCGCTGCTCAGTCTTCAGGCCTTCAGTTCGTTTGATGCTTGTCCTCCAACTCTTCACACCTTCTGCTACACTTTCCATCCCTACATATTTATCACTTCCCAGCTCCTCTACACTCTGTTATGTTTCATACTCTGGTCTTTACCTGCCCGTTCAATCCCCCCCCACCCCCCCCCCCCCCAAATCACCGAGTTAGAACCATAATCAAGGAAGTCGACCATTCACCTTTCCTGCCGCAATCCTCACATGCTCACTCATTTTCATATCGCTATGTAGTGTTACGAACAATCATTTTAACTTATTTATATGCTGAGTCAGCCCTTTCGACAATCATTCTTTTTCGATTTCTTCACTTTTTTCCTGCAGCCATTTCGCACAGATTGCCCTGCTCTTCCTATTTATTTAATTCCTAAGTGTTTTATATTGTTGTATTACTTTCTTTGTCTCGACATTTTTGTAAATTAATTTGTAAATAGTAAAATACAAACTTAAGAAAACGGCGAATCCTTTTAGCAACAACTTTAAGTACAATGAATAATGCAAAATTAGTTCAGTAGTTAATAATGGGACGTAACCGCTAGTTTCTCATTGGACTCAAAGTCAAACTGGCTTTGTAAATCATTACATTACTTGGAAAACTACTTTAAAAGAACGTATACAAAGAAACAAATAATTACAAGCTTACAAACCTGTTCAGCTATAAGCACTTATATTTTTATCATTGATTAGTTTAACTGCAGCTTCTTATTTAACGAAAAGCTTTCTTTATGAACTCACTTTAGGGAACTTTAAGATGAAAAATTATGTACTGTACTGCTGTACAGTTGTTAGTTAGAAAACTAACCAAACTTTATACTCCACAAAGTTAATAAAACTGAAAAAGGTTTTACTGCCAAAATTGTCAGATTAATAATATTATTCAATACCTGTTCGATTGGATGTACATATTTAGATAACAGTGATGTGAAAGTGGCGGCACTTGTGGCAAATTATGTTGTTGTGGTCTTCAGTCCTGAGACTGGTTTGATGCAGCTCTCCATGCTACTCTATCCTGTGCAAGTTTCTTCATCTCCCAGTACTTACTGCAACCTACGTCCTTCTGGATCTGCTTAGTGTATTCATCTCTTGGTCTCCCTCTATCATTTTTAGCCTCCACACTGCCCTCCAATACTAAATTTGTGATCCCTTGATGCCTCAGAACATGTCCTACCAACCGGTCCCTTCTTCTTGTCAAGTTGTGCCACAAACTCCTCTTCTCCCCAATTCTATTCAATACCTCCTCATTAGTTATGTGATCTACCCATCTAGTCTTCAGCATTCTTCTGTAGCACCACATTTCGAAAGCTTCTATTCTCTTCTTGTCCAAACTATTTATCGTCCATTTTTCACTTCCATACATGGCTACACTCCATACAAATACTTTCAGAAACGACTTCCTGACACTTAAATCTATACTCGATGTTAACAAATTTCTCTTCTTCAGAAACGCTTTTCTTGCCATTGCCAGTCTACATTTTATATCCTCTCTACTTCGACCATCATCAGTTACTTTGCTACCCAAATAGGAAAACTCCTTTACTACTTTAAGTGTCTCATTTCCTAATCTAATTCCCTCAGCATCACCCGACTTAATTCGACTACATACCATTATCCTCGTTTTGCTTTTGTTGATGTTCATCTTATATCCTCTTTTCAAGACACTGTCCATTCCATTCAACTGCTCTTCCAAGTCCTTTGCTGTCTCTGACAGAACTACAATGTCATCGGCGAACCTCAAGGTTTTTATTTCTTCTCCATGGATTTTAATACCTACTCCGAACTTTCCTTTTGTTTCCTTTACTGCTTGCTCAATATACAGATTGATTTACATTGGGGAGAGGCTACAACCCTGTCTCACTGCCTTCCCAACCGCTGCTTCCCTTCCATGTCCCTCCAATGTTATAACTGCCATCTGGTTTCTGTACAAATTGTAAATAGCCTTTCGCTTCCTGTATTTTACCCCTGCCACCTTCAGAATTTGAAAGAGAGTATTCCAGTCAACATTGTCAAAAGCTTCCTCTAAGTCTACAAATCCTAGAAACGTAGGTTTGCCTTTCCTAAATCTTTCTTCTAAGATAAGTCGTAAGGTCAGTATTGCCTCATGTGTTCCAATATTTCTACGGAATCCAAACTGACTTGCCCCAAGGTTGGCTTCTACTAGTTTTTCCATTCGTCTGTAAAGAATTCGCGTTAGTATTTTGCAGCTGTGGCTTATTAAACTAATTGTTCGGTAGTTTTCACATCTGTCAACACCTGGTTTCTTTGGGATTGGAATTATTATATTCTTTTTGAAGTCTGAGGGTATTTCACCTGTCTCATACATCTTGCTCACCAGATGGTAGAGTTTTGTCAGGACTGGCTCTCCCAAGGCCGTCAGTAGTTCCAATGGAATGTTGTCTACTCCGGGGGCCTTGTTTCGACTCAGGTCTTTCAGGTCTTTCAACTTATTCTTTCCATCCTCCGCCATGTCCAGATCTCAAAAGCCTCGCTATTACCATTCGCTATTAAACATTTAGATGGATGAGAAACTAACGTTTTCTTAAAACGGAGAGCAAATTACTCATTCTATATCCTTACACTATTTGATAATGAGAGCAATTGGTGACGTCTAACAAACTTTAAGCGTAATTCCAAACTCCTCAAAAATTTCTCTCTTATATGCTTTAAGTCAAACACTTAACACATTAACTAACTTGTTAAGTAATGTGACGTTTGAATCTGTTTTACACATGGGGTTTACTGGTAAGTTAAGAAATGAAGAAGTACCTCGCAGCATCGGCGAGGAGATAAAAATGTGGAAAACATTGACAAAATGAAGGGACGGGATAACATAACATGGTTTAAGGCATCAGGGAATGATTTCCATGTCAGTAGAGAGAGCTATAGATGGTAAAAAGTATAGCGTAAGGCAAGAAGTTGGGTATATGCAACAAGTAACTGTGTACGTTGGGTGCAACTGCTTTCTGGCACAAGAGATATATTCGTGGCGGACCGGATCAAAGCAGATCAGTGAAAGTAGTACCCCCCTCCCCTCCCCCGAAAAAAAAGAAATACATGTTCATGTAAGACAAGGTTGCAACCTGTCTCCACTGTTGTTCATATTATTTATGGATCATATGATGAAAACAATAAACTGGCTGGGTGAGATTAAGATATGTGAACACAAAATAAGCAGTATCGCATATGCGGATGACTTGGTTGTGATAGCAGATTCGATTGAAAGTATGCAAAGTAATATTTCAGAGCTAGATCAGAAATGTAAGGACTATGGTATGAAGATTAACGTCTCCAAAACGAAAGTAATGTCAGTGGGAAAGAGATATAAACGGATTGAGTGCCAAATAGGAGGAACAAAGTTATAACAGGTGGACGGTTTCAAGTACTTAGGATGCATATTCTCACAGGATGGCAACATAGTGAAAGAACTGGAAGCGAGGTGTAGCAAAGCTAATGCAGTGAGCGCTCAGCTACTATCTACTCTCTTCTGCAAGCAGGAAGTCAGTACCAAGACTAAGTTATCTGTGCACCGTTCAATCTTTCGACCAACTTTGTTGTATGGGAGTGAAAGCTGGGTGGATTCAGGTTACTTTATCAATAAGGTTGAGGTTACGGATATGAAAGTAGCTAGGATGATTGCAGGTACTAGTAGATGGGAACAATGGCAGGAGGGTGTCCACAATGAGGAAATCAAAGAAAAACTGGGAATGTACTCTATAGATGCAGCAGTGAGGGCGAACAGGCTTAGATGGTGGGGGCATGTTACACGCATGGGAGAAGCAAGGTTACCCAAGAGACTCATGGGTTCAGCAGTAGAGGGTAGGAGGAGTCGGGGTAGACCAAGTAGAAGGTACCTGGAATCGGTTAAGAATGATGTGAAGTAATAGGCTTAACATCAGAAGAGGCATCAATGTTAGCACTAAATAGGGGATCATGGAGGAATTTTATAAGGGGGACCATGCTCCAGACTGCACGCTGAAAGGCATAATCAGTCTTAAATGATGATGACATGTTCAACCGATTACCGGTGTGGGTCCTTCGAAATTTCCACGGGCACTTCGTCCCGCCTTCCTCCGTCAACAGAACTGGGCTCTGTCCCTGGCGACGTCGAAGCGCAGTTCAGCTGTAACGTTGCCGCTAGAGGGACAGCACTTCCCACGATTGAGCTGCTTACTTACAGGAATTGGCCCACGCAGCGTCTCGATCCGGGACTCAGCTTAACGGACGCGTGACGCCACGCAGCGCGCTGGCCACACTCCAGATTGCATCCATCGTATCGACTCGGAGAATTAACATGCGGCTCCCGTAGAGCGCGCGGGTTCAGCCGTGCGCCGTCGCCACGGGCCAAGTGCCTAATTCTGGCAGGGCTGCCAACACGAACAAACCCTACGTGGCTGGAACACTCTGTTCCGCGTGTACTCCAGAACAAGTGGGGGAAGAGGAGTGGGAGCAAAACGTATTTCGGGCTAGATGTAGGAATGATGGGACATGACCATACGTGCACATCGACATCCACGTTGTTCCATCAGTTTCCAGTGCTTTATTTACAAACATGTATCATTTCTTCAAAATGTAAACTTTCTTACTAAATACTATAGGATATACGAGGATACGGTTATTTTAGCGAAACTGCTATAAAAAGAATGTAATCACAAAAACTGCCATAAAACAATCTTTAGCATACTTTTATTTTTTTTATTTTAAATGTTCTAATGTGTGTGAATTTCTAAGGGACCAAACTGCTTAGGTCATCGCTCCCTAACTTACACTATACTTAAACTAATTTAAACTAACCTATGCTAAGAACTACACACACACACACCCATGACCGAGGGAGGACTCGAACCTCTGGAGGGAGGGGCCGCGCAGTCCGTGACATGGCGGCTCAAACCTCGCACCACTACGTGCGGCTTCTTTCAACATTACCACGAGTTTAGATGGTTATGCCGTTACCTTTAGATGGCTTACGGAACTTTGTTGAATTTGTTTATTACATACTCCACATATGTGTTTTCCATTGGCGGATAGAGCCGCCGCAGCAATAAATGCCAAATAAGATAACACTTGTGTATATGACAAACAAATTCAACAATGTAATAGTAGCATAATCCAACTAAAGATGAAGGTATAACTATCGAAATGCATAGTGCTGTTAAATTAAAATAAAATTGACTGAGGCAGTGTACCAACAACTGTTTGTGTCTAATCACTCGTAGTTTTTAATAAGCAATCCATTACAGACGACTTATTTGTTAACTGGTACAAAAGTTTTTAACTAGTGACAAATTTCGTTTGATATCTTCTCTGTCTATCTGACTATTCGGTTTTGCTCAGTTATTTCATAATTCATTTTTCTCGGATATTGAAGGTATGAGTGGACGACTTCTTGCACGTTTAGTTATTCTGCGATGTTGTATAGAGTTCTTTTAGAAAAGTTTTCTGAAATTTCAGTAGACATTAATGCAACTACTGTTGGACTTCAGTAATTATCAACAATTACCCCAGGGACTCTACAACCGAGGACCGATCCTAAGTCCGGTACCTTTCACTTTATTTTACATATGATCAGCCTCAGATATCCAGTCGCGCCCTTAGGGATACTCTATGTACGTACCATGTTTAGATGAAACTAGTCAAGGCGTCACAGAATTAAAATTATTTTTACATTTCACTTTTTTTTTTCAAACCTGTCCTCAGCCCCTTGTGTAATAGGGGTGACTCGACCAATCCCTCCAGCCATCTTTTTCCTACTGGTGGGTTATATGTGCACCAACACTGACTGAAATTTCTGCAGTCTCTGCACAGTTCCCACCGTTTAACCACACTCATAAGCTGATTGCCCTGTGGTCGACCCAGGTTAGATTCCTGGTAATTCCAGGGATTTTTCCTTGCCATGCATTCAGCCTTGTGAGGCCAATTGACAAGCTTCTTGGCCGATTAGTAGCGGCTCCAGGTCACGAAACTGACAACGGCCGAGTGTACTGTCCCCAGGCGTCTCCATAGCTCATTCAATGACGGTCCTGATGGAGGATGACTCATCAGTTCTTCGGTACCTCCTGACTCCCCAATCCCCACCCCCCGGCCTTGTGAATGAAGTTTACGTTTACATTCACCAGGGCGATGTGACGTCTAACTCACTTGGTATTATTTTCGAAATAGTATGTGTACCAAGATGGTTGATAGTCTGCTAAGCGTGACTCATGTCGGAACATATTCATAAACATAATCCTGTTTCATGTGTACAGATTACCTCGTTATCGAAATCCGTTAACGTGACACTCAGATCAGAACGTCACCAGAACTACTTGCATTTCATGAAGTGCAAAAGAGGTATTGTACCATAGGTTGTTGTTGTCACGCGGTAATAACAGTTTTCTCGCAATACGATATCTCTTTTTATAACAGTGTCACAGGAGGATTCTTCATTAGCTTGCTTCGAGCTCCGATGAATCTTCGTACGAGAAGATGACGCTATAGTCTGGAAGTACACTCGCGACAAGAAATAGCTCCGTTGGCAACAGTTGGTACATTGTTTGACACTGGAAATGCACGTCAATGTAACACCAATGTCATTGACACTGGTTTGATGTGAAACTCTTGAACACATTCTATGTTCGAATACGATAAATTCCCTTGAGTCAGCAAACCTTCTGCCACATATCAGAACAGGATTCGCAGAGAGCATTTGACATTGTGTCATGCTGCAGACTGTTAGCGGAGCTCCGAGCACACGGATCAGCTTACCAGATATTTTTTTACTTATTTACACGTCACGTTTCGTAAGACCAAATTGAGAAACAAATCTCCAAGATCATGGAACGCATCAGTACATGAAAAAGCAACATAGAAGTAATAACAGATCAAATAAAATGTTTATAAACCAGAAAACTGTCAAGCCAAAAATTTAAGTAAATGCAATCAATAATATAACATATGAATCAACTTAATTTTTCAAGGAACTCCTCAACAGAATAGACAAAGTGACCCACGAGAAACTCTTCAGTTTCGAATTGAAAGCGCAATAATTACTGCTAAGGTTTTTTTAATTCTTGTGGTAGCTTATTGAAAATGGCTGCATCTGTATACTGCACACCTTTCTGCACTAGAGTTAAGGAATTGCGATCCAAATGCAGATTGGATTTCTGCCTAGTATTAACTGAGTGAAAGCTGCTAACTCTTGGGAATAAGCTGATATTGAAACAAGAAGCGACAATAAAGAATATATATGCTGAGATGCCAGTGTCAGCATACCAAGACAAGCAAACCGGGGTCAGCAAGAGTAACGCGAACTTACACCACGTATCGCCCGAATTGCTCAAAATATGGTTCAAATGGCTCTGAGCACTATGGGACTTAACATCTGAGGTCATCAGTCCCCTAGAACTTACAACTACTTAAACCGATCTAACCTAAGGACATCATACACATCCATGCCCGAGGCAGTATTCGAACCTGCGACCGTAGCGGTCGCGCGGTTCCAAACTGAAGTGCCTAGAACCGCTCGGCCACTCCGGCCGGCCCGAATTGCTCGTTTCCGAGCCAAAAATATCCTTTGAGGATGGAAAGAGTTACCCCAAAATATAATACCATACGATGAGGATGATGTTTGGTTAGTGGGGCGCTCAACTGCGCCCGTACAAAGACTCAATCTGTACACAGTCCAGTCCACTGACTGTCATGAATGATTAGGGAATAATGAGGACAACACAGACACCCAGTCGGTGGCAGAGAAAATCCCCAACCCGGACGGGAAGCGAACCCGGGACCCCGGGACCATAGGTAGCAACGGACATAATACCATACAACATAAGCGAATGAAAATAAGCAAATTCGACTAATTTTCGTGTCGAACGATCACTTACTTCAGATACTGTTCGAATAACAAAAATGGCAGAATTAAGTCTTTGAACAATATCCTGAACGTGGGCTTTCCACGACAGTTTACTATCTATATGAACATCTAGAAATTTGAACAATTCAGTTTCACTAATCACATGCCCATTCTGTGAAATTAAAACGACGGGTTGAACTGTGTATCATAAACTGTAAGAACTGAGTCTTACTGAGATTTAGCGTTAGTTTCTTCTCTTCAAGCCATGAACGTACGTCATGAACTGCACTATCTGAAACCGAGCCAATGTTGCTCGAAACATCCTTTACTACCAAGCTAGTGTCATCAGCAAACACAAGTATTTTAGAATCATCTGTAATACTAGAGGCATATCATTTATATAAATAAGGAACAGGAGTGGCCCCAGTACCGGCCCCTGGGGCAGTACACTGAAGAGCCAGAGAAACAGGTACCCCTGCCTAATATCGTGGAGAACCCCCGCGAGCACGCAGAAGTTCCACAACACCACGTGGTATGGACTCGACTAATGTCTGAAGCAGTGCTGAATGGAACTGACACCATGAATCCACAAAGCCATAACAATGCGAGGTCGTGGAGATTTCTTCTGAACAGCACGTCGCAAAGCATGCCAGATATGCTCAATAATGTTCATTTTTGAGGAGTCTGATGGCCAGCGGAAGTGTTTAAATTGCGAAAAGTGTTCCTGGAGCCACTCTGTAGCAATTCTGGACGTGTGGGTGTTGCATTGTCCTGCTGGAACTGCCCAAATCCGTCGAAATGCACAATGGACATGAATGGATGCAGGTGATCAGACAGGTTGCTTACGTACGGGTGACCTGTCAGACGTATCAGGGGTCCCATATCACTCCAACTGCACACGCCCCACACCGTTACAGAACGTTCGCCAGCTTGAACAGTCCCCTGCTGACATGCAGGGCCCATGGGTTCATGAGGTTGTCTCCATACCCGTACACTTTCATCCGCTCGATAAAATTTGAAATGAGACGCTTCCGACCAGGCAACATGCTTCCAGGCACTAATAGTCCAATTTCGGTGTTGAGGGGCCCACGTGAGGTATAAAGCTTCGTGTCGTGCAGACATCAAGGGTATACGAGTGGGTCTTCGGCTCCGGAAGTCCATATCGATGATGTTTTGTTGAATGGTTCGCACGCTGACGCTTGTTGATGACCCAGCATTGAAATCTGCAGCAGTTTGCGGCAGGGTTGCACTTCTGTCACGTTGAACGATTCTCTATAGTCGTCACTGGTCCCTTTCTTGCAGGATCATTTCCCGGCCGCAACGATGTCGGAGATTTGATGTTTTATCGGATATTCACAGTACACTCAAGAAATGGTCGTACGGGGAAATCCCCACTTCATCGCTACCTCGCTGTGTCCCATCGCTCGTGCACCTACTATAATACCACATTCAAATTCACTTTAATCTTGATAACCCGCCATTGTGGCAGCAGTAACCGACCTGACAACTCCGCCAGACACTTGTTGTCTTATATAGGCTTTGCCGACCGCAGCGCCATATTCTGCCTTTTTACATATCTCTCTATTTGGATACGCATGCCGATATCATTTTCTTTGGCGCTTCAGTGTAAATTCTTTGCTAGCGGAAGAATAAACTGCGGTGAACATCCCTGACTGTGTCCAGGGTATGGTAACGATGCAGTTGACAGAATTACTGTTGGACGTTGGGTCAGAAAGTGCAGGAAATTAGCTCCTTTATCAACTACGTTCGGCGCGTCCTGTCACATCCACCACTCTCGACATAGCCAATCGCATGGATGCCATTATTCGTGCAGACCGAAGAATTACAACTCGAGAATTGACTGCACGGATATCGGTGACCACTGGAAGTGCGTATACGATGATTGAGCCTCTTGCATATTCTAAGATAGCATCCACGAATGCTCACAACAAACCACAATATTGAAAGAAAAGTCATTTCATCTGGACTGCTGAAGATTTCATTCTGTCACCGATCACTACTGATGATGAAAGCTGAATACATCACTTTGTGCCAGAAACATTCACTCCCGCGGGACCACTTGCAACCACAAAAAAAGTAAAAATAATCCAAAGCAGCTCCCTCTGCTGGCAAAGTCATGGTGACAGTCTTTTGGGACGGAGTTGGAGTCATTGTTGTACATGTGTTGCCAGAAAGGTTAACCATTAATTCAGACGCATAAGTGAAGACTCTGAGTTAACCCAAGAATAATTTTCGAAGTGCTCGGTCTGATAAGAATCCAGAAGAAATATTGCTGCACCTTGACAATACATGCTCACACACAAGTCTCACAACCTGGGAACACAGCATCAATTTGGACGCCGTTGCGTCATCCATCCTACAGCCCAGACACGGCGTCCTCAGGCTTCCATGCGTTTCGGCAACTTACGGAATCTCTACGTGGTACACGCTTTGAAGACGATGAGAGCGTAATTCAAGCAGTGAAAATAATTGCTGCCATCACAGGACAAGAATTTTTACCAACAAGGGATACATGCCTTTACATAACGCTGGCATAAGGCTGTAGAACGTGATGGAGACTACGTAGTAACATAATACATACATAAGAAACGTTGATTCGTATTGTCAGCAAATGATAACTCCTAAGAATAAACGGGTTCTGATAAAAATATTTGGAGTTATTTGTTCAACGAGCCTCTTAAATTCTATTACAATCAAACATTACTCATATCTATCAGGCAAATTAGTCGTCGAAAGTGGCTTCATATTGTGGTGGGAATGTCACTTGTGAGAACACAGTGCCTTTCTCACTTTCATTTGACTTAGCGTAAACTAGCAAGCGGGCCTTGCTCTCTAGTATCTTTTTCTTGTTACGCATCTTCTCTAGTGGCTGGGAGATGTGTTGCTTCGACAATGCTTGCAGTAGCGAGCACGTGGAGTCAGTAATGGTTTGGGTAGGCTGGGTTAACATTTCGGGACAGAATAGCGGGAAATGCTCGCGTGATAGTTAATGTCGGAAGTATTACAGCAGGTACACAGAGGGATATGCTATTTTATATAAAATTAATTAATGAAATGATGTGATTTAAAGGTCCTTGGTGTTGAGTAGAAGTAAAATTTACAAGACCATAGGTCAACTTAAGCTATTCATATGAACATACATTGTAAGCCTGGGCACCGATACGAGGAATAATTTACAGGCTATCTTGCTGTATTTATGATCAAATTCGTATTGAACCAACCTAAGTAACCTGCAGTATCTATGGAATAGACAGACTTTGATTTGTGAATTACGTCAGTGTTAATGAAAACGACAACGGCGTGTTCTGTTGTGTGAAGAGCAATAAACTAAGTCATTGGCCATCGTCTGTTATTGCAGAGGATCCTTCTCATCCCTAGTTATTAATTTTGTGTGGCAGTTAATTAGCGGCACGTCACGGCAGCGGGCACGAGGCTTCATCATTTCCCATACGTCGTCTCTTTGCAAGTTGTCTCCGTTCGGAAGATCCGAGTGCCTTCAAATTAACTGAAATTGTAACAAGGGAGAGTGTTGTACTGGAAGATAACGTACCTAGCAACACATGATGTTTCCCCAGTCAGTGTTTCACTCTAGTGACTGGTTTTAGAATCACACGAAGAACGGTTCACTAGAGACCCTATAAGCTGTTTCTGGCATTTTCTACAGTTTTTGGTTTTGTGAAAAATGACGTGATTTGTGCAGCGTTTTTATACATTCTTCTCCAAAGTTTGAAATATCATAGCGTTTAGTACAATGACTTATTACAGTAAACCCACTGAGGTTTCTACAATACCTTATTAACAAAATAACCAAAATTCCTTCTGAAAATAAGAGCGATTTTTCTTAGTCACAAAAAATCTTTACAAAACGAAACAGGGTCTTTCCTAAGTGTATATTTCGAAAACAAAAACAATGAAAATCTATATCTCGTGACGATCATTATCAGTCATTAGTAATATGTCCTCCTCCCACACAGACGAGTTCTTTCATTCTGCGATGCATGCTGTGTATGATTCCACCAAGTTTATCTTGGGGTATGAGATTCCAGTCCTCAGCGGCAGCTTTAGTGAGGTCCTGAAGATTATCAGGTGTATTCGGACGCTGTGCATTGGCCACCTTTAAGAGGTCTCACACCTGCTCAATTGCATTCGTGTCTGAGGACTGGCCAATGCCGTCGGTTGATGTCGCCTCTTGGAAGATACGGAGACACTGCTGGAGTACGGTGCGGTCTTACGTTATCATCGACTAGGATGAAGGTGTCACCGATTTCACTTACAGCCATGTGTAGGACCTCTTGGAGGTATCGAGGACCAGGTAAATTGCCGTAGATAAGAATTAGAGGGGTTCCCCGTCTCAGAACATTACACTTCCACCTGCAGATGTATGGACTTCCCGCGCGTTTAGGCGTTCCTGGTGTCGTCTGGAGCTTCTCCAAACCCTAACACGTCTGGTTCATATGGCTCTAAGCACTATGGAACTTAATATCTGAGGTCATCAGTCCCCTAGACTTAGAACTGCTTAAACCTAACTAACATAAGGATATCACATAGATCCATGCCCAAGGCAGGATTCGAACCTGCGACCGTAGCAGCAGCGCGGTTCCGGACAGAAGGGCCTAAAACCGGGGTCGTGGGAAACACAGCAGTCGTTGTAATGCGGAAGCGGATCGGTTTGTCTGACGTCCAAACAGGCATGATCATTGGCTTTCAGACCAAGGGTGAAAGCATTTCCGAAAAGCCTAAGTTTGTAAATTGTCAGTGTACCGCCATAGTTAAAGTATACAGTGCATGGCACAAAATCACTAATGGCACTCGTAGTACACCCACGGACCATACATGAACGCCTACAGCTGTCCGTATGATTTTATTTATTGTTTAGCTACCAGTTTCGGCGGTTCAATGCGCCATCTTCAGGCCTTAGATGATGCTGAAGTAGTTATCATGGCAGCGGTGCAGGTCTCACACATCGTCCCGTATGCTCCTTGGAGTATGGGACCTCATCATCATCATCATCATCACCACCATCAGTTCCCAACGTAACAGGTTTACGCAACGTATCTTGTGATCTCAGCACTCCAACCATCAATTGCCAACTGATTCATCAGTATATACAGTACTTCAGTCGCCAATGGCTTACGCAGACTATCTGTAACTGTGATGCCAGCACTCCAACAATCAACTGCCAACTGATTGATCAGCTGACAGTTGATTATTGGAGTGCTGGCATCACTGTTACAGATAGTCTGCGTAAACCAGTTATATTGGCGACTGAAGCACTGTATACACTGGTCAACCAGTTGGCAGTTGATGATTGGAGTGCTGACATCTCAAGATACGCTGCGTAAACCTGTTACATTGGGCACTGATGATGATGTTATGTTCCCAGTGGAGTGGAGGTAGGTTGCCATTGCCTTCCTCCGATCGTAATGGGGATGAATGATGATGATGAAGATTACACAACAACATCCAGTCATCTCGAGGCATGAAAAATTTCTGACCCCACCGGGAATCGAACCCGGGACCCCATGCCCGGGAAGCGAGAACGCTACCGCAAGACCAAGAGCTGCAGACAATGTCGGCTACTAATACAGCGGATATATGGATCGTCTTTACCCCTTCAGCATCAATTAAGGCCTGAAGATGGCGTATTAAAGCAGTGAAACTGGTAGCTAAGAAATAAATAAGATCATAAGGACGGCTGTAGGTGTTTTATTTTCTCACAATAGTGAACGGCCGCGGTTCCCAAGATCTTCAGTCAAAAGGATGGACATAAAATGGTTCAAATGGCTCTGAGCACTGTGGGACTCAACTGCTGTGGTCATAAGTCCCCTAGAACTTAGAACTACTTAAACCTAACTAACCTAAGGACATCACACACATCCATGCCCGAGGCAGGATTCGAACCTGCGACCGTAGCGGTCGTGCGGTTGCAGACTGTAGCGCCTTTAACCGTTCGGCCACTCCGGCCGGCAGGATGGACATACAAAAATACATTACAGGAGTGAATGACGGCTGCGCAGATGTGTATGGTCGGATGGACGTGCGACTATTGACCAACTGACCGCCCAGATGAACCAATGGGCTACTAGCAGTGTCTCCTGACGTCGGTTCAGCGCACGTTGGTGTGTACCGGCCTCCGCACAAGGCTGCTGGTTCTTGCAACCATGCTACCGTTCATCAGCAACGAAGGCTGAAATTTACACGCCAGTAACGGAACTGACGTCCACCAAGTGGCGGCAGGTGGCTTTCCAGATGATTCACAATTTTCGTCCCATCGGACAGATGGCCGTTGGAGTGTACCGAATGAAACGTCTGAAAACAAATACCCTACAACAATTAGGAATGTTTTCCTAGCCTTCCTTGGGTGATCTCTTCTTTCTGGTAGAAACAATGCACCAACACAAGTATGCATCTGTCCTTGGGGACCATATCCATCCCTACATGCAGTTTGTTATTCCTCGGCACGATGACATTTATCTGTTTTATGTCAGACAGTTCTCTGTGTACATGTGCAGCTCGAAGATCGATACGCTGACCGGACTGAAACCCAGTCGAGAGTCTGCGGGACCACCTCGATTAGGATGCACGTGTCATCAGGCCTCAACCGAGAAACATGGCGCAGTTGTCCACGGACCTAGAGCCGGCGTGGCTCCACATCCCTGACTCTTTTCCTCCTCGTCTCGCAGCGGTCCGTGCCGCAGAAGGTGGCCACTCACACTTCTGACAGGTGCTCACATTAATGTGACTGGACAGCGTGTATTGAAGCTGTTTGATGGATGTTGTTAATTCTTCAGTTCAGACGTGCATGGTGTATAAAATTCTGAATATTTTTTAAAACTAGACGCACAACATGTGATCGCTTAAGACGTATTTCGTCAGCACCTTAAAACGAAAGGCTTTGTTTTACCATGGAATGCATGATACTTCCAAATAGATTGAGTTTCTTAAGTTCTTTTAATGTCTGAATAATTTTCCCTGTCTCGAAAATGAATATTTGTGTACGTTTCCAATAACTTCTGTTTCAGAATTGTTTTAACTCTTAACTGGTTTTGATGACACTTTTTCTTAATTTGATTTAACTTTCCGATTGTTGGAGTGAAGTTGAGTAACAATGTAACACGTAGGCTATTAAATATTGCACAGATAAGATTTTCTCGATTGCAACACTTTTAATTTGTAATAGAGTATTTGTTCCTAGGTACATGACTATCTTGTACGTTGGAGCAGTTTTTTACGTTTGGTAAAATCTTACGTTTCCGGGTTAATTGTTGTAATTTCTGAAAACAATTACAGCACACATTAAAAGAATGATATCATTTCAAAACGTAAAACGAAATTAATTACGTTCCTATTACAGGGCTGGTGGAGTTGAAAGTCGGGTAAATGTTCTAAGATACAACACACTCTCCTATTTCGAAAAAGAAGAGGAGACTTACATACTGCGGATGGCCACATAGTTAGGGGTAAACCTGTTGAGGCCAGAAAAAATAACAGTATAAAATTAATGACAATCACATGAAGGTAAAGCGAATAAGACAACGCAAAATGAATAAATGGCACAAAAATTATTGATTAAATTTTGTATCCTTTCAAACAGAAATTTGTTTTCGACACTCGTTCGAGTTTTTTTTTTTTTTATCGTGATTGTTCTTCTCGTATTGGACGTTTTATGTTTAGTTGTTCGTTCAGGCAATTCACTGTCTCAAACTTCAGAGTATCCAAGAGGTCACTTATCATTCTCTTGGTTTAGCCAGTAGCAACAATACTTTGAGCGGCGTAATTATTTTACAGCCAGAAAAGAAAAAGTGCAGAAATAGACAGCATACGGGGTCAACAATGTTACTCCAAACATGAGGCCAGATCGATATCGCAATATCCCGTCTTTTCCCTGTTCCTACAGAATACTACCCCTCGCCAATACGCGTTCAGAAGTTGGATTATTTTCGTCCCTTCAGGCTGCTTCGGATTCCGAGTGATAAGACGGCACGGGGAGGGGGGAGGCTAGACGCATATCGCAATATCTCCGCATCTCGTTTTTCTTGTAACTTGCGATTGCTCTTTTTATGAGTTTGATCCAAGTTATTCGTTTTCCCGACTGAAAAGACTCCCTCACAGGAAATATTACTGCTTTTCAAAGGTTCAGAGAAGTCCCTTAATTTGACGCCGTATTCATCTGCCGCAGTCAAAGCGGCTTGCTGTCTACTTGTAACAACTCAAAAGTTAAAAATGTTTATTAATCGAATTGAGTTGGTACTCGGAAAATTTCACAAAATAATAATTCAGGGTTCGTGCGTCACAAAATATAAAGCGCAGAGCGCGACAGCAATGGAATACATAGAATAGCAACAACTCACAATATTACCAGAGAAATTTCCAACAGTAATAGTTGAATCTCCGCGGTGTTTCGGTGGTCCGTAGTTGGCTTTCCATAAATCACGATCTGGATACTTAATACACATTGTAAACGTAGGAAAATGGTAGGTTCAGACGCACATCAATCGGAATTTAAACGAACAAAAAAAGATTAGAAATTATGAACAATGAAAAAGAACTAAATTTTATAATACATTTTCGTTCGAAGGGTGTTCGGTCCAGAATCGGTACGCCAGTCAGGTACATCTACCGCAATCAACGAGGCAATCATCCCATCGACGTACCAGGTTGAAGATATTCGTTTGGTAAAACTCTGTGTCCTGTCGCGTGAAAAACCCCGCAATTGCCTGCTGCACCTCCTCGTCCTACAGTAATCATCAGCTCTTCAGATCCATTTTTAGGTGACCGAATAAATAAAGAAAAACTCGTGTGGCACTGATGGCCGGGAGGCCCCAACCGTGGAAGTTCGGGAGCCCGTTCCAAGTCTTATTTCAGTCGACGCCACATGGGGTGACTTGTGCGTCGGTGATGACTATCAATGGAAAATGAGGACAACACAACACCCAGTCCACAAGCAGAGAAAAATCCCCATCGCGGGCAGGAATCGAACCCAGGCCCGCAGCATGGTAGGCAAACACGTAACCACTCAGCTAAGCAGGCGGAGAGGTGACAGACGCCGTTATGCCATGAGGAGAGAACAGGACTACATCGTGGCGCTCGAGAGTCTCCCACTTGAAATGGAAAAACTGCGTTATGATACACTACTGGCCACTAAAATTGCTACACCAAGAAAAAATGCAGATGATAAACGGGTATTCATTGGACCGATATATGTAGAACTGACATGTGATTACATTTTCACACAATTTGGGTGCATAGATCCTGAGAAATCAGTACCCAGAACAACCACCTCTGGCCGTAGTAACGGCCTTGATACGCCTGGGCATTGAGTCAAATGGTTCAAATGGCTCTGAGCACTATGGGACTTAACATCTATGGTCATCAGTCCCATAGAGCTTAGAACTACTTAAACCTAACTAACATAAGGACAGCACACAACACCCAGCCATCACGAGGCAGAGAAAATCCCTGACCCCGCCGGGAATCGAACCCGGGAACCCGGGCGTGGGAAGCGAGAACGCTACCGCACGACCACGAGATGCGGGCGGCATTGAGTCAAACAGAGCTTGGATGACATGTACAGGTACAACTGACCATGCAGCTTCAACACGACACCACAGTTCATCAAGAGTAGTGACTGGCGTATTGTGACAAACCAGTTGCTCGGCCACCATCGACCAGACGTTTTCAATTGGTGAGAGATCTGGAGAATGTGCTGTCCAGGGCAGCAGTCGAACATTTTCTGTATCCAGAAAGGACCTGCAACATGCGGTCGTGCATTATTCTGCTGAAATGTAGGGTTTCGCAGGGATCGAATGAGGGGTAGAGCCACGGGTCGTAACACATCTGAAATGTAACGTCCACTGTTCAAAGTGCCGTCAATGCGAACAAGAGGTGACCGAGACGTGTAACTAATGGCACCCCATACCATCACGCCAGGTGATACGCCAGTATGGCGATGACGAATACACGATTCCAATGTGCTTTCACCGCGATGTCGCCAAACACGGATGCGACCATCATGATGCTGTAAACAGAACCTGGATTCATCCGAAAAAATTATGTTTTGCCATTCGTGCACCCAGGTTCGTCGTTGAGTACAGCATCTCAGGAGCTCCTGTCTGTGATGCAGCGTCAAGGGTAACCGCAGCCACGGCCTTCGAGCTGATAGTCCATGCTGCTGCAAACGTGGTCGAACTGTTCGTGAAGATGGTTGTTGTCTTGCAAACGTCCCCATCTGTCGACTCAGGGATCGAGACGTGGCTGCACGATCCGTTACAGCCATGTGGATAAGATGCCTGTCATCTCGACTGCTAGTGATAAGAGGCCGTTGGGATCCAGCACGGCGTTCCGTATTATCCTCCTGAACCCACCGATTCCATATTCTGCTAACAGTCATTCCGCTAACCGCAATCGCGATAGGCCACAGTCCGACCTTTATCATAGTCAGAAACGTGATGGTACGCATTTCTCCTCCTGACATGAGGCATCACAACAACTTTTCACCACGCAACGCCGGTCAACTGCTGTTTGCGTATGAGAAATCGGTTGGAAACTTTCCTCATGTCAGCACGTTGTAGGTATCGCCACCGGCGCCAACCTTGGGTGAATGCTCTGAAAAGCTAATCATTTGCATATCACAGCTTCTTCTTGCTGTCTGTTAAATTTCGCGTCTGTAGCAAGTCATCTTCGTGGTGTAGCAATTTTAATGGCCAGTAGTGTATTTGCGATATTAGAAAGTGCGTTATCATCATGCAGCAGCACCCGTTCGCGAACCAGTCCACAATGGTGACTTTCCACAGGCATGCTGCCCCATATACATTCTTCATCCTCCGAGGCATGTCTACAATTGTTTGTCCCTCGACAGCGAAGGAAAGAATAACAGCACGTTGGTCCTTTTTGGACGCATTTGGTAATAACGTCGCCATAGTTCACGTTTCCGCATTTACCTCAAGCACGTCGCAAAGACACGAATGTCACAGTAAACTAAATCCTACATGGCGGTGCTTATATACCTGTATCGGAGTCGCGTTTCGTTACATATAAGGTCAGTAACACTATCAAACGGAAATCTTGGTCGCCCTTTTGCGGTAGTCGAGGACAGACAAGGAAGCAGCTGTGAACTCGTATCAACCTTGCCAACATTGTGGTTAAGTAACCATACTTGTATTAGTGAGGAAATGTGTTTAAATGCACGTGCTAGCACCCAGATTTCGGTTATTTGTGGTTCCCTTAAATCTATAGTGATGAATGTATACCCGGAATCTTTCGCGGTGGCATGCCTGATTAAAACGTTGTCGGGCACATGAAATAAAACACATGAGCTTTCGACGACTGTCCTGACCACAGCATCGGGAGTACAAATGACACCAGTCCGGTACGGTGTTCGCTAATGTAGGCACAGCTGCAGCGTCTGGAACTTTCTAGGCAGCGCCAACTTGATGAATACTGGCTTCTTCGGAAGGTTCTAAGTCAGTTTCGTTTTCTTGTACACTTCTGTGTTCCGTCTTTAAGGATCTCATCGTCGACGACTAAAGTCCAACTCTCTTCCCTTCCTAGTCTTTCAAAGCGAAATGATTTATAAACTCAAGTGAAACGTTGGTTCGACCTCGGGAAATCAAGATGAGCGAGAAGGGAAGTGGTTATGTGCTAGAGATGGTATCATCGATTTACTATCTCTTTCCTTTGACCCCTGTGTAACGATTTATTGCGAATTTTTTTGATATAGACCTGATGTACAGCTTATTCCAAATCTTCGTCAGCCATTTTACGTCCACTCCTCTGAAGTTTTCCGTGCATTACAGTCTGCAGCTACGACACGTCTTTGTTGCTCCTGCAAGTTTCCTAATTTCATGTCACCACCTTGCAAAAGATCACCGTTTCGACCTTTCGTATCTCTTGGCATACAGCAATGAACTACTAACCAGTCTCCTGGCTGTACCAATGTGTTATGTTACGCATCTGAGGCGTGCAATGCGTGAGACCCTCAGAAACAACATATACACTGGTGTACAAAACTTACGGACGAAAGTAACTGGCTCATGATGTGTCACTGCAAAGTATCATAGCTCGATGAAACTTAGACCGTTCATAGAAAGAACTCCTATAGTACAGCACAGAAGGTAACTCAAAGATATCAGAAATAAAACTTTCAAATTGGCCTATAACATAACTACAAAATTACAGAAAAGAAAAGTTTTTAAGTGTAAGTACTGGTTAGTAGTACAAAAAAGAAGCAGTACTTACATGTCAGGTATTAAACTAAAAATCAAGCGGTAAAGCCTTAGTCACAAAATCTGTTAACAGAATACACTCCTGGAAATGGAAAAAAGAACACAGTGACACCGGTGTGTCAGACCCACCATACTTGCTCCGGACACTGCGAGAGGGCTGTACAAGCAATGATCACACGCACGGCACAGCGGACACACCAGGAAGCGCGGTGTTGGCCGTCGAATGGCGCTAGCTGCGCAGCATTTGTGCACCGCCGCCGTCAGTGTCAGCCAGTTTGCCGTGGCATACGGAGCTCCATCGCAGTCTTTAACACTGGTAGCATGTCGCGACAGCGTGGACGTGAACCGTATGTGCAGTTGACGGACTTTGAGCGAGGGCGTATAGTGGGCATGCGGGAGGCCGGGTGGACGTACCGCCGAATTGCTCAACACGTGGGGCGTGAGGTCTCCACAGTACATCGATGTTGTCGCCAGTGGTCGGCGGAAGGTGCACGTGCCCGTCGACCTGGGACCGGACCGCAGCGACGCACGGATGCACGCCAAGACCGTAGGATCCTACGCAGTGCCGTAGGGGACCGCACCGCCACATCCCAGCAAATTAGGGACACTGTTGCTCCTGGGGTATCGGCGAGGACCATTCGCAACCGTCTCCATGAAGCTGGGCTACGGTCCCGCACACCGTTAGGTCGTCTTCCGCTCACGCCCCAACATCGTGCAGCCCGCCTACAGTGGTGTCGCGACAGGCGTGAATGGAGGGACGAATGGAGACGTGTCGTCTTCAGCGATGAGAGTCGCTTCTGCCTTGGTGCCAGTGATGGTCGTATGCGTGTTTGGCGCCGTGCAGGTGAGCGCCACAATCAGGACTGCATACGACCGAGGCACACAGGGCCAACACCCGGCATCATGGTGTGGGGAGCGATCTCCTACACTGGCCGTACACCACTGGTGATCGTCGAGGGGACACTGAATAGTGCACGGTACATCCAAACCGTCATCGAACCCATCGTTCTACCATTCCTAGACCGGCAAGGGAACTTGCTGTTCCAACAGGACAATGCACGTCCGCATGTATCCCGTGCCACCCAACGTGCTCTAGAAGGTGTAAGTCAACTACCCTGGCCAGTAAGATCTCCGGATCTGTCCCCCATTGAGCATGTTTGGGACTGGATGAAGCGTCGTCTCACGCGGTCTGCACGTCCAGCACGAACGCTGGTCCAACTGAGGCGCCAGGTGGAAATGGCATGGCAAGCCGTTCCACAGGACTACATCCAGCATCTCTACGATCGTCTCCATGGGAGAATAGCAGCCTGCATTGCTGCGAAAGGTGGATATACACTGTACTAGTGCCGACATTGTGCATGCTCTGTTGCCTGTGTCTATGTGCCTGTGGTTCTGTCAGTGTGATCATGTGATGTATCTGACCCCAGGAATGTGTCAATAAAGTTTCCCCTTCTTCTAATAATTTCCGGGTATGCAGCCGGATCCCGTCGACATTCTTCCTGGGACAATGAATTCACGGTGTTCTTATTTCAATTTCCAGGAGTGTACATAAAAGGCAAGTCACTGTCGGCTGCTCACATGCTACGGTAGCATCAGACTGAGGCGCACGCCTTAGCAATTGTGGGCAGGTGAACATTACACCAATAGTGCCATCTAGCAGCCGCAAATACAAAAAGGCTGCTTAACATTCAAAATGTAGACATGCAAATGTTACGATGAACATTATTCTGTACATAAACTGAAAGGCAATAATTTTACCTGACTGTAGCAGACACGGTAATAAATTGTCTACATAAGAGCTTGTAAATACAGTTTAAAGGCTGAAAACGTCATTTTAGAAATACGAAGGGAACCGAATAACCCAGCGAGTAGAGGAGAATGGTACAACATGAAATGCAGTTCATATATACTTTTAAGAAACAAAAAAAATATTAGTCGACTTAAAAAGAAAAAAATATTTCGGTAACTACACGAGGAAACACGAAATAAAATATCAGGTTACGGCTTTATACCATTGAAGAAGCTTTATTACTTATTTGTAGCTGCTCATTAAAAAAGAGCCCATCATTACGAGAAAGATGTTAAAAAATTTCTAATTCTTCGAGACCATCTAATCTACGTCCTTTCTTCTCAGTGTGTGAAATGATGATATCGTGAACAGCTTTGGGTGCGTAGCCTGTAAACAGAAGGTGGTCGGCAACAGAAGACTTCTGGGTACTAGTGCCATTTTTTCTTAAAAGATATTCTTTACATCTGACTGTAAAGGCACGTCCTATTTGTCCTGTGTAGTAAGAAGAGCAGGTGTTGCAAAAATCTTATAGACACTGAGGTTTTCAAAGGGGAACTCGATTTGAAATCGTGAATAAATTTATTTTCAAACCCTTTTTGGTTGAAAAGGTGACATTACAGATGTATTTATTACGAAGAATGCGTTGAATCTGATAGGAGATGGATCCCAAGAAGGAATAGAAAATAACTTCTTCTTTTGCTTGCACTCAATGATAAAGGCGCCGAGCGCAGTAACTCTTTTAACAGTTTTCTTTTTAAGGGTGTCGTCAACTATGGCAGGTTATTAACTAAACTAAACTAAAAGTTTGATCAAATTAATTTCTTCTCCGAAGTCTTCTTTCGAGAGTGGAACAGAAGTAATTCTGTGAATAGCAGAGTGAAAGAAACCGTTTTTATGAGTTTGTGGGAGCATGGAAGAAGCAGGTACGATCTGGCCAGTATTTGTTTCTTTACGAAAAAACATTGAAAGAGATTTTATTTTCTTCTGCTGTTAGTATCAACTCCAGAAAGTTCAGTTGGCGGGCCTCGTTTTAGAGTTCACAGGTGAAGGACATTTTCTCGTGAAGTTCATTAAACAGATTGAAAACACGGTTAATACCATCAATAGGTCCTTTATAGATGACTAAAATACCATCTACGTATCAGAAATAGGTGAAAATGCCCAGCGCTGTAGCTGAGAAACGGTTGAAGAACTTTTCTTCGAGAAAGTTAATGAAAATGTCAGCAAGGATACCAGCCAAAGGATTTCCCATAGCGAGACCATAGGATTGCTGACACAATCGTTCATTAAATTGGAAGTAGCTGTATTTGACTACGAATGTGATTAGATTTATGATGTCTGAGATTTGTTCTTTCTGTTTTGAAATGGCGTAAATTTTTTTCTACCATTCTAAGTGTTTCTTGCACGTGAACGTTTCTATAAAGATTTTTGATGTCTGGTGAAAACAACTTGGTATCTGGGTTGCTTTCTAAATCTTTTATTTTGTGAGCTAAGACGTGACAATTGGGGTGGAATAATTGTTGCGGAAGACCAAAGATTTTTTCAGAGTTTCATGCAGAAATTTGTCTAAATTATGGAACGCCCTGTTCATACTATTATAAACCGGGCGTATCGGATGGTTAGGCTTGTGAACTATGAAATGAGAACGAAGTTTTGGCGGCTGAGTGTTCAAGTTGAAAACATTTTCTTATGAAAAGGTTTGAGTAAAACTTTTCTAGCATTTGTAGGCTTAGAGAAAGCTTTTGACATTGCTGACTGGAATACTCTCTTTCAAAGTTTGAAGGTGGGAGGGGTCAAATACAGGGAGGGAAAGGCTATTTACGATTTGTACAGAAACCAGAGTCGAGGGCATGAAAGGGAAGCAGTGGTTGGGAAGGGAGTGAGACAGGGTTGTAGCCTATCCCCGATGTTAATCAATCTGTACATTGAGCAAGCAGTAAAGGAAACAAAAGAAAAATTCGGAGTAGGAATTAAAATTCATGGAGAAGAAATAAAAACTTTGAGGCTTGCCGATGACATTGTAATTCCGTCAGAGAGTGAAAAGGACCTGGAAGAGCAGTTGAACGGAATGGACAGTGTCTTGAAAGGAAGATATTGAATGAACATGAACAAAAGTAAAACGAGAATAACGGAATGTAGTCGAATTAAATCGGGCGATGCTGAGGGAATTAGATTAAAAAATGAGACACTTAATGTAGTAGATTAGATTTGCTATTTGAGATGCAAAATAAGTGATGATGGTCGATGCAGAGAGGATATCAAATGTCGACTGGCAATGGCGAGGAAAGCGTTTCTGAAGAAGAGAAATTTGTTAACATCGAGTATAGATGTAAGTGTCAGGAAGTCGTTTCTGAGAGTATTTGTATTGAGTGTAGCAATGTATGGAAGTGAAATGTGGACGATAAATAGTTTAGACAAGAAGAGAATAGAAGCTTTCGAAATATGGTGCTACTGAAGATCATGTAACTTATGAGGAGATATTGAATAGAATTGGGGAGAAGAGGAATTTATTGCACAACTTGACTAGAAGAAGGGACCGGTTGGTAGGACATGTTCTGAGGCATGAAGGGATCACCAGTTTAGTATTGGAGGGCAGCGTGGAGGGTAAAAAGAGATGAATATACTAAGCATATTCAGAAGGATGTAGGTTGCAGTAGGTACTGGGAGATAAAGAAGCATGCACAGGATAGAGTAGCATGGAGAGCTGCATCAAACCAGTCTCTGGACTGAAGACCACAACAACATGGACTGCATTTCATGTTGCACCATTCTTTACTGCTCACTGAGCTCTTCAGCTCCCTTCGTATTTCTAAAATGGCGTTTCCAGCATTTAAAGCCGGCCGGTGTGGCCGTGCGGTTAAAGGCGCTTCAGTCTGGAACCGCGTGACCGCTACGGTTGCAGGTTCGGATCCTGCCTCGGGCATGGATGTGTGTGATGTCCTTAGGTTAGTTAGGTTTAATTAGTTCTAAGTTCTAGGCGACTGATGACCTCAGAAGTTAAGTCGCATAGTGATCAGAGCCAGCATTTGAACTGTATTTATAAGCTCCTATGTAGACAATTTGTTACGGTATCTGCTACTGTCAGATAAAATTATTGCCTTTTACGTCATGTAGAAAATAATGTTCATCGTCCGACACCCACTCCAGCGCCACCTCGCACAAGTGGCTCGTAATACCGGCCATCAGTGCTTCTTACTCTGGCGCTGTGCGCACTTGTATGATATCTACGGCATGGCAAGACACTCAACGCTCTATTATACTTCTTATTCGAAGTTAAGACATGCTAGTGAGGTGTTTTAAGTTAGTTCCCACAGTAACACGCGAGTCAAAAGTTTAAATAGTTTTCTTTGTTCATCCATATTTAAATTGGATGATGGTGGGACATCAGCTGGTATAATTTTTATTAAAAATGAAACTCCTTCAGCTGTACTTAAGATTTCATATTTATTTGGCTATTAGTTTCGACGTTCCATGAACGCCATCTTCAGATCTGTACATTTTGATTAAATCAATTGTGTGTGGCTGAGTACTAGAAGTCCGCAGTGACACCAATAAGTGCTCCACATGGATGGCGAAGTATCACACTAGTTACTGTCCGCCATCCATGTGGAGCACTTATTGGTCGAAACTAGTAGCCAAATAAATATCAAATCTTAAGTACCGTTGAAGGAGTTTCACTTTCAATAAAAATTAAATAGTTTTATCTGGCTCCCTCTCGTTTATACGGTGCGACACGAACCCAGCCAGTTTGTTCATTGACAACAGCTTACAGCTCGTTATTGGTTTAATATTTACGTTGAATTATGGGAATTGGCTCGTAGCATTTGTTTTGTCGTGCCATGACTGCTCAAAAAGTTAAAGAAACTTGTGAATAGTTATCTCTCATTGATATATGTCACGTTATAATAAGACATATCTATTTTTAAAACCGTTGTAATTCTTTAACGTTTCAATTTCTTGTACGGGTCATCCGAAGGTGTATCTCCACTGATAAGAAGCAGGTCGTGACTTTTTATTAAAAGCATTTAAACAGCCAATGCCCAAGATTTTTGATCGTGTGCTACGCATAGCTCAGTAAGAAATTTCCTCTACTCACATAGTAACAAATTTTTTTGTCATCAGACTACCTGTTTCGGTCTACAATGACCGAACGTGTCCTAATATACTTGAGCCATAGTGGCTCCAGTATATAAGGACATGTTTTTTATAAAACAGATCTGATGATGGTCATTATAGACCGAAACCGATAGTCTGGTGACAAAAAAAAAAAAAAAATTGCGACCATAGACGTGAAGTAGAGGAAATTTATTCTACATTCGGATCAATGTTTTATCGGAACTGCGTAAAATTATAGGGGCTGATGCGGGATTATTCCTTTATTTCCTACAACGATTTCCGTCTTTTACAACCGAATAAAATGTGTTGCATTACTTACTGAATGCCCTTCATAAAGTCCTTTTGCCAAAAGGCCTAATCAGCACCTATGAAGCATAAGCCGAGTTTTGATCGGCTTGCAACGTTTCTCTTCGGGACGATGAAATTTGAGTTTGCACCCTCGTAAGTTTATTAATTTTGAACTCAGAAGACAATATAAATTATAGTACTGTCCATCAGACACTTCGTGCTATCGTAAATTCGGTCACATGCTTCCAACTACAAACATCGTGCTTGTAATTTTATCAAACTCGTTACGACTCTCGTCTTTCGCTCACGCTCAACTCCACTATAATTTGAAGATGTCGTCGGCGAGGGAATTCGAGAAGCTCCGAGAAATTCAAACCTCGCTCGCCGTGGACTCGCAGCAAAAACAAATTGCGCTCTGGCTAGGGATAGGGGGGGCAGGGTATCTCCGCTGGACACAGATTGTGACGGGTCGAGCTGCAGCGCGGACTGCGACGCCGCCGTCGCAGAACAAATGCAGGGGGGGGGGTGGGGGGTGGAGGGGGGGCGCGGCGACGCTGGCGTAGCGTCGGCGTCGGTCCTGCCGGGTAAACACGCGCTGCAAACACGGCGCCCGCTGCCTGATTACAGCTCACCCACACACACACACACACAGCCGCCATGTTTCCGCTGGCTGGCCACACCGAGGCAACCTGTTCCAGCACTCCGCTCCATCGCCCACCGCCCTACTATTTGGATAACGGAGTGGTCGCGAGCAGACAGCGACGCCCCGTCCGCAGCCGACGACATTATCTCTCTCTCTCTCTCTCTGTCTCTCCTCAAGCAAAACTTCTTTATGCTTTCTGCTACATTTTCTGTACTAACTACTCCCAGTCATCACTGTATTTACTCAAGCTGTAAAGCTAGGGATTGCTTGTGGCCCCATCTCATTATTTAATTTTCGCTCTACAGCGTACTGAGGACACAAAAAATACACTGCCCGAAGAAAAATTTGAGGCTCTCAGAAGGGGAGGCGTGAACTAAATGAGTGGTGTTGGGTTGGGTTGTTTGGGGAATGAGACCAGACAGCGAGATCATCGGTCTCATCGGATTAGGGAAGGAAGTTGGCCGTGCCCTTTCAGAGGAACCATCCCGGCATTTGCCTGGAGTGATTTAGGGAAATCACGGAAAACCTAAATCAGGATGGCCGGACGCGGGATTGAACCGTCGTCCTCCCGAATGCGAGTCCAGTGTCTAACCACTGCGCCACCTCGCTCGGTAAATGAGTGGTGTCTTACGTTATTTCAGTCATTGCAAAACTGAGTCGAATTTACAAATAACTTGGCTGTATGAGCCTACGTACCAGTTTACCGTCGCACTCCTCTGGCCTAGATGCACGTATTCGTTCGGTTTGGGGAGGATGGCATAAAGCCATTGTGCACCCTACTGTGACCAGCCGGCTCAGAAGTGTGTTAGGTGATATCCTGGATAGTGGTAATGGAACAGAGATAATGTCCGAGCTGGTGCCACACGTGTTCTATTGGGCACAGATCTGGAGATCTTCCTGGCTTTGTAAATACGTCAACATCAAGCAGATAATTCATGGAGTCATGTGTCTTGTGTGAACGAGCTTTGCCCTGCTGAAAAATGGCAGCGTAAAATTGGCGCACGAGAGATAACACGTGACGATGTAGGATGTCACCGACGTTCTGTTGTGCAACAAAGGTGTGCGATGAAAGTACCAAGGAGGGAAGCGGCCACGGGAAATAATTTAAGTAGTCTGCAATTTTCTTAAATGGTAGCATATGAAGGAATTTTAATGCACAGAAAATGAGAAATCAGTATTCCTTCATTCACTGATCCATTATATAAGCGTTTCAAAAAATAGTTAAAATGGCTCTGAGCACTATGTGACTTAACATCTTAGGTCATCAGTCCCCTAGAACTTTGAACTACTTCAACCTAACTAACCTAAGGACATCACAAACATACATGCCCGAGGAAGGATTCGAACCTTCGACCGTAGCGGTCGCGCGGTTCCAGACAGTAGTGCCGAGAATTGCTCGGCCACTTCGGCCGGCTACGCGTTTCAGAATCGTGGTTCAGATAAAGTAAGAGGATTACGTGGTTGACTTGCAACGAACACGAGCAGTTGCTTTTGTGCCGCCAAAGTTCCCTCAGTGACTAACAACCACGACCGAGGTCATCCCTAATGCCTCCCCGCACTAGGCGCCAGAGTAACACTGCAGTGCCTCTCCGAAACATTGTTAGACTGGGGCGTCTCCTCAGGTCACGACCATACTGGACGACAGTGGTCGACCACAGTTCCTCGCTGAACGCAATACGACTCCCTTCAACAACGCGTCGACTGCATAACGACCAGAGAAGTGCCGCAAAACGCCATCAAGAAGGCGCTGGCCCGCACGCCAATGGAAAGAGCAGGCAGCGCCACACCTCCAGGAAGACAGAGCTCAGCGCCCCCTGTCAGCGTTGGATTAGCCAGGCGCCCTGCGCTGGTCGGATCCAGTTCACTCGCAGACTTCGACTGCCTCAGTACTGAGTAATCAGAAGACGTTACATAGCCTGCGTTCTGCGAGTAGTAATAGTGGCGGAAATACTTGCAAATAGGAGGCACAGGAATGCAGTTTATAGAGAGAAGTCATGTTTATTTTCTTTTTAGAAATAAAGCGTCCATTTCATATTCAGTTTTAATGTACAGGTCATTTTGGATCGCCGCCGCCGGCCACCGCGACTGCTGTCCTTCCTTGTTTGTGCCTGTGCTGGCTCCTACAGCAGACGACACAACACCGCCATGACACCTCTCGAAAGATAGACATTTTCTCTTGTGGCGTTTACAGCACTACATGCGTGGAAGAGTAATTCCGTAGTCCGAGTGCTTCTTGTGTGCGACTAATATTGCGGGACGACATAGAATGTTGCAGGGAGACCATAACCTGTTCCTGAACGGCAGGAACAGGTATGAAGCGGTTACTACACAGTATCCTTATCGTAGTCGAAATCTTGACGACGGTATATCTGCCCTCATGTTCCCATGCACTCCAGCTTCTGGCCATTGTCACATCCGAATGCCGAATAGATATGGATATTGCACGAGTCGACCAGCCGGCAAAATGGGGATTCACCAAACTGGCAGGTATGGTAAAGCTGTCCCACATGAGTACGAATCACGTCTGATTTTCACAGTGATTACTCAACATCCGAGGCGGTCCGCGTCCATTATATACCCTAACAAAGGCGCTACAGTCTGGAACCGCGCGACCGCTACGGTCGCAGGTCTAACTACACCACCACTTGCAAAGTAGGTTAGAAATCAGATTAATAATGTTGCTCACGCAGCATATGTTCGCTATATCGGGCAACTACTAAATTATTGACTCTGGATGCTATCGTCAGAATGAAAATAATGAAGTCACTGTAAAAAAGTCATTAATTTTGGCACTTATCTTGAATGGATTCCCACGTAGATTTCGTCGAAGTTGTTATGGCTCATCTTGTTGATTCTAGGGTGATTCCACTTTGACTGCTAGAAGGTCCAGATTTGTATTTTAGCAATATTCGAAGACCTAACAAATGCGTTTTTCAGGAAATTCTTAATGATCAAAGAATCGCAGATCAGAACAATGGTATGGTAGAAATAATTTTTGACTTGGTGTTCACGATCCACATTTTTATTAAACTTCTTGTAAAGTCACATATACTTCTTAATTGTCACATCATCAAGAAAACAGTTTTGTATCTATCTTAATTTCCACTTTAACTTAACACAAGACTTGACTGTTCTTTTACAAAGCGAAATAACAACTTAACTTCTGCAAAGTGAAACAAAGACTGCTCTGTGCGCATTCGTGCCAAAACGTTTACAAGTAAGTCCAAGATTATGACAGTCTGACAGAAATTAATACACACAAAAACGATATCACTGTAATATATCGATACATCGGACTACCTATACATTAATAAAACCAAATGTGAATATTGTCACAAAAACATGTCTCTTACTTCGCATAAAAGTAGTACGATATTACTGGTATCGAGAACTGGGGTTGGAGTGCCGTAATGGTCACTTAAATAAACAACCATTACAGCAGGTTCGAATCATGCCTCGGGCATGGATGTGTGTGATGTCCTTAGGTTAGTTAAGTTTAAGTAGTTCTAAGTTCTAGGGAACTGATGACCTTAGAAGTTAAGTCCCATAGTGCTCAGAGCCATTTGAACCATACCCTAACAAAACTGTAAGCGGCACACGAAGGGCGTTCAACCTATGACAGATAATTGCAACTTTAATCATCTACATACCCGCCGATCGTGTGCGTGTGCACAAAGTTCCATTTGCATCCGACCATACCTACTGAGTGCTTCAGTTTTGTTGTCAGGTAGTGTATATCCGGAATGAGAAAATACATGTACGTGCTGTTTACACTAAGCTATAGCTGCTAATCTGCTGAATTTTATGACGAATGCAATTAATTTTAAAGGTTATAGTTGCCTAATTATAACCAGCACCAACTTGGGATGATCATGCACCCCTAGCGGAGCTGTCATAGCTATGCTGCTCAACCCCCCACTCCGCAGCCCATCTATCTTCATCCATCCACCCTCCTTGCCCTCCCCCCACTCCCGCCCCGTCACCATAAAAATACCTTACTGGAAAATTTTTTTTCTACACATATTTACAGATTTTATAATGTGGTTGATATATTTAAGAAAACTAAAGCGTTACTGAAAGATATTTCTTAAATTCACAACACTGATCAAAAATACTGCTCTCAACAAGTCAAATGCATCGTTGCAACAAACTGTAATTGCTGGCAGCACTTCAGATTTGTAACAGCGTCGCGGGCTGCGGGCACTGTTGTTTGCCAGGATGATCACCTCCGGGGTATATGGCAATGGGTTGCATAATACCAGCAATACGAAGGAAGTGGAATCAGAAATGCTCCATTCGAATGGAAATGATGTCCGATGCTTCTTGACAGAGGATAGGGGAACGATGCGTGAGACCCGCACCGCCGTATTAGGCACGGTCCTAATGGAAGTGGTTTGCCGTTGCCTTCTTCGGACCGCAATGGGGATGAATGGTGATGATAAAGACGACACAACAACACCCAGTCATCTCGGGGCAGGTGAAAATCCCTGACCCCGCCGGGAATCGAACCCGGAACCCCGTGCTCGGGAAGCGAGAACGCTACCGCGAGACCATGGGAGGTGGACAAATGCTCCATTACTAACTTTTTTTTTGTGTCAGCAGTCTTCTGACTGGTTTGATGCGGCCCGCCGCGAATTTCTCTCCTGTGCCAACCTCTTCACTCAGAGTAGCACTTGGAACCTACGTCCTCAGTTATTTGCTGGATGTATGCCAATCTCTTGTCTTCTTCTATAGTTTTTGCCCTTTGCAGTTCCCTCTAGTACGACGCAACTCATTCACTAATGTCTTATCAAATGCCTCATTCTATCCTTTCTCCTTTTCAGTGTTTTCTACATATTATTTCCTCTCCGATCCTGCTCAAAATCTCCTCATTCCTTACTTTATCAGTCCACTCAATTTTCAACATTCGTCTGTAGCAACACATCTCAAATGCTTCTACTCTCTTCTGTTCCGGTTTTCCCACAGTCAATGTTTCACTACCATACAATGCTGTGTTCCAAACGTTCATTCTCAGATATTTCTTCCTCGAATTGGCCAGAAATATCGTAATTGCCATAGCTAGTCTGCCTTTGATCTCCTCTTTCCTCCGCCCCTCTTCCGTTATTTTGCTGCCTAGGTAGTAGAACTCAATAACTTCATCTGCTTCGTGACCATAAATCCTGATGTTAAATGTCTCGCTGTTCTCATTCCTGCTAGTTCTCATTAGTTCCGTCTTTCTTCGAATTACTCTCAGACCGTAACCTGTACTCATTACACTGTTCATGCCATTCGGCAGATCATGTAATTCTTCTGCACTTTCACTCAGGACAGCAATGTCATCAGCGAATCGTATCACTGACATCCTTTCACCTTGAATTCTAATTCCATTAAACCTTCCTTTTATTTCAATCATTTCATCTTCGATGTACCAGTTTTTAATCCGAGCGCTTCGTTCTTGGTAATCCACTCTTATTATTGTCTCTTATTTCTTGTACATATTGTATATTACACGACTCTCCCTATAGCTTATTCCTATTTTACTCAGAATTTCGAATATCTTGCACAATTTTACTCAGTCGAACGTTTTTTCCGTACGTCCTCCAAAGCTCTTTTAAATTCTGATTCTAATACTGGATCGCCTATCTCTTTTAAATGGACTCCTGTTTCTTCTTCCATCACATCAGACAAATCTTTCCCCTCGTAGAGACGTTCAGCGTATTCAGTCCACCTACCTACTCACTCTCTCCTCTGCATTTAACAGTGCAATTCGCGTTGCCCTCTTAATGTTACCATCCTTGCTTTCAATTTCACCGGAGGTTATTTTGACCTTCCTATATGCTGAGTCAGTCCTTCCGACTATCATTTTTTTCGCTATCTTCACATTTTTAATGCAGCCATTTCGCTTTGGCTTCCCTGCGCCACTGTTTACTTCATTGCTCAGCGACTTGTATTTCTGTATTCCTGAATTTCCCTGAGCATTTTTGAACTTCTTTGGTCGATCAGCTCAAGTATTTCTTCTATTATCCACGGTATCTTCGCAGTTACCCTCTTTGTACCTATGTTTTCCTTTCCAACTTCTGTGATTGCCATTCTTAGTGATGTACTTTCCTCTTCTACTGTACTATCTACTGAGCTATCCCTCATTGCGTTATCTATAGACTTTGATAACTACAAGCGTATATCGTCATTCCTAAGTACTTCCATATCCCACGTCTTTGCCTACTGATTCTTCTCGACTAATCTCTTAAACATCAGCCTACTCTTCATCACTACTAAATTGTTACTTGAGTCAAATGGTTCAAATGGCTCTGAGCACTATGGGACTTAACATCTGAGGTCATCAGTCCCCTAGAACTTAGAACTACTTAAACCTAACTAACCTAAGGACATCACACACACCCATGCCCGAGGCAGGATTCGAACCTGCGACCGTAGCGGTCGCGCGGTTCGAGACTGTAGCGCCTAGAACCGCTCGGCCACCCCGGCCGGCTTATTTGAGTCTATATGTACTGCTGGATAAGCATTACAATCCAGTATATGCTTTCGGAATCTATGTCTGACCGTGATGTAATCTAACTGAAAGATTCCAGGCGTTTTCCAGCTATATCTCCTCCTCTTGCGATTCTTGAACAGTGTAATCACAATTACTAACTGAAATTTATTACTGAACTCAATTAGTCTTTTTCCTTTCCTTGTCCCAAGCCCATATTCTCCTGTAGTCTGTTTTTGTACTCCTTACCCTACAACTTCCTTCCCCTACAACTGCATTCCAGTCCCCGATCACTATTAGAGTTTCATCTCCCTTTACATACTGTATTATCCTTTCAATATCCTCATGTACTTCCTCTACCATCATCTTGCGATGATGGTAGATCTATTGCTGACCGTGTTGGATCGCTTTCCATTCTGATAAGAACAACCCTATCCATTGCACAATATTATTCATTGAGTTGCTCCTTCATTTGACGTTGGCCGTGAGTCCCCCCCCCCCCCCCCCCCCCCTCGCCGACAGCACAGCAGTGGCAGTCTGAGCAAACAGGCAGCAGCGGCCTCGGCTCGCCGCAGGGCTAAGACGGCAAGGCAGCTGCGTGTTGCCTTATGAAATTGCAGAGACGATGTCCTTGCTGACGCAACGTTAACGTCGGGCATCTAGAAAGCCGCAGTCACTAGTGCAGAACAACCCACCGTTCCCGCAGACAGACAGGCTTGCCGAGCACAAGTGCACCTGCCCCAAACTCAGGATCTTTCGGAGACGCCCAGAGTCTGTATGAAGCCACCCTGAAGATTATCTCCTCTCGATGGCTTTAGCTCGAGACTCAGAAGCGTTAGATCTAACAACTAGCAGGTCAAGCAGCTGCACATCAGATCTTGTAGCGACACGCAGGCTGGCAGGTGGCGGCTGAAGCAGAGAGACCTATACTTGAGTATTGCTCATCAGTGTGGGATCCTTACCAGATCGGGTTGACGGAGGAGATAGAGAAGATCCAAAGAAGAGCGGCGCGTTTCGTCACAGGGTTATTTGGTAACTGTGATAGCGTTACGGAGATGTTTAACAAACTCAAGTGGCAGACTCTGCAAGAGAGGCGCTCTGCATCGCGGTGTAGCTTGCTCGCCAGGTTTCGAGAGGGTGCGTTTCTGGATGAGACATCGAATATATTGCTTCCCCCTACTTATACCTCCCGAGGAGATCACGAATGTAAAATTAGAGAGATTAGAGCGCGCACAGAGGCTTTCAGACAGTCGTTCTTCCCGCGAACCATACGCTACTGGAACAGGAAAGGGAGATAATGATAGTGGCACGTAAAGTGCCCTCCGCCACACACCGTTCGGTGGCTTGCGGAGTATAAATGTAGATGTAGATGTAGACGTAGGTGAAGCTGATTGGACCACATGGGACCATTGCTTGGCATCGACTATATCTCAGCATTGCCTGACCGTTATTGCTATAACCGAATGGCGAGTACTTGTAGTTCCTTGACCTGGTTTATGACAGGGCGTCACTTTTGGTCACTTAGACGACCAAAGCGATGGAGCACTGGGCTATGGTGTGACGTAATTCGGGTCGCCACTGTGGTGGACAGGACCGTCTCCGAATGCTGCGTGAACAGTATTCCAGTCCTGGCATCAGCATTCTGTAGGTAGTTAGCTTTCCCGCCATGCCACGGGTTGTGAAAGCGCCGACAGATTCTAAAAATCTGAAAGGAAAACAAAATCCTTACCTTATTATTTCTGGCAGCTACAGGGCACTGGTTGCAGTGTGATGTACAGTATAATGAAATGATACGATCGTATGGCATTATTGCCCCGCAGAACCTGTGTCAGATGTAGTGCGCCAGCCTTGTGTGAGTCTGTCTGACTCCACTTCCACTATTTACGCACATCTGTGATGAAGATGAGTTGAAATGGTTACGACAATACAAACATACAACCACGAGCGAAAAAAATCTCCAACCTGGTCGGAATTGAACCCAGGATCCATGGATCTAGTGGCACTGACTCTAATCCCCAGACCATGTCGTGCGGACATAATGTATACAACAGATTTTATTTGCTCCTCATCAGTAATTAAGTGATAAATTATTAAATAGAAATAAAAGAAAAAGGGCTATAATTGAGAGTTGACAAAATACCCAAAATTTGTTTTTCTACTCTAATTTTACTTTACATTTCCTTAGTATGTACGAAACGAACACACAACGTGGGATGAAAAAGTAACGGAACTTCTTGATTTTCTTAAATAATCTTTGTTTTCATTCATCAAAATGAACTTCGCTCGATTCAAAATAATAAAAAAAAGGTTCAAATGGCTCTGAGCACTATGGGACTTAACTTCTGAGGTCATCAGTCCCCTAGAACTTAGAACTACTTAAACCTAACTAACCTAAGGACATCACACACATCCATGCCCGAGGCAGGATTCGAACCTGCGGCCGTAGCGGTCGCGCAGTTCTAGACTGTAGAGCCTACAACCGCTCGGCCACTACGGCCGGCTCAAAATAATCCCCTCAGATATAATACACTTGTGCCAGCGCTTTTCCAATCTTGGAAGCTCTTCTGGAATTCACTTTTCATTATGCTCCTCAGTCCCTTCAGCGATTCTATCACCAAGTGAGATAGCGCAGTGTTTAGCACACTGGACTCGCATTCGGGAGGACGACGGTTCTAACTCGCATCCGGCTATCCCGCTTCAGATTTTCCCTGATATCTCTAAATCACACAGGCAAAATTCCGGAATGGTTCTTTCGAAAGGACACTGCCGATATCCTTCTCCAACTTTCTCTAACTCGAGCTTATGCTCTGTCTCTAATGACCTCATAGTCGATGGGGCGTCAAACACTAATCCCCTTCCCTCGTGTTTTTATCTCATCAATCGGTGGCAATACGACGTCGTTTCATGGTTATCTTCAGCTTCGGGAACAGAAAGAAGTTGCAAGGGGCCAGCTGGCCCTGTGGCCGAGCGGTTCTAGGCGCCTCAATCTGGAACCGCGCGATTGCTACGGTCGCAGGTTCGAATCCTGCCTCGGGCATGGATGTGTGTGCTGCCCTTAGGTTAGTTAGGTTTAAGTAGTTCTAAGTTCTGGGGGACTGATGACCTCCGATGTTAAGTCCCATAGTGCTCAGAGCCATTTGAACCATTTTGCATGGGGCCATGTCCAATGAATGCGGTATCTGTGGCAACAGAACTGTTTGTTTTTTGTCAAAAAATCACGAACTAGCACTGAGGTGTCAGCGGAAATAATTTCCGTGAGTGGTTTTGCAACAGTTCTAGTCTCTCTTTCTTTTTCGTTTTTCTTTCATTCACGAAAATGACACATAACTTCCGTGTAGTCTTCTTCGTTCACCGTACGACCGTAACACAGAAACTCATGATGCACGATCGTTTTGTAATAGAAGAAAACAGTAAGAAGAGTCGTCACATGTGCTAGAGTTTCGTAGATTTGTTTCGGTCTTGACTCTTCAAACAGTTCCCATTGGGAGGATTGGGCCTCGGTTTCGTCGTCATATCCGTATACCCAAGTTTCGTCACATGTTATAAGCATCTTTAGAAATTCTGGATCGTTGTTGACTTCATTCAGAAATTATTGAGCGATGTCTACGCATCGTCGCTTTTGGTCGAAATTTCGGAAACAAACTTTGTTGCTTCACGCTTCATGTCCGAAACATCCGAAAAAATTGCTTGGTATGAGCTGAAGAATTTACAGTAATCATCAACATCTCTGATGGTGATTCGGCGGTTTTCCAGAACCATTTTCTTTACCTCTTCCACGCTGTAATCAGTAACTGATGTGCTAGGGCGTCAAGAGCGGTCGCATCTTCAACGCCTTGTCGATCCTCGTTGAAACGTTTATACACTCGTAAACTCTTGTCTTACTCAATAACCACAGTCAACATAACAAATGCGGTGCTGTACTTTATTCCATTTTGCAAGAAAAATTTAATTCAAATTCTTTGATTCATCTTTCTGGAAAGTAAAAATTCACTCGAAAACAATTGCAACTGTCAACAACAACGTAAGTATAAAAAACAGCTGAAAATTGAAAATTATACGTCAGTAACATGTATACCAACAAGATAAAAAGAGTTTGAAAATCGGACTATAAAGCTCTCGAAATTAAAAAAAATTCCTGTTACTTTTTTATCACACGTCGTATTTGCTTCGGCTTTGCTCAAAGGTCCTATAACACCGTAACGAGGAGTAGCAAGAACTCCATTGTTGAGCATGAGCGATCTGTGCACGAGGCAGCTGTATGAACGCATCGCACTATTGCCATATAAAGCGCCTTATAGACTGACGTCTTTTCTGTAGTAACTGTTACCTTATGACGCTGCTTGGACGAAATGCCACTGCAGAATTGACTCTGTGGCAACAGCGTGCGTTTGCTGTTTCCTTTGGCAGGGGCCTATCTCACCTCCCCCTCGGTAAAGCTCTGATCATGCCGCCCACTCTGCTTTTTTCTGTTTTTAATTAAACTAAAATGAAACCTCACTAATTCGGCCAAATTGGGGCTAGTCGTCGTCCGAATTATTCTAAGTCCGCCTTGTGGGACTATTTTCTAAAATAGTTATAGGAAGAACTAGATGAAACGTAATGTTATGTAAAATGCTGTAACTCATTTACTCGCGAACCTTACCGCTGTGACATGATCTTTGGCCTCTTTTGCAGGAACTTCTTTTTCTTTTACACGAACTCTTACAGAGCGTTCTTGTTTGTACTTGGAGCAAACACTGCCATAAATGGTGCTCAGTTTCGCTTTCTGCCCTGATCATCTCGCTTTAGTGCATAGTATGAAGTTTTATTGTAACTTTTCTTAACGTTGTGAAAATTCGACTTACCGATGAGAAATGCTGTCATATCTCTCCTCGACCTTAACACTCTTATCTGAACAACAAGACAGAAACATCCGTTTCCATCAGAGCAAAATCCTTTATCTTCTACTCAGTATTTGAGAACTTTTTCTAAGTTGTTCTCAGTAGCAAGAACCAGACTCTGGAATAATCTCCCACATTATATAAGAGAACTGAGCAAAGTCTCCAGCCTCAAATGACAGTTAATTTCATCTATCAAAGCAACAATAAGGATTACCATTGTCCCTGCACGCACTCGTTACCCTTGCACATCCATCTTTCCAACTAGATCGTTATCTTTTTGCCAGTATTCTTAACTGTCTCGTTAAATTTCCATTCCCCGGAACTCGCGATATCAGAAAACATCTATCTCGTACACCTACAAATTCTTTTGATACCTACCACTATCATTATTGTCAGTATTATTTTCATTATCATCACCATTAGTAACAGCAGCTGCAGTAGTACAAGTACTGCCAGACTTGACTTTATTAATTCATAGTCAGTATTACTTACTCACATTTCCACTTCAGACAATCAAATAGTTTTAATACTATTTGTCATATTAAAATCGGTATTTCTTGGGAAACTATTACGTTAAAAATATGTAATATATGTGAAATCCTGACCTGATGTAAGAGAGGGCCTCCTGGCTTTAACCAGAACAGGTTAAATAAATAAAAATAAACAAGCAACAAATGGGCATTCGCTTAATCAGCATGCAATGTTGAGTAGTGGATGTGCGGCCACAGTGTGTCAAGGTTGCTGTGACACAAATCGTAATGGAGCATGATCTCTATATCAAATGTTAAAAACATTGTCCACCAGAATGTTTTGAGCGGTTGGGCGGGGGTGGGGGGGGGGGGGGGGTGGGAGGTGTGCAAAGTTTCTCCCACATCACTTTTCTGCTGGAAAAAATCATCACTGGTGACGAGACTTCTTATCATCAATACGAACCTACCATACAACTACAAAATGCAGAAATGAGAGCAAGAAGGACCGACGGTTTGAAGATATAACCGACATTCGAGCCGATGATATATGCGAGTTGAACAACATCCCAAAGAAGAATTTTTCTGACAGTTTTAGTTGGTTGTATTGACGTTCTGTCCGTTGTACCCAAGTGGGGAGAGACTGTGTACAACACCTGAAGCACTAAAACCACCATATTAACGTATCTCCTTAATAAAGACTCGAAATATGTTACATGGTGTAACACTAATTTATTGTAAGTCGACCTATAACGTAGTCACAGTAGTGTTGGAATTGTTTGATAGTTTGATAAACTGTCGTAACCTCGCTAATACGTGGTTTGTATGTGGTTTTGCGAGTACATCATTCAATGATTTTGTTTCTACGTTATGTAAATTACAGGCCTGACTACTCTGAATAACACAAATAAAATTTTCCGCATTTCATTTTTAAAATTGTTGCGTGAGATAGTAGACACTCGAGCTCTATCGCAGTTACCGAATGCAAAGATCTAGTGAAATAAGTGTTTTAACATCATGAAACATTCTATACCACATTGCAGTTATCGCACCATAATAATGTTTAACCTTTCAGAGCGGTATTCCATACTGCAGTCTGGCAACAGCGGTCACCAGTAGTGGAATTCCGCATCTGCTAACATTTCGATGCGCATTACTACGCAAATGCACGGCAGCTGCTACAACTTGATTAAAAGCGACTTTCAGCGCGAATCAGAATTGACATTCGTATCCGCCATGTACAAATAAACCGTTTCGCGGTCTGCTGCACAATGGAATCGTGCGTGCCACCGCCCATATTCCCCGCATAACTGAAGTTACAGCGCTCAGCAATGTTATTGTGACTGCCTGTTATTAGTTAGCGCTCGCAAGTGTTAATGAATGCGAAGAATATACGAAATGAATTCCTGAATCGCCTGTACAGAATAAAAACTTGGTGTAAACAAAATACACTAAAAGTGTTGAGTAATATACCACAGAGGTAATGGTAAGTAGCTTAATAAATTTAGAGTTGTCGAAGTGTGTTCAATAATTACGACATCTACGCCTATGTTCTGCAAACCAAGGTATAGAGCACAGCAGAAGGTATTAACCGTATCTTACACTACTGGTCATTAAAATTGCTACACCAAGAAGAAATGCAGATGATAAACGGGTATACATTGGACAAATATATTATACTAGAATGACATGTGATTACATTTTCACGCAATGTGGGTGCATAGATCCTCAAAAATCTGTACCCAGAACAACCACCTCTGGCCGTAACAACGGCCTTGATACGCCCGGGCATTGAGTCAAACAGAGCTTGGATGGCGTGTACAGGTACAGCTGCCCATGCAGCTTCAACACGATACCACAGTTCAACAAAGTAGTGACTGGCGCTTTGTGACGAGCCAGTTTGCTCGGCCAACATTGACCAGACGTTTTCAATTGGCGACAGATCTGGAGAATGTGCTGGCCAGGGCAGCAGTCGAGCATTTTCTGTATCCAGAAAGGCCCGTACAGGACCTGCAACATGCGGTCTTGCATTATCCTCCTGAAATGTAGGGTTTCGCAGCGATCGAATGAGGGGTAGAGCCACGGGTCGTAACACATCTGAAATGTAACGTCCACTGTTCAAAGTGCCGTCAATGCGAACAAAAGGTGACCGAGACGTGTAACCAATGGCACCCCATACCACCAAGCTGGGTGATACGCCAATATGGCGTGACGAATACATGCTTCCTATGTGCGTTCACCGCGATGTCGCCAAACGCGGATGCGACCATCACGATGCTGTAAACAGAACCTGGATTCATCCGAAAAAATAACGTTTGCCATTCGTCCTCCCAGGTTCGTCGCTGAGTACAGCATCGCAGGCGCTCCTGTCTGTGATGCAGCGTCAAGGGTAACAGCAGCCATGGTCTCCGAGCTGATACTCCATGCTGCTGCAAACGTCGTTGAACTGTTCGTGCATATGGTCTTGCAAACGTCCTCATCTGTTGACTCAGAGATCGAGACGTGGCTGCACGATCCATTACAGCCATGCGGATAAGATGCCTGTCATCTCGACTGCTAGTGATACGAGGCCATTGGGATCCAGCACGGCATTCCGTATTACCCTCCTGAACCCACCGATTCCATATTCTGCTAACAGTCATTGGATCTCGACCAGCGCGAGCAGCAATGTCGCGATACGATAAACCGCAGTCGCGATAGGCTACAATCCGACCTTTATCAAACTCGGAAACGTGATGGTACGCATTTCTCATCTACATCTACATCTACGTCCATACTCCGCAAGCCACCTGACGGTGTGTGGCGGAGGGTACCTTCAGTACCTCTATCGGTTCTCCCTTCTATTCCAGTCTCATATTGTTCGTGGAAAGAAGGATTGTCGGTATGCCTCTGTGTGGGCTCTAATCTCTCTGATTTTATCCTCATGGTCTCTTCGCGAGATATACGTAGGAGGGAGCAATATACTGCTTGACTCTTCGGTGAAGGTATGTTCTCGAAACTTTGACAAAAGCCCGTACCGAGCTACTGAGCGTCTCTCCTGCAGAGTCTTCCACTGGAGTTTATCTATCATCTCCGTAACGCTTTCGCGATTACTAAATGATCCTGTAACGAAGCGCGCTGCTCTCCGTTGGATCTTCTCTATGTCTTGTATCAACCCTATCTGGTACGGATCCCACACTGCTGAGCAGTATTCAAGCAGTGGGCGAACAAGCGTACTGTAACCTACTTCCTTTGTTTTCGGATTGCATTTCCTTAGGATTCTTCCAATGAATCTCAGTCTGGCATCTGCTTTACCGACAATCAACATTATATGATCATTCCATTTTAAATCACTCCTAATGCGTACTCCCAGATAATTTATGGTATTAACTGCTTCCAGTTGCTGACCTGCTATTTTGTAGCTAAATGATAAAGGATCTATCTTTCTGTGTATTCGCAGCACATTACACTTGTCTACATTGAGATTTAGTTGCCATTCCCTGCACCATGCGTCAATTCGCTGCAGACCCTCCTGCATTTCAGTACAATTTTCCATTGTTACAACCTCTCGATACACCACAGCATCATCTGCAAAAAGCCTCAGTGAACTTCCGATGTCATCCACCAGGTCACTTATGTATATTGTGAACAGCAACGGTCCCATGACACTCCCCTGCGGCACACCTGAAATTACTCTTACTTCGGAAGACTTCTCTCCATTGAGAATAACATGCTGCGTCCTGTTATCTAGGAACTCCTCAATCCAATCACACAGTTGGTCTGATAGTCCATATGCTCTTACTTTGTTCAATAAACGACTGTGGGGAACTGTATCGAACGCCTTGCGGAAGTCAAGAAACACGGCATCTACCTGTGAACCCGTGTCTATGGCCCTCTGAGTCTCGTGGACGAATAGCGCGAGCTGGGTTTCACATGACCGTCTTTTTCGAAACCCATGCTGATTCCTACAGAGTAGATTTCTAGTCTCCAGAAAAGTCATTATACTCGAACACAATACGTGTTCCAAAATTCTACAACTGATCGACGTTAGAGATATAGGTCTATAGTTCTGAACATCTGTTCGACGTCCCTTCTTGAAAACGGGGATGACCTGTGCCCTTTTCCAATCCTTTGGAACGCTACGCTCTTCTAGAGACCTACGGTACACCGCTGCAAGAAGGGGGGCAAGTTCCTTCGCGTACTCTGTGTAAAATTGAACTGGTATCCCATCAGGTCCAGAGGCCTTTCCTCTTTTGAGCGATTTTAATTGTTTCTCTATCCCTCTGTCGTCTATTTCGATATCTACCATTTTGTCATCTGTGCGACAATCTAGAGAAGGAACTACAGTGCAATCTTCCTCTGTGAAACAACTTTGGAAAAAGACATTTAGTATTTCGGCCTTTAGTCTGTCATCCTCTGTTTCATTACCATTTTGGTCACAGAGTGTCTGGACATTTTGTTTTGATCCACCTACCGCTTTGACATAAGACCAAAATTTCTTAGGATTTTCTGCCAAGTCAGTACATAGAACTTTACTTTCGAATTCATTGAACGCCTCTCGCATAGCTCTCTTCACACTACATTTCGCTTCGCGTAATTTTTGTTTGTCTGCAAGGCTTTGGCTATATTTATGTTTGCTGTGAAGTTCCCTTTGCTTCCGCAGCAGTTTTCTAACTCGGTTGTTGAACCACGGTGGCTCTTTTCCATCTCTTACGATCTTGCTTGGCACATACTCATCTAACGCATATTGTACGATGGTTTTGAACTTTGTCCACTGATCCTCAACACTATCAGTACTTGAGACAAAACTTTTGTGTTGAGCCAACAGGTAGTCTGAAATCTGCTTTTTGTCACTTTTTCTAAACAGAAAAATCTTCCTACCCTTTTTAATATTCCTATTTACGGCTGAAATCATCGATGCCGTAACCGCTTTATGATCGCTGATTCCCTGTTCTGCGTTAACTTTTTCAAATAGTTCGGGTCTGTTTGTCACCAGAAGGTCTAATATGTTATCGCCACGAGTCGGTTCTCTGTTTAACTGCTCAAGGTAGTTTTCAGATAAAGCACTTAAAAAAATTTCACTGGATTCTTTGTCCCTGCCACCCGTTATGAACGTCTGAGTCTCCCAGACTCACCCAGAACTATAACATGGTGGGGAAATCTACTCGAAATATTTTCCAAATTATCCTTCAGGTGCTCAGCCACAACAGCTGCTGAGCCAGGGGGCCTATAGAGACATCCAATTACCATGTCTGAGCCTGCTTTAACCGCGACCTTCACCCAAATCATTTCACATTTCGGATCTCCGTCAATTTCCTTCGATACTATTGCACTTCTTACCGCTATAAACACGCCTCCCCCTTCACTGTTCAGCCTGTCTCTGCGGTATACATTCCAATCTGAGTTTAGGATTTCGTTACTGTTTACGTCTGGTTTCAGCCAACTTTCTGTCCCTAGTACTATATGGGCGTTGTGATCGTTTATTAATGAGAGCAGTTCTGGGACCTTTCTATAGACGCTCCTGCAGTTTACTATTAGCACATTAATATTGTTATTCCCTGTTGCATTTTGCCTACTCCTATCTTGCCGCGTCTCAGGAGGCGTCTTGTCGGGCCTAGGGAGGGGATTCTCTAACCTAAAAAACCCCCATGTGCACTCCACACGTACTCCGCTACCCTTGTAGCCGCTTCCGGCGTGTAGTGCACGCCTGACCTATTCAGGGGGACCCTACATTTCTCCACCCGATAGCGGAGGTCGAGAAATTTGCACCCCAGATCTCCGCAGAATCGTCTGAGCCTCTGGTTTAAGCCTTCCACTCGGCTCCAAACCAGAGGACCGCGATCGGTTCTGGGAACGATACTACAAATAGTTAGCTCTGATTCCACCCCGCTAGCGAGGCTTTCCGCCTTCACCAATTCCGCCAACCGCCTGTACGAACTGAGGATGACCTCTGAACCCAGACGGCAGGAGTCATTGGTGCCGACATGAGCAACAATATGCAGTCGGGTGCACCCAGTGCTCTCTATCGCCTCCTTACACGAGGCATCACAACAACGTTTCACCAGGCAACGCCGGTCAACTGCTGTTTGTGTATGAGAAATCGGTTGGAAACTTTCCTCATGTCAGCACGTTGTAGGCGTCGCCACCTGCGCCAACCTTGTGTGAATACTCTGAAAAGCTAATCATTTGCATATCACAGCATCTTCTTCCTGTCGGTTAAGTTCCGCGTCTGTAGCACGTCATCTTCGTGGTGTAGCAATTTTAATGGCCAGTAGTGTAGATCGATTAAGCACTAGACCATGTGGTTATGTGACTTCTTATACAGCGTCGTTAGACATAGGCTGAAAAGCTAGTAATAGTGTTCCAGGCTAGGTAGTGCTCTTAAACACTTTTTATGAAAAAGTTCTGTACGTTGCGCCATTTACGAGTTAATTAGCGTTGAAGTTATCCATTAAGGCCCAGTTCAAGTGGTCGGCCAGAGACTACGTCGCCAAAGGTGTTCTTTGTTGGTTTCTTAAAACCCAACAAGGGAGCAATACACAAATGGAACACGGGACGGTAGTAAGGATCGAACCCAAGCCAAAGGCCGAGCAGTCTGGTGCACTATTATCTGCGCTAAGATAACAACTAACGCTAATTGCATCTGACTGACCGCTTAAATCTGCACCCGCGACGGCCTGATTTCAATTCTAATTAACTCGTAAACGGCGCAAAGAATCTAATTGCCTTCTTAACAGTTATTACTCAGAACGACCTACCATGCAACTCCGTTACAAGATTTTCTGACTGTTCCTGACCGCCCTGTATTTGGGAACAAGGCGATCAGTTCCAAACACAGTCGAATCGAAGTGAAGACGTGTTGAACTTACTTCAAGAATCTCAATGACTCGATGATCAAATTTTGAGTGCGCACTGGGCTGAAACTAGTCGAAGTGAAAAAGAAACGTTTACTCCATTAAGTACATGTATTTATGAAACCAAAAGGGCACCATTGTTCCAAGACAACGCCTCGTTCCCTGCAGATGACTGCGTCCACATCTTAGTTTTGGAATGAGGAATGGAGCAATTCTTTGCTTCCACTCTCGGTTTTGGGTTGGCGGCAGTGGACCTAGGTTTCATCTCCTGTAAGATTCTTGTGAGGGGGCCGTCACCTTATCATCTTCTGCTTCAAAGTGTACCCAATTTCTTCACAGATATTGACGTGTCGCTCACTCAACTCTGGAGCGAAAGTGAAATACCGTCACGTCCCTCCCCCTTCCAATCACTTCGCTAAGCCTAAGTACGTCATGAATCACGATATTCGCTGAGCAATAACAAATGTTCAGATTTGTGGCAGGCTGTTTTATGTATCGTCACACAGCGATTGTCCAGGACAGTGGCTTCAGCCCTGCAGTAGAATGTGGTGCCAGAGTGCAGTGTGCCTAGCCTGGGCGGGCAGCATCTGCGATACAAGTCACTCCATTGCTCGACTTCCTACTTCATTCCACTTAAGTGATAAACATTTCTCACCATACTGCACTTCCATTCAGCAGAAGAAAACTTCGTTGCTTTTGGATTAATAGCTCTCATACGGACAGGACTGATTTGGCACTAAATGACACTATGCGTACCATCAGCGGCACAATAAAATTCAAATTTAAGCGACCAACGCCGGGCTCCGTGCCAGCGAGGCAAGCGCCCTGAGTCGCACTGTTGTCGACGTCGTCGGCGGCGTCGTCGTCGTCGTACAGGCGCGCTGTTTGGGCTCTCGTTGTCGTGGCCCCTGCGCTCTCCTGTTTAGGCAACCCGTGGCGCTGCACTGTTAAGGGGCTCCGGAACGCCCTATACTTGCAATGTTAAAATAACGCTTATAAATTACATCTTTCCTCACAAAGTATTTGAGGTAGGAAGTTGAACTTTTTACAGATTATTTATTGGAATATGGGCTACAACATAACACAGGGATTTTACAAAATTTTTGTTCAGTTATTAAAGATGATTTTTTTTCAATTGTAATAAAAATTCACAACATTTTTTTGCAATTTTTCAATTGTATATTCAAAAATATACAGTTTTTTGGAAAAAGGCTGTTTTAAATTATGCAGAAGGTACTGTGTAACATTTACCGAAAGTTTGAAACAAATATGTTTGGAAGATCCTTAGAAAACATGTAATTAGTATGAGAAAATAAAAGTTTTGGGAATCGAGCGACAAAGATTGGATTAACTTTTTAGTGCATTCCAGGTCCATAGGATGGATTATCTTCATCCTCTGCAAACTCCTCCTCCAGTTTCCTCTTGTTCCTCCTCCTGTTTACTCTTGCTTGTATTTCTAGACTCTTTACAGCCCTGTCTGCAACCCGAAGGCTTTCCTTGTCTAAAGCAAGCATCGCTCGTACCATGTTAGAACCTATCTTCATTCCCATATTTCTAAATATCTTGCACCTTACAATGTTGCCATCACTGAAAGTCGCAACAGCATCATACACACCAAAGTGAAGTGTTTCTATTCCAACAAATACAGTCTTGGGGATTCTCGACCATATAACACTATTTACACTTTCATTGGGGTTTGGAGTTTTTCCGTGAATACACTTTTTCAACAGTTCAGGTGCTGCTAAGTCTCTGAAAATAGGTTTAGCCACAACACATACTTTATCTCACATCACTAAAATGTACCTGATGAACACGGACGTTAATAATAACACCATTTGACAGCAGTTTAACAGCGCCACAGTGGGTCACGCCCATGTAGAACACATTTCAAAAAAAATTTAAAAATAGTTGTAGTCTTCGGAATTGAATAAATTATATATCTATTAAAAGGTAATAGTCCGCTGATTCAGAAAACGCAAAAAAGTAGAAATTGAACTTTTCATGATTTTGAGCCTTTCCGGAGCCCCTTAAGTTGGTGGGCTATATGTCCACACATAACACATGCCTGCTACATGGCTCCCTTCTTGAGCCACATACTGCCACCGCAGACATGGCGTAAAAATTCCGTCCTTAGAGAATACTGCAAAATTAACAATAACGCTCGGCTTCCCATACGTAATGTTGTAGCTGACTTGTATAGTAGAAAACGGATATAAAGAAGAGCACTAGTCGTTGCTAAGAACCGTATAAATGTATAAACTCAAACTTTGACGTTCATAATGCCAGGAAATTACACTGAAAGGAACTCCGCCCACCACAGTGTCAAAGTTACACTAACACAGAGGAGCCTCCTGGTTTCAACGAATCACGCATAGTGTGGACGACATTAAACCGAAAACGCACTGACCAAGGTAGAAATTCTGACGCCCTCCACATGTGAGGAAATGCGCCATCTCCAAATTGTGACAGCGGAGCCGAAATGCAGGCTACCTAGCGGAAGATGGTCCAGATTGAGCGGACAGGGACTTTTCACCTAATTCCTTGCAACAACGAATGAGGCGTCTGTGTATATCTGATACTAGGATGTTAATTTGAAACTACGTTTTGTAAATAATTTATACTGTAGATGGGGGTAAGATTACATATTTTTGAATTTATTAAATATTTACAAAAACTTGCAGCAATGATAAATCGATTAGAAATGTAACACACAGTTTGACATTTTGGTAAAATGGCGTTAAAGTTCCATTGTCATGTCATTATTATTATTATTATAAAAGAAATAAGGGTTTTTCTAAAAACTAATTTTGCATGTTCTTACCATAGCCCATTCTACGTGATAAAGAGTGAGTATGCGGACCTTTTGCACCCAACAAACAAAAATGATTACAACTAAATATTCGAAAAAACAAAAAGGAACTTTTAAAAACTGTCACGTGAACATAATTATTCCAGAATTATTGGTTACAGCGTTTCGTACATTGCACTCTAATAAACTAAAATTAGTTGACTAACAGGGGCTACTGGGCTTGACGTAATTAATAAGAACAGTGAAATGAAGTAAAAATTACCCCAGAGAAACAATCTAAATGAACAGAGAAAAGCTTTTTTTTATTTTAATGCGACCTGCAATGACTTTCTCTCCTTTTTCATCTTTGCAATCTATGTCCTCGATTATTTGCTAGATGTGTTGCAATCTCTGTCCTCTTCTCCGGTCTTTACCTTCAAACAGCTTCCTCTAGTAAAATGTAAGTTATTCCATGGTGTCTTTACTACTCTCCTGTCCCTTCTTCTCCTCAACTTTTCCATAATTTCTTTTCCTCACCGATTCACCAGAGCACCTCATCAGTCCTTAATTTACCAGTCCACTTAATTTTCAACATTCGTCTGTAGCACCACATCGCAAATGCTTTGATTATCTTCTTTTCCGATTTTCCCTCCGTCCATGTTTCACCACCATACAATTCTGTGCTCCAAACGTCAACTTCTTCCTCAAAATAAGGTTTATGTTTCATACTAGTAGATTTCTCTTGGCCAGGAATTCCTTTTGGCCAGGTATAGTCTACTTTTTATATCCTCCTTGCTCCGTCTGTAATGGGTTATTTTCTTGCCAAGGTAGCAGAGTTCCTTAACTTCGTCTACTTCGTTATCACCAATTCCGATGTTAAGTTTCTCGCTGTTCTTATTTCTGTTACTTCTGGTTACTTTCGCCTTTCTTCAATTTCTTCTCAGCCCACACTCTGTCCTCTTTAGACTGTACATTCCATTCAGCAAATCCTGTAACTTCACTTTCACCGAAGATAGCGATGTTATCAGCGAATCTTATCATTTCAATCATTTCACGTTGAATTTTAATTCCACTTTTGAATTTGTCTTTTCCGTCAGAGTAGCGGTGAAAGACTACATCCTTTTCTTACACCCTTCTCAATCTAAGAACTTCATTCCTCCTCTTCCTCTTTAATTCCACTTTTGAATCTTTGTTTTCCGTCAGAGTAGGGGGTGAAAGACTACATCCTTTTCTTACACCCTTCTTAATCCAAGAACTTCGCTCTTCGTCTTGCACTCTTATTCAATTTTAATTCCAATTTCGAATCTTTCTTTTCCGTCAGAGCAGGGATGAAAGACTACATCCTCTTCTTACACCCTTCTTAATCCAAGAACTTCATACTTTGTATTCCACTCTTATTGTTCCCTCTTGGCTCTTGTACGTATTGTATATTACCCGATTTTACATATAGATTACTCCTAATTTTCTCAGAATTTCGAACATCTTGTACCATTTGACATTGTCGAACGCTTCTTCCAGGTCGACAAATCCTATGAACATGTCTTGATTTTTCTTTAGTCTTGCTTCCTTTATCAACGACAACGTCAGAATTGCGTCTTTGGTGCCCTTACCTTCCCTAAAGCCAAACTGATCGTCATCTAGCGCATCCTCAATTTTCTTATCCATTTCTGTGTATATTTTTCTTGTTGAGCTGATGAGCTTATTGTGCGATAATTCTCGTACTTGTCACCTCGCGCAGTCTTCGGAATTGTGTGAATGATATTTTTTCGAAAGTCAGATGGTATCTCGCCAGTCTTATACTTTCTACACACCAACTTGAAAAGTCCTTTTTTTGCCACTTCGTGAGACGCCCTGCTAATTCTCAGGAAAGGAAAGGTAGTTTAAATTGTGGAAAGAGGCAAATATGAGCGGCTGTCAGTTACACTCGAACATACAACTTCATTGATTTGACCAAAGATCACAAGAGCCAAGAAAATTTTTAAAAAAACACAGCATTAATTTACCGGCTGAATGCGCCATACAATCTCATGCCTTAAGGGCAAACCACTTCAATTTAAAATCGACTGAAAGCCAATAACTTAAGACTCAAATCAAAATCAGAAATTTAAAAGGAAATAGACCCTATCTTAAATCAGTTCTTTCAATTAGTCTGAAGGCCCAAACAATCTCACACCTTAAGAGCAAAACAACTTAAATTTAAAAATCGGCTTTAGACCCATTACTTAAGACTCAAACCAAAATAAATTTTTAAAAGGCCAAGGCCTTACCTCAAAACAGTTCTTTAAATTAGGCTGAAGGCCCTAACAATCTTAGGCCTTAAGGGAATTCAAACAATAACGCTCGCTTAGGTGAGACAGGCAGTCGGCCGAACCATTGTCGATCCGACGACAACCCAACCGACAGACAGTCTACGGACCCACCGACAAGATAACTTCCGCTTCACCCGACCAGCACACAACAAGGAGTTCAATGGAACAACGTAAAAGGTATTGGTGCCCATAACCAATTATACATTGAGCTGTCAAACTACACTCCTGGAAATGGAAAAAAGAACACATTGACACCGGTGTGTCAGACCCACCATACTTGCTCCGGACACTGCGAGAGGGCTGTACAAGCAATGATCACACGCACGGCACAGCGGACACACCAGGAACCGCGGTGTTGGCCGTCGAATGGCGCTAGCTGCGCAGCATTTGTGCACCGCCGCCGTCAGTGTCAGCCAGTTTGCCGTGGCATACGGAGCTCCATCGCAGTCTTTAACACTGGTAGCATGCCGCGACAGCGTGGACGTGAACCGTATGTGCAGTTGACGGACTTTGAGCGAGGGCGTATAGTGGGCATGCGGGAGGCCGGGTGGACGTACCGCCGAATTGATCAACACGTGGGGCGTGAGGTCTCCACAGTACATCGATGTTGTCGCCAGTGGTCGACGGAAGGTGCACGTGCCTGTCGACCTGGGACCGGACCGCAGCGACGCACATCCAAACCGTCATCGAACCCATCGTTCTACCATTCCTAGACCGGCAAGGGAACTTGCTGTTCCAACAGGACAATGCACGTCCGCATGTATCCCGTGCCACCCAACGTGCTCTAGAAGGTGTAAGTGAACTACCCTGGCCAACAAGATCTCCGGATCTGTCCCCCATTGAGCATGTTTGGCACTGGATGAAGCGTCGTCTCACGCGGTCTGCACGTCCAGCACGAACGCTGGTCCAACTGAGGCGCCAGGTGGAAATGGAATGGCAAGCCGTTCCACAGGACTACATCCAGCATCTCTACGATCGTCTCCATGGGAGAATAGCAGCCTGCATTGCTGCGAAAGGTGGATATACACTGTACCAGTGCCGACATTGTGCATGCTCTGTTGCCTGTGTCTATGTGCCTGTGGTTCTGTCAGTGTGATCATGTGATGTATCTGACCCCAGGAATGTGTCAATAAAGTTTCCCCTTCCTGGGACAATGAATTCACGGTGTTCTTATTTCAATTTCCAGGAGTGTATATACCAAGCTGGACAGCGACAACAAGATGAGGAAAATACAGTGCCTGAATTTACGTCAACGGCCAGGGCAGGTAACCGGAACGTTAACGGCCACAAGGCAGAAGATTCCGCTGAAGCACTTCAATTCAAAATAACCAAGTACAGTTAAACTTCACCGGAGGGTGGCTAAAATTTGCCAACTTGAAAACACACGTTGTTGCTCGCGGGATGTCTCAACAGCCGACAACGAAATCTAAACGACACAATGTGAGCAGTCGTGCGTGACTTGCTGGTAGATTAAGTCAAAACTCAACTTTCGTGTCCAGGGTCGGTGAGCCACGGACCTCGTAGCAATGGGAACAGCACCACACACTCGGACCGCGCGTTGACGCAGCCAGCGGCCTCAGCCAAACTACGCGCCGCGGAGATTTCCTCGCTGCTCCACGCCCACAGACCAACTGGTCGCACACAGCACAGCCAGAAAGTAACAAGCCAAAGATAGTACAAGGTGCGAATACCGATACACACCGCTGCTGCCACTCGCGGAGAGAGAGGATAACAGCATGAACGGTAACCGCGGGAGACTAAACACAGAATAGCAATCAAGGTTTAATACAACGCATAGCATGAGCCAGCCACGGCTCAACTTCGGCCCATGATTTTAAAAATTCTAATGGAGAGCTGCATCAAACCAGTCTCAGGACTGAAGACCACAACAACAACAACAATGGAATTTTATCCATCCCTTCTTCCTTATTTGATCGTAAGTCCTCCAAAGCTCTCTTAAATTCTGATTCTAATATTGGGTCCCCAATTTCTTCTAAATCGACTCCTGTTTCTTCTTCTATCACATCAGATCTTCCCCCTCACAGAGGCCCTCAATGTAGGCTTTCCACCTAGCCGCTCTTTCCTATGCATTTAACAGTGGAGTTCCCATTGCATTCTTAATGTTAACACCTTTGCTTCTTATTTCAACCAAGATTGTTTTGACTTTTCTATATTTTGAGTCAGTCCTTGCGACAATCATTTGTTTTTCGGCTTCTTCACATTTTTCATGCAGCCATTTTGTCTTAGCTTCCCTGCGCTTCCTATTTATTTCATTCCTCTGCGATCTGTACTTCTGTATTCCTGAATTTCCTTTAACACTTTTGAACCTCTTTCGTCGATCAACTGAAGTATTTCTTCTGTTAACCCATGTTTCTTCGCTGTTGCCTTCTTTGTACTTACGTTTTTCTTTCCATCTTCGGAAGAGAATCGTTCAACGTGACAGAAGTGCAGCCCTTCCGGAAGTTGCTGCAGATTTCAGTGTTGGGTCACCAACAAGTGTCAGCGAGCGAACCATTCAAAGAAACATCATCAATATGGGCTTTCGGAGAAGAAGGACCACTTGTGTATCCTAGATGATTACACGGTACGCAGCTTTACGCCTCGCCTCGGCCCGTCAACAACGACATTGGACTGGAAACATGATACCTGGTCAAACGAGTCTCGTTTCAAATTGTATCGAACGGGTGAACGTGTACAGGTATGGAGACAACCTCATCAATTCATGGACCCTGCATGTCAGCAGGAGAGTGTTCAAGCTGATGGAGGCTCTGTAATGGTGTGGAGCGTGTGCAGATGGTGATATGGTAACCCTGATACGTCTAGATACGACTCTGACAGGTGACATGAACGTAAGCATCATGTCTGATCACCTGCATGCGTACATGTCCATTGTGCATCGCACGGATTTGGGCAATTCCAGTACGACAATGCAACACCCCAGAATTGCTTCAGAATGACTCCACCAACACTCTTCCGAGTTTAAACATTCCCAATGCCCACTACACTCGCCAGACATGAACATTATTGGGATGTCTTGCAAGGTGCTGTTCAGAAGAGATCTCCACCCCCTCGTACTGTTACAGATTTATAGACAGCCCTGCATGATTCATGGTGTCAGTTCCCTCCAGCACTACTTCAGACCAAACAATACTATCGGAGGATCATCCGCAACTGAGCATTATATCAGAGATTGAAAATACCGCTACAATTGTAAGGTTGTTTTATTTAACACAACGGACTCCATGCTCAACGCTCGTTTGTAGCAACCTGCGCCTTGTACTCGTCCAGCGCGGCTCTCAGGGTCCCAGCACCAAGTTACAACACCTGAAGATGGGCGAAGAAAAGCCCGAAAACGGTCGTGGGTTAAATAAAACAACCTTACAGTTGTAGTGGTACTTCAACCTCTGATACTACTTCAGACATTAGTTGAGTCCATGCCACGTCGTGTTGCGGCACTTCTGCGTGCTCGCAGGGACGCGACACGATATTAGGCTGGTGCACCAGTTTCTTTGACTCTTCAGTGATATCGATAGTAGGTCGGTGGTCATAATTTTCTGGCTGATCAGTGTATGTATCACGATGTAGTGCCTGCACTGCTCAGAAAATGTACGTCAGAACGCTGTTCTTCGTGATGCCCATCGAAGTGTGGCAGCCGTTGTACACTGTTATTGTGGCAGCGTTTCGCTTTCCTGAAGTATGCTGCCCCCTGTTGGGTGTTCTTTAAAGCACTGGTAACTGTACTGCCGGACCGAGAGTCGAACTCGGGACCTTTGCCCTCGGAAGGCAAAGGCCCCGAGTTCGAGTCTCGGTCCGGCACACAGTTTTAATCTGCCAGGAAGTTTCATATCAGCGCACACTTCGTTGCAGAGTGAAAATCTCATTCTGGAAGTTGAAGGTTTATCACGCTTTTAATGTTTTCATTTGACCTCCCCTTATATATTACCCTTACTTCCTATCAGGTTATACCTGTTTGTATCTAAGCTTTAAGTCGCTAAACAACAGAGAATGGAACCAGTGCATTAGGACATCTGTAGGGAAGACGAGCTTTTAAATCGGAGACTTCTGTAAATTTGTGCTCACCTACGAAAGAGGTAGTGTTCAGATCGACGAATACTGCTCGAGTATTTGGGACACCACAGGTCGGATTAATAGAGGACACTGAAACAGTTCGTAGGTGTAGTGCTAGATTTGTTCCCAGTTGGTTCGATTAGTTCGAGAGAATTACGGAAACGCTTCGTAAAACGCGAAACGCTACCGAGGATGTTCAGAGAACCAGTATTTGTGAAAGATATTTATCTGACTTGAGGACCATACAGACCAAATAAGAGCGATCAGGGCTTGCATACACAGATATACAAGCAATAAACTTCCCCACGTTCCATTTATGAAGAAAGAGAGTGGCTGTCAACACTGAAAAGTAGCCTCTCCCGTGTACTATACGGCAGCTTGCGGAGTATGTCTGTTAGATGTAGAAGTAATTTCGATGAAAAGACTGGGTTTTTCAGAGATTGCTCATTAATCGTTATGCAGTATTAAAACGATAAACTCCGAAACGCTGTAACAGCAGAGCAGCTGCTATTTCTCCCTCTTACAGTTAGCTAACACGACCTTTAACGCAACAGCAGCACTTTCCGCGGTGGAAACGAGAGTGCGCCATCAACACGGTGGGTCGGGGAGGGGGTGGGGGGAGAGACGGGGAAGCACTCACAAGAGCCCTGCTGCCGTCGGTCGCTATCGAATTCAAATTGGCGGGCTCAGAGTTCGCTCAGGTGTACAGGAAAAGAGCCAACGATGCAATGAGAGGTAGAAAAACGAATCAACTAGAAATACAAATTTAGTAATTAACAAACCTTATTAAGCTGCACTGCCTTTCTGAAGAATGATTTCAGGAAAAGGAAATTTTCACAACTCTTTAAAGGAGAACAACAAATTACTAATGAAGTCCCTGTATCAGGCAGAATCCAGTGATATTTCTGTCAATAATAAGTCTGCCTTGGAGCATAATTTGTTCAGAACAAAAACAAACGGAGTACACTTTCGTTCTATACATTTTTCGTGCTATTCCAATGTAGGCAGCACACAAAGCAATCGGGTACGTACACACTCTACATACACAATTTACGTACATAGTCGGCTCACTGGTAACAGTGAACTCGTTGTTGCATTCGATAATAACAGAAACCCAAAACCAACCGAACAAAAATTTTTCCTTTCAAACATTAACTCTAAATTCCTCTCTCAGAATCCCACTACGCTAGGCACCCTGTTTCCAAAATATTTGTAATGAACCATTTGACAGTCCCTCGTTGAAAGGTGGTAGAGTGTTGTCAGTATGAATTAGTTGTCCTCCCAACCTAACGCTGAGGGTCAGATCGGGGAACGATAGAGTGAGGATTCTGTCGATGTGGGTGCCAGCAGTAAGACAAGTTTGAAAAAAAAAAAAAAACCTCTGTTGATTCACCGAGCTACCGAGCTAGAGCAGACACAGATGCTTGTCCTGTAGATGCTGCGTGGCCTCGACCCATGGCTTCTACGAACTGCGTGTAGCACAGCCAGTGGTGCCTGAAGGACTCGTACAGAGAACACCTGACACCTGCATGGTTTCCTTGTCGTCGGGGCGATTCCTTGGTGGTGGCCCGGCAGGTTCACAGAATTCTAGGTACAGCCGGAGGCACCGAACCTCAAATCCTGGGGAGCGTGGTCGATGGCTCGTTGTCAGAGGTTGTCTGACTCGCTAGACAAGCCTCCTGAGCTCTGTCAGACTCTTCGCTGCTGGTGTGTGATGATGATGATGATGTTTGGTTTGTGGGGCGCTCAACTGCGTGGTTATCAGCGCCCGTACAATTATCCAATCTTTGCTCAGTCCAATTTCGCAACTTTCCTGGATAATGATGAAATGATGAGGACAACACAAACACCCAGTCATCTCGAGGCAGCTGAAAATCCCTGACCCCGCCGGGAATCGAACCCGGGACAACGTGCTCGGGAAGCGAGAACGCTACCGCGAGACCACGAGCGGCGGACTCGCTGCTGGTTGTCATCCAGCCGGCTTACTTACAGTATTCCCGCGCCAAGTTGTTTCCTGTTTAGTGGTGAGGAAACGAATTGGAGTTTGACGCACTGGTGTGCCAGTGCATAGTTACAAGAGTCTTGCCCCATGCTATTGTGACCCCAGAGTTTGTCCTAAGGTCGGGTGTATCGTCAGCTGTGTTCCTTCGTGGACGGTATGTCGATCATAGTGCCTTGGCGTTTCCCTGTGTCTCGGTACATAAACCGCACAGCGACAAAATGAAAGACTTTTACATAGTACGTCACCAACCAACAGACTTGTTACCCGTTGCGTGGTTACTTTCACCATTGATCGTGACCGGGCCAAATATCTCACGAAATAAGCTTCAAACGAAAAAACTACAAAGAACGAAACTTCTCTAGCTTGAAGGGGGAACCCAGATGGCGCTATGGTTGGCCCGCTACATAGCGCTGCCACGGGTCAAACGGATATCAACTGCGTTTTTTTTTTTTTATAGGAACCCCCATTACTATTACATATTCGTGTAGTACGTAAAGAAATATGAATGTTTTCGTTGGACCACTTTTTTCGCTTTGTGATAGATGGCGCTGTAATAGTCACAAACATATAGCTCACAATTTTAGACGAACGGTTGGTAACAGGTAGGTTTTTGAAATTAAAATACAGAACGTAGGTACGTTTGAACATTTTATTTCGGTTGTTCCAATGTGATAGATGTACCTTTGTGAACTTATCACTTCTGAGGACGCATGCTGTTACAGCGTGATTACCTGTATATACCACATTAATGCAATAAACGCTCAATATGATGTCTGTCAACCTCAATGAATTTGGCAACACGTGTAACGACATTCCTCTCAACAGCCCGTGGTTCGCTTTCCGTAATGTTCGTACATGTATTGACAATGCGCTGACGCATGTTGTCAGGCGTTGTCGGTGGATCGCGATAACAAATGTCCTTCAACTTTCCCCACAGAAAGAAATAGGGGGCGTCAGATCCGGTGAACGTGCGAGCCATGGTATGGTGCTTCGACGACAAATCCAGCTGTCATAAAATATGCTATTCAATACCGCTTCAACCACCACGCGAGCTATGTGCCCGACATCCATCATGTTGGAAGTACATCGCCATTCTGTCATGCAGTGAAACATCTTGTAATAACATCGGTAGAACGTTACGTAGGAATTCGGCATTCATTGCACCATTTGTAAGTAGGCTGTTTAGGTTTTTATATTGGTAACGCCACGTAGCGCTCTGTATGGAAATCACTGTGCTGTGTGCAGTCTGTGGCAGGTTTGCATTGTTGGATTTCGCCATTGTAAGTGTTGGGCAGTTGGCTGTTAACAGCGCGTAGCGTTGTGCATTTGGAGGTGAGCCGCCAGCAGTGGTGGATGTGGGGAGAGAAATGGCGGAGTTTTGAGAGCGGATGATCTGGACGTGTGTCCATCAGAGACAGTAATTTTGTAAGACTGGATGTCATGAACTAATAAATATATATTATGAGTTTTGACCACTATTAATGTAAATACATTGTTTCTTCTCTATCAAAATCTTTCATTTGCTAACTATGCGTATCAGTAGTTAGTGCCTTCAGTAGTTAGAACCTTTTATTCAGCTGGCAGTATTGGCGCACGCTGTATTGCAGTAGTTCGAGCAACGAAGATTTTTGTGAGGTAATTGATTCATGAAAGGTATAGGTTATTGTTAGCCAGGGCCATTCTTTTGTAGGGATTATTGAAAGTCAGATTGCGTTGCGCTAAAAATATTGTCTGTCAGTTTAGTGATGATCAGAATAAGTAAAGAGAGAAATGTCTGAGTACGTTCAGTTCTGCTCAGCTGTTTAAAAATTAAATAACGTACGGGGTTTACCAGCACAGTAATTCAATAATTTTTCTAAGGGGACGTTTCAAATTTAGATTGCCATCGATAAAATGGGGGCCAATTATCCTTCTTCCCATAATGCCGCACCATACATTAACCCGCCAAGGTCGCTGAGGTTCCACTTGTCGCAGCCATCGTGAATTTTCTGTTGCCCAATAGTGCATATTATGCTGGTTTACGTTACCGCTGTTAGTGAATGACGCTTCGTCGCTAAATAGAACGCGTACAAAAAATCTGTCATTGTCCCGTAATTTCTCTTGTGCTTAGTGGCAGAACTGTTCACGACGTTCGAAGTCATCGCCATGCAATTCCTCGTACATAGAAATATGGTACGGGTGCAATCGATGTTGATGTAGCATTCTCAACACCGACGTTTTTGAGATTTCCGATTCTCGCGCAATTTGTGTGCCACTGGTATGCGGATTAGTCGCGAGCGCAATTAAAACACCGACTTGAGCATCATCATTTGTTGCAGGTCGTAGTTGACGTTTCACATGTGGCTGAACACTTCCTGTTTCCTTAAATAACTATTCTGCGAACGGTCCGGACACTTGGATGATGTCGTCCAGGATACCGAGCAGCATACGTAGCACACGCCCGTTGGGCATGTTAATTACAATAGCCATACATCAACACGATATCGACCATTTCCGCAATTGGTAAATGCTCCATTTTAACACGGGTGACGTATCACGAAGCAGATACCGTCCACACTGGGGGAATGTTACGTGATACCACGTACTTATACACTTGTGACTATTACAGCGCCATCTATCACAAAGCGAAAAAAGTGGTCCAACTAAAACATTCATATTTCTTTACGTACTACACGAATATGTAATAAAAAATGGGGGTTGCTATTTTTAAAAAACGCAGTTTATATCCGTTTGACCTATGGCAGCACCACCGAGGGAGGTGGCGCAGTGGTTAGACACTGAACTCGCATGCGGGAGGACGACGGTTCAATCCCGCGTCCGGCCATCCTGATTCAGGTTTTCCGTGATTTCCCTAAATCGCTCCAGGCAAATGCCGGGATGGTTCCTTTCAAAGGTCACGGCCAACTTCTTTTCCTAGTCCGATGAGACCGATGACCTCCCTATCTGGTCTCCTTTCCTAAACAACCCAACCCAACCTATGGCAGCGTCATCTAGCGGGCCAACCATAGCGCCCTTACAAGCTAGACGACTTTCGTTCTTTGTAGTTTTTTCGTTTGATGCTTATTTCGTGGGATATTTGGCCTGGTCACTATCAATGGACCACCCTGTATATACGCAGCACTGGAAGGTATACTCATATTACAGCAGTTCAGTATCACACGATCATTTAGCCGTGCGTATTACCAAGCCACTTCCAGGACCCGTTGAGGGGTGGCGGACCCTGCTGGGCAGCGTGGATGTGGTTTTCAGGCGGTTTCCCATATACGACTTGTTGAATACCGGGCTAGTTCCGACATTTCGCCTCGGTTATTCGATTCGGAAGCATTTCGGAAACGTTCTTACTCTTTCACGAAGGAGAATACTAGATGCAGACACAAATTCCGTCTTGGGGGGAGGGGGGAAGGGCATTCGGCCACCTCGTACCACAAGCACTGACAAAGTCACGCTAACTATGCCGACCCCGTGAAGATCGGGGATAAGACCAATGAAAAGAAAACTCCATTTTATCGCCAAGTAGCTAACGATAACTGTGATGATGTGGGTCCATCATTTGCTCGCATACATGTAACAATATGGCGTCCAAATGGATGGCGTGCAGACACTAGCAGTAAATGCAGCCTGTGTGCCTCTCCTTTTTCGCTGCCATGTATTGAGTGCGATGCCCAGACGGATACTGTGCAATTACAGGCAATGAGAGCGGGCTCTCGGTGTGTCATCTTCTCCCTGCCGTGTTTGAAGTACGACGCGCCAATTCATGCTGTGCTCGTCACATTCGAAAGGATGTCAAAGCGATGTGAATGATGCATGTTTTGCAGCTGTGATTGCAAGAGGACAAACGAGGACAAATAGCCGACACGCCAATGATTCCCCGAATGAAGTCATTGTCTGTCTGTTGTGGTACACCAAGCACCTCTACTGGTAGAGGCTATTTGTATGTTTTCCTCTTTATTGCTGTGTGCTGGTAAAGCAGTGTGACACGTCCCTAGAGTGGGGGTTAACAGTGTTTAAGTGACGTCGTGTGACAGTCATTGTGTCGTTCAGTTTTGACTGATGGTGCTTGGAAAGCACTGTGCTTCATTAACGTAATTGTTAAACTACATATGTTACTTAAATTGTATCTAGCACAAGTGTGGGATCTGTTGACGATTACGAAATTCTTCCTCGATCATCCTCCATTTTTAATTAATATTAAGCTTGCTTCACTTTTGCCCATTACATACATCTTTAAGTGTGGTAAGTAATGGATGTAAGCTATGGAACGATTCCCTATTTCTTTCTTTTAAAATGTTTTGAACGCTGGATGTGCCGATAGTGAATTACGTTAGTCGTCTCATATGAATGCACCAGCTGTACACCCAAGTTTAATATGATGGCCTTCACGTGATACTGTCCCACTGTATTACGGCTTAGCGTGCTTGTTACACCAGGGCTATTTTAAGAGTTTAAGATCTGTGAAATAATGTGACATGTATCTTTTCATGTACGTTCAATATGTGTATCGAAGCAGTTTAAAAAGGAAATGTTGTGGACAACTAAGTTGTAAACGTTTTTGTGACCGGAAAAATCAAAGATTGATTAACTTATTGGCCTTTCATCTTCCGTAATGCGATGATACTATGGTTATTAATAAATGAAAAATTGGGATTATGTCCATTAAGATCACCAGCACCTTACACTCCCCACCACCCATGCTCCTCCAGTATCAAAAAGTACAACAAAGCAAAAATTCAATCCTCAACCGCAACAAACATCGATTGGGACAGAGTATCGTAATATTTGCAGTCTGTTATTACCGTACGTTGTGAACCTCGGAGCTAGTCCAGAATTATGGTATTCGTTACGTGTCTCCAATGGCAAACTGTTCAGCTCCTACCTTAGGCACACTGATCGTCATTGTGATGGACTCATCTTCATTGTCTATCTTCTAAAACTCTCACTGTATGAATTGTACGTTCGTGTCCTATGTAGCCTACTGCGATATTCTCTCCTGTACCAACCTCTTCATTTGAGAGTAGTACTTACACGCAACGTTCTCAGTTATTTGATACATATTTTAATCTCTACCTTACACTAAAATTATTGCACTCTTCAGCTACCTCAGGTACTATGGAAGTTGAGAAGTTGCAACTTAACACTTGCACTGTCACCGTGTACAGTATTTTATTAGTCCTTCTCTTCCCTCGTCAAATCTATGGATAACTACATTTCTTATTTTACACATCTTGGACATAGTAACAGTCAGAACTGTAGAAGTATAAGTATAATGGGATTTATACGGCCAACCAGATGCACGTCAAAAGTTTATTCAAACCTTTACCTAGGTTTCGACAGATATAAACCTAAGTAAAGGTTTGAAAAAACTTCTGACGTGCAAGTAGTTGATTGTATAACTCCCATGATATCAATTTCTTATTCTGCTTAATTTTTATCATCCTTTTGTGATACCATAAATGAAACGTTCAGATTCTACACCTTTTCTGGTTTTTTCAGATCTCATGAAACGCCTGCACACAGTGCCATGCACCAGATGTACAGTCTCAGAAACTTCTTTCTCAGATTAAGGTCTGTCTTTGTTATTATTTCTTTGGCGGAGTATGCTCATTTTTCCCGTTGAAAATTTGCTTCCTATGCCATCCTTGGACCATTCGTGATTTGTTATTTCGCCTACAAGACGGATAATTCCTTCATCTAGTCTACTACGTTAGCTTCACGTCAATGTTTGTTGTAAATATAATTTCAGATTTTCCTCGATACCTTCGCCGGAAATCAAACACATCGTGTGCACAGAAGACTATTCATTGCCTTCAAAATGCTCTGTAATTATTTCTTACTTTCACAGATAATATTAATATATAGATATAAAGTGATATCACAGTTACTAATATTTATACACCTATTTGTCAACTGTCTTTATCTTCAATATCGCTAAGGCATATTTTCTCCTTATACATGATGACTCCGCATCTGGTTACATGGTTTCAGCGGTGATGGAGAACGGTAATTGTGTCGATCTGAGGAAAGTGACCCTGCTTCGGAAACGACCGAATGGTCATTTGTAAGCGAAAATCGTTCTAATGCCTCTAACAGTACCAGTTGTGTTATTGTTAAGATTGTAGGGTACGAAAGTTTCAGAGGTGGTATTACGGAGCAAAACAAGGAAAACAGTCCAGTAAACATGGGCTCTGACTTGCAAACCTAAATAGCTATTAGCACTTGTTAATCTTCGATGCTGTGAAAACACCTCTTCTACTGAACAAGTGCCCATACCTCTTAAGTTATGTATTTTACAGCCCATATTTACTCGGCTGTTGTTTGTTTTGTCCCATACTACCTCCCAGAAATATATGGAAACCAAAGAGCTTGCAGCAGAAGAGATGTTTTACAGTACTGAATATGAGCAAGTGTATTCACCGTTTTCCATCATCCTTGAATGTTTGAAACATCATCACGGAATCACTCTGTACGGGGTGCTACAGAATGTCTCAAAAATCTGGATGTTTGTGGAGGATGAAATTCGGAACGTTTTGAAAGAAGGAACGTATAACCGGAAATATTAAATGAAATTTATACAGCAGTACGACGTGTTTCGCCTCCTATCACTTGACCAGCTACCATTCCATCCACTGACGTCATGCTATTGCTGAGGATGGAAGTCTGTAAACATACAACTACAGCAATCTACCTGAGCCTGTGTACAGGAAATTGTTTACTCACTGCTTGCCTCCTTCAATTCACCCCTTACATCCTGCTTTTCGTGCATTCAGCACTCTAGATTTCTGACTTTATGATGCGTAATCACACATGCGGTGAACTTGCGGATACGCATTTGTCTTATTGTGAAGCTCGCGGGAATGCCAGTACAGTTGGGCAGTTGCACGCAGGAAGGCACTCAAACAGCGACTTCCTATTGTCCTATTTTTCACCAACTTTGAGGGAGAAAGTAACTGTTTCAGCTGATACTTATCTGGAACGCGAACCCATGAATTTGAAGAAGTTGTGGAACGTATAGCTGTCAATCCAAGAACAAGTACATGTGCTGTTGACAACACTGTGCACAACGTGGGCTCCTGGCATGTTCTGTAGGGTTCGCACCGATGTTATTCCTTGATAAATCAGTTCAAACTAAGGAACAGCCTGATTTTCAACCACAACAACAATACAGTGTTTCCTTCGAAAATGAGCTCTTGTTCCTAATTTTCCGGACCTCGTGCTGTTTACTAATGAGTCAACAGTTACAAGGTAGGGCATTTTTAGCTCCCTCAATAAGGCTGTTGAAAATCCACGCACTACCCATACGAGAATTCACCAGATAAGAATCTCATAAAACAATTTCTTGGGGATCACTTTATTGGAGCACATATCGTAGTATCGTTTAGACTGTGTATCGTATTTGAACTTGCCTTGCCTGAACAGCCATTTGATGTTCCCTTGCAACTGCGCGCTAGTTTACGGTTTCATATGACGGCGCTCCAGCGCACTTTGATCGTTGGTCCAGTGCATATCTCATCGACAACTTCAGGCAGAGAGTAATTGGAAGGGGATGTGCAGTCCCTTGGCCTTCCTGCACCGCTGACTTCACTCCTCTTGATTTAAGCCTTTGGCGTTATGTAAAGTCGTAATGTGCGCGACACCAGTAGCAACAGCACCTGAGCGTACTGCGCAGATCTTTACGGCGCTTGATACCATCAGAGGGGAGTTAAATCTTGCAGGGAATCAGAAAAAACAGTGTTCGTCGCTGCACATTGTGTAACGTAGTTGCTGGTCTTCACATTACACATTTACTAAAAAGTAGTGAAGCCACAGATTCAGTTTACAACATTTGATTAACTCTACTCTTCTGTCAACAACAAAAATTCAAATTACAGTATTCTATTCTGGTGTTTCATCTAGCCTACCGAATGCGTAGAAAGTGTACAGTTTCACAATTATGGTTATAGCTTTCTTTTTTAAAATGTTCCAGATATCACCCTCTACTATCTCCCAAATTTTCAAAACCTCAGTCTGTAAGACCCTGCGTATTTTCATCCTTTCTTTGTAAAGGTGAATTATTCTAGCCTTAAAACATTAACGTCACTTATTTACTTTTCCATTTGTGTTCAGTATCTGAAAAGATTCTGTTTCACGCATGAGAGCATAATACATCACAGACATTCATGTACTTGGCGGTGCTATATCTAATCTACATCTACATCTACACTTTGAAAAACTACTGTAAAGTGTATGAGAGAGGGTACATCGACTGTACCAAAAATTAGGGATCGCGGGAAGAATAATTACGTAAATGCCTCTGTGCTTGATGTAATTAATCTGGTCTGTGCTTTCCGCATGGGAGCAATACATAGATGGGTGTAATATATTCCCAGATTCATCACTTAAAATTAGCTCTAGAAACATTCTAAGTAGGTTTTTCACCTGATAGTTTGCATCTGTCTGCAAGCGACTACCAGTTCTGTATCCCCGTCACACACTCCCGTTTGTCAACCAGACCTGCGATCATTCGTGCTGCTCTTCTTTGTACCCGTGCAACACCCCTGTTAGGTCTAGATGGTACAGTTCCCACGAAACTGAGCAATGTTCTGAGATGTGTCTCACGAGTGTTTTGCACGCGGTCTCCTCAGTAGACTGATTGTCTGTCTGAAGCCATCATACAACTGTCTCAGGAGTTGGCAGTGAGAATGTTACACCAGCAGTTGTCAAATACTTGATATTCAAAGCACAACACGTTTCGGATCTATATTATCCCATTATCAAATTCTATAAAACAAGGGCCGGCCGGGATGGCCGAGTGGTTCTGGGCGCTACAGTCTGGAACCGCGCTACCGCTACGGTCGCAGGTTCGAATCCTGCCTCGGACATGGATGTATATGATGTCCTTAGGTTAGTTAGGTTTAAGTAGTTCTAAGTTCTAGGGGACTGATGGCCTCAGAAGTTAAGTCCCATAGTGCTCAGAGCCATTCGAACCATTTTTTCATAAAACAAGGAAATCAATCAATAAATCGCAATACTACACATACTGACAACCATATAAAAACATTTAAATCGTCCTTTAGTATAACATACCTTAGACCTTCAACGCCATTAGGCACCCAGTAACGAACATGCATTGTCAAACGTAGCACTCTTCTTAAAAGATCTCATATTGGTGTCTGCCTTTAGTTTACAACTGTGCCTTGATGACCATAGCACGCCAACATGAGATGTTCTGAGAAGAGATTCATGTTTGACAGTGCATTTTTTTTTATTTTGCCTATGGCACACAAGCTTTAAGTTAAGTTACACTACAGGACAGTACAAGTATTTTATACGGTTGACAGGACGCGTAATATTGCAATTTATTGATTAGTTCCTTTGTTTTATAGCATTTGATAACAGGAAAACGTAGTCCCGAATTATGTGTGCTAAAAACATCACACATTTGACAACTGGTGCCGTAACATACTCAGCACCGAACCGACGTCTACAACCTGCTTTACCTACAACTTAGACAATTTCATTCCATTTCATACAACAACAAATTTTTACACCCAGATATTAGCATAACTTGAGCAATTCCAGCTGTGACTCAATAAAGCAAGTCTCCAGTCTTTTCATAACTTTAAAATCTTATCGATATCAGACAATATTTGCGGAGCTTCTTTCAGACTGTACATCGTTATAGAATACTTGATCATCTGCGAAAGTTTGAAGTTACTACTAATATTGTCTGTAATGGTAATCATATACAACATGAATAGCATGGGTTATAACACACTTTCCTGCGGTACACCTGAAGTTACTGTTACATCTGTCGATGACTCATCGTCTAAGATCTCTTGCTGCGTCCTCTCTACCAAAAACTCCTCAATCCAAACTTCGCTTGGTCCCCCATCCATTCTTACTTTTGGTAATTAGCATAGATGGACTACTGAGTCAAATTATTTTTGGAAATCGAGGCCTATAGCATCTACCTGATTGCCTTCAGCGATGGCTTTCCGTATGTCATTTTAGAAAAGTGCAGAATTGTTCCACGTGATCTGTAATTTAGGAATCAACGCTCGTTGGCATGGAGGACGTCATTCTGTTAAGGCGTTTGACCTCAAAATAAGTTCTACGACTCAGTAACAAATGCATGGCAAAGGTGATGGGTGGTAGTTTTATGGATCACTTCTTGTAGACGGATGTGACCTGTGCATTCTTCCAGCTATAGGTACCAGGTCTTTTTCAAGGGAGTTACAAAGAATGTTTGAAGACAATGCGTACTCCCCACAGCAAATACAGAAGGCACTGAAAATGAAACCGAAAGAGGCCACAAAGAAAGCAGAAGAAGACGAAGAAACCTTTAAATCGATGGCCTTCCTGCCATATGTGGGTAGCCTCTCATCAAAAATAGGACGGATTCTCAGCAGACACAAAGTAAAAAGGATTTTTCGTCCTCCACCCAAGACAGCTGCACTCGTGGGCTCCGTCAAAGATGATTTGCTGCTCCGAAAATCTGGAGTTTACAAAATTCTTGTGAATGTGGCCTTTCTTACATTGGACAAACAACCTGTACTGTCCAAAAAAGATGTACAGAACACCAGAGATACACACGACTTTTACAACCTAACAAGTCGGCAGTGGCAGAACACTGTATTGACACTGGCCACAGTATGTTGTATGACAACGCCGAAATTTTGGCAACTACATCATCTTTGGACTCGATAGTCAAGGAGGCAATTGAAATTCGCTTGACGTCGAATTTAATTAATAGAGATAATGGTTTCAACCTTGATGAATCATGGAATCCGGCACTTGCTGTAATAAGCTCACAATGACGCCGTCACAGTGCAGCTCACAATGATATATTGACATGCCAACACAGATCGACTGCGGAGTCATAGATGTAACTCGCGCATTGTGCACGTCTCTGCCGCCGTCCAACATCTCTGGCGCATTTGCATCTGTGGCCGTACGCGCAGTTGCGCGGTACACGAGTATAAAGGGACGAAGCTAGCACTAGAGCGGCAGTCTTGCGTCTAACTCTGAAGATGGCTGAACATTATACGGCTGAAATATTAGAAGAAGAAGGAGAATTTTTGCGGCTGCACACCCGAAACTTAAAGGAACAAAAGAGTCATTCATGTTTGATTGGGGGATGGCTGGAGCGAAATAAAATACCTCCCAAAGAAGTAAACCCCCTAGCCAAACTTCATCTGAAGACTGTACCCATATATTTGGAGCGAGGGTTGTCGGTGGACTGTGAACTTAGGGTGGACTAAGGAAAAATTGGGTAGTGCCATCCTAAGGAAAATGATGTTTTTCTCTAACATCATGCATAGGTAAGCATATGAAATACAGCTGAATAAACTGTATATACTATGTAACTGTAAACAGTTGTATTATTATTCAAATCCTCCCTTTGCAGTAGAAGTGTGAAATGAACCGAAAGTCTGAAAAATGGACATTTTGCCAGTAGGTGAGGATGGTAAAGTGGCCACAGACGGAGAAAAGGGGTGGTAAGAATCAGATAAAGTATAACCTGGTTTTCTATGGCTTATATTTGAATGTCTCTTCCTAAATTATGTCACCCAATCTTAACTGCTGTTTTTTCTCTTTGTTCTCTATGTTCGGCAAGCTGAAATCCCACGTGATGTAAATCAATTATTGATATGCCATAATATCTTCGTTCCATGTCAGAATATGGATAAGGAGTACTTCCTCTTATTCTTGATTGAATACACGTCTGAAGTTCCCAAGAATTTTCTGCGATCAGCAGCATCACACTCCTTTCAAGGGTGTTTCTGGAGACACTGAATCGTTTGGCGGCTGTATCAAACGGCATCTTTTCTTTCCTTGCAGCGCCCAGTGCATGTTGCATAGCTTTGGAATCCCACAGTTGTTGTAGTCATGTTCTTAAATAATTTGATGGCATCTTAACACACACCTATAACAAGAGAACATAGCTTTTCACAAAGTTGTTAATACACTAATGCTTTAGTACAATTATTTTATAAAATACTCTTCTCTGCCTATCAACGAGCTTACAAACACGGCATTGTCCGAGTGTTCGTTTTGGCATATTTCAATTAGAAACCAAAACAAAAGGTAGTTTACCTCTGGTTGTTGTGAAATATCGAAAAACTTCCATTTACGTGCACTCTTGAAAACGTCTTTGAAATTATGAAACAGTCGTACCAAAAAATATGTTTAAAGTACAAATGCATAAGCACACTATCCAAATTAAGAAACATTATCTCGAACAGTTTCTGCACGATGTACGCAGTTGCTTCGGGTATCTATAACGCGAGTTTATTATCCTCTACAGCAACGCCTCTTCATAGCTCTTTAGACGGCTATCGTTTTCGCCTACAGTCGTATGGGCTTCGCAGTTGAAAGCTGTCAAATGGTTCAAATGGCTCTGACCACTATGGGACTTAACTTCTGAGGTCATCAGTCCCTTAGAACTTAGAACTACTTAAACTTAACTAACACAAGGACAGCACAGACATCCATGGCCGAGGCAGGATTCGAACCTGCGACCTTGGCGATCGCACGGTTCCAGACTGCGGCGCCTAGAACCGCTCGGCCACTCAGGTCGGCTGAAAGCCGTCAAAAGCGCTGCCAAGTGTCAGGGACTGCCTTAAGTTGACTCGACTGTAGGAGTGTCTTACAGTTAGTAGTAAAGAATAACTGCATTAAAACTTCATGCATGATGTCTCAGCCGGCCGCGGTGGTCTAGCGGTTCTGGCGCTGCAGTCCGGAACCTTGGGACTGCTACGGTCGCAGGTTCGAATCCTGCCTCGGGCATGGGTGTGTGTGATGTCCTTAGGTTAGTTAGGTTTAAGTAGTTCTAAGTTCTAGGGGACTTATGACCTACGATGTTGAGTCCCATAGTGCTCAGAGCCATTTGAACCATTTGAACCATGATGTCTCATTTTTCCCGTACCTCACTATTCGTGACGTCCTATCCATGCTACGAGAGCAGACATCATGGCATCTGCCATGATGTCAGCACTTGTTGTTTGGCTTTCTTATACCATGTTTGTAAAAGCACATGGGCCACAGCAGTATGCAGCATGCATCTTATAATGCGACAGTTATAACCTTCTGAATAAGGGCACTAAGTGCCTGACACCGTTTAAGAAAATACGAGGCGTGTTCCGAAAGTAAGCTCCGATTAGGCGCGGAATGGAACTTTGCACAGATGTGTCGGGCAGTGTCTCTGGTTTGTCTGTCGATCGCTTCAAGTCGCTCTCTTCAGTTAAGACGGCAAAGTGATCACGTAGAAATGCCTAAACAACAGTGTCTCCCGTCAAGTACGTGGATCTGGTGAGAGATTTCGCCTGAAGGTATGCAACCCACATACCATAAATGTCAAGCATTTCTTTCTTCAAGACAATTCTCAGCTGCATTCTGCAGGGGCGATGTAGACGCTCCTGCAGCGTTTTCGACGGGAAGTGTTTGATCACGCACACTGCAGCCCTTAATTGGCTCCCTATCTTGTTCATCTCTGCTCTCATGAAGCGCTGGTTACGAAGAGAACGTTTTGCCACAGACAACGAAAGGCAGACCAGCGCAGAGAATTGGAGGAAAGCGCAGGCTGTTGCTTTCTGTGACGAGAATACTGGGAAGTTTGTGCAACGCCACGACAAATGTCTAAGTCGGATGCGACGACTATTTAGAGAGGTGCTGGAAAGTATGCCTAACTGTTGCGAATAATTTTTTTTTATTTTCACTGTGGTTTTCATTTCGCGGCTGGTCGGACCTTACTTTCCGAAAAGCCCTCGTAGAATTTTATTTGTGCACCTGGTTGCTGATTATTTCAACATATGCTGTTAGCGTCGTTCTGCGCCTTGTGTGCTTATGTTTCTTTCGAATCCAAGCTGATCTTCCCCGAGGTCATCTTCCACCACACTTTCTAGTCTTCTGTAAGTAATCTGTTTCAGTATTTTGCAACCACGACTCCTTGATGGTCCGCTTGATCTCCAAAGTAAAAAATATGCCTTTATTTCGCCTAAATGACCAACATAATTATGAATTAATCGTGTTATGTGACGTTGCGATCATAAATTCTAGCAAGTTTCCCTTTTTTTCTGCACACCATCGAGGCTTCCCTACCCTCTTCGACAGCGACTGGTAAATTACACTGCCAATTCGTTCGGCGACGATGACAAGGGAAAGGCTCGGAGTGAGTGGCGACAGTTGACCTCGGTGAAGGCGTGCGCAGCCCGCTAACGATCGGCCTGAAACTCAAAACATCTCGGAACATCCGTCATGCCTTGTCAGCTGCCATCACCGAACAGGTGTCGTCCGAACGAAAATCAACGGCTTCTGCCACCTGTCGCTTACTTTTCGCAGAGAGATCGATACAAACACGCGACACATTCGAAAAATTTACCGTTTCGTTTTTCTAGTCTTTTACTGATTCGAAGGTAGATACAGAGAAAATTAGTTTCAGTTGAAAACAGAAGAGTGCGCAGTACGAAATACTGACGTGTTCTGTCTGCGCGTATAAAAATACTGTGAACGACCCCTACAGACTGAGTGTGTGGGCCAACCAATCTGGCACCATTTGCAAATTGATAGCAAAAGCATGTTTTCCCTTCCTTGAAATGCGAAATGTAGCAACAAAATGTAAATCCGAGTTTGTAAATACTTCAAAAACAGACGAGAAATATTAAACATACGTTCTGGATGTTCCACGCTTTAGTAATAACGAAGTTGCTCAATGATGTTTCAGTTGGCTTAAGTAAATTGTATGATAACATAAAAACGGTTGCCCCCAGTTACGCGTCGCGCATCTCTTGCAATATTATCCGTATAAATACTTGTTTCTTGTTTGAGTTTCATATTAATTTTGACATGAATGTGTGAACAGTGAACGATGCAGCACCAGAGTAAAATATACAAATTTCTCTCTCTCTCTCTCTCTCTCGCTCTCTCTCTCTCTCTCTCTCTCTCTCTCTCTCTCTCTCTCTCTCACCTCTGTGTGTGTGTGTGTGTGTGTGTGTGTGTGTGTGTGTGTGTTTTGCACTGAATGAGTAGAGACAGTGTTTTATGACCTACTAAAAACTAAGAAAACTCTTGCAGTACTAAGAATTCCGTTTGCTGGTTGCTGCTGCGTTTCACTAAATATACAGCTACATATTAAACGGCTGTGGACATTTCTCTTATGTATGTGTTATTACCTCGTGGGTGGTTTTAAGAGGGCTCTTCGTAGTCGTTCATACGTCTCGTTCATTATGAAGTGTGCCCCAGTACTGAGATGTCGTCACTGCGTGGCACAATCTGAAGTGTTTTTCTGGAAACAAAAATGATACCTCCTGTTTTCGTAAATTGTGATCCTTCAACTCGCACTGAACGCTTGATGTGACTGAACCCTATCACATTGTGACAGAAATAATTAATAAACGTAACATGATTGCCGAAATACGAATTTTGAACTATTGTAATATCGTGAACATAAAAAAATACACTTACATTTTATTTGAATATACTCTGGGCAAGTACTTGATTGCGCCTTACTGTATGTACAGTAAAAAAAATCAATAAAGTTGCACAATATATCTGGATTAATATTTTCTTCCAAAGTAGTATATTTACCTCACAATGAATTACATAAAATCACAACCAACAAGGAGTAAGTAACTCCGTTTATCTTGATCAGTTGGACATCAGGGAGTAAATATACATTCGTGTTGAAAAATGGATTCATTTCGGCAAGTATATAATGCATGCTGAGGTACATAATGAAATTAGAAATGCAAATAAAGTGTACGTTTTGAGGACGGACATGACTGTTATCAATACTCTGAAAGGCTTGAGTGAGGTTATATGAGATGCACGATTACCAGAACCAAACAACAATACAGAGAGGTCCAAAAAATGTATCCACTCTTTAAAAGTCCATAACTGGCAAACTAATTGACGGAGTTGTCTCATCTTTGTTAATGTAATAGTTTGTAGTTCCGGAAATCGCCACACAAGCATTGTATTGCGTTGTTTTGTTTTGTCAGATGACAGTCGCCAGATAGTCAGTGTTTTGTTCTTAGTTGTACCTAGTTACTCGAGTAAACATGGCTGGCACAAGGCTTACATTCGATGAAAGGAAGTCAGTTTTTAAGTCGTATTTTAAGTACGAAAACATTAATGAGGTTCAACGGCAATGGCGCAATGAGTATCGCATTCGAGACAAATTTGAAGCCGAAGGGTGTGTTAAAGATGTACACAAACAACGATCTGGACGACCTGTAACAGTAACAAGTCCAGCTAACCCCCGTCGCATGTTACAACAATTCACTCGTTCACCACAGAAGTCTGTGAGACAGTGTGCCCGTGAAACTGGAGTGAGTCGCTCAAGTGTTCGGCGAATTTTGAAGACAGCAAAGTGGAAGTGCTAAATCCCACGATTGCTATACGCAATGAACGAGGACGACCCAGATCGTATAATGGAGTACTGCGAGTGGTTTAAAAGATGGTGCGCAACGATGAAGAGTTTGCAGAGATGATTGTGTGGTCTGATGAGGCACAGTTCAAACTCAATGGTACAGTAAATCGCCACAACTGCATCTTCTGAGCCGCCGAAAATCCGAACGTCCATGTAGACAAAGCCGTGAATTTGGCAGGAGTAAATGTGTGGTGTGGGTTGTCTTACCGGGGCTTGATTGGGCCATTCTTCTTTGACGGCACGGTTACAGGTGAGGTGTACCTTCAGAAGCTTCAGACATCCATTTTACCTGCCATCCGAGACTTGTATGGAGACGGAAGAGTTTACTTTCAACAAGATGATGCCCCAGCCCACTACCAAAATCTCGACGAAAATTTACCAGGAAGATGGACAGGCCGTAGAGGTGCTGTGGAGTATCCACCACTTTTCCCAGACCTAACTCCTCTGGACTTTTACCTGTGGAGAACACTAAAGGACGTCGTTTATCGACAAAAGCCACGCATGAACTTCGAGAATCCATCGCACATTCATGTGCAAATAACCAACTGAATACGTTGCAGTCAGTAGTTCGTGCTGAAGTTCGGCGGCATCGCTTGTGTGTGGATGTTAATGGTGACCATTTCGAACACCTACAGTGATATCTTTATGTTGAACTTTAAGCTACACTTTCACCAAAAATGAGACAGCTCCGGCAATTAGTTTGCAAGTTATGGACTTTTAAACAGTGGATACTTTTTTTTTGGACTTATGTGTATAGTATCCAGTGATTTTCTGTTCATTTTAACTAGAACGCACTATGCTCAAGCAACATCACGTTCGTGAGCAAGAAAATTAATGCAATTAAATAGATATGCTTAGAGTAGTGTAATAAAATACAAATATTAGTGACTGCAGGTGTCATCTCATTACGCTTTGGGAACATATAATACTTGGTACGTAATAACACTTCACAACCGAAGTCACAAATGCACTCCTTTGCAGTGACCGCAGTCTCAGACGTCACCAGCTTAAACCCTGGTTGTGCAAGTTTCTTCCGTGCCAGTACTTGGGGCGGCGAAGGGAAGGAAAGCTGGTGGAAACTAATTCCAAGTCACCGTATTTTCCGCCATTGTCCTTGATTAGATTTCAAACCTCTCTGCATGTCTAAGTGGGTGAAGGTATATGACGCTATTGTTTGTGTTACGTCCGTCGGATGGAGACCTTAACGTAGGTGGTCCGTTTACTGGTATTCGACAAATGTAGGCTTACAACAAGCCATGAGCCTCAAAACAAAAAAGTAAAACAAGTGCCAATATAAGCTTCGGTAAAACTGCGATTACAGTAGCACTGGCCGAAAACGAAAAAAACGTGCAAAACTCTAAGTGCTTGGAAATAAAAGCTGTAGGTTTTCTTGATTTTATTTCTCTTTAATAGAGAGAGGGGTAACTGTCAGCTGCATGCATGCACGAATTTCTCCAGTCTTTTTTCGCAAGAACGCAGCAGTGTCAGTTCCAATACATTGGCCGACCGCTGGTGGTCGAGCGTTTCTAGGCGCTTCAGTCTGGAACCACGCGACCGCTACGGTCGCAGGTTCGAATCCTGCCTCGGGAATGGATGTGTGTGATGTCCTTAGGTTAGTTAGGTTTAAGTAGTTCTAAGTTCTAGGGGACTGATTACCTCAGATGTTAAGTCCCATAGTACTCAGAGCCATTTGAACCAATACATTGTTTTTAGTACATATTTGAACTTCTCTAACTCCTTCCTGTTGAAGAGGTACATTAAGCGTGTTGAATTTGAAATTTCATTTTACATAAATATAAACGTGTGTCATAATGTATGAGCGTGTTAAGTGACTGTAAATTTAGAGCGGGAGGAGATGGATATTATGGTTACTTATTCTCAAACATTGTGAGCAGAAGGGACCCCATACGTAACATTCATTAACATTGCACATGAATGTCTCTTAAAGTGGTTATCACTTTCAGAATTTTCTTGCAATTCGTTAAATATAACTAATATGTACAAGAAGCAGACTATAAGTAGAAGATATAGTGACTGCAGCGAAGAGAAACTTCATTTGAGATTATAAATTGTGGAATTAGATTATATGTCGCAGAGGTAGTGTTCATATGATTTCAAAATATGCCGACGTACCAAAAAAATAAATAAAAAGAGGTGTTTGCCAGAAAACCTGATCACGGAAATAATTTTATTGCGTCTGTGAGCGGAGAGACAAACCGTTCCTCTGGATTTAACAAATATGATGTAGGTTCATGGAAACTGACTTAGACGGTGATAATGTCATTTCTAAAGAGCTTATTCGGGTCCTGCCTGTATGAAGTTTTTTCGAAAGACATTCTGAATTTGCCATGGAAAGGTTCACTTCTAGCAGAAACTTGGTATCATAAGCTTCTCATGTAGGCTTGCTGGACTGTAAAAGGTGGACTCGTATACCGTTTGGGTAACTGGTAATGGCGTCAGAAATCGGTTCTGCCCAAAAAACTTAAGACACATTTATGTTTCTGTTGGCAGTGGGTGGAACTACTGTTATGTATGTTACTCCAGCAACGTTTTACAAGTGCTGACCTCTGCAGTGCTGTGCCAATTATCATTTTATTCATGTGGGACATCACAGCCGTACGTATGTTAAAGGATATTTTGAAGTATTCCTTTGTGCTGTGTTGTTAAATCATACAATTAAAACACGTCGACACCTATGGCGCTTGAAAATGGCCTGTAAGACCGAAATTGGCCAATCATGGAAGGTATAAGAAATTGAATATTTGTGAAAAAGCAGCAGAGTTGGAACACTTCAAAATGTCCTTGAACTGTGCAATTGGTTTTGTAAAAACGTCGGTTGCGTGGATGTGACCAGTTGTAACATCAATTTTAATGTATTTATCATATTTTCAGCTAACTTCCCTTGCTGTCTGTTGACCATTCTGTACAGGAGCCTCCTAGATATAAGCACTTATACTAAGAAAAGAAAGCTGACTAGTCACACAAACAAGTCGTAACACCAATTTTTTGTGTGTGATATTACTGTCATATATAGAAATGATTTTTCACCCTTTGTAATATTGACGAATAGTTTTATGTGTAGTTTATGTATGAAAATATGTCGATCCTTTTACTGTTTCACCCAAAGGGATCGACGTGTAGACATATATTGTTAGGGAAGTAAGACCTGGGGGAAATCTCTCTACACGTAGGGGGTGGTTAGCGCACCAAAGTAAAAGGCGTAAGAGTGCATAGAGACGAATGGCATTCAGTCAGTCACTAGCTTTAGACCGTCAACACCTAGGACTGTAAACGAGGCTAAATTATCTGTAATTTTACTGGAAATAGGGCCTCGATGTATGCGTAACCAGCTTGCCGCAGCTTGGAATGTTTGTGTAATTCACAATGGTATTCGGATATGGAAGGAAGAATTATGTTAGAGCAACCTGAACCATGTTTGCACAAAACTAGTCAATGCCATAACAGCCGCTGTTCAACGTATCCTCACCTCCAATAATGTCCCTTTCAATTAGATTTGCATAAGTGTTTGAATCATTATCTACTTTACTGTAATCTCCGTGTGTTTCCTAGGGCCTGTTATCACTATCGCCCCCCTAGGCCCCTTTTTGCCTCGTCACTTGCACCGGGTCCGTTTGCACTACTGATTGTGATATGTACTGTATTCAAAACTTACACCTGGACGTGTCTGGAACCCCTCTTAGCTTGGCAACCCCAAGCGGCGCGAGTGTCGCTTGGGCCAAGTATATTACAAAACAGTTATTGTCCTTAGTCACGTAGCATGTGCTAGGAATCTATTCCTAATTCCAAAAGTTAAGTGTGTGTCAATAATGTTGAATCTAATTATAATAAGATTGTTTGGTTTCCTTAATAACAATAACGGAAGTGCTAAAAATATGAGTAAAGTCACTAAGAAAGATAAAAAAACAGTACACTTCTTAGATTTCCTAAAGTGAACAGTAATTTTACTTATTGATGAAAATAAGTGGCATTCTCCTCCATATCAATCTGAAACCATTCTTAAATAAGTAACTGAAAGGAAAATTGAACATTTTGTAATGCGTTTATACTTTAAAAGTGTTCCAATCAAGAATTGCAATGCGTCATTGTATTGAGAAGACACACTTCCTTGAACATACGGTTTTAACCCAGCCATTGCTTAAATTTTTAATAAAAATCATCAACCGTGGTGGCCGAAGACCTCTGGCGTAAGAAGTCACCCTCGCTCTTCCAACGCCTTTGTCAAACAGGGCGGAGGAGCGGACAGAGGTTCAGGGTGTTCTGTTCTCCGTGGGGTGGGAAACTTACTACACTGTGCATCTGCCCTATCTGTCTTCGGAATTGTGTGGACGATGTTTCTCCGAAAGTATGACGTTACGTCGCCTGTGTCAAAGATTCTAAATATCAACTTTTAAAGTCGTGTAGTTGCAACTTCCACCAATGGTTTCATAAATTCCGATATAATGTTATCTATCCCTTCTGCCCTACTTGATCTCAAGTCTTGTAGAGCTCTTCTAAATTCTGATTCTACTACGGGGTCCCCTACGTCTTCCATATCGGTACCAATTTTTCTTCTATCAAGTAGTGAGACAAGTCCTCCCCCTCATAGAGACCGCTCTTTCCTCCCGTTTAAGAGTGGAAGTCCCACTGCACTTTTAATGTTGCCACCCTTGCTTTTAATTTCACCCTGCATCTATTTCTTCTTCACTGTCCTGCACTTCATGCCTAAGGGATTAATATCGTTTTGTTCCTATACTCCCCTGAACATTTTTATACTTCCTTTCCTCGCTGATCGGTTGAAGCGTTTCTTCTGTTGCCCATGGTTTGTTCGCAGCTGCCTTCCTTGTACTTATGTCTGTCTGTGCAACATCTATGATCCTTTGTAGAGGTGTCCAATCCCTTTACTCTGGTATCCCTTGTTGCAGTATCCACATCCTTAGCGAACTTCAAACGCATCTCATCACTCCTCACTACTTGAGTATCCAACTTTCTTCCGCTGTGATTCTTTCGGATGGTTCTCTTAAACTTTAATCTACTCTTCATCACTACTAAATTGTGATCTGTATCTATGTCTACACTGGAGTACCCCCTAAAATCCAATATCTGATTCCGGAATCTCTGTCCGACTATGATCCAGCTAGAATCTTCCCTTGTTTCCGGTTATTTTCCAAACATACCTCCTCCTCTCGTGATTCGCGAACAGAATATTCGCTGCTACCATCTGAAATCTGTTGCAGAACTTAATTAGCCTTTCTTATTCCTACTGCCAAGTCCATATTCCACCGTAACCCTTTCTTCTATCCCCGCCCCTATGACCGCGTACCAACCCCCGTGATTATTAGATTTCGATATCACTTTACACAATGAATTACCCGTTCAATATTTTCTCTATCGCTTCATCTTGTACCTGCGACGCCGACTTATACACCTGAACTACTGTTGTCGGCGTTAGTTTGCTGTTGAATCTGATAAGAACACACCTTATCACTGAACTATTCATAGTAGCTCACTCTTTGCCCTGCTTTCCTGTTCACAAAGAATCCTTCTCCCGCTTTACCATTTTCTGCTGCGTGTGATATTACCCTATATTCGTCTAACCAGAAATCTTTATCTTCTCTCCATTTGACTTCACTAACCTCCACTATATCTATACTGAGCTTCCGGATTTTCCTTTTCGGATTTTATACCTTTCGTACTACGTTCAAACTTCTGACATTCCCTGCTTCGCCTCTCAGTATCTTATCTCTTCGTTGGTTATTCCATCTTGTCCTCATGGCCATCTTCAGCTTGATAAACCCCTCCGGCAGATCCGATTGGGAGACTAATCAGGAATCTTTTTCTTATGGATAGATCATCATGACACTTTACGATTACAGGCTAAATGTTCTGTTAATGCTGTGGTTTCTGTTGCCTTCTCCATTGGTCATGCTGTCGATCATACTGATTCTTCCCTCTTAAGGTAGGAATTTTAGAGCCGATGTTTACTAGACATTTTTTTCTTATTTTTTCCGTACTACCTACTCGCACAATATGAAAAGCAAAGAGCTTGCAGTAGAAGAAAAGTGTTTCACAATATCGAAGATGAGAGTGCTAAAAGTCCATTTTTACCTTCGAGTGATTATTTCTGCCACACACACACAAGTATTGTCCATTTTGTCTGGGAGCTGTATGAGGCAGAGCATTTGTGATCTTCGTGGACTGAAAACGGACATTAGGGTGCTAAGACAACAAGCTCGAAGGAGACGTATTCAAATGATAGTACGCATGTCAGTAATTTATTCAAAATGGTTCAAATGGCTCTGAGCACTATGGGACTTAACTTCTGAGGTCATCAGTCCCCTAGAACTTAGAACTACTTAAACCTAACTAACCTAAGGATATCACACACATCCATGCCCGAGGCAGGATTCGAACCTGCGACCGTATCGGTCGCGCGGTTCCAGACTCTAGCGCCTAGAACCGCTCGGCCACTCCGGCCGGCAATAATTTATTACTGACAAACTAAATTATATTACGTATCACACACGTTCCTCTGCGTTTCTTTTATAAGGGTGTTGGAGTTCGTATTAGAAAAATTTTGTATCGTGTTATCCTGGCACTGACGAACTCCAAATACTTTGTGTCATGTTTGAGTATTAGTGTTACTGGCCTTTCTTGTGCCGGGTCTTTATTTTTGAAAGCAGTACAAATCTGAATCGTTTGTCATCTGATTGAAAGTGACACCGTTTACTATAAGTGATTTGAATTATATTTTGTGTTGTTGTAGCAATTAATTTTTTTGGATGAAGAGTAGCATTATGTATCATACGAGCTTAGTTCAATAAATACGTATGATCTGAAACCTCCAATCGTAGACCATATTACGGTGAAATCTTCACCGCTTTTAAAATTTCCGTAAGACACCGTTGTTATCCTTGTTATCCTTAAGCAGCTCTGAAACGAGCACAAGACTTCCGGTTACATGGCGTATAATATTTTTGGTATTTTTATTAATAGGTGTCACTGGATACAAGGATCGTTTTCCCACACGCTATTACTTAACGATGCTACTGGGGCCTGCTGAAATTAATGTAGATCAGGTTACTATAGGACAATTACAATAGACTTCGCTGAATGATTATGACAGAATTATTTGTGAATACTGATTTCAGCTGATAAGGGCCCTCTTTTACGAGCACAGATCTCTCCAGTCGGAGGACAGATGCTGTCATATTGTGTTCTAAGGAAATGAAAACTTCCACACATTAATCACCTTTTCAGCTAAACACGAGACAAAAGCTTTAAAAGTTATCGTTTCGTTCAGCTAACACGAATTGCAGCAGATATTCTGAAATCTGATTCGCACAAGTTCTGTCTTTCCACTTTACGTAATACGGCATCACAAGCACCAACAGTCTGTGCATTGAAACCTACTGCCAACAAAATATCACTGCAATCCGCAGCTCCGCGTGTTCGTGTCGTACAGGAAGGAATTTAACCGTCGAACGCAACACAAATGAACGTCAGGGCTGCTACAGATTCCAGCAACGGGTTAGTATCAGATGGAAATGATTTTGAAATCGAACGTAGAACCAGAGAATCTGTTTGACGAACTACGATGCCATTATGCGCTTTGGCGTTTGACGGATGCTATTAAAATGAATTCGTTGCACCCAGTGACATCTGTGCCCTCTTTGCACGAGAGCGAGGTATTCATATTGTGAACTGGATAGATTGCATGATTTTCCCCCTTTGCCGCGTAACATGTAACAATGTAATCCCAATACGCTGCCTGCCGGAGCTACTAAGTTTTTCCTATTAACATTCTGGACTTTTAAAATCGAAGGGTTCTGCAACTGGCAGCGTAAATATGTCTGCAGTAGGTTATATATTACTCGTATGTTGGCAGCGTGGTATGTGAAGCAGACGATTTGCAGAGGCAATTCTATAGCGAGGAAAAAAGTTTGTGTTGTTACCGAAATGTACACTAGCGGTGACAAGTATCATTTGAGGTGACATACTGTATCTTCCATACCATACGATTTCGCCATTAAATTTGACTGACAAAACCTCAAAACGGAAGAAATTATTTGAATGTCTAATGAGTGACCAGAAGTACGTCTCTGACTGCAAATGTTGTTGTCTTTCGATTGACCTTTGCAGAAAAAATTATCAGCTTTAACTGACTCGCGAAATTTTACTTATTAAATTATTAGGCCATTTTTTTGCACAGGGAAATAATGCGAATAGCAGAAGAAATCAGGTTTACGTTAATTCAGTTTTCGCTTGTGGTATCTAGATATGTTTGTAAGTCGTACTGCAAATAGAATAAGAGAAAGAAATAGACATATTGTAGACAGAACCCTGATGGGTGGATTCAGCCGCCTAATCGGAAAGGACTTTCTTCCTCAACGCACAATGGCCTCATGCCTTGAGGTGTGTGAGAGTCACGTCACAAACGTAATCTGTTGAGTGTAGGTGATTGTAGTGTATAATGAGAGAATAGGGGCTGAAACCTACTTTCGTTCTACAACATTCCATATATCGAGAGGTACTTGAAGATCAGTGTGGTTAATATGATATACACTCAATTAAAATGATCGGAGAATGTCACTCTACTGTATCTCATTGTTTCTGTCACAGTTTTTATGTCCATTCGTACTTCTACACTTCTTAATGTTTTCCAGAAGTTCAACTTAATAGCGGAAACTTTATTTTCTTTAACGTGTTTCTTTCCACTTTAGTTCCATACTAGGCTATCACATTCGGTTTAAGCATTCTGGTTTCACCCTGATATCTTAATCTTTAATTTCGTGGTTATTTTTCTAAAAATAATACTATTGCCCTAAATATTCGTGATACCACAGGCTTCTTTCACATCTGGTATTCTCTTTAGAGCCCATTTATCTGAAACACTTTCTGGAATTATTTCTCTAAAGTATTCTTTGCAATTTTTGTATTTGCCAAATTTCTGTTACACAGCTTTTGGAAAATTATTGTATTTTTGAATGAATTTTAACCCTGTAAGTGACACGGTAAATATATAAGATGTTTCATTGTCCATGCATCAAACGTATAGGGGTAATAGATAACCTGAACAATGTTTGCTGGAGACATTATATTCCCTGACACTTGCCGGCAACATTACCCGACCTTGTGCATTGGTTATGTCCCTGAGACACGGCAGGGTGTGGGCATTCTACGGCGTGCGCGTGCCCTGTATGTTGCCTGGTTTTTATATAAATTCTAGTGAAATGTGAGTGTAGACTTCACATTCTATTTGTAGAAAAGGAACTTCTGAGAAAATCATACCATTACCGACATAAATTGATCAGCCAGAATATTATGACCACCGACCTACTATCGATATAAATCCGTCCAGCGAATAGCAGCGTCATCTGGTGAGTAATGGCTGCTAGTCAGACACACACACTGTGCATCTACACTACTGGCCATTGAAATTGCTACACTACGAAGCTGATGTGCTACAGGAGTGAAATTCAACCGATAGGAAGAAGATGCTGTGATATGCAAATGATCAGCTTTTCAGAGCATTCACACAAGGTTGGCGCCGGTGGCGACACCAACAACGTGTTGACATGAGGAAAATTTCCAACCAATTTCTCATACGCAAACAGCAGTTGACCGGCATTGTCTGGTGAAACGTTGTTTTGATGCCTCGTGTAAGGAGGAGAAATGCGTACCATCCCGTTTCTGACTTTGATAAAGGTCGGATTGTAGCCTATCGCGATTGCGGTTTATCGTATCGCGACATTGTAAATCGCGTTGGTCGAGATCCAATGACTGTTAGCAGAATATAGAATCGGTGGGTTTAGGAGGGTAATTCAGAACGCCGCACTGGATCCCAACGGCCTCGTCTCACTAGCAGTCGAGATGACAGGCATCTTATCTGCATGGCTGTAACGGATCGTGCAGCCACGTCTCGATCCCTGAGTCAACAGATGGGGACGTTTGCAAGACAACACCCATCTGCACGAATAGTTCGACCACGTTTGCAGCAGCATGGACTATCAGCTCGGAGACCATGGCTGCGGCTACCCTTGACGCTGCATCCAGACAGGAGCGCCTGCGATGCTGTACTCAACGACGAACCTGGGTGCACGAATGGCAAACCGTCATTTTTTTTTCGGATGAATCCAGCTTCTGTTTGCAGCATCATGATGGTCGCATCCGTGTTTGGCGACATCGCGGTGAACGCACATTGGAAGCGTGTATTCGTCATCGCCATAGTGGCGTATCATCCGGCATGCTGGTATGGGGTGCCATTGGTTACACGTCTCGGTCACCTCTTGTTCGCATTGACGGCACTTTGAACAGTGGACGTTACATTTCAGATGTGTTACGACCCGTGGCTCTACCCTCCATCGATCCCTGCGAAACCCTACATTTCAGCAGGATAATGCTTGACCGCATGTTGCAAGTCCTGTACGGGCCTTTCTGGATACATAAAATGCTCGACTGCTGCCCTGGCCAGCACATTCTCCAGATCTCTCACCAATTGAAAACGTCTGGTCAATGGTGACCGAGCAACTGGCTCGTCACAATACGCGTCACTACTCTTGATGTCCTGTGGTATCGTGTTGAAGCTTTATCGGCAGCTGTACATGTACACGCCATCCAAGCTCTGTTTGACTCAATGCCCAGGCGTATCAAGGCCGTTTCGACGGCCAGAGGTGGTTGTTCTGGGTACTGATTTCTCAGGATCTATGCACCCAAATTGCGCGAAAATGTAATTTACATGTCAGTTCTAGTATAATTTATTAGTCTAATGAATACCCGCTTATCATCTGCATTTCTTCTTGGTGTAGCAATTTTAATGGCCAGTAGTGTATTATCAGTGAACCTACTGAGTTTGACCGATGTTCAGATTGTGATGGTCGGAGGCACGCCACGGGCATTAAGGAAGCTGCACGATTTGTCGCGAGTTTAAGAAATGCATCGCAAAACAAAGGTAAACCGCGTCCAGAAGACGTGGTGTTGGGCGGCCGCCCCTCATTACAGAGTCGGACGCCGTAGGCTGGGCAGACTGGTAATACAGGATAGGCGGAGAACTGTGTTGGAACTAACACCAGTCTTCAATGCTGGGCAGAGTATAAGCGTGTCTGAACACTCAGTGCAGCGAACACTCTTAACGATGAGCCTCCACAGCCGACGATTCACGCATGAGCCAATGTTAACACCGCGACCTCAGCAACTACGATTAAAACGGGCAGTTGACCATCGTCACTGAACGCTGCTAGAGTAGGCAGAGCGGTGCATTAGTTAATGAATCCCTATACGTGCCAATGGGAGGCGCGGAGCCATCATCTTTCAGGGGAACAGCTCTTTGACTTCTGTTCTGCAGGACGGAGACAAGCTGGCGTCGGCTCCGTTATTCTCTTTCGAAGACTCTCGTGGGCATCCATGCGTCCAGTGGAACACGTGCAAGGCACCATAGGCACCATGACAACCAAAGAGTATCGTACGCCGGTTGCGGACCACCCCTCATGACGCTCATTTTCCCGGTGGCAGCGGCTTTTTCCTTTACCATAGTGATCCATGTCACAAGGCCAGGAGTGTGACAGTGGTTCAAGAAACACAGTGGCGAATGCACATTGATGTGCTGCCCCCGCAATTTGCCAGATCTGAACCCCGTCCAACACATATGGGATGTGATAGAACGCGGCGTCAGAGCTGATCGCCTCCCTCCCCCCCCCCCACACCCACACACACCCGAATGTACTTTAATTAGGTGACGTGTGTGTTTGTGTGCAGATATGGTACCAACTCCATCCAGCAATCTACCAAGGCTTCACTGCTTCCATGCCAAGACGCGTCGCCGCTGATTTTCGTACCAAAGGTGGACAAAAAAATGGTTCAAATGGCTCTGAGCACTATGGGACTTAACATCTGTGGTCATCAGTCCCCTAGAACTTAGAACTACTTAAACCTAACTAACCTAAGGACATCACACACATCCATGCCCGAGGCAGGATTCGAACCTGCGACCGTAGTAGTCGCGCGGTTCCAGACTGAGCGCCTGAACCGCTAGACCACCGCGGCCGGCAAAGGTGGACACGCCGGCTATTAGCTAAGTGGTCGTAATGGTCTGGCTGATCTGTATATTAACTGCATAAAACGAAATGGGTATCCTGATGGAAAAATGCGTTTAGTAGTTCACGCATATTACCAGTATTTGTAAAAGTTTACACAGCAAATGTTTAAACTTTTGAACCAAAACTGAAGAATTTTACCGATATTATTCGAATTGATCTTGTCAGTCACAGGTGCAATGGTGACTAAATTGCATTCTACGTCTACATCTACATCCATACTCCGCAAGCCACCTGACGCTGTGTGGCAGAGGGTACCTTGAATACCTCTATCGGTTCTCCCTTCTATTCCAGTCTCGTATTGTTCGTGGGAAGAAAGATTGTCGGTATGCCTCTGTGTGGGCTCTAATCCCCCTGTTCTTATCCTCATGGTCTCTTTGCGAGATATATGTACGAGGGAGCAATATACTGCTTGACTCCACGATGAAGGTATGTTCTCCAAACTTCAACAAAAGCCCGTACCGAGCTACTGAGCGTCTCTCTTGCAGAGTCTTCCACTGGAGTTCATGTATCATCTCCATAACGCTTTCGCGATTACTAAATGATCCTTTAACGAAGCGCGCTGCTCTCCATTGGATCTTCTCTATATCTTCTATCAACCCTATCTGGTACGGATTCCACACCTGTGAGCAGTTGTCAAGCAGTGGGCGTACAAGTGTACTGTAACCTACTTCCTTTGTTTTCGGACTGCATTCCTTAGGACTGCATTTCCGAGACTACAGAATTCATACAAATTTTGCTGGAACAGCACAAACTATTATGCTCTAGAGCGTGCCACAATGCACACATGGCCCACTGCAGTATTCGTGGCACGCAAATGTTTCTGAGACAATTCTCACACTCGACTAGCCACCGCCATCGCTTGAAATGTTAATTAACACAGAGTCGTTTTAATCGGTTCATCGTCCACCAACATGTGACCGCGAACACCTCCAGCAGGCGTCAGTCTTAGCGTTCGTGAGGAACTATTAGAGTTAGCATAAAACTAATCACCACAATGGAAACATTTATCGTAAGAATTTTAAACAAAAGTACCTCCTTAGATAGGCAAGCGATTGGATTGTAGATAGTTAAATGGGCACACATTATAGATAAATGACAAAAATATGAGAGCTATCCATAAAATAACAGACGTTTTGTTCCATCGTAGACGTGGGCGAGACTACAGCCGTCATCTTGGTGCCATAACGTTCCTACACTCAGCGTGCGTCCAGTGTGTCGCGTGTGGTCTGTGTCTCTTGTAGTATGTCTTCTGTGATGTATTAAAATGTTTTCTGCAACAGAAAATTCCGCCACTCTGTGATTACGTTTTTGTTTACAAAAACTGCAAACCAGTTGAAATTTATCGTGACCTTTATGATGTGCACGGAAAAGTAATTACGAGTGAAATCCGAGTGAGGCAGATTTTAAAAATGGCTGTACCAATGTTCACGATGAGAACCGCAGTGGCAGAGCTAGCCTTCTGACTGACGAACTGGTGACGAAAATTAACGACTAAATTCGAGAAAATCGTCGCTTCACAGAGTTCCGTGCATGAAATTGTGGTGGACGATCTTGCTTACCACGAATTTTGTTTTAGGTGGGTTTCTAAAATTCTAACGGAAGGCCACAAAAAACAGAGACAAGCTGCAGCGCTGAGTTTCCTCGAAGATCATGGAAACAATGGTTACAAAATTATCGACCGTGGCGTAATCGGGGCGGGACTTGGATGAGGCAGCCCAATTGTGAAATAAAATGTCAGTCGATGGAGTGGGGACGCACAAATTCTCCCAAGAAACCACGGAAGTGTTTGCATACGCTGTCAGCAAGAAAGCTCATGGTTACTGTGTTTTGGGACTCTAACGAAGTTATTCTCGATTTCCGTGAACATGGCACGACAATTAACATAGAGAGGTGTTGTCAAACACTGCAAAGTTATGGAGGGTGATACAAAAAAAAAAAACTGTCGGGAAAAACTCAGTGTAAAAGTTTCGTTTTTTCACGACGACGCACATCCACATACGTCCAGTCGTAACCGAGAGCTTATCACAGTTTGATAAGTGCCTCAGTTTGAATACTGATTATGTAGAAAAATAGCTTAAGAATGCACATTTAAATGCGCAAAACAATTTTTTTTCATATTGTTAATTTTTTATTTCAAAACGTATTTTACTTTGTGGGTAGCCCTTGCGTATCTATCACCGTTAATGAACGAAAGTGGGCACAAGATAGTTAGAGAAGGAAAGACCAAGCCGCCATATTTACACTGTTGCGGCTCTGTTACACGATGCACATTGTTCACGTACGAATGGAGGTGAAACTTCGGCGTCCCAAGCAATCTGGTACGCACTGCAGAAGTTGATTAGCTTTTCATCAGTCTATATATGTTCTCAAGTTCAAATGGCGCTTAACTTATTGAAAAGAAGAAAATAGCAAAGTTGCTTCAGTATCTCAGTAGAAAAAAAAGGAATGAGTATTTGACATACAATAAAATTGTTGTAGTTGTCACCAGACCGTGCACATACAGACACATTTGTAGAGAACAGAATTCCAAAATGAGATTTTACAGTGTGCTTGGAAAATACTTGTACAGACTCAATTGTCTAAATACCCTTGAGGCTCACCGACAGGTGAGTCCAAGGTATCGATTATCATAGCTTTGGACCCAGCCACAATGTTCCTTTCCTTTTTTTTATTTTAGAATTTTCTCATCTGTGAGACGTACGTAATGACAAGCAATCAACCATTCAAGATTTAGGAAGTACTGCAAATTCTGTTCGGTGTCCGGATGCCATTCCAGTCACCACTGTTATGCGACCGTAAAAAGAAGCAACTCCCATGCACACTCTGTCTGCGAGTGGTCCAGATTCATTCTGCTTGTTTCCTGATCGCAACTCCTAGTGTATTGCTTTTGTGAGACAGTGATGGCTCAACAGTGCGGTATTTTCTTAGGCAAAGCTGTCTCCAACGCGGAGTCTGATTTCAACACCACAGTACTCTACTAGGTATGGTACTAATGGAGGTACCTATAGTATGCCATTGCCTTCTTACGAGCTCTGCCTCACCCAGCCAGTGGTAGCTACTGCTCCATTTCCCCGTGGATTCTCAGCCACGGACCACTGGGCATTTTTTACTTTAAGAAACGTCAACAGAGGTGAAAGAAATGATGACATATAAAATCCTTTTTACTGACCTGTACTGAAACTAACCTAAAACCTCTGGGTCCGTAGTCTGGCACATTACCACGTCCTTCGTCTTCATTTTTTGTGTTGTAAGTAGCGTGAGTAAAGGGTCGCTATTCGTAAGGTGCGTGAAGCGCACTTTGAATGTATCCTGCTGGTTAAAAGAGCCACGCACACTTTGAATAAGAAGATGCTATCTGACATGGCGAAATCAACGTAAAAGATTGGGTCGCCACCAACTCTAGCCACACAACAAATAAGAAGTTGCGCTGAGTCGGAAAATTACTTAATTTATACATAAGAAAAACTCATCAAAGAACATTCATTGTGAAGTCACTGATAAAGAATGGGATGTAATTGTTAATATGATCCAGGCATTGTTCACGTGAATCAAATATTGAATAAAGTAAAGAGTGCGCGAACACCGTGCGTAAGAGCAGCTTGCAGCAACGTTCCAGGAAACAAGAACTATTCCAGAGCATTTGTTTTAAATAAAAAGGGACACTAATTCTTGGACCTGTGCGCATGGAAACGCTATGAATGGGCTAACAAGGAAAACTACAAGGTAAATGGCGTACGTAACAGAGACATAACATCGGTACACTGGATAAGATTGGAGGCAAAATTATTTATTCCTTAAAATATTTATGTAATGCATCTATGGAACTGCTGTTGCCTGGTAGCTAAGTATAATTGCTTGTGAAACGCTGTACGTTTCACAACAGACTCGTGTGCCCACTTGGTTCACGGAGACACAATTTCTATGTACCGTGGCCAAATTTAAGTAACATCAAACCAAGCAGTCGCGAACAATTTAACATTTTACAGAGGACACATTTGAATAGTCAAATGATAATGGCAGAGAGCCAACAAACTCTAATATTAACCCATGAGGATGGCTTCCACCGGACATGAAGTAATGAGACAAAGAAAATTCACAAAGAAGCAAAAATTACCAAGATTTGGAAAAGACTAGAATGCACACACAGGCAGTTGCAGGCACACAAACATTCACACTGAACCGAGGGCGCTTCAACATATACAGCACCATTGTGCTACGTTCTTCTTACGGATCAAAGTCAAGTCTGCAATAGGAATCAAACTGAAAGTCTGCAAAAACCTTGCATTCCTTGCTGCGACCCATCAAATCAATGTTTATGAGATGAAACTCGAGACCAAAAGTTAAAAGCTCCCCTCCTACTATGAGACAACGCGCCACGCGGTTAAGTCAACTCTCCCTTTTTCGGAGAGACTTCGGCTGCAGACCCTTGGCGACCTGGAAGCAGACTGGCCGTCTCACACCCTCCCATAGAATCCGTGGCCAGGAAAACCCAGAGACAGGCTTCCGCCACCAACCTAACACCGGTAACTTTCACACAAGGGGAGCAAACCTCTTTGCCTACCTCAAAATACGCCGGCCGCGGTGGTCTAGCGGTTCTGGCGCTGCAGTCCGGAACCGCGGGACTGCTGCGGTCGCAGGTTCGAATCCTGCCTCGGGCTTGGGTGTGTGTGGTGTCCTTAGGTTAGTTAGGTTTAAGTAGTTCTAAGTTCTAGGGGACTTATGACCTAAGATGTTGAGTCCCATAGTGCTCAGAGCCATCTGAACCATCTGAACCACCTCAAAATACAAGGGTTGGCCATTCTGTACGACTACCGCTGATTCTCTGCAGCAGACTAAACCACCGTATAGCAAATTGAAAAACATCCACATTCATTCACTCACGCATGCCAGAGAGTTCTGTATCATTGGAAAGCAAATAAAATGATTATGAAAGGGGACTACAGGACCCTTTCAATGTTGTGCATTCATCTTCTCCGGAGGAAGCGAAATTCTTTGTCTTATAAGGCTGTAATCTGGTGTTCCTTCGCCTGTGTACGCTTGCTTCTTGTTTACCTCTAATTAAAACACGTCCACTAAAATGAGAAAAGATTTGCAAAATATTGCACAGAATATAAATGCCTCTTCGTGTGCAGCATTCTTTTGCTTCAAACGAGAATAAAACTAGCTTCCTCATAAGTTGCGTTACATAATAACATAATGTCTTAAAATCTTGTCATACGCAGTAGTTTTCCTCTCTGACCTGGTGAATGATCTAATGATTCTTGTAAAAGTGTACTGAAAATAAATATAAAAATAAATGAATAAATCTCAAGTGAGTTTCATGTTTCCGAATGTACGCTTCTTTCCTGGTCAGGACAAGTGTTGCTGCTTTAAGACTTCAAAGTTTTACTTGATGGTTTTACTGAATAAATTGACAAAAATTTACTTACACTGTTTCCTGAATTGCTGCATTATCAGATAACTCAAAAAATCCTCCCTTTTCTTACCTTCCATACTTGGGATGTAGTATACAGTGTGTCCTGGGAACTAGTTAACAGAATATCGTCGTTTTGTCTTAGAAAAAGGGGCTGCATCAGCGGTGTGAAAATCCATTGGTGTTACTTTATTCGGCGAAGCCTCCTAGTGCTTGCCAATTTCTGTGTTATGTAATCCCATACGTATTTTACGATATTGCAGACGAATCTGTGTTCATTGCTGTCAGTTTGGTTACATGTTGTGTTCGCTGGTGAGTCTGTTAAAAGCATTGCATGAAGCCTGGACTTCATCTGCATTTTTCTGTTTACGGCTGCATACCCCAAATCTTTCACGTGTGAAGATAAGTACGGATTATGAATGTTTTCCCACGTCGTGTGCCAAATGTTGTTGGAAATTCGTGCTCTATGACATTCCTTGAATTATTTTCCACGATGTTTTTGTACAGTTCCTTAACCTTCGTCATTTTCCTTTCGGAGACTCTCTTTGGTGCGTAACTGTTGTTTCTGGGAAAATACCTAAAGATTTATGGTGTATTCGATATGTGATGGACATCAACAAATGGCTAGAGGTCAGCTGCGGTAATATCTGTCATTCAGATGAACAGTCAGACTGCTCAGTTACGTTCAGCACAAATTGTAATTTTTGTGCCGGTAAAGGGCTTGTGTCTTTTTGTACACATTGATGAGATTTAGTCTTCCACTTATGTCGGGAGAGTCAAAGTGTCAAATTTTACTTCAAAGATGTGACCAAGCCGTGTAAAGCGTCCAAGAGCTGACAGCGTATTTTTCGCTATATCGTGAGACTTGGACATAATTTATTTTTCTAGTGTTATAGGTATTTGCCAATTCAACTTTTCCATTATTTAACTGTATGTAAACGCCAATCTTGGTGAACAATAGCATAATCTACGACGTTGCTCCGTCGTACTGTGCTGCCGAAATCGACACCTAGATATTTCATCTTTACAATCTCTTGTAATCGAACGTGATGTAGCGCACTTATTCGTTGTCCAGTGCCCATTATTTCTAATTTCTTCCAGTTCAGTTGTGCACCGGATGTCCTTTATTATCTGAAGAACCATTTATATTTCGTTTACATCCATGGACAGCAGGCCAACTTCGTCGGTGTAAGCTCTACACACTTACGGACTGGTTACTGGAATTGCGCTACCTCACTAATCGTTTCTTGTGACTCTTGATGTACCATTTCGTAACAAATTCTGTATTATGATGATGAATTGCTGATGAAGACCCGGTGTCTGCACGATTTTAAAAAGGTAAATGTGGTTCATCCTGTCGTAAGCCTTTTTTCAAAATCTGGTCGTATGATATCACATTGTATCTCTCACATGTCCGCGACAGATACTATACTGAAATTTCTCATGTTGAGAAATGGGAAGAGGAGATGTTTTATTTGGTAAAAACTTTCTAAATTCTAGATTGCATAAATACTTACTTATTTTCGACAACCGGTTTCGGCTGTCATCTTGTGGTCTTCATAAATTTTTGTTACAAAACGTGCTCAGCGTGAGTTGGAACTTCGTGTCAAGTTGTAAGAAATAAAACGTTTGCGGCAAAAAGCATCTTGTGCATGTGGCCCTGTCCATATACGTAACGCTCAAATTATTTTAAGCCTTATTTTTTTAAAAAATCATCTGTGATCACTACATATACGGACATGGCCTTGTGCACACGATATTTAAGTCTTAAGAAAATAAAGCAATAAGCTCTGAGCGCTGCAGAATGATAACTTCATTCTGATATCATCGTTAGTGTTTGTAGATGTCCCCCGTGCGGCTTCTTGGCTTTCCTCGGTTATTTTACCTCACGCCGCTCAGACTGCTTTTGTGCAGAAGGCTGTTTCTGTTGACCTGAAATTTCAGATGACTGTGCATTTAGTTTTTCGTTTATTTACTTTGCCTTTTCCCGCAGCAGTGCTGCTGTCTTCTCAGCTCCACTTTGGGTCAATCTTCCTTTCTTTTTATTCCTGATTTTTGACTGTCGTTGGTATCCAAAAATTCATATTGAAATTTTGGTGACATTGCTCTTTCCACGTTCTCTTTGTTTAAGTAAGTCTGTTCTGTTGACGGAGTCTGAGATTTTCCTATCACCTAGCACACTGCGGACGAATGCCGTTTCTCGCGGCATCCGTTACGGACGGACCTCGATATAAGTCATATTTTCTACACGCAGTCTGCAGATGCCATGTGCTACGATATATTTTAACTACTTCGTCTATTTAGGTGTTTAAGCCAGTAATCAATGTACCAAACTTGATTGTCCTCCTGAAGGTTTTGCTTATTTACCATTTTATTGCATTTTGATATTTCAAGTAGATACTAATTTCATCTTGAAGTTCCTCCTTCTTTTAGAAATGGCCCTTTTTACAAAACCGGAAGGAAAAACCTACTCTGAAATACTTCCAGAGGTTTTTGACGATGACTTTTTAAATGTTTACTGTGAGAATGAAGATCAGGATGAGCGTGTGAATGGGTGTTTTTATGGTTCTAAGGACGATTCTAGTGTTAGTGACATGATTATACCTGTAAAGAAGCGTACGGTGGCACTGTCTTCAAGTGAATCCGAAAATAACGATGAAGGTGATTCTGCTGTTGGGAATGATTCGTTTTGTCATAAAGTTTTATTGTTATACAGTTCTTAAAAAAATAAATTTACGCACGCACACTTCTTCTCGTGGTACAACGAACCTGTGCGGGCTTTGTTTCTTCCACTTTGCTCTCTCCAGTCCAGTTTTCGTCATCTAACAGTTTTTATGTCTTCTTCCACATCCTCTATCGCCACTTTCGCGTGCTTCTTCTCTGTCTTCTTCCACTTGCCCCACTGATAAACCTTTTATGTCGTTCTTCCAGCATCTATCCTAAGAACATCTCCAGGAAAGGCTATTTTCTTACTTTTTATTGATTATACAATTTCAGGTCCTTGTGTAAGGTCTCCCATATCAACATTTATTATAGACCACGGCTTACCACAATTATCCTGAGCTGTCCCAAAACCTTTATTCGGTATCCTGCATTTGACTATTCTGGCATGCGGTTAAATCAGTACTAGTTGTGGACACGGTTTTTCATCCAAAAGCCGGCCGCGGTCGCCGCGCGGTCCTAGGCGCTGCAGTTCGGAACCGCGGGACTGCTACGGTCGCAGGTTCGAATCCTGTCTCGGGCATGGAATTGTGTGATGTCCTTAGGTTAGTTAGGTTTATGTAGTTCTAAGTTCTAGGGGACTGATGACCTAAGATGTTAAGTCCCATAGTGCTCACAGCCATTTGAACCTTTTTTTTTCATCCAAAAGCCTAAAACTGTCCAGATTGTCAGTTTAACCTGTTTGTTTGATATTCTAGAGGAATCATTGTGCGACAGAATGTTTTATCGGTACCACATAAGTTGCGTGTTTTTGTCTCTGAAATTAGAACCTAGACATTCAAAGCTCTACACAAGTTCAAAATTTAAGCCTCCAGATGATCTGTTCAGGTTATTAGGAGATTCTCTGGCTTCCTTGACTACAGTCACTGCTCTGTTTAATGATTTTCTGGCATCCTTGACTACAGTCACTGTTCTGTTTAATGATTCTCTTCTTCCGCCACGTGTGCCCGCAGGCATAACGATCTGTTGTTTAGGGAGGGGGGTGGGGCTCCCCTTTAATGAAAATCTCACTGCTGCTGATAAATGCTAATCATGTGTCATGGCAGACGGGTGCAAAGGTTCTAGGACAGCGCACACACAATGACCGTAACAGAGAATACTAAACAGTAAAATATATTGCTCGACTTTGGTAACGCTGGTACAGCAGTTGCAGAATAAAGCTTTAGCCTATCTGTCCAGCGTTGACTACAGTTCCATAAACACAAACCCAATGATGTTCTCTGAACTAAACTCGGAAGAAAACTAATCTTCCGTCTTGATGTACTATTCGAAGAACAGTTCTTTTTGTGGTATTCAGTCCAGAGACTGGTTTGCTGCAGCTCTACATGTCACTCTATCCTGTGCAAGCTTCTTCATCTCCCAGTACTTACTGCAACCTACATCCTTACCAATCTGCTTATTATATTCATCTCTTGGTCTCCCTCTGCGATTTTTTTACGCTACACGCTGCCCTCCAATACTAAGTTGGTGATCCCTTGATGCCTCAGAACATGTCCTACCAACCGATCCCTTCTTCTAGTCAAGTTGTGCCACAAATTTCCTTCTATCCAGTTCTATTCAATACCTCCTCATTAGTTATGTGATCTACCCATCTAATCTTCAGCATTCTTCTGTAGCACCACATTTCGAAAGCTTCTATTCTCTTCTTGTCTAAACTATTTATCGTCCATGTTTCACTTCCATACATGGCTACACTCCATATAAATACTTTCAGAAACGACTTCCTAACACTTAAATCTATACTCGATGTTAACAAATTTCTCTTTTTCAAAAACGCATTCCTTGCCATTGCCAGTCTATATTGTATATCCTCTCTACTTCGACCATCATCAGTTATTTTGCTCCCCAAATAGCAAAACTCCTTTACTACTTTAAGTGTCTCATTTCCTAATCTAATTCCTTCAGCATCACCCAACTTAATTCGACTACGTTCCATTATCCTCGTTTTGCTTTTGTTGATGTTCAACTTATATCCTCCCTTCAAGACACCATCCATTCCGTTCAACTGCTCTTCCAAGTCATTTGCTGTCTCTGACAGAATTACAGTGTCATCGGCGAACCTCAAAGTTTTTATTTCTTCTCCATGGATTTTAATTCCTACTCCGAATTTTTCTTTTGTTTCCTTTACTGCTTGCTCAATATATAGATTGAATAACATCGGGGATAGGCTACAATCCTGTCTCACTCCCTTCCCAACCACTGCTTCCCTTTCATGCCCCTCGACTCTTATAACTGCCATCTGGTTTCTGTACGAACTGTAAATAGTCCTCCGCTCCCTGTATTTTACCCCTGCCACTTTCAGAATTTGAAATAGAGTATTCCAGTCACCATTGTCAAAAGCTGTCTCTAAGTCTACAAATGCTAGAAACGTAGGTTTGCCTTTCCTTAATCTATTTTCCAAGATAAGTCGTAGGGTCAGTATTCCCTCACGTGTTCCAACATTTCTACGGAATCCAAACTGATCTTTCCCGAGGTCGGCTTCTACCAGTTTTTCCACTCGCCTGTAAAGAATTCATGTTAGTATTTTGCAGCCGAGGCTTATTAAACTGATAGTTCGGTAATTTTCACATCTGTAAGCACCTGCTTTCTTTGGGATTGGAATTATTATATTCTTTTTGAAATCTGAGGGTAATTCGCCTGTCTCATACATTTTGCTCACCAGACGGTAGAGTTTTGTCAGGGCTGGCTCTCCCAAAGCTATCAGTAGCTCTAATGGAATGTTGTCTACTCCCGGGGCCTTGTTTCGACTTACGTCTTTCAGTGCTCAGTCAAACTCTTCAAGCAGTATCATATCTCCCATTTCATCTTCGTCCTTCCATTTCCGAACTAACTGTACACATTTAAATCTCTAGACAGCTGTCTCCGTCCATAACCAATAGTCCTATTCACTGTACTGTTTCTGCTGAAACCTAACAAGTGCCTATCTACCGACCACTTTTATTGTGCCACTTGACGACTTGACGACACGACGAACGCTCTCCAGGAACTTACTAACAAGACTCGGACTTGCAGATTACAACTTCTGTCCGTGCACGGATACTAAAGCGCGCGTCTCTCTTCCTGAAGGCTCTGCCGCTGCAGTGGGCGTGATTCTCGCGCCGAGCGTGACTGGTTTGCGCGCAGCAATGTTCCTTCTGCGGACCGAAGTACGCTACACCTCTGGTACCAACTGTCGCAAACTTTTATTGTGTAGCATCTCAGTACACCACACAACTTACGCTGTTTGTCGAAATTTATCATAAGAGAATTGAATCGTTCGGAGCAAAAAATGGTTCAAATGGCTCTGAGCACTATCGGACTCAACATCTGTGGTCATAAGTCCCCTAGAACTTAGAACTACTTAAACCTAACTAACCTAAGGACATCACACACATCCATGCCCGAGGCAGGATTCGAACCTGCGACCGTAGCTGTCGCGCGGTTCCGGACTGAGCGCCTAGAACCGCTAGACCACCGCGGCCGGCGTTCGGAGCAAATCACTATCTTTTAATTACGAAGTTACAGTAAATCTAGTAGCACAATATGATACGATATTTCATGTCCAATGGTCTTCAGTTTAAAAAAAGAAATTGCTATTACTGAACAGTGAAACATCGTCAGCCGTGTCGCAATCGTGATTTGATATTACGAGGGTCACTCCAAAAGAAATACACTCTATTTTTGTAACAATACAGTTTTCATTCTGCATGTGCGAAAGCTTTACAGTCTGTAGATACATCCTTCCCGCTTGTTTTAAAACTTAGTTCAACCTGTTACCGTGACTGCCGCCGTCACAGCATGTCTACGAGATGGCTGCTACACTTGCCGTTCGTCAGAAGCAACCTGCTGTCATAGAATTCCGGTGCTGTGAAAACGAGACAGTAGGAAACATCCACAAGAGGTTGAAAAAGGTGTATGGAGATGCTGCTGTCGATCGCAGTACAGTTAGTCGGTGGGCAAGCAGGTTACGTGATGAAAGCGGGCATGGCAATATTGAGGATTGTCCTCGCAGCGGTAGGCCTCGTACTGCACACACTCCTGACAATGTGCAGAGAGTTAACGAATTGGTGACGCTGACAGACACACCACAGTGAACGAATTGTCACGCTACGCTGGGATAGGGGAAGGAAGTGTTTGCAGAATACTGAAAGTGTTGGCGTTAAAAAAGGTTTGTGCCTGGTGAGTTCCCAGGATGTTGACAGTGGCTCACAAAGAAACAAGATAAACGGTATGCGGCGAACTTTTGGAACAGTACGAGAATGGTGGAGATGAATTTCTTGGAAGAATTGTGACAGGTGATGAAACGTGGGTCCATCATTTTTCACCAGGGACGAAGAGGCTATCAGTGGAGTGGCGTCATGTAAATTCACCCAAGAAAAAAATGTTCAAAAGCACTGCTTCTGCTGGAAAAGTTATGGCTACGGTGTTTTTCGCTTCCGAAGGACTCTTGCTTGTGGACAACATGACAAGTGGAACCACCATCAATTCTGATGAATATGTGACGACACTGAAGAAACTTCAAGCTCGAGTGAGTCGTGTTCGACCACATCGGCAAAAGCAGGATGTTTTACTGTTGCACGACAATGCACGGCCACATGGCATTCAAAAAACCATGGAAGTGATCACAAAACTCGGATGGACAACACTGAAACACCCGCCTTACAATCCTGATCTGGCTCCATGTGACTATCGTCTCTTTGGGAAACTGAAAGACTCTCTTCGTGGAACAATGTTTGAAGATGATGAATCCCTTGTGCACGCTGCTGCCGGCCGTAGTGGCCGTGCGGTTCTAGGCGCTACAGTCTGGTGCCAAGCGACCGCTACGGTCGCAGGTTCGAATCCTGCCTCGGGAATGGATGTGTGTGACGTCCTTAGGTTAGTTAGGTTTAATTAGTTCTAAGTTCTAGGCGACTTACGACCTCAGAAGTTAAGTCGCATAGTGCTCAGAGCCATTTTTTGCACGCTGCCAAACAGTGGCTCCAACAGGTTTTTCCAGAATTTTACCGTGCGAGTATACAGGCGCTGGTTCCAAGATGGCGTAAGGCAGTTGAGAGGGATGGAAATTATGTGGAGAAATGAAAATATTGTTCCTAAAGGATGTATCTACACACTGTAAAAACATTCAAACATGTAGAATAAAAGATGGATTTAAAAAAAAATAGCTTGCATTTCTTTTGGAGTGACCCGCGTACATGCGTGAAAAGAAGTGTTTGATTATGAACACATTAGTGACGAAAGTTTTTACAGTATGTAGAAGCAATCGGTTTCTATGTGAATGGACTAAAATAGGAGCACTTGATTATTACGTTTCTGTTTCACTTAGTTGCAAGGATAACGACTAGTTTTTTATATTAGTGCCGATGACATTGTAATTCTGACAGAGACAGCAAAGGACTTGGAAGAGCAGTTGAACGGAATGGACAGTGTCTTGAAAGGAGGGTATAAGATTAACATCAACAAAATCAAAACGAGGATCATGGAATGAAGTCGAGTTAAGTCCGGTGATGCTGAGGGAATTAGATTAGGAAATGAGACACTTAAAGTAGTAAAGGAGTTTTGCTATTTGGGGAGCAAAATAACTGATGATGGTCGAAGTAGAGAGGATATAAAATATAGACTGGCAATGGCAAGGAATGCGTTTTTGAAAAAGAGAAATTTGTTAACATCGAGTATAGTTTTAAGTGTTAGGAAGCCGTTTCTGAAAGTATTTGTATGGAGTGTAGCCATGTATGGAAGTGAAACATGGACGATAAATAGTTTGGACAAGAAGAGAATAGAAGCTTTCGAAATGTGGTGCTACAGAAGAATGCTGAAGATTAGATGGGTAGATCACATAACTAATGAGGAGGTATTGAATAGAACCGGATAGAAGGAAATTTGTGGCACAACTTGACTAGAAGAAGGGATCGATTGGTAGGACATGTTCTGAGGCATCAAGGGATCACCAACTTAGTATTGGAAGGCAGCGTGTAGCGTAAAAAAATCGCAGAGGGAGACCAAGAGATGAATACAGTAAGCAGATTCATAAGGATGTAGGTTGCAGTAAGTACTGGGAGATGAAGAAGCTTGCACAGGATAGAGTAGCATGGAGAGCTGCATCAAACCAGTCTCAGGACTGAAGACAACAGCAGCAGCAGTGTATTTCACAAATAAAAATAAAATACCCTGTATGTTGTGAACCATTTGATGACTCTTCTCTTTTTCTGTAGTGGACGCTTCTTATATCGCAACCACTCTTGTCGAACATGCAGTTGGCTCAGATTCATTCCAATATCGGCAATATGACGAACGAAGTAGCGGTGTATAGAGGCAATTCTGCAGCCCGGTCGGACGCTGGCCCTGTTGAAGGCGTGAGTAATATCGCGCGTCAATAAAGGGAGGTAATTGTAAGAGCGATCGCGCGGCCATCGCAGGCGTTTGACAAGCGCCCCGTGACGAGTGGCCGCAAGCAGCGGCCGGAAACGCCGCTAAATGCGCGCAGCCCATTGAGCGGGCCGCAGCAGCAGCCGCCCACGCACAGCCGGTAAGCGGCGGCGCTGCAGCAGGAATTTACATGAACGCTGCGACGCCCGTGTTTCACAGCGACGCGGCCGCCTCGCAATAGGCGCGAATTACTGATCGGCTGCGCTGCAAGTTACAGAAGCCAGTCAGGATAATCGGACAACCCGTGTGCACGGCGTACGTTTGAAATATTGCCATCGCACACAGTGGTCGTACAGCAAAGCCATCCACGTCCGTTAATCGATAGGCTACTGACTGCTGTTGTCAACTGCTTGCTAACGGTTCGACATCTCGTTTACGCTTTCATTTAGAAACCTCGCGATTAAAACTCCAACACCGGGAGCGTACAGCTAACGCCAAATTGGTATGAATGGGACCATATGCTTGGATATGGAACTCGTAAGCCATCTACTCCGTCATAAACTTAATCTTAGTACAGAACTGATATGACAGCAGCGTTAATGCCCAGAAAATATTTCCTTTCTACACAAAATTCTGAGCCATGAATATGCTCCAGTCAGAGTTAGTAAAAAACAAGTGATTAATTTAATCGTCATGCGGAAATTTTTCACGCATATCTGTGTTACGTTCTTACCCCCACAGAGAATCTTCCCAGACAGTAAATAATTTATATAACTAGTTTGGATGAAATCGGTCCAGTGGTACAGAAGGAGATATGGAACATACATAAATACGTTATACACACAGAGAAATATTTTCAAAATACGAGGGATTTTTTCCAGTGCACTGTAAAATTAGTTATACAGGGTGTACCTGGACGATTGGTCAGTATTCAGGAGTATGAGAGTAACGATCATTCGAAGCAAGAATGCCTGGTAAACAAGGGTTCCAAATGCATGCCTTAGCACGTATTCAGAAGACGTGTTCCACAATACTGAAGATAAACAAGTGCTCATACCTCTCCCTTTTTTTTGGGGGGGGGGGGGGGGGGGGTTCGTGCGACCCGCCACTAATTCCTCTCTTGTGCCAACCTTATCATCTTAGAGTACCACTTGCAGCCTACGTCCCCAATTATTTGCTGGATGTATTCCAATCTCCTTCTTCCTCTACAGATATTACCCTCTACTGTCTGATGTCTCAACACATGTCCTATCAGTGTTTTCCGTATAGTCCTTTTCTCAACAAATTATGCAGAGAACCTCCTCATTCTTTATCTTATCAATCCGCCCAATTTTCAACTTTCTTCTGTAACATCACATCTCAAATGCTTCAATTCTCTTCTGTTCCGGTTTTCCCACAGTCAATGTTTCACTATCATACAATCCTGTGCTTCATACGTACATTCTCAGAAGTTTCACCTGGCTGAAAATGACTTACAAGTTCGTGGCGCCCTCCAACGGTAATGCTTGAATTCAGTACGGTGTTGGCCCACTCTCAGCCTTGATGAGAACTTCCACTCTCGCAGGCATACGTTCAATCGGGCGCTAGAAAGTTTCTTGCGGAATGGTGGCCCATTCTTCACGGAGTGCTGCACTGAAGAGTGGTATCGATGTCTGTCGGTAAGGTCTGGCACGAAGTCGGCGTTCCAAATCATCCCAAAGAGGTTCTACTGGATTCAGGTCAGGACTACGTGCAGGCCAGTCAATTAAAGGGATGTTATTGTCGTGTATCCACTCCGCCACAGGCCGTGCATTATGGGCAGGTGCTCGATCGTGTTGAAAAGTGCAGTCGTCATCTCCGAAATTCTCTTCAGTAGTGGGAAGCAATAAGTTGCTTGAAACGTCAATGTAGGCCTGTTCTGTGATAGTACCACGCTAAATCAAGGGGTGCAAGCCCCCTCCATGAAAAACACGACCACATCATAACACCACCGCCTCCGAATTTTACTGTTCGCACTACACACACTGGCGGATGACGTTCACAGGGCATTCGCCATACCCACATCCTGCCATGGGATCGCTACATGGTGTACCGTGATTCGTCACTCCACACAATGTTTTTCCAATGTTCAATCGTCCAATTTTTACGCTCCTTACATCAAGCGAGTCTTCGTTTGGCATTTCCCGGCGCGATGTTTGGCTTATGAGCAGCCGCTCCACCATGAAATCCAAGTTTTCTCACGTTCCGCATAACTGTCATAGTACTTTCAGTGGATACTGATGCAGTTTGGAATTACTGTGTGATTGCCTGGGTAGATGTCTGCCTATTACACCTTACGACCCTCTTCAACCGTCAGCGGTCTCTGTCAGTCAATAGACGAGGTCGGCCTGTATGTTTTCGTGCTGTACGTGTCCCTTCGCGTTTCCACTTCATTGTCACATCGGAAATGTAGACCTAGGGATGTTTAGGAGTGAGGAAATCTCGCATACAGGCGTATGACGTAAGTGCCACCCACTCACCTAACCACGTTCAAAGTCCGTGAGTTCCGCGGAGCGTCCATTCTCCTCTCTCTTGATGTCTAATGACTACTGAGATCGCTGATATGGAGTACGTGGCATTAGGTGGCAGCACAATGCACCTAATATGATAAACGTATGTTTTTGGGGATTTCCGGATACTTTTGATCACATAGTGTATCTGTGATGCCAGTATACTTCTCTTGACCAGGTATGGCCTTTTTTGCCACTGCTATTCTTGTTTTGATATCCTATTTGCTGTCTAGGTAACAGTAGTTGACAGTTCTCATGTCTACTTCTCATTACTTTTGCCATTTTTCGATTTACCCTCAACCCATATTCTGTACTCCTCATTCTTTACGTTAGCAATCTGCCCAATTCATTCCACTCAACACCTCCTGTAACTCTTCTTCATTTTCACTGAGGATAGCAACGTCATCAGCGAACCCTATGATTGATATCCTTTTACCATTAATTTTAATATGACTTTTGAATATTTCATTTTTGCTTCTCCGATATATAAATTTAACAGTAGCGGCGAAAGGCTACATCCGTGTCCCACACTCTTTTTAATCCGATCATTTCATTCTTCGTCTTTCAGTCTTATTATTTCCTCTTGGTTCTTGTACTTCTTGTGCATTACCCGTCTTTCCCTACAGCTTACCTGTATCTTCTCAGAATTTCTAACATCTTGCGCCATTTTACATTGTCTAGCGCTATTCCAGGTCAAGATATTCCGTGAATGTGCCTTGATTTTTGTTTAGTCTTGCTTCCATTATAGAGGCCTTCAGTGTACTCTTTCCAGCTATCCGGTCTCTCCTCTGTATTTAATAATGGAATCCCGTTGCACCCTTAATGTTTACCACCCTTGTTTTTAATTTCACTGAAGGTTGTTTTGACTTTCTGGTATGTCAGTCTTTCCGACAATCATTTCATTTTTGATTTATTCACATTTTTCATACAGCCATTTCGTCTTAGCTGCTCTGCACTTCCTATTTCTTTCGTTCCTAAGTGACTTGTATTTCTGTATTCCTCAACGTCTCTGAAAATTTTTCAAATTCAAATGGCTCTAAGCTCTATGGGACTTAACATCTGAGGTCATCAGTCTCCTAGACTTAGAACTACTTAAACCTAACTAACGTAAGGACATCACACACGTCCATGCCCAAGGCAGCATTCGAACTGCGACCGTAGCAACAGCGCGGTTCCGGACTGAAGCGCCTAGAACTGCTCGGCCACAGTGGCCGGCTCTGAAAAATTTTTACTTCCTTCTTTTGTCGATCAACTGAAGTATTCCTTCCATTATCCTGGTTTATTTGCACTTAACTTCCTTGTAACTAAATTTCCCTTTGGAATTTCTGTGATAGTCCTTGTTGGAGACATCCATTCTCCTTCAACTGAACTGCCTACTGGGCTATTCATTACCACAGTATGTATAGTCTCAGAGAACTTCAAGCGTATCTTTTCATTCCTTAGCAATTTCGTATCCCATTCTTTTGCGCATTGATTCTTCATGATTGGGCTCTTAAGCTTCAGCATGGTCTTCATCATTACTAAATTTTTATCTGAGTCTATACCTGCTACTGGGTACACCTTACAATCCAGTATATGATTTCGGAAACTCTGCCCGAGCATGATGTAATCTAATTGAAACCTCCCCCTATCTCCCGGCTTTTTCCAAGTATACCCCCTCCTCTTGTGATTCTTGAGGAGAGTATCCGCTATTACTAATTGATTTTTAATGCAGAACTCAGGCTTTCGCCTGTCTTCTTCCTACAGCCATGCCCACATTCTCTCACAACCTTTTCTTCTACAGCCTCACCTACAACCGTATTTGAATCCCCCATGACTATTAGATTTTCCCCTCCCTTTATGTACTGAATTACCCGTTCAGTATCTTCATGTATTTTCTCTGTCTCTTCGTCCGATGCTAGCGACATCGACATGTATATCTGAACTACTGTTGTCGGTACAGGTTTGCTGTCGATCTTAAGGTGAGCATCATAGAGCCAATGTTTACCAGATATTTTTGCGTGGAATACTCGTTCCTGGCATATACCTGAATATCGATGATTCCTCCTGGGATATCTGGTATATTCTTTTTGCAGTACTGTACAAGCACAGTAAGTCAAAGTTCATAGTTGCGCTTCCTGTAGCTACAATTTTAATGACCCACAGTGTATTTCTAGGACTCGAGACTGAAAAATGTTTCTGTGTGCGCTGTTCGGGATCGTGCCGTAGAGTTTTCGTGAAAACGTTGGGATAAAAACATAAGTGTGTCGTATCAATATGTAGTTTAATTATCAGTCTCTTCAATACAGTGCTTACACAAAGTAGTATAACGGTTACAGAACAGATACATCACGAGTTCTGACTCTGACTGGTCGCCGTATGCCTGATAGGCCAACAGTGTAATCGCTCTGCGCCGTTTCTTCACTTTCCCTTCAACGCTGCCGTAGCGCTAGCATTCTCACGGCACTAGACTTTTAGATTATTTTGACGCAAGCTTTCCTCTGACCTGCATCCTCTATCATTCTGAGCATATTTACGTGTCGTATGAGACTTTTATTATTTTCATTTTCTTTTAACCAGGTGACCGATAGGAAACATTCTCACTTATACAGTTTTACATAATGACAGTATTAGGATTAAGCCTAGTCGTTCGGATGAGGCTAATTGTCGGAATTAAGAGAAAACATCTTGAAAAATGAACCGAATGACGTGAAATGATAATAATAAATTTATGATACATTCTTGTATATACATTTCCATGCGTCAAAATATGTTTTTCATTGGGAATGTTTGCCCCGGATTTTACGACGGGCAGAGATCAGGAACAGTCAATAGGGCAACATAACCTATAACTTTAACTCGGCGTTGTCAGACACAGCAAGTACTTTAGGCAATAGGTAAATCATAATTCAAGGCGCCAATGACAAATATGTTTGTCGTTTCTGAAAGTATGTTCGCTTCGAAAGGTCAGCTAGTACCGTAGGCAGGGATAGTCGGCTACAGCAGAGCTCACGGTTATTACCTGTGGCAATACTATATACAAATTACCCAGGTCAATAAATACTTTAAAACAAATAAAATGACATTTGTAATAAGGTGACAGGGAAAGGAAGTCTCTTATTAATGATTAACAAGTTAGCTTCGTAAAATATTGGTATGTAGCTGGGAATCTATGATACTCTTTTGCCTATGATAGTTGAAAATCTCTGTTATGTTAAAACTTCCCACAAGCAGTAAGTTGTAGCGAAAAATCAGTGTGCAGTGTCAGAACCTGTTAAAAAAATCATTCTAAAGGTACCTCTGTCATCCCTCTGCGAATAGTACGTGTTGAGTATGACTGCGAAGTAAATATATGATTTTCAATTTAATACCGATTTTCATTTATATTCCGGCAAATATTAACGGTGTCTCACTTTGCATCCTAGTAGGGCTCCACAGGCTCTTCGCGATGACACCCGAATCAATGTTGTAGCCAAATACGTTTGCACGCTGCACCTATTTGTAACTTTACACAAAGCTAATTCGCAGCCTCACGCCCGTGCACAGACACTGGTATGGTGGCGTCACAGACAAAACAAATATCACAGACAAAACAAATACTGCACATACAACGTGTATAGACATGATCAATCCGTTGTGGGCTCAACGACTCTTTAGTAATTATCTGTCTCGTATTATTAGCGATTTAAACCTAACGGTATTTTATCACGCAAAAAAATCCGACTGACAAGCGAAAAGACGTTTTGACGTCAAAAAACTCTGATGGAACTATTGATATATAGGGTGGTCCATTGATAGTGACCGGGCCAAATATCTCACGAAATAAGCATCAAACGAAAAAACTACGCCGGCTGGAGTGGCCGAGCGGTTCTAGACGCTACAGTTTGGACCGCGCGACCGCTACGGTAGCAGGTTCGAATCCTGCCTCGGGCATGGATGTGTGTGATGTCCTTAGGTTAGTTAGGTTTAAGCAGTTCTATGTTCTAGGGGACTGATGACCACAGAAGTTAAGTCCCATAGTGCTCAGAGCCATTTTTTTTTTTTTGAAAAAATTACAAAGAACTTAACTCGTCTAGCTTGAAGGGGGAAACCAGATGGCGCTATGGTTGGCCCGCTAGATGGCGCTGCCTTAGGTCAAACGGATATCAACTGCGTTTTTTTTTTTAAATAGTAACCCCCATTTTTTATTACATATTCGTGTAGTACGTAAAGAAATATGAATGTTTTAGTTGGACCACTTTTTTCGCTTTGTGATGGATGGCGCTGTAATAGTCACAAACGTATAAGTACGTGGTATCACGTAACATTCCGCCACTGCGGACGGTATTTGCTTCGTGATACATTACCCGTGTTAAAATGGACCGTTTACCAATTGCGGGAAAGGTCGATATCGTGTTGATGTATGGCTATTGTGATCAAAATGCCCAACGGGCGCGTGCTACTTGTGCTGCTCGGTATCCTGGACGACATCATCCAAGTGCCCGGACCGTTCGCCGGATAGTTACGTTATTTAAGGAAACAGGAAGTGTTCAGCCACATGTGAAACGTCAACCACGACCTGCAACAAATGATGATGCCCAACCCAAGTAGATGTTATAGCTGCTATCGCGGCTAATCCGCACATCAGTAGCAGACAAATTCGGCGAGAATCGGGAATCTCAAAAACGTAGATGTTGAGAATGCTACATCAACATCGATTGCACCAGTACCATATTTCTATGCACCAGGAATTGCATGGCGATGACTTTGAACGTCGTGTACAGTTCTACCACTGGGCACAAGAGTAATTACGGGACGATGACAAATTTTTTGCACGCGTTTTATTTAGCGACGAAGCGTCATTCACCAACAGCGGTAACGTAAACCAGCTTTTTATGCACTATTGGGCAACGGACAAGTGGAACATCAGCCACCTTGGCGGGTTAATGTATGGTGCGGCATTGCGGGAGGAAGGATAATTGGCCCCCGTTTTACCGATGACAATCTAAATAGTGCAATGTATGCTGATTTCCTGCGTAATGTTCTACCGATGTTACTACAAGATGTGTCACTGCAAGACAGCATGTACTGCCAACATGATGGATGTCCGGCACATAGCTCGCTTGCGGTTGAAGCAGAATTGAATAGCGTATTTCATGACAGCTGGATTGGTCGTCGAAGCACCATACGATGGCCCGCACGTTCACCGGATCTGACGTCCCAGGATTTCTTTCCGTGGGGAAAGTTGAAGGATATTTGCTATCGTGATCCACCTACAACGTCTGACAACATGCGTCAGCGCATTGTCAATGCATGTACGAACATTACGGAAGGCGAACTACTCGTTGTTGAGAGAAATGTCGTTACACGTATTGCCAAATGCATTGAGGTTGATGGACATCATTTTGAGCATTTATTGCTTTAATGTGGTATTTACAGGTAATCACTCTGTAATAGCATGCGTTCTTAGAAATAATAAGTTCATAAAGGTACATGTATCGTATCGGAAGAACCAAAATAAAATGTTCAAACGTACCTACGTTCTGTATTTAATTTAAAAAACCTACCTGTTACCAACTGTTCGTCTAAAATAGTGAGCCATATGTTTGTGACCATTACAGCACCATCTATCACAAAGCGATAAAAGTGGTCCAACTAAAACACATCATATTTCTTTACGTACTACACGAATATGTAATAAAAATGGAGGTTCCTATTTTTAAAAAAACGCAGTTGATATCCGTTTCACCTATGGCAGCGCCATGTAGCGTTCCAACCATAGCGCCATCTGGTTTCCCCCTGCAAGCTAGACGAGTTTCGTTCTTTGTAGTTTTCTCGTTTGACGCTTATTTTGTGAGATATCTGGCCCGGTCACGATCAATGGACAACCCTGATTAGTCAAGATCGCACTGAATACTGTTAATTAATGACGACCACTTTCAGTAATAAGATCGTTGTCTGTTGATTTTCAAAAACTTCTTGTTACACTTCCTATTCCATTACGACTATCACATATGTAATGTTGATATTATAGGGAATAGCATGTAGCACATTCCACACAGCTTTGTTAAAAATAAAAACATGTTGATACGCACTACCGGCGTAAGGCCTCCTGGGAGTGGAAGGACCGGGCCAAATAAGGTTGGCTCTGAGCACTATGGGACTTAACTTCTAAGGTCATCAGTCCCCTAGAACTTAGAACTACTTAAACCTAACTAACCTAAGGACATCACACACATCCATGCCCGAGGCAGGATTCGAACCTGCGACCGTAGCGGTCGCGCGGTTCCAGACTGTAGCGCCTAGAACCGCTCGGCCACCACGGCCGGCTAAATAAGGTTGAACATCATTCGTACGAAGATTTTATCAACACATGCCAGCAAAATGACTTTATTAATTAGGCTAACAGGACTTTGATATATTAAGACAAAACTGTTAAATTAAATGCAATTACTTGGAAACAATTACTAGTAATCGATCAACAATTTACCAAATATTTCAGTGTACAATAACAAACGGTTATAGTGCTGATTCAAGTACTTGGTCTTGGGTCGGTATTACACTATCCAATTTCTTTGTCAAATATCTTTGTCAAAGAAATTTGATGGTACGATAGGGAACTTTGTCAAATCTCGTCTGTCGTCAAATAAATTTCATCAATTCTAGGGCCTCGCTGTAGATTTGATCAAAGAAGTGGCTTGTCTTCTGTTCACTGCAATGTGATATATTACCAAGTGGAGCGCTAGCATCGCTGCAGTGTTCTGTCATCTGGAGTGTTTTTATAAACATTGCCGGAAAATACAATTGGTGTGTACCGACAAAAAAAAATGGTTCAAATGGCTCTGAGCACTATGGGACCTAACAGCTGTGGTCATCAGTCCCCTAGAACTGAGAACTACTTAAACCTAACTAACCTAAGGACATCACACACATCCATGCCCGAGGCAGGATTCGATCCTGCGACCGTAGCAGTCGCGCGATTCCGGACTGCGCGCCTAGAACCGCGAGACCACCGCGGCCGGCTGTGTACCGACAACTACAAAATTAATAGAGATGTATAAAGCTGATGAGGCGCTTTAGAATGTGAGGCACCCTGAATACAAAAATAGATTAATAAGATTGGAGACCTATCCTAACCTAACCTAACTCTCTCCTGTAGCAAACAATCGGAGTGTTACAGTGACTCTGTCTTCTGCAGATATAGCAGTTCTTAATGAGTATTGTGATTTGTGATATGAGGATATATTTCACTGAGCATATACTGAAATGTATGCGCATCCATTCATCAGTAATTGATGTACGACTTGACGTCCTCCACTATAAGCTCACGTAATAAGTTTTGTTGAATGCTTTTATCGTGTCGTCTTAAAACCCATGGCTTCATCCTGGAAGGTTTACTTTTCTTGTCCCCGCTTCTACATCTACATCTACATCTATACTCCGCGAGCCACCTTACGGTGTGTGGCGGAGGGTACTTATTGTACCACTATCTGATCCCCCCTTCCCTGTTCCATTCACGAATTGTGCGTGGGAAGAACGACTGCTTGTAAGTCTCCGTATTTGCTCTAATTTCTCGGATCTTTTCGTTGTGATCATTACGCGAGATATATGTGGGCGGTAGTAATATGTTGCCCATCTCTTCCCGGAATGTGCTCTCTCGTAATTTCGATAATAAACCTCTCCGTATTGCGTAACGCCTTTCTTGAAGTGTCCGCCACTGGAGCTTGTTCAGCATCTCCGTAACGCTCTCGCGCTGACTAAATGTCCCCATGACGAATCGCGCTGCTTTTCGCTGGATCATGTCTATCTCTTCTATTAATCCAACCTGGTAAGGGTCCCATACTGATGAGCAATACTCAAGAATCGGACGAACAAGCGTTTTGTAAGCTACTTCTTTCGTCGATGAGTCACATTTTCTTAGAATTCTTCCTATGAATCTCAACCTGGCGTCTGCTTTTCCCACTATTTGTTTTATGTGATCATTCCACTTCAGATCGCTCCGGATAGTAACTCCTAAGTATTTTACGGTCGTTACCGCTTCCAATGATTTACCACCTATGGCATAATCGTACTGGAATGGATTTCTGCCCCTATGTATGCGCATTATATTACATTTATCTACGTTTAGGGAAAGCTGCCAGCTGTCGCACCATGCATTAATCCTCTGCAGGTCTTCCTGGAGTACGTACGAGTCTTCTGATGTTGCTACTTTCTTGTAGACAACCGTGTCATCTGCAAATAGCCTCACGGAGCTACCGATGTTGTCAACTAAGTCATTTATGTATATTGTAAACAATAAAGGTCCTATCACGCTTCCTTGCGGTACTCCCGAAATTACCTCTACATCTGCAGATTTTGAACCGTTAAGAATGACATGTTGTGTTCTTTCTTCTAGGAAATCCTGAATCCAATCACAAACCTGGTCCGATATTCCGTAAGCTCGTATTTTTTTCATTAAACGTAAGTGCGGAACCGTATCAAATGCCTTCCTGAAGTCCAGGAATACGGCATCAATCTGCTCGCCAGTGTCTACGGCACTGTGAATTTCTTGGGCAAATAGGGCGAGCTGAGTTTCACATGATCTCTGTTTGCGGAATCCATGTTGGTTATGATGAAGGAGATTTGTATTATCTAAGAACGTCATAATACGAGAACACAAAACATGTTCCATTATTCTACAACAGATTGACGTAAGCGAAATAGGCCTATAATTATTCGCATCTGATTTATGACCCTTCTTGAAAATGGGAACGACCTGCGCTTTCTTCCAGTCGCTAGGTACTTTACGTTCTTCCAGCGATCTACGATAAATTGCTGATAGAAAGGGGGCAAGTTCTTTAGCATAATCACTGTAGAATCTTAAGGGTATCTCGTCTGGTCCGGATGCTTTTCCGCTACTAAGTGATAGCAGTTGTTTTTCAATTCCGATATCGTTTATTTCAATATTTTCCATTTTGGCGTCCGTGCGACGGCTGAAGTCAGGGACCGTGTTACGATTTTCCGCAGTGAAACAGTTTCGGAACACTGAATTCAGTATTTCTGCCTTTCTTCGGTCGTCCTCTGTTTCGGTGCCATCGTGGTCAACGAGTGACTGAATAGGGGATTTAGATCCGCTTACCGATTTTACATATGACCAAAACTTTTTAGCGTTCTTGTTTAGATTGTTTGCCAATGTTTTATGTTCGAATTCGTTGAATGCTTCTCTCATTGCTCTCTTTACGCTCTTTTTCGCTTCGTTCAGCTTTTCCTTATCAGCTATGATTCGACTACTCTTAAACCTATGATGAAGCTTTCTTTGTTTCCGTAGTACCTTTCGTACATGATTGTTATACCACGGTGGATCTTTCCCCTCGCTTTGGACCTTAGTCGGTACGAACTTATCTAAGGCGTACTGGACGATGTTTCTGAATTTTTTCCATTTTTGTTCCACATCCTCTTCCTCAGAAATGAACGTTTGATGGTGGTCACTCAGATATTCTGCGATTTGTGCCCTATCACTCTTGTTAAGCAAATATATTTTCCTTCCTTTCTTGGCATTTCTTATTACACTTGTAGTCATTGATGCAACCACTGACTTATGATCACTGATACCCTCTTCTACATTCACGGAGTCGAAAAGTTCCGGTCTATTTGTTGCTATGAGGTCTAAAACGTTAGCTTCACGAGTTGGTTCTCTAACTATCTGCTCGAAGTAATTCTCGGACAAGGCAGTCAGGATAATGTCACAAGAGTCTCTGTCCCTGGCTCCAGTTCTGATTGTGTGACTATCCCATTCTATACCTGGTAGATTGAAGTCTCCCCCTATTACAATAGTATGATCACGAAACTTCTTCACGACGTTCTGCAGGTTCTCTCTGAGGCGCTCAACTACTACGGTTGCTGATGCAGGTGGTCTATAGAAGCATCCGACTATCATATCTGACCCACCTTTGATACTTAGCTTAACCCAGATTATTTCACATTCGCATTCGCTAATAACTTCACTGGATATTATTGAATTCTTTACTGCTATAAATACTCCTCCACCATTGGCGTTTATCCTATCCTTGCGGTATATATTCCATTCTGTGTCTAGGATTTCGTTACTGTTCACTTCCGGTTTTAACCAACTTTCCGTTCCTAATACTATATGCGCACTATTTCCTTCAATAAGAGATACTAATTCAGGAACCTTGCCCTGGATACTCCTGCAGTTTACCAATATTACGTTAACTTTTCCTGTTTTTGGTCTCTGAGGACGGACGTTCTTTATCAACGATGATAATGTCCTCTCTGGTAAGCCGTCAGGTATTTTATCGTTTCGCCCAAGGGGGGGTCCCTCTAACCTAAAAAACCCCCGTGTGCACGCCACACGTACTCTGCTACCCTAGTAGCTGCTTCCGGTGTGTAGTGCACGCCTGACCTGTCTAGGGGGGCCCTACAGTTCTCCACCCAATAACGGAGGTCGATGAATTTGCAACCATTATAGTCGCAGAGTCGTCTGAGCCTCTGGTTTAGACCCTCCACACGGCTCCAAACCAGAGGACCGCGATCGACTCTGGGCACTATGCTGCAGATATTAAGCTCAGCTTGCACTCCGCGTGCGATGCTGGTTGTCTTCACCAAATCAGCCAGCCGCCGGAAGGAACCAAGGATAGCCTCAGAACCCAAGCGGCAGGCGTCATTCGTTCCGACATGTGCTACTATCTGCAGCCGGTCACACCCAGTGCGTTCAATAGCTGCCGGAAGGGCCTCCTCCACATTACGGACGAGACCCCCCGGCAAGCACACCGAGTGCACACTGGCATTCTTCCCCGACCTACCCGCTATTTTCCTGAGGGGCTCCATAACCCGCCTAACGTTGGAGCTCCCTATAACTAATAGGCCCGCCCTCTGTGACTGTCGGGACCTTGCCGGAGAATCGGCCACTGGCCCAACAGGCGAGGCATCCTGTGGTGGCTCGGAAACGATGTCATCACCACTAGGAAGCACCCCGTACCTGTTGGAAAGGGGTAAGGCAGCTGCCACGCGGCCAGATCCCACCTTCGCCTTTCGGCCAGGCACGCGAGAGCCCACCACTGTCCGCCATTCACCCTGGAGTGATGGCTGACCGGTAAGATGCTCACTGCCGGAAGACGCAGCGACATCAGGGGTTCCATGTGATTCCAAGGCCACCGAAGTAGGCATAGGTCTCACCACAGTTGCCCCAACGCCACTAGGAGCCGACGCCTGCGCCTCGAGCTCGATGAGCCTAACAGACAAAGCCTCCACCTGCCCCCGAAGAGTGGCAGACCCACCATACTTGCTCCGGACACTGCGAGAGGGCTGTACAAGCAATGATCACACGCACGGCACAGCGGACACACCAGGAACCGCGGTGTTGGCCGTCGAATGGCGCTAGCTGCGCAGCATTTGTGCACCACCGCCGTCAGTGTCAGCCAGTGTGCCGTGGCATACGGAGCTCCATCGCAGTCTTTCACTGGTAGCATGCCGCGACAGCGTGGACATGAACCGTATGTGCAGTTGACGGACTTTGAGCGAGGGCGTATAGTGGGCATGCGGGAGGCCGGGTGGACATACCGCCGAATTGCTCAACACGTGGGGCGTGAGGTCTCCACAGTACATCGATGTTGTCGCCAGTGGTCGGCGGAAGGTGCACGTGCCCGTCGACCTGGGACCGGACCGCAGCGACGCACGGATGCACGCCAAGACCGTAGGATCCTACGCAGTGCCGTAGGGGACCGCACCGCCACTTCCCAGCAAATTAGGGACACTGTTGCTCCTGGGATATCGGCGAGGACCATTCGCAACCGTCTCCATGAAAGCTGGGCTACGGTCCCGCACACCGTTAGGCCGTCTTCCGCTCACGCCCCAACATCGTGCAGCCCGCCTCCAGTGGTGTCGCGACAGGCGTGAATGGAGGGACGAATGGAGACGTGTCGTCTTCAGCGATGAGAGTCGCTTCTGCCTTGGTGCCAATGATGGTCGTATGCGTGTTTGGCGCCGTGCAGGTGAGCGCCACAATCAGGACTGCATACGACCGAGGCACACAGGGCCAACACCCGGTATCATGGTGTGAGGAGCGATCTCCGACACTGGCCGTACACCACTGGTGATCCTCGAGGGGACACTGAATAGTGCACGGTACATCCAAACCGTCATCGAACCCATCGTTCTACCATTCCTAGACCGGCAAGGGAACTTGCTGTTCCAACAGGACAATGCACGTCCGCATGTATCCCGTGCCACCCAACGTGCTCTAGAAGGTGTAAGTCAACTACCCTGGCCAGCAAGATCTCCGGATCTGTCCCCCATTGAGCATGTTTGGGACTGGATGAAGCGTCGTCTCACGCGGTCTGCACGTCCAGCACGAACGCTGGTCCAACTGAGGCGCCAGGTGGAAATGGCATGGCAAGCCGTTCCACAGGACTACATCCAGCATCTCTACGATCGTCTCCATGGGAGAATAGCAGCCTGCATTGCTGCGAAAGGTGGATATACACTGTACTAGTGCCGACATTGTGCATGCTCTGTTGCCTGTGTCTATGTGCCTGTGGTTCTGTCAGTGTGATCATGTGATGTATCTGACCCCAGGAATGTGTCAATAAAGTTTCCCCTTCCTGGGACAATGAATTCACGGTGTTCTTATTTCAATTTCCAGGAGTGTATTTACAGCAAATTTTAATAAAAAAACGAAATAATATATCGCCAATTGAAGTTACATAGCAGTCTCCTCAAAGGTTCTGAGAAAACAGTCTTCAAATACGCAGTCCACCAACACCTCATGAATGTGTCTGACTGCAGTACAACAAATAATTGAGGTTAACCTAAAACGAGCCCACTGAAAGGAAACAAAAAAACAAAGCTGCTCCGTATGAAACAACCACATATCGGCCAATGTGGTCCGGACAAACGGCCCCTAAATTACTTAGAGCGGGCCCGGTACGTTGCTCACCACGCTCCCTTCCCTAAGCAACCAGTGGGAGTGAGTCCAAAGGCACAAACATATAACGGTAGCCTGACGAACAGAGAAGCAATTTATAAGTAAAACGAGTAAAACTTAACTCATCAGATTACATACTAGCAGCATGGACAAACCATTGTGAAAAATCGTTAAAAGATAATAATTCACGGTAAATGGTAACAGCCAAACAGTTGCAGGATAAAGAGTTATTAAAATCCTTGACCACTGTTTCGGTATACCTAAATATGCCTTCATCAGAAGTAAAATACACTAAAATCACATTCTGCAATGGAGATACATAAAACAATTGTGCCAAAGGCGTCGTCAGTAGTTAAAACATCATCTCCATTTATACAACATAATTATGAACAAGGGTCGATGCGAACACAGCATAGCATTAGTACTTCGCCTGTCTTCTTTCAGCCATTTTTAAAATCTTGAAAATATAATGTCACTGGTCACGCAGTAAAGACGTTCAGCGGCCAACCGAGTTTCAAATTCACGAGGCGGAAAAGATGAATACTTATCCGTCTCACAGGGCGGAAAAGACAGGTGGAAGAAAGACGGTAACTGTTGGCTGATGAACCTCACGTATGCAAACACAAGCTTGGCTTGGAAGCGTAACCCACCAAAATACAAGCAACGAGATTTGCGCCCATGAGGTGCATAAAAAATGGTTCAAACGGCTCTGAGCACTATGGGACTTAACATCTGAGGTCGTCAGTACCCTAGACTTACAACTACTTAAACCTAACTAACCTAAGGACATTACACACATCCATACCCGAGGCAGGATTCGTACCTGCGACCGTAGCAGCAGCACGGTTCCGGACTGAAGCGTCTAGAACCGCTCGGTCACAATGGCCGGCATGGTGCATAAGTTTTCGGGCTCCAAATAACTAAAGAAAACCACTTGGCGATTTAGAACACAAAGTACTAGGAAAGAAAAGTATTTTGACGTCGAAATTAATGGCATTAACCATTAAAAAAATTGGAAAACCCGATTGGTTTAATACACACTATCAAATTATATCTCTGTGACAGTTACCATATGGAAGCTAATATGTTTCGATACGAGCGACAATCTCCACAAATGGCCGGCCGGTGTGGCCGTGCGGTTAAAGGCGCTTCAGTCTGGAACCGCGTGACCGTTACGGTCGCAGGTTCGAATCCTGCCTCGAGCATGGATGTGTGTGATGTCCTTAGGTTAGTTAGGTTTAATTAGTTCTAAGTTCTAGGCGACTGATGACCTCAGAAGTTAAGTCGCATAGTGCTCAGAGCCATTTGAACAATTTTTCTCCACAAATAACCTGGCAAGGCACATGAACCTGGAACAACAACAACAACATCAAAAACAGGAACTGAACCGAGTCCAGTACAGAAGCAGCAGGAGATAAACACGGGCAGGAAACGAACAAGTCACAATTATCAGTCTCACACCATGCCCGCATCTCGTGGTCGTGCGGTAGCGTTCTCGCTTCCCACGCCCGGGTTCCCGGGTTCGATTCCCGGCGGGGTCAGGGATTTTCTCTGCCTCGTGATGGCTGGGTGTTGTGTGATGTCCTTAGGTTAGTTAGGTTTAAGTAGTTCTAAGTTCTAGGGGACTGATGACCATAGATGTTAAGTCCCATAGTGGTCAGAGCCATTTGAACCATTTTTCTCACACCTGGTAGGGAGGTCAGTCTTTACGAATGCCGTGTGGTCAGGGAGCCGAACCAACGAACTAAAAGCAGCCCACCGAGCATACGAATTGTGGGACGACAAACAGCGGAAAACTTGGAGCCGCCAGAAGACGTGTGGATGACGACGACCCGCCGCCAGACATGGTCGGTCAACGGGATAACGTGTTCACTCCCGTTTCCTGTGCAGGTCCCTCTTGTCCGGAAGAAGCTCAGCCAGCGAACTGGGAAGTAGAGCAAACAGCCGGGCCCTTTCTCCACAGATCTGCGCTGTCCGTCCCGGCCTCCACGGCACTCGCGGCAAACGTGCCACGCCCCCTCCACCCCAAAGATTGCGTTCAAAGTACGTGGCGCGAGCTACTGATAGTGCAACAGTTCGCAGGATATCACAAATAAAAGCAATACAGTTAAAATGCTTCTTGCGTAACTAGGAATGTCCACACCTAACATACCATTGATGCTTATTAGCTGCTGTATTGCGCAACATCACATTCGCGCACATGTTTATGTTAAATACACTACTGGCCATTACAATTGCTACACCACGAAGATGACGTGCTACAGACGCGAAATTTAACTGACAGCAAGAAGATGCTGTGGGATATGCAAATGATTAGCTTTTCTGAGCATTCACACAACGTTGGCGCCGGTGGCGGCACCTACAACGTACTGACATGAGGAAAGTTTCCAACCGATTTCTCATACACAAACAGCAGTTGACCGGCGTTGCCTGGTGAAACTTTGTTGTGATGCCTCGTGTAAGGACGAGAAATGCGTATCATCACGTTTCCGACTTTGATAAAGGTCGGATTGTAGCCTATCGTGATTGCGGTTTATCGTATCGCGACATTGCTGCTCGCGCTGGTCGAGATCCAATGACTGTTAGCAGAATATGGAATCGGTGGGTTTAGGAGGGTAATACGGAACGCCGTGCTGGATACCAACGGCTTCGTATCACTAGCAGTCGAGATGACAGGCATCTTATCCGCATGGCTGTAACGGATTGTGCAGTCACGTCTCGATCCCTGAGTCAACAGATGGGGACGTTTGAAATACAACAACCATCTGCACGAACAGTTGGACGACGTTTGCAGCAACATGGACTATCAGCTCGGAGACCATGGCTGCGGTTACCCTTGACGCTGCATCACACACAGGAGCGCCTGCGATGGTGTATTCAACGACGAACCTGGGTGCACGAATGGCAAAACGTCATTATTTCGGATGATTCCAGGTCCTGTTTACAGCATCGTGATGGTCACATCTGTGTTTGGCGACATCGCGGTGAACGCACATTCAAAGTGTCTATTCGTCATCGCCATGCTGGCGTATCGTCCGGCGTGCTGGTATGGGGTGCCATTGGTTACACGTCTCGGTCACTTCTTGTTCGCATTGAAGGCACTTCGAACAGTGGACGTTACATTTCAGATGTGTTACGACCCGTGGCTCTACCCTTCATTCGATCCCTGCGAAACCCTAAAATTCAGCAGAATAATGCACGACCGCATGTTGCAGATCCTGTACGGGCCTTTTTGGATACAGAAAATGTTCGATTACTGCCCTGGTTAGCACTTTCTCCAGATCTCGCACCAATTGAAAGCGTCTGGTCAATGGTGGCAGAGCAACTGTCTCGTCACAATACGCCAGTCACTACTCTTGATGAACTGTGGTATTGTGTTGAAGCTGCATGGGCAGCTGTGCCTGTGCACGCCATCCAAGCTCTGTCTGACTCAACGCCCAGGCGTATCTAGACCGTTATTACGGCCACAGGTGGTTGTTCCGGGCAGTGATTTCTCAGGCTATATGCACCAAAATTGCGTGAAAATGTAATCATGTGTCAGTTCTAGTATAACATATTTGTCCAATGGATACCGGTTTATCATCTGCATTTCTTCTTGGTGTAGGAGTGGCCAGTAGTGTACATCATGGATCCACATTCCTTGACGTACGCGCTTAACTGTTGAAATTGGTGATCAGTTTTAAACACGATCTTGTCTATTAAAAAGTTTCTTCAAAATAGAGTTCGCTCCTTCAATTCTCCAGTTGTGAGAAGTTCCAGTCGAAAACCTTTATAACAGTTCAGTTAGAAGACTGTCACTGTGTTCCCGTTAGGCAGTATATATGGTCCGTGTGTTAGAAAAGACCATCGAGTTATCCGACTGGTGGGAGCGGTGAGTGACGGCGCACACCAAGGGGCGGCCGCAGGTGTCCCGGCTCGGCGCAGTGGCCGATTGCGGTCCGGAGTTGGGCCGCGCCGCTGGCTGATAGATGAGCACTCGCGCAGACTTTACGCGCGTCCTCCACCAGAGATACGGCCGCGCGCCGCGCGCACGAATATTAAACGCGCCGCCGCCGCGAGGAGGCAAGTGCGCAGCGCAGAGTTAGGGCCGCGTAAAAAAGTAGCGCCGTCCCGCTGCCAGCCTCACAATAGGGGAAACTTGTCGCGCCGCGCGCGCTGCCACCGGGGGTCACCGGCACTACTCCTATATCTTCTGCTTCCCGGGCTACACGCTATGAAACTAGCTACTCTACCACTCTCCTGTGAGATTTTACCAGGAACACTTCTTTCTAGACCATAACGCCAACCAGAAACCGTGAATTTTTTAAGAATCAGCGAGCGAGGTGGCGCATTGTTTAGCACACTGGACTCCGATTCGGGAGGACGCCAGTTCAAATTCACGTCCGGCCATCTACTTTTAGGTTTAGTGTGATTTCCCTAAATAGTTGCAGGCAAGCGCCGGGACGGTTCCCTTGGAAAGGCACGGCCGATTTCCTTCCCCATCCTACTGTAATCCGAAATTGTGCTCTGAGTAATGACTTCATGTACTCGTCGACGGGACCTTACTCTAACCTTCCCTGCTTTCTTTAAAGAATCACCTATGTATAAAAGAGTTTCAAAGCTCTGATTACTTTAGAAGTGGGCCAGTGTGTCAAATATTTGACGTCAGAAGCGACTAAAAGTTTAGAAAAGGTTTGGTATTATGTTTATAGTTTGCTGGAGGTCACTACGCGATCTCATTATCAAACAAAGGATGAGTATGTCTGGTTTTCGATTCCTTTTAGGCTAGGCTGTGTAATTTGCGATCCCTTCTAAGTTAAAGGTAGTATTTACAAGTAATTCAATGTTTATGACGTAACATTTCCTGAAGAATGTGTCGTAAAAGAGATACTTTTGCAATTACAGTCAGTGGCGCGTGTTTACTGTCCACAAAATGCACCGCGCAAAGTGTTGGTACTAAAGAAGTGAAACATTAAAAGGTCTTGCCCGATTCTGAAATTTTACTGCATGAAGAGCGAAAATGTGTGAGTAGCAGGAGATAAATTTTCCTCTCGTCATCCGAGAGAAAAAATTTCTTAAAGCTTTGAAATTACGTGTAAAGTTTGTTGAAATTAAGTGTAAAGTTTGTTGGAAGTCGCTTAGTCTTCTCATTCTCAAATGCTGGATAAATATAGCGTGGCTAATTTGCGCCCCACGAGTTACACTGCCCCAAGAAATGGACACTATTTGCGACTCTGATAAAATGGTTCAAATGGCTGTAAGCACTATGGGATTTAACATCTGAGATCATCAGTCTCCTGGACTTAGAACTACTTAAACCTAACTAACCTAAGGACATCACAGACATCCATGCCCGAGACAGGATTCGAACCTGTGACCGTAGCAGCAGCGTGGTTCCGGGCTGAATCACCTAGAACCGCTCGGCCACAGCGGCCGGCCAACTCTAACATTTTTCTCAATATGTTACATCTCTAACATAATATTATAGCTCTTGATGAATAGATTATGACAATATTTTCAGTTTTATAATTCGGTTAATAATTATATAAAGTATTGGAAATTAATCTCTTGTTTCCACTGGAAGCTGTTAGATAAACAACCTGTAACTTGAGTCATTTTGTAATATAGATTACACAGAGTGTGAAGAACGACATTTTTCCGACAGACTTCATATAAAAATTTTTATTCTTCACCCTACCAGTTTCGTGTTTTACCCTTTCTCAAGTCTGTCTGAAAACATAGCTACACACCGTAGCAAAAAACAGCTAAACACAAATCATGTAACTACATTGGACGTACCATCACGCAATCATAATATTTACCTCTGGCAAAATGTGTGGCTATATAGTCGTCGTTAATTTAAAGTAAATTAATGATGCATATATTACTAGAGGTAAACATTATGTTTGTGTAATGGTACGTCCAATGCAGTTATATGGTTTTTTGTTTAGCTGTTTTTTTGCTATGGTCTGTATCTGTGTTTGAGAAGGCGCAATGCCCGAAACAGGTAGTATCAATAATTAAAAAATGTGTACCCAGTGTGACGTAAAAATGTCGTTCTTCACATTTATTGAGGCTGTGGCGCGCACGCACAAGAAAATGATACACGGAGTGTGTCTCAGTGCTCCTGTAACTTTGAGGTGAATATACTTACCGACCAAAATACTTGTCACCTAGTTAAAGGAGCACACTGAGTCACTTTGGAGCGCTGTAGATGGTGCGACTGGGAGTCATGTAACTTTTCCACACTGACTTACGTGAGTGGTGGGGATAGTTCTGGACGTTGTCCACAGTTCACCACACTAGGTGCTTTGTCTGTAGAGGTTGATGGTCCATGTGAAATGGCAAGTAGTTCCGTCTTGTTGTTGATTACAAATGGTTCAAATGGCTCTGAGCACTATGGGACTTAACATCTATGGTCATCAGTCCCCTAGAACTTAGAACTACTTAAACCTAACTAACCTAAGGACATCACACAACACCCAGTCATCGCGAGGCAGAGAAAATCCTTGACCCCGCCGGGAATCTAACCCGGGAACCCGGGCGCGGGAAGCGAGTGTTGATTACAAGCATCCCCTCCCTACCCTCCCACTCCATACCCGCATCCGATGACGTCAGTCGCCTCAGGGCGACACGACGGTCGGTCAGTACCGTTGGGCTTCTCGAGGCCTGTTCGGACGGAGTTTTGTTTTTTGTTGTCTGTAGGCAAATATATGAACAACGCGCGGCATACGAATTGTCGGATACAGACTCTTCTCTCAATGTAAAACTGACTGCAAACTTTACTACACCTGTCTAATACAACTCCTGTGTTGCTGGCTCTATACAGAGACAGTGCTGTCATGTTCGGCGATGGTTGCAGAGTGAGATAAATGGCATTCCGCTCTGGCGTAAGCATTCTGCTGAGGCCCACGAGAAAGACAGGTCGCGGTGCTGACGTCACAGCACGTGACACTGCAGGTCTTACGAGTGCCAGAAGCCGCCCGCGGCAGGGAGCGAGTAACTGTTTCAGACTAGTTTACTTATTATTGACTGCGCGTTTAAATGCACGCAAGCTCCAGAAACACACGACAAAGTTAAGGTCTTCAGTTGGTACCTTTTCAGTTACATATTGATTTCCCGTATCCCCTGCACAGAGCGAAGCGTTCGTGAAGTGTGGTGACGCCACAAGTTCCAGGAGGCGTATGGAAGTATGGATGGTGTGTCTCCACAGAGGTCTCTCATTCGTCGTTCGACTGGCAGCGACTGTGCTTACTTGCAGTTCCGTCGTACATACCAACACTGCCACGGGACTTCGTTCTTTGGACGACATCACTAATCATCCATCCTATTCCCCAGATTTGGCTCTCTGAGACTTCCATCTCTTTCGTTTTTGATACAATCACTTTGTATGACACAACCGTAAGCGGGTTTGGCAGCCAATAGACATCTGCAGATACTATGGGGGGCAGTTGGTGAACAACTGTTCATGTGTTGTCAAGCTCATTAATGTTTGTTAGCCAAATGCCGCCCATTGCATCTGCATACAGCCATTGCGAGCCGCCGAAACCGGTTGTGATTGCCATTAAAATGATTGTGTCAAAAAATAAAATCTTCTAGTACTAACTGCTAATGTCTGTAAGGGACACTAATTCTTAGGTAACCAAACACTATATAAGGAAAGATACGATCCACTTGCAAAGAATGTTGTACACTACACATTGTAAATTACACTCAGCACAATGAACAATATTAAACACAATAATTAATATTCTTCATTGTGCAATATTATTCATTGTGCAATTTACAATTTATAATGTTAAAAAACGTGTTTTTTGCGCAACATAAATGGATAGTGCTCAGTTTGAGAGTTTCCTACCAATATCAAGAACTCACAAACCTTAGCATTATACAGATATAACCCGTAATGCTCTCATATTGTGTAGTTTATTTATTGCGCTTAATATTGTCCATTGCGTAAAGTGTAAGTTCAACCTTAAGAAAAAAGTTTAGTGCACAACATTCTGTGCAAGTGCATTGTATGTTTGCTTATCACCTTTAGTTATCTAAGAACTAGTTCCCAAACAGACGATGGTCAGTTGTTTCCTGAAGATAGCCCAATAAGCCGAGAACTATCTAGAAACAAACAAAAATCAGTAGAGTGAAAATAGTGTACTTGTTATTCAGTCTTAATTAAGGAACCGTTGTGCTAACTAGTAAAGGAAGAATCCATAAATAACAACTTCGTATATCTAGGGAACAGCATCATCAGCATTCTTGAGCATTGCTGATTGTCATTGCAACAGCTTAGCGACAGAGGGTCCTGTGGCGGTTAGTTTTTCTTTCACATTGCTTCATTTTTCTTGCACTCTCATTTCTACCCTTTCCTCTTAATAAAGCTGAAAAATACAGATTTATATGATTTATGTTCAAGCAGTTACAACTGTAACGAATGAAGTATGCGAGACGTATAGGTACTTTCCTTCAGAGTAAATAGCTCTTCAGTTTGTTAGAGAGAACCCAGAGATCCATAACACCACACTTTCTTTCCGTTCAGATCATGCATGTCGCCAGCAACATGACAACGTATCTTTACTTTCTACATGAACGTATGTACGTTTGAGAGAATAATTAACTTACTGACGCCATTCCAATGCATCTGGCGTCCATTATTTCATTAGCACATAATAGATCTTTGCTTAAAAATGCGTATATGTTTATTAACATAATTATAGAAAGCATAATTATACAAAGCACGATTCAGTGGCATCCAGCGCGTTGCCTAACTTAACTATGACATTATAGCGCATAGGAATAGCATGTAATTACGAAGCACTTGCTGATACACACTAATATCTAAGTGCATAACATGCTGATGACAACCAACAACGTTTGTCGGAGTATTTAGAGATACCATTCAAATGTTTTTAGTAGATAGTGAAAATTTGTGCCGTACCTGGACTCGAAACCAGATCTCTCGCTTAACAACGTTTAAATGCTTCGGCCACCTGAGCACGATTTTCAGCTGACCCAAATTGCCAGCTTGTCACACAGTGCTAGCGTAGCGTCACTTATATATTAATCCCGCAGTCAGCATTCCGGATTCCCACTAGAGATTGGGCTTGGCGTGAATTCGCACTAAAAGAAAGGGTCTCTGGTCGTCGCAACTTCTATTTGTGTCATCAGTGTTCTAACTGATTTGATATGACCAGCCACAAATTCCTCCTCTGAGCCAACCTTTTCATCTCAGAGTAGGAATTAGAGCCTCCATCCTCAATTATTTGCTGGATATATTCCAATGTCTATCTTCCTCTACACTTCTCACTCTCTACAGTTCCCTTTAGTGCCATAGGCGGGCTTTCAAATGAGATGAAATGATGTGATATGGCCCTCAAGTACGTACCCTCAGACTCAGAGCTGAAATATTAGAAGTTTTGGCTGGTTTCGTTGTCTAGGGGCTGGGATACGTAGTTGCAGCATTACAAACCAAATACTGCTGAGTCTACAGAATACAATATGAATATTCATATGAATCGAATGGTCGAAGGTTCCTATCACTCGGCAACTGCGAATTTTTAATGCAACATAGTAATTTATAAATAAAAGATTGAAATTAAATAAAATCTGCAGCTACTATCTTAACGACTTTAAATGATGAGTACGATAGTAGAAGTACTTTTGAGAATGCAGTATATTTCTGCAAAACACTTATTGGTGTCGGTGGTCCAGCGATTAAATAAAATATAAGTTGAATAACAGGGAAACAACAGATCCCTACTGCACGTAATTAGTTATGAACGACAACATAGCTCACGAGATTTTCACTTCCCGATGCATACTACGTCTTCACTGAAGAAACCACAGTGTAATCTCACTAGTCGGCACTCCGAAGTATTCCTACCTCCCCCGACCACGCGCAAACCGCTCCACACTCTCCAAGTCCCTCCCGCGACTGTCGTCCAGCACTTTCCGTTCAGCACCTCCCACGTCCTGTGCCATACTGTCCTTCGCGCTGCACTGTTCAGAACTCCCCTGACCACTCTCGAAACGATCCTCCTTTCCCACTTCCATACAGTCTCTACAAGTGTCCTTTTGGAACGATCGTTGTGATTGGCTAGAGAACTCCCGCCCTGTTTCCAAGCCAACGCATACTCACAAACATGATGAAACACATTTGACATACTGGATTTACATTTAAACAACTTGAAATTAAATAAATATTCCTACGTCTGACCATAAACACTCTGTAACACACATTATTAAATACATAAACAAATTAAATAAACATATCTCACGGCCGTGCGGTTAAAGGCGCTGCAGTCTGGAACCGCAGGACCGCTACGGTCGCAGGTTCGAATCCTGCCTTGGGCATGGATGTTTGTGATGTCCTTAGGTTAGTTAGGTTTAACGAGTTCTAAGTTATAGGGGACTAATGACCTCAGCAGTTGAGTCCCATAGTGCTCAGAGCCATTTGAACCATTTGAACCAAACATATATCAAAAGAATATCAAGCAGAAGTAGGCCAGTAGCCTAATGTCTCTGTGGTTTCTAAAACACAGTAAATATTTGACCAATTTCTTCATGAATATTATATATCGAATATAAACACAGACACAGATCAATAAATATATTTATGAGCACGCTGCTACCGTTTTTTCGTGTATCTCTGGAGTACTTGTGGCCTGACGCCATCAATAGTAATTGGTCACTTTGACCTCCAATAACTCATGTACTATTGAAGTTACATGCCTGTAATTTATACCAATTTAGGTTTACACTAATAGCTTTCTAAAGACATGTCGATCGACGAAATCGGATGAACCGTTTAGATTTTGGAAATTCATTCCTGGGTGTTACTTGTATAATTTATCGTCAGATACTAAACTTTAAACTAATAAAGATATTAAAAATCTGATTAACCATCAGAACCGTCGCGCAAATAATGGTAATGTACATGTTTCTTATTGAGGTATCACTATTCATCTGGATACTATTAATTTCTATACGAACTGTGAAATATCCGACATTAAGGTTTCACAAAGTTCGCCATCTTTGGCACTCTCGGCATACAAATCTCTTTCATCAACACAGCGTCACCAAGGAATTCCCAGCCACGTGGTCGGCTAATAACCACGTGGTCCAGCTATTGTGCGGCATAACGTGGTTGCTAACGAGTCTCGGCTTTGACGAGCATCCTGTGCGACCGCCCCAACTCCGAACGTTGAATATTTGCAGGGCGCTACAACTCGCCCGTTACCTCACACATGGGACTTATTGGCTAGTGTCTTAACTTTTCAGCGATGAGACAGAGAGCGCACAACTAACTTCCAGTCCGAGCTAACGACGTTGATGTCGGGTAACTTAAAATTATTCTGTCAAGGGTTCCACGAAATGATTCCCGAAAAGAGTTACATTCTTGATAAAGTGGGGCCAAATGATAAATATTAATACCTAACTACAGGTCATTGTTATTTGTTTATAAGTCTAAGTGGACTAAAATTATTGACTATCTTTTCGTTCTCCATTGCAGAAGAATTTTGTTTTACGAAAAACATTTAGTTTACTTTGACATAAAATTATCTTAGGAAGAAGACTGAGCAATTAAAAACACTCAGCACTTATCTGTTATCATGATTTCCAGATTGTAATGCTGCTTACTGATCATATTATTTTAGTTTAAGCACGATTAAGGTTAATCTCGCAAAAAAACTAGCTGTAATTGATTATTCATAAAGGGTGAAAATACTCAACTCACTTTCTTTCTATTTTGAAGGAAAAAAATATCGCTACATCGAATAAGATTCGTGCGACATAAACGAAAGTTGCTAACCGTATTTCTTCATATGAAAGGATGATGTCTAGACATATTTCGCATCAGTCCCATAAGAGGGCGCTAGTCGCGGCGCTATAAGGATGCAAATCAAATGGTTCAAATGGGTCTGAGCACTATGGTACTTAACTTCGGAGATCATCAGTCCCCTAGAACTTAGAACTACTTAAACCTAACTAACCTAAGGACATCACACACATCCATGCCCGAGGCAGGATTCTAACCTGCGACCGTAGCGGTCTCGACGTTCCTAACTGTAGCGCCTAGAACCGCTCGGCCACTGAGCCGGCAGGATGCAAATCAGGTTTGCTGTACATACACTATGTAACGGTCGTGAGCGTTAGTTACCTTTGAGATTGGACGTGATGAGCTGATGATAGTCAAAGGCGAAAAAGACGACGCCATTATCAACACCTCACTGAGGTCGAAAGAGGTCATGTAATAGTGTTACCAGAAGCTGGACATTCCTTTTACGATATTGCAGGAAGTCTTGGTAGGAATGTAGCAACGGTACATGATTGCTGGCAGCGGTACTCACTAGAATATGAGGTCGAAAAAAGACCGGGCTCACGACGGTCACATGGCACTGCCGAGATGGAAGACTATCGTGTTCCGCGTATGGCTCTAGCACAAGTGCTGCATCTCCAGGAGCAATCTGAGAAGCTCCTTCCACCGCAGTGACACAACGAACTCTTACTACCAGGACTGCCCGCATCTCGTGGTCGTGCGGTAGCGTTCTCGCTTCCCACGCCCGGGTTCCCGGGTTCGATTCCCGGCGGGGTCAGGGATTTTCTCTGCCTCGTGATGGCTGGGTGTTGTGTGCTGTCCTTAGGTTAGTTATGTTTAAGTAGTTCTAAGTTCTAGGGGACTTATGACCACAGCAGTTGAGTCCCATAGTGCTCAGAGCCATTTGAACCATTTGAACTACCAGGACAACTCCCAGCCAGACGTCCTGTAGCGTGCATTCCACTGACCCTAAACCATCACCATCAGCGACTTCAGTGATCTCAAGCGGTGTCTTGGAGGGCAAGGTGGAGGTCTGTTGTGTTTTCTGCCACGGTGCCGGTGATGGACGTGTGTAGGTTTCGAGGAGACCAGCTGAAGGCGTGCAACCAGCCTATCTGTGTGCCAGACACACTGCACCTACACGTAGAGTTACGGTGAGTGACAGCAGGAGCACTCTCATGATTATCCCATGTATCTGGACTGCAAATTTCTACGTTAGTGTGACTAGTTGAGCTGCCGTTCATGAACAGTGTGGTGTCACCGCCAGACACCACACTTGCTAGGTGGTAGCTTTAAATCGCCGCGGTCCATTAGTACATGTCGGACCCGCGTGTCGCCACTGTCAGTAATTGCAGACCGAGCGCCACCACACGGCAGGTCTTGAGTGACGTACTAGCACTCGCCCAGTTGTAAGACGACTTTGCTAGCGACTACACTGACGAAGCCTTTCTCTCATTTGCCGAGAGATAGTTAGAATAGCCTTCAGCTAAGTCCATGGCTACGACCTAGCAAGGCGCCATTAACCATATCAGAGAGTCTCACTTGTATCATCAAGAATGCTGTATACAATTGATGGATTAAAGTTAAGTATAACCGCAGCTACGTACTTTTCTTTATAGCATTCAATACGTATCCTGTTCCAGACTTCACGCCAGTCGGCGTGAGTTGACGCGTGCCCTTTCGGTTTCCTCGCCTTGTGTCTAGACTGTCTTGTCTATACACAACAAACAGCATTCCAGGGTGGGGGGGGGGGAGGGGGGAAAGATTTACAACAGGATAACGCTCGCCCACATACCGCTGTTGTAACTCAACAAACTCTTCACAATGTCAACATTTGGCCTTCGCCTGCTCGATCACCAGATCTATCTCCAGTCGATCATATATGGGACGTCATCGGACGACCACTCCAGCGCAATCTACAAACAGCATGACCTGTCCTTTTATTGATCGAGAAAGGTATATTATCCCTTCCTTTCTGTGGTTATTAATTATTGTTATTATTAAGTGAAACACAAGAAAGGGATTATATATATTTGTAGGTGTTCAAAGATAAATATAAAATTATTTCAAATGCTTTCGGCGAAATGTAATGCAGCCTAGGTTCACTGACCTAGCTTAAATTGTGTATCTTTCAAAGTATGCACTTTTCGACGAAATAAAATTAATGAAGCTTTGCACTTTAGTTAATTGAATAACTTGAAATGATTCTTTCTGCTCCGGCTGTGGTGATATGTTGCACAAAAAAAAAGGAAATTAAATACGACGAGTAATGGCGGCCAATTGTTGCTAGTCAAAGATCACCGCTGCTCGCTTCGCAGAAACTGAAAAAAATGCTACATAACTACTTGCAATTATTAATTCAGGAAGAATTGTTTGCATGCGTTCTTTAAGTAACACAATGCACTCATTTTTTGTAAACATATTTCCACAAAGCACAGAATACACACTTGAATTATTCGCTACGTACCAGAACAAAAAGAACAAAAGCTACCGCAAGTGTACCTTACATACAGCAGCAGAAATGATCTGACTCGAAGTTGGTTCAAATGGCTCCGAGCACTATGGGACTTAACAGCTGCGGTCATCAGTCCCCTATAACTTAGAACTACTTAAACCTAACTAACCTAAGGACATCACACACATCCATGCCCGAGGCAGGATTCGAACCTGCGACCGTAGCAGTCGCGCGGTTCCGGACTGAGCGCCTAGAACCGCTTGGCCGGACGGCCGGCTGACTCGAAGTGATTTTAAATATCCTTTTTCTCTTATATATAATGACAAAGACAATAATGTTAGTTTCGAGAACGTTATGCACTACGATCTCATCTAATATAAATAATGTCTTTTTATAACATTGCAATCGATATAGTCTTTCTTTGAAGATAATTTAATACATTTCCATAATTAATTTGTCGTTTATGTCCATAGAATATTATTCAGAGTCCTTTTAATATTTACCTCAAATATATCGGCTTGAATATTTAAAAAGGGTCACTATAAAGGGCAAGAGGTATGGTCTCCATCTCCCAAACTGACATCCAGCACCCGTACAACACCATCCATGCACATGTGCGTGCTTGCATTCAGCATTCTGGCGGTTATATTGGTTATAAATGCACCAAAATTTCACATTTACAATGACTTACGACGTGCTTATATTACCTATGATCTTGCTATATTAATCAATGAAATATGTTACCTAGACGAATGTGTTCCCGAAACTTCACAACTCCACATTAATTATTTTTTGGTTTTGCGGTTTTTCCCGTCAGCGTATTTAAAACAGGCGGGGCAGAAAAGCTGGGTCCGGCCTTTCTGCTTTTGACCCTGGCAGTCCTAACCCTGCCTGTCTCAGCCAAGCCCCTACCACGCCGTAGCGGGAAAGCGAGGCAACTGTCCCCCAATTGAAGCAGCTGATCGCCGCCATTTGCAGGGATGAATCCTAGTACTGGGGTTGTGATTTGACATATATGAGACGCAACAAGAGCAAATTGAAGCACAAATTAAACACATGTTTGTTTAAAAAAGTACTGAGTATTCGAGTCTATTTTAAAAGTATACTTAAATGAATGAAGTTTCCTAATTTCCGAAATACGTCTGCATAGAGACGCGATATTTAAGAATGTAAGGCTCTTTCCTGACAAGGTGGAGCGAGTTTACATCGAGTTATTTGCATTAGATAATTACATGAAACTTTTAAAGTACCAGACCGTACGATTATTATTTAATTCACGTAATTTTCCTGTCAGGTCCTGTTTGCTTTTTGCCGGCAACTGTGTACATTTTACACGCTTACTTTTGTTTAGCACAGTATTGTCCACACTCTAATTTTGGTATGATTAATTGTAATAACCCATATCATTTTAAATACCCTAGAAATTTCATTCGTACATTAGTTTTTAACACTGATAGCACCTCTGAAAGTTGTTGAGTTTGCAACATTTAATCAAATATTTGACCATTTACGAAAGGTAATCACCACCTGACAACACATGTTAAGTATCTAAACGCAATTATTCGACCTACCTCTGATACATACTTAATATATATTTGATTGCCTTGGTAACCTGGAAAAGGAACGTTCAAAATTATACACACTGACAGTATTTCCACACTATTTAACCTAGGCCTATATTGCACGAGTTCCAGGACACTATACCTTTTTCAAATGTGTTGGAAATCCAAATACTGTCGGTATAGCGTCGTACTTCAGTTGACGTCTATTTATATAATTTTCCATGTAACAATTCTCTTCAAAATGAAGAGAGCACAGCAAATGATTTTCTGTCGGTTGGAAGTTCTCTCTCCGAGTAGCAACTATCCATTTCCGATTTAGAAAAACCTAAACAAAAACAAACGCTCACGATGCATTATTTCTCCATGAAAATACATTATACAAGTAACAGAAAGTAACAAACAACCAGAAATGACTGACCAGTGAAATGTAACATTGTTTCCGTCTTCGTCTTTGCTTTTTGATAATAAATTCAGCTGGGAGGAGCACACCACAGAACTGTAGAAACGCCTTAACAAATCTGTATTTGCTATTCGAGTGTTAGCAGTCATAGGCAACATAAAAATGAAAAAGCTTGCATACTTTGCCTACTTTCATTCCATAATGTCATGTGGTATAATATTTTGGGGTAACTCTCCAAGTCAAACAAAAAAGTGTAATACGTATTATTTGTGGAGTAAATTCACGGACGTCCTGTAGAAACCTCTTCAAAGAACTGGGTATACTAACTACAGCCTCTCAGTATATTTACTCCTTAATGAAATTTGTCATAAATAATACACTCCTGGAAATTGAAACAAGAACACCGTGAATTCATTGTCCCAGGAAGGGGAAACTTTATTGACACATTCCTGGGGTCAGATACATCACATGATCACACTGACAGAACCACAGGCACATAGACACAGGCAACAGAGCATGCACAATGTCGGCACTAGTACAGTGTATATCCACCTTTCGCAGCAATGCAGGCTGCTATTCTCCCATGGAGACGATCGTAGAGATGCTGGATGTAGTCCTGTGGAACGGCTTGCCATGCCATTTCCACCTGGCGCCTCAGTTGGACCAGCGTTCGTGCTGGACATGCATACCGCGTGAGACGACGCTTCATCCAGTCCCAAATATGCTCAATGGGGGACAGATCCGGAGATCTTGCTGGCCAGGGTAGCTGACTTACACATTCTAGAGCACGTTGGGTGGCACGGGATACATGCGGACGTGCATTGTCCTGTTGGAACAGCAAGTTCCCTTGCCGGTCTAGGAATGGTAGAACGATGGGTTCGATGACGGTTTGGATGTACCGTGCACTATTCAGTGTCCCCTCGACGATCACCAGTGGTGTACGGCCAGTGTAGGAGATCGCTCCCCACACCATGATGCCGGGTGTTGGCCCTGTGTGCCTCGGTCGTATGCAGTCCTGATTGTGGCGCTCACCTGCACGGCGCCAAACACGCATACGACCATCATTGGCACCAAGGCAGAAGCGACTCTCATCGCTGAAGACGACACGTCTCCATTCATCCCTCCATTCACGCCTGTCGCGACACCACTGGAGGCGGGCGTGAGCGGAAGACGGCCTAACGGTGTGCGGGACCGTAGCCCAGCTTCATGGAGACGGTTGCGAATGGTCCTCGCCGATACCCCAGGAGCAACAGTGTCCCTAATTTGCTGGGAAGTGGCGGTGCGGTCCCCTACGGCACTGCGTAGGATCCTACGGTCTTGGCGTGCATCCGTGCGTCGCTGCGGTCCGGTCCGGTCCCAGGTCGACGGGCACGTGCACCTTCCGCCGACCACTGGCGACAACATCGATGTACTGTGGAGACCTCACGCCCCACGTGTTGAGCAATTCGGCGGTACGTCCACCCGGTCTCCCGCATGCCCACTATACGCCCTCGCTCAAAGTCCGTCATCTGCACATACGGTTCACGTCCACGCTGTCGCGGCATGCTACCAGTGTTAAAGACTGCGATGGAGCTCCGTATGCCACGGCAAACTGGCTGACACTGCCGGCGGCGGTGCACAAATGCTGCGCAGCTAGCGCCATTCGACGGCCAACACCGCGGTTCCTGGTGTGTCCGCTGTGCCGTGCGTGTGATCATTGCTTGTACAGCCCTTTCGCAGTGTCCGGAGCAAGTATGGTGGGTGTGACACACCGGTGTCAATGTGTTCTTTTTTCCATTTCCAGGAGTGTATATCTCTTTTTCCAACAAACCGCTCAGTTCATACATGCAGTACCAGGAACAAAAATGATCTACACAAGGACTTAAAAGCACTTACTTTAGTTAAAAAAGGGGTCCACTACTCAGGAACACTCATCTTCAATAATTTGCCAGCAAACATAAAAAATTTAGTTGTAAATAAAGATCAGATTAGAAGGAGCCTGAAAGACTTACTAGTGGCCAACTCCTTCTACTCCATTGACGAATTTTTTAATAGAAACAAATGATGTCTTGTATATATTCATACTGTTGCTATTGTTATTTCAGTTTTTTTAAAAAAAAAAAAAAGGTGACATGTTACACATTCACGAGGATCATCTCCTCAACACGGATCTATGGAATGAAAAACTAATCTAATCTAATTTCCATTATACTGTTACAATTAAAAACAGCACACGAACGAACCCTGTTTACGCACTGTTTCCCTGCAAATGGCGGCTTCTATCACGTTCAATGTTGGGACGCGACACTAGCGCCAATGCGCGGTCTAGCTTTTATTTAGTAAGTCTATGGTCTCAGCCGTGCTCTTGTTTTCCTTTTATCCTTACATCCCATCCTAGAAGAATAAGTCATCAAGGATGATCTCTTCAGTCCACACTACACACACAATTATAAAAAAAAATTAAAAAAAATTAAAAAAAAACCGTGCTCTTGTGTTTCAGCGCCGCTGCGAGCCCCGCCGCTGGTGATGTGCGCCGCCGCCGCCGCCGCCGTCGTGCTGACCGTGGGTTTCGTCGCCCGCAGCTAGCCGGCCAGTCTGGACCGCACAGCTCACCCCACATCCCGCAACTTCACTCCATAGCAGCACGAGCAGACCTCAGCCACCCGTTCTCAGCAGACCTGACACCTCCCCGTTCACGATTTTTGCCCCTGCTGTTAGCTCCCGTATAGTCGTCCCGAGAAGTTGTAACGTAGAGTCACGTCTCTCATCAATTGTAACCCAATCGTCATTACTAGCATACAGCTCTGTAAAGAACATTTTCTAATCAGAATCAGTGTTATTGGACCGTGCCAAACCCGTATGGAAATCTCCTGTAGGGTTGTGTTTAGCTCTGGAGGTATTTATTTAGATAAGTTATTGTTAATAACTATAGCATGATACCTTTCTTCCTACAGAATACCTGTTGTTTACATGGATATAATAGCATTTGAAGCGTAGAACGACGGTTATATCAAGAATCAGGCTTAGAGCTTCAGTTTAATATTCTTGGCCAGAATTACATGTTGTGTGATGCCTGACGTATTTGCTCAATTTTCTTTTCAAAAAGTCATATCCTCTGTCATAATGTAAACTACAAAATATACGTGTGTTTTACGAAACAGTTAAATTTATTTTTATGTCTAAATAAACAATCTATTCAAACAGCTGTCACACATTTATTTTTTACCCCTTCCAGTAAGTTTAGCTTCCACTGAATGTCTACTCCTAGCCTTCCAAAAAAACTCATTAGCAACTACAACTATCAAATGAATCAAGAAATCTTGTCTGGATTAGTTATTCAATTTACATAACTTTCTACTAACGTATCGGGTACGTGCTAACACAACGCTTGTTGGTCATGAAGGATGTTACAGGGCCAACCAGTTTTTTCAGATGTGGAGGTGTACATTTAGTCACTGAGGAAACAAAAAATCCGATTAAAATTCTACCTGTATCGTGTGATAAGGAAAGGAAACAGGCATTCATTTTGCATCAAAGGCATCTCATTTGTCGGCAAAATCATATGTACGACAATGTTTTCAAGGCTACTGTAAACAGTCAGTTAAGATTTCCTTTAGCTATATTCTGGAACCACGTGACCGCTACGGTCGCAGGTTCGAATCCTGCCTCGGGCATGGATGTGTGTGATGTCCTTAGGTTGGTTAGGTTTAACTAGTTCTAATTTCTAGGGGACTGATGACCTCAGCAGTTAAGTCCCATAGTGCTCAGAGTCATTTTGAGCCATTTTTATTTCCTTTAGGGTCAAGGGAAGCACATGTACTTGGATGTGTGTCGAAATGTGATGCATACAGTTGTGGGCAACTAGCCACGATGGTTCATCTTATTACGGTCTACATTTCTACGAGGCGATTTCAAAAATTAAGTTACTCATTATTGTGCCAGGCCAAGTAACTTGCACTGAGCCCGCCCGGTTGGCCGTGCGGTCTAACGCACGGCTTTACGCGCGGGAAGGAGCGCCTGGTCCCCGGCACGAATCCGCCCGGCGGATTTGTGTCGAGGTCCGGCGAACCGGCCAGTCTGTGGATGGTTTTCAGGCGGTTTTCCATCTGCCTCGGCAAATGCGGGCTGGTTCCCCTTATTCCGCCTCAGTTACACTATGTCGGCGATTGCCGAGCAAAAAAGCTCTCCACGTACGCGTACACCACCATTACTCTACCACGCAAACATAGGGGTTACACTCGTCTGGTCTGAGACTTTCCCTGGGGTATCCACCGCGGGCCGAACCGCACAATAACCCTGGGTTCGGTGTGGGGCGGCTGAGGGGTGAAGTGGACTGCGGTACTCGTCGTGGGGTTGCGGACCGCTGCGGCTGAGGCTGGGACGGAGCCTCTCCGTCGTTTCTAGGTCCCCGGTTAACACAACATAACATAACTTGTACTGAATGCTGCACTACATTTCAAAGTGACACACATACATGATACTATTTTCCAACTTATTCACCATGTCTCTGTAAACAAGTATCTGAACGTTGTACAAATAGTTCAGTTCCTTGACTACAGAAATTCGCTCCTTGGTCACGAGGCCATTCGGCAGCCACTTTGTGAACGTCCTCCTCGTCTGAAAATTTTCTGAACAAAAACAGTCTCGGTTGCGAAATTATTTAATGTCAATGGCGTGTTTCACGCTTTTGGGGCATCAAAAAAAATTGTTCAAATGGCTCTGACCACTATGGAACTCAACTTCTGAGGTCATTATTCCCCTAGAACTTAGAACTAGTTAAACCTAACTAACCTAAGGACATCACACACATCCATGCCCGAGGCAGGATTCGAACCTGCGAACGTAGCGGTCTCGCGGTTCCAGACTGCAGTGCCTAGAACCGCACGGCCACTTCGGCCGGCTTTTGGGGCATCATCAAGTTCTCTACAAAAACAGGAAGCCAATCAATTATATACCAATGGAGGAAAAGGGCATGTTCCTATCTTGCACGGCTAGGGAGACAACGTGAACTAAAAATAATAAAAACTTACGTAAAACTAGCTAGATACGCGACCCATCACTAATAAAACCACAGGTAATGGAAAACAGACAACAAGGTAACCGGATATATAATCCGTCCGTCATGAAACATTTAAACCTTGAAGCGGGCCGCGCGGGGTAGCCGCGTGGTCTATGGCGTCTTGTGACGGTCCGCGCAGCTCCCCCCGTCGGAGGTTCGAGGCCTCCCTCGGGCATGGGTGTGTGTGTTGTCCTTAGTGTAAGTTAGTTTGACTGAGATTAAGTAGTGTGTAAGTCTAGGGACCGATGACCTCAGCAGTTTGGTCCCTTAGGAATTCACTCACATTCGAACATTTGAAATTTCTATGATGTCAGGAAGTCATTTCTGAAAGTATTTGTATGGGGTGTAGCCATGTATGGAAGTGAAACATGGACGGTAAATAGTTTGGACAAGAAGACAATAGAAGCTTTTGAAATGTGGTGCTACAGAAGAATGCTGAAGATTAGATGGGTAGACCACATAACTAATGCGGAAGTATTGAATAGGATTGGGGAGAAGAGAAGTTTGTGGCACAACTTGACCAGAAGAAGGGATCGGTTGGTAGGACATGTTCTGAGGCATCAAGGGATCACCAATTTAGTATTGGAGGGCAGCGTGGAGGGTAAAAATCGTAGGGGGAGACCAAGAGATGAATACACTAAGCAGATTCAGAAGGATGTAGGTTGCAGTAGGTACTGGGAGATGAAGAAGCTTGCACAGGATAGAATAGCATGGAGAGCTGCATCAAACCAGTCTCAGGACTGAAGACCACAACAACAACAACATGAGAATCAAAAGCTTACCTCTAGGAGGTGGTACTTAATCGCTAGCATTTATAAGTAAGGCTATCTTCCATGGTATGCAGATTTCAGTACGATCTAAAACACAATTTAGGAGCATTGATTAGTTCGAAAAATTTCCTTAAAATAAAAGATTAAATAATAAATCCAAGAAAACACCCCAAGGCGTTAAAGACGACCACTTAATTAACCAGATTTACCTCAGAGCTTATAAGCAATTCAGGAGCACTAAATACCAAATTTCATTACACACTAGTGTATAAAAAAATGACCTGACGGCTCAAAGAAAAATAACACTGATATGAAAAGCCACCAGATTTAAAGTAGCAGACAGCTTGTGATGTAAATAAGTAACAGTAAGACAAAACTTCACGTCGCACGTAAATGGCAAGCAGCCACCGTCACACAAGTCGTGCAGTTTCTCGAATGCTCGTGCTGAGCTTCTGGGCCAGCACAATCTGCCCTTGGTCGAACTCAGATTGCGTGCCTTCTTCCCCATTCTACACACGGACTCTGTCTGTTACTACACGCACGTGCTTGTGTCTGACTAGCAGTCATTTCTCACCAGGTGACGCTGCTGTCGCCTGGATGGGTTTTTATCGATTGTAGGTCGGTGGTCATAATGTTCTTGTTGATCAGCTTTGCACACGAAAACCCAGTTTTAAATTCAAATATACGAGGGCAGTTCAATAAGTAATGCAACACAATTTTTTTATGAAACAGGGGTTGTTTTATTCAGCATTGAAATACACCAGGTTATCCCCCAATCTTTTAGCTACACAACACTATTTTTCAACGTAATCTCCATTCAGTGCTACGGCCTTACGCCACCTTGAAATGAGGGCCTGTATGCCTGCACGGTACCATTCCACTGGTCGATGTCGGAGCCAACGTCGTACTGCATCAATAACTTCTTCATCATCCGCGTAGTGCCTCCCACGGATTGCGTCCTTCATTGGGCCAAACATATGGAAATCCGACGGTGCGAGATCTGGGCTGTAGGGTGCATGAGGAAGAACAGTCCACTGAAGTTTTGTGAGCTCCTCTCGGGTGCGAAGACTTGTGAGTCATGAAGAAGGAGAAGTTCGTTCAGATTTTTGTGCCTACGAACACGCTGAAGTCGTTTCTTCAATTTCTGAAGAGTAGCACAATGCACTTCAGAGTTGATCGTTTGACCATGGGGAAGGACATCGAACAGAATAACCCCTTCAGCGTCCCAGAAGACTGTAACCATGACTTCACCGGCTGAGGGTATGGCTTTAAACTTTTTCTTGGTAGGGGAGTGGGTGTGGCGCCACTCCATTGATTGCCGTTTTGTTTCAGGTTCGAAGTGATGAACCCATGTTTCATCGCCTGTAACAATCTTTGACAAGAAATTGTCACCCTCAGCCACATGACGAGCAAGCAATTCCGCACAGATGGTTCTCCTTTGCTCTTTATGGTGTTCGGTTAGACAACGAGGGACCCAGCGGGAACAAACCTTTGAATATCCCAACTGGTGAACAATTGTGACAGCACTACCAACAGAGATGTCAAGTTGAGCACTGAGTTGTTTGATGGTGATCCGTCGATCATCTCGAACGAGTGTGTTCGCACGTTCCGTCATTGCAGGAGTCACAGCTGTGCACGGCCGGCCCCCACGCGGGAGATCAGACAGTCTTGCTTGACCTTGCGGCGATGATGACACACGCTTTGCCCAGCGACTCACCGTGCTTTTTTCCACTGCCAGATCACCGTAGACATGCTGCAAGCGCCTATAAATATCTGAGATGCCCTGGTTTTCCGCCAAAAGAAACTCGATCACTGCCCGTTGTTTGCAACGCACATCCGTTACAGACGCCATTTTAACAGCTCCGTACAGCGCTGCCACCTGTCGGAAGTCAATGAAACTATACGAGACGAAGCGGGAATGTTTGAAAATATTCCACAAGAAATATCCGGTTTTTTCAACCAAAATTGGCCGAGAAAAAAAATGTGTTGCATGACTTATTGAACTGCCCTCGTACATTCTTAATTAGCGATCTTTTACACACAGCTTAATTGTTACTAAGTAACAACTGACGCTCGCTAAGGAATAACTGCCAATTATTACTAAAAAAGACAATTCCTACGGAACTCCCTGATAGTAAAAGGAAATGTAGAGTGTGCGGAACATCTTAACAACAGCCTGTATACGAACGCTCTGTACGCACTCGACAGTTCATGCAGTACGGTTGTTGTGGAAATGATTAGTGCGGCATTCCATGTGGTACGGAAACATGTCTGCAAGACATAATTTGAGTGCTTACTATCGTGCACGGTTCGAAGTTGATCAAAGTGTCACTGCTGTGGCTACAGTAATGTGTGTGTCTAAAGGTGCCATCTCGCGAATCAAAAAGGCCGCTTAAGACGTAAACGCTATGCAAAAGCATGCCGGCGGTCGTAGGCGGACGAGCACACTGCAAAAGCATCGTTACGTGACCATAGTGGCGAAGAAGAACAGACTGCTCACTACCAGCAGGATCGCTGCGAACCCTGCAATTGATTCCGGTACACGTGGTACACGTGTCACTGCCAGATCCATTTCACGACGGTTAATCAGGCTGGTTTGTATACAGGGAAGCCTGTTAAATGCATCCCATTTCAACCACGCCACCACGGAGAAAGAGTTCGCTGGCGTAGGGAGCATTTTGGGGTAAGCAACAGGTTTTAGAGTGATCTTACCCGTTGAATCTCTCCTCATTGTGATAAGTTAGTGTGTAGGGAGAAGGGTACACATTCCATAGCACTGAGCGTTCGTGAACGTCATTGGTATTGCCGAGGCGTTTTGGTATGGGCGCTCTTTATTCACAATGGTCGAATATCACTGCATATTTCGCACGAGATACCGTTACAGCACAGCGATATTTCAGGGAGATTATTCTGGATCATGGCTGTTTGTTTATGGGTGCGGTTGTGGTTGTTGTTGTTGTCTTCAGTCCTGAGACTGGTTTGATGCAGCTCTCCATGCTACTCTATCCTGTGCAAGCTTCTTCATCTCCCAGTACTTACTGCAACCTACATCCTTCTGAATCTGCTTAGTGTATTCATCTCTTGGTCTCCCTCTACGATTTTTACCCTCCACGCTGCCCTCCAATGCTAAATTTGTGATCCCTTGATGCCTCAGAATACGTCCTACCAACCGGTCCCTTCTTCTTGTCAAGTTGTGCCACAAACTCCTCTTCTCCCCAATTCTATTCAATACCTCCTCATTAGTTATGTGATCTACCCATCTAATCTTCAGCATTCTTCTGCAGCATCACACTTCGAAAGCTTCTATTCTCTTCTTGTCTAAACTATTTATCGTCCATGTTTCACTTCCATACATGGCTACACTCCATACAAATACTTCCAGAAACAACTTCCTGACACTTGAATCTATACTCGATCTTAACAAATTTCTCTTCTTCAGAAACGCTTTCCTTGCCATTGCCAATCTACATTTCATATCCTCTTTACTTCGACCATCATCAGTTATTTTGCTCCCCAAATAGCAAAACTCCTTTACTACTTTAAGTGTCTCATTTCCTAATCTAATTCCCTCGGCATCACCCGACTTAATTCGACTACATTCCATTATCCTCGTTTTGCTTTTGTTCATGTTCATCTTGTATCCTCCTTTCAAGACACTGTCCATTTCGTTCAACTGCTCTTTCAAGTCCTTTGCTGTCTCTGACAGAATTACAGTGTCATCGGCGAACCTCAAAGTTTTAATTTATTCTCCATGGATTTTAATTCCTACTCCGAATTTTTCTTTTGTTTCCTTTACTGGTTGCTCAATATACCGACTGAATAAAATCGGGGACAGGCTTCAACCCTGTCTCACTCCCTTCCCAACCACTGCTTCCCTTTCATGCCCCTCGACTCTTATAACTGCCATCTGGTTTCTGTACAAATTGTAAATAGCCTTTCGCTCCCTGTATTTTACCCCTGCCATCTTTAGAATTTGAAAGAGAGTATTCGAGTCAACATTGTCAAAAGCTTTCTCTAAGTCTACAAATGCTAGAAATGTAGGTTTGCCGTTCCTTAATCTATTTTCTAAGATAAGTCGTAAGGTCAGTATTGCCTCACGTGTTCCAACATTTCTGCGGAATCCAAACTGATCTTAGCCGAGTTCGGCTTCTACCAGTTTTTCCATTCGTCTGTAAAGAATTCGCGTTAGTATTTTGCAGCTGTGGCTTATTAAACTGATAGTTCGGTAATTTTCACATCTGTCAACACCTGCTTTCTTTGGGACTGGAATTATTATATTCTTCTTGAAGTCTGAGGGTATTTCGCCTTTCTCATACATCTTGCTCACCAGATGGTAGAGTTTGGTCAGGACTGGCTCTCCCAAGGCCGTCAGTGGTTCCAATGGAATGTTGTCTACTCCCGGGGCCTTGTTTCGACTTAGGTCTTTCAGTGCTCTGTCAAACTCTTCACGCAGTATCGTATCTCCCATTTCATCTTCATCTACATCCTCTTCCATTTCCATAATATAGTCCTCAAGTACATCGCCCTTGTATAGACCCTCTATATACTCCTTCCACCTTTCTGCTTTCCCTTCTTTGCTTAGAACTGGGTTTCCATCTAACCTCTTGATATTCATACAATTGGCTCTCTTTTCTCCAAAGGTCTCTTTCATTTTCCTGTAGGCAGTATCTATCTTACCCCTAGTGAGATAAGCCTCTACATCCTTGCATTTGTCCTCTGGCCATCCCTGCTTAGCCATTTTGCACTTTTTTATATTTTCTCCTTTCATCAATTAAATTCAATATTTCTTCTGTTACCCAAGGATTTCTACTAGCCCTCGTCTTCTTACCTACTTGATCCTCTGCTTCCTTCACTACTTCATCCCTCAGAGTTACCCATTCTTCTTCTACTGTATTTCGTTCCCCATGCCTGTCAATTGTTCCCTTATGCTCTCCCTGAAATTCTGTACAATCTCTGGTTTAGTCAGTTTATCCAGGTCCCATCTCCTCAAATTGCCACCTTTTTGCAGTTTCTTCAGTTTTAATCTAAGACCCGAAATTCTGTTCATGACGACCGAGCCCAATGGCCTCCATTCTCCCCGGGCCTAAATATCGGAGAGCATGCCTGGGATGCTCATGACAGACATGTTTCTCAACGAACCGTGCAAGAACAGAAAACCAACTGCCTTGAGACAGGAGCAGACCAGTATCCCTCAAGGACTCCTCAACAGTCTGGTAGCCAGCATGAATAACAGGAGCAAAATGTACGTTAGTGCCCGAGGAGGGCATGTTCCTTACTGACAATACGATATCGACGTTCATGTTAGCAGGCTGTCCTGTGTCAAATATGAGCGTTACTTTTATCTGTCATGCTGCTTTCCCATGTTGTCACATCTGTACCATTTTTCGTTATAAGTGTATCATTCCGCCTCTGTTACGTATGTACTGTGTTTCATGTCGTCGATCATTGTCTGTGATTATTCCTGTCCAACAATATCTCCGTTCCTTAGCAATTGCCAGACAACGTGAAAGAGTGTTTAAATTAAAAATTAAATTTCTTGCATCCTTATGTACTCTACGCTTCAATGAAGTATTCATGGCACATGAACCTTCATTTTAAGTTTCACTGTGGGCGGAATTTGAACCTACGCCATCGACGAGATCGGCGAGCATTCTATCACAAAGCCACACAGCCAATCGGAGAAACGATCTTGCTGTAGAGTATTAAGGACACTCCGAAAACTTCAAAGACGACTTTCTTGAGAATTTTTGAGAATTATATCGAACGGCTTCGGCAGTTTGAAATTTGACTTCTGAACCTCACGGACAATAGATACTCATTAAAGTTTACAGACAAGTAGAAGCCACGTGTCACATATCAATTAAATACCTTCATTGACATTTACTTCCAGATATCAGTAGAAATATTTGTGATTCATGCCACTAACACACTCGTTTCTAATCGTGAGTTCCTCAGAAATCAATCTAAATCGCCTGTTTTGTTACTATACTTGTCGCATTTTCTTGAAATTGTCTGACGTGATCCTTATGGATAATCGATCCGAGCACGGTGCGTTGATGTTTCCTTTCTGCCCACAAAACGTTTTAACCAGTTGTAAAGAGAGATTATCACTACGCCTTCTGATCCCCACACATAAACCGACATCGCCTGTGTGTCCATTAACGATTTTCGCCAATTGCAGCAAAAGAAAACATGATGTTTAAGCCTCGCCCCGTTACACTACTACAAAAGACTAAAAATTTATTAAATTTGCGTGATAGATGCAGGTAAATGTGCTTCACTTTTGACTTTTCCACGCTGCTTGATGCTTCCCGAGGCCTTTTTCCACGTGCCTGCGCAAACAGATCTTTTCAGTTTGCTCAGCTATTGATTAATTAAATGTAATTTTTCGATTTACCTTGTTTAAAAAATTAATAACATAGGAAACACAAGATGCAAGGTGATTTAGTCTGCCCAGTGGTAGTATCCATCCCTTTTCGTCTCTTATGAAAACGATCTTCCCGAGAAACAGAGCAAAAGAAAGATTTTTAAGAATAAAGTTCTCACCTACGAAAAAAGACATAACTCTGAGCCCTAATTCAAATAGCAAAAAGGCAATGGTTTTACCACAAACATTTATGCCGCAGTATAAGTGCCGCACAAAGAGAGCTGCAACGTAGTAGCGAAGTTATGCAAACGGCTGATTCCTGGCACAGCAGGAGATCCGTCAGGTAACGATCGTCAGCACGCAATTAATATGCTGAGTGACTTGAAACGCAGATAAGTGAAGCGAAACCTATTTAGCGAAAAACGCTACAATAAATTCAGACAGCTCAAAGTAATTTTTCATTGCTGTGGGTCTATGGATCAGTGATGGGATGAACAAGCTAGTTCCTCACTAAACGTACAAATTTTTGAGGTTTCTGTAGGCTGATTCAGCTGCCTCTACCCATCAGTTATATTCAGCCCACGATGCCTTCAAATACCACGTGCAATATTTCTTACTTTCTCGCTCTCTGTGCATAAGCTATTAGTCCTAAAGAAAAAGTTAAGATGACATTTTTGTAGGAAATTTTATGTAGTTAAATTTTGCACTGTCATATGTTTTCGCTAGAGGCCGTGTTTTTCGAGTTATTCAAGAAAAACTCGTTTGAAGGTTCCTTTTGTATTTTTTTCTTGAATAATTGGATAACTACAGCCTCTAAAAAAACGCATCCCAGTACAGAGTTTAATACGTTAACTTTCCTACAGAATGTCCCTATTAATTTTTTTCTATAGCACTAATAGTTTGTGCCTAAAGAGGGAGAGAATATGAAAATTTTGTTTTTCGATAGCATTGTGGGTTACGTAAAACCTACCAGGAGTGGCAGCTGAATCACCTTTTCTATGTTACGCGCAGCCAATAGTTTGCTGCACACTAGACATTTGGTTGTCTGAATTAACACAACTGAACCAGCGAAACATTGGTGGAGATACTACAAAGTACACAGTGACTGTCTTCTCTTCGTAGACCATCATGTCAAGGTACGTAACATACATGTTTTTGAATGAAAGTAAAAGATAAATCTTCTGTAAAGGGAGATATAAAAATAAATAAAGGTTATTTGGATATAATAATGTTTTCATTATCTGTAGGCATAAACAAGACAAATATATGGCACAATCAGTTGACGTGAACTAATTATATTAATACATAAATCTTCTGTCATTTAGAGTTATACAAAGTTGCAATATAGACACTTGGAGTGTTAGCTTGTTTAATTTTCTTGAAAATTTAATATGATGACTAAATAAGCACAGTGAGTCAAACCGTCATCAGCTACACCGTCGCATGAGCAGTTAACACGTTTTCTGAGGCCTAACCAGTGCAGTTTGGTGGTATACTGGAAGTCCATAAGTCACATAAGCTTAGATTTACATCGGTTTCCATAAATAACTTCGTTGATGGTTTCTTTCGTTAGAACAAGGCCGGATTTGATGTCTTTTTCAACTCTATCTTGGTCTATGTCAGTTCGAAAGGATCTTCGTTGTGGGAAACACACCTTTTTGTCATCAGTTCGATTCCATTTTGTGAACTGTGGCTTAATGGCTGGGAAACTGTTTGTTACCGTACTATAGTACTCTACAGTACACCAGCTCGTCTCTAGCTATCCCAAGATTGACTCAGTGATTAAGATTCTGGACTCACATTCTAGAGAAGTAGGGTTCGGTTCTTCAGTAAGCCAGATTTAGATTTTCCTAAACCACTGCTAGTGAATACGGCGGTGGGTCCTTTGATTCTATCACTACAGATTTCGTGCTCTAGTTTCCATTTCGATACCATGCTTAACGCTACACAAGCAAGCTCTGTAGTTGAGTGTGGCTTCTGTCACATGACGATATTCCACATACTCCAATTAGTTTCATTTTCACGAGATACTACCTCTTAATTCCAACATATTCTTTGTTATGCTGATAGCCACACAAATCTGTGCAACCAGTTTCTGGATTACATTCATGAGGTGCCCGTTGTTTTTTCACATTAAAAAGTACTGATAGCAGTAAAGACGGCGATAAATCATTGAGCACAGCCTCTCTGTGAAAATTATGCTGTCAGAGGACTCTGAATTCAGTGCTTCAAGATACGTAAATAATGGTCAGACATGAATGTTTAATTTTTTATTGACATGAAAACTTTGTAGTTTGTAAGAATAGTCTGTTTAAGTTCATAGTGACAAGTGCAATTCCAGTTTACAAGTAGATAGTCATTGACCTTGATATGAGACAAGCATATTGTGAGGCTATTGATTTGGGGCAGTTGAAAACATCGTTATGACAGAAAGAAGCCTCATACCTGGACAATAAGAACTGAAGGAAGATCAGCGTTGCACATCCTGCTGCAGCATTATAATTTAAAAGGATAACTACAAGTTATTGCAATGCGTAATGTTCCATCACCCCCGTACAATCATGAACTATATAAAGACGTTAAAAATTATGGTACACCTCAAGGATTGTAGGCAGTGAGTGTAAAGATATTCATTATCGTTATTTAGCATACAATACACGAATTAAGGCATGTTAACCACGGCTCCACTGCACTTCAGTAAAGATCGAAATTAAATCATACTGACAAACCAATCATTAATGCAACAGGGAGTCCTTCTTACAAATTAACGAGCTTGTTCAACCGATTCAATCATGTGTTTAGCAATAAGTACTCATTGCATATCAATATGACGTTAATTAACGAAATCATAGGTCAGGCAATCTTTGAATCCACCCAGCTAGGCTCCCTGGAAATTAAAAACGTGTATCCTAACGTTCTGGAAGATGTGACAATCGAGATTATGAAAAGTAATTTACTCAAACATCAAAAGAAGAGAAACAGGAAACAGTTGAATTTTTGGAGCTGAGACAACTTATTACTGATTTTAACTTTTTGCTCATTTAACAATAAGTTTTATATCCAGAGAAATTGGTTGGCTTCGATGTTGAGCATTTTCGACACAATGGATTGGTTTCACATGGGTGGGTGACTCACAGGCAAAACGTTTCCCACACAGATTCTCGAGAAAAAAGTTGCAAAATGGATTTTAATTAACTGTATCAATGAAAAGCTTGTGACCCTAGCACTGAGTCTTGGGTACTGACATTTACATAAGTCAATATTAATAACTGCATCCAGGGATTCACTGACTACGAAATCAAAGACATTGCCCAAGTGAACCCGGATTTCATTACAAGAATTCATTGTGCACAAGTGATAAAAAACAGTACATGAAATTAAATTGTACACTCGACATAGAACATTTGATTGACAAATAATAGCAACAGCAAAGGGTTAGGCAAAGTTATGTGCCAGGATAGTAAGATCGGAAGATATCAGCATCTTAACATAATTTTTATATTTTCTTTTTTTAATGTCACATAGCCACCGATAAATAACAGTGATTGGACAATCGCACCAGAAAGAGAAATGAAATTAGTCATGAAACTGTGTCTTTGTGTGTGGCCTTGGGTGATCCTACAAGAACTTAATAAAACTGTCGAAAACTCCAAACTCTGTTCCATCCTAACAAGCCGATACTGCCAGATGTTCTGACCATAACTGCTAAACGTGGGCGATCAGACTGCGGGTGATGCAGATGGGGCTGTTGGAGCTCGTACCCCAATTCATGCAGCCTCTCAAGCAGCAAGAATTCCTAAACCGAGACTGCCTATTGCTGCCAAAGGCAGAAAAGAGGACGTTTGCAATCTGTCTCTATGTCGAAAAGTGAAGCAAAGAGATAGACTGCTTCAACTCTAAGTTTGGGTTCAAATGTCTCCCATGTACGAGAAAAGTTTACTCGTCCCTAGACAGTTGTATTATTGTTTTTCTCGTACCAAAAGTTGCAATAAACTCAATCTCCAATTGTCTGGTACTCTGACTTTCCGTTCTGAGAATTTTGCACTCGTAATCCTATGTCAACGTTCCGTTTCTTGACTCCACCAAAGTGCAGAACATTGAATGCATCTCTCGTCGATGGGAAAAGTAAAGAATCTTCCATCCCACCAAAGTTTTGGCTCGCCTCCACTAAGGGACGGAAAAAATAATCTATTAATTATTTGCTGTCTTCTGGAGAGGCAACGATATGACGATTTGTTCAAATGGACCCTCCTTCCGCCTGTCATCTTAGATACAGCGCTTTCACGAGAAAATATTTTGCCAAAAGGGCGTAACTCTAACACGTCCAGTCAATAGCTTACGCGAATCTCTATGGGATGCCGTGTTTTAAGCTTTCTGCTGAAGTCTCGTATCTCTTTCGGGATCCTAAAAAGCATAAGGGAAGAATTTTTTCCACGGGGCACCAGCCTGTCGCCAGAGATGCAACAGAACGATCATCCAGTCGCCTTCGGTGCGAAGCCGGTTTACAAGTACCAGAGCCTGACACAGCTGGGACCCACGGTCAGTCGAAAGCTGGCTCTCCGAAGATCCTTCGCTCACAGGCGAATGAATGAAAAACTACCTTTACGTGCACAGAGACCCAAATAGAGCATGCAATGCAGAACAGAGGCTGCTATGTAGGGATGTAGTTTTGTGTTTATTCCAAACGTATTTCCCAGTTTTCCACCGTGCGGAACTGTCCAGTAACAGGAAGCGCGCGATTCTGACCAAGCGAAGTGAGGTAGTCTTCCATTCTTACAGCTCAGCCTCATGGGCGAAGCCACAGGTTGAACATAACTGTATGGTTGCTATAGCAGCCATGACGTCACCTGCTTGAGACTGTCTGTGGAGGGCTCAAATGGTGAGCTAGAAGGAAATTTTATTCATGGCTGCTTCCAGTTCAAGACTATTAAGCATATGTTTTTGTATGCGTGGATCACACTTAGTACTCTATGTTTTAAATGTGAATTCTGCTTATGCTATAGTCTGTATTTTATCAGAAACATCCTTTTCACTTTGCAAAGACTAAGATAAGATTGAAGTTTTAAACTGTGGGAACCATACTGGCTCTCTATAAACATGTGATACGAAAGAACTGAAACATTCTGGCATATATTATAATCTTAGTTTCAATTGATCGTGGTTTATGGAATTCCCATGGTTGTGCTACTCTCCGACTCTACAGAAATTGTTTTGTTAGCCATGCTTGTTTTTTAGCAATAGAAGCAGAGTATGGAATAGAGAAGGATTAGATGCCTTGTTAAATAGATTGAAGTGATAAAAGTCATGGGACACCTAATATATTGTCGGATCTCCTTCTTCCAGTGCAGCAACTCAACTTGGCATGGACTCCAACCCTGCAGAAATACTGAGTCATGCTGCCTCCACAGCAGTCCGTAATTGCGAAAGTGTTGCCGATGCAGGATATTGACCCACAAGTGCTCGATATGTCGGGCGATGTGGGTGGCCAAATCATTTGCTCGAAGTGTCCAGAGCCGGCCGCGGTGGCCATGCGGATCTAGGCGCCGCAGTCTGGAACCGCGGGACTGCTACGGTCGCAGGTTCGAATCCTGCCTCAGGCATGGATGTGTGTGATGTCCTTAGGTTAGTTAGGTTTAAGTAGTTCTACGTTCTAGGGGACTTATGACCCAAGATGTTAAGTCCCATAGTGCACAGAGCCATTTTTTTTTGAAGTGTCCAGAATGATCCTTAAACCAGTTTCAAACAATTGTGGCCTGCTGACATGGCGTCCCTGTTTGGGAACATGAAGTCCACGCATCGCTGAAAATGGTCTCCAAGTAGCCACTTCCATTACTTGATGCAGAAACACGCACATAGCAGAGGCAGCCGATGTCAGATTTCACACAACTTTGATCGATTCAATTGGATCAGAGGACCCAATGTAAACACAGTATAACTCTCCTGTCTGCCACTACTATACCGTAACCTCAAAACTGGAGGCAATTTGCAAATCAGAATTATTTTGTTGGAGTAATAATGATATAAAGTAACAGAGCAGTGTTACCCCCTGAAAGGAATTTTGTTATGTTGACCGTGCTGTACCTAGCGGAGGTGGCTTATCGGAAGTGAAAGTCAGAATTACGTAAATATTTGAACAGTACGAACAAAATTTTGCCTATCAGCACTGTCCAACTGATAAAGAAAACGGTCGCCAGCCTAACTAGGCAAGAGAATGATTAACATTCTCGTTTAAGAAAATAGTTATTAGTAATTTTAATGAATAAACACAACCTATACTTTGTCACACGCGAGTGCAATGAACTCTGACACATACATATGTTTATGGTAAGATTGAAACTAACAGTTAGAGCAGCAGAAACTATTTGCAAAATTATAACAGATACCAAAACACACTATTACTTTCAGGGCTTAAAGAAATTATGGTTTTTATAATTAGTGGTTTTTCCGTTACTTGTTACCGAGCATTAACACAATAGACAAACTGTGGATCCTTTTATGCTATAGACAAACACTTAGCAAACATGAGTATATAACGTTTCACAACTGCAATTTTCCACTTTTACTACAGTGAGACACAAAATTAACATATATGTAAGATACTGACTCACCTTCTGCGATTTACAACAGGCAGTAATGTGATCATTTACTAAGCAAAACTTTATAAGCCTCAGTCTTAAGAACTTTTAATTTGAAGTTGGCAACAACACATTAATAAGCAGTTTTACTAGGAAAATTATTTTCAGCAAGCATCATTAACTTTAACTCACTCTCTTGCCGCATTAACTTTAACCTTCTCTTTACTATGTTCAAGAGGCATTAATTTAAAAAAAACTGGGCTTTAATGTTCTTTCAGTAGGGACACTCGGTAATCACTTTCGTTCAAACGGAGAGGAACCTGACATGTGTTATGATAAGGGAAAAAATCAAGGTAGGTATTTAAATTCAGATATAAATTACCTTATATTTGAGCACACTAACACATCCATTAAGCTGATCCTTCACTGTACATCATTGTAGTATTCCGATGCAATGATTGCGCAATGTGGTGGCAACTGCATGTTTGTAGGTGGAATTGCAGGTAGAATTGCTGGACTCTGTCATTTCATAGTGGCGATGATAGATACAAATTCCAGAATAGTTCCAACTATTTATCCATCCGTCCGAGGCATTGGAAAGTAGCAGAAAAAACCTCTCTCGGAACCAGCACAATATGCTTCTTTTACAAGGCAGTGCACAGTTTGGTAGCTCGTCCCCGACTCGTAGCTCGTCCCCGACTGACTATCAGTTCCACCTTTTCTACCTAGGCCAACCACAATTTGCGCGTGCTACACAGTTCCGTTCCCGAGGGGAACTACTACACCATTTACATACAAACTAACTAAGAACCCTAAGTGAGGATCAGCAGTTTACATAACAGCAACCAAATTCATTCAATAAAACAGAACATTTGCACATATTGACATTTCTACAAAAAATTATTCACACAAAATTACAATTATATAATGTAAGTTTTGTTCCCTCCAAATGGGACAAAGAATTTAAATGACAGATACACTAATTTGCATAGAATCAAAAGCAAAATCAAAAGCAAAATAAATCCATACAGCATAAGAGCTATGGTGTTACACATGCCCCATGTTTCGTTTAAGTTTCCTGTAAGGGGCACATCAAGGAAACATCTATAACACCTAAGTGGTGTTGGCTGCAAAAAAAAAAAATTGTTCCATCCAACTTCAGTTGGGAGAAAAAAAAACACATATTACAAACATACAGTATATACACTAAGAAATTTCATACCTTTCTTCCAAAAACAGCCTCAAAATAAAGCATTTACAGTAAGTTTCATCCACAGACTGGTTTGAGGAAACTAATTTTCATCATTACACAAGATATTTTTAAACATGTTCATTTCATACACATACAGTTCAAGTAACAGACAAACAGTACACAAAATAATCTACACGTTAGTAGAATAGGTATAGCCTTCAAATAAAATAAAAGAATAGACACATATACAATAACACAGAACATTTTAACTTAACAAAGCAGAAATTTGTTTTTAAATATTTATAAAGAAAGTAAATATTCACAAGCACACAAGCATACTCATGATCACAGTACATTTTACAAGGTTCAGCATTAAACGAAATATTGAAAATTTCAGTTTGCATCCACATATGTACCAACATTTACTCAAAACAGCTATGAGAACCTTTTCCAACTGACTCCTTAAATACAAAAGTTTCTTTTCAAGGTTTTTTAAAAATAATTAACTTTAAAACTGCTCTTCATTAATAGCAGCAAAATGTTTGTTGCACATAAACACACTAACATATTCAGAACCTATCTTTAATCATCACTGCTGTGTTTTTAAAACAAGGCAGTCCAAAACTTCAAGTCATTCCAAAAAACCTTCTATCAAAACCTCTACAATTTATAATAACTTGTCACTGACTTCAAAAAGAATAGTCAGTACTTCACTGCTTGCCTCAGCACTAGCAGTCCATGTTACACATTCTGCCCATTATTGGTTTGGCAGTCCTTGTATGTAAACATTTAGACACAAAAACCCAATTTAGATTATGAACACTAAAAGACACATTTTTAAATTAATACACTGCCCCATCCTCTAGGTTTGGCAGTTCATGACCACTTATCAACTTCTTGCCTCACATTGGCAAGTCCTTTGGCTACTACTCACACAGCATATTTGGTAGCCCTCAACTTCAGGACCACAGCATTTTTATTCTTTTGTATTGTTTTGCTGCCCAACAACATATTTTTGAGCAGTTTATTGTCATCATCTTTAAGTTTTTCATCATTCTGTCACATTTTTGGTACCAATTTGCATTAATAGTATAAGACATAAAACCTGCAACTTTGAAACAGCAATTAGACACTGGTAATATTAAATCTTCCTTAACACCATAACAAAATCAGGTAACATACACATCATTAATAGAGAAAAATTTAAATGACTTTTTGGTATAATGACAATGTTCAGGGGTTATTTGAGAGTCCCTGATTTGTGGTTTTTCTCCCCACTTTCTTACTTAATAATATTTCTTTTAAAGTCAGTATTTATATTCAATATAACTACACATTTAGGTTATCAATTATGTCAAGATCAGAACAATAACTTTAAATCCTATTGCAAGTGCTTTCTGCCAACCCTTTGTGGCACTAGACACATACATCTCACATCTACTTTATATATATTAGTCAGGTTGAACTCCTCAGTTTTAAACACGCATACTGTTCTTCAATACCATATTGCCCCTCTTTTTTTTTTCAAAAGCATTTACATTTAGTCATATTGTGGCATTCATTTACCTTTTTGTTTTCAGTAACCTATTCTTTTCTCATCTATACTTTTCCCTTTACTTTTCAATTACATTTTCTCTATACAATATCCACAATACTTACATTCATATTGGTCATTTTCTAGTGTGCGCAATTTAATTATTCATTTACTTGTTCACAAACAATACCTGGTATCTTACCTTATTTCCACACTTTTCAATTTACTCTGATAGGGAAGAAGGAAAGAAGATAGTATAAGTTCAGAATGATGAAGAGGAAGGTTGGCAGCACGAAAAGAAACGGAAGTAGTGCTGGCAACGACTTGGGTACCTAGTGCTCGTCAGACACTTGACAATGCAAAGAGTGCATGTCCCCTGAGGCTTAACAACCCTCATCTGAAGACATGTACCTTTTAATACACAACATGGTGCAAACGTAAGCCCTTTCTGGTTTTTAAGTATATTAGAAAATAATTATTATCTTGTGGAGTTCTTTGCACTTTCATAAAGTTACCATAAGCATCATAATTCATACATTTTTCAGGTTTCTCACACTACATGGCCCTCTCTTCATAATTAGATGGGCAACAATAAGTATTCAATTGAAAATGAACAGTTCCTAAGCAAAGTCAAACAGTACACTACAGTAAATAAACAACAACCTGCCATAGGCCTCAAGATCAACAAAACAATAATCCACTTTCAGGTAACACTCAGATACAGTAATAATAAAGTCATGCATTATATTAACAACATATATACATACAGCATCCTGCCCCAAGTCTCTTTATTAACAAGGCAGTCTTGTATGGTTCATAAATTAGTCACTTAAGTCTGGTGGCTTTTTAGGCCTCCTGTTTTCTACATCTTTCACTAAGCTATTCAGATCTTGCCAACGTTTTGTTTCATCAGGTGGCTTTTTAGGTTTTGGAATTTCAAAGTCCTTAGCAAGGTACATGATCTCCTGTTCTGCTATTATCTTACCAGGTGGTTCTTTTTGTTCCTGTAATTCACACTCTTTCAAAACATTTGTTAAGGCTTGCCCCAGTATAGTATCATCTGGAGGTTCATGCAAATTATGCCCTTGTATTACATTACTGAATAATTCCTTCGGTTTTGGCCCAGTTCTACTTTCTGTATCTTGCTTTGGAAAAATGTCACTAATTTTCTCATACCCTCTTTCAGTAAAAGTATATTCACTTTCGTTTACACCTGAAAATTCATCTTCATTGGAGTCAACACTACTCCCTTCCTCACCACCAGATTCACTTAAATACTGTACTTTTGAACAATAGGTGAAGTTAGTATATACATTCTTATCTGTATTTGTATACCTTTCATCATCTGAACTATCACTGATTTCATTTTCGTCATCAGATTCGAGCAGGAAAGCGACCTTTAAACAGTGGAGCAGTTCAACATTCGATGTTTCAGCAACTTCGTTTTTCGAATCTTTTCTACACAAGGCACATCATTTGGACACTCAGGTACTTCTGTTGCATCACTTTGAACGATTTCAGCCTTAACTTCATACTTAGTATAGACGTCATATACTTCGATAACCTTCATTTCATTTTCTTCATTACTATCAGTTTCAGGCAATCGTGCGAAATTCCTACTAGACCCTTCTGCATTAGAATTACAAAACACCTTTCCATCAACAATAACTTCAACTGCACTGCTTATAATGTCATGTTCACTAACGTCCTCCTTTACATCACTTTCACCTATTATTAATTGTGCACACGTCTTTTGCGTGGTGTATTCTACCTTCCTTTCCTCTTTATTCATCATAACCTCCCCCACATCTACGTCTTTTACCTCATACAGATCATTAACAGTACAAATATTCCCCTTTTCACTCGCCTTTCCTGGCTCCCTTTCATTCTTTAATAATGTCTTTTCGCACGATTCCGATATTGAGTTATCCTTATCACATGACATACTAACTTTATTTCCATTTTTACATTCATCTATTACTGAAACCGGCCAACGGAAGTGTCCGATCCCGCCTCTCTTGTTTCTCTCTACGGCAGCCATCTTGTTCTGACGTCTGCCATTTGTGTGCGCTGACAAGTGCAATGTACGGTGCTCCAGGAAGAGCTGCTCCGAGCACAAACAGCCACGTGACTTCGCACTGGGCTCGCCACTACGTATCACTCCGCGCATGTCTTCCATAGGCGCGTCCTTAACCTTCCTGCCCTGTAGTTTACATCTTTCCTTCTCGAATTTATTATTTGACATCTTTTCTTTGGGCCCAAAACCGGTTTCCGCGTGAATCCGGCCCGTAACACACGCGGTTTTCAATTTTCCATTTCGTCTCTATTTTGAAAATTCCGTGCCGTGTATCCTCTGCCGCGCGTCGTATAATTTCCTCTACCACTCGCGCGACCTCTCTGAATCGTGTTTACACGAAATCTATCATTTTCATGTCGTTCAGCTTGGTCATTACTTTCTCGCGAAAAATTGTTGTTATTATGGGGACGAGACTCGCGATTTCTTCGCCAGTGATCTTCATCCTCGACCCTTTCCAAAAAGGCAGAAAAACTTTTATGGGTACTCCCAACATATCGTTTAGAATCCTCAGGCAGTTTCTGCCAAAGAACCCAAACGATCTCGGCTTCAGTCCTCCCAGCCTTCAGATGTATCAGCTTTCTGTACCATGATTCACAACCCCGACCTGTGGAAAACCTCCCGTATCCTCATGTTCCTTAAACCTGGCAAACCGCAGTCCGCCGTCTCCTCCTACCATCCCATCAGCCTTACCTCGGTCTTCAGCAAGGTCCTGGAATCTATCCTCACCCGACGCATCCACCAGCATCTCCGCCAGCACCGCCTCCTTCCCGTTACCCAGTGTGGCTTTCGGCCGTCCTTCTCTTCCGACGACCTTCTCCTTCACCTCACTCATCTCCTTTCCGACCAGCTTAATTCCCATCGCTCCGCAATCTTCCTCTCCCTGGACCTCGAACGAGCTTATGACCGCGTATGTCATTCCGGTCTCCTCTTCAAGCTCCAAACCTTCGCCCTTCCCATCAACTACGTCCGTCTGATCGGCTCCTTTCTCTCCCGCCGTCCTACCTATGTCACCATCCACAACTCATATTCCTACACCTTTTTCCCCTCTGCCGGTGTGCATCAAGGCTCCGTCCTCTCCCCCCTTCTGTACCTTTTGTACACGGCGGACATGCTGCAGCTGACACCCCCCATCCACCTTCTCCAGTTTGCCGATGACACTGCCTTCCTTGCCCTTGCCCCCACCCTGCAGCGCTCCCAACACCTTCTCCAATCCCATCTTGACCGGTTCACCGCTTGGTGCAACCAGTGGTTGCTCAAGATCAATCCCTCCAAAACCCAGGCGAACATTGTAGGCAAAACCACCCCTTCCTTCCGCCTCCTTGATTTCTATCTCACCATCTATGGCCGTCCTATCGCCCTCACTCCCACCCTTAAGTACCTAGGCGTCACCCTCGACCGTCGCCCCTCCTGGACTCCCCACCTCCGGACAATCCAAGCCAAGGCACACGCCCAACTCAGTCTCCTCAAGCTCCTTTCCGGCCGTACGTGGGGTCTGGACCCCTCCACCATCCTCCACACCTATAAGTCCCTCAACCGCCCTATCCTTTGTTATGCCCATCTAGCTTGGATCTCCGCCCCCCCTACCTTTTACAAATCCCTCCAAATCCTTGAACGCCATGCTCTCCGCCTCGCCTATCGCTTCCGTCTCCCCTCCCCCACACGGATCCCGTACGATCTCATCCCCTTCCCCCACCTCCTCCTTTTCCTTGAAAGGATACGGATCCTGTACACCTCCCGTAAACTTGATCCTCCTCACCCGCTAGTCTCCCCGATCCTCTCCCACCCCCGCCTGCTGCCACGCCTGTATTCCCACGTCCCACCCGGTCTCCATCTCTCCACCCTCCATACCCTCTCCCAAGGTGGTTTCCGCCAGCTCCCCCTCCCTGATGATGTCCTCCTCCCCTCCATCTACCCCTCCTACCAACTTTGATCCTCCCCCTCACTTCCTGTGTCCCTTCCTTTCGGCACCCTCCCTCCCTTCTCTTCCCTTCCCTTCTCTTTCCTTTTCCCCTGTCTCCTCCCTCCTCCCCTCTTCACCTGGGCTTCCCCTCCCCCTTCCTCCCTTCCACCCGTCTACCCTGCCCTTGGCATCTGCTGTCCCCTCTCCCTCTCCCTCTCCCACCCCCCCTCCTCCTTTCTTGGCAGGTCCCCGGACTCGTACACAGTTAGTGAACATCCGCGCGCCGGAGATCTACGCCTTGTGTTCTGTGCGTATCGTCGTTTTGTGCTTTAGTGGTTCTGTATTATTCGTTTTGTGCACCTCTGTTCACGTGTGACAATATTCGTCTCTGTCCAAGTGTCTGAACAAATTTTATCTTGGACTCTACGCCCGTGAATGGCTCCATGTGTTTTAAATAGTGATTTTCTCCGTTCCTATGTCCACCATGTTTTTTCTCTCGATGTCTTCCTTTATATCTTGTGTTTATCTCTGAGGCCAAAGAGCGGCGTACCATGCTGCTGCTGGCCTGCCTGTACCCAGGTTTGAAACTAACAATAAAGAAAAAAAAAAAACATGATTCACAAAACTCTTTCATGGTTTGCCTACCTCTGATGTCTTACAACCTGGCAATTAGAAACTCACGCCACAACTGGTCATGTTCTTGTTCTGACCAGTATTCGTCAATAAATGTTTGCTTAAAATTTTCAAAAGACATCTGGTTTGTATCCAGATACAACCCCCACCTTTTTTGCTTCTCCCGTTAATGCACTGATTACAACATTAATTTTTTCCTGGTCAGATAAATATTCAGGAAAGTTCCTTTCGCAGGGGGTGCCATCCATTATGTCTCTTTGCAGGGTTGAGCCGGCCGGTGTGGCCGAGCGGTTCTAGGCGCTCCAGTCTGGAACCGCGTGACCACTATGGTCACAGGTTCGAATCCTGCCTCGGGCATGGATGTGTGTGATGTCCTTAGGTTAGTTAGGTTTAAGTAGTTCTAAGTTCTAGGGAACTGATGACCTTAGGAGTTGAGTCCAATAGTGCTCAGAGCCATTTGAACCAATCCATTCTTTGCAGGGTCGAACTTTTCCTCGCCCTCTAATATTTTACTGAAAGCGATCCTTTCTGTAAATTGTGTGGGTCCTGTTTCTTTGCAAGTCATACATTTTGCCTTGGATTTGTAAGTGTTATGGTCACACTTCTTTTCGCAATTAACAATCTGTTTGTTTAGTTCCCTACTTTTTTCTGTTACAGATTGTTTAATCTGTGCAAATTCCGCGTTACATTCTGTTTGTATTTTGGACTTAATACGGAATACCTTTTCGTCCACTTTAGTACAGACTAAGGGTTCTATTTGATCTTGAATTTTAATTACTTCAGAGTCAAATCTTTCGTTAATGTCATCAATTTGTCCTTGTACATTGGCAATATTGCCACTGATGACAGTAATTTCGCTTTTAATACTTTTGATTTCATTACTCACTATTCCTACACTTGAGGTGACTTCTTCAATTTGTTTACTAAGTCTGATGCCCTGCATTTCGATTTGTTTACTTTGTGCACTAATCTGTTTGTTTTGCTCAACAAGTTGATTATTAATGTTTCGCCCCTGTGCTGCTATTTGTGCATAAATATTGTCATTGTGTGCTGCAATTTGTGCCTTAATATTGTCATTTTGCGCTGCAAATTGCGCAGACAGTATTCTAAGTAAGTCAGTCAGATCTGGTGTCTTTTCACTTTTGGTTTCTAACGCATTTTCGGGTTCGAGTCCTGCTTCCCTCTCAGTTTCTGGTGATTCGAACATATCCCGCGATTCATTAACATAGCCACTATCTTCCACAACATCGCTCATATTATCTTGCTTAGTACGAGCGACATTCATAGCTTCTATCTGTTTATTGACATCGGCGTGGTACCGTACGTAATTTAACTCGCGCGTAATGCCATCTGTTGGTGTGCTGCCTGAACTGCTCTCGATTGCATTCTGTTCTCGCGTGTCTAGATTTATTTCTAGTTTCCTGTCCATTTTAGCTATTATTAAGTACTGATACCTTTTATTTTCAATTTAAACTGAACTTTCACTATCCGGTCTGTCAAATGATGCACAGGTTCGTGCCGCTGGACGTTTTATGTTCACTCTATGTTTGTAAAATGCTAACTACTTATAATTTTTTCCTGAACTGAACAACGTCCTGTCACGCGGCGCCACGTATAACACTCCTGTCTGCCACTGCTATACCATAACCTCAAAATTGGAGGCAATTTGCAAATCAGAACTATTTTGTTGGAGTAATAATGGTATAAAGTAACAGAGGAGTGTTACCCCCTGAGAGGAATTTTGTTATGTTGACCGTGTTGTACCTAACGGAGGTGGCTTATCGGAAGTGAAAGTCAGAATTACGTAAATATTTGAACAGTATGAACAAAATTTTGCCTATCTGCACTGTCCAACTGATAAAGAAAACGGTCGCCAGCCTAACTAGGCAAGAGAATGATTAACATTCTCGTTTAAGAAAATAGTTATTAGTAATTTTAACGAGTAAACACAACCTATACTTTGTCACACGCGAGTGCAATGAACTCTGACACATACATATGTTTACGGTAAGATTGAAACTAACAGTTAGAGCAGCAGAAACTATTTGCAAAATTATAAGAGATACCAAAACACACTATTACTTTCAGGACTTAAAGAAATTATGGTTTTTATAATTAGTGGTTTTTCCGTTACTTGTTACCGAGCATTAACACAATAGACAAACTGTGGATCCTTTTATGCTATAGACAAACACTTAGCAAACATGAGTATATAACGTTTCACAACTGCAATTTTCCACTTTTACTACAGTGAGACACAAAATTAACATATATGTAAGATACTGACTCACCTTCTGCGATTTACAACAGGCAGTAATGTGATCATTTACTAAGCAAAACTTTATAAGCCTCAGTCCTAAGAACTTTTAATTTGAAGTTGGCAACAACACATTAATAAGCAGTTTTACTAGGAAAATTATTTTCAGCAAGCATCATTAACTTTAACTCACTCTCTTGCCACATTAACTTTAACTTTCTCTTTACTATGTTCAAGAGGCATTAATTAAAAAAAACTGGGCTTTAATGTTCTTTCAGTAGGGACACTCGGTAATCACTTTAGTTCAAACGGAGAGGAACCTGACAGGTGTTATGATAAGGAAAAAATCAAGGTAGGTACTTAAATTCAGATATAAATTACCTTATATTTGAGCACACTAACACATCCATTAAGCTGATCCTTCACTGTACATCATTGTAGTATTCCGATGCAATGATTGCGCAATGTGGTGGCAACTGCATGTTTGTAGGTGGAATTGCAAGTAGAATTGCTGGACTCTGTCATTTCATAGTGGCGATGATAGATACAAATTCCAGAATAGTTCCAACTATTTATCCATCCATCCGAGGCATTGGAAAGTAGCAGAAAATACCTCTCTCGGAACCAGCAAAATATGCAACTTTTACATGGCAGTGCACAGTTTGGTAGCTTATCCCCGACTCGTAGCTCGTCCCCGACTGACTATCAGTTCTACCTTTTCTACCTAGGCCAACCACAATTTGCGCGCGCTACACAGTTCCGTTCCCGAGGGGAACTACTACACCATTTAAATACAAACTAACTAAGAACTAAGTGAGAATCATCAGTTTACATAACAGCAACCAAATTCATTCAATAAAACAGAACATCTGCACATATTGACATTTCTACAAAAAATTATTCACACAAAATTACAATTATATAATGTAAGTTTTGTTCCCTCCAAATGGGACAAAGAATTTAAATGACAGATACATAGAATCAAACCATGACATCAAAGTTTGTACAAAGAAAGGAGTATACAGTTTTATGTTATCGATTCAAACAAACACATTTACAGACGCACAGCAATGTAACATTAAATGAAACAAAAGCTAAATAAATCCATACAGCATAAGAGCTATGATGTTACAACAGGTCACACCATTATGGAGCCACCAGCAGTTTGCACAGTGCCTTATTGACAACATGGGCCCATGGCTTCCTGGAGACTGTGCCAGCTCTTACCATCTGAAACGGGGACTCATCTGACCAGGCTACGGGTTTCCAGTCCACTAGGGTCGCACTGGTATGGTCACCGCAGGCGACGGCACGGTGTTAGTAAAAACACTCGCGTCGGTCGTCTGCTTCCATAGCCCATTAATGCAATGTTACAGCGCACTGTAATAACGGATACGTCGGTTGTACGTACCACATTGTTTCCTGAAGTTATTTCACGGAGTGTTGCTTGTCTGTTACCGCTAACAACTCTCTGTAAACGCCTCTGCTCTCGGTCGTTAAGTGAAGGTCGTCGGCCACTTCTTTGTCCGCCGTGAGAGCAAATGCCTTAAATCTGGTATTCTCGGCACACTCCTGACGGTGCGGATCTCGTAATATTGAATTCCCTAACGATTTCCGAAATGGAATGTCTCATGCTTGTAGCTGAAACTGCCATTCCGCACTGAAAGTCTGTTAATTTCCGTTGTGCAGCCATAGTCACGCCCGACACCTTTTTGCATAAATCACCTGAGTACAAATGGCAGCTCCGGCAGTGGACTGGCCTTTTGTACCTTGTGTATGCGACAGTAGCGCTATCTGCATATCACTGTCCCATGACGTCTGTCACCTCAGTGTAAACAGGTTCATTTCATAAACAGATTCGGCAGAGCATTCAAAGTACAAGGATAACGTAAAAGTTTAGAAAAAAATCGAAACATAGTACCAGGCGCCCTAAAGAAGAATGATAGTATGCCGTGCAGTTCAACGAAAACGTACAGTTGATCGCCGGCCCCTGCTGCCGAGCGGTTCTAGGCGCTTCAGTCCGGAACCGCGCTGCTGCTACGGTCGCAGATTCAATCCTGCCTCGGGCATGGCTGTATGTGATGTCCTTAGGTTAGTTAAGTTTAAGTGGTTCTAAGTCTAGGGAACTGATGACCTTAGACTTAAAGTCCCATAGTGCTTAGAGCCATTTGAACCATTTCGTACAGTTGATCAAGCTTTTCCTGCGATTAGAGACTGATGTGGTACTCTAATTAAGTAAGCAAGAATTAGCATTTCGCAGTCTCGATGAATCAACAGACTCAATAAATCGTGAGAATTTGAAGGAACTATTGACGTTGCTGGTAACTAGGAGTCATGTATAAATATGGAAAAATTATTCCAAGACAAAAAATGCGTTCAGTGGTGAATCGAAAAATGTACAAAATGAACTAATCGGTTGCATATGAGACTACCTCAATGATTTTGTAAAAAACTGAATTGTAAGCTGGTGGATATGTGTGTGTGTGTGTGTGTGTGTGTGTGTGTGTTTGTTTGTGCCTGTCGAGGTAGATGATACAACAGATAGTACACAGATATTTCTGTGCTCTACAAGTCACTTTACATTCTATGGAGTAAACGCACATGGGTTAAGAGTAACACTGTTGATAACAGACAGCCTGAGTGGCCGAGCGGTTCTAGGCGCCACAGTTTGGAACCGCGCGACCACTACTGTCGTAGGTTCGAATCCTGCCTCGGGCATGGATGTGTGTGATGTCCTTAGGTTAGTTAGGTTTAAGTAGTTCTAAGTTCTATGGGACTGATTACCTCAGAATTTAAGTCCCATAGTGCTCAGAGCCATTTGAACCATTTTGTTGATAACAAGAGCGTCAGTCATAGATTAAATTTGATGCGTTTACGAGTAAAACTAAGCACTCGCAGATCAGCGAATCCACAGTGCTTACGAACTGTTGTCGATAATTATGTATGGCACGAAGATAGAAAATTTCCTTTGAAAGCGCATGACCTGTCGAGCTGGAAACCCTTGACTCGGTTGAGCAGGTAGTCTGCTAACTACATTTCCACAGCTTCCTTGACCACTAAATCCTGGAAGATGAGGCTGTGGCCAGTATCTTAACTTTCCCGTAATCCATGGAATGGCCAATGGAAATACAATATTCTGCCGCTACTGTTTTGTTGGGTTGTAGAGGGCGTGTGTATGGCTGGTGTTAATGCAACGTTCTTTTACAGTGCGTATTGCTTGTCCTCTGTACCTTTCACCAGACTCACATGGAATTTTATTGATCAAAGCCTTGAGACCATTTGACTACCAGCAGAAATTAGTAGGGCAGTGTTATGATGGCAGAAGCGTGTTGTCTGGCCATTTAAATTTACTCTAGAAAAAAATTAAATACATAGCTTCTGTTGCAGTATTTTGTTTGGGACACCGACTAGATCTAGTCTTGCCACAGAGCGTTTTTTTCATTTTTAGAAACCCTAGCTTTTTCCATCAGTCAGCAAACAGAACCTATTACTTCTGCACTGGGACCACGCATTCAAGTTGTAACACTTGTCCATTGGACCCCTAACTCGAGATTGTTGCGTGTAACTGCGGATAACTGGGAAAAGTTGAAACAGGGTTTCGAATCCATAATAGTTCTCTGTGAACAATCTGATGATGCATCCAACTTACAATATAAACGATTTTGAATTCACATTTCTGGCGATAGTACTTCATGACATATTTTGTTTGACAGATATACCGTTCGATATATCGCAGAAAAGGTCATTGTGCGTTAACTGCTGCATATTTAACGAAGGACTACTTGTAATACGCTAAGAACAATGTTTTCCAAGTATCTTTTAAAAGGCCAGCAAACTGACAGCTCTGCGCTTCTCACGAGAGGACAGTTTCTCTTTCAGGCTAAATGTGTTCAAACGTATCCAGCGTTGCATTACGAAATACTGGATCTCGTTTTGATGAAAAGGGGTGAGAGATTTCGCGAATGTGAAAAATTAAACTTGTTTGCCTCGCCTATAACACAAGATATGAAGAACACAGCACGTTTTCCTTCTACTGCGAAATTTCTATGGACCTGTATTCTCCAACACACATCGCTTAAGAAACATATTCTCTATTTTGTGTGCCGATGAGAGGTGCAGAAAGATTTCTACCCGAAGGGTACTGAAAATGCTTAATGAGGGTAAGGACATTTTCACGGATAATTTTAAGCTGTTCTCCCTTACTCTGTCCACTTCCTCTGCTACAGCATCTGTGGAACGAAGTTTTTCTTGCCTGAGGCGTATAAAACCATACCTGAGGGGAGCAATTTCAGAAGAGAGACTTTCTTCTTTAGCGAACATTTCAGTTCAGGAAGAACTTCTGTCGCAGTTAATAAAAACACAGCCATTCTGTGATTCTGGAGGACGCCACCGAAGAGTTTACGGCATCAAAGGACCGAGGGATTAATCTGATGTACGAGAAATAGGTAAGTGTAATTATTAAGACAAACTTGTGTAAATATAGGTATATTTATCCTTCCTGCTAGCTCATCACCTAACTTCCCTGCCACGAGCCACTTGATAGAGAAGAAAAGGGCTTGGAGGTTTTCATGCTCGATAAATATTTGACGTAGTTAACTTAACTTTCCCGATTAGAAACTATTCTTGTGTCGCTACTATTGTTTGCTAATACACTGCATGACAAAAAGAGTGAAGCACCTGTAAGTGTAGGAAAAAACAAAATGGTACTTCACAAGAAGGGAGGATGTGCAAGTGTGCGAGGATGTTTCGGTAATTACAAACTCAAGTTAAATTTATTACGAATTTGACAGTACGAGCCCCGTTGTCAGTGCGACGTTGCACCCCATGTGGCCTGGATGGATACACTAATTCGGTTGGGAAGGTTACCAGAAAGCCATTCTGTCCACTTCTGAGACCATCTGGCCCACAGTTGTTGCAACTTCTGAATACTTCTGAGGCAATCTGGCCCACAGTTGTTGCAACTGGACCTTGATATTCAGGATTCTGGCACTGAGATGGAGTTGCCGTCCCATACATGTTCTACTGGGGAGAGATCTGTTGATCTTTCTGGCACAGAAATACCTCAGCATCACATGGACAGTGATGTGTGGAAGGGCACTGTTCCGTTGAAAATTGTCACCGCCAAACTTGCACGTGAACAGTAAATCGCCGGCCGCTGTGGGCAAGCGGTTCTAGGTGCTTCAGTCTAGAAACGCGTGACCGCTACGGTCGCAGGTTCGAATCCTGACTCGGGCATGGACGTGTGTGATGTCCTTTGGTTAGTTAGGCTTAAGTCCTAAGTCCAGCAAAGGACTTGGAAGAGCAGTTGAACGGAATGGACAGTGTCTTGAAAGGAGGATATAAGACGAACATCAACAAAAGCAAAACGAGGATAATGGAATGTAGTCTAATTAAGTCGGGTGATCACTGAGGGAATTAGATTAGGAAATGAGACACTTAAAGTAGTAAAGGAGTTTTGCTATTTGGGGAGCAAAATAACTGATGATGGTCGAAGTAAAGAGGATATAAAATGTAGACTGGCAATGGCAAGGAAAACGTTTCTGAAGAAGAGAAATTTGTTAACTTCGAGTATAGATTTAAGTGTCACGAAGTCGTTTCTGAAAGTATTTGTTTGGAGTGTAGCCATGTATGGAAGTGAAACTTGGACGATAAATAGTTTGGACAAGAAGAGAATAGAAGCTTTCGAAATCTGGTGCTACAGAAGAATGCTGAAGATTAGATGGGTAGATCACATAACTAATGAGGAGGTATTGAATAGAATTGGGGAGAAGAGGAGTTTGTGGCACAACTTGACAAGAAGAAGGGACCGGTTAGTAGGACATGTTCTGAGGCATCAAGGGATCACCAATTTAGCATTGGAGGGCAGCGTGGAGGGTAAAAATCGTAGAGGGAGACCAAGAGATGAATACACTAAGCAAATTCAGAAGGATGTAGGTTGCAGTAAGTACTGGGAGATGAAGAAGATTGCACAGGATAGAGTAGCATGGAGAGCTACATCAAACCAGTCTCAGGACTGAAGACCACAACAACAACAAGTTCTAGGGGACTGATGACTTTAGATGTTAAGTCCCATAGTGCTTAGAGTCATTTGAACCATTTTGAAATTTTTTGCTCTTGCGTCGTCAACTAAATATTTGAATTCTTTGTGCATGGTACTGTAATAACGTTACATAGCAAATTTGGAATACCCGTCACTTAAGCGACTACATACTATATTTTGAGAATTCTCATCCCGCTTTTCTGTTTGTCCTTTTCATTTTTAAAAGCTTGTGACCGACAGACTGCCTCTTTTTGCGTGAACAAACACTGGACCTTTGAACGTCCTTCACACAAATAGTTAAGGGTAACAGTGCTGACACCAGGATTCTGTCGATCTGAAGAGAGTTGTTCCGACTGAAAAATGCCAGCCGCGCAGGATCAGCCGAGCGGTCTCAGCCGCTGGAAACATTGCCTGCGCGGCTGGTCCCGGCGGAGGTTCGAGTCCTCCTTCGGGCGTGGGTGTGTGTGTTTGTCCTTAGGATAATTTAGGTTAAGTAGTATGTAAGCTTAAAGACTGATGACCTTAGCAGTTAAGTCCCATAAGATTTCACCCACATTTGAAAAATGCCACACCGCAATAAATGGTTCAAATGGCTCTGAGCACTATGGGACTCAACTGCTGTGGTCATAAGTCCCCTAGAACCTAGAACTACTTAAACCTAACTAACCTAAGGACATCACACACATCCACGCCCGAGACAGGATTCGAACCTGCGACCTTAGCGGTCGTGCGGTTCCAGACTGTAGCGCCTTTAATCGCTCGGCCACTCTGGCCGGCACACCGCAATACTCAAGAAATGTCGCACTGGTCTGGGTACTTTCAAGAAAGACTGGCCTTTCCCTCGGCTTTGTTCGGTCTTTCTCGGAAGTACCCAGGCCAGAGTGACATTTCTTGAGTATTGCGGTGTGGCATTTTTCAGTCGGAACAACTCTCTTTAGTCCAATAGAATCGTGGTGTCAGCGCTGTTTACCTTTCGCCAGCGTGAAGTTTGGCACGCCTTGTCGGGCCTGCTCCAACTCGGCGTATGTGAAATGGTCGCCAGCAGGCAGTGCACCAGCTCAACGGCAATGCCAGTAATTTTGCCTCCACGCTCTACGCATTAAATACACTCCTGGAAATGGAAAAAAGAACACATTGACACCGGTGTGTCAGACCCACCATACTTGCTCCGGACACTGCGAGAGGGCTGTACAAGCAATGATCACACGCACGGCACAGCGGACACACCAGGAACCGCGGTGTTGGCCGTCGAATGGCGCTAGCTGCGCGGCATTTGTGCACCGCCGCCGTCAGTGTCAGCCAGTTTGCCGTGGCATACGGAGCTCCATCGCAGTCTTTAACACTGGTAGCATGCCGCGACAGCGTGGACGTGAACCGTATGTGCCGTTGACGGACTTTGAGCGAGGGCGTATAGTGGGCATGCGGGAGGCCGGGTGGACGTACCGCCGAATTGCTCAACACGTGGGGCGTGAGGTCTCCACAGTACATCGATGTTGTCGCCAGTGGTCGGCGGAAGGTGCACGTGCCCGTCGACCTGGGACCGGACCGCAGCGACGCACGGATGCACGCCAAGACCGTAGGATCCTACGCAGTGCCGTAGGGGACCGCACCGCCACTTCCCAGCAAATTAGGGACACTGTTGCTCCTGAGGTATCGGCGAGGACCATTCGCAACCGTCTCCATGAAGCTGGGCTACGGTCCCGCACACCGTTAGGCCGTCTTCCGCTCACGCCCCAACATCGTGCAGCCCGCCTCCAGTGATGTCGCGACAGGCGTGAATGGAGGGACGAATGGAGACGTGTCGTCTTCAGCGATGAGAGTCGCTTCTGCCTTGGTGCCAATGATGGTCGTATGCGTGTTTGGCGCCGTGCAGGTGAGCGCCACAATCAGGACTGCATACGATCGAGGCACACAGGGCCAACACCCGGCATCATGGTGTGGGGAGCGATCTCCTACACTGGCCGTACACCACTGGTGATCGTCGAGGGGACACTGAATAGTGCACGGTACATCCAAACCGTCATCGAACCCATCGTTCTACCATTCCTAGACCGGCAAGGGAACTTGCTGTTCCAACAGGACAATGCACGTCCGCATGTATCCCGTGCCACCCAACGTGCTCTAGAAGGTGTAAGTCAACTACCCTGGCCAGCAAGATCTCCGGATCTGTCCCCCATTGAGCATGTTTGGGACTGGATGAAGCGTCGTCTCACGCGGTCTGCACGTCCAGTTGGTTGGAGTCTTTCTTTACGCGTCTGCTAGTTTAGGCTTTCAGTAACGAGTGTTTTGTAACCAGCCCCATTTGTCAATTCATTACATTTTCACGGTACCCTACAAATTAATCTTTACGTACGACTGAGCCTACGTGATCATTTCGTACCTCTAAGGATTTTCACGGGCCCTTGTTTGTATGAATTGATTCGTAATTTTAGTTGTGAGTCAAAAATGGTTCAAATGGCTCGAAGTCCACCAGGCATAACTACGTAAACCTAACTAACCTAAGGACATCACACACATCCATGCCCGAGGCAGGATTCGAATCTGCGCCGGCCGGAATGGCCGAGCGGTTTTAGGTGCTTCAGTCTGGAACGGCGCGACCGCTACCGTCGCAGGTTCGAATCCTGTCGCGGGCGTGGATTTTCGTGATGTTCTTAGGTTAGTTAGGTTTACGTAGTTCTAAGTTCTAGAGGACTGATGAGCTGAGAAGTTAAGTCCCATAGTGCTCAGAGCCATTTGAAACATTTTTGATTCGAATCTGCGACCGTAGCAGCCGGGTGGTTCCGGACAGATGCGCCTAGAACCGCTCGGCCACAGCGGCCGGCTAGTTGTGAGTCGTTGATACTGTTGTAGTTATGGGCTACAATTACTTATTGGCTTTCGAATTTCACATGTTTAAATTAATGAACATTTAAAATCACTTACCAATCTTTGCACGACTTCGACATCAAGATCTGACTAAATATTTGTGCAGTTTTTAAATACAGTCTTTCATTATACGTAACAACAACATATTTTATAAGTATGATGTTGCTATTAACATTCTCTGCAAGCTAATTAAACTACAAGAACAGGAAGGGTTCTAACACACTTAGATTGGACACACCTGAAGCTACTTCTACGTACGTCAGTGACTCTCCGTAGTAGATACCATGCTGTGTCCTCCATACCATGAAATTTTCCATCCCGTCCCAAATTTGGTTTAGTACCCCATACGACTGAAATACATTTTATTACCTGGTCGCGTTTGGAAAAAAAATCGCGCTGGTACACTCTTTCATGTTCTGACAGTTTCTTTTGAGTAGAGGTCCTCTCAGCATGTAGCTGATGCTATTCGGTATTATCTTGAGGCCATAACGGCTGCTTTAAATATTGTCTGATTACCGTCTGCTGACCGAAAGCGCTACGTAACAACATCAGCATTAAATAAACGCGATTGTATTTTAGTGTAAAAACAGCAATCGCAGTAGTTCCATGGACATTATGACTAAAATTATTGAACTGTTATATTTTTTTTTAATTTCATTGTTTGACTACTAACAGAAAAGTACAGTCAGCCCATTCGGCATTGAGAGAGCCGGGCAGCATATTCGATACCGCTGGCGAACCCACCGCCGTTGACAGGTATCAATCGCAGACAGCGCACCCACTGCATTCCGTCACAGATCACAGCGCCTTTTGTGCGGGCAGCAACTGGTGAAAGCGGGGACATCAAAAATACACAGCCACAAACGGACTGTTAAATGACGAGCCGCCGGCGACACAATGCGCCACCAGAGGGCGGCACCGGCCTTCCAAAACGAATGCCGACTCGCCGTCTTTCTGTGTCCTGTCAGGTTCTACCACGTGTTTCATTCTGACGTGTTCCCGGTATGTGCTATAGCTTCAGTTTCACTTTCGCAAATAAAACCGAACACATACAATGAGTATCTACCAAATTTTTCATGACGGAGTCCGTGCTCAAAAATTTCTCGGTTCACTTACCGCGTAAGTTTCGGATAAAAAACCAATTTTAAGGTAATAAAAAAAGCACTCCGTCTTCAGGCCACGAATGGTCTACCGGGACCATCCGACAGCCGTGTCATCGTCGGTGGAAGATGCGGATAGAAGGGGCTTGTGGTCAGCACACCGCTCTCGCGGTCGTAAGATGGTATTCTTGACCGAAGCCGCTACTATTCGGTCGAGTAGCTCCTCAATTGGCATCACGAGGCTGAGTGCACCCCGAAAAATGGCAACAGCACATGGCGGCCTGGATGGTCACCCATCCAAGTGCCGACCACGCCCGACAGCGCTTAACTTCGGAGATCTCACGGGAACCGGTGTGTCCTCTGCGGCAAGGCCGTTGCCAATTTTTTGGTGACATCCTCCACATTCTTCATCAGGGACGAAGATGATAGAATGTATCATCGAAAGCTTGGAATTTCTTCCGAATCTGACGCGGCAAGTGAACCGATAAATGTTTATGCACATACAATGAATGTAAGAGAAATAGTTTCGTACTTGGAAATTTTGATTTTATAGTGCGATGGAGTAGGAGTGCAGGTGAATGCAGCTATATTTAGAGGAAACCGGAACACATAATTCCTTAAGACGTACATGAAAAAGCGTTGAGTCATTGAGGATTTACATGTCTTAGGACAACACGGGAACATGATATGCACGGGCCACATGTATGAGCCAGCGCAGAAGAAAAGCACATCATTTCCAATGGGTAAAACCGTATAAAAATAATATTACGATATGGAGGTAAGTTTGTTCTGCCACTCATGACATTCCATTAATCAGCACAACTCCACATTGTGTATGATCGGTGTTTGAAGGTTAAAGAATCTAAAGTCTGTAGAAACTACGCTGTTTAACAAAAAGTGTCGCCAGCAGATCCACAAGAGTCTTAAATTAGGTATTGTTTGCAATAAAAAGCTGAACTTTAAAATCTGGATATTTTTGTCTGTCCCCCCCCCCCCCCCCTAATCCATGAACCACGAATCTCTCCGTTGCGGGGAAGCTTTCCATTCTCAGCTGTATAGATAGCCGTATCATAGTGCAACCACAACCGACGGGTATCTGTTGAGAGGCCAGACAAACGTGTACTTCCTGAAGAGGGGCAGCAGCCTTTTCAGTAGTTGCAGGGGCAACAGTCTGGATGATTGACTGATCTGGTCTTGTAACATCAACCGTAATTTTTTTCCGATGGCATGCAGCTGTACTGTATGGTTGAATGATGAAGGAATCCTCTTGTGTAAAATATTCCGGAGGTAAAATAGTCCCCCATTCGGGTCTCCGGTCAGGGACTACTCTGGAGGACGTAGTCATCAGAAGAAACAAAACTGGTACTCTACGGATCGGTGCATGGAATGTCAGGTCCGTTAATCGGGCAGGTAGGTTGCAAAACTTAAAACGGGAAATAAATAGGTTAAAGTTAGATATAGTGGGAATTAATGAAGTACGTTGGCAGGACGAACAGGGCTTCTGGTCAGGTGAAAAGAGAGTTGTAAATACAAAATCAAACAGGATTAATGCAAGAGTAGGTTTAACAATGACTAAAAATAAGAATGCGGATAAGCTACTATGAACAGCGTAGTGAAGGTATTATCGTAGCTAAGATAGACACAAAGCCCACACACACCACACTAGTGCAAGTTTATATGCCATCTAGCTTCGCAGATGAGGAAGAGATTGAGGAAATGTATGATGACATAAAAGAGATTATTATTTAATAGCCATGGGGGACTGGAATGCGATAGTAGGAAAAGGAAGAGAAGGAAAAGTAATAGGTGAATATGGACTGGGGGAAAGGAACGAAAGAGGAAGCCGCCTGGAGGAATTTTGCACACACCATAATTTAATTGTAGCTAACACTTGGGTTAAGATTCATGAGAGACTCCGGAAGGTTTCGGACTGATTGCATAATGGTTATACAGAAATTTAGGACCCAGATTTTAAATTGTAAGACATTTTTAGGGGCAGCTTTGCATTCCGACCGCAATTGATTGGTTATTTAAGGAGACGAGACCTGGACAAGCTGAAAGAACCAGCGGTGGTAGAGGGTTTCAGAGTGAGGCTATTGGCAAAACGGGGGAAAGGAATACAGTAGAAGAAGACTGTGCAGCTTTGAAGGATGAAATAGTGAAGGCAGCAGAGGACCAAGTAGGTAAAAAGACGAGGGCTAGTAGAAATCCTTGGGTAATACAAGAGATATTGAATTTAATCAATGAAAGGAGAAAATATAAAAATGCAATAAACGAAGTAGCCGAAATGGAATACAAACTTTCAAAAAACGATATCGACAGTAAGTGCAAAACGGCTAAGCATGAACGGCTAGAGATCAAATGTAAAGATGTAGAAGACTATACCGAGGGGGTAAGACAGTTATGCCTACAGGAAAATTAAAGAGGTCTTTCGAAAAAAGAGAACCACCGGTGTGGATATCAAGAGCTAAGGCGTGAAACCAGCCCTAAGCAAAGGAGGGGAAGTAGAAAGGTGGAAGGAGTATATTGAGAATCCATACAAGGGAGATGAGATGTACTTAAGGACAATATAATGAAAATGGAAGAGAAGGTAGCGGAAGATGAGAAAGAAGGCCCTGGGAGTAAACAATATTCCCGTAGAACTACTGATAGCCTTGGGGAGCCAGCCATGACAAAACTCCTCCCCCTAGTGAACAAGATGCATGAGACAGGCGAAATACTCTCAGACGTCAAGAAGAATATACAGTAATAATCCCAATTCCAAATAAAGCAGGTGCTGACAGGTGCGAAAATTACCTAAATATCAGTTTCATAAGTCACAGTTGCAAAATACTAATACGAACCCTTTACAGAAGAATGGAAAAACTGTTAGAAGCTGAACTCGGGGAAGATCAGTTTGGATTCAGGAGAAATGGAGGAACACGAGATGCAATACTGACCCTACGACTTCTCATTGAAGACTGGTTAAGTAAAAGCAAACCTACGTTGATAGCATTTGTAGACTTAGAGATAGCTTTTGAAAATATTGAATGAAATACTCTCTTTCAAATTCTAAGGGTGGCAGGGGTAATACACAGGGAGCGAAAGGCTACTTACAATTTGTACAGGAACCAGATGGCAGTTATAAGAATCGAGGGGCGTGGAAGGGAGACAGTGATTGAGAAGGGAGTGAGACAGGGTTGCAGCCTATCCCCGATGGTATTTAATCTGCATATCGAGCAAGCAGTAAAGGTAATGAAAGAAAAATTTGGAGCAGGAATTAAAGTCCATGGAGAAGACATAAGAACTTTGATGTTCGCCGATTATATTGTAATTCTGTCAGAGACAGCAAAGGCCTAGGAAGAGCAGCTGAACGAAATGGGCAGTGTCTTGAAAGGAGGATATAAGATGAACATCAACAAAAGCAAAACGAGATTAATAGAGTGTAGTCGAATTAAATCAGGTGATGCCGAGGGAATTAGATTAGGAAATGAGACACTAAAAGTGGTAAATGAAGTTTGGTATACGAGAAGCAAAATAACTCATGATGATCGAAGTAGGGAGGATATAAGATGCAGATTGGCAATGGCAAGAAAAGCGTTTCTGAAGGAGAGAAATTTGTTAACATCGAGTATAGATTTAAGTGTCAGGAAGTCCTTTCTGAATGTATTTGTTTGGAGTATAGGCATGTATGGAGATGAAACTTGAACAATAAACACTTTAGACAAGAAGAGAATAGAATCTTTTGAAATGTGGTGCTACAGAAGAATGCTGAAGATTATATGGGTAGATCCCGTAAGTAATGAGTTTCTGAATAGAATTGGGGAGAAGAGAAATTTGTGGTACAACCTGACTAAAAGAAGGGATCTGTTGGTAGGACACGTTCTGAGGCATCAAGTGCTCACCAGTTTAGTACTGGAGGGAAGTGTGGGGGGCAAAAATCGTAGAGGGAGGCCAAGAGATGAGTACAGTAAGCAGATTCAGATGGATGCAGGTTGCTGTAGTTATTCGGAGATGAAGAAGCTTGCGCATGATACAGTAGTATGGAGAGCTGCATCAAACCAGTCTTTGAACTGAATACCACAACAACAACAACAACAACAACATATTCCTCAGTAAAGAGTCATCCTCGATCCTTTTTATGATTGATACGCCTATATGCATTCTCTCGATCGCTGTGCTACCTTCCGATCAATAAATTTCGACACTATCATCCATCTTCAAGTCATATCCGTTCTTGCACAACAACCCGTATTACAGCAGAAAAGTCACTTACAATGTCATATGAAACAGCGATCGACAAAGTGGAAAGAAGTGTATTTTCTAATATATTTTATTCAAACAGTATATATTACTGCGTACGTTCCTCTTCTACAAGATATCGAAATGTTAAATAAATTCCAACCATCCCTTCATAATAACCTCAATCTCAAACTCTTTCAACAGAATCTCTAACACTCAAAAGGAAGAGATTTATAAATTCCTCTCGTCTATTAATTTGTACTCAGTGTATCATTTATTTGTCTCAGTTATTTGTCTTCGCTTGCATGCATTACCGGCTCCCTTTAGCGCCATGAAAGTATTTCCTCGTTTTCCTCTCACATGCCCTATCATCATTTCCTTTCTTGTTATAGATATTTTCCGAATGTGCCATGTATGTTTCCATTTGTACCTCCTCCTCTTGCGGTTTTTGGTACATTCGCTATTAAAAACTAAAATCTATTGCAGAACACAATTAGTCTTCCTATTCTCTCATTTTTGCTACCGAGTCTCTGTCTTTTATTCCTTCTCTCACTACACTGTTCCAATTGCTAGTGGTTATCAGATTTCCATCTCATTACATGCTGAATTACAATTTGTATATTTTCACATTTTTCTGTCTCTTCACCCTCTGGTTGTGACGTTAGTACGAGTACCAAAAGAGCAGTTGTTGCCGTTGCTTTTCTATCGATATTGACGAGAAAAACTATATCGCTGCGATCTGACGTTTTCCTGGCGTATTTCTAAAGTGTAGAATTCCCGGGTGTCCAGCCGGACGACGATGTAATTACTCCATGACATATACAACGTTCCCCGGCGGGACACCAGAGAATTCTACAAATCATATCACTGTACTCTTCGTAGTAACTGTCGTGACGAATTCTGTATCCATCATACCATATACTGCTACTACTGCTGACCACGGATTTTTAACTACGAGATGATACGAGCCTCAAGCGGGGAACTCTACTGACGTAAGCGACTCATTGTTGTGTCCAGATGTGTGGGAACAGGCATCTCAGGAACGGAGAAGCTGGCGAGCTGTTCAGATGCCACTACTGTGACTATCCATCGAAAGTCGCTGTAGGACATTGAAACCACGAGTAAGCGACACGTTGTTGTACGTCACCGTTTCGTCACAGAACTTCGAGATCTGAAAAGCAGGAAATGCAACTATCTGTGGCATTTATGATGACACAGTGCAATGCAGGCGTAAGCTGAATGTCAGGCTTCATATCAGACGATCCTTATGTGTTCCCACGTTGACACAGCGAATCGCTAGTAACATTTGCATTCGGCTCAGCATTATTGACACTGTGTCATGAATCAGTGGAAACTTCTCACCTAGCTGGATGAACCAAGTGTCTTTCTACACCAGGTCAATGGTCGTGTCTAGATATGTTGTCATCCAGGAGAACGGCTACCCGAAATAACCAACGCTACCAGATGGCGCGGTGATTAACACACTGGACTCGCATTCGGAAGGACGACGGTTATAATCCGCGTCCGTTCATCCTGGTTCAGGTTTTCCGTGATTTCGTTAAATCGCTTCAGGCAAATGACATGATGGTTCCTTTGGAAGAGCACCTTTCCTAATCCGATGCGACCGATGACCTCGCTCTTTGGTCCCCTCCCCCAAATCAACCAATCAACCATACAACCCTGCCAAGGATGCACGCCTTTGCCAGCAGTGTTATTCTACGGGGGACATTCACCTGGACTTCCGTGGGACCTGTGATGGCACTGAAGGTACTATGGCAGCTGTTGGACTACGTCAAGACCACTGCGGACTACCCGCATCTCTTCATGCCGGACGTCTTCCTCAAAGGTGACAGCATCTTCCAGTAAGATAACTGTTCATGTCACAAGGCCAAAATCGTCTTACAGGTATTTTAGGAGCATGACATCGAAGTAAGCAATGTTTTTCCCAAGTCAAAAACTCGTTGATATTAAAGTCAGTCAAACATTATAGTCGCTCCATGCAAGGGTGTGAACTTAATCTTGCTATTCATAATATTGAGCGGGTAATTGTATTTCTTTCATTCCCATTGAAATATATTATACTGTTATTGCTTCATTGAAGTAAGCATAAGAACCTATATATCCGATTGCTATATATGATAACGTTGTTAACGTTGTTGCTTGAATATTTACTGCAATGCATAAATCAGAGGTGATATCAGCAAAGGAAAACTATATTTCTTTCATTCTTTCTGTAATATATTATAATATTGTTGGCTAATTACAATAAGCACTGCAGAGGAATAGAGAAAATTTAAACTTGTAAATGTATAAAAAGATTTATAGGGTGTAGAGTGGTCAGTGTCGAATTGGCGGTCTGTATACAGGCCTGGCAACGGAAGACAGAAACACGAAAGCTGAAATTTTAAATTTAGCATATGAGAAATCTTTCACGCAGGAGGATCGTACAAACATACCGCCGTTGGAGTCTCGTACAGATTCCCGTATGGAGGACATAGTGATAGACGTCCTTGGGGTTGTGAAGCAGCTGAATTGGTTGAAAATAAATAAATCGCCAGGTCCTGATGGGATTCCAATCCGGTTTTACAGAGAGTACTCTACTGCGTTGGCTCCTTACTTAGCTCGCATTTATCGCGAATCTCTTGCCCAACGTAAAGTCCCGAGCGACTCGAAAAAAGCGCAGGTGACGCCTGTATATGAGAAGGGTAGAAGGACGGATCCTAAAATTTACAGACTAATATCCTTAACATCGGTTTGTTGCAGGATTCTCGAACATATTCTCAGTTAGAATATAATGAATTTCCTTGAGACAGAGAAGTTGCTGTCCATGCACCAAAACGGCTTTAGAAAGCATCACTCCTGCGAAACGCAACTCGCCCTTTTTCACATGATATCTTGCGAACCATGTATGAATGGTATCAGACGGATGCCATATTCCTTGACTTCTAGAAAGCGTTTGACTCGGTGCCCCACTGCAGACTCCTAACTAAGGTACGAGCATATGGGAGTGGTTCCCGAGTACGTGAGTGGCTCGAAGACTTCTTAAGTAATAGAACCCAGTACGTTGTCCTCAATGGTGAGTGTTCATCGGAGGTGAGGGTATCATCTGGAGTGCCCCAGGGAAGATTGGTAGGTCGGCTGTTGTTTTCTATCTACATAAATGATCTTTTGGATAGTGTGGATAGCAATGTGCGGCTGTTTGTTGATGATGCTGTGGTGTACGGGAAGGTGTCATCGTTGAGTGACTGTAGGAGGATACAAGATGACTTGGACAGGATTTGTGATTGTTGTAAAGAATGGCAGCTAACTCTAAATATAGATAAATGTAAATTAATGCAGATGAATAGGAAAAACAATCTTGTAATGTTTGAATACTCCATTAGTAGTGTAGCGCTTGACACAGTCATGTCGATTAAATATTTGGGCGTAACATTGCAGAGCGATATGAAGTGGGACAAGCATGTAATGGCAGTTGTGGGGAAGGCGGATAGTCGTCTTCGGTTCATTGGTAGAATTTTGGGAAGATATGGTTCATCTGTACAGGAGACCACATATAAAACACTAATACGAGCTATTCTTGAGTACTGCTTGAGCGTTTGGGATGCCTATCAGGTCGGATTGAGGGAGGACATAGAAGCAATTCAGAGGCGGGCTGCTAGATTTGTTACTGGTAGGTTTGATCATCACGCGAGTGTTACGGAAATGCTTCAGGAACTCGGGTGGGAGTCTCTAGAGGAAAGGAGGCGTTCTTTTCGTGAATCGCTACAAAGGAAATTTAGACAACCAGCATTTGAGGCTGACTGCAGTACAATTTTACTGCCGCCAACTTACATTTCGCGGAAAGACCACAAAGATAAAATAAGAGAGATTAGGGCTCGTACAGAGGCATATAGGCAGTCATTTCTCCCTCGTTCTGTTTGGGAGTGAAACAGGGAGAGAAGATGCTAGTTGTACGAGGTACCCTCCGCCACGCACCGTACAGTGGATTGCGGAGTATGTATGTAGATGTAGATGATCTTCGTTTCCCTTGGAACAATAGAACATACAGTCTGCAAAGGTTTTAGAGAGCCTTGACACCATAGTTTCAGTTGTTAAATACTGCTGTTTTCTTTGAAAATGCGTTTTATGCTAATGATTTCCTATACCTACTCCAAATGCTAACAAAAAGAATTATTAAGATGTTAATAAGGTAATCATATTTTCTAGCGATACATTATCTTCTCCCCCTCCTAAATTTGTGTGTGTGTTTTTGTGTGAGTGTGTCAGCATGCATATGCACGCTTGTGCTTGTGTACGTCTGTGCCTTTGCTAATATATTTTAGACTTTGAGTACTGGAAGTCGTACCCTTTATGTAACTTTTGTTAAATAATTCAGGTCGTTCGAATATTTTTGAGAGTGGTGAAAAAATCATATCACCCAGACACTATTGAGCACAGGCAAGATGGGTGCACTGTGGCTCCATTGTGACTGGTCGTTTCATTTTAAAGGCCTGTAAATTACTGGGATGTGATTGGTGAGGAGGTGAGAGAGTAGTTGTGGGAGGGGTGGTGGAATGGGAGGGGAAGGGAACGGTTACAAACCACAACTGGTATAGTCCATATCTTGGATTTATTATTATTTTTTTTAATTTTCCAGTGTCACAACTGGGTTGCATCCACCATCTTGGATTTTAATTGTCTATTTCATTTTAATGGCCCCTGAATTACTCGGCTGTGGTTGGCTGGAGAAAGGGGGGGAGGAACAGGAAAGGGGAGGGAACAGGGAGGGTAAACGGATAGGGGAGGAGGCGTGGATTGTTATGTGATAGATAGTGGGGCATAGATGCCGCCATCTTGGATTGCGACATAATTACCCCTACATGTAGGGAAGCCACAGCCCCTTATTGTAGGCAACCTGACATACAAAGTTCAAAGTCTTCCGGAATCTTCATAGATATACTGGTATGTGATAATACATACGCCTAACAGTGGTTGATAGACAGCAAATCTAAACATTAACTCATAATAACCGACCTCCAAAACTAGACCCTCACCGCTGAGTTTTCAAAGAGAATATGAGGGAAGTACGTATTACAAGTTGAATATGATAATTAGCGTGTGAGTTATAGCCAGTAAACGTTAACTACCTTCAGTAAGGCATTGGTCATAATCATTGGGTCTGCACACCACAGACATTCACTTAAGCAGAATACTAATTTGAGAATGAAGAAGATAGGTACCATTTGCCGGAGATTCAATTAGTGTGCGTTGAAGTGGATGCTTTTGCACTAAATCAGCTTGCTCCCCAATCCAATTTTATCACGTTTTCACAGAAACCTAAAACGGTCTCACAATTATTTCCCTTTCTGTGTCGAATGCTGTGTTTTTTTTAGTCTCTACTTAGAACCAGAACTTACCTGTTCGCTCGATCCCCAGCACGTTCCCTGTCAACACACATGACGCATCCAGTCTGGTTAATTACATGGAACCTGTTTAATTTTGGGTCACAACGGCTAATTGTGTTACCCAATATGACGTTAGCCTCAAAGCGCGATGTTAACTACTAATGGTAACACCGCACTGGACAAGAGGTATCCGACGATGTACAGGACGTATGGCGGAAAGTCGTATCTAAACAGAAATATCGAAGCGTACAACAGGACAATGACGTAGCCACATCGAAAAGCAAACATTACGCTATACTGACAGTGAAATTACCAGAACAGACATTTAATAATGAATGGATACAGTAGTTAACGGAGAACGAAGCTGTAGCTGACATACAGTGTTCGGAATGTGTTCCCTAATTACGGAACAATAAATAAAGCTTGTAACCTTTACAGAACGGATTTCTGGCGCCAGAATGTTTGATGTTTAGCGGAGGGCAGGAAAGCAGGTGTCAACTTCCAAGCGAAAATGTTTCGTACTGCGTACCACATGCAGGCGATATACAGTTGCATTTCAAGTGATTTGCCCTACATCACAAAATCTTTCGATGAAATAATTTCGGAATCATTTCACTCAATATCTACGAGGATCGTTCAATAAGTAACGCAACACATTCTTTCTCGGCCGATTTCTGTTGACAAAATGCGGAATTTGCTGTGCGACATTGTGGAATATTCCCGCTTCAGCGCCTATGGTTTCATGAAGTTCAGACAGATGGCGGCGCTATACGTAACCTTCAAAATGGCGATTGTAACGTAGGTGGCTTCTAAGCAGAAAGCTGTCATTTATTTTCTTTTGGTGGAAAACCAGAACGTAGCAGATATTCATAGGCGCTTGCAGAAGTCTCCGGAGAATTGCCAATGAAGAAAAGCACGGCGAGTCGTTGAGCGAGGCGTTTGTCACCATAGCAACAAAGTCGTGCAAAGCCGTCCGATCTGTCGCGTGCCGGCCGGACGACCGCTCCAGCTGTGGGTCCTACAACGTTGTAACTTATGGATAGTCCCATTCGAAGTGATCGAAGGATCACGATCAAACACTTCGCTGCTCAACTGGATATCTTTGTTGGTAGTGCTGACACATGCGTCCATCAGTTAGGTACTCAAAGGTGTGTGCTCGCTGTTTTCCTCGCCGCCTAAGAGAACGCCATAATGAGCAACGAAGGACTATATGTGCGGAATCGCTTGCGCGTTATGAAGCTGATCGTGACAACTTTTTGTACATGAGTTCATCAGTTCGAACCGGAAACAAAACGACAATCCATGACAACACAAGGCTTCACACAAGTCCGCTCATCCGAGAGGAGCTCACAAAAGTTCATTGGACTGTTCTTACTGATTCACCCTACAGCCTCGATCTCGCACCTCTGGAATTCCATCTGACTGACCCAAAGAAATACGCACTTCGCGGGAAGCCGTATGTCGATGATCGGGAGGTTATTGATGCAGCAGGATATTGGCTCTGAAATCGACAAGTAGTGATAGCATGCGGGCATAAAGGCCCTCCCAGTAAGGTGGCGTAAAGCCGTTGCATTAAACGGAGATTATGTTGAAAATCCAAAAACTGGCTAATAATATGGTCTGTTGGAATCCTGAACAAAACCAACTTGCTTTCAGAAAAAAACGTGTTGCATTACTTACTGAACGGCCCTTGTAATACCGAAGCTCTGTAAACATTAACCTATATATATATATATATCCCCCTGGCGATAACGCATACGAAGATGTCTGATTTTCACGATCCATTTCCCAAACAGTAGTAAGCGTTTTGCTGACAACACAGGTACACGCTATGACCAGAAGCGCTCTCCTTATTGAAAAGTAATGTCTGGGTGGTACCAAAGTAATTGAGGAGTAGGAAATAACTGCAGTGCATCGAGATACGCTAGAAACACATAGGTATCCCACCTACAGGATCAAAAGAGAGATGTATTTCAGTTTCTGTCAGTGAATGGTATAGTAATAGCATCTACACACAGAAAACAGTCTCATAGTTTCGGCTGATGGTCAGTTAGTTCTCCGTAAACAAGCAACACATCTATTTTGCAAGGTAATAGAGCTCTAGATTTAGTGGAATCATTCGAAACATAGCTGACATTTTCGCAGCATTTTTCATGCCGCCTTGTCATTTGGAACTGGAGAACAATCTGCTTCCATCAAATGATGTGATGCAATGTTAAAGCAATTGGAATCAGCTGGGTTCAAATTCACGTGTGGTTATCCTGGTTTAGCGATTGCAATAAACTGATCAAGGAGATATCGGTATGGTTTCTTTGAAAAGTGCACGACATTTTTCCTAAACCATGCTTATTCCCTTCAAGATATGCGCCATCTCTAATGGAAATTTATAGCTTCCATCCTCATTAATACAATGCCGGTCTGTTTGGAACGGTGAAATCTCACTCAACTAATTCTTAATTTGTTTATACAGTCTTGCAAGAAAGATATTTAATAAAGTAAAAATCTTTTAGTACATTGTTCACGCATTTCTCAACACCAGAAAGATAGTTCTGAAGTTACGCTTGACAATGGAGGTGAAACTTATGATATTACAAACAGTTTCATTGGACTTGCCGACATAGAAAAAAGCGTTTCACAAAGTAAAATGTTGCAACTTGTTCTAAAATCTCAAACAGAGATTGAACCAAAGCGAAAGACTGTTAATTCAAAACGTGTTAGTAGCAAAAGGGAACAATGACAATGGAAGGCCAAGACAGAAGAGCTCGGATTAAAAAGGGCGTGAAACAGTGACGAAGTGTTTCTCCCTTATTGTTTAATCTATACATCAAAGAAGCAATGACGGAAAGAAAAGTAATATTAAAGATTGGAATTAAAATTCGTGGTGAAAGGTTATCAGTGATAAGATTCGCTGATGACATTGCTATCTTCAGTGAACATAATGCATGGGGTACACGATATGGACTGAGAGTCCAGAAAGAGGAGTAGCAGAAAAGAGTTAAATGAAAAACTTATCAAAATTGGGAAACGTTAGTGGATGAAGTGAAGCTCTACGACCTTGGACACAAAATATCACGTGCCAGACGACGCAAGGTGAATATAAGAAGCAGACAAACACAGGAAGCAGACAAGCACAGGCAAGTCTACCAGTATGAAACATTTAGCTTAATTTAACGAAGAAATTCTGGAAGTGTATGGAGCACTGTATTGCTTGGAAGTGAACCATACACTGTGGAAACCAGAAGAGAAGGGTCTTAACATTTGAGAAACGGGGTTACAGGAGGATGCTGTAACTTCAAAAGACTGAAAAGGTAATGAAAGAGGAACTTCCGATCACAGTCATCGAGAAAAGTAATAAATGAAAACTAATCGCTAGAGAAAGCGACACGATATTAAGAAACGTGTTGAGACACTAGGGAATACGTTCCTCACACTCGAGGGAGCAGTAGAGTCTAAAAACTGCAGGCAGAGAAAGAGTTTGGAATATATCTAACACGTAGGATCCCTCTGTCAGCGCCGGTATTCAGATAGTTTTGTTTGCTGAGCGTGATCTTAATTATATCCAGTGCTGATTCTCAATCCTTGCTGATAGCCGCAGTCCCGATTGTTAAGATTATCCTGGGTGCTAATTTCGATGCCTTCTCTAGTGTCACTGTCCCAGTATTTGGAAGTCTGCGATAAAATCCTGGTACATTCGTATTCCATCTCATGATTCTCTGCCAGACAGTGTTCTGCGACCGCCGAATGGTTGGAGTCCATTCGTCGAGTGTGCTGCTGGTGTTCTCCGTATCGATCTTCAGTGGTGCCTGAAGTTAGTCCAACACGCATCTTGCCACATTGGCAAGAAATCTCATATACCCGGGCCTTACGCTAAGCGAAGTCATCTGTGACCGTCCTCAGTAATGTCTGTCTTTTGATGGGCAAGCAACAGGCAGTTCTTATGCGGTGCCTTTCCAGTACGTGCCCGAATTTTATGTGCCCGATTTTGCCCGACAGCGCACCGCTGTACGGTATGAAGGCTGTGGCTATCTCTTGCACCACGGTTTCATGCGTCTGCGCTGGTTGTACCGCAGTGGTGGGACGGAGAGCGGGCGATGCCATGGGTCAAACGGATATCAAATGCGTTGATTTTTTTTAAAATAGGAAGCCCCATTTTTTATGAGAAATATATATATATATATATATATATATATATATATATATATATATATATATATATATATATATATATATATATATATATACGTAAAGAAATATGAATGTTTTAGTTGGACACTTTTTTCGCTTTGTGATAGATGGCGCTGTAATAGTCACAAACGTATAAGTACGTGGTATCACGTAACATTCCGCCAGTGCGGACGGTATTTACTTCGTGATACATTACCCGTGTTAAAATGGACGGTTTACCAATTGCGGAAAAGGTCGATATCGTGTTGATGGATGGCTATTGTGATCAAAATGTCCAACGGGCGTGTGCTATGTATGCTGCTCGATATCCTGGACGACATCATCCAAGTGTCCGGACCGTTCGCCGGATAGTTACGTTATTTAAGGAAATAGGAAGTGTTCAACCACGTGTGAAACGTCAACCACGACCTGCAACAAATGATGATGACCAAGTAGGTGTTTTAGCTGCTGTCGCGGCTTACCCGCACATCAGTAGCAGACAAATTGCGCGAGAATCGGAAATCTCGAAAACGTCGGTGTTGAGAATGCTACATCAACATCGATTGCACCCGTACCATATTTCTATGCACTACGACGACGATTTTGAACGTCGTGTACAGTTCTGCCAATGGGCACAAGAGAAATTACGGGACGATGACAGATTTTTTGCACGTGTTCTATTTAGCGACGAAGCGTCATTCACCAACAGCGGTAATGTAAACCGGCATAATATTCACTATTGGGTAACGGAAAATCCACGATGGTTGCGACAAGTGGAACATCAGCGACCTTGGCGGGTTAATATATGGTGGGGCATTGTGGGAGGAAGGATAATTGGCAGCCATTTTATCGATGGCAATCTAAATGGTGCAATGTATGCTGATTTCCTACGTTATATTCTACCGATGCTACTACAAGATGTTTCACTGCATGATAGAAATACGCTGTACTTCCAACATGATAGATGTCCGGCACATAGCTCGGGTGCGAATGAAGCGGTACTGAATAGCATATTTCATGACGTCCCCGGCTTTGTTTCTGTGGGAAAGTTGAAGAATATTTGCTATCGTAATCCACCGACAACGCCTGACAACATGCGTAAGCGAGTTGTCAATGCATGTGCGAACATTACGCAAAGCGAACTACTCGCTGTTGAGAGGAATGTCGTTACACGTATTGCCAAATGCATTGAGGTTGACGGACATCATTTTGAGCATTTATTGCATTAATGTGGTATTTACAGGTAATCACGTTATAACAGCATGCGTTCTCAGAAATGATAAGTTCACAAAGGTACATGTACCACAAAGGAACAACCGAAATAAAATGTTCAAGCGTACCTACGTTCTGTATTTTAATTTAAAAAACCTTCCTGTTACCAACTGTTCGTCTAAAATTGTGAGCCATATATTTGTGACTATTACAGCGCCATTTATCACAAAGTGAAAAAAGTGGTCCAACTAAAACATTCATCTTTCTTTATGTACTACACGAATATGTAACAAAAAATGGGGGTTTGTATTTAAGAAAAAGCAGTTGATATCCGTTTGACCTATGGCAGCGCCATCTACCAGGCCAACCATAGCGTCATATGGTTTCCCCCTTCAAGCTAGACAAGTTTCGTTCCTTGTAGTTTTTTCGTTTGACGCTTATTTCGTGAGATATATGGCCCGGTCACGATCGATGGACTACCCTGTATATCATTCTGAGTATCCGTTTTTTTGAAACAGATTTCTGAGGTGTTCCAGTTCATGGGCCAGTCACTCTGCGATGGTGTGCGTCCTATCTGATAGTGTTTTAGTAACCCATTCCTCTGCGTTGGATGGTGGCAGCTATGTGCGTCCAAATACACGTCACGGTGCGTTTGCTCATGATACGTATCCTGACCCAAGTTGCCATCAGCTCTTCTCTTGACCATGACATCCAGGAATGATATCTTCCTTGTTCCTCGGTCTCCATAGTGAATTTGATTTTGGAATGTATGATTTTGGAATGTACGTTGTGACCGTTGGACACTATGGACTGGCAATACAACCGTGAACTGTTAGATCAATTTATAGCGATGTTTATTCAAATAAGCCGGCCGGAGTGGCCGAGCGGCTCTAGGCGCTACAGTCTGGAACCGCGCGCCCGCTATGGTCGCAGATTTGAATCCTGCCTCGGGCATGGATGTGTGTGATATCCTTATGTTAGTTAGGTTTAAGTAGTTCTAAGTTCTGCGTGACTGATGACCTCAGCATGTAAATTCCGTAGTGCTCAGAGCCATTTGAACCATTTCTTCAAATAGCTTAGCAGCAAACGGCGAGAGAAGTAATCAAAAACTTTAAGAACTTTATGTAGGGCTTGTTGCACCTTACGAACTTTACTAAAAATTCAACTGCATATCAATGACAATTCGGAGTGAATATAACTTCGTCACGCGCTTCGTTTTATTGGTAACCACGAGGAGTCCTCTTAAAATATTAATGGGGACGATCTCCTATTGTTCTGTTTTCTTTGATAGTGATGATAAGCTGTGGTTCAAAAAATGGCTCTGAGCACTATCGCCCTTAACTTCTGAGGTCATCAGTCACCTAGAACGTAGAACTACTTAAACCTAACCAACCTAAGGACATCACACACATCCATGCCCGAGGCAGGATTCGAACGTGCGACCGTAGCGGTCGCGCGGTTCCAGACTGTAGCGCCTAGAACCACTCGGCCACTCCGGCCGGCCGATAAGCTGTGGTTCGCTTGTTCTATTCTTGTATCGTTTCTGGAAACTTCATAGCATTGAGTCATGTAACGTCTTTCCAATTATTCTGACAAAAAGTTGTGTTTTCACGTCCACAATTAGAAAAGGCACATGAAACAGCACAAAAATTTTTCCTCTCGTTTTCGTAGAACCGATCGAGAATCTACATGTTCGCTAGTTTTGGCCCCTCTTACACAGAGCGAAGTTTCTGGTTCAAATGGGTCTGAGCACTATGGGACTTAACTTCTGAGATCATCAGTCCCCTAGAACTTAGAACTACTCAAACCTAACTAAGGACATTACACACATCCATGCCCGAGGCAGGATCCAACCTGCGACCGCAGCAGCAACGCGGTTCCGGACTGAAGCGCCTAGAACCGCTCGGCCACAACGGCCCGCGAAGTTTCTGGGAAATAGGGTTATGACAGTTGCCGTGTTGTTTTCGTAAATGGACAATGTAAATCAGACCCGTACCTTGGTTCAGCCTGGTGCCCAGGAAGTGCCCGTCACGTGTCCGACCCCGGCTGGACACAGCTGCAGTTACGTGCGCTAAAAACCTCGGCCCGTGGGGCGGGCTGAGCGGGACGTGATTGGACGCTGGAGCGGCAGGTGGCCGGCCGTGTCTGCAGGCGCGTCACGCCCCGGGCTCGCCCGCTCATCCCTTTGATGCGGCCGCGGATCTGGCTGTGCGCCGGGGGACGGCGCCGGCGCCGACGCCGACGCCGACGCGACGTCACTGCCAGCCTGCCGACGCCGCGGGCGACGCGCCCCGGCGGAAGCGGCTCTGCTGTTGACAAGCACATCGTGTTCTGCTTCGAATTTATTCACAACCTCGATTACAGTACAGTCGGTTTCGGCTTCTCGTACTCATGAAGGTATGTTTGCACTACGCGAGAAACTGTTGCACAAGACCTTCGCTTAGCGGAAGCGCATCTTTAGGGTTGGGCGATATTAATACAAGTAACACCAATGTTACTGACTACTACTAATTACTAATACGTCCCACGCTGCGCGCTACTAAACTACAGAGTACAATTCACCAAGACCAAAGCGAGTTTTTACCTACTTTTTGAATAACACTGAGAAAACTATGTTGCTTTCACACTGGGGTGACAAAAGTCATGGGCTTAGTCGTAATTCCGTGTCGAATCTCCTTTTGTCCAGCGTAGCGTAGCAAATCGACGTGGCATGCACCCGAATAGTCGTTGGAAGTCCTCTGCAGAAATATTCACCCATGCTGCCTCCATAGCCGTTCGTAAGCCACGAAGGTGGTTACCGGTGCAGGATTTTGTGAACGAACTGAATCTCGATTATGTCCCGTAAGTACACTACTGGTCATTACAATTGCTACACCAAGAAGAAATGCAGATGATAAGCGGGTATTCATTAGACAAATATACACTCCTGGAAATGGAAAAAAGAACACATTGACACCGGTGTGTCAGACTCACCATACTTGCTCCGGACACTGCGAGAGGGCTGTACAAGCAATGATCACACGCACGGCACAGCGGACACACCAGGAACCGCGGTGTTGGCCGTCGAATGGCGCTAGCTGCGCAGCATTTGTGCACCGCCGCCGTCAGTGTCAGCCAGTTTGCCGTGGCATACGGAGCTCCATCGCAGTCTTTAACACTGGTAGCATGCCGCGACAGCGTGGACGTGAACCGTATGTGCAGTTGACGGACTTTGAGCGAGGGCGTATAGTGGGCACGCGGGAGGCCGGGTGGACGTACCGCCGAATTGCTCAACACGTGGGGCGTGAGGTCTCCACAGTACATCGATGTTGTCGCCAGTGGTCGGCGGAAGGTGCACGTTCCCGTCGACCTGGGACCGGACCGCAGCGACGCACGGATGCACGCCAAGACCGTAGGATCCTACGCAGTGCCGTAGGGGACCGCACCGCCACTTCCCAACAAATTAGGGACACTGTTGCTCCTGGGGTATCGGCGAGGACCATTCGCAACCGTCTCCATGAAGCTGGGCTATGGTCCCGCACACCGTTAGGCCGTCTTCCGCTCACGCCCCAACATCGTGCAGCCCGCCTCCAGTGGTGTCGCGACAGGCGTGAATGGAGGGACGAATGGAGACGTGTCGTCTTCAGCGATGAGAGTCGCTTCTGCTTGGTGCCAATGATGGTCGTATGCGTGTTTGGCGCCGTGCAGGTGAGCGCCACAATCAGGACTGCATACGACCGAGGCACACAGGGCCAACACCCGGCATCATGGTGTGGGGAGCGATCTCCTACACTGGCCGTACACCACTGGTGATCGTCGAGGGGACACTGAATAGTGCACGGTACATCCAAACCGTCATCGAACCCATCGTTCTACCATTCCTAGACCGGCAAGGGAACTTGCTGTTCCAACAGGACAATGCACGTCCGCATGTATCCCGTGCCACCCAACGTGCTCTAGAAGGTGTAAGTCAACTACCCTGGCCAGCAAGATCTCCGGATCTGTCCCCCATTGAGCATGTTTGGGACTGGATGAAGCGTCGTCTCACGCGGTCTGCACGTCCAGCACGAACGCTGGTCCAACTGAGGCGCCAGGTGGAAATGGCATGGCAAGCCGTTCCACAGGACTACATCCAGCATCTCCACGATCGTCTCCATGGGAGAATAGCAGCCTGCATTGCTGCGAAAGGTGGATATACACTGTACTAGTGCCGACATTGTGCATGCTCTGTTGCCTGTGTCTATGTGCCTGTGGTTCTGTCAGTGTGATCATGTGATGTATCTGACCCCAGGAATGTGTCAATAAAGTTTCCCCTTCCTGGGACAATGAATTCACGGTGTTCTTATTTCAATTTCCAGGAGTGTATTATACTAGAACTGACATGTAATTACATTTTCAAGCAATCTGGGTGCATAGATCCTGAGAAATCAGTACCCAGAACAACCATCTCTGGCCGTAATAACGGCCTTCATACGCCTGGGCATTGAGTCAAACAGAGCCTGGATGGCGTGTACAGGTACAGCTGCCCATGCAGCTTCAACACGAAACCAGAGTTCATCAGTAGTAGTGACTGGCGTATTTGACGAGCCAGTTGCTCGGCCAACATTCACCAGACGTTTTCAATTGGTGAGAGATCTGGAGAATGTGCTGGCCAGGGCAGCAGTCGAACATTTTCTTTATCCAGAAAGGCCCGTACAGGACCTGCAATATGCGGTCGTGCATTATCCTTCTGAAATGTAGCGTTTCGCAGGGATCGAATGAAGGGTAGAGCCACGAATCGTAACACATCTTAAATGTAACGTCCACTGCTCAAAGTGCCGTCAATGCGAACAAGAGGTGACCTAGACGTGTAACCAATGGCACCCCATACCATCACGCCGGGTGATTAATCCGAAAAAATGACTTTTTGCCATTCGTGCACCCAGGTTCGTCGTTGAGTACACCACCGCAGGCGCTCCTGTCTGTGATGCAGCGTCAAGGGTAACCGCAGCCATGTTCTCCGAGCTGATAGTCCATGCTGCTGCAAACGTCGTCGAACTGTTCGTGCAGATAGTTGTTGTCTCGCAAACGTCCCCATCTATTGACTCAGGGAACGAGACGTGGCTGCGCGATCCGTTACAGCCATGCGGATAAGATGCCTGTCATCTCCACATGAATCACCTGAGTACAAATGACAGCTCCGCCCATGTACTGGCCTTTTATACCGTGTGTACATGATGCTCACACCATCTCTGTATGGGTATATCGCTATACCTTGATTTTTGCCACCTCAGTGTACTACGATGCAACCATTCCTGCGCTGTCACTGTGACAGACAGCCTCAGATTAAATTCTCGTAAATATTATGCAGAGATGGCCCCCTGCCGTCAAGGGACACCCATGCGAATGCAACGTGTTCGTTTCTTCGGAACGTTCCAATTCAGGTGTTTCGCGATGCAGCCGTGACTCATTAACAGAACTGCAACGCCGGTCAACTGCTGTTTGTGTATGACAAATCGGTTGGAAACTTTCCTCATGTCAGCACGTTGTAGGTTTCGCCACACCGATGCCAACCTTGTGTGAATGCTCTTAAAAGCTAATTATTTGCATATCACAGCATCTTCTTCCTGTCGGTTAAATTTCGCGTCTGTAGCACGTCGTCTTCGTGGTGTAGCAATTTTAATGGCCAGTAGTGTATTGGATGGGATTCATTTCGGGCCATCTGGGTGGCCTAATCATTCGCTCGAATTGTCCAAAATGTTCTGGCATGGCGCACTGTCATACAGAGGAATTCTACCGTTTTTTGGGAACGTTAAGTCTATAAATGGCTGTAAATGGTCTCCAAATAGTTGAAATTAACCATCTCCAGTCAATGATGGGCTCAATTGGAACAGAGGACAGAGTCCAATCCATGTAGACACAGCACACAACATTACGCACCCCCTTGCCTTCTTGACAACTTGGGTCCATGGCCTCGTGAGGTCTGCGCCAGACTCTAACTCTTATATCAGCACTTACCAACTCAAGTCAGGACTCATTGACCAGGCCACGGGTTTTCAGTCATCTAGGCTTCAACCGATATGGTCACGAGCCCACGAGAGGCGCTGCAGACGAGGTCGTGTAGTTAGAAAACGCGCTCCCGTCGATCGTCTGCTGCCACAATCCATTAAGTGGAGTTAGAACGGGAAAAAAATTTCAGATTTTGGGATTTTTATCTCATTATAAAATTTGGAATTTTCCGAATAAAATGATATATGTATCACTTATAAACTCACATGGGAAGTATTTTATTTTATCTTTTTAAATATAATCTACACCGGTTGAAAATGTTAAAATTTTTATGTGCATTTGTTCAAGATCTAATAAAATCGGCAATTTTTTATATAGAATGCTGTGGACTGCTGTGTTATAAAATTCATGTCCAGAAGAGGAAGGACAGCAGGTTAAGGAAGTTGAAACAAAGTTTGAGAGATAAGGAACATTGTGATGGTAAAACCATAAGAGGCAGGCTGACAGACAAAATGTTTGATGAACTGCAGCAGTACTATGGGATGGCCATTAGAAATACTACTGAGGATTTGTTGAGAATAGATTAGGCAGTATGGGCTACCTTCTACCAGAGACTGTCACCTGATGAAAAAGCAGTACACCACCTTTGGCCTCCTGAACCTCATTCATGGTGCAATTACCGCAATGCCCAGTACTCAAACAGTTCATACAGCCATAAAGATTCCATCCCAGCAGCAGTCTTGGATATCATAAAACCTATTCACAAATATCTGGAAAATCCTGAATTACTGAAGAATTGTCTTCATGAACAGACTCAGAATCCCAATGAGTCGTTCAATAATCTTATATGGACTCCCTTACCAAAAAATGTTTTTTCTGGAATGCAGACACCAAGGTGGAGGGTGATGCTTGAACAGATTGACAAGGCTGGCAATGATAAATCAGAGTTTGCAGCACAGCTGGAAAATAAGGAGCGCAGGAAGAAGGAAAGAAGAAAAAAATTTGTAAAACATGAAGAGGATGATATACAGTATGGTGCAGGGTGCTTCTGAGTGACTGAAAATAAAAAATTAAGCGTATATTACGTGAGATACAGTCTTTCAAACCTTTAGAAGCCGTTCCTGAAAATTTACATTTTCTGTTACATTTTCCCCTAAATCTCAGAAACCACTTCGAATAGAGTATTCAAATTTTCATGGAGTAATAACATACATATCCTGAGTCTATTGAAGTAAAAGAAGAACATAATGTTATGTATAATTAAAATTATTTAGGATAACGTACTAAAAGTACACAAAATTTTAACCGTGTAATTAAAAAACTATATTTCCGAAAGCAGTGGCTGAAATGCAATTATTGTAGCTCAGTAGACTCAGAGCACACCATTTAATGTCATGTAAATGTTTTATGTCAATGGCTACGGTGGTTCCTGAAATATAGGGAACGTAATCACTAAATTTAACCCTGTTGACTGTGCCTTGTCCTTGTTGAGAGGTAATGCCTGAAATTTGGTATTCTCGGAACATTATTGACACTGTGCAACTCAGAATACTGCATTCTCTAATGATTTCCGAAACGGAATTCTCATGCTTGTAACTCAAACTACCATTCTGCGATGAAAGTCTGTTCATTCCCGATACGCGGCCATTATCAGGTCGGAAACCTTTCCACATGAATCACCTGAGTACAAATGACAGCTCCGCCCATGTACTGGCCTTTTATACCGTGTGTACATGACGCTCACACCATCTGTGTATGGGTATATCGCTATATCTTGATTTTTGTCACCTCAGTGTACTATGATGCAACCATTCCTGCACTGTCACTGTGGCAGACAGCCTCAGATTAAATTCTCGTAAATATTATGCAGAGATGGCCCCCTGCCGTCAAGGGACACCCATGCGAATGCAACGTGTTCGTTTCTTCGGAACGTTCCAATTCAGGTGTTTCGCGATGCAGCCGTGACTCATTAACAGAACTGTCTGGGTTGGGTATTTCTCGTCGCTGGAACCTATTCGTTCCTTCGGTGACATTTAACAATTACGATACGCCGAGTGCAGATTCCTTCAACTTTGCAAACAGTGCTTCCGTAGCAACACGGAAGCTGTAACACATACAAGCTATACGCCGTACGGTGAAAGAAGAGCTCTGACAGTTGGCAAAAAAAAAAAAAAAAAAAAAAATGTTTCAAATGGCTCTGAGCACTATGCGACTTAACTTCTGAGGTCATCAGTCGCCTAGAACTTAGAACTAATTAAACCTAACTAACCTAAGCACATCACACACATCCATGCCCGAGGCAGGATTCGAACCTGCGACCGTAGCGGTCACGCGGTTCCAGACTGAAGCGCCTTTAACCGCACGGCCACACCGGCCGGCACAGTTGGCAGAACTGTTGTTGTTATTCGATATGGATGTATGGATGTATAGTGGGCCAGCGACTGGCGGAACGGATAGGGGCGGAGGAGGGGGGGTGGGGGTGGTACAGACCTTCCCCTTCCTTCCTTTGCCGCTGCGGGAGCAGTTGCTACAGAGCCTAACAATGCCACGAGATTCATGACAGCATTCTACTGAATAATGTGTTTCTTGATCATTTTCTTTTTTTTTCCTAAGCTAGCAATGTTTGCCTCCCTGCACAAATATGCACAAACAAGTTTTCGACAATTATAAGGTACAGAAATATCCACAAATATTACGTGTAAAATATCGAATGAAGATATTACACTTACTTTTTGTGCAGGAGAAAAGAAATCCCAAGATCATCGTCATTTGATTGATCATCTCTCGTCATGGCCACACAGGTTGCTGTCCTCATCCACCCGTACAGAAATTATGGATGAATTCTAGTGCCCTATTCCACTTGTTGGCTGTGACCAATGACGTCAAACCAGAGTCATGGACGTTACATAGGTCAAGTCTTTGAAAGCAGTGAATGTTGCCTGTAAACAAAGGAATGTAGCATAAAATGAAACACAGACCTAAATGTCTATGGTCTATGCCCCTAAAATTACAATCACAATTCACGCCCTTATTTACTTAGCTTAGCCACGAATTATATCGAAATGAATTGAAGCTAATGGCAATAAATAATAACACTGCAAAATAAAAGTAAGTATGTGTGAAATTACTTACTCTCGTAATTTATGCGAGTAAGAAAAGCACAGAGAACTTTTACATTCCATCACTGTATAGTGCGTGGTGAAGAGTTAATTTATAATAATTATTTCTGAATTTATCTAGACTTTCTCGGGAAAGTGGGGGCTTCGGATAGGGAGACACTATAAAATAATGACGAATATGAAACAGCAAAACCACACTGAAATAAAAAAAAAGACCAGTACACAAACAACGAAAATTCACAAAAAAGTAACTAATATTGGAATCGGTAACTAGAATTGGCCTGCATATGTTAATTCTAGTTACCGATTCCAATATTAGTTACTTTTTCGCAGCTGCTTAGAGAGCAATTGCAAGTATAGAAATCCTATTACATTTCAGAGTACACACACGCTGCAAAGAAGATCTAAATAATGGACCATGTAATGGTTAGAATCGGTAACTAGAATTGACCTCATATAGCTTAGTTCTAGTTTACCGATTCCAATATTTGTCATTTTTTCGCAGTAGTTTAGAGAGTAATTACAAATGCAGCAACCCTATTACTTTTCAGTTTACATCCCAGCCAGGAAAACGGTCTAAATAATTAACCATGGAATCGTAGGAATCGGTAACGGGAATTTAACTGGACATGAACTCAAAAGTCAACAATAACTCTAGAAATCATATGAAAACTAACTACCAGCAGACATGTCCAAAATTACGAACCATCGATTAGCTGGAATCGGTAACTAGAATCGAGTTCATGACCAGATCAATTCCAGTTATCGATTCCAGCCAATCGATGGTTCGTAATTTTTTACATGTCTGCTGGTAGTTAGTTTTCATATGATTTCTACAGTTATTGTTGATCTATGAACTGCTGCGAAAACGTAACAACTATTGTAGGTACCGGCTCCAAGATATATATTTTTCTTTTTCTTAGTAGTTAAGAGAACAATACCTAACATAGACATCCTTTAACACAGTAGTGACACACTTATTGCAAAAACTGTCTAAGTAACGAATAGTGAAATGTATGAAATCGGTAAACAGAATTAACCTATTTAGCTTGATTCTAGTTACCTATTCCAAAATCTGCTACTTTTTCGCAGAGTTCAGAGAGCAATTACAATTGCTGAAATCCTATTACATTCTAGTGCACATTCCCGCTGGAAAAACGATCTACATAATGAATCATAGAATGGTTGGAACCGGTAATCAGAACGGACCTGTATAACTTAATTCTAGTTAACGATTAAAGTATTTGTTATTTTTTGTGTATTTTCATTACTTGTAGACCGGCTTTTCTTTCGAGATTTCTGTGTCGACTTTTCCGCATTTGATGCTACTGTTCTTTAGAATAGGCAACATATTGAAGATACAGGGATTTCAAAAAGGATACATGACAGACAACACAACACAGGAAAACTCAGAAATTAGGAGACACCCTCAGACAAATTCAATAGATCAGGAACATATAAACTCAGATGAAACACTTGCCAGTCAGCATACATAGCACAAACATCGAGGAATTTTAAAACAAGATTCTCAAAACACCTCAGAGCCCTAAAAGGTAATAGCACCCGTAGCACATTTGCTGACTACCTAATAGTCCAAAACACTACCCAACTACAATATAACAGATTTAACCCTACTGAAACCAAGCCACAGCCTATACCAAAAACAAACAATAGAAGAAAACTTCAACATACAGAAGGGAATAGCAGAAAGCGTTCAAGTTTTAAATGAATACACTACACTCTGCAAAGGAACATTATTTAACTAATTGAAGGAATTTTACAGAAAAAGCAACACAAAAAATAAAGGATCTTTCACCACACACACACAAACAGAAAGAGAGAGATAAAAGTAAACAAAATTAAGATTCGGTGGCAAACTCACTCGGAACAAATGAATGCCGAATGGGTTAGGACAGAATCATCAACATAACTGACGTTAATCTCACCAGGCAAGAAAATTGCCTTCTGTAAAAAGGACCGAAATACAACATTAACACACACATGTCGCACAAAACGATAGAACATCTCTTAACAGAATCTAAACAAATCATAAAAGAACAAGAAAGACTTAGTACAGAAAATTTTAATGTAAACATAGCAAGAGAATTACTTTGCAGCAGGTGTAACGCAAATAATCAGAACACACAAATCCTCCATAATCTCTAAGGACAAAACACCAGAGAAAACCTCAGTCAGGAAGCTAAAACGAAAATTAAAACATAACAAGGCCATACTAACAAAGGTAGACAAAGGGAATAATGCTATGGTCAGGAATGGAAAGGAATACATAAACAAAAATTAGTATTTTTGAAGGATAACATCATCACACTGAGCAGTGACCACCCATCAACAACGTACTAGAGAAATATTCAACAAACACTAAAAAGCATCAAAAATACATTCTCAAAAGACCAGATAAAAAGAACACAAAAATATCCGAAGTCACCCACGCTAAAATCCCTAGCAAAGGTGGACAAGGAACATTTCCCTTTTAGTCTGGTCATCAACTTCAGACCTTCTTCAGCATACCAATGCAACCTAGCCCAACATATAGACATATTACTAAAGGAAATACACACTTTTTAAAACAACAGGAACCTAGAAAACGCAATGGAAATAGTAGAGAGAATCAAGAACATAGAGATACCAGAGAAAGCAAGCCTCATATCATTTGATGTCACAGTAATGTACTATTGTATTTCGATAAATGAAACAATCTACATCATAATACAAAGACTAGAACAAGGAAATACACCAGACTCACATATCAATGATATGGCAACCATACTTGGGACTATAACAGCACAAAATTAATTTATGTTCAACAAATAATTTAATTCCCAACATCAAGGACTGCCAGTGGGATCACCAATTTGTGACTTCCTAGCCAACATATTCATGAACAACTTAGAGAACAAGATCTTCACACACATAATAAAACCAAAAAATACAGTACCGTTATGTTGATGACATAATACGCCCTTCTGACGAACCACACACGCACACAGAACAGCTACCCAATGAAAAAAAAAAAAAAAAAAAAAAACTTACACTGAAAAATTCTCTGCACATTAGAAACGGAAACAGACAAACACGAAATCTTCTGGCTCTCATCATACGAAAAACAAACAATACCCATGACTTCACAACTTCCAGGAAACCGATAACCACGAGCACCATCACTCATAATCTATCGAACCACCTGGTGGTATACAAGCAAGCACGCTTCAGATTCATGCTCCATACATTGAACAGAACATACATAAGCGAACAGAATTACACACAGGATCTAAACACAATAAAACAAATAGCAGAGGTGACGGTTACAAGGCTCATGTGATAGAATAATTAAACCAACGAATTTGTAAACAGAAAAAGGCCAGATACACCATACACACAAAACCTGACAGAACATACAAACAATGACCACATACATGACGGAACAATGTAAAATACACACATACATAAAACAGAATACGTAGCACATACTCACCTACTATAACAAAATTGGCCACAGGATAGGCAACACATTGAAGAAACAGGGATTTCAAATGACATATAGAACAGACAACACAGAAGAAACTCAGAACACAGGAGATGCCCACAGACAAATTCAACAGATCGGGAATATATGAACTCACATGCAACACTTGCTAGTCGGTATACATAGCACAAACATCCAGGAATTTTAAAACAAGCTACTCAGAACGACTCAGAGCTCTAAAAAGTAACAGCACCTGTAGCATATTTGCTGACCACCTCATAGCCCATTAAGTCCATAACACTACCCACCTACTATACGACAGATTTGACCCTATTGAAACCTAGCCACAGCCTATACAACAAACTAACAATAGAAGAAAGCTACCACGTACAGAAGATAATAACAGAAAGCAAATAAGTTTTAAATGAATACATTACACTCTGCAATGGAAAATTATTTAATGCATTGAAGAAACTTTACAGAAAGGAGCTTATACCTGTCCACCCACCCATCCACCCACCCACACACAAACACACACACACACACACTACAGAAAAAAGATAGATAAAAGTAAACAAAATTAAAATTCGGCGCCAAACTCGTTTGGGAACTAATGAACGCCGACGAGGTTAGCACACATAACAACATCGTTTACACGGCGTTTTGAGAAGTTAAAAGCGTTTGGTTAAACCAAAATTATACAAATTACATTCAATAACGCTGTACTCTCAGAACACGAAAGATGAAGGACCTGTCACAACAAAACGTGAGTAATAACAAATATGTACGGTACGTAAAACATTTTGCCACACCAAAATTACTTTTTTAAAAATCAAGGGATGTGTTAATTCGCTGATAAAACTCACATTTATGTCGTTTGGTTTGCAGATGACAAGCTGTCAGTGCAGGACACCATACAGATAATCCTTCAAAAACGTGTAATATAAAATCATGGTAAGATCAAAAAACTAACAAAAACTGTCTTTAGGCCTTATTTTGTTACATCCGTTACAACCTAAAATATGTTCACTTTTTACAGTGTGTCACTAAATAAAACCCACTGATGATGGCACAGAAGTGCCAAAGCATGTTTGGATAAAAAGAAAAACTGTGCCATGCATAAAAGGTGGACCCTAAATCCAAAAATTTTAACTTCAAACGCGCATGAAATACAAGAGCTGCAAATCCAAAAGATGGACCATTTTCTTTAATTGGCATTAAGTCGTGAATTTCTGGTATTATTCTGTAAATTCAGTGGTATGTATCTTCTGTATATTCTGAAGCTTTGGTCCAGTAGGGAACACTCCATTCATGCTAATATTATAAATACCAAAGCGTATTTCTCTGTTTCCTTTTCACAATTAAGCTGCTGACGATTGTTGATGAAATTTGGTGGGCATAGTTTGAATGATGAAGAACATAGGCTAATTTAGAAAGCGTTTGGTACAATAAATTTATTGATTTGAAGAACATAACGCGAAATAGGGAACATACTTACTCTTTGGAAAACCTATTTACTCTTTATTTTTCAACTTTTTCATGTTCGTGAAAATGATTTTATTGGTTGATGTGTTCGACATAATATGATTCAGACGATGAATACAGTGTTTATACAATCCTCAGCGTACTAAATACATGCTTTCATACTATTTTTATTGCAGGGAAATGTGTGTCTGTTACATTTAATGCCTAAACTGCTGAACCGACTTCGGTGAAGTTCAGTATGGAAATAGTGTGAACCCTGAGGAAGAACGTGTGGGGTGCCTTAGAGAGAACAAAAAATTGGCTCCTAAGATGATAATGTAGGGACTGGAAGTTTTTTTATACCAGTGAAATAAAACATGCCAAAAATCATTAAATTTGCTGAACAGTGTACATATTGTATAGTGTATAGCTACTTTAGTAGCATGAGGCAAGGATGAGTGTTCCTGCCCCTACACGCATACTGCTTGGCACGGACACAGCATGTGCAGCCAAGTCTTGCTTTTGCGGCTGTCAGGGGGAGGGGGGGGCATATCATGAACAGACAGACATATGACGGCAGCTGACGATATCGCACGCACAATAACTTACTTACTCACCATCACTCGTGAGAACAAAACTACTGACCTGCCAGTCTCCAGTCTATGCCTATGTTAAAAATTTGCCGTTGTGGAAGGACGAGGCAAGTGAAATGAGGCAGTCTTTGTCGGGACTTAGACGTATACAGGCGGACTGGTGCATTTTGTGGAAGGTAGATCAGTTTTCATGGCTACTGAAATTGGAGAAGCTTAGGAACTTCACAGAGGCATTTTTTTGACACGGAGAACACAGTGTCAACTTTGGAAGATGAAACCATTTAGATTTATAGCAAAAGATTTCTTCGGCATTGTTGCAAGAGGACATCAAAATTTCGAGAAAAAAACTAAATTTTGCTATTCCAGGCGGAATAGGATGTCACAACAGGTGAAGTCTCTGAAGAAAGACGAAAAACAAGAACCAAAGGTAAAATAAGAGAGATTTTTCAGGACATAACACTTAAGACCTCTGGAGGCAGGAGACTGTAATACATTGAGCAGTATAAAACCAGAAGAAATAGCATCAAGAGAACGCAAAGGCACTGTGATTTATACTGGCAGTGGGCTATTTTCTGTACAGCAGAAACACTGCGAATTTTTCCCATTCTATGGACTTTGTTTCACGTGGAAAATGACGGCTGTTATCTGAGTATTGAACTGTGAACCAATTTACAAAAGCTGATTTGATCATTGAAGGACCAAAGCTTGCGATAGTTGAAGGTGAAGCCAATAGAAGTGACGGCTTGCCAGCCAAGTATAACACTACGCAGTCGTCCTATGGCTGTCTTCTTGGGTTTGCGGCTGGATCTTAAAATTAACATGACTAGATATTTCGTCGATCCTCCTCTCCGCCATCAGGAGACGGCTGCTGCTGCTACGTCATACCAGTTTTCAGTGGGACTTAGCAGCAGCAGCGTTCTCCTGAAGATGACCGATTAGTCTATCGCCGAAACGTCTTTTCATTTCAGGATCCAACAGAAAACTCGAGAAAACTCTCAAGAATTATTACACCGACAACGCTGCACTGTAACAGTATGCATTCACCAGTTGTAAAACTAAAAAAAAAATGTATTTCAGCTCAACATGATCCATTTTTTCATCTTACTCGGAAATAGTTTCAAAATTTTGCAGTGTGCGTTTTTTCACTAGAGTAGGTGTCGGAGAGGCAGTGGGAATTTTATTTTGTATGTTAGTTATTTACTTTCGTATTAACAATATAGCATACTCCATCTAACCTTGGTTCAGCAATCGTCAAGACAGCTGCAGTGCAGAGAGCAGACAACTTGACGACTTCGGAACCAGGAGAAACAAATAACTATTTCAGCAATAGCTATGCCGAGACCACTTTCGTTCGCAACATGTAAGGACAGCATTTTAACATACTATTATCTAGGCGATTATCACATCATAAGAACTTTAATTTTGCATTCTTTAAGAAGAGAAACGAGCAGAGTTTTATTGCATATTTATTTTATTATCTCCGTTAGAATCTACAATCTTGCTGCATAATAGGAACTACTAAAGTATTAGAGCTTAAATGTAAAATAACATCCTACTGGAATTATTACTCTAGTCATTACTAAAGTGATTATTTTCTGGTTACGTTTTTGTGTAGAAGATAAAAACCGATCTTTTGCCTTACAGGAACAAAATTGAAAATAGAAAATAACGTGATATTTATCACAAAACAGCAGAGTATAACCTTCAGTTTACGTCTAATTTGACTCTCAGATTTTATACAGAAGCGATTTCATCATTGTTTTCCGGAAGTGTCATTTTATTCTACGATAATTCAGCTAATGTTAAATTTCGCACTTGTATACACAACAGGTATTTTGCCAGTCAAGTTCATTACAAATTTCAGTCAAGATACTTTACGAAATACCGACCAACCAGTTTACATTGAGAATTCACATTGATCCACTTGTTCGTTACACATCATATCAGACTTCACGATTACTCTTATTCACTTTCAGCGTCCCTCTTAGGTAAATTCTAAATTTACATATGTAATGTACAAACAAGTGCAGTACATCGTTTGTACCAATGAAGTCTAAATCATGGCATGTGTAATATACCTTCAAATTGTTCTAACACATGTTTCAAACTCTCTGTAAAACTTCTCAAAGGACAGCAATTAATGGAAACCGCTGTGATGTAAAAAGTGCACTTCTTCGCGTGCTGCCAGTTCAGATTTCTCAACATTTTTGTGGCTCTCCTGTCAATCAAACCACCGACCAGGCGCGCTCTTCTTATGTAAAGAGTGTACCCCCCATCAGGCCAAAGCGATATGAGTATGAGAATAATGCCACTACCCCGCAAAACTGAAATTACACTGTAGATAATGATTGGGTTAATGGCTCTGAGCACTATGGGACTCAACTGCTGTGGTCATAAGTCCCCTAGAACTTAGAACTACTTAAACCTAACTAACCTAAGGACATCACACACATCCATGCCCGAGGCAGGATTTGAACCTGCGACCGTAGCGGTCGCGCGGTTCCAGACTGTAGCGCCTTTAACCGCTCGGCCACTCCGGCCGGCCGATTGGGTTAGAATTATGAATTTTTATCTGTTAATCAATTATTACTAAGGACAACACACTGATCACACTTATCCACTTCTCTTCGTCATTTAGTGACCTATCATAGCTGGCTGACTAGGTTCTCCAACAGTTGCTATTTGCTGTTGCGGGTGTTTCGTGGTTTTCTGTGACAATTCTTCCAGTGCTGACACTAGACTTTTACAAGTACATGTGAAGCTGATGGAATTCAGAGCGATTTATTTCGTAAGACCTACAAAAGCTCTACACATCACTGGTTCCATAGGACTGATAGAATTCCATCCGCATTACCTAATCCTCAATCACCAGCAACAAAGATCCGTCTCGTCTCAGAGTTTTTTAGAAGTTCGGCTTGGAACAAACGATTACAAATATAACTGAAACAGACTCAAAAAATAATAGAATGCAAATAACCTTTCATACTACTCACTTGTTAACTGTTACACACGCTAATAAGTCAGTTAAGACTGGATCCACAGGAACCGCAATAATACAAAATTATGCCAGAGCTCCACTGCTAGATCATCAAAAATCCGTCCTAGTAAAGACGCAGGGAGCAACAGGAAAACTATTAAGGACGCCATCCATATGGCAGGCACAGAAGAAAACACTTCAGAAAAGCACTTCAGAAAACACAAGAAAAAGAATGTGAAAACTTTGGATCACGAAATACAGTATGCAGCAAAGCGAAGAACAAAGCCTACAAAGAAAAACTTTAGATAGTAAAGATAAGTAGTACGGGAAAATATTAACAACAAAAAGAATCATAATCAGCAGCAACACAGTTAAAAGAAGTGCTCATAGATTTTTACATGTCTCACCATGCAACAGCTCAACAAAGTTTCATCGTAATTGGATAGATGGCATAGGACCGCCTAGAAGGCGAACTAAAAAAAAATATTTTATGTATTAGGCCACTGTGATGTTTACAGCGTTATCCTTCTTCCAAATGGTTCAGTCCATTACACAAAGAGGATCGTGGAGCACTGATCGTCGACGCAAAGATATTTCTGCTGGTGGATTGTTACTGGCTTGTTTACTGCTACTCTTCCTAAGATGATCCACCGATGATAGAGGCGTGTGGGTTCTTACCGTATGAAAGGGCAACTGTCATAAGTTCAAAGCTGAACCGACTTACCCACTGGTTTTCATTACAACTTGCCTTCTTGTCTGGGTCACAGAGAAGCGTTCCCTCCTCCCGGCCCTTACTCTACCTTTCCCTCACTGCTGTGTGACATGTGGTTAATAGTTGGCACATGATTGGTCGCCTCCCTTTACACACCATATTTTTTAAGCCTTCTGAGCACTTCCATCTGTGATATCACTCTTACGATGGTGGCAGCGCTATTTCGTCGAGTGCACAACCACAAATATCTGTAACTGGTGTGTGTCCTTAGCCCGTGACTTAATTATGTGAACATCCGAAATCGGCAACTTGTTGCCACATTCTTTCAATAACTCCAGGATGAACAAATTCTAATCCACCACAGTTCCACCACTTACAACTGATACAATCGCTGCTGCATTCTTAAATTTACTGAAACCATTTAATATAAAAGCAATAGGAAATCATTTTTATGCCGGTCGGAAAAAAATATTATAGAACAATTTTCAAAAATATTATAGAACAATAAAAAAAATTTTCTCGATTTCAGACCCATTCACTGAGAGCGATGACGCGACCACACTTCTTGCTATAGAGGTGACGTCAGAGACTCCTTGTTCGCGGGTGGGCCATTCTCTCCCTGCCGAATGCGGCGACGGAGGTCTGGGTCCGGGCGCGTCTCGACGCGACAATATTAAAGGCTTCGAGAGCATTTTCCTGTTTATTCAACGAAAAGAGAGGAAACGGGAATGAGGTGACTGCTGGCGTAGGGATGAAAATTTCACAGCTCTCCGGGATTTCACTTGGTGCGACAGTGCTGGAAGAAGACAAAGCCAGTACAAACGACAGAGGCTTCGAGCGACGTCTGAATTGTTTATTCGGCGTCAGACTGCGATGGAATCTTCAGGAACCGTCGGTCTTGAGACTGGAACGGCTGGTGGCTGGTCGTCGCTTGTTTGCAGATGGCAGCCGTCGCATTGTGAGGCCTCGCCAGGACCCACTTCCTGCAGATCTTCCCCGTAGCAGATTGGGAGGTCTCAGTTTTAAGACCAGCACTTACTAGCCAGTCTATTACTTTGCGCTTCTATGAGAAGCTATTCCAGATAGAGTAACTGTAATAACCAGAGACACTGAAGAGTACCACCTGGTGGGAAAGAAACTCTGGTAACAGTCGTAAACAGAATGTGTAGTATGCAGTAGGATATCACAACAAAAGATGAAGCAACAGCGGTCAGCAAAAAATAAAAAATTTAAACAATTTCGCGTTGAAAAATGTATTCATGCCGCAGGATCGAACAGATGTATCATCGTGTAGTCGTCGCACAAACCCCCTTATGGAGGACGCAAAAACGAACTTCCATGTCGTTGAGAAGCAAGTGAAAAAGTTGAAAACAAATAAATCGCGAGATCCGGTCAGAATCCCATTTCGGTTTTACAGAGAACACTCTTCGGCATTGGCCCCTTACTTATCTTGTATACCGGGTGATCAAAAAGTCAGTATAAATTTGAAAACTTAATAAACCACGAAATAATGTAGATAAGTAAAAATTGACACACATGTTTTGAATGACATGGGGTTTTATTAGAACCACCCCACATTGCTATACGCGTGAAAAATTCGAATTTTGGCAGGAGTTTAAGTGTCCCATTGCTATAATAATGTCAAACCTCACCCCGCACCCGCCAACTGGTGGGACATTAAAAATGACTGAGGCCCTTTCCGGGACTGGCACCCTGGTCATTCTGACAGAAAGCCCAAGTGCACCCCCCAACATGTGAAACTGCCCAGATACCGGAGAGGAAGGTTAGGGTAGTTTATTTATTTTGGTTGGGAAACTGAAGTACTGACCGAGAGAGGTGGCGCAGTGGTTACCACACCGGACTCGCATTCGGGAGGACGACGGTTCAATCCCGAGTCCGGCCATCCTGATTTGGGTTTTCTGCGATTTCCCTAAACCGCTTCAGGCAAATGCCGGGATGGTTCCTTCGACAGGGCACGGCCGACTTCCTTCCCCATCCTTCCGTAATTCGATGAGACCGATGGCCTGGCTGTTTGCTCTCTTCCCTCTAATCTACCCCTACTGAAGTAGAGATCAGTCCTAATTACATGATTAATCATTAAGATCGGTCATAATTACGGAACTATATACAAAGCGCTACACAAGGAATGCTGTTTGACGTTCGAGTTGGCTATAGATTCCTCCTACTACATTGCTCGACTATCACCCTGGATCCCAGGTAATAGAAGACAATACATGCTACCATAACTGATAGAAAATGCTTCACTGTTTTAATTACATAACGAAATCAAAAAAAAAATTGTTCAAATGGTTCTGAGCACTATGGGACTTAACATCTATGGCCATCAGTCCCCTATAACTTAGAACTACTTAAACCTAACTAACCTAAGGACATCACACACATCCATCCCCGAGGCAGGATTCGAACCTGCGACCGTAGCGGTCACGCGGTTCCAGACTGAAGCGCCCAGAACCGCACTGCCACACAGGCCGGCACAACGAAATCGTCGTAAAAAAAAAAAACAGCACTCGTAATCAACGGATCATAATGCAACATATGTACTGATGAGTGGGGAAAATCGTCAACCCACTAGATTGCAACAGGAGAGCGGGGTGGCAGCTGAACGTGCATTCTCCTCGATGTACTTTCACGAACTAGAAAAACTGAGGCACTCTTACATCCCCGCATTCCTCTCTCTCCCTCCCTCCACTTAGATGACCAACGGACAGTTGTACACAAGACAGAGGAATTGGGTTGATCATGTGGCATCATCGTGGATCTTTAAGAGTATAAAAAGAGGGGTGATTGCGCAGCAGTATGCCTTTGTCTGGTATTATTACTGGAGAATCTAGACTGTATTGTTACCAAGTACAACATGCATCGAAGATGTTATGCTCTCCAGCAGAATGAATTTAAATGTACTCTACAGAATCATTTTGCGAAGAGTTTTTCTGTAGTTTCGGGTCTGTAACACTGTCGAAAACATCGTACAAGTAGTTGAAGTCGAGATTTTGCAATTGTTAATATACATACATAGTCTATATGTATGTGTGTATAACTATCAGCGTCGGACGGTTGGTGTTCGAATTCATAACTTGCTGTTCGTCTATAATGACGCTGCAGGTACGGAGAAGGGAAACTCTCACGTTCCAGGATGCTAAGTGCAGTCACACATTGCCAACTAACGAATAACTTATTACTAGCATAAAAAATACCTGAAATCTGCAGTTTGTAAAATGGCTCTGAGCACTATGGGACTCAACTGGTGAGGTCATTAGTCCCCTAGAACTTAGAACTAGTTAAACCTAACTAACCTAAGGACATCACAAACATCCATGCCCGAGGCAGGATTCGAACCTGCGACCGTAGCGGTGTTGCGGTTCCAGTCTGCAGCGCCTGTAACCGCACGGCCACTTCGGCCGGCAATCTGCAGTTTGTAGATGTTTGACGTGATTATGGGGAGCGTATCAGAGTTGGCAGGTACAAAAAAAAGTAGCGAAGCTCATCTGGAAAGCAATAAGAGCATGTAATTACGGGAAAAAAATATCAGAGCAGTAGCAGAAATCAACTCTGAACATGTGAGAAGTCCCTGTTGCAGATCCCTACACGGTAGAGTGGCAGTGAAATGAAATTGTAGAGCTGTTGCAGACTTTGAGTTTCCATCAAATGCTTCGCTACATGAGTCTGCAGATGAGTTCTCTGATGTGTCGTAGCAGTACACGGACTTGTTTCCAGACTTTGAGTTTCCGATCTACACCACTCGTTCAGCCTCATCTAGGAACGAGGCGAGTATTACTATACTTTTCATGATCTTCCTATCCAAAACGCTTGCACGTAGATCATCGGGAAGACGGGAATTCTTAGTAGCCTACTTTTTAATAGTCTGGTACATAGAAAACGCAAAAATCCTCGCACAAAATCAGACAACAAATAGGTATACAAGCAATATGACTACATAGATGCGGTAAACTATCAAGAAATATAAAAAATATATAAAATCTGTAAAAACCGAGGAAAATCTGTCATAATTACGAAACATTCATGGGAATTACGTAAAAGCGAGGGAAATACGAAGAAATATGTAAAATCGCTAAAAACTTGCAAAAATTACTTAGATTTCATAAAATTAGAGAAAAAGTAACATAAAATGCGGGGAATTGAGATGGGTTGGCAGTGCTCAGACGCTCAAGACCGAGAAAAGCTTTAAAATTATGCTCTGTCGGCACTCAGTTTTAACCCTCCCTCTGCAAATTACGTAGGTTTTCGTAACACTGTCTTCAACAAAAGCGATATAAGTATTACACAGGCGCGCTACATTAAAGCGGGCGAAACATATGTTTCCCAATCCAGAATCTTGTTCTCATACATACAATCGAATATAGATATTACCGAATTACATTTGATTCTCACAACCAATGTTATTCCTTAAGTATTAATGAGAAGAATCAATGCGTTTATCAAACTTACACCGTTCCCTAGAGTATTCCGTAGGAGAATGGACTGATACCACATACATCACTTTTAATAGCGTGAGGAGGGTGTACTCAAAAGGCGTGGTATTAGGACAACATTGCTGTATTATCCTACACATGAACAAAACTACCTAACGTCACACCAAGTCTTCCGTGTGCAAGAGGAATGCTACCACAGCCGTGGTGATGCTGTTTTAAGAATCAATAAGACTGTTACATCTCCTCTGGCTACTTATTGTAGTGGTTACTCCATTGCAAGAAACCGATGCGTCTGCATGTGCATTTCCGTGCAACAAGGCGTGTGCGGTAACTCAGTGTATCAGCTCTCGAAAATATTCATGTCGTTTTTTCCTCGGTTTGTTCTCTAGTGAGGCATAGCCGCATCTGTCAAAACCGCTACTTCTACTACTAATAACAAGGACATTTAATTCGGGAAGTGTGATTGAGGGTGTATACGTTTACGATTTAAAAAGAAGTATAGAATCCATTAATTTCCTAAGAGACAGAACGACAATCTCCTGCTTTGTTCTAGCTGGTTTATAAGCAGCTCGGGCAGCGCATATACGCCGATGATGCTTTCGTAGGACACCAGAATAGTGTAGAAGGAAATAGTGTTATCGTTTTAAAGTTTGTCGCCGTTGTGACTGGTGTAGGAAACTTGAAGGGTGGTTGTATAGCTGAATGTTAAGAACGTTGCATTCCTCATGACTAACACTTCAGAAACCATATGGTTTTAACAATATAACGTTTTTAGATGCAGAACCGCGTAGCCCTAGTAGTGTGTGTTTATGTTCAACAATCATTTCTTTCGTGGCGGTACCATCTTGGTACTGACTCCAGGCATTGGAATAATACTTCGAAATTGACAGCACAATTGATTTACGTGAAATATTTCAAATTCCATCCATCTGGAGCTCATTCGTGTATAAACCACATGTTTCTTCTTAACCGTCTATTATATCACCAAAACACTCTAATGTCCGGCACACACTGATAGGGGGTGCTATCCTCCTCGTCATGCACGCATCTGGAGAGATCTTGTGCTCTTTGATAGGTACTGTGGGTAAAACTGATGCGGATCAGTGTTCGCTAAACAACAGTTACAGACACAGTTCGCTCTGTTCCGTCAAAAGATGTGGAATGTAGTGGGTGTAGGAACCTTGTACTTCTAGTCAGTTGCAGATTAAATTGGCAACTGTGTTGCAGGGAGGAGTGGTCAAGAACACTGCGAGGGGATCTCTCAATCTCCGACTTTATCCTATAAATGTGAGAATACTCTGTGACTCCCGTTCACACAAGGATAGATGGCCAGTCCTAATCGTAAATTGAGCACTATGATCGATGTGCTAGATATATGTAGATAACCTAACTGCATCGGTATAGGACACTGTCTGGTGTCTTTGGAGTATATAACTGAAAGGACATACTGCACAGTCATTTATCTGCATTTGCAATCTAGTATACGGTACTTGCGAAGAGTGGAGGGGTGATTTAACATTGATACAGAAATTATGAAGCATTCTGCTGTGTCATTGGCTGATGTTGAACATACGGATCAACTGGTAAAATTGCTAAAATTGATTGTATCAACAGCGGTGCACATTACACTACACGGTCTCCGATATCGAAGGTGTCTTTCCCACCCCATCTGTCCACTGGTACACTGTTGATAACCACATCATGACTGACTGATACCACTTAGTTGATAAGGAGAGAGCCTTGGCAGAACGATGATCCAAATGGCTCTGAGCACTATAGGACTTAACTGCTGTGGTCATCAGTCCCATAGAACTTAGAACTACTTAAACCTAACTAACCTAAGGACATCACACACATCCATGACCGAGGCAGGATTCGAACCTGCGACCGTAGCGATCGCGCGGTTGCAGACTGTAGCGCCTAGAACCCCTCGGCTACTTCGGCCGGCAGCAGAACGTTGGATATCTGCCACTTGTCACTGTGGAGCATGGAATTAAATGTAGAGGCCTCACTTTCAGACAGTTGTTCGGAAATTATCCACAATGCTGCAGACTCTTCCTGTTTCTATATGCTGCTGCAAAGCCCTCCACATTTGTTTTTTCACCAATAAGGTAACAATGTTTCTTCTTAGTTGTACTATCCTGTGCGTGTTGTGAACTGCACCTTCCGGCAATGAACAATGTCAGATCAGTAATCATGTACATGACTGCAAAATCAGGAAACAACACTCTTCAAAATGTAACAGAAAGGCATCTGCTACCTTGTTGACCAGCCTCTGAGGCCGAGCCGTTCTAGGCACTTCAGTCCGGAATTGCGCTGCTGCTACGGTCGCAGGTTCGAATCCTGCCTCGGGCATGAATGTGTGTGACGTCCTTAGGTTAGTTAGGTTTAAGTAGTTCTAAGTCTAGGGGACTGATAACCTCAGATATTAAGTCCCATAGTGCTTAGAGCCATTTGAACCATTTTGCTACCTTGTCTCTGTGGGAGATGAGGTTAATTTTATGTGTCACCCCTTTCAACCACCTGTTTGGAAGCGTTCCACAATGCCACAAACTCTTCCAGTTTCCATATGTTACGAAGTCTTCTACATTTTTGTCAAAAAGAAACATCGTCTCTGTGCTTTATTACTACAATCCTGTGTGGTGTGGGAACAGCACAGTTAACACTATATGATGTTGAACTTTTTGTGAGAGCCAGTAGATCGAAATATGTTACGTCAGTTTAGTACCTAACACAGACCTTGAAGTTATGGTAGGAAAACAAAGTGTATGGCGGTGTACAATGTTGTAGTCATACACCGCTTGGATGTGTTATAGCTTAGAAACAATGTATTAAACTGCTTATGAAAGAACACCACAGGCACCATTTCTTGTGATTGATAGTCTGTTCGATATGGTCCTCCTGTGGTACAGGAGACAAACTTTACACGAACCTGTGCAAACGACTTCGGCCATTGACAACCTGCTACATCGGAGCAATGCATTTATATGTAATGTGGTCGATGTCAACACACAGGCCGTATTTGTTTTTCGATATGCATTTATATGTAATGTGGTCGATGTCAACACACAGGCCGTATTTGTTTTTCGATATGCATTTATATGTAATGTGGTCGATGTCAACACACAGGCCGTATTTGTTTTTCGATATATCTGAAGAAAGAGATGCAGTAAAATCTTATAGGAGGTTCTATTACAAGGTGTGGTATGACTGGTTTAAGTGTGGACACAAATAGTTCATAGTTTCTTACCTACCCTGGATGGTACAAAATAATGATGAAGAGTGCTGCTAAACGTACTAAATAACTATATAGATGCTGAGCTGTATCAGTGTTTCATACTTCTGAAATGAAGGTAATACGCTCGTGCATGACAATCTGTAAGTTGAACATATGGAATGCTCGCAAACTACAGTAATTTTGCTCATAAAAGTAACATAAATCGACTGTACGTTTTGTCACGTAAACATGACTGGTTTCATTATTATCGTCACAGTTGCATGTTTAAAAATAGGTGTTACTACAAGTCCTGTGTTATTTCATACTTCATAACCTCTAATTATAAAGTAGACACCACTTGAATTATAGCTTCTTGTCGAACCTGAAAATGATTATCTTTTTCCCGACAAGTGAATACTCTGTGTGAAATAGGCTATTCGGTGAGCATCAAATTGCTTACAAAACGAGATCGCAAGAATCTGCTGCTATTGCGAATGGTTGTTTGCCTGATGACAGAAACTTTATAGGCAGGTCGGTAGAGAGGAGTTACGGAGCAAAAATGTAAAATGTTGTTTTCCATGTATCTGAAGATAGACATGCAATAAAATCTTAGTGTGCAAAACAACAATGTCATCTTGAGTTATAGCTTCTTGTTGTTGAACGTAAAATGATTGTGTTTTTTTTCTGACATGTGAGCAAATGGCATGAAAGGTTGTATTCTGTAATAATATTTCATGTATCTGAAATGTTTGTAACACACACGTACATGACAGTTTATTTACAGACACTGATTTGAATGTGAGGAAGCTCTCAGGCCATGTAATTTCTCCACCAAGCTGAAAGAAATCACTCCGACCTCTGCAGTTTGGTCATCTGTAATCTGTGGTGGGGCTGTAATTTTTTTTCTCTTGTTGGCTGTCGCAAAATAATGGGAGGTGGGAGAGAGACTGGAGAAGATTATACACTGCTATCGAACCTAAATATTATACCGATTTTGTTCATAAACTAAAAGAAAATGGACTGCACCTATTTTCATAGAAAGAGAACATTTATTGTCGTCACAATTGTGTTTTCTTTTTTAAATAGATTCTCGCTTATGTGAGGTGCATTGACAAATATTCTCCATCGCCAGATGGTGGGCTGCTGGAGGTGTTAGGGGCAGGTGCAGTGTGTGTGTATGGTTGCCCGAGGCAGCTGTGATCTGGTCAGGGTGCATTATACAGGGTGATTCAAAAAGAATACCACAACTTCAAAAATGTGTATTTAATGAAAGAAACTAAATATAACCTTCTGTTATACATCATTACAAAGAGTATTTAAAAAGGTTTTTTTTCACTCAAAAACAAGTTCAGAGATGTTCAATATGGCCCCCTCCAGACACTCGAGCAATATCAACCCGATACTCCAACTCGTTCCACACTCTCTGTAGCATATCAGGCGTAACAGTTTGGATAGCTGCTGTTATTTCTCGTTTCAAATCATCAGTGGTGGCTGGAAGAGGTGGCCGAAACACCATATCCTTAACATACCCCCATAAGAAAAAATCGCAGGGGGTAAGGTCAGGGCTTCTTGGAGGTCAGTGATGAAGTGCTCTGTCACGGGCTGCCTGGCGGCCGATCCATCGCCTCGGGTAGTACTGGAATTTCGTAGGACTCTCCATACAGTTGATTGTGGAATTTGCAGCTCTCTGCTAGCTCTGTGAGTCGATTTTCCTGGGCTGCGAACAAATGCTTGCTGGATGCGTGCTACATTTTCATCACTCGTTCTCGGCCGTCCAGAACTTTTCCCTTTGCACAAACACCCATTCTCTGTAAACTGTTTATACCAACGTTTAATACAGCACCTATCAGGAGGTTTAACACCATACTTCGTTCGAAATGCACGCTGAACAACTGTCGTCGATTCACTTCTGCCGTACTCAATAACACAAAAAGCTTTCTGTTGAGCGGTCGCCATCTTAGCATCAACTGACGCTGACGCCTAGTCAACAGCGCCTCAAGCGAACAAATGTACAACTAAATGAAACTTTATAGCTCCCTTAATTCGCCGACAGATAGTGCTTAGCTCTGCCTTTTGTTGTTGCAGAGTTTTAAATTCCTAAAGTTGTGGTATTCTTTTTGAATCACCCTGTATTTTAGACAGACAAGCAAGTTGTGCCAATCATTTATCTCGATTTGGTTATGGGGGCATCATAGTCTTTTGCGTTAGCACTGAACCACTGCCTGGACCATGCAAGTGCCATCACTCCAAGACAGACGATGTGGACAGCAAGGGCACACTCATCTGCTGACAGAAGGCCAGTATGTCACAATCAGGGGCGTAACACACAGTATCGGTGGCAGCTGTCCATTTGAAATAGCCTGTGTCCCCAAACTATATGGAAGAAGGGCAGGAGGGAGAGAGGGGATGTAAGAGTGCCTCAATTTCTCTAGTTCCTGACTGTACATCGAGGAGAATGCATGTTCAACTGCCACCCGTCTCTCCTCTCGCAATCTTGTTGGATGACAGTTTTCCCCATTCACCAGTATATGTGTGACATAATGATCCATTGATTACGAGCGCTGGCTTTTATAAGAACTTCATTGTGTATTTAGAACAGTGAAGCATTTTCCATCAGTTGTGGTAGCATGTATTGTCTTCTATTACCTGGAATGCAGGTTGATTGTCGAGCACTATAGTAGGAGTCATCTATAGTGAACTCGGACATCAAACAGTGATATATATTGTCCTCAGCTGTATGCTTACAGGTAATACGCTTATTAGACTCGTCTCTGTCCAACACCAGCATCTCATCAGTAGAACACAAATTTTGCAAAAAATAAAGATTGTACCTCTTTCCTGCCAGCTTGTAGGTGAAGGGTAGAATTTGTGGATGTCTGCCACTAGTTTATAGTGGTATTGTGAAATTTTTTCCCAGCAGGATAACAACAGTTCTATGAGATGGTCAATTTTTGAGCTGTATTGCAATGTGTAGCATTATGCATATAGTTGTGTAAATAAGATCTATCTTTACTTCAGTTTCCCAACCAAAATAAATAAAGTATGTTAACCTAACCTTTCTTTCCCGCATATGGGTACTTTCCATGTTTTGAAGAGTACACTCGGACTTTGTACCAAGAAGGACTGGGGTTCGAGTCCTGGGAAGGACATCCACCATTATTAATTTCTCGACAGTTCTCAGGTGAGGGGGGGGACGACATCCCTGGACAAAGAAATTCCTGTCATAATTCGAAATTCCCGCGAATAGGAGAGGGGTGGGGGTGGGGAGAGAGGAGGTGGGGATGAGGAGGATGCGGAGAGCCATGTGTTAGCTGAGAAAAACACATGACTTAATCTGGGAGTGGGAGTAAGGGGTAGGGGTGATTAATTGACCAATTTAATTAATTCACATATCAATATGATATCAAAATTGCACTCCTACCGCACTTACCCTACTACTACCATTGGCTGGAAATGGTTATGGTTGGTTGCCTAGAGACCATTTGCACCCGCTCATAAACTCCATACTTCTGAACAACAATGCACTTTTTATGGATGGCAATGCCCCATGACAACAGGCAGCAATTGTCCATGATTGGTTCGATTGACATTCTGGACAATTCGAGCAAATGGTTTAGCCACCCACTTCACCAGACATGACTCTCGTCAAACATTTATGGCACATAGCCGAGAGGTCAGTTCATGCAAAAATCATGCACCAGCAACACTTTCACAGTTATGGACTGCTGTAGAGGCACCATTACTCAGTATTTCTGTAGAGTCCTTTCAACAACGTTTTGAGTACATGCCACATCGTGTTGCTGCACTATACCTAACAAAAGTAGATCTGACACAATATGAGGAAGAGGTATTCAATGACTTTTGTCACCTTAGTGTGTTGTGAAATCAGCCGTTGGTTGATATCAATATGCTGCTATCTGCCCACCATAGGGGGAGTTTACGACTCTAATTTGTATGTAGATCACTGCAACTTGGAGGTTCGATCATACACATTTGCTTTAAACGCTTGCAGAATTAGAGATCATTCATACAGTTCACTTAGCGGACAAACAAAATTATGTGAAAGCTAGTAGGTAAATGCATGGATTAATAAATACGAGGGCTGTTCAGAAAGTAAGCTCCGATTGATCGCGAAATGGGAACTACAGTGAAAATTAGAAATGTTTTATTTTTAACAGTTAGCTACACCATCCAGCTACTTCTCTACGTAGTTGCCGTTCTGACTAAGACATTTGTCGTAGCGTTGTACCAACTTTCCAATACCCTCATCATAAAAGACAGCCGCCAGTGCTTTCCGCCAATTCTCTACGCTGGCCTACAGCTCGTTTTCTGTGCCAAAATGTTGTCTTCATAGCCAGCGGTTCATGTGAGCAGAAATGAAACGCAGAGGGAGTCAATTACGGGCTGTATTGTGGGTAGTCAAACATTTCCAATTGAAAACGATGCAGGAGCATCTTCATTGCCCCTTCAGAATGCGGCTGAGAATATTGCCTTGTAGAAGAAACTGCACGACAGTTATGTAATGTTGGCTGTATAGCTTCAGGCGAAATTTCTCACCAGGTCCTCGTACTTGGCGGGAGACACTATTCTCTAGACAACTTTACGCGATCACTGTGAGCTCAGAAATGAGAGGAGTGACGTGATGCTATCTAGGGTCATACTAGAGACACTGCCCAACACATCTGTGCAAAGCTTTATCGGATTATCATAGTCGTTTCCATTTCGCGATCAATCGGAGCTTACTTTCTGAACAGCCCTCGTAAAAGAGATAAGACAAAAATGTTCACTCAAGATAATAATGTAGCCTATCCAAAAGATTAAGTTCCCTATCAGTTTATTCAGATCATTCACAAAGTTGCCTTGAGTGGTGTCCTTATACAGGGTGAGTCACAAATGAGAAAAAGTATGTCGAGGACCGCATTCTGCTATACGTAACAAGTGACACATCTTCGTTAATTTCGTTCTCCTCGATGTACTGAGTACGTAAAACAAAACCACCTGTTTACCATTGAACGAGATACCGACGAGCCTCACGATCACGACATGTCATTCACCCATAGATACAACACATGACACACCAATGAGCTGATGTGTATCTGCCAGCGTTTGAAAGATACGAGGAAGAACAAATCCCATCGTAATGTATGTGAAATTGTATCAGAACTTGTGAATTACATGTTGCCGGCGGTAACGGAGTGTACAGTCCCATGTTAGGGAATGTGTCTCCTGTAAGCGGAAAGAGTGGTCAACGGCGGAAGTAAAACAGCGGCGTGCAAGACGTGTTTACAACACTTCTGCGCTGCTCACTCTGCCCGACACTCGTCGTGCCCACAGCTGCTAACGGACGCCTTGCAATGTTACTATAGTACCATGGAAAGTTTCACAAACGAGGAATACGCTGACATCCACATCACCTATGGGCTTGAAGATGGAAGAGCTGACGTTGCAAGGCAACTGTACCACTAGAGGTTTCCTAGCCGGCGCCTTCTATCCGCAAAAACCTTTTTACTCTATGGACAAACGGGTGAGGGAGTATGGTGCATGTGTAGCACCAAGATTTAGTGGTCGTGGCCGACCGTCGACGTGCAGTGCGGATGACGAAGGAAAAGTGTTACAAACTGTTACAGAGGACCGAACAATAAGCACCAGCGCTCTCGCCACTGCGGTCGGAATGCCACAATCTACGGTTATGCGAGTACTCCATAGAAACCATTACCATCCCTTTCGCATGCAGAACGTACAAGCATTATTGCCGGAAGACTACCAGAGGAGGCTGGACTTCTGCAACTTTATCCTACAGCCTCAGACCCACGACCAGCATCTTTCACGAACAATACTTTTCACCGACGAAGCCTATATCACGAAGGAGGGTATAGTGTGCATGGGGGCTTAATTAATTTAATTGAATGCAAATATTTTTAGTAGCTGTATGTCCGATTACGCAAGTCTCGTAAACGGCTGGCCCTGACTAGTTTTAGTACGCAATCTGACTGCTTAGAATGACAACAAAGAATGTAAGAAAATTTTCGTTAACACAGTTAATTAATTAAGTCCCCAGCAACTATAAAACCTACGAAACCAACAAAGCACAAGTGTAGCTGTTCTGTATGTGGTAGTATGACTCAACGCACATCTGGCACGGTTCTTCTTCAACAAGACAAGAATTTTTAAATAGCAATTATACTGACGTGATAAAAGAAAATTACAAATACCATAATTGTGCAAGAAAACCAAAATTACACTCTAATACAAGAACACAAGCCAGATGCTTTGTTGACTGAACCTGTAATGAAGCATTATTCAGGACACACAAATAATAAGAAAATAAAGAACAGTAGTTAGTTACCTTAATTTATATTGACGAAAAGCACTCAGATCATTACAATATCTCCATTGGAACAACATCTGCTATCTCTCCCATCAAATAACTGCATAAACATGGAACAACACTCTCCACTACCGCATCTCACTCTGACTTCAGCTACAAGCAGTGTCCACCACAACTTCTCGGCAAGAACTGCCTGTCGCTGCGTCTCAATAATCACTGCCAGTGGAGGCGGCGGAACAATACTCTCTGGCGCGATTTCTGGCGCTGTGGCTCAGTGTAGCCACCTTTCAAGTGAATTCGCATAATTGGCACGAGTGGGTGGAAGAAATCTCCCACAGCACAGTGATACCAGGATACCAACAATGATGCGGTGTCAATATCTGGTGTGGTATTATTAACCACCATCTCATAGGGCCACAAGTGCTACCACAAAGGCTTACAGGAGAGCGGTAGCTGCGTTTCCTGGGTACTACATTACCGGAATTGTTGGAAGACGTTAGTTTGGCCTCTCGTATAAACCTGTGGTAGATGCATGATGGTGCCCTCGCTCACTTCAGCTTCACACTACGACGCCACCTGGACAGTGCCTTCCCTTCGAAATGGATCGGTCGTGGATGCCCTGTGGCATGGCCAGAAAGAGCGCCAGACCTGAATCCACTGGATTTCTTTTAGTGGCGCCATCTGAAATCTGTGATTTATAAAGGAGAGGTTGTTGATGTCAGCACCCTTCAACGTAGAATACAACATGCCTGTGATATCACGCAAAGAGATACAGACATGTTGGATCGTGTTCAGCAATCCTTCCTGCGAAGAGTTCAACTTTGCCACACACATCGTGGCCGTCATTTCGAACAGTACTTACAAAACGCCACTGCAGCTTTTCGTCGTGTGCTTCTGTGTTAGTTTCGATTTGTACAGCTGTACTGTATTCGTTTGTGTCAACTGCCACATACCTGCGTAGTTGTATTTTGTATTCTGCATCTATGTACTCGTTTTTTAAAATTACGTCTGGGACACAAAAACAAAATTATAAAACATACATGTACAGTATTGCAGCTCCTCCTCACGTTCCTTTCCCTATGCCAACTAGCAACGATACATAATACCGGCCAACGTAACCGGTACGAGATAGATGTGGGCGCTGTCGTTGCTCGCAGTGTCACTCAGACAGTGGCTTGACGCCGCATGCCTCGCCTTCTCGTGAGTGGTTAGACTACCTACAACACTTTCATGTTGTGCTCTTTTGCCGATCTGTCCCCTTGGCCAATGTCGGCGCGAAGTAACACCCGGAAGTGCACTTCATATTTCCAGATTTTTACCATTCAACTGCATTCCCATTTATTGACATAGGAACATGCGGGAAACGAATTTATGTTTGTAGCTCAGTCTGTGACAATTTGCACGACATATTTTTCCCCATTTATGACTCATCCTGTATAAACATGAAACACGTATGTATGCAGGGTATACAGTACAGCGATGGCGAGCCATGAGAGAATCTCTGACCAGAGAGTTATTTATCGTTGCTAGTCTGCGCTTGACTGCGCGAGAGTTCAGTTCAGTTGGAGAGTAGTAGTCAGTGCTAGTAGCGCGCGAGAGACAGGCGCAGTTGTGTGTGAGGAGTCGGCGGGCGTCGACATGGCTCTATGGTCGGGTTTCAGGAGGAGGTATATTTTTTAAATAAGGTAATGAAGCAGCATTGCGTTCATCTTATAATGTAATGGATCTTGGATCGTATGTCGTTGAGAATCTTCTGAGAAATAGTCAGATATTTGCTCTTATTTGCTTTAATATAATTAGCATTTGGCGCAACGCTTTTACTAATTTTGTGACTTTCTTTCCTCAGATCATCGGCAAATTATTGCTCTGTTGTATTTGTGTTTATTGTTTTTGCATTGTGCTTATTTGTTTTGTGGATAATTTTGACAATTGTAAAAATGCCGCGAAAGACTGTGAATAGTGTATCGCGAGGTGTAATGAATGAAATTACTGACTTAAGCAACTTTCGCCAAGTGTAACCTCCCCACAAAAACGTAAAAGAAAATATTTTAAATGTCAGTGGACATAGAGCCAAGTGTAACCTCCCTGTAATTATTTTTAAATGATATGAATTGAATAAAAAAATGCAAATAATCCCATATGTTAGCTTACCACAGTAATAAAAGTCAATGATAATAAAAATGTGCAAAAATGTTAAGTACCCACAAAATTAACGTTATGCTAAACCCGATAAATCTTAAAAGACAAGCTGCGCTAACCTTAGGCCCTGTGCAATAACCAGCGTGATAAATTGATTCTTGGAGGAAAAGCAAAGGAAATTTTCTTTCAATAAAATGTTTGTTTTGTTACAATGCTTGGTTTGAAAACAAAATTATTATTGGGGCGATTCTTGAACAAATTAATTACACTTAAGATCCATTACATTATCAGATGAGCGCAATGCTGCTTCATTACCTTATTTAAAAAATATACCTCGTCCTGAATCCCGACCATAGAGCCATGTCGACGCCCGCCGACTCCTCACACACAACTGCGCCTGTCTCTCGCGCGCTACTGGCACTGACTACTACTCTCCAACTGAACTGAACTCTCGCGCAGTCAAGCGCAGACTAGCAACGATAAATAACTCTCTGGTCAGAGATTCTCTCATGGCTCGCCATTGCTGTACTGTATACCCTGCATACATACATGTTTCAAACACACTGAAGTAGTAAGAGAGCAATGAAATGGTCTAACAGAGGAAGCAGAGTGTTCACGAATAACAACCAGTGTAAGCCACATGCATTGTGCAGTGCACCCAGATCACTGAAACTGAACTAAATTCTGTAAGTTAAACAAGTTCATTCCATTCAGTGCTGGCCGGCCGCGGTGGCCGTGCGGTTCTAGGCACTTCAGTCCGGAACCGCGTGACTGCTACGGTCGCAGGTTCGAATCCTGCCTCGGGCATGGATGTGTGTGATGTCCTTAGGTTAGTTAGGTTTAAGTAGTTCTAAGTTTTAGGGGATTCATGACCTCAGATTTTGAGTCCCATAGTGCTCAGAGCCATCTGAACCATTCAGTGCTATATACAACAACTAGTCCACCATGACTCTACTAACACACACTGTCCTAGCGCTTACTGTTCAAACCTTTCTATGTCCCGCTCTGTTACACTGAAAATTCCAAAGTCCCACACAGGAGCGCATTGGAATCATTACAAGTCAACACTTGAATTCGTGTAGCTCACCAGCTGCACATACCTTACCGAACGACCTTACCCAATAAGATACGAACATCAAAAGGCCACAAACCATCCTCTCGGGGCCTATTTAAAATCTCTATCTTGTGACCAACAACTACGTTTAAACCTTCAAAGATGCCTTTTCTTACCTAAATAATATAAATTCAAAACTCCATTTTACCATGGAAATGAAAAACGACAGCAAAATGTCCTTTTTGGATGTTTTAGTTATGAGACAGAGCGATGGAACATGAAAACATAAAGTTAAGCATTCGCACAGACATCTGCATAAGAACACCAACCACCATCCACAACATAAAAGGTGTGGGATGAAAAATTTCTCCAACAAAGCCACAATAATTTACATGCCGGAGTAGAGGGGCATGGCCAGTACAAGCACCGAATTTGAGATCACTGATAAGACTTACTATGATAACACTCCTGGGTATCAGGCTACACCTGAAGCAATAGTGCACAGTACAGGGTTATTACAAATGATTTAAGCGATTTCACAGCTCTACAATAACTTTATTATTTGAGATATTTTCACAATGCTTTGCACACACATACACAAAAACTCAAAAAGATTTTTTAGGCATTCACAAATGTTCGATATGTGCCCCTTTAGTGATTCGGCGGACATCAAGCCGATAATCAAGTTCCTCGGCGCAGTACGTCCCCATCAATGAGTTCGAAAGCATCGTTGCTGCGAGCTCGCAGTTCTGGCACGTTTCTTGGTAGAGGAGGTTTAAACACTGAATCTTTCACATAACCCCACAGAAAGAAATCGCATGGGGTTCAGTCGGAAGAGCGTGGAGGCCATGACATGAATTGCTGATCATGATCTCCTGTTTAAGAAATGCCGAACATCATGATGGAAGTGCGGTGGAGCACCATCCTGTTGAAAGATGAAGTCGGCGCTGTCGGTCTCCAGTTGTGGCATGAGCCAATTTTCCAGCATGTCCAGATACACGTGTCCTGTAACGTTTTTTTCGCGGAAGAAAAAGGGGCCGTAAACTTTAAACCGTGAGATTGCACAAAACACGTTAACTTTTGGTGAATTGCGAATTTGCTGCACGAATGCGTGAGGATTCTCTACCGCCCAGATTCGCACATTGTGTCTGTTCACTTCACCATTAAGAAAAAATGTTGCTTCATCACTGAAAACAAGTTTCGCACTGAACGCATCCTCTTCCATGAGCTGTTGCAACCGCGCCGAAAATTCAAAGCGTTTGACTTCGTCATCGGGTGTCAGGGCTTGTAGCAATTGTAAACGGTAAGGCTTCTGCTTTAGCCTTTTCCGTAAGATTTTCCAAACCGTCGGCTGTGTTACGTTTAGCTCCCTGCTTGCTTTATTCGTCGACTTCCGCGGGCTACGCGTGAAACTTGCCCGCACGCGTTCAACCGTTTCTTCGCTCACTTCAGGCCGACCCGTTGATTTCCCCTTACTGAGGCATCCAGTAGCTTTAAACTGCGCATACCATCGCCGAATGGAGGTAGCAGTTGGTAGATCTTTGTTGAACTTCGTCCTGAAGTGTCGTTGCACTGTTATGACTGACTGATGTGAGTGCATTTCAAGCACGGCATACGCTTTCTCGGCTCCTGTCGCCATTTTGTCTCACTGCGCTCTCGAGCACTCTGGCGGCAGAAACCTGAAGTGCGGCTTCAGCCGAACAAAAATTTATGAGTTTTTCTACGTATCTGTAGTGTGTCGTGACCATATGTCAATGAATGGAGCTACAGTGAATTTATGAAATCGCTTCAATCATTTGTAATAGCCCTGTATATTAAAAGTCACCCCCCCACCCCCCAAGGAAACCTTATCCCCCATCCTATACTCACCCCACTATCTATCTGAGCCCACAGGATGGATTTTAAAAGTGTGGGAATCACCTGTACCCATAGGAACCATGCTCCCACAACCTTCCGCTTCTTAAGAGGGTAGACTGAAAAGTAATGCCTCCACCTTCGTAACTCTTCAACAGTTGGCAGCATTGGTAAGCGGCAGGTACTGGCTTGTTCCGTAGCCTCTCCACTATAGCTTCATTTTTCAGGAAGCCTTAGCACTGAACGGTTGTGTTGTTACAGTGTAAAGTAAGGAACCCTGCGCAGACGGTCGGTCAGTGCGTTTTAAGCAACGTGCAGTCATTGAATTCTTGACAGTAGAAGGTGTCACCCCCAAAGAGATTCATCAGATAAAGAAAGCAGTTTATGGTTATTGCGTTGATATATAATCCGACAGACCCCACAATGAGCAGTCCTGACAAGAATCCATAACCGCGCCGACGCCAGGAAATGAGCAGTCTTAAATGGACTGCAGCACAAATAGTTTGCAAGGTCAAATCACAGCCACACTGGAATATATAAGCACGCCCCCACATAATTATGGAACAATACTCTAACATTACCCGTCTCCCAGTAAATTAGCACGAAACTTAGAGATCACTTCCAGCTGCCTTAAGGTACTTTCAGCATTAAATAAACATACCAAATATGGCCGTGACAAATGATTAAACCATTAAATCTACGGCTGAAGGGCACATACACAACCGCAGCAAGTTCCAAAGCGGACAATATGTCCTAAAACAGGTTAAAATTTGCATAGAAAGCACTTAAAACACACACTCCACGGATGATCAGAAACGGAATAAGGAACATCAGCCTCCTTAAAATAGCGACTGTGGAACCAAGTTCAGAACCATCTCCGGCAGCTACCCATTCCACAATAATTTTCAACAATCTTTTTAGTTAAACACAGAATAAAAGTAGTATGTAACTTGGAGCTTGCAAATTACGAGGTGGGAAGCTGTTCAGCGTAAGACGACGAACCCACTGCACTCGTCACACGTTCACCCGGAAAGCCGCCGGAGGAGCAGTCAAAGATAGCAGGACAGCCGAATATCGATATCAGCGATGCAAGTGGAACACCCTAGCGCCAGCCGCCATCGGTAAAAAATCGCAGTGTGTTCGTATCCTAACGGTAGATTAATCCATACTGTCTATGGATTCTTCCCTACAATGGTATCAGGGTATAAACTCACTGAGGTGACGAACAGTCTGATATACCTCCCAGTGACTGTTCAGACATTAGATGATATAGAGGTGAACGTTGGAAACTTTTATATGCAGTGAAAATAAGTGTCCAACTGACATTAGCTTTCCATTCTTGGGCACTTTTCGAATATCTAATTCTATTGACAACATCCAGGTAGATGTGTGGAATGAAAACATCAGTTCAACTAAAAATGCCTCAATTAATTATTCTGGTGCCGCCGGCCGACAGGAGGGGAAATCTGAAAAATTACTCCATGGTATTCGACAATTGTAATCTAACCAATGCAAGCGTTTACTTAAATTTTCTATTTTATCATCTAAAACTATGTCCACATAGACAGTCAAATGCTGTGACGAAGTGTCGTGGTTCCATGAAATCAAGAGCACATCTTTTCAGAATCTTCAAGTGTACAGCTTGACTAGGACACTAAAATTATTGGGCTTCTGTATAATATGTACGTGATATTTCGCTCTTCTTACTATGAGGGTGTTGAATTTGAATGCATGCTCAACCCAAAGCAGTTTAAAGAATTATTGCGACGTCATCAAATTCTCGATGCAAAATAAAATCAAATTTGGACCACTAGACACCCAAATTAAAACTGAATCATCAAGGAATTTCCCTCCAAACACCACTCCATAGGCATTATTGTTACACGGTCGTGTGATAAATTAATCACTTCTTCCTGGGATCGTACAGCAACTTGTGTGATTTTAGAGATCCTACTTCTCATCCAAGGCATTCCACAATCGCATCTGCATTTACAAACATCATAATGGATGCACAGGAATTTTACTGTGAGTGTGGACGATTTGTGTTCAAGAATACTGCATTTGTCACATTCACCAACACTGAACGTGTATTAATGACGTTTCCCACAATTGTTGCTTTAACTCACTTACATCGTGAAAAACGCCGGGATGATGATGGAATGGTGTATGAACACATGGTGAGATCGCTCTGAAACTATGTCCATCATACAGACAGTCAAATGCTGTGACAAAGTATCGTGGTTCCATGAAATCAAGAGCACTTCTTTTCGGAATCTTCAAGTGTACAGCTGCTCATCTACTTGAAGACTCAACCAAATGTGTACTGAAGACAAAAATGGTTTTATATGTGGTTTGGATAATACACAAATACTTTAAATTTGGGGTTCCAGTAAATGATATTCTCTTTCTATACCTCTTACCGTTTCTTTTTCACGTAAGTATCTATTACACGCTGCCTATGCATTTTGTCAGTGAATTGGAGGTATAATTTTTGACTTCTATGCGATGATGAAAATGACAGCGGCCCATGGCCACGTGTTGCCATGGTCCAGTGTGAGCCTCTCTGAATACTGAAATATCCCAGTCATTTAAATATGTGAACTGAGGTACGCACTTCCTCTCGAAAGTGCACTTACTTCTTCTTTCACTCCATCATTGTACTCATGTGCAACAAAAAACGTCTTGACATCTATGACCCAAGCCTCTTTTTTAAGCAGCTGGAGACATGTGCTTCTATGTGACACACTCCTGGACTCCAGAATACACAGGCCAGCATCAGCTGATATCTCCTGGTGTTTCACTGACGGTTAGGATCGAGGGATCGTTGCAAGTCACTGCCAGCAACTGTCAGCCAAGCAGGATTGGTCCAGTGCTAAATAAAATATTCTACTCTTTGACCAATGGAATCTTGGTTGGACGGTTGATTTGGGACGGGGACCAAACAGCGAGGCCATCAGTCCCATTGGAATGGGGAAGGATGGGAAAGGAAGATGGCCCTGACCTTTCAAAGGAACCATCCTGGCATTTGCCTGAAGCGATTTAGGGAAATCGCGCGAAACTTAATCGGGATGGCTGGACGCGGGTTTGAACCGTCGTCCTCCTGGATACGAGTCCAGTGGAAGGGCATCCTGGTAATCACATTATGTCATCTACATGAGGCCTCGAAAATGGTGTAAGGTACCATGCTAGTGTCCACCTGCAACAGTTCATTACCAAATATAATAGAATATTCGTTGAAGGGCGCGGGCAGTGGTGGGAGCAGGTTAAGATAATGGCGGCAGCCGACTCCTACGCACAAGTCTGCAGCTTAATAGGGCACATATGGACCCACTGACTTTCATACACATTCAAAACTATGGCTGCGTTGATTTCAGTATCCTAGTTTCAAATTTTTTGGAGGTCGCCCAACTACCCACTACGCCCATCCAAAAGACACATATGTAGATCATCATAAATAACATAAATAGGATGTCTTTTAGGTTTTTTGACAAACTAGTGAATAAGATAACAAACATCCTCGTACAAAAACTGCTATTAACTTCTATATACACATTTACACACAGAAAACAACGCTTTTTTTACTTTTGTTTGTTGTGCTTTTAATAACATTCGGTTTAATTTTAACTTATAATTAAATCTAAATAGTAATTATCAAATTTTTTTTACAACCAGTAATTTGGCTAGTACAATGAAGGTATGTTTCCGAATTCTATAACATATCTAATTTTTCCCCTGTCAACTATGTCTTTTGCGACTTTACCAGTTAGCTCCGCTCGTTCTTGCAAATGTTCTAGCTGGTGCGTGTATGCTGACAAATCTTCTCCTCCACATTCCTGATGCGCCAAACACGCATACGACCATCATTGGCACCAAGGCAGAAGCGACTCTCATCGCTGAAGACGACACGTCTCCATTCGTCCCTCCATTCACGCCTGTCGCGACACCACTGGAGGCGGGCTGCACGATGTTGGGGCGTGAGCGGAAGACGGCCTAACGGTGTGCGGGACCGTAGCCCAGCTTCATGGAGACGGTTTCGAATGGTCCTCGCCGATACCCCAGGAGCAACAGTGTCCCTAATTTGCTGGGAAGTGGCGGTGCGGTCCCCTACGGCACTGCGTAGGACCCTACGGTCTTGGCGTGCATCCGTGCGTCGCTGCGGTCCGGTCCCAGGTCGACGGGCACGTGCACCTTCCGCCGACCACTGGCGACAATATCGATGTACTGTGGAGACCTCACGCCCCACGTGTTGAGCAATTCGGCGGTACGTCCACCCGGCCTCCCGCATGCCCACTATACGCCCTCGCTCAAAGTCCGTCAACGGCACATACGGTTCACGTCCACGCTGTCGCGGCATGCTACCACTGTTAAAGACTGCGATGGAGCTCCGTATGCCACGGCAAACTGGCTGACACTGACGGCGGCGGTGCACAAATGCTGCGCAGCTAGCGCCATTCGACGGCCAACACCGCGGTTCCTGGTGTGTCCGCTGTGCCGTGCGTGTGATCATTGCTTGTACAGCCCTCTCGCAGTGTCCGGAGCAAGTATGGTGGGTCTGACACACCGGTGTCAATGTGTTCTTTTTTCCATTTCCAGGAGTGTATATCAGCAGTCTTTCCCTAAAGCTTACCCATATTTTTCTCGGACTTTCAAATATCTTGCATCATTTAAGATTGTCTTACGCTTTTTCCACGTCGACGAATTCTCTGAACGCGTCTTGATTTTTCTTGTGTGCCGCTTCCATTATCAACCGCAAAGTCAGAAGTGCTTTCCTCGTGCCATAACATTTGCTAAAGCCAGGCTGTCCGTCATCTGATAGATCTCCAATTCTCCTTTCCATTCTTGTCAGAAACTTCGATGCATGAGCTGTTAATCTGATTGTGTGACTATTCTCGCACTTGTCGGCTGTCGATATCTTCGGAATTGTGTGAATGACGTTTTTTAGAAAGTCTGATGGTATATCGCCAGTCTCATACATTTTACACACCATTGTAAATAATCGTTTTGCTGCCACTTCCCCCAATAATTTTATAAGTTCCAATTGAATGTTATCGATCCCGTCTGCCTTATTTGATCTTAAGCCTTCCAAAAATCTTCCGAATTCTCCGTAGAAAACAAACTGCAGAACACTGTTAAACACCACACAGCGGCTGTATTGTAAGTTATCCATTAGTGGACACTTCAGGGAAGTGATTGGTGCAGATTACAGTGTAGCACATCGTAAATACTGTTTGTTAACGTTTAAAACATTTATACAGTCTTCACGGAGTCAAACACACAATCTATTCTGCAGCACCATCCATCCTCGTAATACCATGTTCTTTAGCCAAGGAGGACTGAAACATTCCTCACAGATGGGTGTCTGTACGCTTTATAAAATGGAAAAGTGACTGTCGATGTCTTTGTTTACTGTTGGGCTTTTCACTTGACATGTAAATTTGGTATACATCGTTACAATTGGAGCTCATTCACGTTAAACAGACTACTCCAACTTTGGTACTACCTTGGCACTCTCTTCGCACACAAAAGCAAATTTTTTATATTCATTTTATTAAAAATTCCAGCTAAAAATTACATTATGTCGAGCTCCATAAGTTAATAATCGTCCACATGAAGCTACTGCAATCACTCATGCAGCTCTTCCATTAGTACATCCTTTTTCGCGCCAGTCAGTTCCACTTTCCATGGTATATCACAGGACTTTTAAATTTCTTTGAAATCGTTTCCGGTGCTTCGCTATCGATTTTTTCCAGTATTCATCTTGCTGCCACATGTCGTTTCCGTTTAGCAGAAACAGTTTCTTTACCTTGGTGCCATGCCCTACAGGGATGAACATGGAGAATTTACCACTTAGGCGGCATTTAAATGCAGTAAACATTTATTTCTTTAACATAACAGACCATCACTTGCCTAATTGTTCTTGATGGTCTACTTGACTGCATATTTTGACCAATATAATCATGTCACAAAAAGGTTGTTAATAAGAAGCCTTTCATTTTCGGTGTGATTGCCAGAATCAGTAGCATGAGTTTACACATTCTGCAATGATAATAACAAACCAAACCATTCATCAGTTGCCCTCCACTTCTTCCCTAGTAGCTGTGTAGGATATTATTCAGGAATTAAGAGACAAAATTAAAATTCCCCACTGCTCTTTTGCTAGACGGACTGCAACAAGAAGCAGAGATAAATGTTAAAACTATAAAACAGTTAACAAGGACAAAATCTAGATGTGTGTGGGAATTAGAGAGTATATCTTCTTTGACCTTGTCAAATTATTGGTTGGATAAAGAATGTGATTATTCTAAGAATATGTACTTATAAATTAAGTTATTAAAACTAAATGAAACAAAATAAAAAGAAAGAGTTGTTTTCTGTATGTAGATGCATATACAAAATTAATAAAAAACTTTGTAAAAGAATATTTTTTCTTTCTTGAAATCTGTCAAAAACCCTAAAAAGTATTCCATTTCGGATGATCTACATGTGTGTTTTCCGGATGGTGGAAATGGGTAGCTGAGTGACCTTTAAAGGCATTGAGACTAGATGGCTGAGATCAATGCAAATCTCATTGGTAACTATATGAAAAAACTGTTGTTAATAAACATGAAATTACCTTTGTTATATACCTTTTATTACTTACAAAGAAAGATCCATACCATGGTCCCAAAAAACCCTAGTCCTTTCACTACAGTAAATAGGATGATGAGGCTCATGCAGTTTAACTATTAAGAAAATGCGGAGGGGAAGGGGGACCCACCATTTTTAAGTCCTCCTATTGGCCTAAGGAGAAGAAGAGGGAGAAAAGGGGTTTCTCGCCATTTTAATATGTTCCTATTGGTCTAGAGAGAAAAGGGAGGAGGGTGCAGTTTCAGAGGATTTGGAGGGTGTGATTTCCTGCTTTAAAATTGGTCAAGATCAGTGGGGAAAAGATGATCTCATCTTAGATTATTACCTGTCCTAAAATTATCACAGTGGTTTGATGACCTTCATTTTTCCACTATTTTTTAATCACTCAATTGCCTGAGAGGTGTGGGTAGTAACCTAGAGTGGTTTGTCGTCCAACGTTAACCTGTATTAGATCTGACACTCATCCTCTACTCGACATAACATCTGAACGCTGAATTAAAACATTTCTAGTAGGCTTTCAAGGAAAATGGCTATCCACAAAAAGAGATCAATACGGTTCTGCCACCAAATAACATGAACCCCTGTGACTTCTTTCTGTGGGGACACTTGAAAGACCAGGTGTACCGCCAGAATCCAGAAACAATTGAACAGCTGAAGCAGTACATCTCATCTGCATGTGAAGCCATTCCGCCAGACACGTTGTCAAAGGTTTCGGGTAATTTCATTCAGAGACTACGCCATATTATTGCTACGCGGTCGCCCTACCTTTCCAGCACGTTCATCCGTCACGTTCCCAGTCCGTTGAAATTTTACAAACAGACCCTTTATTGTATCGCTTTTCGGTCCTTTGGTTACATTAAACCTCCGTTGAAAACTTCGTCTTGTTGCAACAACACTGTGTTCTAGGCGGTGGAATTCCAACACCAGAAAAATCCTCTGTTCTAAGGAGTAAACCATGTTGTCTACAGCACACTTGCACGTTGTGAACAGCACACGCTTACAGCAGAAAGACGACGTACAGAATGGCGCACCCACAGACTGCGTTGTGTTCTATATCTTTCACATCACTTGCAGCGCCATCTGTTGTTAAAAATTGTAACTACTGTAATTTCGAAAGTTTGTCCGCCTGAAAATGTACTGTTGTCCCAAGCATATTGCAACAAACGGTGTATTTCTATCGCTGCTCGTTTAGTTTTTATTGCCGTTTCAAATATACCGGTCATTTTTGAAACACCCTGTATAATCACAGGTATTATTTTAACTGAAAAACAATGCCGTAAAACTTCGCGTATATAGACGGTAGCTGTATGTAACTGAGCGACAGTGGGCAAATTGAGGAGATACTTGACTGAGATGTAGCGGCTCTGGTCTCGTAAACTAACATACGGCTGGGAGAGTGGTGTGCTGACCACATGCCCCTCAATATCAGCATCCAGTGAAGCTTGTGGGTGGAGGGTGACAAGGCGACCAGTCAGTACCGTTGGGAGTTAATGGCCTGTTCGGGTGGAGTTTAGTTATTTATATGTAGTTGAAAATAATTTTTATCTTTGACAGACGACAATCGATAGGTGAGTTTTATCTCTCACAAGGATTATCTCCGTCCATCACATCGAAATTCGGCCGCTCTACTTTTCCACTCTCCAACATCCGACCCGTGAGTTGGTAAGTCAGCGGAACCAGGACCACCTCTGAAAATGTCCAGCACAGCTCTGAACGAAAACTCTGTTATCGTAATGTTATTACATCTTATCATATCCTCCTACAACATTTCTAAAAATTACTACTGCCGTTTGCTTGCACCTCTCACTTTTTCTCTAACACTTGTCTTGCTCCTTTTGGAATTTCCTTTTCTTTTTACTCTCTTCGCATTTATCACAGCTTTTAAAGTTTGCAAGGATTCAGTTGTTAAGCAGCTGCCCCATTAATGTACGAATGTAACATCTCAGTTGTTTAACTCACTGAACTCGCATAATTTTACATGATACATTTCCCCATTATTAAATAAATTATCATTCTATTCATTTACGACTTCCTATCGTACATGTTCATTCATAGCATTGTGTATGTTTTAATCCTGCGTTTGACGACTGCTTGATCGATTGAAGTATTAAAGGGGTTAGGACTGTCATACCCTGTACAGATTCTTTAATAGCCTGTGAAATGTAGTGAATTTCAGTTTTTAGTTGCAATTGGTCTTGGCCATTCTCTTGTCTTATGTTGCGATAATTTGTGAAGTACAAATATGTTCTTCACAGCATATTCTGTTAGGACATGACATCGGTAGTTTCTGGTAACACATTAGAATTTCTTGGTTGAAGAATCATTTTCGTCCTACTTTCGCTTTGGAATTCCCTACTATCATTTTGTAATATGATCAGTTTCTGCAGCTCCTCAATAGGAAGAGGCAGTTGTGTTCACAGAATTCTTAAGATAACCAAATTTTGTATAGTCCCATCATTTAATTTGGAAACCAGACATTAAGTAACATTGGAATTAATATTTCATGTTTATATTTTATGTTATACGTCTTACAAAGTAACAAAACAACGTAATGAGACTGTAACCTACAGCAAAGTTATGACCATCTACGTAATATTCAGTAGAGGATCAACAAGTGTGTGAAGCTTTTAGAAATGCTAAACGTTAACAGTTGTAAACAACCTGATATGAGTCATACATTGGTAGAACCTGCAGAGAAAAACGTGTTTGTTTTTGATTCATTATCCTATAAAAAAAATCACTAAAATTATTGCAAAGGACTAGACAGATCTTTATTTATTTATTTATTCCTTTCAAAGAAACTAAATCTGTAGTCTCGCTACCTGATACAGGATAACACAAACTGCACTTGTAGAAATTGTGAAGCATGCATTAGTACAGTCATTGCTTGGTGTACAATACATCTGCTATAGCTAGAAATCGCCACCCATTCCCTTACAACTGAAGATCGAGATTACATCACTCTCAGAATTGTGCCATTTCGTATAAGAATAAGCACTTATGTTCCTGGAGCAACTGGTACTCCTGCACTCGGAATCTATAGTCAACCAATCAAGAAAAACTATGTCCTTAGTATAACTATACAATATACTGCTACTGTCAGAGTACTGATTAAAAGTACTGATTATTTATCCTGTCCATTGCTGCATTATCAAGTCCACTCGGCATGCGATCAGGGAAGCTTTCCTGATATCACACCGCTAGCCCTACTCCATCAGAGTGATGCTGAGTCGTGCAACAACTCATCCCCTCTGCGCTCTTCAGCAGCCATTTCCCCTGGACTGATATGGAAAACACTACACTCGACACCGCATCCTCTACCGTCAGTTATACTCTTCTTCTCTTGGTGGTTCTCTAGTCACTCAACTTCCGAACGCTCTTGACTGCTCGCTTTGATGTAAAGGCTATGTCTTGATCTGGATCTTGTCGCAACTGCTAGTGGTGCAACATCTTCAGTGGTCGTTACGTTAGGTGGGCAGTAAATCCTAATTAACTGTCTTGACTGCTACTGACTTCATTTTACTGTCGAGATCTCTCGTATTATGAAGCTCACCAAGTTTAATTTTGGATATGTTATTCGCTATTATCAAACACCTCCCACTTTTCTTTGTTACAGATTATGTCATATACATGGTGTAATCTTATGTCTATACGCTATCTAAATTTAGTATACTCATTTAGTATATTGATCATATTCTATTTTTCTTTTTTTGTTAGATTCCTGACCGATTTGATGCGGTCCGCCATGAATTCATCTCCTGTGCTAACCTCTTCATCTCACAGTAGCACGTGTACCCTATACCCTCAGTTAGTTGATGGCTACAGTTATTACCCTCTACAGCTCGCTCTAGTGTCATGGTCGTTATTCCCTGATGCTTTAACAGGTGTCCTATCTTCCTGTCAGTTTCTCTTTTTAACGTTTTCCATGTATTCCTTTCCTTGTCGATTTTGCAAAGAACTCCTCATTCAGTATATTATCAGTCCATGTAATTTTCAATATTCTCCCGTAGCACATCTCAAATAATCCCTCTCCCCACCCCCACCCCCTACCCTCCCCCCTCACAAAAAAATGAAAAAATCTCGATTCTTTAAAGACTCGAACTTCAACGTATAAAACATCTAATTACTTTACAAATAAGTTAATGTCTGTTAAATATTTTCCATTAAGCATGCGATACCTTTAAGCGAAAGACTCCCACCGTAATTATGTTGGTTTTATTAGTTACGGATTATTCATCTACAGACTAATGAAAAAGCCAAAACCAAAATTGTAAATAAGGCAGATATTTGTCTCTTTAAAATATTTTCTTAACCAGCTTTCCCTGCGAGGTGTAGGTAAAACCTTTTATTTATACGTCATATGAACTTCGAAGCTCGAGAATCCAACATGAAGTTGGCCATGTCCAGAAGTTGTAAATGTATTAAGCCACAAACTTTCTTCGTTTCACAAATACCTGACACTGTTGGCTGGAGAGCGATCAATAAATTCGATATAAAGAAAGCTTCTGATATGAAACTTTTTATTACCTTGCTTATTAGTTTCAACAAGAGTAAGCTACCATCTTCAGATCTGCAAGATCAAAAAAATTACAGAATTATTTAGTCTGCAGTAGCTGAAAGCGCAAGAAAATTATTTTACGTAAGTTCTTTTTGACGTACCCACAGACTAAAGGTTATGAAATCAGACTGTGCGATAAACTGCACGTTTGTTTTCATCAAAACGGACTGTGAATTTGCAATATAACAAAATTACCGTTACATGAGTTATTATAGTAAATAAACAAACTCCAATATATGCCTAAGAAACCTCATAATAAGACGAGAGTAGAAAATTGAAAAAACATAGCTGTGTCTTCATGGCAAGACAGAGTTGTACAAATGTGGCACATGTGTCTGAATTGGTTACCAGCTACATTCCACCGAGTACCAGTCAAGCTAACATTTTAATAAAGAGAGATACAACCAGATGGCAGCAGTCTCATGAATAATAATAAATGTTTTATAGGTTTTTAAAAAATATATACATATACATCAATTTTTAAGACCGTAAAAATTATTTCCAACAAGACAGTTAACATTAAACATTTGTTACAAGCTAAATGAACGGCGAAAGTTGGACACAACGCAGATAACAGTATGAGAGTCGTCAATTTGATAGGATTATGGCAGAATGCCTACTTTTAGAGTGGTAATATCACATATTGTACTTTCTGTCTCACAGTAGACATCGTATTGAAATTTCCAGTTATAGTGAGAGTTTACATAATACTGTTTACTTGTCTTGCAGATATTGATACACAAAATGTAGCATAAAAGTGATAGCATATTACAGTCAAGAATATCGGAAGGAACATGTCATAACCCAAGATCTTGGTTACTAATTTAAGGTGGACACTTAGAATGTATGTGTGTGCATTCAATGTGAGATGTCTAAGTGTCCCCCTTAATTAGTAACCTAGACCTCGGGATTTGGCATTTTCCTTTCGATACGCATAACTTTAAAATGCCAGATGCTATCATATTTATGCCATATTTTGTGTATCGATATCCGCTTGACAAGTAAACAATATTTTTTTTAAACTCCAAAATATTTGTTATTATTCGTGAGACTAGTGCCATCTGGCAGTACTCCACTGTTAACCTGACTGGTATCCGACAGTAGGTAGCTGGCAGCCAGCCTAGACGCGTGTAGCACTTCTTGATGTGCCACAATGAAATTATTCTGTCTTCCTATGATGAAGCTGCTATATTTTTTTAATGTTCTACTCTCTTTTTATTATTTTTATGATATCTTGGACATACACGGGCTATTTGGAAAGTAAGTTCTGGTCGGTTGCGAAAACCACAATGATAATCAAAAAAGAATTATTTGCAACAGTTAGCTACACATTACAGGCCTCTCCGACTTAGACATTTGTCATAGCGCTGGAACAACTTTCCAATACGGTTGTCATAAAAGGCAGTTGCCTGCGTTTTCTACCAATTTTCTACGCTGGTCTACAGCTCGTTGCCCGTGCCAAAATGTTATCTTCATAACCAGGAGTTCAGGTGAGCATAGATGGCGCACAGGGAGAGCCAATGACAGACTGTTTTGAGGGTGATCCAACCCTTCCCGTGGAAAACGCTGCAGGAGCATCTTCATTGCGCCTGCAGAGTGTGTCCAAGAATTGTCATGAAGAAGGAAACGCATGGCAGTTACGCGGGCTGCATTACATCAGGCGAAACCTCTCACCAAGGCCTCATACCTCGCGGAAGACTTTTCTACGCATCTTTACGAGCTCACTGTGCAATCAGAAATGGAAAGGGCGAAGTGACGGGACCGACGGGCATACTAGAGACAGTCCCGAACATATCGTCCAAAGCTTCATTAGATGTTTACTGTGGTTTCTAAATTTAATATTTGACTTATTGGGTTAAACCTTTATTGAAAGATTACAGCGTTTAATGAGTAGATTATAATAGCAACTAAAATTTTTGAACTCGGACAATGAAACACAGAAAATCAGATTTTTGCTGATCCTCGAAGCCGTTAAACAGGTAACTGGGACCAGGTGACCAAGAGACTATTTTAGTATTTCAGTAATACCCTGACGTGACAAAAGTCATGGGATGGCGATATACACACATAAAGATGGCGCTAGCATTCTGTGCACAAAGTGTAAAAGGACGGTGAATTAGCAGAGCCGTCTTTCGTACTGAGATGATTCATTTGAAAAGGTTTCCGACGCGATTAAGGCCGCAGGACGGGAATTTATAGTCTTTGAACGCGGAATGATAGTTGGAGAGCTCGATCCATGGGACGTTCCACTTCTGAAATCATTAGAGAGTTCAGTATTACAAGATCCACAATGTCTCACCACGGACAAGGCAGTAGCCGGCGGCATTCACTTAACGACCGAGAGCAGCGGCATTTGCACAGAGTTTTCAGTGTTAACAGGCAAGTAACACTGCATGAAATAACCGCAGAAATCAATATGTGACGTGTGACTAATACTTCCGCTAGGACAGTGCGGCGATATTTGACGTTAATGGGCTATGGCAGCAACAACGGGCACGAGTGACTTTTCTAGTAGCACTATATCGCCTACAGCTCCTCTTATAGGCTCGTGACCATATCGGTTAGACGCTAGATGACTGGAATACCGTGGCCTGTCCGGATGAGTCCCGATTTCAGTTGGTAAGAGCTGATGGTAGGGTTCGAGGGTGGCGGGTCCGGATGTCGCGTTCTGCTTTGAGGGAGCTTAGTATTGGCTCCCATGTCTTGCTCAGCTGGAAGCTAGTGTCCTTGTTGATTAAATTATCAGGCACACGAATTTCAATCACTTGTATGACAATGAAGTCGCAAAATTTATCGGTGGTAGCTAAGACTTTCGTTTGCTGGTAACTGAACTTATGTCCATTTTCAATCCAGTGTCCTGCGATTGCAGACTTGTTGGGATGCAGTAAGCGGGTGTGTCACTCATGTTCTGTACATAGATCTTCGTTTGGGCATATCGTTAGTCCAGTATAATATTTTCTGCATTAACACGGAAGTTGGTATAGCCTTGCCTTTTTGAAATACAGCTCATCTTCCACTGTCCCTAATAAACTTCTTGTTTTGGCTGGGGGGAGGAGGGGGGGGGGGCGAAAACTGTTCTCGCCGAAGTCTACTCTGGCAATTTTTGCCGACAAATTTCCAGTAAACGGTATGAAGACGGTGTTTTTATCGTCTGCTTCAACCTCTGTGTCTCGTGGGTCGTGCATCACAGGGTCCTCCAAATCTGTCGGTTGCTGTATTCATTCTCGTGGAAGACGGATACAAGATTCCACCGCTCTGTGGTCACACTATGCTCGACTGAAATGGAGTATACCCTTTGTGCTAGAGCGTTGAGCAGGCTGTTTTTCTGCGAGGCAGGTTCAGGCATGGAGATATAATATGTGTTGGCTTATGGCATACACTGTGGGCAAGCAGGATGACAATTGGATGGAAGGGTTTGGGTTTGGTGACTACTTGGAGAATGAGACTTGCCATCAAGTGTAGTGCTAAAAGTGAAGTACTGAAAGGACTGTTTTCCGTGGTTAAGGTGAGGTCCTCTCATTGTGCTTAAGAAACGCTAAATGGTGAATTATATGAATACATTTTCTGGCATTATGAACTGCGTACTTTAGAGGAACAGTTCGGAGTCGATGACTGTTTCTGTCAGTATGATAACGCACTCTGTCGTAACGGAGAATCTGTGAGACAGAAATTTATGGAGAATAACGTTTATGAAATGGACTAGCCTGCCAGGAGACCCGACCTCAACCCAGTGGGTCACTTCTTAGGCTGGATTAGAACGTCGACTTGGTTGGAGTCTCAAGTGACCATTTCTATCATCTCTGGTTTTGGCTCTTGAGGAAGAATGGGCTGCCATTCCTCCACAGACATTCAGAGAAACTTCCTTGAAAGTGTCCTGAGAACATTTCAAGCTGTCATAACTGTGAAGGGTGGTCACATCCGATATTAATGTCCACTAATAGTTGTAACAGGTGTAAATTTCTATTGTCTATTGTCAAACCACAATTCATGAAAGATGTTTATGGTTTATTACTAGGATTAAGTAGGAATAATTAATATTTGTCATGTTGGAAATAATTGTTTTAGCAGGGAATGTCTGCACCAAAGTATTGTTGGCGGAGAGACCGCACATTGATATAACTTTAAAAAGGGCGGGAGAGACAGCGTATGGATACATTTTAAGAAAAGAGTGGGAAAGACCGCGCATTGATACATTTTGTAATGGTAGCAGGGATTGTCTGCACCAGAAAGCATTGTTGGCGGGACAGACCGCACTTTAGCGTTAGTAGGAAATCAGTAGTAAGCGAGATGTGAAGCGAGTCGGTAGCAGGTCTGAAGCGAGAGGTTGAGAGGAGCGGTGTGCCTGCCAGCCACCAGCTATGATTTACAAGAGATTATAAACGGATGTACAGAGACATCAACTAACTGTTATCATAAGAGGAACTAATATTATTGAATTATTTTTTTGAGAAACTCAAAGTAAGTCCCATTTGAACGTTTGTAAAATCATTTCATTCAGAATACAATTAATTTTTGCCAGAAATATTGCATTACTGATTGTAATCTATCCCAAAAACCATCAACATAAAACTTTGCAATATTTTATTGTTGTCAAGAAAAAGTAACTATGAATTCCATAGCTTCAGTCAAATTAATTAAAGAATAACCCAGCTTTTCTATTAAAGAATAGCGTCAGCTTTAGTAATAAATAGAGCCAGTTATTATGACAGCACCAGCAGCTAAAAGAGTATAGTAAAACAGAGTAAGTATGTTCATGTCTCAGTTTGATGTAGCAGTCAGATGGCGATCCAGTAACAGTAAAAGAGGTAAGGAACAGTTTTGGGTTATTGCAGGTAACGACTGAGGGCCACGACGACGACACGTTCTGTGTTTCGTCGAAATAATTAGAAAATCACTTTTAATAAGCACCATTTAAATTTGTATGCGAAGATTGAGAAAGAGAATTAATTTCAAAGGGAAGATTTCATTTGTTATTACTAAGCAAGAAATAGAAATCCTAAGGGAAGGTTTGGTAAGTTATTGTAAAAGGGAAGACTGTGTAACAAAAGAGATAGAGAAGAGACGGGAAGGTTTCATAGTTGACTGGATACTTTTGACACATGACATATGTTACAAGTTCTCCAGCATTTCTGATTCTTCAGAAGTTCACATCACTATGAATCGCCATCGTATGGTGGAAAAATGCACTGCGCAATGGATGAGTGGTTTCTTTGGTATTCAGTGGCAACAATAACCTTGCTTCCAAGGGTCTCGTGTGTTCTTCCGGATCCAATCGTCGAAGTTGCGTGATATTAAAGCGAATAGTCGTTCCGGCATCATCAGGTGGTGCTGATGGATTGATGTGCCTGCTGCACGCTGGCTGTATTAATACTTTCCGGACCAGAGTTCGATCCTCGCCGGTGCGTTGGTGTGGGGGGGGGGGGGGGGCGGAGGACGGGTGTGCGGCTGCGATAATGGGGGTGCGGGGGTGGAGTCTCATTTGCCTTCCACTTGCCGTCCCTGTAGTTTTTCGGATCCATATGACCAGATGACAAAAGTGTAGTCGACATACCGAAATAAACAAACTGGTTTCAGTTCGGTACGTTCTAGTGCTCTGACCTCGACAAATTTGCTACAAATGGCGAGAGGAAGCTACCCAAGGCTGCGCCGACAGTCTGCATATACGCGGAAAAAGCCTCAGATCACATACCCGAATTCTCGTTTCGCTACACCGTCCTTAAATTTAAATTTGCAAAGCGCGTTTGCGTAATTATTTCGGCGTTTGTGTGGTCAGACTGGCGGCTGCTCCTCAGGGCGTGTGCAAGCTGAGCGGCCCCTCCCCCACCTCCGTCATCCCTACCATCGTCCACCGGCCGTTCCCCCACTACTCCTCCCTTACCGCCGTCCTCACCGTAGGCCGCAGCCTGGCTGCTATATTCAGGCCCGCAATTTGCCGGCTACGCTATAAGAGCATGCATAATGCAGCGGCGTGGTGTGGATCATCTAGCAGGCAAGAAGCAATCAATGCGGGCAGGCTGGCGGCAGAATTAGCGGTCGGTGCGTTGTGCGGCAAGGCGCTTCAATTATTAAGGCGGCCCGGCGTCTGGCAGGAAGTGGAAGCGGGAGTGGGGGCAGCGGCCCGCGCACTCTGCGGCCCGGGCTATTAACGCGCGCACCTGCGCTCGGTTTTAGCCCGCAGACTGCAGCCGCCCGGCCGCCCGTGGTAACCCGAGAACGCCGCCAGTCTCCCGGACCAGCACATCGGATTACTCGCTGGGGGACGTGGGGAGGTGCCGGGCATCCCAGGCCGCGCACGGCCATCCAACAGAACCGCACCCATACTTCTACAACGGGATGATACGTAATCTGACAGTACATGGCTCATCTGCTATGTACAGGGCTATTACAAATGATTGAAGCGATTTCATAAATTCACTGTAGCTCCATTCATTGACATATGGTCACGACACACTACAGATACGTAGAAAAACTCATAAAGTTTTGTTCGGCTGAAGCCGCACTTCAGGTTTCTGCCGCCAGAGCGCTCGAGAGCGCAGTGAGACAAAATGGCGACAGGAGCCGAGAAAGCGTATGTCTTGCTTGAAATGCACTCACATCAGTCAGTCATAACAGTGCAACGACACTTCAGGACGAAGTTCAACAAAGATCTACCAACTGCTAACTCCAATCGGCGATGGTATGCGCAGTTTAAAGCTTCTGGATGCCTCTGTAAGGGGAAATCGACGGGTCGGCCTGCAGTGACCGAAGAAACGCTTGAACGCGTGCGGGCAAGTTACACGCGTAGCCCGCGGAAGTCGACGAATAAAGCAAGCAGGGAGCTAAACGTACCACAGCCGACGGTTTGGAAAATCTTACAGAAAAGGCTAAAGCAGAAGTCTTACCGTTTACAATTGCTACAAGCCCTGACACCCGATGACAAAGTCAAACGCTTTGAATTTTCGGCGCGGTTGCAACAGCTCGTGGAAGAGGATGCGTTCAGTGCGAAACTTGTTTTCAGTGATGAAGCAACATTTTTTCTTAATGGTGAAGTGAACAGACACAGTGTGCGAATCTGGGCGGTAGAGAATCCTCACGCATTCGTGCAGCAAATTCGCAATTCACCAAAAGTTAACGTGTTTTGTGCAATCTCACGGTTTAAAGTTTACGGCCCCTTTTTCTTCTGCGAAAAAAACGTTACAGGACACGTGTATCTGGACATGCTGGAAAATTAGCTCATGCCACAAGTGCAGACCGACAGCGCCGGCTTCATCCTTCAACAGGATGGTGCTCCACCGCACTTCCATTATGATGTTCGGCATTTCTTAAACAGGAGATTGGAAAACCGATGGATCGGTCGTGGTGGAGATCACGATCAGCAATTCATGTCATGGCCTCCACGCTCTCCCGACCTAACCCCATGCGGTTTCTTTCTGTGGGGTTATGTGAAAGATTCAGTGTTTAAACCTCCTCTACCAAGAAACGTGCCAGAACTGCGAGCTCGCATCAACGATGCTTTCGAACTCATTGATGGGGACATGCTGCGCCGAGTGTGGGAGGAACTTGATTATCGGCTTGATGTCTGCCGAATCACTAAAGGGGCACATATCGAACATTTGTGAATGCCTAAAAAATTTTTTTGAGTTTTTGTATGTGTGTGCAAAGCATTGTGAAAATATCTCAAATAATAAAGTTATTGTAGAGCTGTGAAATCGCTTCAATCATTTGTAATAACCCTGTACGTATAGCAGGTCAAGATTTCGGCTCGGGGGCCGTGCCCAGGCACGAGTGCCAAATCTCTCTTCACATGTCGCCCACTACCACACCACCTGGCCGCGAGGAGGGGGAACAGGGGAAAACTGCGAACACGCCGCATTTAAATGGTAGTGCAGTTCCATCGCATACTACCTAGTTTTACATTTCACATTTCTCAAGAACACAGGTCACAAACGAAACAATTTTTCTGTGTCATTTTAATTATTTTTGGCGCACTGGAAACATAATGTAATTTGTTCAAATGGCTCTGAGCACTATGGGACTCAACATCTTAGGTCATAAGTCCCCTAGAACTTAGAACTACTTAAACCTAACTAACCTAAGGACATCACACACACCCATGCCCGAGGCAGGATTCGAACCTGCGACCGTAGCAGTCTCGCGGTTCCGGACTGCAGCGCCAGAACCGCTAGACCACCGCGGCCGGCTAATGTAATTTGTATCTGGTACAAACTGTCAGCAGGAGCTGCAGTCATGGACTGTGCGGCTGGTCCCGGAGGAGGTTCGAGTCCTCCCTCGGGCATGGGTGCGTGTGTTTGTCCTTAGGATAATTTAGCTTAAGTAGTGTGTAAGCTTAGGGACTGACGACCTTAGCAGTTAGGTCCCATAAGATTTCATACACATTTGAACACATTTTTGAACAAACTGTCGGCGCACGGATAGATGCAGACAATTTCACAGAGTTTCCACGTAACCGTCAATCAGCTTCATCAACTGAAATAGCAAACGGTCTCGGCAACAGTACAGAAACAGATGTAAGATTGACAATGCCCTCAAAATCTATATAAAACTATCCTTGCAATTCTTTCAAGACCACGACGAATTCTTCAAACCTCTCGTTTTCTTTAACGCCAGTGAGCTTAGGGAAATGGACTGTCTTTGTCAGAATGTGTCCCTTCTACAACTCGATTTTCTTTTTAAATCAATTCCCATCAAATCAGAAAGAAGAACCTTGCAATGTCTTACTGTGGGCAGTGTGCAGTCAAGTCCACTCAAATGCGAAGTCTGCAATCGATTCTAGATGTTCTAATTTTGGTTCCTGGACTCCTTTTCCTTTCTTAAATTCAAATATAGCGAATTTCAAATCGAAAAATCGTTCTAATTATGCCACTTGACTTAACCAACGTACCTTGCGATAATATATGAAGTCGCCATACTTTTTTTCCAGTGCCAACGAAAACGACTGCAATTAACAATAAAATAATGTGTTAACCTTCAGAATTTTACTGTTCGCACAACCGATTTTTTCACGTGCGCCGGGCCTGCAAATTTAGCAAAAAGTGCTTTTTTGTGTACAAAACACTGAATCCCGTTTGTCGATCGCTGTATTTTTTTTACTCTGTAGTTCTCAACTAAAACTTTCAATTCTTTCTGCACGGTATTGTAATGTCGTTTTATAGCAAATATTCAGTACCTATCGCTAATGCCAATTAAGAATTCTCTTCCGTCTCTTCTGCGATTCCCATTCATTCTAAATGGTCCTTCTCTAAATTACTAGATTGCCTCTTTCTGTGCAAACAGCTACTGGATCAGTGAAAGTCCTTCATACCACGAAAGAATAGCGAAGATTAAACAGCAGTGAAAGCACGATTCTGCCCAACTCAGAGCGTTGTGGCGACCGAAAAGTGAGGCAGCGCAATGCTAAATGAAATGTCGCGCTCTACCGGGTACTTATGAGAAGGCCCTGGTCTGTACTGTAGAATTCTGATATTTCGAGTCTCGGAATTACGAGTTTCCTGTAAACCATAGCCCCGGGAAAAAAAGGAAAAGCCACCTACTCTACAGTGCATCGATAGAACCTGCGTATAGCACAACCCCGGTCGAATCACTTACTCCTCACTCCTCTTACTTCTTACTTATACGAAACAAGCAAGCCTTTTGTTGAAAGTGGCGCTTTAGGTTTGTCATTGTTGCACAGCACAGCGCTTCTTTGTTTGCTGTGTTTGTTTGTACGTATAAAAATGTGTGCTGTAACAAAGGAAAGGAAATTTTTGACTTTGAATGTTAAGTTGTAAGTACTGCAACGATTTGAGAGAGGAGAGGTGGCTGGCGGTGGCTGGCGGAGAAACTGATTTCAATTGGAACAATCCCCTTGAAAAAATATTTCCCATACACATTCCGACAGTACGAGATAGTTCAAGGTGACCCTGGTCCAGTCCATCTAAAACTATCGAGACTACTGTATTACTAAAAGAATCAAAATGGTCTTCTGGTCAGATGGTCCAAGTTACCTATATAACGGCTTCCAGGTTTAGGAAAAATTTGATTTTCAGTGTTTCATGGAATTATTGTCCAAATGCAAACACTGGCATAGTCTTCTCATTAAGAGATATAATATTACGTTATAGGTTTAATACATTAAATCCAATATTAAATATACTGTAGAAACCCACAATGTCCAAATAACCCAGACCATATACGCTGAGGTGACAAAAGTCGTGGGGATACCTCCACATAGCGTGTCGGACCTGCTTTTGTCCGGCATAGTGCAGCACCTCGACACCCGCCAGGGTAGTCGAGAGCGGTAACGCGCTGCTTCCTGGAGTCGGGTAGGTGCGCCGGCCCCGGAACGAATCCACCCGGCCGATTAACGACGAGGGGGTCGTTGTGCCAACCAGCCTGAATGTGGTTTTTAGGCGGTTTTCCACATACCACTAGGTGAATACTGGGCTGGTCCCCACGTTCTGCCTCAGTCACAGGGCTAGCAGACATCTGAACACATTCGCACTATTCCATAGATTACACTAGACGCAGACAGTTGGGGTATACTAATTCCTTTCCAGGGGGTATGGGATGGCGACAGGAAGGGCATCTGGCCACCACTTCAAATTAACATGCCACATCCGATTAACCAGCAGACCCCGTACGTCGGAATTAATGCTCGGATAGAGTGCAGCACCTTGATGTGGCATGGACTCAGCAAATCATTGGAATTCCACTGCAGAAATACTGAGCCAAGCTGCTTCTACAGCCGTCTATAATTACGAAAGTGTTGCCGATGCAGGAGTTCGCGGAAGAACTCACCTTTCGATTATGTACCATAAATGTTCGATGGCATTCATGTCGGGCGATCTGGGTGGTCCAGTCGCTCCACCGAATTGTCCAGAATGTCCTTCAAACCAATCGTGAACAATCCTGGCCCGTTGTCGTGGCGCATTGTCATCTATTGTTTGGAAACGTAAAGTTCATAAATGGCTGCAGATGGTCTAGCCGAACATAACCATTTCCAATCAATGATTGGTTCAGTTGACAACAGGACCCAGTCCATCCCATGTAAACACAGCCCACACCATTACGGCGCCGCCAGCATCTTGCACGGTGCCTTGTCAACAGCCTGGATCCGCGGTTTCGTGGGGCCTGCGGCACACTCCTCATTTTTCGGCCACGCCCATCGCCTAATGCAGGTCGCTATTGTTAACGCCAGAGCCAGTTTCTCGATTTCATAGGATGGCCACTATTCTCCAGCCTGCAGATAATTGGGCTGGTAATCTCATACCTAGGGTAAATGGTGCTGGTCTGAACCGGCCCTCCTGTTTACAAAGGGAAGTGATGTCGACAGGATGGGCGGTGTTTCCTAATTTCCTAACACCCTCAGAGGGATTTCAGGAAGCTGCACTTTACAAGTGATATCAGGGTTAGCAGAAAGTGTTCATTTGAAGTGACTACATTTTCCTCTGTACGCTGATCACTAGAGAAGTCTGCATGTTACAATAATTTTGTGGAGTGGTTTTGGTGCTCATGAAATACTGGAGTCAAACGGCAACCCTCAAATAGTATGCGAGGCTAGTTTTGTGCCCTCTGGTGCGGAGGTGGTGTCCCAGAGCCTGTGCTGGATGTCGGTAGTCTGTGATGAATCAAACGGTTCTCGCCGTGCAGAAAGTTTCGAAACAGTTCTCGAATGCGTTCCCGTGGGCAAGTACACACAGAGGTGTTCCTTACAAGACGTCAGTCAAAATTAGATTTTAATATTTTCTGTGCTGTGAGACCTTAGAGAATATATTTGTAGTATGATAATGTATTTACATTATAACATAAAATAAAACGATATAATATTTTTGCTAAATTCTTTATTTGTTAGCTACAATACTATATACCATTCAGATGATGCCCCCCAGTCTTAGTCATCTGATCAGTCTGTTTCTTTTGGGGACTCTTAATCATTACTTTCAGCGTGAGGGACCCTCCTAATCCATCAACTGTCTGAGAGCGGTAAATGTGAAGTGTCTTTTCAGAAAGTTTTACTAGTTTCATTTGGCTTTGGTGTCAAACCTATCATTAACGGATCACAAGTCAGTAGTAGGCTGTTTCTTATATTCAGACTGCATTCTTCTCGTGGGAATTTTCTGACAAACGTTTGTCTGTATGGACGAAAGTGCTTATTGCGCACCTCCGTTGCTTCTCCTGATAAGTTGTGTACGGGTAAGAGCACATTTTCAATGACACCTGGGCCACGAACCAAAATATTTTGCACGATGGGAGACATAGGACGCCATGGATATAAATCAACAAACAGTCTCACTTTTTCAACAGTATAAGCAGAAAATTTGTCTGTTTCTGTCTTGTGTCCGTTGGAAATAGCTTCTAGAATAAACGTGAATAGGTAGATGAATTCCACCTCTATAGATGTTATTGCTACTGAAGTTGCAGGGTCTGCAAAAAGTTCGAAAAATGTAACTCTGGCCTGGAGTATAGACAGCGCGAACTGAAAAGCTTCTGTATTTACAACTCCGGTTTTTAATAAGTCATTGAAGCCTTTTCAGGTAGCCTTGCAAATCTCATTACCGATTCTGTCTCTGTTGCTACATTGCATCTACCATAGTCATCAGCAATGTGTGTTTTATGGATAAATCAGCTTATGATCTTGCAGTTTTCGTTTTTTGTAATGTTTCGATTTCCTTCTAGGTATAACCAGTTTCTTCGTTAGTTCAATCCGCTGTTTAATGAGTAAACCTTGTTGCTCTGCAATAGCGAGGACATGATGGCGTTAGATTTTTTTCGGACAATTAGATCTTTATTCGTGCGGCTAATAAGTTGGAGAAGCACTAAAGATACTGAAATATGTTTGCATCAGAATCATGGTTGTTTTCAAATTTGTTGTGAACCATCACAATCCCATTTGTAGACATGTTCCAGTGGATTTATGTCACGAGCTGGAAGATAATTTGAAACCTCTCCCAAATATAACGTTAATCGTTCACATTTGTGATTAAGCAAGGCTTGAAGTTGAATCTCCTTACATGTGAAAGTCCTCTGATAGGATTCAGTCACAGGGCAGCTCTGTTCTTTAGCCTCGTGAAGGATACTGTAACAGGGTATACCTTCTTATCAGTTGTTAGGATTATTTCCCTCCCACAAAAACTGGCACCGCTTGGATATGTGAAAGTCGTTTTTTTGCTTGTAAGTCGCTTCGGCTCCGATCTAACGTATGTGTGTACTTATCTCCTCGTGTAGGAGATGAAGTAATATCTTCAAGAACTTTGGAGCCCTCAGCATTTCCAGAGTCTTAGAGCTCCATTCGACTGGAGTACGTTAATTCTGCGGCTCCAAAGCTGTTTCTCAAGCTAGCTAGGAGTGTTCTTCTTGGCGAATGTTTGTAAGACGACTGGCACAGGTAGCTTCATGGTCCTGTATCAGTTCATTTACATCTATTTCATTATGCAAGTTGTTAATGCAAGCTGCTGGGTGGTGGATGAAAGATTTTTCATGCAAGTAAGCGGGTTCTGGGACGTCCTGTGTTCACTGTGGAGCTGCAGCAGAGAAGCTTGCCTCAATTTAGGAGGCATTCTGGAGTGAGTCCCAGGACCTATTCACTATATACTGAAGACACGGTTTCCGGGAGTCATTCTCTTACACGTGGCCGCAACGGTGACGTAGTGTCCAAGTGTCCACCTGAGATGTAGCAAGTATCTTTTTAGCATAGGTGTCGGAAAAACTGCTGCCTTTCAGATCTCATGCTGTGTGAGAAATTTCGCACCATCTCAGCAGCATTTCCGCTCGCCCAACCCCGTGTTCTGGCTCTCCAACTATACATTGTGTTTGCTACACCAAATATTAATGTAAGACAGTTCAAATACGGATTGTTTACGCATATTTGTAAGCCAGACCAGGGAAAAGTTAAGAACTTTCAGCATTGCACCGCGTCAGCAATCGTAAGTATCGAAATAATTATAAAAATCCGCCTCGATTGCACAAAGTACCTGGGATTCAACTAGGTTTCAGCGTGGGTAATCACGCCTACTTCAGAACAATGCTATAAAAGAGTTTGCCTAAATGGACATAGTCAAAGGCTAAAATAGCCCATTTAGGCAAGCTGTTTTATAAAATTGTTCTGAAGGAGGCGTGGTTACCCACGCTGAAACCTAGGTAAACACCAGGTACTTTGTGCAATCGAGGCGGATTTTTATAATTATTTCAGGGAAAAGTTCCCGCAATTCCCTCTTCCAGGTTGTTATAAATAAAGTGAACCTACTCACAGAGGTCCAGTGTCGGCTGTAATGGCAGCGAAACTTGGCAGATATTCTAATGTTTTCATGCGGAACTGGTTTACGCTGGGAAAAAATTAGTTCCAGTATTGGCCACCAGGTGTAAATCTGACGCTGTGAATAGAACATATTTCCATGTGCAATGGATATGGGCAAAAAAGGTCAAACATGTGAGAAGGCGTAATGTTTATTTTATTACCAACGGCCGCTTACTCAGGTTGTTCAATATGGACACCGGAGACACCGACGGGATGCTATACAGCGCCAGATTTGCACCTTGTGCCAAAAATTGGATTTTGTTTCCAGCGTAATTCGATTCCGTATTGATGCCTTAGCATACCTACCAAGTTTGCTGCCACATAATAGTTACCCTTTCTTCCGGGAGTGCTAGTTCTGCAAGGTTCGCAGGAGAGCTTCTGTGAAGTTTGGAAGGTAGGAGACGAGGCACTGGAGAAAGTGTAACGTCCCCTTAGAAGAATTGTATACGAGACTGTGCTTAAACTGACACAATATTTTTAACGCAACGCAATCTGACTTTCAAAAATCCCTACAAAAGTATGGCCCTGACTAACATTAACCTATACGTTTCAGAAATCACTTACCTCACCAAAACTCTTCCTTACTCGAACTACTGCAATACAGCGAGCGCCACTACTGCCAGCTAAATAAAAAATTCAAACTACGGAAGGCACTAACTACTGATAGGGATAGTTAGCAAATGAAAGATTTTAATAGAAAACAAACAATGTATTTACCTTAATATCATCACAAGTCATAATATATGTAATTTCAAAACTCCGCCATCTCTCTCCTCACATCCACCACTGCTGGCGGCTCACGTCTAACCGCGCAACGCTACGCGCTGTTCACATCCAGCTGCCGCTGCCCAACACTACAATGGCAGACAACAATGCAAACTAGCCACAGACTGCACACAGCACAGCCAGTGATTTTCATACAGAGCGCTACGTAACGTTGCCAATAAGAAAACATAAACAGCCTACTTACAAAAGTATAGCTGTGAGGGGAGATCGGGAGTCTTGCTTGGGTAGCTTAGTTTGTAGAGATTTTGCCCGTGAATGGTAGAGTTCCCGAGTTCGAGTCTCGGTCCGGCACACAGTTTTAATCTCCACTGCAGAGTGAAAATTTCATTCTGGAATTAAAGGCCACTCTGGACCTCCGTGAGCAGTTGCATTTTAACGATAACCACCCGGTGTTCTCGTTTGCGACAAAGGCTGTAAGCATTCTACTGCCCCTCCAACGAAGCCTGGGCTGAGAACTGTGCACTCTCATCATTCGCTTCCTGGCTGTTGTCCCATGATGACTGTGCAGTTTGAAGATATTTGTATCGCTTGTGCTAATTACGCGAGACTTTATTTTATTATTCCAGAGTCCATGCTCTGAGCAGCTCGGATTTAATTTATTCTTTGTGCATCTTGGGTGTGGAGTTCATTGGATTATCTTCACTTGTCGATTTGAAAATAAGAGTTATGCAGGCGAAGAGCTCTGGTTTCGTCCTTCTTTCAGTCCTCCTAAAGATTTCATTCAAAGTCCCATATAATTAACTTCAGTTTTTAAAACGGCTTTCGTGTTTTCGTTTTTCAAGAGTCACATTGAAAAAGTATTCTGTACTGGTTTTGAAATTTTATAAAGTTTTAATTATTTTGGTATCGATTTCCATTTACGATCCCAGATTCCTACCATTTCTCCCATGATTAGGCGACCCTTATTCAACAAATATAATCAGGAATATACTAAGATGGTGTTTCAATGTCATGCTAATATCGTTGTAGTGTACAAATTGTTAATGGAATGCTGAGGTGCTATTACAGTACAGTAGGAAAGCCTCTGAAATGCTTTTCGATTTTAGGCTGAGGCGTGAATGGGCATTTGAATTGAAGAGGGAGGTGTACTTGGATAATCTGTGCAGGTGTGGGAAGTCATTGTGCCAGGGTGGCGTAGTGGTTAGCGCTTCTGCCTAAAGCGCAGGAGACCTGGGTTCAAAAAATGGTTCAAATGGCTCTGAGCACTATGGGACTTAACATCTACGGTCATCAGTCCCCTAGAACTTAGAACTACTTAATCCTAACTAACCTAAGGACAGCACACAACACCCAGCCATCACGAGGCAGAGAAAATCCCTGACCCCGCCGGGAATCGAATCCGGGAACCCGGGCGTGGGAAGCGAGAACGCTACCGCACGACCACGAAATGCGGGCGACCTGGGTTCAAATCCCGGCTCACTAGTATTATGTCTGCATATATGCAGTGTTACTGGAATGTTTTATAATATGTAAAGCTGCTTATTTTGACGATGAATTGGTGGCAATCGCAGTTTTTTTTTATTTCAGGCCTCAAAATAGATACTAATGCAGATAGGTTTCAGGTTATTATAAGATAGTAAATTTCGTCTTGTTCCCCAGGGAATTTAAAGAGTGGAGTTCTTTTGTGTACCTTTAGCATTTTTTACTTTAAACTGTGGCCCTATGTTGTGCGTTGTTAATTGAGGAGATGGTAGAAACTGGACTTTGACGGTGTAGGACTGTGGTGCTCGCTACCCTATTCTGTGATCACATCCGAGACCCTTCTGAAAGTATTCGGATTCCTACAGGCCATTTATTGGAAATAGTGAGAATAGCTATTTGAAGCAGTGCTAAGAATTAATCTGAGTCCGCCAACAAACTTTTCAGGTGAAGTACATGGGGCAGCAACTAAACGCGTGGACTCTAGCCGCGTCTAGCAATGGGTCGTCTTACGATGCTGCGAAATCCCCGTGAATGGACGAGAAAGCAAGTTTCAAGTCTTGTGCCGATCCAAGCTCCCCCGCCCCTCTCCTGAAGAAAGCAATATTTTACTGAAAGCTTTCATATTTTTACTTAGATAATTATCAAATTTACCAGCTAACTTCCACGAAATTTAATATCTTCAGATCTAATTCACACAGGGATGGAGTCGAGTGGCGTGGCGCGATTGCCTGGCGGCGAAGAGGCAAACACGTTGTGTGGGCCAGACGTAAGCAATGCACGCTGAATTGACAATGTCAGAGAGACGCACGACGGACCCTCTACCGAACCATAAAATTCCTTATCGCGGCGAGCATCAAACGGACCACAAAAGCGCTTGACAAATGCAAGAAAATGTAAAGTTAACTTTTATGAGTCGAATGACAACAAACACGAGGCACCAAGGGATAGTGGACGCTCTTACATATCGAGGAGAAATGGTTCCGTTCCTCAGAAATTTCCACCTAACGGTGTGAGCGGAATAACGTTGTAACTACAACTCATAATGAAAAAAAAAAATGTTTCTCATGAACTTCGCAGTCAAAAAGTTCTAGCTATATCTTAAATACCTGAGAGTTCTAATATAGCAGTGTAACATCTACTCGAAACGGAAATGTTCTCATTGTAATTGCTATTCTTCTTATGATTTTGATTCGAAGGTAAGCATAAATATCGCAGATTTTATAAGATATGTTCAAAATACTAGGACACTTTCTCCAAAATCAGATTGTCCATAAATATTTCACTGGTGTGAATAAGAAATTCCTCATTACAGGGCAGAGTACCCTACCATGTGATAGAGACTGTGCCGTTATAGATAGGAACAGAAGAACCTTTCACGTATAATATCCATATGGATAACTTTAAGAAACTGAAAATTCGGGTATAAAATTTTGAGATAACCAAAAATAAAATGTTTACAAAAGGAATAAATAGAATTTTAACGTCCTGAGAGTGTCGTACATGCAGTTTATCCTGGAAACGAGAATCATCTGTTTTCTTTCACATTTTCCGAACTACTTTTTACTGAGAAAACTAGCCTTTCTGCGAAGTATCATTTCTCCTATGCCAAATAACACAACCGATCGTGCAAGAAAAGAAACAAAGCAAAAGACCCTCAAATGTATTCAGAGCAATTTATATCAGAAATAAACTATGTGATTTCCTATTGCTCGTACCTCTGAAGTCCATTATGAACATGGTCTTTGAAACTTAGGAAAACAATACTAAATCAACATAAATAAAAAAGAGAGAAGGAATATTAAGACGAATAGCCATAACATGACACTTGTCGTTCATTGTCGATAAACAACCATATTTAAATAAAAAGGTTCAAGTGGCTCTAAGCACTATGGGACTTAACATCTGAGGTCATCAGTCCCCTAGGCTTAGAACTACTTAAACCTAACTAACCTAAGGACATCACACACATCCATGCCCGAAGCAGGATTCTAACCTGCGATCGCAGCAATAAATAGGTTTTGAAAGGATCCTGCCGTCAGAAACGACGGGTTCATGGACGTTTAACCATCTTTAGCAGGTTTCCTACATTTTCCTTGACATCAAGCATTAACATCTGTGGTACAGTTGATATTTTGGTACACTTTGTCGTCTGTAATTTTTGTGGTTTGCACGTTGCCAAACTTTGTGAAACTATACTCGCTAACAAGCACTGCACAGTATCGTTATTTAAAACATATTCAGACAACGACACAGCGAGCGTATGCGAGTACAGTTTCTTAGAGTCATGACAACGAAGAAATGATCCAAGGTGTTTGAAATTCGCTTTTAAATAGTACACCCTTTAAGAATAAACTGGTAACACACTCGTTGTACAAGAACAAAGAGACGAAGAAAGGAGAACATAGGAAGCAGAGTAGCACAGGCAAATATAACATTCCTCATTAAAGGAAGTCTGTAATATAAAAAAATCTGAATTTGGGGAAAAAATTCAGAGTTCTTACATCTGGAATAGCGGATTGTATGAAAATATATCATAGACTGTGAGTATACCTGGAAATAATGGAATCGTACCGTTTGAGATGTGGTGTTACTGTAGGATATCGAAAATCAAGTGGACAAGATAAGAAATGAGATTCTCCGAAGATTCAGCTTCGGAAATAATACGTGGAAAACACAAACTAGAAGGTTTCAGAGCTATGAAGAACAAAAATGTAAGGGAAGATAGATTTCAAAGTATTATTGACGGCTTTGATTGATGATGCTACTCTGAGAGGAAGAGATCTGTACAACAGAGGAAATAGTAGAGGGTCAATGACTAATGAATGAAAAATATGCTAAGCAGAGTGTATCAGCGGTTTTCCGATATAAACGTTGAAATAACTAGCACATTTTAACAAAGTGGCTGTCATTTGTAAACTGTGATGAATCTATGTAAATGCAGAAAAATTTCACGAATCGCAACACAAATCTGTCTTGTCTGGTAGTAAAAACGTATGGAGTAATTAAGTGGAACAACTAAAATTCCTCGCTTGTAGGTAATGCAAATAGAAGGTTTCTAATCATTAGCAAGATTCTAAAAAGTTATCTACTAAACGGATTTCACTGATCAGTAGTGTAAACACTGTTTAAAGTCGTGCAAGGATTCATACCTGTTGGCCATACGAGACGTTGAACGTAAATAAAGAAGGATAGCGCAAATGGTCAAGGGCTTGTTTGATTGGCAATACTGTGTAACGGAAATACTGCTTATTCTCAGCCAGAAACGACTCGCAAAGACCTACACAGAAAATTCCCGGAACTAGTTTTTGAGGTGTAGTCTACGAAAGAAGTTTCCTGGCACTGTTAACTGAAGGCCTGCTGAGGATTAGCACCGTCGTGTTTACGCCAGAGAACCAGGGAGGAGAGGTAGTCAGAGGCAGTAATAGTGTCTCGGGTATTAATAACCTCTTCAGCTGTATATAGTCCGATATTATTGGATCACTACCGATTTAGTTGCACTAACAGCCACATCTTCAGGTGAACATCTTATCAGTAGTTTAACAAAGACCCTCAATACAACCACTACCTTCCCAAATCCGTTCACAATGAAAACTATTATTCCTTTGAACCCAGTAGCACCAAGACTCCGAGCTTTGATAAGCTACTTAACGACGACTTGCCAGCTCGTCCGATTGATAACGCTTGATTGCAAAGTGCCTCGACCGGCATTACCTCCACCCAGTTTGCTTCAACATCCACAATAGGGGACAATTAACTGAAAACGTTTCTAGGTTAACATCCCCCCAGGAACTCATCTGGTCTCCCTGTATATCAAGAACACGTATACCATTATTCTAGCAGATCAGGTGCAGGGTATTGTGGCTCAGAATTTAAGGGCGTATCGCGGACGACGCAGCAACGAAATCAATTATGTACTCAAGCTGTTGGAATTTGTTCTAAGTTTCAGTTACTCCAGATTTGTAGACGACACCCTGTTACAAAAACAAGGTCTTGCAATGGGGTTCCCGTTGTCGTAGTGTCTTGTCCAAATATTCATGACAGCTTTTGAGTCGGATGCTATGACTGTTTTCAACACATGCTAGCAAGATCGTTACTTGGTATAGATATGTAGATGACATTCTTTTCAATGGGACACGAGAGGAATGTTGTCAGTTCGTGGACGAGTTAATTTACTGCTCAGCACAAGAAGAGGGGGGGGGGAGGGGGGTAGAGGGGACGTTACCATATCTGGATCTTAAGATTACTTTATGTGGTATTAAAGTCGGATTCGATACTTACAGAAAGGCAATTACCACCGATATAGTGATTGATAGCACCTGCAGCCACACTATCAAGTACAAAATTCCGGCCTTCAGGCAGTTTTTATATAGGCTCCATAGCGTCCCGTTGTCAAAGGAAGCCTTTGGTAGAGAGTTGCGAAGCATACACTACATTGCCTACAAAAATGGCTATGACAGTGCGTTTGTCAATGGTATTAATCGTGGTATTCTCAGAAATATAAAAAGAAAAACCAACGCAAAGGATACCATCCTTATTAATACCGATAGTCGAGAGGCCTCTGGTATCACGTATCATAAAGTTCCATATTTCGGTCATATTTCCGAAAATATCGGCTGGCAGTTGAGATCTAAAAATATTGAACCGGCTTTCATCATTCCCAGTAACGTTGGTCCAAAGTATAGACACAAAGAACGTGCCACGTGCTCCAAATATAATACAAACGCGGTGTATGGCATCACGTGCGTGGATTGCCCCATGAGGTACATTGGACAAACAGGCAGCAGCTGTAGCACCAGGTTTAAAGAACACCTTAACTCAAAATCTGTCTTGAGTACCCAGCTTCGTGAGCAGAGGCATTCAGTCACCGATCTCCCTAGCAACTTCAGAATTTTACACCGAGAAAACAAGGGCCATACATGAAGCATCCTGCAAGAGACAGAAATTATTAGATCCAATAATCGTTTTCCACTCCAAACCCGGAATTTCTACTGGCTGAGTTAGTTGCTGTAATACTCTGTACTTTCTTCGCTGGTCGCCTTTGTTCCTCCTCGGCCTTTCCATTTTCCTCCCAATTTCCAGGAGTGTACTTAACGATTTTTTCTAGATAGAACATCCCTCTGTTTTGTGGCAACCACTTCTTGGTTTTTCGTTTGGCCTAAAATTAGATCTTAATAGTTTTCATTTATTTTCTCCTTTCCAATGGATCACTATGGTACGATTTGTTTAAGATCCTCCCACTATATTGGAATCCGGCTGTTTTATTCTAGGACATACCGCCTTTTAGTGGGGTTTTGTTCTGACGGACTACGAACGTTGGGTAAAAAGATTCCGAGCTTTTCCGCTGTAATGTTTTAGTCATTTGAGTACTAAAATTTTGATATACACTCCTGGAAATTGAAATAAGAACACCGTGAATTCATTGTCCCAGGAAGGGGAAACTTTATTGACACATTCCTGGGGTCAGATACATCACATGATCACACTGACAGAACCACAGGCACATAGACACAGGCAACAGAGCATGCACAATGTCGGCACTAGTACAGTGTATATCCACCTTTCGCAGCAATGCAGGCTGCTATTCTCCCATGGAGACGATCGTAGAGATGCTGGATGTAGTCCTGTGGAACGGCTTGCCATGCCATTTCCACCTGGCGCCTCAGTTGGACCAGCGTTCGTGCTGGACGTGCAGACCGTGTGAGACGACGCTTCATCCAGTCCCAAACATGCTCAATGGGGGACAGATCCGGAGATCTTGCTGGCCAGGGTAGTTGACTTACACCTTCTAGAGCACGTTGGGTGGCACGGGATACATGCGGACGTGCATTGTCCTGTTGGAACAGCAAGTTCCCTTGCCGGTCTAGGAATGGTAGAACGATGGGTTCGATGACGGTTTGGATGTACCGTGCACTATTCAGTGTCCCCTCGACGATCACCAGTGGTGTACGGCCAGTGTAGGAGATCGCTCCCCACACCATGATGCTGGGTGTTGGCCCTGTGTGCCTCGGTCGTATGCAGTCCTGATTGTGGCGCTCACCTGCACGGCTCCAAACACGCATACGACCATCATTGGCACCAAGGCAGAAGCGACTCTCATCGCTGAAGACGACACGTCTCCATTCGTCCCTCCATTCACGCCTGTCGCGACACCACTGGAGGCGGGCTGCACGATGTTGGGGCGTGAGCGGAAGACGGCCTAACGGTGTGCGGGACCGTAGCCCAGCTTCATGGAGACGGTTGCGAATGGTCCTCGCCGATACCCCGGGAGCAACAGTGTCCCTAATTTGCTGGGAAGTGGCGGTGCGGTCCCCTACGGCACTGCGTAGTATCCTACGGTCTTGGCGTGCATCCGTGCGTCGCTGCGGTCCGGTCCCAGGTCGACGGGCACGTGCACCTTCCGCCGACCACTGGCGACAACATCGATGTACTGTGGAGACCTCACGCCCCACGTGTTGAGCAATTCGGCGGTACGTCTACCCGGCCTCCCGCATGCCCACTATACGCCCTCGCTCAAAGTCCGTCAACTGCACATACGGTTCACGTCCACGCTGTCGCGGCATGCTACCAGTGTTAAAGACTGCGATGGAGCTCCGTATGCCACGGCAAACTGGCTGACACTGACGGCGGCGGTGCACAAATGCTGCGCAGCTAGCGCCATTCGACGGCCAACACCGCGGTTCCTGGTGTGTCCGCTGTGCCGTGCGTGTGATCATTGCTTGTACAGCCCTCTCGCAGTGTCCGGAGCAAGTATGGTGGGTCTGACACACCGGTGTTAATGTGTTCTTTTTTCCATTTCCAGGAGTGTATTAATGTAAAAGTTTTAAATATTTTTTTAAAAATTTATTAAAATCTTAAAATTTACCACACCATTGTATACCTAAGAGTTGTCATTCCTTTTGGATTTATTGTCATACAGAAATGCTCACCTGAAGATGTGGCTTTTCGTGCCACGAAACCGGTAGTGACCCAGTAATAAAGGACCAAAGACTGCTGAAGCGGTCATTAATACTCGAGATAACTACTCATAGCTGTGCTTGCTCCATCTACAAGGTTACCTGCAGTAATAGTGTGCCCTTCAGTATTCTTGCAAGCTGAGCCCTGTCACAGACTAAAAGTCGACACACGTCACTGAATTAAAAGGCTACTTAAAACAAGTTCCTGTATAGAGTACCTTCCCTTGTTATTCTCGACACTTTGTGGCAGTAACCATGAAATTACCCTCCACGGTGATTATGTCTGTATCAAAAGCGACTGTCGATTCATCACGTGTCGTTTCAGTGGTGGACGATAATAACCTCTCCTCTACACGTTTGAAGCTGTGGCGACTAATTTCATATTTTCATTTTCTACGTTCATTAAAAGTTCTTTCCTCCAGTAGTCTTCACAGAAACTTGTAACTTCAGGTAACACTCTTCTCCAGTACTGTAACCTTACATCAGCAAAACATCGGTTGGTACTTTCTTTAGACTCTGAGATCGTGTTGGTTGACATATTACGACTACGAATCTCATTCTTCAAAAGGCTGCAGATCTGTGCTACGGAATTTTCTTTTTATAATAGCCTTGAACTCCAGTGCTGTGCGACAATAACTCAGAGGTTTTTGCAAAGATCATTTCACCTATTGTTCAAAAGTTGCTGCGTAATGACGCGTTCATCCGTATCGCCAATTAAATATTTGTCTGCATTTTGCTTCTTTTTCCGTGCAGTAGTCATCTGAATCCCACTCAGCTCGGCGTCGTGGCCCTCTTTCCATTATGTGAACACCATTGATTTATTCATCTTTGACATTTTAGTTGCATGTTCCTTCGCCTTCCCCTTCTGCACGGTCACAACTTTCTCCTTCTCATCATTAATAAATGTTAACAACAAACTGTCGCACCTACCGGCGACGACATTTTCCATGATCACTGTCCATGCTTTCACTACAAGCTGAAGAAGCAGCTGTATCTACTCACGCGACCAAGTCATCTCTAGCCATGGCCGGGTGTACAGTTCGCTTTGTTGAGTGATACATCTCATATCTGTAGAATGGCTGAAATGGCTCTGAGCACTATGGGACTTAACTTCTGAGGTCATCAGTCCCCTAGAACTTAGAATACATAAACCTAACTAACCTAAGGACATCACACACATCCATGCCCGAGGCAGGATTCGAACCTGCGATCGTAGCGGTCGCGCGGTTCGAGACTGAAGCGCCTAGAACCGCTCGGTCACCCCTCGTATCTGTAGAGACAGTAATGATAATATAATAGCACAAGAAACCTGTCTTCCGATGCTCCATACGAAGATGGAACAGGAGTAGTCCATTTTAAAAGGCCAGACAAAATAAGTGAAGCACTCAGAAGAGGAGGAGAAAACGAAATGAAACTTCGTGGGTTGAGAAGTTATGTGATGTTATTTCAGTGATACAGAGTCGAACTGACATGTTGCATTCAACTAAGAAGATTCATTTGAATTTTATTATCCTAAGAATTATCATCGGAGCGTCGTAAATGTTGTAACTGGACTTTGATATTCTCGATACTGGCGCTAGAACAGAGTTGACTTCCTAACTAATCCCACACATATCATATCGCGAACATATCTGGAGATGTTATGGCTACCGGCGTACTTCTACGCCATAAAAAAGTGCTATGTTGTGGATGAGCGTTATTCTGTTGAAAAATAACGCAGGGATACCGTTGCTTCAGAGGTAACACATGAGGATACAGGAAGTCAATGTCTCACCGTTGAGCCATCGCTGAGGTCAGCCCGATGGCTCCCCACACAATGACACAGGAATATCATTGTTGTTCCCCTGCAAAACACTGGAAGAATGGGACCTCTTCTCACTTCACCGCCATAACCCTAATTCTGGTCATGTGGTGTAGTGAAGAATAGTGATTAATCAGCAGTCCACGCTTCCGAGGGTCGCAGTATCATTTCAGACGCAACCGTTTGTGTCGTGATGTTAAGGGTAGCCTACATATGGGATGGCAATTCCTGCTGTGCCTTACACACAATGTTGCACCGAGTGCAGTACCTGTTGAATGGCAGGCACAGATGTGTATGGATACGATGTGTTTGGTGCACTACACAGCGATCCTCCCCTGCGGTATTCAGAAGTGATGGACCGGAATCTTGAAGGCATGCACATTCCCATGCGATCCAACACAGCACCATCATATCCTAAAGCCCCCCAAAGCTCAATATTGTAAGATTCGACCAGCCAGCCAAATGGAGACCCACAATGAGGCCAATTTCCAACTTTATCAGGAGATCATAACACTGTCTTACACGAATATGCATCATCTGCGGTTCCTCCGCAGTGATCACTCAACATCTGACATACTTTAGCCCCTTATATACCCAACCAGACCTGTAACAGCACCAAATATAAACAACACTAATGCACTCTGGTGGGCCATTGTACCTATCACTTGCATATTGGCCAATGGTGTGTAGGTATAGGAAGTTACAATGACATATGTCCGTCTCTTCTGTGTGCTTCACTTTTTTGACAAGCTTTGTATACAGGGTGGTCCATTGATCGTGACCGGGCCAAATATCTAACGAAATAAGCATGCAACGGAAAAACTACAAAGAACGGAACTTGTCTAGCTTGAAGGAGGAAACCAGATGGCGCTATGGTTGGCCCGCTAGATGGCGCTCCCATAGGTCAATCGGATATCAACTGCGTTTTTTTAAAAATAGGAACCCCCATTTTTATTACATATTCGTGTAGTAAGTAAAGAAATATGAATGTTTTAGTTGGACCACTTTTTTCGCTTCGTGATAGATGGCGCCGTAATAGTCACAGACGTATAAGTACGTGGCATCAAGTAACACTCCGCCAGTGCGGACGGTATTTGCTTCGTGATACATTACCCGTCCCCCCCATGAACCATGGACCTTGCCGTTGGTGGGGAGGCTTGCATGCCTCAGCGATACAGATGGCCGTACCGTAGGTGCAACCACAACGGAGGGGTATCTGTTGAGAGGCCAGACAAACATGTGGTTCCTGAAGAGGGGCAGCAGCCTTTTCAGTAGTTGCAGGGGCAACAGTCTGGATGATTGACTGATCTGGCCTTGTAACATTAACCAAAACGGCCTTGCTGTGCTGGTACTGCGAACGGCTGAAAGCAAGGGGAAACTACAGCCGTAGTTTTTCCCGAGGACATGCAGCTCTACTGTATGATTAAATGATGATGGCGTCCTCTTGGGTAAAATATTCCGGAGGTAAAATAGTCCCCCATTCGGATCTCCGGGCGGGGACTACTCAAGAGAACGTCGTTATCAGGAGAAAGAAAACTGCCGTTCTACGGATCGGAGCGTGGAATGTCAGATCACTTAATCGGGCAGGTAGGTTAGAAAATTTAAAAAGGGAGATGGGTAGGTTAAAGTTAGATATAGTGGGAATTAGTGAAGTTCGGTGGCAGGAGGAACAAGACTTTTGGTCAGGTGATTACAGGGTTATAAATACAAAATCAAATAGGGGTAATGCAGGAGTAGGTTTAATAATGAATAAAAAAATAGGAGTGCGGGTTAGCTACTACAAACAGCATAGTGAACGCATTATTGTGGCCAAGATAGACACAAAGCCCATGCCTACTACAGTAGTACAAGTTTATATGCCAACTACCTCTGCAGATGATGAAGAAATAGATGAAATGTATGACAAGATAAAAGAAACTATTCAGGTAGTGAAGGGAGACGAAAATTTAATAGTCATGGGTGACTGGAATTCGTCAGTAGGAAAAGGGAGAGAAGGAAACATAGTAGGTGAATATGGATTGGGGGGAAGGAATGAAAGAGGAAGCCGCCTTGTAGAATTTTGCACAGAGCATAACTTAATCATAGCTAACACTTGGTTCAAGAATCATGAAAGGAGGCTGTATACATGGAAGAAGCCTGGAGATACTGACAGGTTTCAGATAGATTATATAATGGTAAGACAGAGATTTAGGAACCAGGTATTAAATTGTAAGACATTTCCTGGGGCAGATGTAGATTCTGACCACAATCTATTGGTTATGAACTGCAGATTGAAACTGAAGAAACTGCAAAAAGGTGGGAATTTAAGGAGATGGGACCTGGATAAACTGAAAGAACCAGAGGTTGTAGAGAGTTTCAGGGAGAGCATTAGGGAACAATTGACAGGAATGGGGGAAAGAAATACAGTAGAAGAAGAATGGGTAGCTCTGAGGGATGTAGTGGTGAAGGCAGCAGACGATCAAGTAGGTAAAAAGACGCGGGCTAATAGAAATCCTTGGGTAACAGAAGAAATATTGAATTTAATTGATGAAAGGAGAAAATATAAAAATGCAGTAAATGAAGCAGGCAAAAAGGAATATAAACGTCTCAAAAATGAAATCGACAGGAAGTGCAAAATGGCTAAGCAGGGATGGCTAGAGGACAAATGTAAGGATGTAGAGGCTTGTCTCACTAGGGGTAAGATAGATACTGCCTACAGGAAAATTAAAGAGACCTTTGGAGAGAAGAGAACCACTTGTATGAATATCAAGAGCTCAGATGGCAACCCAGTTCTAAGCAAAGAAGGGAAAGCAGAAAGGTGGAAGGAGTATATAGAGGGTTTATACAAGGGCGATGTACTTGAGGACAATATTATGGAAATGGAAGAGGATGTAGATGAAGATGAAATGGGAGATAAGATACTGCGTGAAGAGTTTGACAGAGCACTGAAAGACCTGAGTCAAAACAAGGCCCCGGGAGTAGACAACATTCCATTAGATCTACTGATGGCCTCAGGAGAGCCAGTCATGACAAAACTCTACCATCTGGTGAGCAAGATGTATGAGACAGGCGAAATACCCTCAGACTTTAAGAAGAATATAATAATTCCAATCCCAAAGAAAGCAGGTGTTGATAGATGTGAAAGTTACCGAACTATCAGTTTAATAAGTCACAGCTGCAAAATACTAACGCGAATTCTTTACAGACGAATGGAAAAACTGGTAGAAGCCGACCTCGGGGAAGATCAGTTTGGATTCCGTAGAAATGTTGGAACTCGTGAGGCAATACTGACCTTACGACTTATCTTAGAAGAAAGATTAAGAAAAGGCAAACCTACGTTTCTAGCATTTGTAGACTTAGAGAAAGCTTTTGACAATGTTGACTGGAATACTCTCTTTCAAATTCTGAAGGTGTCAGGGGTAAAATACAGGGAGCGAAAGGCTATTTACAATTTGTACAGAAACCAGATGGCAGTTATAAGAGTCGAGGGGCATGAAAGGGAAGCAGTGGTTGGGAAAGGAGTGAGACAGGGTTGTAGCCTCTCCCCGATGTTATTCAATCTGTATATTGAGCAAGCAGTAAAGGAAACAAAAGAAAAATTCGGAGTAGGTATTAAAATTCATGGAGAAGAAGTAAGAACTTTGAGGTTCGCCGATGACATTGTAATTCTGTCAGAGACAGCAAAGGACTTGGAAGAGCAGTTGAACGGAATGGACAGTGTCTTGAAAGGAGGATATAAGATGAACATCAACAAAAGCAAAACGAGGATAATGGAATGTAGTCAAATTAAGTCGGGTGATGCTGAGGGAATTAGATTAGGAAATGAGACACTTAAAGTAGTAAAGGAGTTTTGCTATTTAGTGAGTAAAATAACCGATGATGGTCGAAGTAGAGAGGGTATAAAATGTAGACTGGCAATGGCAAGGAAAGCGTTTCTCAAGAAGAGGAATTTGTTAACATCGAATATAGATTTAGGTTTCGTTTCTGAAAGTATTTGTATGGAGTGTAGCCATGTATGGAAGTGAGACATGGACGATAACTAGTTCGGACAAGAAGAGAATAGAAGCTTTCGAAATGTGGTGCTACAGAAGAATGCTGAAGATAAGGTGGGTAGATCACGTAACTAATGAGGAGGTATTGAATAGGATTGGGGAGAAGAGAAGTTTGTGGCACAACTTGACTAGAAGAAGGGATCGGTTGGTAGGACATGTTCTGAGGCATCGAGGGATCACAAATTTAGCATTGGAGGGCAGCGTGGAGGGTAAAAATCGTAGAGGGAGACCAAGAGATCAATACACTAAGCAGATTCAGAAGGATGTAGGTTGCAGTAGGTACTGGGAGATGAAGAAGCTTGCACAGGATAGAGTAGCATGGAGAGCTGCATCAAACCAGTCTCAGGACTGAAGACCACAACAACAACAACATTACCCGTGTTAAACTGGACCGTTTACCAATTGCGGAAAAGGTCGATATCGTGTTGATGTATGGATATTGTGATCAAAATGCCAAACGGGCGTGTGCTATGTATGCTGCTCGGTATCCTGGACGACATTATCCAAGTGTGCGGACCGTTCGTCGGATAGTTACGTTATTTAAAGAAACAGGAAGTGTTCAGCCACATGTGAAACGTCGACCACGACCTGCAACAAATGATGATGCCCAAGTAGGTGTTTTAGCTGCTGTCGCGGCTAATCCGCACATCAGTAGCTGACAAACTGCGCTAGAATCGGGAATCTCAAAAACGTCGATATTGAGAATGCTACATCAACATTGACTGCACCCGTGCCATATTTCTATGCACCAGGAATTGCATGGCGACGAGTTTGAACGTCGTTTACAGTTCTGCCTCTGGGCACAGGAGAAATTACGGGACGATGACAGACTGTTTGCACTCGTTCTACTTAGCGACGAAGCGTCATTCACCAACAGCGGTAACGTAAACCGGCATAATATTCACTATTGGGCAACGGAAAATCCACGATGGTTGCGACAAGTGGAACATCAGCGACCTTGGCGGGTTAATGTATGGTGCGGCATTGTAGGAGGAAGGATAATTGGCCCCCATTTTATCGATGGCAATCTAAATGGTGCAATGTATGCTGATTTCCTACGTAATATTCTACCGATGTTACCACAAGATGTTTCACTGCATGACAGAAATTCGCTGTACTTCGAACATGATAGATGTCCGATACATAGCTCGGGTGCGGTTGAAGCGGTACTGAATAGCATATTTCATGACAGATGGATTGGTCGTCGAAGCATCATACCATGGCCCGCACGTTCACCGGATCTGACGTCCCCGGATTTCTTTCTGTGGGAAAGGTGAAGGATATTTGCTATCGTGATCCACCGACAACATGCGTCAGCGCGTTGTCAATGCATGTGCGAACATTACGGAAGGCGAACTACTCGCTGTGAGAGGAATGTCGTTACACGTATTGCCAAATACATTGAGGTTGACCGACATCATTTTGAGCATTTATTGCATTAATGTGGTATTTACAGGTAATCACGCTGTAACAGCATGCGTTCACAAAGGTACATGTACCACATTGGGACAACCGAAATAAAATGTTGAAACGTACCTACGTTCTGTAGTTTAATTTAAAAAACCTCCCTGTTACCAACTGTTCGTCTAAAATTGTGAGCCATATGTTTGTGACTATTACAGCGCCATCTGTCACAAAGCGAAAATAGAGGTCCAATTGAAACATTCATATTTCTTTACGTACTGCACGAATAAGTAATAACAAATGGGGGTTCCTATTTTAAAAAACGCAGTTGGTATCCGTTTGACCCATGGCAGCGCCATCTCCCGGGCTAACCATAGCGCCATCTGGTTTCCCCCTTCAAGCTAGACAAGTTTCGTTCTTTGTAAAATGGTTCAAATGGCTCTGAGAACTATGGGATTTAACATCTGAGGTCATTAGTCCCCTAGAACTTAGAACTACTTAAACTAACCTAAGGACATCACACACATCCATGCCCGAGGCAGGATTTGAACCTGCGACCGTAGCGGTCGCGCGGTTCCAGACTGAAGCGCCTAGAACCACTCGGCCACACCGGCTGGCCGTTCTTTTTAGTTTTTTCGTTTGATGTTTATTTCGTGAGATATTTGGCCCGGTCACGATCAATGGACCACCCTGCACAGCACAAAACCCCCGTTGGGCATTTTGCTCACAATAGCTAATGTTATCACGAAGCAAATACCGTCCGCACAGGCGGAATGTTACGTGATACCACGTACTTATACGTTTGTGACTATCACAGCGCCATCTGTCACAAAGCGAAAAAAGTGGTCCAACTAAAACATTCATATTTCTTTACGTATTACACGAATAAGTAATAAAAAATGGGGGTTCCTATTTAAAAAAGCGCAGTTGATAATCGTTTGACCCATGGCAGCGCTATCTAGCGGTCCAACCATAGTGCCATCTGGTTTCTCCCTTCAAGCTAGACAAGTTTCGTTCTTTGTAGTTTTTTCGTTTGATACTTATTTCGTGAGATATTTGGCCCGGTCCCTATCAATGGACCACCCTGTATACCAGACGCTTCCAGGCACTTTACAATGTTTGTACCGAGCTATGTGGCGCAGTGGTTACCGCACTGGATTCGCATTCTGGAGGACGACGGTTCACACCCGCGCCTGGCCATCCTTCCTTGGGTTTTCCGTGATTTCCCTAAACCGCTTGAGACAAATGCCGAGGTAGTTCCTTCGAAAATCACGGCCGATTTCCTTCCCCATCCTTCTCTAATCAGAGCTTGTGCTCGAATGATCTCGTTGTCTACAAGACGTTAACTACTAATCTCCTCCTCTTCCTCGTCTAGAATATTTGCAAGGCTAAAGGTTAGTGGGTAGATGTGGAAATATACCACTAATTGTGTCTCTGAGAATTTATCACGACCAGAGATGTTAGACCAAGCTTAGTCAACATTGTTCCCTAGCGACCTTCCTTACTCGGTGTTTTATTAAATGTTTTTCAGCGCGTGTCGTCTAGCTAGCCAATTTCCCCGTGTTTGCTTTACCGTCCGCTACAGAGCGATAGAATATGTGCGCGTGTGGCGATTTTGTTTACACGGAGTCGCTACAGTAAGTAATTACTAAATGAAAGAGTGTTTACATTCGTTTTTGTAATACAATTTTACCGGTATCTCGTTTTTAACGCTTACGTCATATTTCAAAGCACTCTTTAGTTTCTGTCCCCCTTCGGGAATAGTCTGCTCAAATGAAATCTTCCTCAGCTGCGTATTTAATACCGGTGTTTGGGGGGGGATGGGGGGTGTGGCCTCCGATTTGTGACTCCTCCTACCACTTTTGCTGCTAGTAACACGTGAATATTACTGCCGCATGAATTCCCTATATATATTGGAGAGAGGACGGTGGGAGTAGTATCTCGGTCGCAGGAATGTGTGGATGAGCCTGTTCTCAATCACGATAGGCACGATAATATGGCCTCCAACTGGACCAGAGGAAATAAAACGTACCACGCGTCCGAACCAGTCTGCGGACAGGCCGTTACTTTTCATATCCTGTCTTGTCTGCGGTATTTTGATGTGAATTCATTAGCCCGCAAATTTTTTGACTAAAAAACGTAGTTTAAAATATAGTGAACACATAGCCCACATCATATTCCAGTAACACGTAACGATATATATGCTGCTCAACTACAAGGTCTACTAAATTGTTACCTTCCACCTCCAAAGAAACTGAAACATCGCTCGTTCACAGGCAGCTATCTGCAGGAGTCCGCCCCCGGTAGCTGAGTGGTCAGCGCGACAGACTGTCAATCCTAAGGGCCCGGGTTCGATTCCCGGCTGGGTCGGAGATTTTCTCCGCTCAGGGATTGGGTGTTGTGTTGTCCTAATCATCATCATTCCATCGATGCGCAAGTCGCCGAAGTGGCGTCAAATCGAAAGACTTGCTCCAGGCGAGCGGTCTACCCGACGGGAGGCCCTCGTCACACGCCATTATTATTATTATCTACAGGACATTTCATCTGAGGAACGTAACAGTTGATTTGTATTTCACCTGACCAATATTTGATAAAATATGAGAAAGACTGAGTTGTACTGTACTACTATAATTAAAAAATTAGGGGTCATCTTATTTATAACTTATATGCCAGTAAACGTCTTTAAAATTTCTAATTTAGTTCATTCAACATTCTTTTAGAAATTCATCATATAATTTTATGTACATATGGACTTTCCTGCCTTGTTTTCGAGTCACAGAGTAAATTTTATTTTCTATTTCATGATTTGGAATGGAACTGAACGTTTACTACAGCGTGGAAAACATATTATCATGGTCAAAGTATAGTCTCCAACTAAATCAACAGTTCTTTATATTTAAGTGGTTCTCCTGTCACTACTCGTAGAACCACTTTCTCTGACTTGAAAATAGTTTTCAATATTCTACTAATTACATCTCCAAAGAACTGTATTAATTTAGAATGAGATTTTCACTCTGCAGCGAAGTGTGCGCTGATATGAAACTTCCTGGCAGATTAAAACGGTGTGCCGGACCGAGACTCGAACTCGGGACCTTTGCCTTTCGCGGGCAAGTGCTCTACCACTGAGGTTTGGAAGGTAGGAGACGAGGTATTGGCAGAAGTAAAGCTGTGAGGACGGGGCGTGAGTCGTGCTTGGATAGCTCAGTATAGCCGGCACGGTAGCTCAGCGTATTCGGTCAGAGGGATAGCTGCCCTCTGTAATAAAAAAAACTGAGTTAATGGATCAACAACGAACTTAAACGGATGTCTTACGACGTCCGCCCCGAGCAGATGCAACGAATAACAGCGAACAAAATGAGACATTTAAGAAAAAAAAAAAAAAGTGGTAGAGCACTTCTCCGCGAAAGGCAAAGGTCCCGAGTTCGATTCTCGGTCCGGCACAAAGTTTTAATCTGCCAGGAAGTTTTGTATTAATTTATTTTGTAATACTTATACTGTATTAAATGTTCATTAATTAATACTTTATTATACATATTCTCTTGAGTACAGCAGTACAAAGAGTACTTATAAAACACTTTTTTTTTCTTTTAATTCAGAGAACGTACCGATATTCTACCTTTTTATTACCACGGACATTGACTATACCTTGAAATACGAGGGTGAGTCAACAAATAAGTCGCAGACTCCAGAATACCACACATCGTTTTAAATTTCGCGCACGTACATATCTACAAGATTACAGAGTATGTGGATCGGAAAGTATCCGATACACACCACCACAGCACTCAGCGACCAACTCTTAATTATCAAGTCCAAGATGGCAGCTGTGTTGTCAGTACTGGACTACAACTACAAGTTTTGCGAACCAAGAGACTGTCTGCAAAGGACGTTCGTAGTGAAATTCGATTTCGTCAAATGCTGTACTCAACTGGACGCAGTAATACAGCAAAGAACAAGAAAAAATCGCAAAAAGGAGCGCCCTGGTCGCTCTGGTTATCCGCTGATGCCACACTGTTTGCCTATGTAGGAGTACTTCGCTGCACTCTAGACACATGGGCCTTCTGGCTTGCTTCAATTTAAGGTACCAAATAAACTTATAGCCCGTGAGGTCACTCATTGCATGTGAACTCTACCACAAGAATTCCATGCTACACGCTTTCAAGACCTTGTCGAACGATGGGATCAGTGCTCAGATTTACAAAGGGGGGGAGGGGGGGAATCTGTTAAAAAAATAAGATTAGTCTCATGCGGTTATATGTTACACTAGTGTCCCTGCAGTCCGATATGTACAGGGTTATTACAAATGATTGAAGCGATTTCACAGCTCTACAATAACTTTATTATTTGAGATATTTTCACAATGCTTTGCACACACATACAAAAACTCAAAAAAATTTTTTAGGCATTCACAAATGTTCGATATGTGCCCCTTTAGTGATTCGGCAGACATCAAGCCGATAATCATGTTCCTCCCACACTCGGCGCAGCATGTCCCCATCAATGAGTTCGAAAGCATCGTTGATGCGATTTCGCAGTTCTCGCACGTTTCTTGGTAGAGGAGGTTTAAACACTGAATCTTTCACATAACCCCACAGAAAGAAATCGCATGGGGTTAAGTCGGGAGAGCGTGGAGACCATGACATGAATTGCTGATCATGATCTCCACCACGACCGATCCATCGGTTTTCCAATCTCCTGTTTAAGAAATGCCGAACATCATAATGGAAGTGCGGTGGGGCACCATCCTGTTGAAAGATGAAGGCGGCGCTGTCGGTCTCCAGTTGTGGCATGAGCCTATTTTCCGCGGGCTACGCGTGAAACTTGCCCGCACGCGTTCAACCGTTTCTTCGCTCACTGCAGGCCGACCCGTTGATTTCCCCTTACAGAGGCATCCAGAAGCTTTAAACTGCGCATACCATCGCCGAATGGAGTTAGCAGTTGGTGGATCTTTGTTGAACTTCGTCCTGAAGTGTCGTTGCACTGTTATGACTGACTGATGTGAGTGCATTTCAAGCACGACATACGCTTTCTCGGCTCCTGTCGCCATTTTGTCTCACTGCGCTCTCGAGCGCTCTGATGGCAGAAACCTGAAATGCGGCTTCAGCCGAACAAAACTTTATGAGTTTTTCTACGTATCTGTAGTGTGTCGTGACCATATGTCAATGAATGGAGCTACAGTGAATTTATGAAATCGCTTCAGTCATTTGTAATAGCCCTGTACTTATTGATTGACCCTCGTATATTACACAAGCGCGTTCCATACCTTTGCTAAACTGTGAAGCAAGCTGGTGGATATTGAACTGCATTGGCGCGACGATGATTATCTGGACTTTTCCCTGTTGTACTGAGAGTAAATAATGAGCACTAGTCACATCTGTCAATATCATCATCATCATTATAATCAGCCATTTGACATCCAATGATGGGCAGAGGCTTCCCATCGACTTCCCCACGCAATGTCGCCTTAAGCTTGAAAGTTGACTGTTAAATTGCAACTTCCAATCTTTAATCTGTTGCTTTACAATTCATTTTCGTGCACCAGTTGTCATAGGGCTATTGCAAAGATGTAATTCTGCACCTAGCATCGACTACAAACAACTTAGTTGTCTTTAGGGCTACTTTGTTAGGTATCCAGGAGTTCACCTTTGAGTTCCGGGTGAGCTGATAAACCGGGTCACACCCAGTTTTCAGAAAATAAGGGGTGATGAGTTTCAATAGCCACTCTTCTGTACCGCCGTACTGAAGGAACAGGTTCTTGCTGTTGAACGCTGCGAGTTGCTGGACGTTGAACGGTGAAATGGTGGGATTTAGCTGAGTTGTGTGCTGGACGTGCACTCTAGCAATACGATTTTGTAAATAGTTCGCGATGTACATACGATTAAGGCTTCACTTTTCTAAATTCGCGACATGAAATTCTTATAATTTTCACTTGCCGCACTCGTCTCTCATATGTCCACTCTAAGACAAAAAAGAAGGAACGACACACCACGAAGAAATTATCTGAATTTGACGGAAATCGGTAGACGTGATGTACATGTTCAGACAAACAAATGATCACAATTTTAGAAAAATTGGATGATTCGAGAAGAAGAGCTTCACAAATTGAGCCAGTCAATAACGCGTTGGTCCACCTCTGGCACTTATGCAAGCGGTTATTGAACTTGGCGTTGATTGATAGAGTTGTGGGTCTCCTTCTGAGGGATATCGTGCTAAATTCTGTTCAGTTGGTACGTTAGATCGTCACAGTCCCGAGATGGTTGAAGGGCCCTGCGCATAATGCTCAAAACGTCCTCAATTTGGGAGAAATCCGGCGACCTTGCTGGGCAAGGTAAGGGATGGAAAGTTGTATGACGAGCAGTAGAAACTCTCGCCATGTGAGGGCAGGCATTATCTTGCTTAAATATAAGCCCGGTATGGCTTGCCATGAAGGGCAACAAAATCGGGGCGTAGAATATCGTCAACGTATCGCTGCGCTGTGAGGGTATCCCATTCAACACGTCTGCTGCAGAAGTGCGTTAGTGTTGGACGTTGTGTACTGTTTTGTCCCAATGATGTCACATTAGCGGATAGACATCACTTTGGGATACGATTTAGACACGTTAAGTTTTTCACTAAAATCCACTTGAGACCACCTAGACACCAGTTACGCTCGTTTATTACTTGTCAATTAGTTTACTATTCTGGCTGGCCAAGCGCAGTTGACGAAAATGCAAAGCACTGTGCAGGGAAGTGCGATTCTTAGCACAAAAATTGCATTGAAAGTTCGTGTACATCTTTTTGCTACAACCGAGGCGATGCTCTCAGGTAATTCTGCCCTCTCCTCTACTATAACAGCTGAGTTTCCCATGATTGTTGGATTTTTATCTCCGCTTACATACTCAGTTACCCTTTCAGTGTCCCCATACAAGCAGATGAAGTGATGAGAAGAAGCTCTGTCACTCTGTCTGCTTCTGACGTCAGCTTGTACGAGTATCGTTGATGGTATCGATTTGCTGTCGATTCTAAGGAGAATAATACTACCACTGAACTCATAATAGTAGCTCACCCTTCGTTCTACCTTACTATTCATAGCTAGTCCTGTAGCTGTTATACCCTTTCCTGCTGATATTACCCTATATTCATACGAGCAGAATTTTATCTTCTTTCCATTTCACTTCGTTAACTCCTACTATATCCATATTAAGCCTTTCCATTTCCCTGTTCATATTATCTAGCTTCCCTACAACATTCAGACCGCACATTCCACGAACCTGCTCGTAGAATGTTCTCCTTCGTTGGTTTTTCGGAATCATCTCCACTTTCCCAGTCCCCTCCCGAGATCCAAATGAAGGACTAATCCTGAAACATTCCCTTAGAAAAATTTATGAATTACTGTGCTGGTAAACCTCTTACGTTATTTGATTTTCAAACAAATATGGTTCAAATGGCTCTGAGGACTATGCGACTTAACTTCTGAGGTCATCAGTCGCCTAGAACTTAGAACTAACTAAACCTAACTAACCTAAGGACATCACACACATCCATGCCCGAGGCAGGACTCGAACCTGCGACCGTAGCGGTCGCTCGGCTCCAGACTGCAGCGCCCAGAACCGCACGGCCACTCTGGCCGGCTATTTTCAAACAGCTGAGCGAAACTGAACGTACTCAGACATTTCTCTCATTATTTATTCTGATCATCACTAAACTGACAGCCGGCCGTTGTGACCGAGCGGTTCTAGGCGCTTCAGTCCGGAACCGCGCTGCTGCTACAGTCGCTGGTTCGAATCCTACCTCGGGCATGGATGTGTGTGATGTCCTTAGGTTAGTTAGGTTTAAGTAGTTCTAAGTCTAGGGGACTGATGACCTCACATGTTAAGTCTCATAGTGCTCAGAGCCATTTGAACCATTTTTTAACTAAACTGACACACAATATTTTTAGCGCAACGCAATTTGACTTTCAATAATCGCTACAAAAGAATGACCCTGACTAACAATAACCTATACCTTTCATGAATCACTTAGCTCACAAAAACTTTCGTTACTCGAACTACTGCAATACAGCGGGCGCCAATACTGCCAGCCAAATAAAAGATTCTAACTACTGAACGTACTAACTACTGATAGGCATGGTTAGCAAACGAAAGATTTTGATAGAGAACAAACAATGCATTTAGCTTAATAGTGTTCAAAAGTCAAATATACATCAGTTCATGACATCCAGTCTTACAAATCCAGATCGTCCGCTCTCAAAATTCTGCCATTTCTCTCCCCACAACCACCACTTCTGGCGGCTCACCTCGCAACTGCGCAACGCTACGCGCTGTTCACATCCAACTACCCAACACTACAATAGTAAACATTCCAACAATGCAACTCAGTCACAGGCTGCACACAGCACAGTCAGTGATTTTGATACAGAGCGGTACGTTGTGTTATCAACATAAAAACCTAAACAGCCTACTTACAATCCGTAATTTATTTTTCAATTTAGAAATCGACGTAACACTTTTATTATTACAGACCACATCTATAGACGCACACTACGTCTCTGTAAGGCAGTGCCTTGAGATGACTTCAACTTCCTCATGCCGCTGATCATTGATGCTTCTGCAGCCCTCAGGGGAAGTTTCCCAACCCTAGGGTTCTTTGACAAGGCCATTGGTAGAGTGAGAATGACTCCTTACACCGGAAGCCTTCGGACAGCGTTCCTTATTAGTTTGATCTGTGAAGGGTCTAGGATCGAAACCAAGACCCAGGACGATTTCATTACTTTTCATGGTGGTGCATATAAATGAAGCACATCTACATCAGTTTATGTAGTTTTATAGTTTCCTTCCACTTTTTTTATTAAGGAAAAAAGATTTTTGTTCCTGATACCGAGTGATTAAAAAAGGCTTCGATGTTTATCATTTTGGTTTCGAAACCGCTTCCGTAGCCGAGATCGCTAACGAACGCCTGTGCAGACGCGCTCGACTCGGGAGTAATCCAGTTTGAATCCTGGTGGTGGATGGAATTTTTACTGTCAATGTTTGTCGGAAAGGGGAGGACAGTTGATGGCGGGAAGTTTCTGATCACCAGCCGTCGCGCCAATGTCCTCGATTAAATTCCAAACCTCTCTCCAGTGCCTCAGCGCAAATGACGCTGTTGATGGTGTCGGATGGGGGCCCCCTTTGTGCTATTCGAGAGGAGTGGTCAACATGCCAGGTTTCGCACTCTCCCTTCTCTCATCATTAACGTACAACACAAACGTGACACCACACTACTCACGTATCCGTTACAATCACCTACTCTCCACAAATACGCATACGACGCAGTTCTCACATAAATAGCAACCAAAGAGGCTATTGTGCTCAGCGGAATTGAAACTCTTCCGTCTCGGCAGCGGAACCTACCCCTCGGGGTCTCCCGGCCGATGATGCCATGCTTTGCTTTCTTTACTTTGATTGTGAGTAGATGAATTTGTGAAAAACTATGATTTCTTACAAAGACTACCGTGATGCCTTGTCTATGTAACTAAATAAATACTCTATAATTACTTGTCATAGTTATTACGATGTCTTGCTATTGCATAAGCATGTTCACTTCATTCACAGATGTCATGTACAGCTTGTCACTCACTGTTGGCTGCTTTTCGTATGATGCATTTTGGAATGTATGCTATCGTGGATAAAATGTAGTTAAAGCTATGCTAGTGTCTTTTTTCTTTTTCATTTGGAACACATTCAACATTTGCCACGTTCGACAAGTAAACGCTGTGGTTTCAGAGCTCTCTGGAACACTGACTTGCCGCAATATCTCTGGCTGTATAGCGCACGTATCTACAGCGATGCCGTTTATTTAGATTATGTGTTTGCCATCCTTTTCATCTCTTTTCTCCAAGTTCTTTGTAACTAGTATAAGATAAAGTCGAGGGTCATGATTTTATGATCGTTCACCCGCTCTTCATAACAAATGTTCGTGAAGAAAGCGAACGAAACAGTGAGGATTATTGGCAGATCACTTTGAAAATGTAACAGACCTACTAGACACGCAAACTGCATTGGCAATCATTAAAACAAAGACGATTTTCGTTGAAGTAGAACCTCCTCATGTAATTTCAGTCGCCAACTTTTCTACTTAGATTGGGAAAATATTCTATTGGCACCCACCTACAAAAGGAGAGCTGATCATTGTTGCTGTTGTTGTTGTTGTGGTCTTCAGTCCAGAGTCTGGTTTGATGCAGCTCTCCATGCTACTCTATCCTGTGCAAGCTTCTTCATCTCCCAGTACCTACTGCAACCTACATCCTTTAAATCTGTTTAGTGTATTTATCTCTTGGTCTCCCTCCACGATTTTTACCCTCCACACTGTCCTCCAATACTAAATTGGTGATCCCTTGATGCCTCAGAATATGTCCTAACAACCGATCCCTTCGTCTAGTCAAGTTGTGCCACAAATTCCTTTTCTCCCCAATTCTATTCAATACCTCCTCATTAGTTATGTGATCTACCCATCTAATCTTCAGCATTCTTCTGTAGCACCACATTTTGAAAGCTTCTATTCTCTTCTTGTCCAAACCATTTATCGTCCACGCTTCATTTCCATACATGGTTACACTCGATACAAATACTTACAGAAACGACTTCCTGACACTTAAATCTATACTCGACGTTAACAAATTTCTCTTCTTCAGAAACACTTTCCTTGTCATTGCCAGTCTACGTTTTATATCCTCTCTACTTCGATCATCATCAGTTATTTTGCTCCCCAAATAGAAAAATTCATTTGCTACTTTAAGTGTCTCATTTCCTAATCTAATTGCCTCAGCATCACCTGACTTAATTTGACAACATTCCACTATCCTCGTTTCGCTTTTGTTGATGTTCATCTTATGTCCTCCATTCAAAACACTGTCCATTTCGTTCAGCTGCTCTTACAGGTCATTTGCTGTCTCTGGCAGAATTACAGTGTCATCGCCGAAACTCAAACTTTTTATTTCTTCTCCGTGGATTTTAATTCCTATTCCGGATTTTCTTTTGTTTCATTTACTGCTTGCTCCATATACAGATTGAGTAACATCGGGGAGAGGCTACAACCCTGTCTCACTCCCTTCCCAACCACTGCTTGCCTTTCATGCCCCTCGACTCTTATAACTGCCATCCGGTTTCTGTACAAACTGGAAATAGCCTTTCGCTCCCTGTATTTTACTCCTGCCACCTTCAGAATTTGAAAGAGAGTATTCCAGTCAACATTGTCAAAAGCTTTCTCTAAGTCTACAAATGCTAGAAATCTTATGTTTGCTCTTCCCTAATCTTTCTTCTGAGATAAATCGTAGGGTCAGTATTGCCTCACGTGTTCCAACATTTCTACAGAATCCGAACTGATCTTCCCCGAGGTCGGCTTCTACCAGTTGTTCCATTCGTCTGTAAAGAATTCGCGTTAGTATTTTGCAGCTGTGTCTTATTAAACTGATAGTTCGGTAATTTTCACATCTGTCAATGCCTGCTTTCTTTGGGATTTGAATTATTACATTCTTCTTGAAGTCTTAGGGTATTTTGCCTGTCTCATACATCTTGCTGACCAGATGGTAGAGTTTTGCCAGTGCTGGCTCTTCCAAGGCTATCAGTAGTTCTAATGGAATGTTGTCTACTCCGGGGGCCTTGTTTCGACTCAGGTCTTTCAGTGCTTTGTCAAACTCTTCACGCAGTATCGTATCTCCCATTTCATCTTCATCTACATCCTCTTCCATTTCCATAATATTGTCCTCAAGTACATCGCCCTTGTATAGACCCTCTATATACTCCTTCCACCTATCTGCTTTCCCTTCTTTGGTTAGAAATGGGTTTCTATCTGAGCTGATCATTATAATGAAAGAAATCAGAGCTCGCGCAGAAAGATTTAAGTGTTCGTTTCTCGCGCATTATTCGAGAGTGGATGGTAAAAAAATAGCTTGAAGGAGTTTCGATGAACCCTCTGTCAGGCACTTAATTGTGACCTGCAGAGTATTCACATAGAGATGTAGACACACTGCTCGTATTGCTAGTTGATCTGCCTACCTTCAATATCACTTTTCCTGCTCCTACGTAAGTAGCACGAGTTTCCAGTTACTTCCAATCTCCTTGCAACTCTCTAAAGAAAATGTGTAGTTTTAAAGGGGTTTAAGTTGACCGACACACATCTCTGGTAAATTGAGAAAACTGTTAGATCTGTCTTATGACTTAACATGTGCATCTTTATCGGCACTATTATGTTGTACGAAGCACATGTGATTTTCAACAATAGACTGATGTTCTAATGTTATTCTGGTAATTTAATTAATCAATAAAACTAGGAACTGATGCCTTTTTAACAAAATACACATAAAAGATATCGAATCGCGCATTTATTTTTATTCGCATTAACATTATACCGATTGCAAACAAAATAACAGGTACAATTCTGTAGTTCACAATAATAATGCATCTTTTTACAACAGTTACCAGAAACTGACACACGCACGTACACAAAACAGCACAATCGGGGTATGTGTCTCTACAGTTGCATAAAGTATTTTTAGATTACTGGTACATACGGAGCCATTGCAGCCATACATTAATGAGCCAAAACATTGTGACCACCAGCTTAATAGCTTATTTTCCCGTCTTTAGAACGAACTACATAACTGATTCTGCTTATCAGTTCGTTGGTACGCTTGTGGATATATGTAGGATTAGATATCTACGCACAGGTCACGTAATTCGCGTAAATAACAGGCCGCTGATTTGCGTATGTGATGATGGCTCCAGATAGCGACTCAGATAGGTTCCATAAGATTTGCATCAGGCAATTTGATCGCTTGGACATCAACGTGAGTTCACTACAATGTTCCTCAAACCACTGTAGCACTCTTACTTCGGGGCACTGACAATTATACTACTGAAAGATAACATCGACGTCGGAGAAGACATCAAGTACGAAGGGATGCAGGAGGTTCGTAGTTGTCAGCGTGTCTTCGATTACCACCACAGGTCCCATGCAAGCGCAGGAGAATGTCTCCCATAGCATAACACTGCTCGCACCAGCCTGCTTCCTGGCGCGATGCACGTTTCGAGCCGACTTTCACCCTGATGACGGTGTTTGTGAAGACGACCAGCGACAGTAAGAGCATATGGACTATCAGACCAATCGTGTGATGGGATTGAGGAGTTCCTAGATAACAGGACGCAGCATGTCATTCTCAATGGAGAGAAGTCTTCCGAAGTAAGAGTGATTTCAGGTGTGCCGCAGGGGAGCATCATAGGACCGCTGCTATTCACAATATACATAAATGACCTAGTGGGTGACATCGGAAGTTCACTGAGGCTTTTTGCGGATGATGCTGTGGTGTATCGAGAGGTTGTAACAATGGGAAATTGTACTGAAATGCAGGAGGATCTGCAGCGAATTGACGCATGGTGCAGGGAATGGCAATTGAATCTCAATGTAGACAAGTGTAATGTGCTGCGAATACACAGAAAGATAGATCCTTTATCATTTAGCTACAAAATAGCAGGTCAGCAACTGGAAGCAGTTAATACCATAAATTATCTGGGAGTACGCATTAGGAGTGATTTAAAATGGAATGATCATATAATGTTGATCGTCGGTAAAGCAGATGCCAGGCTGAGATTCATTGGAAGAATCCTAAGGAAATGCAATCCGAAAACAAAGGAAGTAGGTTACAGTACACTTGTTCGCCCACTGCTTGAATACTGCTCAGCAGTGTGGGATCCGTACCAGATAGGGTTGATAGAAGATATAGAGAAGATCCAACGGAGAGCAGCGCGCTTCGTTACAGGATCATTTAGTAATCGCGAAAGCGTTACGGAGATGATAGATAAACTCCAGTGGAAGACTCTGCAGGAGAGACGCTCAGTAGCTCGGTACGGGCTTTTGTCAAACTTTCGAGAACATTTCACCGAGGAGTCAAGCAGTATATTGCTCCCTCCTACGTATATCTCGCGAAGAGACCATGAGGATAAAATCAGAGAGATTAGAGCCCACACAGAGGCATACCGACAATCCTTCTTTCCACGAACAATACGAGACTGGAATAGAAGGGAGAACCGATAGAGGTACTCAAGGTACCCTCCGCCACACACCGTCAGATGGCTTGCGGAGTATGGATGTAGATGTAGATGTAGATGTAGATGTAGATGTAGACTTAGTGTAGCAAATATGTGGTGCACCCGAAGAGCCGACATGTTTCCATTGATCGACGCTCAAATCCTGATAGTCCCGTGCCCACAGCAATCGTAATTGACGTGTCGTTGGGTCAACATGTGAACATGTTTTGTTTTGTTTTGCTTGAACATGTAGAGTGGCCTGCTATGGAGCTCCATGTTCGACCATGTACGATGAACGGTGTGCTGCCGGCCGAAGTGGCCGTGCGGTTAAAGGCGCTGTAGTCTGGAACCGCAAGACCGCTACGGTCGCAGGTTCGAATCCTGCCTCGGGCATGGCTGTTTGTGATGTCCTTAGGTTAGTTAGGTTTAAGTAGTTCTAAGTTCTAGGGGACTAATGACCTCAGCAGTTGAGTCCCATAGTGCTCAGAGCCATTTGAACCATTTGAACGGTGTGCTCCGAAACAGTTGGACCGTCCACCAGCAGTGTGCTCTTTCGGCAGAGATGGCACAGATCACCATCTATCCTACTTTACGGAGCAGAGAAGCCCCCAAACCCTGAGAAGAGTCGTGGACATCCAGCTATTCAGCGCCTAGTGGTAGTTTCACTGTCCTTCTACCTCCTTCCGTAGACGCTTGCGACTGTAGCACGTGAACATTAGGCCAGATTCACCGCTTTACGGATACTCGTTCACGGTAAAAATAATCTGCCCTTTGTCAAAGTCACTTATCTCACAGGATTTCCCCATTTACAGCCCCTGTCTTCGTTCTGCTGATTCCCTGTCCGTGTCTGCTCCGTTTGCGAACTCTTGTTACCACTTCACGTGCTTGTAATGCCCCCAGGCGGCATCCAACGCCGCAGTGGGCAGTGGTCATAATGTTTTGGCCTTATCAGTGTAGCTGTACTGTATTCTGTATTATTAACATACAAGAAAGTAAAAACGAGATCATCGTTTTTAGGTGACCGTGGAGTGAGAGTGTATTTAAGAATACTGAAGTCAGCACTCCACCTCTACCGCAATGCTTGCACGTATATAAGGATTGACTTTGGCAGTTAACATTGTGTGTTGACAGAGGTTTTCTTCCTCGGTTGAGAACTGGAAGAAGAAGACGAACGAGTGATCCTGCAAATACTTTGTAGATTCTCTCTGGCTTGACGGGGGAATCCAAATAACTGTTGGATGTTAAAGAAACTTAACAGAATACGCAATAAGAGCTCAAGTATTCTTGTACATTCGTAGAACAAGGAAACCACAGAAAAATATGGAAAGAATATGAATACGAAATGAGAGTACAGGATTTTTTGTAATCGAAATGTGCAGCATCAGCAGTAGCTATATAGGAAAGGGATGACAGTAAACATTGTAGGACTTTTAATGTGAGCACTAGAAAGATATAAAAGACAAATGTCACCACTTATATGTGCTTTGATAGTGGAAAGATAGAACATCCAAGAGACATTGTGTCAAGACGAAACTGCCATATTCCGTACACGTCGGCATCAGCAATAGACATACGAGAAAAAATTTAGCGAGGAAGCGCTGCAAACCATTTCGAGGAAATATAAAAAATTTTTGGCTGTGTCATACAAAGTGGAGTTGGCCGATGCACAAATGCATGTTCTAATGTATCAAGTGCCTGGACTTTGCATCAGTTTCGTGGGTATAATGAAAGACCAAATGGAAATGTGTGACTACCTAACATCAAGCTACGACCTCTGTGTGCAAGAGGAAGACTACCAGGCAAACGATAATATTAGTCACAATCCATATGGGCTATAAAGATATGTAGGAGTTAGAGCTCAGCCGGTACAGTGCTAGATTATTAAAAAGAAAAAAAAACGACTTCCATTACAATATTCGAAATGATGGTAATAGGTCGAATGAATTCATACAAAAATTAGGTTACCATCCGCCAAACTGGCTAGGTTGTATGACCACACAAATTTTATCTTCATGACTTATATTAGCAACAAATACTATTGGTAGGTTTTTGCCTAATTTTAAGCCAATTAAGACGATTTTTGTCATTTTTCCGGTTTTACTGTATGCAATTAATTTACTTGATACTTCGGACAGGGAGGAGGTAGAAGATAAGTTGATGGTTTGGACATTCTCCACAGTTTACATTGCATTAGAAATATACATTCACAGTATGTCGAAGATGGCCAAGAACGTATCCCGCGCGTATCCTGCCTGTACCACATAGCTGTGAGATAAGACATGCTGGAGCAGCTCTGGCGGGAGGGTGAACAGGCAGTGAGCACTTGGTGGTGTCCTGTGGTTTTAACAAATACAGCAGTCCATTATTTCAACAAACAGATTCACTCGTTCTACAAAATGGAACTGGCAGACATTAAAAAATGGGCGTCTAGTGGATTGACAGCACCACTGTCATTCTGCACTAATAAAAACAAATGAAAGTTGGCTGTGCAGAACACACCTTTCAGGCAGACATGACTGAGGAAAGGTTATTAACTATACTCTGGCTACCTATAATTTTAAATATATATATCTAAACACTAGGAGGAGACTGTTAACATACATAAGGTATGTATTATACAGGGTGGCCATAATTAAAGTTCCAGTTTCAAAACGCTGTATAAAGAGATCAAACTGTAGCAGCATGCTGTTGACGCAGGGAGAAACGCCATAAAAAAAATAAAAACGAAAATTTGACCAATAGCTGCCGCTGCAGGCGTCAGAAGGCGTAAATCGACAGGCGCATAGCACACAGCTGTTCCTCAGTCTCTCTCCGAATCGTCCAACACGACTGTCTTCATGAGGAATCGCACGCTGCTTGCTACAAGATCGGTGACAGTGCGCCAGTAGCCCTGCAGAAACTGCGGACACCCAAGGGTACGAAAAAAGGCTCTAACCCGATGTCTGCTACGGGTATGGAGAAAATGATCACAAAATTTGAAAAGACAGGTTATTTTGAAGTACATTGAGGCAGAGGGAGGAAAGTCATTGATGCGACGTCTGTCGAAATTGTGGTCACAGAATTGCAGGAGGGGTCGAGCGGTGTTGTGCAAACATGAGCGCTCAGGCAATTGTCCGAACGTCGTACATGCCCATCACCACTGTGCCTAAAATCCTACGAAACCTCCTGCATTGCTACCTATGCAAAATCACCCACGTTCTGGAGTTGCTTCCTACTGGCCTGCCAGCAAGACAAACTTTCGTTCTGGAGTTTCTTGCTCGCATGAAAGTGAACAATGAATGACCATGGAACATTCTGTGGACAGAAGAAGCCCATTTATATCTCCCAGGACATGTCAATACGCAGAATTGCAAAATTTGGGCAACGGAAAATCCGCACTAGCATCAACCGGCATTACTTCACTCCACAAAGGTGACTCTTTGGTGTGCTTTGATGGCGTCGTTTACCGTAGTGTCGTATTTTTTCGAGGAAATTAGTTCTGCAGGAACCTGGTATATGTACCGTTACCAGTAAATTCTACAAGAGTCTTTTGAGCACCAGTGTCATTCCAAACCTTCAACAGAGGCATGTGTGAGTAGGAACATTTTTATACAAGATGGCGCTCCTCCGCACATTCCATAGCCAGTGAAGCTACAGTGGCGTTTCGGAAATGCTAGAATTATCAGCAGTCATTTCCCTGCAGCCTGGCCGTTCAGATCACCTGATCTTAATCCTTCTGACTTCTGGCTGTGGGGTTATCCGAAATATTTGTGTTGAGTGCTCCAAATACGAACGTAGCTGAATTGAAAGCACGCATCGCGCTACGCATTCTGAACGTGACCCCCGTGACACTCCGATCTGTTGAGGAACATGTTGCTTCACGATTTCAAACTGTGGCAGAAAACGGTGAACAACATACTGAATATGTCTTACGCCAGTCTCGTGACAGTTAGAAACCGATGTCATTTTGCTTTTTTTTTTTTTTTGCATTTTTGGCCTGAGGACTATTAAAAACCCATCTTTCCCATCTGATGTGGTACGACCTTGCTGTGGTGAATGTTCTTATCTAAGTAACAGCGCCACAATGCTTGAGTGTTGAACTTGTGGTGTCATGCACATTGAAAAGTACGGATGGTGTAATGCGCAGCTGAAACCATAGCTGTCGTATTGGGATTCGTCTGTCATTTGTAGCCGACCCCATTTACATTTACGTTAAGACCCATTCAACGCCATCTACTTGCACTTTTTTTTTTACTTACTTGACGTTTCCCCTGCGTTAATAATATGCTATTTAAATTTGACGTCATCCTGAGTAATGGTTCCCTTTCTACAGTATTTTGAAACTGGAACTTCCATTATGGACACTCTGCATTTAGCAAAAGATGCCTAGGTATAAAATGTTGGTAAATAAGATACACAATAGCAGAACATGAACGCTAGAAATGGTGCATGCAAATGAAAATGTATGTGTATTTCATTGAGGGCACTGATGTTGCCTTAATAAATTCATGTGAAACGTGCCTGGCAAAACAAAAAATGGCTCTGAGCGCTATGGGACTTAACATCTATGGTCATTAGTCCCCTATAACTTAGAACTACTTAAACCTAACTAACCTAAGGACATCACACACATCCATGCCCGAGGCAGTATTCGAACCTGCGACCGTAGCGGTCGCGCGGTTCCAGACTGTAGCGCCTAGAAACGCTCGGCCACCCCAGCCGGCCTGGCAAAACAAATATTGCCTTTAATTAGTTGCATACAGACTGTCCTAGCCTAAAAAATCATTAATATAATATTATTAGCAAATGAGTATTAACTTTTCAACAAAATTAAAGGTATTTGGGAATATTTGTCGTTTCACTGTACGTCGCAAACATCACTGCGATAGCTTAGAACGCCATTCGAAATTTCACGAAGACGTAACCTCTTTCAACACGTGTATTTAAAAGACAAGGAGCGAGGTAACACAGTTATTAGCACTCTGAACTCACATTCGGGAGGAAGACAGCTCAGATCAGCGTCCGGCCACCCACATTTTGGTTTTTCGTGATTTTTCTAAATCAGTTAAGGCGAACACGGGAATGGGCACGGCCGATTTCCTTCGCCATCCTTCGTTAATCTGAGTTTGCGATCTGTTTCTAATGACTTTGCCGTCGACGGGATTTTAAACACTAACCTTCCTTCCATTGATTTTTTTTCTTTTCCAAGAAACGGTTGCGTAAAATACGAGTCGCTTTTCACACACGAGAGTAACGAGATTCGTTGTCGACTCCGAGAGAAGCTTCTTTTCCACGAGGACTGCCCGAATTTAAAGCTCATAATACGCCCAGCATCCTCCAAAAAACGACGTAAGGGATGTTCTGTGGGTACCCTCTTCTACGGTCTTGTTTGGAGGAGGGTGACTGACTTGAGAATACGACGTACGGCAGAGCGGCTGAGGTTTCCGCTGCCGCCTCGTCCGGTGCCCACAGATCCCTGGAAGGGCGCAGCGGAATAGAAGGGCGTCGCGTGGTGGCGCAGAGGGCGCGCTGCCTGACACACGAAACGGCGGAGGTCCGGGCACAAAGAGGCTTACCTCATACGTCGAGCCGCGGCGCAAACAACTGGCAAGCGAGTCAGAAAAAGGCCCGACACACGTGCTGTGCTCCAGATATTACCGGCAGGGCACACTGAAGTCTGTGGACTCGTCATGTATTGTGGAAGCGGACCCAACGTCACTACTGCTTTCCCACGTGCTTCGGCTATTCGGTCAACACTTTATTGGTTGGCTCTGAGCACTATGGGACTCACTGCTGATGTCATAAGTCCCCTAGAACTTAGAACTACTTAAACCTAACTAACCTAAGGACATCACACACATCCATGCCCGAGGCAGGATTGGAACCTGCGACCGCAGTGGTAACGCGTTTCCGGACTGAAGCGCCTAGAACCGCACGGCCACTCCGGCCGGCCAACACTTTATTACTTCCGCTTCAGGTCATCAGACCTCTGACACACCTGACGAGTGCCGTCACGATACCCTATCACGCGTCACTCTATTCTTCGCAAAATATCTACCAAACCCATTGTCACAAATCATTTCTTGTATACTGGGGGTCTCAACAGAAATGGTCAATATTCAGGGATCTGAAGCAAAAAACTTCATGCGAACATACGTCCCATTCCGAATGGCTTCCGAGATAGGTCTCATTTAATACACATTGTTATTTATGTTTTGTATTATTCAGTGCATTGACACCTTTACACAAGAACACATTTATATCAACGTTACAGCATGCATTTTACAAAGCATCAATTGGAAAACATGTATTTTAAACACACTCATCTCTAAGCAGTATCGTCCATGTCACATTGCAGCTGTCGTATACACTACTAGCCATTAAAATTGCTACACCACGAAGATGAGATGCTAGAGACGCGAAATTTAACCGACAGGAAGAAGATGCTGTTATATGCAAATGATTAGCTTTTCAGAGCATTCACACAACGCTGGCGCCGTTGGCGACACCTACAACGTGCTGACATGAGGAACGTGTCCCACTGATTTCTCATACACAAGCAGCAGTTGACCGGCGTTGCCTGCTGAAACGTTGTTGTGATGCCTCGTGTAAGGAGGAGAAATGCGTACCATCACGTTTCCGACTTTGATGAAGGTCGGATTGTAGCCTATCGCGATTGCGGTTTATCCTATCGCGACATTGCTGCTCGCGTTGGTCGAGATCCAATGACTGCTAGCAGAATATGGAATCGTTGGGTTCAGGAGGGTAATACGGAACGCCATGCTGGATCCCAACGACCTCGTATCACTAGCAGTCGAGATGACAGGCATCTTATCCGCATGGCTGTAACGGATCGTGCAGCCACGTCTCGATCCCTGAGTCTACAGATGGGGAAATTTGTAAGACAATAACCATCTGCACGAACAGTTCGACGACGTTTGCAGCAGCATGGACTATCAGCTCGGAGACCATGGCTGCGGTTACCCTTGACGCTGCATCACAGACAGGAGCGCCGGCGATGGTGTACTCAACGACGAACCTGGGTGCACGAATGGCAAAACTTCATTTTTTCAGATGAATCCAGATTCTGTTTACAGCATCATGGTGGTCGCATCCGTGTTTGGTGACATCGCGGTGAACGCACATTGGAAGCGTGTATTCGTCATCGCCATACTGACGTGTCACCCGGCGTGATGGTATGGGGTGCCATTGGTTACACGTCTCGATCACCTCTTGTTCGCATTGACAGCACTTTGAACAGTGGACGTTACATTTCAGATGTGTTACGACCCGTGGCTCTACCCTTCATTCGATCCCTGCGAAACCCTACATTTCAGCAGGATAATGTACGACCGCATGTTGCAGGTCCTGTACGGGTTTTCTGGATACAGAAAATGTTCGACTGATGCCCTGGCCAGCACGTTCTCCTGATCTCTCACCAATTGAAAACGTCTGGTCAATGGTGGCCGAGCAACTGGCTCGTCACAATACGCCAGTCACTACTCTTGGTGAACTGTGGTATAGTGTTGAAGCTGCATGGGCAGCTGTACCTGTACACGTCATCCAAGCTCTGTTTGACTCAATGCCCAGGCGTATCAAGGCCGTTATTACTGCCAGAGGTGGTTGGTCTGGGTACTGATTTCTCAGGATCTATGCACTCACATTGCGTGAAAATGTAATCACATGTCAGTTCTAGTATAATATATTTGTCCAATGTGTAACCTCCCAACAGAAAAAATAGGTATAACATTCACATTTAGCGCAATCTCCCAACAGTTTATTATTCCGTAACCTCACAATAATAACGTGACTAATCTCTCAGTAAAATTGTGGCTCACTTATATAACCTTTCAATAATTAGCTGACTGTGAATCTAAACTGGTAACTGGACGTCAGCAGTTCTGCGTCATGGCCCTGAAAGTTCATACCGAATAAATTGAAAAATCTTACCTCAATGAAGTCGCCGGATAACGCATATCTATCTGCTCCTATAAGAAATTTTTCTGCACATTCCAGTGCAATGCTGGCCGATAGATTTGTCATGTATAAAAAGAAACAACTGATTTTTCTTTACAATATTCGGGAAGACCATGGATTGTAGAAATTAGTAAATTCTTTAAATTGAGATGATGACTGTCAAAAGTTATTTTTTATAAGAAAGATTATTATTAAGAGATTTTTCTTCAAACATTCGCATGGGACTTGACATAACAATAGTACATATTCGCGAGGCTGCTTTTACCTCATACTACATCGCTCAGGCACCGCCATCGCTCCCAACAACTGGCCCAGCCAACTCCATACACGACTGCTAGCTACTACTTACTCCTACAGCTACACAGTTCGTACTGCAGCCAACACTGCTCTCTGGTCTGAGATTCTCTTATAGCTTACATATCGCAGGCAGCGCGTCAGCAATCCATCGAAATTACATCTGCTCGAGTGCGCTAGCAACAATTCCTTAGTCATGGACCTCTTACATAACCCACCACGGGGGTGGAGGGGTGGGGGGGGGGGGGAAGATAAAAATTTGGCAGCGATGGTGAGTCAATTGGACTTACCATGAGCAACAAATTTTTCTACAATCTATTTAGTTTACTAAGTGTACAGCCACAGAGTATATACATATATATAACATTATTGATAAATAATATAAGTACAGAACATATTAAGAAATAAAATAGAGTGCACACGCACTGAGTACAAAATATATTAACAAATGACCTTAAGTGCACTCTCACTGTAAAACTCTTTAGCATTGTTACGTGAATTAAACATATGAAGGAGTGAAATAAAGTGCACACGCACTGTATAAGTCTTTACCATTTTACAAGAATTTAAACATATAGAGAAATGAAATAAAGTGCACACACACTGTAAAAGTCTTTAAAATTTTACAATAATTTAAACGCACTGTATAAGTCTTTACCATTTTAGAAGAACTTGGAAAGGAATGGGAAGGATAGCATCGTGGTTGTAGCACAGTGGGTTTCACGTAGCTGCACTGAAAGTCCATATCTTTCTACAGAAGCACAACACCAAGTGAGACAATCTGAAGTTCTCTTCCCTGAAATATCTATCAGTGTAGCCAAGACACTGATATGTTGTATTAATATTGTATGTTATCATTTTGGTAGTACATTAGGTACACCAAACAGTAGGACCATAATAACATCTCAATCGATCAAGGTGGTGGACAGCTTGATATGTCAACACCACATTCTTGTAGAATCCATACTCTTACATCAATGTAGAATAGTGCAAAAACCAAATATAGTGCTCCATGGTCATGTGGATGAACAGGAAATACGGATATTGCAGTAATTGCTGGTAATTAGCTCAGAAGGTGAGGGACATTAAGTCTTATGCTAGTCGTCATTCAGAATTACACTAGTGTATCAACCGACCTGAATAATTATGGGCACTCATTGGCTATTTACTAAACATTTATGTACTACATATGGAATATTACAGAACATTATTCATAAGTCATCTAATTACAGTAATTATTGGCATCATAAGTCTTCTCATTACAGTAATTATTGACATAGCATTTATGCATTATTACAAAACATCATTCAGTATTACTCAGAAGTCATAATTCAAGACAAGAGTTATTGCATGTAGCATCAAGCTGTTAGTGTTTATATAAGATATCATGCAAGTGGCATAAGACATATTTAAACTCAAGACTTACATATCAGGGACGGTATAGCCATCATTGTTGTGCCCCTCTGATCTCTTTCTTTCTCCTCTCCATCATAGCTTCGAATTTTACCATTCTATTTCTCTTCCTCTAACCTATCTACCTCTTCTATATCTCTTTCACCCCATTCTATCGTCTTATGTCTCTGCTCGATGAGAATAACTCACAAGCTGCAAGAATATAACAAGAAAATTCCCAACTGGCAATAGGACTGACATTCATAAAAGAAAAATATGTTTACTTTCATATACATAGTCATTACTATTATTATTATTCTTGATTGTTATAATTATTTTCTGATTGTTATAATTATCGTTGTACTGCTTTTATAATCTCTATTTTTTTCTTTAACATTAATACTGTATAACATGTCATATGTCCTTAATGTTCTGTAGAAACTGAAATTTGTTCAATCTGAGTATGCCTGGTTAGGTGTAAGAGAGGGCCTGAAGGCCCTAATCTTGACAGGTAAAATAAATCATCATCATCATTTAAGACTGATTATGCCTTTCAGCGTTCAGTCTGGAGCATAGCCCCCCTTATACAGTTCCTCCATGATCCCCTATTCAGTGCTAACATTGGTGCCTCTTCTGATGTTAAACCTATTACTTCAAAATCATTCTTAACCGAATCCAAGTACCTTCTCCTCGGTCTGCCCCGACTCCTCCTACCCTCTACTGCTGAATCCATGAGTCTCTTGGGTAACCTTGCTTCTCCCATGCGTGTAACATGATCCCACCATCTAAGCCTATTCGCCCTGACTGCTACGTCTATAGAGTTCATTCCCAATTTTTCTTTGATTTCCTCATTGTGGACACCCTCTTGCCATTGTTCCCATCTACTAGTACCTGCAATCATCCTAGCTGCTTTCATATCCGTAACCTCAACCTTGTTGATAAGGTAACCTGAATCCACCCAGCTTTCGCTCCCATACAACAAAGTTGGTCGAAAGATCGAACGGTGCACAGATAACTTAGTCTTGGTGCTGACTTCCTTCTTGCAGAAGAGAGTAGATCGTAGCTGAGCGCTCACTGCATTAGCTTTGCTACACCTCGCTTCCAGTTCTTTCACTATGTTGCCATCCTGTGAGAATATGCATCCTAAGTACTTGAAACCGTCCACCTGTTCTAACTTTGTTCCTCCTATTTGGCACTCAATCCGCTTATATTTCTTTCCCACTGACATTACTTTCGTTTTGGAGATGCTAATCGTCATACCATAGACCTTACATTTCTGATCTAGCTCTGAAATATTACTTTGCAAACTTTCAATCGAATCTGCCATCACAACTAAGTCATCCGCATATGCAAGACTGCTTATTTTGTGTTCACATATCTTAATCTCACCCAGCCAGTCTATTGTTTTCAACATATGATCCATAAATAATATGAACAACAGTGGAGACAGGTTGCAGCCTTGTCTTACCCCTGAAACTACTCTGAACCATGAACCCAATTTACCGTCAACTCTAACTGCTGCCTGACTATCCATGTAAAGACCTTTAACTGCTTGCGAAAGTTTGCCTCCTATTCCATAATCTTGTAGAACAGACAATAACTTCCTCCTAGGAACCCGGTCATATGCCTTTTCTAGATCTATAAAGCATAGATACAATTCCCTGTTCCACTCATAACACTTCTCCATTATTTGCCGTAAGCTAAAGATCTGGTCCTGACAACCTCTAAGAGGCCTAAACCCACACTGATTTTCATCCAGTTGGTCCTCAACTAATACTCGCACTTTCCTTTCAACAATACCTGAGAAGATTTTACCCACAACGCTGATTAAAGAGATACCTCTTTAGTTGTTACAATCTTTTCTGTTTCCATGTTTAAAGATTGGTGTGATTACTGCTTTTGTCCAGTCTGATGGAACCTGTCCCGACTCCCAGGCCATTTTAATTATCCTGTGTAGCCATTTAAGACCTGACATTCCACTGTATTTGATGAGTTCCGACTTAATTTCATCCACCCCAGCCGCTTTATTGCACTGCAATCTATTGACCATTTTTTCCACTTCCTCAAATGTGATCCTATTTCCATCATCATTCCTATCCCATTCTAGGTAAAATAAATGGATAAATAAATAAATTGTAACATATTGTAACTATTACTCAAGGTCTGTAGTCCAATAATACATAGACATAAGCGAATCAATACATCAGAAAAATTTGCATTATATTTAGGACTAGAAATATATCTTAAACTGGTAGCATTATTTAGTTGTATACTGGTAATATCTGGGACTCGTAATAATTATTTTTTTGTGCTAGCAATGCATTGCATTATGATCAATAGTAAATTGCTGGGGCATGAAAATATTTGCTTTTAACTTGCTGGAAATAAGGATTAATAACGTCATTCGTCATGAGTCAGCTGTATCAAGGTTATGAAACAAGTAGAGTATTATGTGATCACATTCATGAATGATACACGCATGCTTATAGCATATTAATGTCATGAATAGCTTCTCCTGGGAAAGATACCAAATGGCTTATTGACCTGAAAGAAAAAATGTGTATTGTGCTGAAAAGTAATACACTTCAAATTAACAGGTAATGAAACGTGTACTCAATATGTATGTACTCTAGCTGTCTTTCCCAAAACATTCAGTCATTATACTATACGACATAAGACATACTGTCAAAAGGAACTGCAACAAATACTTAAATAACTACATAGCAATTCTTAACTAATAATATAAAATATATAAACATCCTTATCATCTGCAAAGAAAAACGTCATTATTCATATTACAATAACTTCATCATTACCACCATCTGCAAAGAAAAACTTCATTATTCATATTACCATATTCTTCATGTAACTATTCATCATCATTTATTATCATCTGCAAAAAATAGACACTACATTATTCACCTCCAAAGAAAAACTTCATTATTCATATTACCATATCCTCATACAACTATTCATTATCATTTATTACTTCATATATTATAGTTTCTTAGTTCTAGCATATTTCATCACTAAAATTAACGTGTGTAGTTCTATCTGACAGCCTGCATCAGTCGCCTCGTATTCTGAAAGAAAAATAATTAGTTAAGACTGCTATTATACAGTGTGTATAGTATATTCTTGTCAATGCTTGTTAATTCTGATCCAGTTACTCTTAATGGCAAGGTATAGCACTTCCTTTCTTTCATTCCGAAGGTGAAATTTCCCTTTCATAGTAAACCACTGTAGTTTAATTTATTTCTTTTACACGTTATTGCTTTCTGAAAATGATGAATATGGATTAATATATTGCATTTAAATCATATACCCATTAAATAAAAACTTGTTTCTAGCGATATGACTAAGCATACAGCATAGCATGACAGAGAACGTATTAGGTCAAAACCATAGACAATTTTCAAATGCAAAAAAATGTACACACAGTATCATAATGTAGTATCAAAAAATGTAGAATAGTCACGATATTGAGATATCGTAAGGGAAAATGTCAAAGTCAACTTGTTTGTTACATCTTAAAGATTTCATAGTGCATACAGACAAAAATTCTGGAAACAATCATATATACACAAAAAAATGGAAAATTTGCACGGTCTGATATATAACAAGAAAAGCGACCTGCTAACCTTACCTTGCCGGCCACTTGCCAAGAAAAAATACGATCATCATCAATAAGTAGTCACATAGTTATCTGGAAATGGCATTTTCATTCAGTAAAGGGTTTATTATTTGAAATATGTTGATTGCCCTTGCTTTTTCTGGTTCTCAAAGTTTCGACATGTACTATGGACCTTCGTATAGAAGCTCAAATTTACTGCATCTACTCTTTCCTCTGTTGGATAGATAACGTGTGCGTACAAATATCTTCTGTCCTATGCGGAAGTCACTGCGAGTACAAACCTATTTTTGCTGTCTTCTCCGGCGTTCTGCGGCACGTTTGGTGTTGCTGAGCGCAATGTCAATTATTTCATGGTGGCGTAGTCGACGAGATGTAGGAAAGGATACTAATTCTTTAATTTTGTTAGTTGGTTCAACATTTTTCAATATAACAGTCGGAGATAGCATAGTAGATTCATTTGGTATGGAGTTAACCACATCCTGGAATGAAAGTATGTGTGTATATCAATCAATATGTTTTTTATGGCAATACATTCTACATAGTTTACCAATTTCTTTCATCAACCGGTCAGAAGGGTTTGAAGAAGCGTGATACCTGGATATATAAATCGGAGAAATGTTTCTAGCTCGTAACATACGTGTCCATATCGCAGATCGAAATTGTGCTCCATTGTCGGAAATTACTTTCAATACATGCCCTACATGGAATAAAAAATATTTTACAAATGCATTCGAAATAGATTTAGCAGTAGCTTTGCGTAACGGAGTGAAGGTAACAAATTTCGAAGTGAGTTCAACAGCGACAAAGACGTAGCAAAAACCTCTATTATTTCTGGGAATCGGACCAAAAATGTCTACAACGGCCATGTGTCTCAATTTAACGGGCACAATGGGATGTAACGGAGAAATATGAGAAGTCGTGTCTGATTTAGCTTTCTGGCAGATTTTACATGACGCTAAAACTCGTCGAATACGTTTCTCCATGTTGGCAAAATAACAGTTCTGTCTCAGTATAAGAAGACATTTTCTGGCTCCATAATGTGCGTAACTTAAATGAGTATACCAAATTAATTTGTTAACAAGCTCGTCAGGAATACATAATAACCAGTTGTTGCTGTCAGGGTGAGAGTGGCGAAACAGAATATTATTGCCTACAGTATAATGGTTTCTAATGGTAACGTTATTCCTATCTTGCCAACGGTGTTTAATTTCTTTCCATACGTTGTCTTTGCTCTGCTCCTGTGCTATGTCTCGTAATGACGACGAAATGAAATTTTCGAATGCAACTTGTTGAACACACATGACGCTAAAATTTGCTTGGCAGAAGTTGGTTGCGATGTCTTGCTGATTGTTGCTGAGAGAACGGAATAGTGCGTCAGCGACAACATTTTGTTACCGGGAATGTGAACAATTGTAAAATTAAATCCCTGTAAATAGAGTTTCCATTTGCTTAACTTATCATGTGTAAATTTAGCGGAAAGTAAAAACTGTATAGCTCTATGACCTGCGTAAACGGTGGTATTTCTACCATAAAGCAAATGCCTAAATCTGGTAAATGCCCATACAACACAAGTTCTGTAACAGAATAATTGCGTTCAGCAGGTGACAGAATGCTACTTGCAAAGGCGATATTTTTTATTACTATAGCGCCATCTTCTTCAATTTCGCCTGCCGTAGTGGCCGAGCGGTTCTAGGCGGTACAGTCTGGAACCGCGCGACCGCTACGGTCGCAGGTTCGAATCCTGCCTCGGGCATGGATGTGTGTGATATCCTTAGGTTAGTTAGGTTTAAGTAGTTCTAAGTTCTAGGGAACGGATGACCTCAGCAGTTCAGTCCCATAGCGCTCAGAGCCATTTTTCTTCAATTTCCTGAAAAATGTGTACCCCTAAAGCGGTGTTAGAACTGTCGGTGACAATGGAAAAATTTCTGGTAGGATCTGGGTGCGATAAAAGTGGTGCATTTAACAAAGCGTGTTTCAGATTAACAAATTCAAACTGTGTTTGTCTATCCCAGTATCATATAGCGTTTTTACCCGTCAATTGACATAATCTAGGGTTGTCTAAAGCAGAGATTCAAATTTACGTAAAAAGTTAATTAATCCCAGAAAGCTGCGTAGTTGTTTCTTCGTCGTTGGAACAGTAATGCCACGTAAAGCTTGAAGTTTTTCCGCGTCAGGCGCAATGCCTTCTGCTGAAATTCATGTCCAAGAAATTTTATGGAAGTTTTGCCAAACTGCGATTTGCTAAGATTAACTGTGAGTCCGTGTGCACAAAAAGATTGCAACAGTTGTTCCAGAATCAGATTGTGTTCAGAGCAGTTATCTTCTGCAATAACAATGTCGTCTACATACGTTGTGATTCTGTCTTTCAGTTCTGTCGGATGTATAGTATTCAAACCGCGAATAAACGCTGCTGTAGAAATTGTTAAACCGAACGGTAATTTGCAAAACTGGTAACAGGCACCAAAACAGAGAAATGCTGTGTACTTTCTGCAGTTCGGATGAAGCTGAATTTGCCAAAATCCCGATTTCAAATCTAATGTGGAATAAATAGCAATACCATGAAATTTCTGTAAAAGTTCTTCTAGTGTCTATGGGCAATCTGTTTCATTAATAATAATGTCTTTGACATGACGCTAATCAAGCACGAGTCGAAGTGAACCATCCTTTTTCTTAACAATATGCAGCGGGTTTATGTAAGGACTAACTGCCGGTTCAATAATTCCTTGGTCAAGCATAGCTTCCAATCTTCCTTAACTTGTTCTTTGTGGATATAAGGAATGGGATAATGTTTAGCTTTAAATGTGTCACGCTGTTTAACTTTAAATTCATACATAAAACGGACATAGTACCAGGGACGTTGTCAAAAACTGGAGCTTTCTGTAAAAGAATATTGCGTAGTTGAGTACTTTCGTCAACTGTATTTGCACTGCTTTGTTTTACCCTCTCAGAAATCATTTGCATAATGTCACAGTCGGCTTCGTCTGGTGTATTGTACTTGTGAACATAAGTATCTGTGAACAATGTGGAATGACAGTCTATGTTACGCGATGTAGAATGACCTCTGTTCGATCAATTGATTGTTCTTCTGCAGATAAAGTGTGCTGAAATTATAATGCCAATTGTACCTTTTCATCCTTTAACATTAAATAGGAATTTTGAAAGTCAATAATTGCGTCATGTTGTACCAGAAAATTCGTACCTAAAATAACGTCTGTTGTCAATAAGGGAACAATCGAAAAATTTGAGTGGAACATATGGCCTGCAATACAAAATGATAAGTGTGTCTGTAATTTTACATCTACTCCTTTAGCAGATACTGCTCCTTTTACTTTCGTTTTGCCTGATAGTAACGGAGGATAAGTGTTCTCTTTGTTACATTCGTTGAAAGTCTCTTCATTTATAACTTTATAAATAAAGGGCATTAGTCCAGGACTGAGGCAGTATTCAAAACAACTAACACTCTCATGTGATCAACCGTGGAAACTCTCGTCCATCACATAATTCCCTGCAGCTAGTTGTTGTCGTTTCTATTTTAGGTGGATTGTGTTGAATCTTTCTGAAAAGATGAATTCTGAATATGATTCCTAAAACGAGAAAGAGGAATAAAAATCATTGTAGTTATAATCAAAATGTGATAAAAAGTGCAAAATTAAAGGACTTATGTGTGTGTGTGTGTGTGTGTGTGTGTGTGTGTGTGTGTGTGTGTGTCGCTGCGGTCGCAGGTTCGAATCCTTCCTCGGGCATGAATGTGTGTGATGTCCTTAGGATAGTTAGGTTTAAGTAGTTCTAAGTTCTAGGGGACTGATTGTAACAACACTAACGTTATCCTACTGTATATGTAATAATTTTTTTTCTTCTGAATTTCGATAAATTAATATAATCGATATTCTGGTTTCCTTTCTTTTTTGTTTCATGACATTATGTTGAAGAAGCTATAAACAATTTTCTATGTAAATTTTAATATTTATGTTCAATTTCAAGTAAAGTAGTAATCAAAGTGAAGTGTAACTAATGTTGGAAATATTGTAAGATGTGAAAGTTGTAATTGTATGCCTGGTCCATACGTAGGCAATGTATTAGGATATGTGGAATGTAAAACCTTTGGTGAATACCCTGTCTGTAGGGGAGCGGAAAAAGGTGGAGGCAGGCGAGCGCAGGAAAATGCACACGGGCGCAGTACGGCAGAACGGGCTCAGCAGTCGTAGTCGGAGTTGGGCATCGATCTGAGAAACACGTGCTAGATCGAGGAGGCTCTCCTGGAAAAAGTGGTTTCGTTGAGCCTCGGATGCGCTGTTTCCGACGTCTATACAGCATGACAATATTCCATAGGCACTAAATGGAAAAGCATTGCGACGCCATGAAGAAGTAAAGCGCCGTTATTTCATGAGCCATTGCTGTAATTGCATGTGTGCTTTGTGCCTCGCCATCTCGCCGCCTGCCGACCGCCTCATCGATATGAACAGGTTGAAACTTTCAGTACTGTATTCGTGTGGACCAGTGTCACTTTTGCTACATACTGTTCAATAACAACTTAAATTTTACCAGAACTGTCCTATCAATTAATTATCCTCACAACTAACCTAGACAGGGTCCTTTCCACATGTTGTGCAATCCGAGTATCCCAAGATGAAGATTTAAAGTTTATGTTAATAATAATTACCTGCAGACCTATCAATGTTAAAATGATGTTTAAAGAACTTTGTTGTTAATGAATACTGGACGAATAATATAGGTATGACAAAGTTGGAAGATAATGTTGGAATTGGTTTAGTAATGAAGTTTATTTAAATTGAGACAAAAATAACGGTAGTTAAATGAGCAGAAAATAAGACAAAAAGAGCGGTAAATCATATTTTGGAAATCTTGAATGCTCTCAATAATCAAACTTTCACTACAGTGATCATAATAGTTTCAGGGTCCCCACCCCCCCTTTTTCTTTTCTATTCATTTGAATTCTGAAGTGTACTGAACTGATTCGACCAGCAAAGTTAAAGTCAATATAAAACCTAAATTTATCAGTGTTTTACCTTTCTTAAAATTGACACTGTATGTGTGTTTCAAAAGTGCTATTTCTAGGGTAACCTATGCCCGATTTCAGTCGGATCAATAGACAAAACGCAGTTTGTAGTAATCATTGTAGTGTAATGTTGTGTATTTATAGCTTGTCCAAATTAGTACAGAAAGTGAAAATATTAGTTCAGTAGATTTTTCTGGTTCTAAAATTTACCATATAATGCAGTATTACTACGTGTTGTTATGCTTGCATGTACATCCACTTGTACAGTGAAAAAACTCAGTTAATGCCTAATTAGGCTGGCGACCGTATTATTAACAATTGGTAGCATTTGCTGTGTATGTTTCTTGCCCGTCCTAACGTGTAGTTGCACTTTAGACTTGCTTGACATATCATTGTTGTTACTGAGTGGGCGTAAGTCTGATTTTGCCTCCATTCAGGTACACGCGGTCAACAAATTTACTAAAATCCTTTCTTATAAGGTGAAGCCCGTCAACTTACCATAGTACAGGCTTTAAAGAGTTAACGTACGCCCGAGCGTGGACGTTACATGATGACCTAAGATGTTAAGTCCCATAGTGCTCAGAGCCATTTGAACCATTTTGAACTGGCCGACATACGAAATTAAATTCCCACTCCGGCGTTGTTTGGACGCCGGCGGTGGTTGTGCAGCGAGCCGCCTGTCGCAGTATTTCGCGCCGGCCTTAAGGAGCAGCGACTTTTGGCGCGCAGGCCTGCTCTTGCGGCGCGATCCGTCAGTGTCATTGGCGGGGCGCGCTGAGCAATGACTGGCGGCGCGGCTGCTGTATTTCACGGCGCCCGGCGCGCCTCGGCTGCGCTACGCTGCGCTGGATTGGAAGCCACGGCCCGCTATAAGTCTCCATCCGGGAGCGGCGGCGGCGGCGGCGCGCGCGCGCCTGCCTCGGCGCAGACAAACTGGCCGCCGGATTCCTCGCGACGGCTGCGGCAGGCGGGCCTGGCCCGCGGTCAGGCCGACCGCCAGTAGCGGAGGGCTGCTAAGGCTCGGGGCAGCACCCGGCTCTCCTAGCAGCTCCACGTCTCATGTCGTAATCACTGCGAGATCAGAAAAAATATGTGATGTTGCCACTGGGAACGTACGAGGCGAACTTAAGAAGAATCTTTTGGATTAGATTAGACGTACTCTTCGTTCCAACTGATCCATAGTAAGGAGATCCTCCACGATGTATAAAAGTCAAAAGAACAACAGTACACAATAAATGTTTGCAATGAAAAACAAATACGAGTTTGCTAATGGAGCAGCCCGCCCGGTTAGCCGTGCGGTCTAACGCACGACTTTCCGGAGTGGGAAGGAGCGCCTCGTCCCCGGCACGAACCCGCCCGGATTACTGTTGAGGTCCGGTGAGCTGGCCAGTCTGCGGATTGATTTTAGGCGGTTTTCCATCCGCCTCGGCGAATGCGGGCTGGTTCCCCTTATTCCGCCTCAGCTACACTACGTCGGTGATTGCTGCGCAAACAAGTTCTCCACGTACGCGTACACCACCATTACTCTACCACGCAAACATAGGGGTTACACTCCTGTGAGACATTCCGGGGGGAGGGGGAGGGGGGTCCACCGGAGGCCGAACCGCACAGTAACCCTGAAAGAAGAGTAGTTCGGTGTGGGCTGAAGTGGACTGCGGTAGTCGTCGTGGGGTTGTGGACCACTGCGACTGAGGCGATGACGGAGCCTCTCCGTTGTTTCTAGGCCCCCGGTTAACGTACAATACAATAAACACAATGCTAATGTATCTTCCACACATCCCAACTGGAATGATCATTATGAATATGGAATGAGTCCAAAAAACAAAAAGATTTTCATTTACGAGGTAATAAACGAATACAAGTTACATTTTACAGCACTTATTTTCAATGATCATATTGCTGCACTGAATTTGTGCAGAAGTCAGATTGCACGAATATTTGCATTATTTTATATTATGAGTAAAAACCTCAGCGGGCAGCTGTGGTCCAGAGGTTCTAGGCGCTTCAGTCCCGAACCGCGCTGCTGCTACGGTCGCAAGTTCTAATCCTGCCTCGGGCATGGATATGTTTGATGTCCTTAGGTTAGTTAGGTTTACGTAGTTATAAGTCTAGGGGACTGATGACCTCAGATGTTAAGTCCTTAGAACCACCTGCACCATTTCGAACAAACACACACACACATCGCTTGTTTCTACTAACAAGGGAAAGTCCCCCTCCCTCAGATTTAGTGGCAAGATGGCCCCGTGGATACCCCGTCAAAAACTGAACACAGATCAAGCATGAAAACAAGAAGAAGCTGTACTAAACTGTGAAAAAAAAAGCAAAATAGAAACAGTCAACAGTGCAAGCACAACAAGTACAATACTGAGCGTGTTGGACAGTAAATAGCACGAGCAGTGTTCAAAACTGCCTTGTGCCTTTATTTATTTATTTCTTTTTTGACGACATTAAGAACTGAGACATCGAGGGATCACCAGTTTAGTACTGGAGGGCAGCGTGAAGGGTAAAAATCGTAGAGGGAGACCAAGAGTTGAATATACTAAGCAGAGTCAGTCCTGACAAAACTCTACAATCTGGTGAGAAAGATATATGAGACAGGCGAAATACCCTCAGACTTCAAGAAGAATATAATAATTCCAATCCCAAAGAAAGCGGGTGTTGACAGATGTGAAAATTACCGAACAATCAGTTTAATAAGTCACAGCTGCAAAATACTAACGCGAATTCTTTACAGACGAATGGAAAAACTGATAGAAGCCGACCTCGGGGAAGATCAGTTTGGATTCCGTAGAAATGTTGGAAAACGTGAGGCAATACTGACCCTACGACTTATCTTAGAAAAAAGATTAAGGAAAGGCAAACCTACGTTTCTAGCAATTGTGGACTTAGAGAAAGCTTTTGACAATGTTGATTGGAATACTGTCTTTCAAATTCTGAAGGTGGCAGGGGTAAAATACAGGGACCGAAAGGCTATTTACAATTTGTACAGAAACCACATGGCAGTTATAAGAGTCGAGGGGTATGAAAGGGAAGCAGTGGTTGGGAAGGGAGTGAGACAGGGCTGTAGGACTTGGAAGAGCAGTTGAACGGAATGGACAGTGTCTTGAAAGAAGGGTATAAGATGAACATCAACAAAAGCAAAACGAGGATAATGGAATGTAGTCGAATTAAATCGGGTGATGCTGAGTGAATTAGATTAGGAAATGAGACACTGAAAGTAGTAAAGGAGTTTTGCTATTTGGGGAACAAAATGGTCGAAGTAGAGATGATGTAAAATGTAGACTGGGAATGGCAAGGAAAGCATTTCTGAAGAAGAAAAATTTGTTAACATCGAGTATAGATTTAAATGTCAGGAAGTCGTTTCTGGAAGGATTTGTATGGAGTGTAGCCATGTATGGAAGTGAAACGTGGACGATAAATAGTTTAGACAAGAAGAGAATAGAGGCTTTCGAAATGTGGTGCTACAGAAGAATGCTGAAGATTAGATGGGTAGATCAAATAACTAATGAGGAGGTATTAAATAGAATTGGGGAGAAGAGGAGTTTGTGGCACAACTTGACAAGAAGAAGGGACCGGTTGGTAGGACATGTTCTGAGGCATCAAGGGATCACAAATTTAGTACTGGAGGGCAGCGCGGAGGGTAAAAATCGTAGAGGGAGACCAAGAGGTGAATACACTAAGCAGATTCAGAAGGATGTAGGCTGCAGTAGGTACTGGGAGATGAAGAAGCTTGCACAGCATAGAGTAGCATGGAGAGCTGCATCAAACCAGTCTCAGGACTGTAGACCACAACAACAACAAGAACTGTCCGTCCGGTCATTGAAATGTTTGTTCTCTTTCTGTAGTCTTGGCAGTTGCAATATTATACATTGGTTGTGGAATGTGAGTCATGTGGTAAGAATACGTTACGTTGCAAGTAAACGGGATAAATAGTGAGAGCAGGTGACATACCACATAGACGTCTCACAGAAATGAAAACAACAAATAAACGGGTGTGAACAATGTTACAACAAAGGCACTATAGAGTAAAAACTTCCAAAATGGAACGCAACTTCAAAAACGTCAAAAACATATGTTCTGACAGAGCACAGAGAAACCGTGTAATTGTGAAACTGTTGCGTTCGTTTGTTGCAGCTTATGTGACAAACTATTATCTTTTCAACATATCCTCGGGAGTGATCACGTTCACATTCATACTAACACCTAAATCGAGCAAGGAGCCATATCTCACTCACTCACCAGGCGTACAAATTACGTGCATCAATAAGAGATTCCTATCATATGACACAAGTACTGTCACTAATGCCGTGTATGACACACCAGACCTATTTTCCCGTCAGGGATCCGGTTGACTTGTCGCCTTGTCATCAAAGGTTTGCGGTTCCTATTCGAAAACCACTTCCTTTCGGCTACTGATAGAGTAGTTGTGCAGAATTGTCATTATAGGTCCCTTCCTTACACCAAGCCGTCGGAAACGGACGTTTCACGACAATACAGACACAAATTTGAATGTAGCCAACAGCAAAAAAAAAAAAAAAAAGAAGTCGCGCGAGGGAGATTTGAACACAGTTCGTCCACTTGGTAGTCTAACACCATGACCACTTTTTTCCTTCTATTTTTATCCGGACCGAGATTCAAACTCGGGACCTCTGCCTTACGCGGGCAAGTGCTCTGCCATCTTTTTTTTTTTTTTTTAATTTGGTTTCAACATCGACTATACTATGTATGTCTTCATCCGAAGTTCAAACAATTACATGTTGTAACAGATGAACAGATAAAAGCTAAATTTTCTCATCATAAAAACTACTTCATACATAAATTGAACTATGGAAATATATTTAAAAATGCCGTTTCTCTAGCAGCTGCTCTATATTACACTTCTTGTCCTTGGACCGTTCGCTGTTTCTATTTTTTTTTTTTCCTTCCTGTTTTCATGCTCGACCTGCGTTCAATTTTTGACCGGCTGTCCACTGCGCCCTGATACCACTAAATCTGAGGGGACTGCGATGGGCTGTTCCCCTTGTAAGAAATTCGTCACTGGAGTAGAATGAGTTGGCCACCAACCAATAAATCCTTTAGGCTCCCCCTAAACCGAATTTCAGTGGTACTTAAACTTCCTATGGCTGCTGCCAAGCTATTGAAAACGTGTTTTCCTGGTTTTCCTGACTAATGGACACCTTTTACAACCAAAGTAAGTGACGTTAAATCTTTGCCAAGTTTATTCTAATTTCTAGTATTGATTACATGAACTCGCCTGTTGGTCTGAAATAGAGATATACTTTTTAATGACTAATTTCAATAAGGAATAAATACGTTGGGAAGCAGTTGTTAACAGCGTTAGTCCCCTAAACAGGCCTCTTCAGGATGTTCTTGACTTCAAACAAGAAATTATTCTTATTGCACGTTTTTGTATCCGGAAAATTCAAGTTTGACTTGATCAGTTTCACATTTTCATTGCAAACACAGACTTTTTTTAGGCGTTTCAGCAGTTATGTGGTGGGCCCCTCCCAGTCCAATTTATTCAAACTGTGTTGTCAAGAATTTAACACTGCCCACTTCTTCTATCTTCTTTGGAACTGCGTAGAGTTGCGCTCTATCTAAACTACAGTACAATACATGAATAACGTAGTAAATGATAGTACTGCCGGTAGTATTGATAGCATTGTCACGGATAGAAACACAAATGAATGTGTGTGAGGTAAACTGGGAGTTGAAATTACAAATTCTCTCTTAGCAAACTGCAGAACACAAAATGCTTTGGGCTCAGTAGTCGCAATTTTGGGTATGTGCCCTTGCAAGCGGGAAAACAACAAAGCAGTATTCGCCAATGGGCTTTTCTAAAATTGTTTGAGTTACTCTTTAAATGTGTCCTTCAACTAACACTGATATTACTAAAATACGTAAGATACATTCTTTTACAGAGACCCTCTAGACTACTTTGAATAAAATATTAAATGTAGCATGTGTCCAATTTTAATTGGTTACACACATACAACTGTTAGTATTTAATCCAAACAAGTACTCACAGGAGGTGTTTGGCAAAGGCAGATGATCAAGTTCAACGATAATTTTCACAGATTCCATCTGAGATTCCAGTGCGCTTTCGAATTCTCTTGGCAACACGAAGAGTAGCTCTCCTGAGGTGATCATGGCGTTCTGTTATGAGGACAGTACTGTTCATGATCCTAAGCATCAATTCGTTTTTTCTGTTTACGTTTTCCTTTCAGCCATCCCCACAGGCTAAAATATCTAGGAGTAAGGTGCGGAGACCTTGGTGACCAAAAAAGAGACCATTTCTGCCGATCCATCTGCTGGGGAATGTTCCGCTGAGATGATGTGTCACTTGACAATTATAATATGCACGGTCCTTTTACGCTGTTGACTTGCTAGCAATGGAACCTCTTTTGTTAATTATGGAATAATACGTTCAGTGAACTATGGACGCTAAGGTGACACATCAGGCCCAGTCAACTGATTGTTGATCACACCACGCCACATTACACATTTACAGAGAACATTCTTGAAGATGTGTTTCCATAACTACATGTGAGTTTTCGTCGGACCGCCAATGTCAGTTGACAGTGTTAATGATACCGTCACGAGTGGAACTGGCTTCATCTGTAAGCAGTGCTAATCTAAAGACAAAATCTCAGTCATCGACAGTCATCTCCTTCTCGAAGGTGTGTACACGCTGTAAATTATAAGGATAGTTGCTGAGCACACATAGTGTTCGCCATACTCTTGTATGACGAAAACCGACACGTGTACAATTTCTGAAGGATTACCTGTGCCTCTTGAGGACTACGTTCAACAAATTCAGTAACAAACGAAAATAACAATTAATTAAGGCCCAGTCAACTGATTGTTGATCACACCACACCACATTACACATTTACAGAGAACATTCTTGAAGATGTGTTTCCATAACTACATGTGGGTTTTCGTCGGACCGCCAATGTCAGTTGACAGTGTTAATGATACCGTCACGAGCGGAACTGGCTTCATCTGTAAGCAGTGCTAATCTAAAGACAAAATCTCCGTCATCGACAGTCTTCTCCTTCTCGAAGGTGTGTACACGCTGTAAATTATAAGGATAGTTGCTGAGCACACATAGTGTTCGCCATACTCTTGTATGACGAAAACCGACACGTATACAATTTCTGAAGGATTACCTGTGCCTCTTGAAGGACTACGTTCAACAAATTCAGTAACAAACGAAAATAACAATTAATTAACAAAATTCGTAAAATAGGAGTATCAAAACGCGAAATGAAAACTTATTTTTGTAACCAGCTGCTGCTTTGTAACCAGCTGCATCTCTGTAAACAATAGAAATTGGACACGTATTATATAGACTGTTTATATCGAATTAGTCTAAATTGACACTCTCCAAAACATTTACTATTCTTCCCACTATAGTAACTGGTCTTGGGTACTAATTACCTACATCTATGTATGATAAATAACAGCATGAAAGAAACAAACTGGTTTTTTTTTTTTTTTGAGTCATCAGTCTTCTGACTGGTTTGGTGCGACCCGCCACAAGTTCCTCTTCTGTGCCGTCATCCCTATTTCATAGTGGCACTTGCACCTTACATCGTCAATTATTTGTTTGATCAATTCCTATCTCCCTCTTTCTATACATTTCTTACCCCAACAGGTTGCTCCAGTACCACGGAAGGCGGATAATCTCCTCATTCCTTACCTTATCGGTGCACCCAATTTTCAACATTCTTCTATTGCCTCAGATTTCAAACCCTCCGATTCTCTTTTCTTCGCTTTTCACACAGTCCATGAACCACTATCATACACTGTTGTGCTCCAAACGTAGACTCTCAGAAATTTCTTTCTCCAGAAATGGGTAGAGTACATTTAACTGAAATGGAAGATTGTCAGCCTTCGGTATGGCGACGTTATGAATACTACCTTTTATCTAATACCCACCTCTGTACCCGAGGCCACTAACGCACACTCGTGCGATGGTGCTCGACTCGAGGGTAAGGTAGTTCTAATCCTGCTGGAGGATGAAACTTTCACTGGCAGTATTGGTCTAGCAAGCGGACGAAAGGTGGTGATGCAAGGTTCCTGTGATCAGCTTTGGCCAGTGTCTTGGGTTAAATTCCAAGCTCTCAGCAGTGTCTGATGAAGTGGGAGCATGCAACACTGTTCATGGTGATCTGTCTGCCTGGTGGAGAAGTTAAACTGGCGGCCTTGGTGCTATTCGAGAGGAGTAAGCAACATGTCGGCACCGGGTTTCGCGTTCTCTCTTCCCTTCCTTCATAACAACACAATCCCAAAACTACACTGTCCATGTAGTCATCACAGTTGTCCACAGGGCACAGCTACACACTTGACACTTCGTAACACCTCGGAAAAAGACAACGGTAAACAACCACCACCACCACTATCATCTTGACGTGGACGGCATCTGCTCCCACTACATTCGTTCCCTTAGTATGGAACTCTTACGTTTTATCTCATTGCAACTGCTCAAAATGAAATGACGAAACACTCGTTTTATAACGTTAATGCAATTATTATTTTTACACCTTATTACCGGTCAGTGGCAGCACCAGTTGCAGTTGTGATGGAGGGTTGGCGGGGAGGGGGGGGGGGGGAGAGGGCGTGGATTAATCGCAGTGTTGTAGCTTTTCATAAGTCCTAGCATGTCAGCAATGATGTGTCAGCAGTTGCAGGCTCTGGCAGCTGTCTCATCATATGGCTTAGGCGACAGCAATGTGTTAACGCATTGCCCCCACGTTCCGTATGGGTGGCTTTCGAACCTAATTCGACAAGAATATTGCAAAACGCATTTTCTTTGTTGTACCACAATTACTGTTCATGCGACCTCTCTCAGATTTATTTTCCCTCTTTCTGCCTACTAATTTCGTTTACCTCTTGAATCTTTTCTCATATTTCCTGGACGATGCACCACATAAGGGTTGCTTTCCATCAAATTTGTTTGGTTCTTAAGGGAAATAAAAAGTTATTTCACTGTTCGCTGAAACACAACCTAAAAATGTTCAGTTGTATTGTTTAATGTTTAATCCCCACTAGCAAACGTTTTTAAGCGAATCACTCAATTAACTAAATGTAAAATAAACGAAAAGTATTATCTGCAGTCCTTGGCCCACTTGCTGGCATGTGACTGTTTCCTCAAAGACACAACATGTGTTATCATAATAAGAAGATATGATATTTGAAAATAAAGCGAAGTCGAAACTGGTAAAATATGCAGGGAGTGGACAAAGATATGGAAATACCGTGAGAAAAGAATGTAAAATGGCAGCTAAGCTAGATGATCAGCTCTTTTTCAAGTTTGTTGGCACCAATAACAAGCATCAAGTAAGAAATCAACTGCAGACCAAAAGACAGTGAAGTTCCGGCAAACAGCGTTACACCAATCTGGACTGTATGTTTAATTCAGGTCCTTGGTGCAAGCACACATCAATAGGAAATATTCTGAAATATGCTCACCAAGTCCAGCAGTTTATGCTTGAATAGAGGCTGCTCTAAGTGATAACATGTACAGCAATCTTCATTTGATAGCGCCCCGTGAAACGAGGATTCCTTTGCTCAACCCATTTCGCCTCCTCTCTGCGCGCTCGTATAGGCAAACATGCTGCGCTGGAGGCGCACACTCGTCTTGTGCGCTCGGAGTGGATCCTAGCTCCTGTTGCCAAATGGAACCTTCCCTCTTAGCCGCCAGACGGAGACTCCTCCCCATCTCGGAAGTCGCCATGCACGCTCTCTCGGATGCTACACCTGAAGCGATCGCTGGGTAACAGCCATAGTGATAAGAGGTAGCCTGGCTCAATATTCCACACTTAACAAAAACACCACAGGGGTACGGATTACAAAATTTTAAGTACCCGGACAAGTCTTCACATGACAAATGTGAACTCAGTGCGTCCTATCAATGCATTGGTTGTCAGTGAGAAGCCTAATTGGGATGAATATTTTTACAATCTTACAAGGTCCCAAAAACGCGGTAGCAACTTATTTGAGATTTTCGTATGGGTTTTTCGTTGGGCACCAAAATTCTTAATCAAAACTGCATCTCCGGTATTCCCTCTGATGCACATGGTCAGTATTAATCTTTTCCCACCTCCAATTATGCTGAATGACTTTAGGGGCCACATGATCCGAGAGGAGGACGTTTAGTGATCAAAGATTCGACAACGGAGAACTAACAGCATAAGCCAACATTAAAGCCACCAGATTCGTCTTACGGGCCTCGTGAGTCGCGGAGACAAATGCCAGGTGTATCCAAGAAGTAGACCTGTACCATTTTGTCTGAGCTCAAGTATGGAATGTCATTAGAGCAGACATCAGATTACTGCTCACCCTATCATTGAAAGAAGGCCTAGGGCAATAAAAGAAATTATCGTCATATAGGATACACCATTATGAAAGCAAAGTCTCTTGACCTCATTCGGAACAAAAGCAGGTGCATTGACACTCAACATAAACATAGGTTGTCCAGGTAAAAGATTTTGGCAAGATGCCTAACCGCCAATCCAGATGCTAATCCTCCACTATGGCTTATCCGTAAGAAACGTGAATAGGCTTCAATGACGACAAGTGCACATTTATTACCCGTCTACTCTCAAGGCAATGGCCCTACATAATCAATAAACACCCTGTCCATCGCTCTCTCAGCGCATGTCAATTGAAGAAAACTGCTCTGTGTACTGTAATTCATCTCGGCAAACTTACGCTTCACATTGATTTGTTAACTTCCTTACGTCTGCGTTTAGTGATGGCGAGGTGATATATTCCTTATTTTTTCCAATTAGTTTTGTATATTTCCAGATGCCCACCAGACATGGATTCGTGAAAATATTTGAAAATTACTGACACTAACTCCCATGGAAGACAGATTTTCATCCTGTTATCCACATGAGTAAGATAGCAGAGCAAGCCCTTTTGCAGATGGTAACCAAGTACTTCATCCCCCAGCAACAAGTCTCTACTCACCTCCTGAAGGTCTTTGAGATCTCTAAATAAGAAGAGAATCACAAATAACGTTGCGGAAACTCGAGGCCCGCCCTCGGTGTCCTTGGGATTACCAGGATACCTGACATCGTTTTCAAACACTTGACTTACGTCATCGTCCACTGGATTATCGGAATCCAAAGGACAATGTGTTATGCTTTACGTAGTCAAGCAAGGGCCCAGCTTAAATCCTGATCAACCATTTCAAGGGAAAACTCTCTATGCTCAAGATAGAACATGAATTTTCTGTTGCAAGGGGAACCTTTCATGTATCTGATTCATAGACTGACTATTTAACCTTGGAAGGATAAAACAGACCTCGAGGTATACACGGCATGACGTCTGTCACAATGTTGTTCCTGCAGCAAATCTGCTAGACGCTTGAAAAGCCAGTAAATGGACCTTACTTAAGGCAGACTTCAAGGCATCATATGCCGCCTGCTGACAATCGAGTGAAATGCCTCCTCTTTCGTGCATAACTGGTTCAAAGAAGCAACCAGCTCGCAAATTTACTTACAAAGTTCGTAAAAGATTTCACTGTCCCTACAAACCAGGCGATCGCCTTCTTTTTCTAAGATAGTCGAAACTTCCGGATCACCTTAGTCCGTTCCTGGTGTATTTTAACCCACTGGCTGAGACTAAATGCCCCAGGAAGGAGATTTCCAGATTAATATTAGACACCTTTGCTCTATGCAACCGTGCCAGTACTTGGTGAATATGCTTGACATGAAAGAAAATGTGGCACAGTATATCACAACGTCGTCCACATAATTATAAGCAACTTTAAATTTCATATCCCCCACAACTGAAACGAAGAGCCTTGAAAGTCCAGCCACTCTATTAGATAAACTAAAGGGGGCCTAATTAAACACCTATGTTCCAATCAGCGCAAAACGCAGTAACAGGCTTCGAACCCTCAGCCAAGGTAATTTGCCAGTAAACTCGGTTTAGTTCTAGATTGGTAAAGTCCCGCATCCCGGCGAACCAAGTGAAGCAGGCGAGGAGCGAGGAGATCAGGCAAGGAAGCTGGCATGTTTCCAGGATCTCCTGTGACGCCAACAACCCGCAACGCAAGACCGTTAAGCAGGTAATGGCTCCGGCTCCGCAGGCGCACCGGCCGAAGTCTGCCAAACTTCGCCCGGCCTGCAGGAAGCTGGCTAGTTCAGAGGGCGCGCACAAGAGTAGTAGAGGCCGCCACATCTACGAACCTCGCGGTGCATCCGCCGTACCATTTTCGTCAGCCAATCTGAGCCCACATCGCTAGACCAATAGCAGTCTAGTACTCATCCATCACGTAGGTATAACTGCCCTCGCCCAGAGAGCAGCAGGAAGTTCCGTCTTCGCTAGCAGAAGCTGCCACCCGGACTCGACGTCGCCCTCGCCGCCTGGAACCAACGCGCGTCACGACTTCACGACTCACTACTCCAGCTGTATACTCTGACGCTGGAACACCTAGTACTGCTCTTGAGATGGGACTTCAATTTTCTGCCTGCTGCTGTCTAATTTTCTGCCTGTTGTTGTCTAAGAAGATGGACATTTTCGTTTACAAGAGAACTTGTCATAATATTTACTTATGTTGTTACCCAAAAAATTTAACTTGCAAAGAAGTTATTCCTTTATTTTCAAGAAGGACTTTCCTTATTCGTTTTGAACTGCTAAGGCATCACGTTTGTGAACATAAACTGTTGGTGTCAATAAACTGATTTTTGAGTGTAATCTGCCGGCCGCGGTGGTGTCGCGGTTCTAGGCGCTCAGTCCGGAACTGCGCGACTGCTACGGTCGCAGGTTCGAATCCTGCCTCGGGCATGGATGTGTGTGATGTCCTTAGTATAGTTAGGTTTAAGTAGTTCTAAGTTCTAGGGGACTGATGACCACAGATGTTAAGTCCCATAGTGCTCAGAGCCATTTGAACATTTTTTTGTGAGTGTAATCACTGACTTACTGTAAAGTGACCCAAGTTTTGAGCCGGCCAGGGTGGCCGAGCGGTTCTAGGCGCTACAGTCTGGAGCCGCACGACCGCTACGGTCGCAGGTTCGAATCCTGCCTCGGGCATGGACGTGTGTGATGTTCTTAGGTTAGTTGGGTTTAAGTAGTTCTAAGTTCTAGGGAACTGATGACCTCGGAAGTTAAGTCCCATAGTGCTCAGAGCCATTTGAACCATTTTGACCTTTTGATTTAGGGCCTATAATCCACAATTTACCTGTACCTACCACCATTAGCCTTGGAAACCAGGAACATTGGCGATACATAAGGCGAGATCAATGGCCTAATTACCACGTCAAGTAACATTTAGTCAATCAGCTGCTGCAGAATCTTCTTTCTTGGTGGCGACAGCTGGTAAGGAGCTTGGCGCACCAGCATCTGATCTGACAACCGTATAGAATACTTTATTCTATGCGTTACCCCTAGCTTAGCAGACCAAACATAGGGAAACTCTCGAAGCAGCTGGAGTAATAGCTGTGTCTCACCAGATCGTAAATAATGGAGTTAAAATTTGAGTGACTCATTGTGCAAATATGAAAAATTTCTGAATGCTCGATCTTCAGAATATTGCCTTGGTTTTCCAAAGTAACAAAAAACGTCAAAAACCTAGTTACTTGTTGAAAATTCTCAGTTGATAGATTATCAGCACCACGGAACATCAACAACTGTGTTGCATAAGTTAGTGAAGTAATGCCCTATACACTAAATTATAATTCTACTCACCGCACTGTAACCTCATCGTAAGAGGGAGAGGGTGACTTCCCTCACATCGCCAAATGAAGTGGCGCTTCACTCTAACGCATTCAGCTTAATTTGAATTTCATAATTCTATTCTGCCATTCATTAATCTTGGCAACCTGATCCTGATTCCTATTAGCTACTTTCAAACCCTAAATGCAATTATACTATAAAGGCTAATTCGCGTTTTTACTCTATATATCTGCGCACGAGACATATTACTACATTCCAAGGGCTCAATATTTTGCCCTACTCTCGACAGGCGGCACTCACCTCATCAACATTGTCCGCGATGACTTGCAGTGTACATCCAGTGCAGCTACGCACCCAGTTCAACGACGTTTCCCTCTTCCAATTGGTCACATGTCCAGTGCCCAAACGCAACTGCTCCCTCTTTAAATACGTTATCCCTAGGAGACCACTTGGTTCCATAGTGTACAGTAGTTACACCTAAAACATACAAAACAACAAATAGACTGCCTACAAATGTTTTTGAAAAGTTTTGTGTCTTTTTCCCAAAAAAGTCATGAATGATGCTTAATTGAAATGTTTAATTTGACCCATTCCCTGAGTCCTACTCACTGCGCTCAACAAATAACAAGACACAAATGTTCAAATAACTTCAGGTAACGCAGCTGCGTGACGTGTCGATAATCGCTGATGTTTCGACAGGAGCACACCCTGCCATTTTTAAGGAAAAACTGCCGCGAGTAAGCGCTGTGCAATGGAATTTAAAACCTCTTGTTTGAGAGACATCCCCGAAAGATAACACTCACAAACACCGTAAACACTAGAGCCATCACAAACAAAGATGATCAACGTCAGAGGTTATCGATAGCGAAATTAATCAGCAGTGGGTGATGTAGCATAAACTCTTTCCCTCTGAGTTTTGAGAAGGGAGAACAGGATTCCATGACGAATTTAAACAAATACCACCACCTATCTATACGGTTCCTTAGTAATTTATTTCCAATAGCTTCGTTAACAACCCTATTCCAATAGCTTGAAGTGCACGACAAAATTTCCGTGTTGCTATATTCCATAGGATGACCGGTGCTAAGACAATGTTCTGCAATGGCGGATTTGCTCTGCTGTTGTAAGCGTGTGTACTGCATATGCATAGTGCATAGGTCCTCCACAGTCTTGATAGTCTGACCAATATGTGACAAGCCACATCTGCAAGGAATACGGTAGACACCCGTCTTGCGTAAACCAAGATCTCCCTTTACGGAACCTAAAAGGGCACTAATGGTCGAAAGACACACTTCACATCGTAGTTCCGCAAAATATGACCAATCTTCTTCGATATACTCCCTGCGAAACGCAAAAAGGCCTCAGACTTTGGTGCCATCTTGGTATTACCATCACTCAGCGGGTCCACAACTGGTCGATAGCGCAACGTACTTCTGGTCTGTATTTCACTACAAGCATTCTGACGAAAGGTGACTTCGAGACGTGCTAGCTCAACTGAAAAACTCTCAGGATCCGAGATGACACGGGCCCTGTGAACCAAGGTACGAAGTACCCCTTCAGATTAAGCCGGATGGTGACAACTATCAGCCTGAAGATACAAGAGAGAGAGTAGGCTTTCTATAAACTGCATGTCCCAATGTACCATTCACTTTCCGCCTGATCAACACATCACGAGAGGAAAGATAGACAGTTTATTCCATCTTCATCGTGAAAAAAATACACTCCTGGAAATGGAAAAAAGAACACATTGACACCGGTGTGTCAGACCCACCATACTTGCTCCGGACACTGCGAGAGGGCTGTACAAGCAATGATCACACGCACGGCACAGCGGACACACCGGGAACCGCGGTGTTGGCCGTCGAATGGCGCTAGCTGTGCAGCATTTGTGCACCGCCGCCGTCAGTGTCAGCCAGTTTGCCGTGGCATACGGAGCTCCATCGCAGTCTTTAACACTGGTAGCATGCCGCGACAACGTGGACGTGAACCGTATGTGCAGTTGACGGACTTTGAGCGAGGGCGTATAGTGGGCATGCGGGAGGCCGGGTGGACGTACTGCCGAATTGCTCAACAAGTGGGGCGTGAGGTCTCCACAGTACATCGATGTTGTCGCCAGTGGTCGGCGAAAGATGCACGTGCCCGTCGATCTGGGACCGGACCGCAGCGACGCACGGATGCACGCCTAGACCGTAGGATCCTACGCAGTGCCGTAGGGGACCGCACCGCCACTTCCCAGCAAATTAGGGACACTGTTGCTCCTGGGGTATCGGCGAGGACCATTCGCAACCGTCTCCATGAAGCTGGGCTACGGTCCCGCACACCGTTCGGCCGTCTTCCGCTCACGCCCCAACATCGTACAGCCCGCCTCCAGTGGTGTCGCGACAGGCGTGAATGGAGGGACGAATGGAGACGTGTCGTCTTCAGCGATGAGAGTCGCTTCTGCCTTGGTGCCAATGAAGGTCGTATGCGTGTTTGGCGCCGTGCAGGTGAGCGCCACAATCAGGACTGCATACGACCGAGGCACACAGGGCCAACACCCGGCATCATGGTGTGGGGAGCGATCTCCTACACTGGCCGTACACCACTGGTGATCGTCGAGGGGACACTGAATAGTGCATGGTACATCCAAACCGTCATCGAACCCATCGTTCTACCATTCCTAGACCGGCAAGGGAACTTGCTGTTCCAACAGGACAATGCACGTCTGCATGTATCCCGTGCCACCCAACGTGCTCTAGAAGGTGTAAGTCAACTACCCTGGCCAGCAAGATCTCCGGATCTGTCCCCCACTGAGCATGTTTGGGACTGGATGAAGCGTCGTCTCACGCGGTCTGCACGTCCAGCACGAACGCTGGTCCAACTGAGGCGCCAGGTGGAAATGGCATGGCAAGCCGCTCCACAGGACTACATCCAGCATCTCTACGATCGTCTCCATGGGAGAATAGCAGCCTGCATTGCTGCGAAAGGTGGATATACACTGTACTAGTGCCGACATTGTGCATGCTCTGTTGCCTGTGTCTAGGCGCCTGTGGTTCTGTCAGTGTGATCATGTGATGTATCTGACCCCAGGAATGTGTCAATAAAGTTTCCCCTTCCTGGGACAATGAATTCACGGTGTTCTTATTTCAATTTCCAGGAGTGTATTTTGATGGATTGAATTCAGGTATTCTAAAAAGTCGTTCAAATTCTCACTGCCATGAGGTCAAAATCTTCCATAAACAAATTGGTAATAATAGCTGACAATGGTCTCCTCATCACAACTCCATCTGTCTGCTCATAGTACTGGTCAGTAAATAAAAAGTGGAAGTCAATACATGTCAAAACAGATTCGTTGATGCAGCACCAAACTTAAAATCAATGAACCGTAACGAATCAGACAGAGGAACACTAGTTAAGAGATAGAGAGCATCAAAACGTACTAGAATATCAGACTCATTCAAAGGCCTCCCTGTAACTACACAAAAAATCTGCAGATTTCTTAATGTGGTGTTCACACCGACCTGCTATAGGACTCAACAGAGTAGCAAGGTGTCTTGCCACACGATATGTCGGAGCACCAATGGAACCTCTTCCCTGTGGACATTAAAGAGATAATATAGAGCAAGGGGAACAGAACAATAAGAATTAAGACCTCTGGTAATCTCCTGCGGTTATGAAACTTTTCTTCAGAGGGTTGTTAATCTTTTTCCCAACACTTCTTGCGGTGTCCGCACTGATCACGCGATACGCTGAATCAGACAGTACACACTGCGTCTTTTGAACATAATCCTGGGTGTCCGAAAAAGCTATAGTATTGCCTTATCTGCAGGTGAAATTATATCCGGATCAGCTATAAGTGAACGTAAAGTAGCCCTATCAGCCACTGTGCCATTTCTCTTGAATGGACGTGCCAAAGTCAACACTTGTCATGCCTCCCACCTAGTCTCATATGTAATATGAGAAGGTAGTTTATAAACAGCCTGTTCAACAGAACTAATAAAATAGCTTTTGTCAACCACTTGGGAGTTGATGCAGAATTTGAAACTTTCCCTAACACGGATACAGCTGCCTCGTCAAAAGCTTTGTCCGTTATATTTATCATCGAACGTCGAGATACTAATTAGACTTCGAGTCATGGAAACGCTCATACTTCGCAAAGTGCTAGGAAATTACGGAATGAAATTCCCAGTCTGACTGCGAGCACGAAGCAACGTCCAGCCAATCCCAAGAAAAGGCCGAGATTTTTGAATTATTAATTAAATGAAGCCGAAACAATTCCTTCGGAACAAAATCCAAATATTGACGAATGTAATGTATCCTATCACGAACAAGAGCTAGGCCAGCGCGTTGCTTGATAAAATTGGCTGTAGGAGAATTAATTCGACGCACAACTGTGGTAAACATTGAACAGTATTTTGATCACAACACCACATCAAAAACGATAAGGCACATTGTAATCCTTCTCTACTGCTGAGAAGTTTATCCAACCTCCGCAAACAATGATATATTTCCTTCCTGTAGATGTAAACAATGTGAGACCGGCGTTTCGCTCGAGATATTTAGTGTTTTAATAACTTATAGGAACGCAGCCGGGTGACGTCATCGACAACCGCCGATATTTCGATAGAGTACACCCTGGCGTTTTCAAAGGAAAACTGCAGCAAGTCAGCGCTGCGCAAGGTAATTTAAAACCTCGGTTTCTTTAGAAAAACTTGGGAAAGATAACAGTCACACATCACAAACCAAAGATGACCGACGTCAGAAGTTATCGATAATGAAATTAACAATCAACGGATGAGGTGGCATAAACTCTGTCCCACTTTTTTTGAGACGGGAGAGAGCTGGATTCCAAGCAGAATTTAAACAAAAACTACCATCTCTATTTATAACGTTACTTGCTCATTAAATCTAACAACTTCCTTAGTAACACTATCCCATTAGCTGGAAGTGCATGGCAGAATCTCCGTGTTGTTAATTCCGTAAGATGACAGGTGCTAAGACAATGTTTGCAGTGGCGGATTTGCTCGGCTGTTGTAAGCGGGGTAAGGCAAAAAGGCCGTATACTTTGGTGCCACCTCCGTAATCATTACTCATCCGGTCCACAGTTGGTCGATAACGCAACGGATGTCTCATCTGTCTTTCACTGTAACCATTCAGACGAAAGATGACTTCGAGATGGGCAAACTCAGCTGACAAACTCTCAGGATCCGAGATGACATGGGGTCTGTGAACCAATGTACTAAATACCCCTTCACCTTTTTCAGATATGTAGATATTTTTGCTGTTTGGTCTCATGGCAATGAAAATTTGAACGACATGTGCCTGTCCCTGTATCGGCGGAAACTGGGAAGGATATGTAGGAGTTATATTAGTCTGTGTTCGGCTTGCAGTGCCGACGAACCTCAGGAATGGAATACTAAAAACTCGCCGAGATTACTCAGAGGCGTTTTTCCCGGTATTTCTGGATGCTCCGTTTCTGTTTATTGGTACTGAAGTACGCGTCTCAATGGCATTTACAGGCTGAATTGTATGAGCAAGAATTTATATGTTAAAAAGGTCTGTTAAATATTTTAATTAGATCTTTGTATACTGCATCTTATTGGAAGTTTGTGAATTATAAGTGTCTGTGGAGCCTTTGGGTTACTGTAAGTGTCCGCCTCTACAGGGAAGCTTGTTGTGAATTCCGTTGGCAGTGTGATATTTATGTGTGTTTAACTGCTTCTACCTGGCTGTTACTATTTCTCGCTTTCCTTGAGGCAAATAACTATCAGCTGATATTAGTTCTGGTGCACGGTATTGGTCGATGTTTCATGTTATCACAGATTTCTATTCCCTTGTGTGGAACTGGACTTTCGTGTTGTGCGAGTATTATCAGGGTCAGTGTTAAGAAACGTGTGACGTATGTTTAATTTAAACATTTTGGATAAATGTTGCGTTCAATTTTCTAGTTGTAGTTTGGCGGAACATTAACCTTCTCTCTCTTACTCATTAAGAGTAATGTACTGCTTATTCTGTTTCAGGTCGAGTATATCTTGTCTATTTTAAGTGGTTTATCAGGAAATTCTAGTTTATTTTAAGACACATTGTCCTTTCTGAGCCTGGGTTCAATTGGCCGTAGATTTTAAGGCAACTGGCTCGGGTTTGGCTAAATCGTTTGTTCCAGGAGGATTTGGTATAACTACTAATTCTGGAATTTCCTTAAGCCGGTTGTAAGTGGTGTCTTAAGTTTACTGCTAACTTGTCAGAAGACGGTTATATGTAGGGTATCGCTCTGTAAGAAATTGCAATATTAGGAGCGTAATCATTTTTTGTTAGAATCTTGGCTGTGATTTGAGCTTGCATTTATTGGAATTTACTCGTGCTGCAGGGAGTTTTGTTAACACTGCTCGTGCGTGGCGCCGGTGCTGTTTACCGACCCTTGTCAGGCCCACTCATTCTCGGCCCAGTCGGCTTACGCGGCCGCCTGTTTATGCGATTCTGTGCGGAAGCATTAGATTGCCGTGGCCTTTGATGCTGCTGTTTCGAGTTAAGTTGATATTTTAGAGCAATTCTGAGTCATTCTATTTTTTAATTAAAAGTGGCTCTTTTTGCAATCTTGCTTCTTTAAGTTATTTAACTAGTGTTTGAGGTCCCAACGATCACTCTTATTTAGTGTAAACTTTAATTATTTTAATATTATTCTGGAACCTGGAAGACTTGCTACCATGTATGTTTTATGAGGTTTTAAAAATTTTCTTCTTCTTTGGACGCTTTGTAGTGTCGTATAAGAAATTTTTGGCAATGTTATATTATGTAGTCGGTTCAGTTTTATTAAATTCTTTATTGGCGCCTTCTGCTCACGAAGTTTTAGTAATTTTTGTGGCTGTTTATATTTGACTTTAACTTTGTATGATGCGTCTTTTATCTCAATGTCTGGCAAACAGTGACTGCGTGCTAGTTATTATTGATATTTTCTGCCACCACTGGTTATTGTTCAGTATTCAAATTAGCTGAAACTTCCTGGCAGATTAAAACTGTGTGCCGGACAGAGACTCGAACTCGGGACCTTTGTCTTTCGCGGGCAATTGCACTACCAACTGAGCTACCCAAGCATGACTCACGCCCCGTCCTCACAGCTTTACGTCTGCCAGTACCTCGTCCCCTACCTTCCAAACTTTACAGAAGCTCTCCTCCGCTGCAGAGTGAAAGTCTCATTCTGGAAACATCCCCCAGGCTGTGGCTAAGCCATGTCTCCGCAAAATCCTTTCTTTCAGGAGTGTTAGTTCTGCAAGGTTCGCAGGAGAGCTTCTGTAAAGTTTGGAAGGTAGGAGGCGAGGTACTGGCAGAAGTAAAGCTGTGAGGACGGGGCGTGAGTCGTGCTTGGGTAGCTCAGCTGGTAGAGCAATTGCCCTCGAAAGGCAAAGGTCCCGAGCTCGAGTCTCGGTCTGGCACGCAGTTTTAATCTGTCAGGAAGTTTCATATCAGAGCACACTCCGCTGTAGAGTGAAAATCTCATTCTGGATTCAAATTAACTGTTGTTTAATTCAGGCTGTGCAAAATAAATTGTATATTGTTTACAGTGAATCAACTGTGACTAATCCCCATTGTTCCAACCCTTCCTCGTTTCCCGTCCTGGCCAAATTAAGAGGCCATATTTTCACATTTCGAGGATCAGCTTGGGTACAGAAAATTGGTCCCTATGTAAGCCTTCAGAAAAATGCACGTAGTTCCTATACATTATGCTCCTTTTCACTCGAAAATATTTGGTGTGATACCTTATAATATGTACATTCACAATATGTAACTGGTTTTGTACCCCCAGCCTCCTCTCCCTCCACACCTTCCCAACCCTAACCCCCTCTTCCTTTGTGGTCCGAGGTGTCGTCCTACAATATCAGTGTTTGCTCTTAAGCAAAAAAGTTTGACGACCACTCATCTAGTGTATTTGGAAAATATTATGGACCTAACAAATGCGAAAAGCGTACCCAAAACCCACGCTGGAAAGTAGTCATGAGATAAATTCCTCTTATGTGAGTACCACGTAGACTGTTGTGGAATTCACGCGTTTTCTGAAACGGTATGACTAGAGCCACCGCCAAGGAAATTGCGAGGGCCACAGCGCGCTTATACACGGGTGAGGGACAGCGGCCGTGCAAATGACAGCAGCGCGGCGTGCGTCACTGCGTCCATTTGCATCCGCCATTGTCTACTTTGTGCACGGGCCGTATGGAGGGCGAGACAATGGCGGCCTTGTAGCTCAGCCCGCAAGCGCTTGCACGGCTTCCTCCTTAGCGTGAGCGGGGCAGGACCGTAGCTCAGCACGGCAGAGCACACCGTGCGGGGTGCTTCGGAACAGGCAACGTCATTGTCTGGCGCATCCAGGGGAGAAGGTCATCAAATTCGCGATTGTCACGAATTGCTTAATTACATTCTTAGTCACTGCTGTCCTCAATACCAATCCTCATACATGATGTGGTGTCACCGCCAGACACCACACTTGCTAGGTGGTAGCTTTAAATCGGCCGCGGTCCATTAGTACAAGTCGGACCCGCGTGTCGCCACTGTCAGTAATTGCAGACCGAGCGCCACCACACGGCAGGTCTAGAGAGACGTACTAGGACTCGTCCCAGTTGTACGGACGACTTTGCTAGCGACTACACTGACGAAGCCTTTCTCTTATTAGCCGAGAGATAGTTAGAATAGCCTTCAGCTAAGTCCATGGCTACGACCTAGCAAGGCGCCACTAACCATTTCTAGAGAGAGTCTCACTTGTATCATCAAGAATGCTGTATACAAATGATGGATTAAAGTTAAGTATTCCAGCAGCTACGTACTTTTCTTTATAGCATTCATTACGTATCCTGTTTCAGACCTAACGCCAGCCGGCGTGTGTAAAGGCGTGCCTTTCGGTTACCCGTCACTGTGGACTGGCTGTCTTGTCAGTCCACTACACATGATATACCTATCATTGTTGCACAACTGCATCGACAACTACACTGCCTAATATCGTATAGCGTTCCCGCGAACACGCGGAAGTGCCGCAACGCGCCGTGGCGTGGACTCAACTAATGTCTGAACTGACATCATGATTCCTGCAGGGCTGTCCATAAATCCGTAATAGTATGAAGGGGTGGAGATCTCTTCTGGGTAGCACTCTGCAAGGCATCCCCGATATGCTCAAGAACGTTCATGACTGGGTAGTTTGGTGACCATCGGAAGCGTTTAAACTCGGAAGACTCTTGCTGGAGCCACTCGGTAGCAATTCTGGACGCGTGGGGGTGACGCATTGTCCTACTGGAATTGCCCAAGTCCGTCGGAATACACAATGGGCATGGCCGGCCGAAGTGGCCGCGCGGTTCTGGCGCTGCTGTCTGGAACCGCGAGACCGCTACGGTCGCAGGTTCGAATCCTGCCTCGGGCATGGATGTGTGTGATGTCCTTAGGTTAGTTAGGTTTAACTAGTTCTAAGCTCTAGGGGACTAATAACCTCAGCAGTTGAGTCCCATAGTGCTCAGAGCCATTGGAACACAATGGGCATGAATGAATGCAGGTGATCAGACAGGATGCTTATTTACGCGTCACCTCTCAGAATCGCATCTAGACGTCTCAGGGGTCGCATGTCACTCCAACTGCACGCGCCCCCACCATTAAAGGGCCTCCACCAACCTTGAACAGGCCCCTACTAACAGGCGATGTGCATGGATTCATGAGATTCTCTCCATACCCGTACATGTTCATCCGCTTTGAAACGAGACTCGTCGATATTTTTCCAGTCATCAACAGTCATCTCCACTCTCTTGTACTCTTACAGATTTATGGACAGCCCTGCAGGTGTCATGACGTCAGTTCCCTCCAGCACTACTTCAGACATTAGTTGAGTCCATGCCACGTCGTGTTTCGGCACTTCTGCGAGCTCGCGGCGGCTCTACACGATATTAGGCAGGTTTTTTTGGATCTTCAGTGTGTATATCAAAAAGCTGAGCAATAAGGCAACGAGGGATGAGGTGTGGTAGAAGAAGGGTGCTGTTTGGATCTGTACCCCTGTATAGACGTGTTACATAGTCAAAACAACGTAGTAGATAAAGCTTAAGGTAAAATGGTCAACGCAACAGGAATAACAAGATACACATATAAGACAGCACTTGGTATCTACATAGTTGTTGTTGTGGTCTTCAGTCCTGAGACTGGTTTGATGCAGCTCTCCATGCTACTCTATCCAGTGCAAGCTTCTTCATCTCCCAGTACCTACTGCAACCTACATCATTCTGAATCTGCTTAGTGTATTCATCTCTTGGTCTCCCTCTACGATTTTTACCCTGCACGCTGCCCTCCAATACTAAATTGGTGGTCCCTTGGTGTCTCAGAACATGTCCTACCAACCGATCCCTTCTTCTGGTCAAGTTGTGCCACAAACGTCTCTTCTCCCCAATCCTATTCAATACTTCCTCATTAGTTATGTGATCTATCCATCTAATCTTCAGCATTCTTCTGTAGCACCACATTTCGAAAGCTTCTATTCTCTTCTTGTCCAAACTATTTATCGTCCATGTTTCACTTCCATACATGGCTACAATCCATACAAATACTTTCAGAAATGACTTCCTGACACTTAAATCTATACTCGATGTTAACAAATTTCTCTTCTTCAGAAACGCTTTCCTTGCCATTGCCAGTCTACATTTTATATCCTCTCTACTTCGACCATCATCAGTTATTTTGCTCCCCAAATAGCAAAACTCCTTTACTACTTTAAGTGTCTCATTTCCTAATCTAATTCCCTCAGCATCACCCGACTTAATTCGACTACATTCCATTATCCTCGTTTTGCTTTTCTTGATGTCCATCTTATGTCCTCCTTTCAAGACACTGTCAATTCCATTCAACTGTTCTTCCAAGTCCTTTGCTGTCTCTGACAGAATTACAATGTCCTCGGCGAACCTCAAAGTTTTTATTTCTTCTCCATGGATTTTAATACCTACTCGGAATTTTTCTTTTCTTTCCTTTACTGCTTGCTCAATATACAGATTGAATAACATCCGGGAGAGGCTACAACCCTGTCTTACTCCCTTCCCAACCACTGCTTCCCTTTCATATCCCTCAACTCTTATAACTGCCATCTGGTTTCTGTACAAATTGTAAATAGCCTTTCGCTCCCTGTATTTTACCCCTGCCACCTTTAGAATTTGAAAGAAAGTGTTCCAGTCAACATTGTCAAAAGCTTTCTCTAAGTCTACAAATGCTAGAAACGTAGGTTTGCCTTTCCTTAATCTTTCTTCTAAGATAAGTCGTAAGGTCAGTATTGCCTCACGTGTTCCAGTTTTTCTACTGAATCCAAACTGATCTTCCCCGAGGTCGGCTTCTACTAGTTTTTCCATTCGCCTGTAAAGAATTCGTGTTAGTATTTTGCAGCTGTGGCTTATTAAACTGATAGTTCGGTAATTTTCACATCTGCCAACACCTGCTTTCTTTGAGATTGGAATTATTATATTCTTCTTGAAGTCTGAGGGTATTTCGCTTGTTTCATACATATTGCTCACCAGATGGTGGAGTTTTGACAGGACTGGCTCTCCCAAGGCCGTCAGTAGTTCCAATGGAATGTTGTCTACTCCGGAGGCCTTGTTCCGACTCAGGTCATCCAGTGCTCTGTCAAAATCTTCACGCAGTATCATATCTCCCATTTCATCTTCATCTACATCCTCTTCTATTTCCATAATATTGTCCTGAAGAACATCGCCCCTGTATAGACCCTCTATATACTCATTCCACCTTTCTGCTTTCCCTTCTTTGCTTAGAACTGGGTTTCCATCTGAGCTCTTGATGTTCATACAAGTACATCTACATAGTACCAGACGCAATAAAAATAAGCGAGTAGTAAAAGGGGCTATAAACTAGGACTAGGGAAAGTGAGTAAGGAAATTAAGCCTATGTGCAGTTTATGGGATCCGTGTGGTTGGGATACAATAGGATTAATGCAACGACAGAGTCCTCGAAATGAAATAAAGTGACTAGCCCGACCGCCACACATTCATGTTTTCATAATTATGTAAGTACACCCCTTTCCAAAATTGTATCTCGCATTTTAGTATGTCAACCCCATAGTACTCATACTTTAGTAGCCCCTCTTCTTTTTCACGGTTGGTGGCACCTGAAGATGAAGCTTTAAAATATTAAATTAATAAAATTACTGGCAACTGAAGTGGATTTGTACTCTACAAAAACCTCTAACGAAACGCGCTGGTCTTCCTCGGACCTTCTGTAATTCCTCTATCAATGTTATCTGGTACGGATCCAAGGCTGACGAGTAATAGTTATTGAACGATCGAGGGTTTTGTAGGCTGCCTCCTTTGTGCGTGGTCATACTTCTGTCCAATGAGGCTGTCAACCTGCTTTACCTGTTATTAGCATTACTTGGTCGTTCCACTTTAAATTGCGCCACAGACAAATTCCTAGGTATTTTCTGGCATTAATTCCTTCAAGCAAAAACTCTGCAATCGTTTAATTATACAATAACGGGTCTTTTTCCCTAATTCTTCATAGTACGTTACGTTTTTTTGTGTGTTGAGGATCAGGTGCAAGTCCCTGCTAAAAGCGTCGGTTTCTTGCACATCTTCCTGAATTTAGCTACAGTGTTCTAGCGTTGCGACTTCTCTGTATACAACAGCATCATTCACGAAAATCGTCATGGAATTTCCAACGTTATCCACTACATCATTCACACATACTGAGAAAAGCAACGGCACTATAAGACTCGTATCTGAAGATTTCTCTCCGTTGCGAATGATGTGGAGTGTTCCGTTTGCTACAAACTCTGAAGTATCCGTCAACTGAGTATACGCCCACAAAAGAAGCCCAGGAGGCGTTTAAAAAACTTAAAAATTTATTCATAGTTTGCGAAGTTCCAGAGCAAATAAATATGTTACCGAAAGTTCGCGCTTCTCGCGTCTTTATGTGAGGTACCAATTAAACAGAACTTTATTTATGCGGCCTCAAGTCTGGAGTATTAAATTTCAGAAAGAAAACAAGTTGGACAATTAGTACACTGCCACGGTGCACCATATTAAAGTCGTGGACTCACTATCACCTGACAGTCTAAAGAGCAAACAGTGAGTTAAAGAGTTCAAGGCATACATCTTGTCGTTGAACTTCTCAGAGAACTCCTGCTACAGAAACAAATTCCAGAGACAAGGAAATGCAAGAAGGAGAAAGTGTTACGCTTTCAAGACATCGCATCACAAACTTAATTGAAAAATCGACTGCCTACAATTGACGAGAGCCTTGGTTCTGTTATTTTTGCAATACGCTTGATTACTGGTGTAAACTATTTAATATTTGAGAAACTAGTTCATTTTGCGTATTCCCATTCACTAATACGTTCTGAAATTATTTTCTTGGGGACTTCAAGTTACAGGGTCAATATTTTCAGAATATAAAAACGTGTTATAAGGATTATATTTGGAATTAATTCAAGAAAGGCCAGTAGGGACTTCTTCAAAACTGATAATTTTGCCAACAACTACACAATATATTTTTTCGTTAATATACTTCGTGACGACCAATAGTTCTCTTTTCACAGAAAAGTATTGAAAAGCATGAGTATAACCCCACGTCGAAAACCAAACTCTACAAAGACTTTATGGGGTTAACATTAGTACAAAAAGGTATCAAATACATCAGTGCCCCTGAGTTCAACGACCTACCAGAGCACATTAAGTGTCAAGCAGGACTAAATTAAAGAACTTGGCCAATTACTTCATTGAAGGATATCGGCACTGTAGCTCTTAAATTATATGTTCTAAGTTAATGTAAAACTAGGATTAGCATTATTATTTCATTGATTTTGCAACTAAAGTAAATATATATGTTTGGCTTCGTCCATGGTATGCGAGCAATCTCTGTAGTCCGTTGGTAGAAGCCTACGACTTGGAAATGATTTACACCCAAAGTTTTATCATGAAATCCGCCCAAGAAGACTGCAAGTAAAGTAAATCCAGGGGTGCAATTTTGTCACTGCTGGGCAACTGTGGGAAGACAGTGGAAATCTTATCGTCCTTGTGTTTACAACAGAAATTTGATTATTTCCTCATGTTACTTAAAAAAATTCCGTTTTCTTTTACAGACTGGAGATTGCGAATACTGTTACATAAAGACAAGACGTTGTTTAACTTTGTTATCAGTACTATTGACCGATTTACTTCAAACTTTTCCACGATTTAGACGGACATAGGCTTTATTTACTTTTTTTAAACAACAATGTACAGGTTTTCTGTTAAAACCGACAGCAAGAAAGAAAATACCGTGCTGTGACAATTTGTGGTTTCGTTTTGAGTCAGTTTTAACTACGACAACAGGGCACTGAACACCATTAGACAAATTATTTCTCCCACTTATATTCTTTTCCTTAAATGTAATTTTAGAGATAAATTGTATATGCAGCAATACACTGTTTTGTTTTCCTCTTCAGTCATTTTTGGCAGAACATAGAGGAGATGTATTTATAGCTAATCGGCTTCTGAGTGGAACACTATCACGGAATAGGAGTTGTCCAAAAGTTTGGAATCCTTCGCGTTCGCAGATTAAAAATACGCGAAAACTACATAATATAAACGTCGAGACAATCATATTTAAGGAATACGCCTTAAGGGGAGGCTTGGCTCGATGTTTAAGTTCCGCGGCTTCCCGCCCGCCTACGGCACGGGTCAAAGGAAACAGGACCACGCACACAAACATACAACATATAGCTCACATACAATATGTAATACGTCTAGATATAGTGACACAAATAGTGCAGTGAGGATGCCCTTCATAAGCACCTAAAAGATATAGTAAGTAGTACTAGTTCTTAGACAACAGAAATAAATATGCACAGAGTAACTCATGATGTATTTCGTTTAGTAATGTAGAAAGACATAATTTTGTACGGTACTTCAGGCGGAGCAGGGTAGATGCTTCTGCGGAAGCAACAGCATGAACAACAATTTAATGTTTTGTTTTGTGTTAAAGATAAAAGAAAATCTGTAGATCATCTCTTTCCTATCTTTCTATTATTTTCTTCGAAATCACTAATTTTATTATTTTGACATTCCATTTCCTACAAATAATTTAATTTTATGTGTAACTCATTGTTATTACCGTTATGTATGAGGCGGAACTAAGGGCCTCATGGAAAAAGGGTGACCCGGCTGAGTCACACAGTTTGACTCTTAGTCTGATCACAAGAGGTGTGGCCATTGCACACGTTGATCACGTAAGCTGGCGTGAGGACCAATGAAGTATACTTGACGGGATGTATCTGGAACATCTTAGGTGATTAGAAAGTTAGTAGACAGGAATACAATTAAATACTTAGCTTTAATTCAGCATCAGTGGTGAACGTCGATCTTGACTTTGTACAATAATATTTACAAGTGTAGTTATAGACTGAACTGCGAATACTTCTTTACAATTCTGATTGCTTCACACATATGTGGTGCCTGGCTAGGTCGTAGCTACTGACTTAGCTGAAGGCTATGCTAACTAGCGTCTCTGCAAGTGAGATCTCTGAAGCCGTAACGAGTGAATCATTCCTATTAAAGTCGACTGCAGAACTGGCCAGTGCGCTAGCTCGTCTTGTAAGACCAGCCGAGTGGCGGCGCTCGGTCTGCTAGCGTCGACAGTGGCAACTCGCGGGTCCGATGTGTACTGACGGACCGCGGCCGATTTCAAGCCTACAACCTAGCAAGTGTGGTGCCTTGCGGTGACACCACAATTACTCTTGTTTTATTACTCAAAACAAGTTTTCCTAGTACGGTGGATAGAGTACTATTACATGTAAAATTGTGTAATGTATAGCCTGCATTTTAAAATATCAGGCAGCAGATCTCAAACATGAAATGTCACTTAAGCTGCTATGTCCACAAATTCAGCAGTTGAATAAGTCTTTCCCTCGCTGTATACCAATGATCCCAAACGATTTTACCCATTCATTTTAAGTGATTTGAATTCCCAACTAATGTTTCGATTACAACAATAACAATAAAGAAGGCTCAAGAGCAGGTTAGGGTCGGCAGGTGTAGGTGAGACACACAAAGAGAGGGGAGATGAGGGTACGGACAGTGAGACAGACGGGGGGGGGGGGCAGAATGAGATTAGGATATATATCCGATTCCGATACACATTAAGCAATTGTCTACCGTTGCCGGTTTTGATAGTGTAATGTAAAAACCAGAGACGTGAACCGAACTCGTAGCCATGAATTTTAGTTAGCAACTTTCGGACCTTATTATTTGCTGGGAACGATGAAATACTTCAGACAAATCTTCTGTGAGAAGTGTCGCCGTGGTGCAAGCAGTTACGTTACTAATATACACTGAGATGAGAAAAGTGGGACACCTCCCAATATCGTGTCGGACCACCTTTTGTCCTGCATAGTGGAGTAACTCGACGTGGTTTGGACTCCACAGGGCGATGGAGGCCCCATGCAGAAAGACTGAGCCATACTGCTCCTATAGTCATCCATAATTGTGAAAGTGCAGGATTTTGTCCACGAACTGACCTCTCGATTATCTTCCATGTCGGACGATTTGAGTGACCAAATCATTGTCTTGAACTGTTCAGAATGATCTTCAAACTAATCACCAACAATTGTGGCCTGGTGACGTGGCACATCATCATCCACAAAAATTCCATAGTTGTTTGGGAACAAGAACATGGAAGGCTGCAATTGGTCTCCAAGTAGCTGAACATAATTACAGTACTGGCCATTAAAATTGCTACACCAAAAATAAATGCAGATGATAAACGGGTATTCATTGGACAAATATATTATACTAGAACTGACATGTGACTACATTTTCACGCAATTTGGGTGCATAGATCCTGAGAAATCAGTACCCAGAACAACCTCCTCTGGCCGTAATAACGGCCTTGATACGCCTGGGCATAGAGTCAAACAGAGCTTGGATGGCGTGTACAGGTACAGCTGCCCATGTAGCTTCAACACGATACCACAGTTCATCAAGAGTAGTGACTGGCGTATTGTGACGAGCCAGTTGCTCGGCCACCACTGGCCAGACGTTTTCAATTGGTGAGAGATCTGGAGAATGTGCTGGCCAGGACAGCAGTCGAACATTTTCTGTATCCAGAAAGGCCCGCACATGACCTGCAACATGCGGTCGTTCATTATCCTGCTGAAATGTAGGGTTTCGCAGGGATCGAATGAAGGGTAGAGACACGGGTCGGAAAACATCTCAAATATAACATCCACTGTTCAAAGTGCCTTCAATACGAACAAGAGGTGACCGAGACATGCAACCAATGGCACCCCATACCAACACGCCGAGTGATACGCCAGTATGGCGATGACGAATACACGCTTCCTATGTGCTATCACCGCGATGTCGCCAAACACGGACGCGACCATCATGATGCTGTAAAGGATTCATCCGTCGTTTTGCCATTCGTGCATCCCAGTTCGTCGTTGAGTACACCATCGCAGGCCCTCCTGTCTGTGATGCAGCGTCAAGGGTAACCGCAGCCATGGTCTCCGAGCTGATTGTCCATGCTGCTGCAAACGTCGTCGAACTGTTCGTGCAGATGGTTGTTGTCTTTCAAACGTCCCCATCTGTTGACTCAGGGATCTAGACGTGGCTGCACGATCCGTTACATTCATGCGGGTAAGATGCCTGTCATCTCGACTGCTAGCGATACGAGGCCGCTGGGATCCAGTACGGCGTTCTATATTACCCTCCTGAACTCACCGATTCCATATTCTGCTAACAGTCATTGGATCTCGACCAACGCGAGCAGCAATGTCGCGATACGATAAACCCCAATCGCGATAGGCTACAATCCGACCTTTATCAAAGTCGGAAACTTGATGGTACGCAGTTCTTCTCCTTACGCGAGGCATCACAACAACGTTTCACCAGGCAACGCCGGTCAACTGCTGTTTGTGTATGAGGATTCGGTTGGAAACTTTCCTCATGTCAGCACGCTGTAGGTGTCGCCACCGGCGCCAACCTTGTGTGAATGCTCTGAACAGCCAATCATTTCCATATCACAGCATCTTCTTCCTGTAGGTTAAATTTCGCGTCTGTAGCACGTCATCTTCGTAGTGTAGCAATTTTAACGACCAGTAGCGTATTTCCAGTCAGTGATTGAAGCAGCTGGATCCGAGCACCAGTGCTTCTATGTAAACACAGCCCATATCATTATGGAGCTACCATCAGCTTGCATAATGCCTTGTTGACAACTTGGATCCATAGCTTCTTGCGGTCTGCGCTACACTCTGACCCTACCATAAGTTCTTAAAATCTGACATCGGGACTCATATGACCTGGCCAAGGTTTTCCAGTCGTCTAGGCTCCAAATGATATGGTCACGAGCCTTGGAGAGGCACTGCTGGCGAAGTCGAGCCGTTAGCAAAGGTACTCGCATCGGCCGTCCGCTGCCGTAGTCCATTGAAGTCAGTTTCCGCCACACTGTTCGCCGCACGTCCCACTTTGGTCCCCACTGTTACGTCAGGTAGTGTTGCTTGTCTGCTAGCACTGACAACTCTACGCAGACGCCGCTGCTCTCGGTCGTTAAGTGAAGGCCGTCGGCCGCTGCGTTGTCGGTGGTGAGACGTAACAGCCGAAATTTAGTATTCTCGACACACTTTTGACAGTGTGGATATCTTAATACTGAACTGCTTAACGATTTCCGTAGGTCCAATTCTGCGTTCAATGTCTGCTAATTCCAGTCGTACGACCATAATCACGTCCGAAACGTTTACACATGAATCACCGGTTACAAACGACAAGTCCACCGATGTACTCCCCTTTTAGACGTTGTGTACGCGATACTACCGCCATCTGCATGTGTGCGTATCGCTCTCTGTCTCATGACTTTTCTCACCTCAGTGCACGCGCGTTTTGTTTCGTGTTGTGAGGTGAAAGAGGTGGAATTCGCCGTGGATAGCGATGTTTGGCCCGAGTTCGCTATATGATACCTGACACTATACGGTATTCCGCAGCGCCGGCAAGCGACCTCTGTGCGACAGAAAAAGAGGAGCGCCGGGCTGATCTCTGGCCGGTGGACGGGCACCTGGCCCCGCCTCGCCTCTCCTGCTCGCCCTCTCCCCACACACTCACGCTGCCCCCGATGTCGTTTCACAGCAATCCGGTATTTTTCCGATACGCGGTTTCAGAGAAATTGTCACAGCGTGCTCTTTTTTCTCTGGACCCCAATTTACTCTCCTATTTGTTTTATCGATTACAGACTGCGGAGGACGTCGCCAATTGGCGCTCGGCAGACTGCTGAGCTCCATTTGGAGGCCGGGGTCCGGGTCTGGGTTTGCGGTGTCCGGTTACGCGGGTAGCCTACCCGCGGCCGCCCCGCGGGGCTGCCGAACGGCTCCGTAATCAGCCCGTTTGGTATCGGCGGCGAACCCCTGACAACAGTTGCTTACCGCAAGCAGTGCTCGACTCAAAATACTGTGTACCACCGCTTGTGTCCTCGCATCGTGTAACAAACGTTGCGGTAAGACCATTTAAAGTACTGCAAGAAAAATTAAGCAACTTTATCTTATTTCAAGGAGGCAGTGATTTACAACTTTTAAATTCTTCCGAAAGTTCTTGATTTGGCGCAGCAGCTTATGACATCTCCCTTACTTTAAGAATGCACATGATTTATTTACCGGTGTGTTAATATAATCATATATTTGCACCTGGAGTGGACCTAAGTAAGGGCGATGCCCTTGCTGTACCTATCTTGTAATTTGCCTAAGTCGGGTAGCTGGTGATTCCTTCTAATTAAAACTTATGCGTCCCCAGTGACATAATAAGAAAGTACTTAAAAAACAGTATTTATAAAGAAGAGACATTTAAAAATTGAATAATATACATTTTTCTCATGTACCCGTAAAATAATAATTTCTCTGTGTAAGTTTCGAGGGCAAAGAAATATAACAAAATTATCTAAAGAGACGACAAGATACGCTCTTTTGTTAATTTTTTAGTCGTCTTCACTTCTTCTCTTGTCTTGGTTGCGGGTAGACGCACATCTTGCGAGTGCTGGCAAATGTAAGCATATTTGTACTGATTAAGCAGATAATATACTGATTTAATATTATTGTTCACTTTTAATTTGTAAGAGGTGATCCCGATGTCATGTCCGCCTTCCTTCAGTTAACCTGCATTCGAGTAATTTACAGTGCAACAATTGCAGCGGCCGATGCAGCCAACGACGTCATTACGTGGCGATATTAACTTATAAAAAATTAGCGGAAGCGAAAAACTCGCCCGCTATTAACATAATATACATTTTTACCCACTGCCGCCCGACGCTGCAGAAAATACGTAGCTTTAAGATTCTTATTTTCAGTACCTTAGCCGAGAGCCAGAGCCAGGACTCCGACTACGAGCCAATGGTTAACGGAGGTAAGAAAAAATACTCTCGCGCGTGTGTGGGCCGCAATTGTAATTAATAACTAAAGATTTTTTGCTTTAAACAGAGCTGACTGGACGAGGAAGTTAATGTGAAAAGCTTATTGCATTGTTCAACTTATATGCTCATGTTTTAAGATTCAGTGAGTCTAACGTTCATTAACGTGACCAATATTTTATACTGAAGATTAATATTGTTAAAAAAGGGAAAACTTCACAAAAGCGTTTAATTGTAAATCAAAATAAAATGAAATATCATTTTTATTAAGGCCCACCACGTAAGTCGGCAACAATCAACATAATAATAATATATTAAATTACGACGGCCGACGGACGCGAGAAACAACAGGTCATACAATTTGCGGAGGTTTATTTGTTGATGATAACATTTTCTCCAAAGTCATTGCAGAATACATCAAACTTCAGATATAGTCTCTTTGACAATTCAACAGTTGACTGACTGACTTACTGACCGAAAAGACTTGATTACAAAGCGAACCCCTAGGCGAACTGATGCTGCATCGCCGCGTTTGCGTATATATATTCCAAACAATGAGTGTTCATTACTTCAGTTATTATACCATCATAAAATCAATAGTGACAATTAAAAGTTACAAATATACAAAAGGTTGACAATCAGATTACTTACAGCATAAAATATTAGTTCATTACACATGAGTGTTAGGTTAGAAATTGTAAAATTTAAGATTGGGAACTAAATATGTCTTTTTTACAATAATGCGTTTCATTAATTTAATAATTACAAATCAACTATCGATCGGAAAAAATTGCTAACATTTACGTAATATATACACAAGTTGTTTAACCTCTTTAATGGCTCATAACTTTGAAATATGCATCCAAACGTAAGTAATGGAGTTAATTATATGGGCAAACAATGATCAATTAATTATTTTAGTAATGACATAAATTCTGGTTTACAAATTTGGGTTTGAAATTACATATCACTTGAAATTACGTGAATTTTAATTTGGTTGTTGCTTTCTTATCGATTTACAATAACGTTTTCGAAACTGAACTTTCGACATCTAATTGCAGTTAATTAACGAAAGTAATGATGATGCTAACATTTATTACTAATTCTAATCAAATGAATTACATACTAATTATTATAGTCCTGAGTAAATGTTGATGGTTCATAGTGATTAATATGTTACATATTTACAATTTATTTAATTATTCGTAAATTTTGTGTAAATATCATTCATAGTATTATATAATACAATTACATAACAGGAAAAGGTGCCATAGTGGCATGATTTTTATTCTTTGTGTAACAGAAAGTACCGATACCCGGCTAAAAATTCCGGGTACCTGATATTATAGTAATGCTGCGGGTGGTGGGTATGTTACAAGCTGTATGTTATTTATTAAAACTCCCGATTTAGATGAAATAACAGACCATCCTCAAGCAGTAAAAACTACGTTAATTACAGGATATCGTGATCACGATCATTTTTATCTAGGTCAACGTTGTACAGGGTGAACCATAATTCACTCTGTCTGACGCTACAGAGCGATTCCCTGCATACTAACAGTACCGGTACCAAATGTCTCTAAAATTTTCGTCCTGTACATATTTAAATTATTACTTTACGTAGATAATTTCCTACATCTCTTTAATATTTGAGAAAAAACTTTTTTATACCTGTCAGCTGTAAACATTCAGCGTCATTCTTCAGCGGTTTCGGATTTTACAATCATTCTCACTGGAACAAAATCAGTACATCACATGGGTCAAAAATACATACTACTTCGTAGAAGACTCATTAGCATACCAAACCCAATGATATCTTATAGTGCCTCGTAAAACACATTCAATTTAGCGAATATCAGAAATCACACAGATATGTCGCTTAAAAACTATTCACAGTTAGCAATTTCGGTAGAAACAGAATAGACGACAAATAAGGTCATCTGACAACATTGTAATCACGTGTATTTAAATTATCTTTTATCAGCACTGTGTATATGTGCTGTTCAGTTAAGCAAGAGGCAGAGCTTTGCGTTAGAACACTCGAGCACAGGAGATAGATCTTAAGTGGTAAGTGTACTTTTTTCCTTTAGTTCCCGAATTTTTTTCCTCTCAAATGTTCAAATGTGTGTGAATTCCTAAGGGACCAAACTACTGAGGTCATCGGTCCCTCGACTTACACACTACTTAGACTAATTTATGCTAAGAACAACACTCACACACCCATGCCCGAGGGAGGACTCGAACCTCCGGCGGGAGGGGCCGCGCAATCCGTGACATGGCGCCTCAAACCGCGCGGTCACTCCGCGCGGCTTTTCCTCTCAATAAAACCGTAGTATATACTGTTTCTTAAACGATAGAAATTACACATCTTACAACTACAGTTTTGACAAAAGTAACACGATTTCTTCATTGTGTCAAAGAGCGCGGTTTCTGACCTGCAGTTGGTGCCAGACATCTCTTTGCTTAGAACATTGTTACGTGGCGCTTCACAAATGCAGTGGAAACGAATGAGTCGAATTAGAGATTCATTAAAGAACTAGCATAGCGCTATTTCATTGTTAACATTGCTATTGTGCGTCATTTTCTTTGGACTTTAAAGCTAACACTGTTAAAGTGAAGTAAATTTGTAGAAGATGATCTACTTTATACATGTTTGACATACATAAATATTAAATCAAAAATCATTAACTTCGTTTCATAATAATTCTCCAGTCGCTTAGTTTTATTTTCCTTTTGAGCCTATACTTAATTTCAGAATATCAATACGAGAATATTGTTGAAATAAGAGTAATGACGAACGTGTATGTGTGTGAGATTGACATATTACGTACTCCAGTTATTTACTGTTTTTCTCGTAAAATAACAAGATTGTTTGCGAACAAGATTTCAGAACATGACGGGGAGATGTATCCAATTCCCGCCTCCAATTCCCTCCTCTTCAACATCCTGCGAATTAGAGGGCTGCACAGTATTTCGCGCTCACGCTGCAGTGGAGCGGAGCGAGTGGTTAACATAGGGTGCCCGCGAAAGTTTAAAAGCTGTACTTTCAGAAGGTCATAACTGCCTGCTACCAGAATTATGGACCAATTTTCGCTCGGAATCGATTGCTGGGGCTGATATCTTGCAAGTGTGCTTTTTCCTCCTTAAAATATAAGGTCAAATTGTTAAGACAACGTGGCTGTATGATTTACGCAGTTGCCGCGGAGCCACCAAAAAGAAAAAAGAAGCATGGATAGACCAGGAAGAAGAGCGATGGAGTTGATTTCTTTTTACTTTCGGGAAAGGTGTATAACTGAGGAATAGGGCACTGGAACGAAAAACTCTACCCACGGCTCTATCTCATGCCATATCGAGGCAGTACTGAATGAAGATATTTGTGACTCATATGGTTGCCAAATTGCCAAATGGTCTGTCTTTGACGTCAGTTTTCTACTGAAAACATGCGCTGGACGGAATTTTATAAGAGACACTTTGATACTATTAGCATCGTGCTGTGACGTCCTAGTATGTGAATTTTGTTTCAGCCTGTATATTAACTGAGTCAAACCCATAGTCACCTCAGTTACAGGTGCTTCGAAAATGCTGTGCAGGGAACACACACGAAAAGCAATGAACCAAAGTAAGAGTCGACCGTACGGTCACTAACGACGTCATTAGAGAGCGAGCTAGAAAAAGGGTTTCAAACAAGGATGGGACGCGAAATCGTCTGTCTCTTAAAAAATCGCAGAAAAAACTCTGAGTCAGAATGATTGGAAGACCAACGTACGTCGAACTTGTGAGAACAGTCGCTCTCCCTTCGCAAAACATTTAACAAAATACTATCACACACCAGCGAACGTTGACCGGGATATCATGGTCATATAAACAACCACCGTTCGAATCTCACAACAACGCAAAAGGATTATCGTGCACACACAGTGGTAAACCACATAGAAAACGCAAGTAAATTATTACGGATAAGGAAAACAGCAAAACCACAATAAATGAATTAATTCTATACCAAAAACTTCGACATTTTCACTTCCCAGCCTCCTCTGGCTTAGTTCTCTCCCCCACTCCCCACTTACCTTTCTATCCCAAGTTCTTGATCAGACACAGACCTGCCCCTGCCCCCATAAACACCACTATACACAGATACACATTTCAATAAGAGTTGAATCTCTCCCTCTCTCTTCCTTTTATAACTCCAATTTCCTCTCTTCCTGGCAATACGCAAGGTTAGGAAACTTGACGGAACACTTAGGCGAACACCATAAACAGTCATTATATCGAGATTCCGATTTTCTCTTAGTTATAAAGAACGATGTGGCGAATTCGTTGACGTAGGCAAGTAATTTTTAAAACGATCTCTCACGTTCTCTTAACGCATGATTGGTTTGCATTTAGAAAGGCACATTACTTGCAGACATGCATTTTTTGTAAACTTGTGTAAACCCCATGGCAGTGCACCACAATCTTCCATTTGGAAAGCAATGAATAACCAGGACATACATCAGTGTCATATACCAGCCGTTAGAAAGCTGTATTCGGATAATATCTTCTGTATTAAGGTTGGCAAGTTACTACCACAGAAGTTTAATGTTAAGAAAGGACTGAGAAAAAGTTGCTGCTTTGCGCCTACACTCTTTAAAATGTTTTCGGACGAAGCACTGAAAAACTGGAAAAGAAAGTGCAAAAACTGGAAATCCGAATAGATGATGACACCTTGGACTCCCTAAACGTCGCCCGCGATCAGGTCATTTTCGCCGAGGAAGAAGAGGATGTATATTATACTGTATGTTTAAAAAGCTGAAAGAAGAATATGAGCAGTGGGGTATAAAAATAAACTTCACAAAGACTGAATGCTTGGTTGTCATAATTGTAGGAAGGGGCCTTCTTATGGGTGATGGATGTATAGTAAAGTGTGGTCTATCGCGTAACTATTTAAAGGTAGCAATTTCGAACAAGGGTGGAAGCAACGAGGAAATCAGGCACATAAAAGAAAGGGAAAGATGGCAAATAAGCAGCTAAATTCCGAACAGAATGAAAATGGTACATGTCAAAGGAGTGTTCAGATGGAAAGGTATGAAACGCCGTAACAACCAAATCCGTTGAAATTAGCATATTTCGCTTTGGATAAAGTAGTAAGACATTTAGGAAGAAGTTTGTAGTGACCGACGTTGCGCGCAAATTCAAAAATGTTCTCATCCGGCAAGGTGATGCTCACCGTCTTCTGAGATTCATCGTCAGACATTCATCGAATTCCTCAAGCAAGGAAAAACCGTTGGCATCTACTGTGAGATGCTACGAAGCCTATACAAGTCCTTCAATGTCTCCTACGACACACAAAGGGTAATGGCCAGGCCGAGCGGCTCTAGGCGCTTCAGTCTGGAACAGCGACCGCTACGGTCGCAGGTTCGAATCCTGCCTCAGGCATGGATATATGTGATGTCCTTAGGTTAGTTAGGTTTAAGTAGTTCTAAGTTATAGGGGACTGATGTTAAGTCCCATAGTGCTCAGAGCCATTTGAACCATTTTTGGTAATGGCCAAGTTCATCTAGGTACAGCGTGAGAATCCTCCCAACAGCTCTTACAGCCGGCCGGGGTGGCCGAGCGGTTCTAGGCGCTACAGTCTGGAACCGCGTGACCGCTACGGTCGCAGGTTCGAATCCTGCCTCGGACATGGATGTGTGTGATGTCCTTAGGTTAGTTAGGTTTAAGTAGTTCTAAGGGACTGTTGACCTCAGAAGTTAAGTCCCATAGTGTTCAGAGCCATTTGAACCAGCCCTTACATGACGCCCTACGACTTCCACGAGTTTAGTCCGCTAAAAATCATCTCACAGAACGAACTGAAGGACACAGTGAAGGACTGGCTCCTGTCGCAGCCACAGCAATTCTGGGAACAGGGAATCCTTCGGCTCGTAAAATAGCGGGATAGTTGTGAATAAAAACTTCAATTACAACCGCACTGTGGTTTCATACCTATTCTTTCGAATACTCCCATATAAAACTATATTTGAGAGCATGTGAGGCGGCGGGTTGGTAGTAATAACGATTAATAATTCATATGTCATAAATCAGAGGAGGAAATATTAGAAATTGGAAATATTTGGGTTGCTGTAAGTATTGGAAAATTGTTCGCCGTCTTTTACGAGAGCCTGGAAACTATTTCTGTGGTCAGCCAGAAAGCGATGGAGAACATGCTGACCATAGTTCCCAGTCTGCAAGTTCACATTCTTGTCCAGCCCACTGAAAGAAATTTTTCTATTCTCCATTTGCACAGCGAGATCAGGACTATGATTATAAATGAAGATTTTGAGTTCTAATTGACAGACATGTGTGGTAAAGTTTCACACGCTCAACGTTGCAATATTCATTACGTTAATATTGACAATAAATCTCTCTATCCTAAACAGCACTATGAGCAGTCCAGAGGCGACATCTACGGTAAGTTCCTATTATATGGTCTTTCGGCCTGACTTTTGATAATCAAAATAATTGTCGCCACAAAAGGGGAAAATAATTGTCACCACTTGCCATGTGGATTTGTTAACATTACAGGCGGCACACTGACAGTTACTTCTGCGAAATCTAAGCGATCCAGTACGCTGTACAGTCCTCGCAAGTTCACTTTCTATTATTACTGAAAATAAGCTTTTAGTAACAGCCTGTCTCTTACGTCATCCGAGTTGCTTCACGGGCTGTATGTATATATGTGGCGCAGCAGACGGCCAAGGGAACACCTGCTGTCCTCCGCCCTATGCCCACGATAGCAGCCTCTAAACGGCCGCTTCCTCGAACACATAATATTTTATAACACTGTTGTATATTAATTTATAATCTTCATAATTTTTGTACGCATGTAGTTAAGTAAGTTAAAATCACAGGAAACGTTTTAGCCCTCCTTCATTTAAACTTTGCTGTCTAGAATTTTCAGAACGGAACTGACAGTAGAACTTGACCTCTGAATTACAACTTTAAGAGACCTTGTATTTGTTATTATTTACCTCCAGGCCTTGAAACTTGTTATAGCTAGACGGCCCGGGTGGCCGAGCGGTTCTAGGCGCTACAGTCTGGAATCGCGCGACCACTGCGGTCGCAGGTTCGAATCCTTCCTCGGGCATGGATGTGTGTGACGTCCTTAGGTTAGTTAGTTTTAAGTAGTTCTAAGTTCTAGGGGACTGATGACCACAGAAGTGCTCAGAGCCATTTGAACTTGTTATAGCTCCGTTATTTAATAGGCTTCATCACGTGCTGTAACCAAAACATTCTAGTATTAATATAACGGATACTTAATCCACTACAAGTAAGGACGTTTTAGTTTCAAATTTAGTTTTTTTGCAAATTACTCGAAAACTATTAGAGGTAGCTCAATGGAGTTATATAATTAATGTTTTTAAGTTGAACTGAAGCTTCATACAAATATTCATATTTGCAAGTCTCATACTTAGCGCCTTCAATTTTTCTTGAAAACTCGGATTCTGACAAAAATATTTCTTTAATCACGCTGAGACTTGTAACAGTTAATTTTGACATACATCTGCACATTATTACCAATGTTTTTGTTTTTAGCTTTATTATTTAGCGCCACTTTTTTTTCTTAAAACGATGTATTTAGGGACCGATGACCACGTTGTCTGGTCTCCTTCCCCAAACCAACAAACCAACCAACCGATGTATTTAGGGAAAAATATTGACCTGATCATTCTGAGATTTAACAGTTCACAAATTAATATACTAAAGCATATGCTAACAAAGTTTGGAAAAGCAACTTTGACTTTTAATTCCATTCTTCAATCATGGTGCAATACTTGTGTGCTACGCACAGATTCGTTGTGGTGATGTGCCGCTGCTAGCATTGAACTGGGGTACGTCGCGGCACATTCGCTCGTTTCTGTATCTTTCCAAGCTTCGCCACAAGCACTGGAAACGTCCGTCATTGTATGGACATCTTAGAAGAAAGCCACAGGAAAGATAGTTTCTGAAGTACGAGCATGTTACTGGAGACCTCCACGACACATAAAACGAGGAAGACCCCAGCTATTGGAATGATGGATTGAAGCTGCGATGCATGACAGAGCCATGCAAGAAGAGGGCTGGGGAGGCGGAAGATGGAAACTTGGATGCTAGATATGCCGCATTTTGTAAAAAAAAACTAGCAGAAACATTTTGTTTTTCTGTCATTGGAAAGAGCCTTCAAAGGGAACTTCAGTGGTGTAGCATGTGTGGAACGTGATAAATAGTATCAAGATAGTGTCACAAACCGCCGTCCCGCCATCTGGAGACGTAGTCCCATAAACATCTACTGAAATGCACCTGTTGTGGTCTTCAGTCCAGATACTGGTTCGATGCAGCTCTCCATGCTACTCTAGCCTGAGCAAGCTTCTTCGTCTCCAAGTACCTATTGCAGGCTACATCCTTCTGAATCTGCTTAGTGTATTCATCTCTTGGTCTCCCTATACGATTTTTACTCTCCACACTGTCCTCCAATACTAAATTGGTGATCCCTTGATGCCTCAGAACATGCCCTATCATCCAATCCCTTCTTCTTGTCAAGTTGTGCAACAAATTTCTCTTCTTCGCAATTCTGTTCAGTACCTCGTCATTAGTTACGTGATCTACCCATCTAATCTTCAACATTCTTCTGTAGCACCACATTTTGAAAGCTTCTTTTATCTTCTTGTCTAAACTATTTATCGTCCATGTTTCACTTCCATAAAGGCCTACACTCCATACAAATACTTTCAGAAATAACTTCCTGCACTTAAATCTATGCTCGATGTTAATAAATTTGACATTGCTAGTCTATATTTTATATCCTCTCTACTTCGACCATCATCATTTATTTTGCTCCCCAAATAGCAAAACTCATCTACTACTGTAAGTGTCTCATTTCCTAATCTAATTCCCACAGCATCACCTGATTTAATTCGACTATATTGCATTATCTTTCTTTTTGCTTTTGTTGATGTCCATCTTATATCCTCCTTTCAAGACACTGTCCATTCCGTTCAACTGCTCTTCTAGGTCCTTTGCTGTCTTTGACAGAATTACAATGTCATCGGCGAACCTCAAAGTTTTTATTTTTTCTCCGTGGATTTTAATTCCTACTCCGAATTTTTCTTTAGTTTCCTTTACTGCTTGCTCAACATACAGACTGAATAACATGGGGGATAGGCTACAACCGTGTCTCACTCCCTTCCCAACCACTTGTTCCTTTTCATGCCTCTGACTCTTATAACTGCCATCTGGAGTCTGTACAAATTCTAAATAGCCTTTCGCTCCCTGTGTTTTACCCTTGCCATCTTCAGAATTTGAAAGAGAGTATTCCGGTCAACTATTTCAAAAGCTTTCTCTAAGTCCACAAATGCTAGAAACGTATGTTTTCTTTTCCTTTATATCTATTTTCTAAGATAAGTCGTAGGATCAGTATTGCCTCACGTGTTCTAACATTTCTACGGAATCCAAACTGATCTTCCCCGAGGTCGGCTTCCACTAATTTTTCCATTCATCTGTAAAGAATTCGTGTTAATATTTTGCAGCCGTGACTTATTAAACTGATAGTTCGGTAATTTTCACACCTGTCAACACCTGCTTGCTTTGGGAATGAAATTATTATATTCTTCCCGAAGTCTGAAGGTATTTCACCCGCACGTAGAGAAATCAAACACGTAATTCACTGCGCCTGAACATCACCAGTCTGCGCTCTACTGTAGTAGTGACTAGACAACGTGCTCGTAAAGTCATTTAGACTTGCACAGTGTATATGACAATCGCAAATGGGCATATGATTTTCGTTTACAGCGAATGTCGTCGAGCTAATAAAACAGCGACTCCGCTGTACGCTGAAAGTCATCCTGGTGTGTCAAGCCCTCACGATCTATACTTGCCAAAATTACGAATAAATTTCAAGAAACTGGTAGTGTGAAGAATGAAATACGCCTGAGTCGTGCCGCGTTCGGTATCTCTTGTCACGCTCTCTCACTCGTCATCTTTGGCCAGAGAACAGGGAGCGAGGCTTGGCGGGAGTGAGTCGAAGGAGTTAGAGGGAACTGGCCGGTGACAGGCGTGGTGCACGGAGAGAAAGTGGCTTTCGAAGACAGTCACGATCGATTCGGCAAGTGTTGTGGTCGTGTGGGCTTCTTCTATGGATCCGTGTGTTCGTTGCCTGGTGTTGGCCCGACTCCGCAGGGCATGCATTGTTGGCGGTCAGGTTAGGTTACATATATGGATTGAGTGGGGTCTGTCCGGTCAGCAGAATGACTTCAACCGTTAGTCTGAGGAATTACTCCGTGATACATCGTTTTGGAAAGCAGTTTAATCTCAAGCAAATGGGAGCACGTTTGGCCTCTGCAAGTTTCTTCATCTCCGCCGTCACCTTTCTGCATTACACCGGGTGAGCAGCTTCGAGAACATTCTTCCTTGTAAATGCTCATGTTCGGCGTTAAGCCGTGTGATACGGTATCGTTTTGAGCGTGTGTGTATTCCTTCACAAGTAGGCGTTTGCAGTACCACCACCACCGCCTATCTACCATTTAATTTTGAAACTGTTGACTCCGTGTTACCTTGCGTTTGAGAGTAACAACATTAACGGTCGAATTGCAATCACTGCTCAGCCTTCCTAACTTGAGGTGGTATTGATGTACATATTTGCAGAGTGTTAGTTTTAGAGTTTCCTTTTTTATGGGGAATCATTAATACATTGATTGTGCGTTTTGGCCGATTATTTGACCTCAGGATGTGTTTCCTGTGTACCCTAAGTTTCGTGAGATCTTGCTGGCAATTATATTTTGGTAACGGTTCCATAAATGCTGTTTGGTTTTAATTGCGAGTTGCGTGTGGCTGCTCGAGTTTTGTTCGCTCGTGCCAGAGCCCAAGTTTTGTAACTGTCGTCAAGTGTGTTAACTTTGGAAAGAATTAATAACGGTTTCTGGCCTGTACTACAATTCTCAGCTGTTAAAAATGTGAAACGAACTGCTCCTTCCCCAGGCTTAATTATTAATGCCTGGGTGCATATGGCAGTGATCTCTGAGATGGTTTGTTTTATGAGTTATTATATTTTGAAAATATTATCATTCTGTTTTGCCTTAGTCACGTGCGAGAGTTATGTTAATGTTTAGAGCTGAAACCTTGTGGTTGCAAGTATTCTCGACACATTGAATTAGGTCGGAAATAACTGTTTTGTTCCTGTCTGGAACTTAAGAAAACTTGCCCTCCCTCGGACTTTTATCGCTTGTAGTCATTTAAAGCTAACTGGACCTCGGGACGCGTGTCGCAATGGCTGTAAATATTCACGTATGTGATCTATTGGTATTTGAACTTCAGATAGCGAGTCTGGCTCCTGGGGGGGGGGGGGGGGGGGTGACTTTCTAAACAAGCGGTTCTAGGCGCTACAGTTCGGAACCACGCGACCACTACGGTTTCAGGTTCAAATCCTGCCTCGGGCATGGATGTGTGCAATGTCCTTAGGTTAGTTAGGTTTAACTAGTTCTAAGTTCTAGGGGACTGATGACCTCAGAAGTTAAGTGCCATAGTGCTCAGAGCCACTTGAACCATTTTTCATTGTGAAGGAAAGCATAGTGTTTTAATTGATTTGATTTATGTATGTTTAATAAATGTGTTTTAAAACTTGTTGGTGCCACGAATGATGTTCAAACCCATTGGTTCACTTCTTCCGATCCCAGGGCAACCAGCACGGCAAGCAGGGTATCAACGCCAGTGAAAAAGAACAGCAACTCATAGATACGCAATCAACATTTCAGCAGCGGTGTTATAACGTCTGCAATGTGTCGGAGGTGCGAAATGACCAGTACTGAGTGGCGAGGGCAGTCTTCTCGTGCGCCAGAGAAGCCTCATACCCCACCTGCAGCGTCCTGGTTTCTTTCTGATGGCTAGGGAGACGGAGTGACGTCCTGGGCGGCTGTAGGGAAACACATGCCGAACACTGACAGTTCTTTATTAATTGATTCAACTTACAGTCATTCAGATGCGTTCTCTTCTCTGGCGCGGTTTAGCGTTATCTCGTGCTATTTCCTACTGCAGCGCCGGGCGAGGTAGACGCAGGCTGCGATGAACACGCGGCGACGAGAAGGTGTTGCACTGAGCTGGCCTGGTCCACTCGCCGGATAAGGAGACCACACCTACTTGTCATCGATTTCGTTCAAATTTATGGTATGTGCCAGAAATGAAAGCGACAGAAGTGGAGCTTCAGATGACCTACCATTTAGAAAAAAAATAGCATTTATGGTACAGGTCGGGCGAGGCATAAGGCACTTACGTTAGCATACTTTCCAGGCAGCGATTAAGGCAGTGAAGACACTAATTTCCGTTTTTACGTCATCTACGCTACAAATTAACCGAAATAATGCTCAACATATTCTATTTATTAATATTTTCGTAAAAGGCATGAAAAGGAAAGGCAAAGGACCGATTGGGATCGCAAATAAATTTCCAGTAAGGGGCTGTAAGGCCTAACGAGAACTTTGTATTAAAATTAGACAGTTTCTCTGTATTACGATTCATGATATACATGTACCGGGGTGACAATCATCATAAAAAAAGAGGAGCAAAAATTTTCTCGCCATTTTGCACAATTTATAAACGCCCCATTTCTACAGCTACGGTATTTCATTAAAGTTTCTATAGAAAAAAAAGATTTCATTCACAAAAAGTTCTCTCTCATCGCACAGTTAGTCAGAAAACCACGCGTAACCCATCCTTTCGCCAAATGTTGATGAAGCTAGATGGTCACGAACAATGTAATGTATTTCGAAGCAGTCTTTATCGTGATGTAATTTCTTCCTCTCTCTCTATCATATAAGAGAAGTTTTCAAGCTTTTTGGTCAAATTCTTTGTTGTTGTGGTCTTCAGTCTAGAGACTGGTTTCACGCAGCTCTCCATGCTACTCTCTCCTGTGCAAGATTCTTCATCTCCCAGTACCTACTACACCCTACATCCTTCTGAATCTGCTTAGTGTATTCATCTCTTGGTCTCTCTCTACGGTTTTTAGCCTCCACACTGCCCTACAATACTAAATTTGTGATCCCTTGATGCCTCAGAACATGTCCTACCAACCGATCCCTTCTTCCAGTCAAGGTCAGCCATAAATTTCTCTTCTCCCTAATTCTATTCAATACCTCCTCATTAGTTATGTGATATACCCATCTAATCTTCAGCATTCTTCTGTAGCACCACATTTCGAAAGCTTTTGTTCTCTTCTTGTCTAAACTATTTATCGTCCATGTTTCACTTCCAAAAATGGTTCAGATGGCGCTGAGCACTATAGGACTCAACATCTTAGGTCATAAGTCCCCTAGAACTTAGAACTACTTAAACCTAACTAACCTAAGGACATCACACACACCCATGCCCGAGGCAGGATTCGAACCTGCGACCGTAGCAGTCCCGCGGTTCCGGACTGCAGCGCCAGAACCGCTAGACCACCGCGGCCGGCACGTTTCACTTCCATAAATGGCTGCACTCCATACAAATACATTCAGAAAAGACTTCCTGTACTTTCTCTTGTTCATAAACGGATTGCCAGTCTACATTTTATATCCTCTCTACTTCGACTTTCATCAGTTATTTTGATCCCCAAATAGCAAATCTCACGTACTACTTTAAGCGTCTCATTTCCTAATCTAATTTCCTCAGCATCACCTGATTTAATTCGACTACATTCCATTATTTTTCTTTTTGCTTTTGTTGATGTTCATCTTATATCCTCCTTTCGAGACGCTCAAATTCCTGACCTGACGATAAAACAGACGTCGCAGGATTGCACTAGTGGAGTGCACTTGGGAGGGAGGAATTACATTTTAATACTGCACGATGGCAGTCCTTCATATTGAAAAATTTGGTCTTATAATTGTGCATTTCCTTATGCTCCACACGGGTTAATTAACAGAAGAAATTTGTTTTTCTGCACCGCAGAACAACGTCATGTCAGTCATTAAGATTTTGTATAAACCTGTTGTAAATTTCTCAAATTTTGATAAAGTAGTAAGGACATTTCCATATTTTGTCCTTTTCCAGTGAGTGGGTAACTTTGTTCACATCCTGTCGTTTCACGAGAACTACGTTTACCGCTCAATGAAAATGTCTAAGGTTCTCTTGTAAGTTGATTGATACTGAGATCTTGGAAATAGAACATGCGAAAGTAAATATTTTTAGCACGTGACATTAAAGAAGGTATTTCGATTTAATTGTTTGATTGGACGTTTTAACTGAAGTTCCTCCTTGTGGACTCTGTAAGTACAATCCTTGGAGATTGATCTGCAATCTCAAATTTTCCTTTGTCTTTCCTTTTCATGTCTTTTATAAAGTTCCTTTTGGTTCATTTGCAGTGTAAGTAACGTAAAATTTGAAAAAAGAATTTTCTTCCGGACAGCCGTCAACAGCATCATATACTTTGAGAAATGCATGATACACACTGTACTGTATTACTGTATGTTTATTCACAACCGGTTTCTATCATGGACCATCTTCACAGTGGAAAAATATGTTTTGTGGTAACTTCATATGCCAAACATGTTATTTAACCAGAAATGTATACACCATTTCTGACCTGAACACATCATAAACCGATATTATAGCGTTGAGCATAATTTTATGACGTTTGCAAAGTCAGCTGTGGCGTATACTTTCCTGGTTAAATAGCTTGTATGACATGTGAAGGTGTCACAACAGATATTTTTCCACTTTGAAGATGGTCCTTGATCGAAATCGGTTGTGAATTAATATATTGTTAGGAAGCACAATGTGTATCATGCATTTTTCCAAGACGATAACAAAATGTCCAAACATAGGCTCGAGCCCACGCGCTGAGATTATTGTTCTGTACTATTCTCGCTGCGCAACTGTTGCCTGAATACTACTCTCAATTAAATGGCACATGCGTCGCCCGTCCTGCGCCAGTTAAGCTATTCTTTTTAAACGCTTCACTTCCTGGAACTCCTATTTGTGTCACTTTCGTTCCTGGCCAAGCACTGCATGTATCATCAATTGGGGCGAAACCAGTGATGAGGAATAGGCGCGGTCCTCTTGTTAGTTGACAGCGTCGGCCAAAGCACCGCACGTAACTCCCTGCGACGCCAGACAGCTGGCGGCGGCTACAAGTGCTGCGGCGCGTCGCGGGGTGTCGAACTCTGAACCGACGGCAAGAGAGCCTCGGCTGGTGGCTGGTGGACTCCGGCGGTACAGCGCTGGTAGCTCGTCCCTCCATTCGCCTTCCAGGGGCAGTAGCAAGTACAAGGTCTGTTCAAAAATTCCGGAACTTCGTCGACACAGTTTTTCTACGCTTACCTTTTACGTATTGTGCACACTCTCCTTCGAAACGCTCTCTTCCACAACTGATACACTACTCCCAACACCGTTTCCACCTCCGGAAGCAGTCTTCGTTACACCTCTTGCTGGCTAGCGCGAAGCGCCGTCTGCGAATTCTCTTATATCGCGTCTATCGTTACAAATCTTGATCCTCTCAACGGGGTTTTCAACTGTGGAAACAAAGAAAGTGCGTAGGGGCCAGGTCCGAAGAGTATGGAGGATGAGGCAGTACAGTGATTTCGTCTTTTGTGCAATAGGCACACGTCAACTGGGATGAACGTGTGGGTGCGTACTGTGATGAATTGTCTCGCCACATTTCAGTTCGTTTCCTTCTCATATGATCCAACTGAAATTTTACAATCTTCGATTGGCACGCACAATTTCGTTAACATTCCTGGCATGAGCGGTAGACGTCGAAGGGTGTCCTGTACGAGGGTCGTCTTTAACTTCCGTCCGATCATTTTTAAACCGTGTGAACCATTCTTAACACGGAGTATAGCTTATGCACTCATCACCGTAGGCTTCCTGCACCAATTGGTGTGTCTCTGTAAAGATTTTCGAGTTTCACGCAAAATTTAATGCAGACGCGTTACTCTTCTAACTCTACCATCTCGAAATTCGCGAACTGTTCGACACAGCGCTCTACTCAATACAGCACTGAACAATAAGTAACAGACATACAACAATGAAACTTCCTGAAGGTACACATTAAACATGGGCGTGTCTAAGGATGCCAACAGCGTTTCGCTCCAACACATTATTGGCGCGACACTACGAATGTTTCGGAATTTTTAGAACAGGTCCGTACATCGGCGAGCCGTCTCATTGAGACAGAGTGCAGACTGCCAGAGGCCTGGACATTCAGGCAGCGGTCCATGGTTCGCGGTCCCGGGACTGTAGCAGTGGTGGCAAATCCAGTACTGCGGCCGGCAGTGCGGGCGCACCTAGGTTGCCCTGCGTTTTGTATGCAGCTGCAGCTCAACTTTACAGAATTATCCAGGCTTGTGTGTCACGAGTAAATGTCCAGAACAATGGCCAAAGCAACTGTCGTCTTGCAGGAGGCTGTCAGACTAGAGTGACTTCGCAAGCTGCCAACTTGAATGTGTGAATGGTATCAGCGAAAGGAATGATCTAGAAGTAATATATTGCAACACATTTACCCCTTCCACATTTCGCTCCATCAATAGCTTCATGACAATGACATTCAAAATCGAATTCTTTTCTTTGAATGGTGTCCACTACAACTACAAAATTGTTGCGAAGTTTCTACTCTACATTTTGTTTATACACGAAGCATCGTTTACAAACCGTGGGTAACTCAGCTTTTGCAATATGCATTACTTAGATGCAAATCCACGATACTTCAGAGAAGTTGCTTATCAACGGGTGGTGCTGGGCTTTTAAAAATCGTATCGTTGGTCCCCGTTTTATTGTTGGTACACTAAATGGCCACACAATCTACATTTCCTAAATTCCTACCAGCTATACATAAATCAATCCACGTGGTAACAACATGAGGATGTATCACGCGTGACACGCAGACAATTATCTTCTTCTTCTCCTCAGCGATCACATGCCCCGTAGACCACGCGCTGCATCAACTATCTGCTTCCACCGCCTTCTATCTCTCGCAGTCCCTCTCCACCCTGCGGAAATTCCTAATTCTGCGGTGTCCTTCTCTATGTCATCTTTCCACCTTGTACGAGGTCGGCCCAATGGTCTTGTTGCCTGGAGAGTTCCAGACAATTAAAGACCTTGTTAAAAGACAGTTGAAGGTCGTTGGACCAGTGTTCCGGAAAGCAAAAAATGAGCTGCATTCTCACCAGATTTAACGTCTCTAGACTTTTGCTAAGGTGAAAATTGAAACAAGAAGTCTAAAAGGAAAAATCAACGACTCTCGAAGACCTGTAACGATATACACCACAACTCTGTCTGCAGTAAGATCGTATGCAGTCTAACATTCTCTGTTGTCTGGCCACAATCCTTTTATGTTCAAATGTGTGTGAATTTATAAGGGACCAAACTGCTGAGGTCATCGGTCCCTAGACTTACATACAACTTAAACTAACTTAATAACTTACACTAAGAACAACAGACACACCATGTCTGAGGGAGAACTCGAACCTCCGGGGGGAGGGGCCGCGCAGGAATCGTTTTATAACATACATCAGTGCTTCAAGGTCAACATTTTGATCACTTGGTATAATAATCAGAATAATAATAAACACATATACCTGGGTTATAAGCATCTGTATTTTTGATAAAGCAGAGAAAATGTTTGGGACCTCCTCTCGGCACAGTGGTTTTTGGCGCTGTTATCTTGTTACTATTTAAGGAAATTCTGAACATGGTATGACATTGAAGTCCTTCTCTGCGAAGGCTCTTTCAAATTCAGGTGGGGCAGGATAGATGCTTCTGCCGAAGCCCTCTTACCTAGAATAGCACAAAATGGTTCAAATGGTTCTAATCACTGTGGGACGTAACATCTGAGGTCATCAGTCCAATAGACTTAGAACTACTTAAACCTAACCAACCTAAGAACATCACACACATCCATGCCCAAGGCAGGATTCTAACCTGCCACCGTACTAGCGGCGCTATTCCGGACTGAAGCACCTACAACCGCTCGGCCATATCGGCCGGCGGGCCTCCCGTAGGGTAGACCGTTCGCCGGGTGGGTGCATGTCTTTCGATTTGACGCCACTTCGGCGTTGATGGGAACGAAATGAGGATTATTAGAACAATAGAACACCCAGTCCCTGAGCGAAGAAAATCTCCGACCCAGCCGGGAATCGAACCTGGGCCCTTAGGATTGACATTCTGTCATGCTGACCACTCAGCTACCGGGGGCGGACATGAGCCTCGACAGAGCAGCGATACATGACAGAACGAAACATCTGATCACTCGAAACAACCCTAATCCTTCAAGCGTTTACACAGTAAAGGTGACATGTCAGGCAGCTTGGCGTATTACAACACGATCGGTTTATCGTTATCGGCGAAAAATAGTGCACCAATTTTTCGAAAGATTTCCTACACATCTCCTTTATGGTTTTTTTTAAATTTATTCATACTTGGATGATTTACAACCCAAATCAATCGGATTTAATATTCATTGAAAACTACCAGTGGTGAGAGAAGTTTTACCCCCAATTTTTTGGCCACCAAGAGGACAGGTGGCGTAGAGTTTCTGATCATGAGACTGTGTATCCATGCCCTGAATGACACTGCAAACCTCTGTCCATTGTCTCATGGTGTGAGAGCATGTGATACCGTTTAAGATGTTCTGTCCAGCGCATGGTTTATTAAGGTCATTGACCCTATTCGAGCTGTTCGAAAGGAGCAGACTGTATGCCACTAGTTGAAACCTCGCGGTAAAACAAAAAGCAAGTAGGACATTAACCTCTACACGGGTTCATCAGTCACATCTTAAGACACAATAATCACACTAAGGGAAATGTCGCTGTTTACAATAAGAGAAATCCTTTCCAGAAATCCATTTCATTACAGTGATCCTCGTTATATATAAACACATCAAAAAAGGTTTTGCATCACCCCAGTTCCCAGAACTCCTGAAGACAGACATTGACTGTGGATATTGTATCACAGACACAGACCTTTGTCTGTTCAGAGATGTCACTAAACCCACCCAAAAATGTAAACAACCATGCATGAGCAACGTCTTTTAGACGAAGAGCGTCCGACAGCCATCAGTGCCAGTCATTCCGCCAGGAAGGAGGTACACAGCTCGTGTTGTCTGTAGTTCAACCATGCCTAGACGGCCAATACCGCGGTTCGATGGCGCCCGTATTGTTACTTTGTGCCAGGAAGGGCTCTCAACAAGGGAAGTGCCCAGGCGTCTGGCATTGAACCGAAATGATGATGTTCGGTCATGGAAGAGATACTGAGAGACAGGAACTGTCGATGACATGCCTCGCTCAGGCCGCCCGAGGGCTACTACTGCAGTGGATGACTGCTACCTACGGATTATGGCTCGGAGGAACCCTGACAACAACGCCACCATGTTGAAAAATGCTTTTCGTACAGCACAGGACGTCGTGTCAGGACTGAAACGGTGCGCAATAGGCTGCATGAGGCGCAACTTCACATCCGACGTCCATGGCGAGGTCCATCTTTGCAACCACGACACCATGCAGCGTGGGCAGCGTGGTACAGATGGTCCCAACAACATGCCGAATGGACAGCTCAGGATTGGCACCACGTTCTCTTCACCGATGAGTGTCGCATATGCCTTCAACCCGTCGGAGACGGGTTTGGAGGCAACCATGTCAGGCTGAACGCATTAGACACACTGCCCAGTGAATGCAGCAAGGTGGATGTTCCCTGCTGTTTTGGGGTGGCATTGTGTGGGGCCGACGTACGCCGCTGGTGGTCATGGAAGGTGCCGTAACAGCTATACGATATGAGAATGCCTTCCTCCGACCGATAGTGCAACCATATGGGCTGCATATTGGCGAGGTATTCGTCTTCATGGACGACAATTCACGTCCCCATCGTGCTCATCTTGTGAATGACTTCCTTCAGGAAAATGACATCGCTCGACTAGAGTGGCCAGCATGTTTTCCAGACATGAACACTATCGAACATGCGTGGGATAGATTGAAAAGGGCTGTTTATGGACGACGTGGCCCACCAACCACTCTGAGGGACCTACAACGAATCGCCGTTGAGGAGTGAGACAATCTGCACCAGCAGCGCCTTGATGAACTTGTGAACAGTATGCCACGACCAATACAGACGTGCATCAATACAATAGGACGTGCTACTGATTATTAGAGGTACCGATGTGTACAGAAATCTAGACCATCACATCTGAAGGTGTTTCTGTATGGTTGTACCACATGCAATGTTTGGTTTTCATGAGCAATAAAAGGGCGGAAATGATATTTATGTTTATCTCGATTCCAAATTTATGTGCGGGTTCCGGAACTCTCGGAAGCGAAATGAGGCAAAACTTTTTTTGATGTGTATAGATTGAGGATTATTGTTTCCCTTTTAAGTCCTTCTAGCTTCGCTACCACATTCAGACTTCTGGCATTCCATGCTCAAGCTCATAGGGTGTCAACCTTTCGCTGGTTATTCAATCTTTTCTTATGATTACCTCATGTATGATAGTCACTTCCTAGATATACGAATAATGGACTACTCGTGAGTCTTTTGCTAATGAAGAGATTATCATGACAATTTCACACTCATATACCACATGTCCATGTCGATACAAATTGTGTGTCTTTAACGTATCCTCATGCTGTTGGTCATTGTTGATTCTTCCACCTTTAGGGATAGTTTCCAGTTCCAAGGGCAAGAGGGAGCCCCAGACCCTGTATGCTCCTCCTCCCTCTTTGTCAAGGCAGAGGCAAGTCTTTGTCAGCCATTGATGATTACAGTGGCTAGTCTGGAAAAGACACTTGTGTCTTCTTCATTGCTAGTCAGACACGCTATCCCTAGACAACTGTTCCACTATTCTGAGCCATCTCAGCAGTATACACCACGGTGAGAAAAGCCATGGAAACCTCCTAGTATAGTGTTGGGACTCCTTTGCCCGGCGTAATGCAGCAACTCGACGTGGCATGGACTCAACAAGTTTGTTGGAAGTGCCTTGCAGAAATATTGAGCTATGCTGCCTCAATAGCCGTCCATGATTGCGAAAGCGTCAGCTGTGCAGGATTTTGTGCACGAACTGACCTTTCAATTATCTCCCATTAATGTTCGACGGGATTCATGTCAGGTTATCTGCATGGCCTCATCATTCCCTCGAATTGTCTAGAATGTTCGTCAAACCAATTGAGAAGAACTGTGGCCCGCGACATGTCGCATTGTCATCCATCGTTGTTTTGGAACATCAAGTTCATGAATGGCTGCAGATGGCCTGGAAGTAACCGAACATAACCATTTCTGGTCAGTGATCGGTTCATTTGGACCAAAGTACCTAGTCCATTCCATGTAAATACAGCCCACACCAATATGGAGCCATCTCCAGCTTGCACAGTGCCTTGTTGATAATCTGGATCCACGGCTTCCTGTGGTCTGCGCCACACTCGAATCTCACCATTAGCTCTTGCCAACAGCAATCGGGACTCTGACCAGGCCATAGTTTTCCAGTCGTTCAGGGTCCGACCGCTATGGTCACAAGCGGCACTACAGGCGACATCGTGTTGCTAGCGAAGGCACTCGCATCGGTCGTCTGCTGCCACAGCCCATTAACTCCAAATTTCGTCGAACTATCCTATCGGATATGTTAGTGGTACGCCTCACATTGCCTACTGCTGTTATTTCACGCATTGTTGCTTGTCTATTAGCACCGACAACACTACGCAAACGCCGTAGTTTACGGTCGTTAAGTGAAGGCCTTCGGCCACTGCGTTGTCCGCACTGAGAGGTAACGCCTGGAATTTGGTATTCTCGGCACATACTTGATGCTGTGGATCTCGGAATGTTGAACTCCCTAAAGATTTCCGAAATGGAATGTTCCAAGTTTCTAGCTCCAACTACCACTCTGCATTCAAGGTATTTCAGTTCCCATCCTGTGGCCATAACCACGTCGGAAACCTTTTCACATGAATCACGTGAGTATAAATCACAGCTCCGGCAATGCACTGCCCTTTTATACCTTGTGTACGTGCTACTACCGCCAACTTGTCACTGTCTCCTGACTTTTCTCACCTCAGTGTATAGGGAGGTAGATACAAAACCCTTTGTGCCACTTCAGTGTGTCGTTGAATTGTAGGGGGTTGGGCAGGGTTTACTGAACAAAAGAACTTCGGCGTGAGAGAAAGGAAGCTCTAAGATGGACTTGTTCTGCTGGAAATGATTGGAGGTGCGTATGTTTGTAGATGCCTTTAGGTGTTCGTGGGAACATACCGCGTAGCTGCGGTTCAAAGACTTTGAAGCAGTTGAGCTGATACTTCGATAGGATAAAGTCGGCTCCACTTTCTGAAGGTTAAGATTTCTTGACATTGTATATGCACTGTGAACCGATAACCTTTTACACGGAGCACATACCTGAATCAGCTACTTTTACACTTTTCGCGCATGAGAAAAGATGTTACGAATTTCCCTATTTTGTCAACGTTACTCCGAGAGTACTGCACCCCTCGAGGCATGTGCCAGACAGAAGCTCCCTCCATTCTGACAGGCGAGTAATCTGCTGCAAGGGTTGTCTTGTGATGGGCTGTGACAAAGGAAATGAGGTCGCTCTCGGCTTAATCCCTCTGCCGGAAGTCTTCTCTCGCATCCGGCGCTCTCTGGGCTCCCAGCAACGCCCAGCACATCGTCTGCTCTCACCATCTTGCTCTGTGCTAGAGACATCTAGCAGCAGCTTCATGACACTACCTCTACGTCTCAAGTAAAAAGCAAACAGACTATGCGTAAGTTTGTTCTGAAACTATTTCGCTAGGAGTAGAAAATCTGAGACACTATTGTATTACTCTGTATAGAGACCTTTATACAACATCCTTACACTACTTCATAAAAATCGGAAACTACGAGCCGTTTTTGAACGCTTAACAATACCGTAACTCCCTTTGGTATTAAATCAACGACAGTAGCGAGAAAATCACTGCACGTAAATTTCTTCAATATGGCCAAAGAATTTCAAGTAGCTTTCGAATCAATTTCTGACTAATGATGAAACAGCATTCTGGACAGTGTCAGATACTTCTGACTAACTCGTACTATACGAGATTTTTAAAAAGAGTACTTTTTGCCCATAAGTCTTTATTATTTTTTATTTTATTATTTTTAGCTTTTCCTCATTACAGAGGCTTATCTCCAACATAATAATTCACTTGGAAATTACAATACAAACAATAAACGTTCTTAAACTATATTCTCAAAATATTTCTCCAGGTGTTTCGATCTTGTGTGTCTTCTTCCTCTGCGCCCATTCTCCTCATTGTGTGCTGTACATTTTGGAGCCAGGTGGTCATAGGTCGTCCTCTTCTTCTTCTTCCCTCCGGTTACCACTCCAGTATCAATTTTGGTATTCTGGTTTTCTCCATTCGTCGTACATGCCCGTACCACTGTAATTTCTTCCTATCCATTACATCATATATTCGTTCTTTTATTTCCATTCTCCTTATTACTTCGGTGTTCCTTATCTTTTCTTTCCTGGAGATTCTTGCCGATCTTCTTCAAAAGTCCATCTCTAGAGCTTGTAATTTTTTAATGTGCTTCATGTTAATTGTCCAGGTCTCCGTTCCATACAGAACCACACTCTCTAATATGGATTTGTATATTAATTTTTTTGTTCTGCTCATTACATTCCTGCTTCATAAGGCTGAGTTAAGCATCCCAATGACCCTCCGTCCGCTACTAATTCTTTTATTGATATCTGACTCTGATTTTCCCTCGATTTCTAAAATGGATCCCAAATAACAGAAAGTGTTTATCTTTTTGATTTTCTTTCCTTCAATGTATAGCTCATCTGAATCATTAGTCAAGTATTCTGTTTTTTGGTAATTAATCTTCAAACCCCAAGTTTTGTATGCTACTGCTAGTTGATTGCACATATAGTTAGCATCCTCCCAATCTTGTGCTACGACTACTTGATCATCCGCAAATAATAAATGATGTAGGTAAACTCCATCTCTTATTTCTAATCCCATACTATTACATTTACGAGACCATATTCTAAGGCTAATATCTATATAGATTTTAAATAATGATGGTGACATGGGACAGCCCTGTAAAAGGCCTTTGCTTGTTCTAAATTTCTGTGAAAGTTTATTACCAACTTTCACTTGGCAAATGTTATCTTTATACATCTGTTGTATTATTTTAATCAAGGAAGGGTTTATGTTTGCCATATGTAGTGCTCTCCAAAGTAATTTTCTTGGAACAGTATCATACGCTTTTTCTAGATCTATGAAAATTTATCCTATATTTTTTGATTTTTCCCTATGTTTCTCCAAACTCTGTCGTAATGTGAAAATATGGTCTACACATGATCTCCCAGCCGTGAATCCACATTGTTCTTCTTGGGTTCTAAAATTTTTTTCTAGTTTGTTTTTAATTACTTTCGCAAAAATTCTCATTAATGTGTTTGTAACACAAATTCCTCGATAGTTTGAACAAATTTTGCGATCCCCTTTCTTAAATATTGTATTAATGTGACCTAGCTTCATCTCGTTGGGTATTGAATCTCCAAGTATCATTTTGTTGAAGAGCTGTGTTATCAGTTTCACAATTTTTTCACCACCATATTTCAGACACTCCAGATTGATATTGCCTGGTCCCGGTGATTTACCATTCTTTCCTGTTCCCAACGCCTGAAGTACTTCACTTTCTAAAATCTGGATCTCATCATCTTCATGTCCTTTATCTTCCCCTGTTCCTTCATCTAGATATTCTTCTCTGTCCTCATTTAATAATTTTTGGAAATACTCTTCTCATTCCTTTTGTTTTATCAGTTGGAGATTAGTTTTGCTTTTTGTATCCTGTCGAAGCCCTTTTAATACTGACCATGCTTCTTTTGCTCTTCCAAATCCTAATTTGCTATTCACCTTGGCACATGTTCTTTCCCATGCTTCATTTTTTGCCATCGTTATTTTTTTCATCACTTCATTCTTCTTTTCCTTGTATATTGATCTTGTTTCTTCTGATTTATCATTCAACCACTGAAGGAACGCATTTCGTTTTTCTCTGACGAGGACCTCTAGTGCCTCTGACCACCACTCTGCTGCACGGTTGTGGTTGCTATCTTTTTACCCAACACCTCTGTTGCTATGATTTTCACATTAGCTTTTATATAGTCATATATTTCCTCTGTACTTCCTTCAAATGATTCAACCAGTTTCCTTTCCATCGTGGCCGCAAAGAGTGTTCTGATACTTTCGTCTTGTAGGCTGTCAATATTAAAAGGTAAATTTTCATCTTTCTCAATCTGGTTCATTTTATTTATGTTACTTGTATCACTCCTTGCATTCTTCCATGGCCAGAAAGACTTCATTTTAACTAGACAGTGGTCTGATCCACAATGGGCTCCTCTATAAGATCTGACGTCTACTGCTTTGAAACTACTTGTTTGCCTAATGATAATATAATATATTATAGAACGAAGTTCTTTGGTGTTCTGTTGCCAAGTATATTTATGAATGTCCTTATGTTTGAAAAATGTGTTGGTAATTTTTAGATCAAATTGTTCACAAATTGCAATCAATCGTTCCCCATTGTCATTATATTCGTCCTCTCCATGTTTTCCTACTATTCTACAAGATTCTCTAATTCCTACCCTTCCATTCAGATCTCCCATGATAATCAGTTCCTTTCTTCTTGGGATTTTTTCAATAGTCTCCCTGAGGGTGTCCCAAAATGTATCTTTCTCCTTATCTTTTGTGTCGTTCGTGGGTGCACATACGCCAATAATCACAACTTCCCTAGCAAATAATGTGATTTCAACAGTTATAATACGTTGATTGATGAATGTCCAATTTGTGATTCTTTCTTTCCATGATTTCTTTATCAAAATGGAGACTCCTGCTTTGGCTCTTACTGCTTTTGATACCCCACTCCAGATATGTACATAATTAACCAGTTCTTCTTCTCCTTGGCCTTTCTTCTTTGTTTCAGAGAGTACGGCAACATCCATGTTGAACATGTCAAGTTCTGCAGGTAGTACATTTATTTTAGTGGAAATACCTTGCACATTCCAGCATCCAAACATAATTTTCCGTTTCTCATCGCCAGTTCGTCGTCCAAAGTTCCAATTTTTCCGAGGCATATTATTAGGTTTTTTAGCATTTTTATGTTTTTATGTGAGTGAGGAGCTGGCCCACTGCACAACCCCCAACCCGGAGGACCAGGTAATTTTTACTGAAGGTTTTCTTCCTTTAGCCTTTGATAAGCCAATATCATACTACAAGGCAGCAGTTGCTAGTTTTGGTCCACCCCGGGTATTTTATTTTCCCGGTACCCACCATATCTGGTGAGCATTCCCCTATCCGCCACCTGGGGAGGCGCCCGATGGGAGACCAGCAAACTCCACACGGGCCAGTCTTTATCTGTCGATATTAGTTTTGTCCCTTTCAAATCACTACCCAGAACAAATAATACATTTGCACTAGCACTTTTCCGATTCTTCGAAGCGTTTTTCGTACCTCAGTTTTCAGAATGCCGATAACATGCTTCAGCTGACCAGTTCAGACAACTGAACATCTCTCTGACAGAAGGTCGTATATCAGTTACATAATTTTTCAGTGAGTAAAAATAATTGTTTTCCTTTGGTACTGTTTATTTATATATTTTATTATGTATGATCAAGTGATACAGTATATTTAGTATACTTCACAATATTTAGTAAGTTATCCTAATTTTTACGTAGCTTTCCATGTAAGAACGTTGCGTATCCAGTAAAAGTCATCGTGAAATACCGTTGAATATCAAAAAATATTAATTTTCTGTTACAGTGGGAAAGGTAACGGAAGATTTTAACAGAATATGCTAGCTGATATACTAAAATAATACAGTGTTTTTATTAATTTATTTTTTAACATTGAAACTAAAAAGAAAGTAGGTCTATATAGGACAATAAACACTAACAAAGAAAAAAATTAAACAGTGGAAACATAAATTGAATTATTCAGTCAGAAAGTAAATTCAAATAAAATTCCCTGTATTGTACAGCAAGGTATACAAAAATGCAATAGGACTTCCATTTTCCCTGCCGATAGAGGAAGAAGCTCTATATATAACAAAGGATGCACTCACCATACGAGAACCAACAATTTTCCCACAATCGAATTCGCTTAACTCGATATAAAAAACTCGCGACTTCTCAGAACACTTTCCTCAGCACGACTGACGCTTGCAATGTATCGACAGATTTCACAGGCACTGCACAGGTAAATGGATGTTAACTGCAGTTGATTTGATCTTTCGTTTTTTTACTGGGAATGATACACTCATGATCGAATGATATCATGAGTAAGACGCAGATACACTGCATCTTGATCATCAGCAATGATATTCAGCCACGTAACTAGCAAGTTTCTAGGTTGGGTCAGACTTCATAATTACTTCAAGAACACTGACAGCAACAAAGTCTTTTTGACTCAGTTCCTTTGTAGTGAAAGGCGTACTTAAACAAGCTTCAGATATTGCATACTTCCTTTCATATGTAATCATAACATACGTTATTCTTTTTTCCCGGTTAATGCAAAAGCTACAGTCCGAAGACGGAATGTGCCCTGAAACAATAAACTTCTGCTTTACTGTTGTAAAATATCCTGTCAAAACAAGGTAGTTGTACAAAAGTATTGCCCAGCTGTTTTGCCCAAACCAGCGGCAAGACCACACAAATCATTCTAGTGTACAATTCCTACGTTAGAATGATATACAACGTTCTTATACGTTGTACTTTTGATATGTTTTTTTTTCAGGTACATGCTTACAATTTGATGGATCTGCTTTCCTTTTTATGTTCTTATTTAATGCTACAATATCCTTTGGAGCGAAACTTACATCAGTCACGCCTGCCACTTTCATTCATGTACAACGTTCTTCTAGGGTGGTCAACTGCAAATAGACCCACTTGTAAACATAAAAAAGACATCCATTGCTATGGTAGCATGTTTCATGTGATGTACCACTTTACGCCGCTGAAAACTCATCCTCACCAAACATTTGATATACTCGTACAATTTTGTTTGAGGGAGGTCTTGAAATTCTGAAAGTACACATGTCCCCCCCCCCCCCCTCCCATATACCCAAATCACTCTCGGCAGCCTGGAAACATCGTTAGCTAACACTCTGATATTTCCTTTATTCATAAATTTCCATCTTGATGGCATACACCAGTATAATTCAGGATGATCGGTTTTGACTTACTTCCATCATCAAATCTGTTATAAGACTAGAAAACACACTAAACTGACAATAACAAGTTCAGTAGAATAAAGGCAAAATATACAGAAAACCAAACCGTAAAAAAACCTAAGAATATACAAACAAGGATAAGAGACCATTAAAATTATTCTAATACATGTAACAATTTCAAATGACAAAGAGTCTTAAAATAAATTTTCATGAGAAACCAATCTGAAACTGCGTATTTTCACAAAGGGTTAAAATCTTCCATCACATAGTTAGCTGAGGCAGTTCACGGACGTTAACTTACACCAGCGTAAAAGACCTAATTGGATACATTATTTTAAACATAGCTGCGCAACAGCAACGGTTCCACGTAATTAGATTAAAACCAGCCGACCAGTTGCAAAGGATAAAGTAATCTTTACCTAGGTTTCGATAGATTTAAATCTATCTTCTTCAGAAGGCGGCCTGAGGAAATGAACATCGTAATTTATATGAAAGGTATACACATAAGTCAAGATTAGAGTTTAACATATATTAAGAGAATCTTGTGTTACAAAATATGAGAAGGATTCATTGTACTTACAGTATTACATTAACATGGAGTGATATGTCATTGCCATTTTTACAAACATCTCCATAGCTCCATTAGTCCAAATAAAACATAGCCCTGAGAATAGGGTTTGTCAGATAAATAAAATTAAGTACATGGAAGTTGGAGAGCGCATAAGCAACTGAGTAATCTATAAGCAACTGAGTAAATCTATCGAAACCTAGGTAAAGATTACTTTATCCTTTGCAACTGGTCGGCTGGTTTTAATCTAACTAATTGGATACGTTGATTTGGTATATACCGATGAGATAGAATCCTTGATAAATATTCCAGTAATTGAGTTATTGGGTACCATGGAAGACAGTGAGAAATATGAAGGTCACTAAATATGTAGGCCTAGAATCACAGATGACTATGATTATGACGACGACGACGACGACGACCGTGTTATCAGTTCTTTGGACGTCTCTTCTATCCCCGGATGCAAGTCATCCAGCGAGTCACATTTTGCCCAGTCAAATTTTTAGTTATTAAACTCTGAACACGGTCAAAGCAGTTAGTCACAAATGCCTGATGTAGAATTGTTGTATACGATCTAGCTACAACCAGAATGAATGTTTTACTGTGCAACTGAGTATGTGCTGTTTTGAAACTTCCTTGACATTTACACCGTTTCCAGGTACATGATCCGAACACTGTACCTTGCTTGTTGTGGGCAGATAAATCATATTCATCACGTGTTTCATCTGATGAAAAACGTCGGCTTGTTTTTATTGCACATTTTAAAATATTTTTTTTTAAATAGAGTTTTGCACGTACATTCCAAGGGTTATTCGAAAATAATGCAAGTCGCGCAATAAATTTCCACCGATTTTTCGGTGTCTGTTGTTGTTGATCGAGTGAAGAACAGGTAGCCACAGTAGTTATACAGCCCAGCAGATCTGAGAAATTGTCGTCAACGTGCCCGACTTGCCGTTTATCGGCCTGGCTGCTACCGTCATACTTCTGCATCTAGTTGTGGATCCGTGTGAAACTTCTCAATTTTTATAGTTTTAAATAATGACAGTATCTGCAGTAAGTGCAGTCGTGGCGGTAGTTGTGACAACGAAGAGAAAATAACTTTAAAAATGAATTGAACGATGTGAAATAATAAACAAGAATTTATGGTACATCATTGTATACACATTTCCAGGCATTATTGCTTATAATTTCTAAACATCGACCGTAATATTTACATTTAGCTGTTGCTGAAGAGAAGTTTAACGAGAAATACCAAGACAAAACACAGAAAAGTAAATAATGTGAAACATATAGGTTGGCACGTGATGTTCGTTTCTTACTTGGTATATCACTAAGGTCAGAATAAGCTCTAACTTTATTTTAAGATTGTAATTGCACTTTGTGCCTTATATAAGCACGTTAATCTGTAAGAAAAATAGGTAAACCACAATTAAAGGTGACAATTACAGATATATTTGTCACTTCAGAATGTATTCTCATTTAGAAAAATCAGATTGTATGACGGGCGAGTGAATGAAATACCGAGCTAAAGCCAGTTCTGTCCCTCTTTTGATATCAAATTGGTAACAAATTAATTATGCAAATTAATTAATTAATCAATTATGTACTCCCATCCCCAGATGACATCAAGGGTTTTGCCTAGCGCATGGCTCTCCCTTAGCCCAATCCCTCCCCTCCCATGATGTTATCCAAGATGGCGACCCAGAAAAAGTGGCAGTAAATTCAAATTCATTGGTGGGAATGCCAAATTTTGGGTGTTTTCATCCTGAGGTTCAGAGCCTAGTTGACAAACCACCAGCAGCTAGCACTATTGGCCCTCTCCCACTCCCCTCTCCCCTCCCCTCCCTTCCCTCCTATGATGTAACCCAAGGTGGCAGTCCAGAAACAAAGAGCAGGTATCAATACGAATGCTGAATCCAGTCACTTAATAGGCTTTCGCCAATAGGTTCGCTGTGTCTGGTGATGTCATCCGAGGAGATATAAGGCAGGCTCAGCAGCTCCACAACCTCAGTCTCACTCAGTCAACCAGCAGCAGCAGCAGCGGCAGAAGAAGAAGAAGTCGAGACCCAGCACAGGCCTGCAGAACAGGAAGAAGTGGAAAAGTAAGTGTCATGTGTTACATATTTGTCTGTACTGCTGAGGTCATCGGTCCCTAAGCTTACGCACTACTTAATCTCACTCAAACTAACTTACACTAAAGACAACACACACACACCCATGCCCGATGGGGGACTCGAACCTCATACGGGGGGAGCAGCCCGGACCGTGCAAGACGCCTTAGACCGCGCGGCTAAGAATTTATATGCCAATCATAAACCTGTTTGTGCATAGGCGGCTTCTTACTGAATCGACGGCGGAATACATGTTGCACTTGAATAATGGACTGACTTTGGGCGAATTCAAACACACAACAGTGCAGCTCTGTCAAAACTATGAACCTTCCTCTCTCCAATGTCAGGCACAAAGTATTTCTATCTTTTATAGTTTGTCTGCAATAAATAATTGCAATCCGTTCTTTCTTTCTGAATCACCCGGTATTTCTTGGGACATAATAGCAAAAAACATGTCAGATATGAGATCAGAAGTTATAGAAGATGCTAGCAGTCAAGGAGTGAGTTATACAGATACAAATTACTTATGATTAAGCAAGCACGTGAATGTTTGCAGTATACGTTGTAGTTGTCAGCACTGCACTCCTTTACTCTTCCATATTCTGCAGTTTCTTAGAACTTTGTAGCTCAGGCTTCGAACTATGTTCAGGCCCAGTCTTAGGTTTCAGAACGTAAAATGTAAAAAATATCTCCTTCGAAGAAATCAATTTGTAAGTGGAAAACGGAGTTGGAGATCGCACGTTACTCTAGTACAGTCGTGGACAAAACGAGCGAGACCCCTCGCCTTTTCGTTATGCCGATCCGCACAGCTTTAAAGTCTGCTACACAGCATAACAGGCAAGGCGGCGAAGTGCTACCAACATACTATGCACAGGTGTGAAATTTAAAAACTATTCGAACTTTGTCAGGCTGTTTCCAATCATGTGTAATACTATATTAATTCTGATTAGGGTGTTAAACAGAACACGTAAATATAAGATATAAATGAAAGAAGAAACGCTAATTAGTATGAACTGTACCAATAAAAATGAATTTCAGCTTATCGAGATAGCATAACTGTTTTAGTAAGACAAAATACCACAGATCGTTACGAATTAGCAAAATATTATGCGCATTCGGCCGCGAAACTGTCTGTGTCAACGTTCATACCAGTCATACTGGATTTCCGTTGCTGACCTAACATGAAAGTGTGCAAATTTAGCAATGCGTGAAGATTTATAACGAAATTCAGTTAAAAATCATTCAGTGTCACACTTAAGTCAATTTAGTTACTGACAGAAGCGGAAAAATTAGGCAGTAAGAAGTATGAAATTCTACAAGAGTTTCATATTGACATCCACAGGGCGCCGGTACAGAATAAAGGTAGCAATAAACGTTTTGGGGGCGCGAAAATTTCTTAAACTTGCTTTACTGATAGTCTATCTGCCTCCATCTAGATTAGAACTGAAAACAAACCAGACCTCCCTTGAAGTAGCAGACAACCCAGGCAAACAGCCCTCTATTACTACCACAGACATGAATAAACCGGAAATTTCGCAATGAAAATGGCAAAATAAACGGTGACATGAAGGTAGAAAATTCATGTTTTTGAGTCCAGAAAGCTATATGCAACAGAAAATGCAGATAATTTTGCCATTTTCATTGCGAAATTGCCGGCTTATTCATGTCTGGGGTAATAACAGAGGGCTGTCTGGCTGGGTTCTCTGCTAGCGTAGTTTTTTTTTTTCGGTTCTAATCTCGATGGAGGCAGATAGACTATCAGTAAAGCAGTTTTAAGAAATTCTCGCGCCCCCAATACGTTTTATTGCTACCTTTGTTCTGTACCGGCGCCCTGTGTATGCCAAAATGAAACTCTTGTAGAATTTAATACTTGTTACTGCCTACTTTTTCCGTTTCTGTCAATAAATGAATTGACTTAAGTTTGGCACTGAATAATTTTTAACCGAATTTCGTTATAAATCTTCACGCATTGCTAAATTTGCACACTTTCGTGGTAAGTCAGCAACAGAAATCCAGTATGACTGGTCTGAACGTTGACACAGACCGTTTCACGGCCGAATGCGCATAATATTTTGCTAATTCGTAACGATCTGGGGTATTTTGTCTTACTAAAACAGTTATGCTATCTCGATAAGCTGAAATTCATTTTTATTGGTACAGTTTATACTAATTAGCGTTTCTTCTTTCATTTATATCTTATATTTACGTGTTCTGTTTAACACCCTTATCAGAATTAATATAGTATTACACATGATTGAAAACAGCCTGACAAAGTTCGAATAGTTTTTAAATTTCACACCGGTGCATAGTATGTTGGTAGCACTTCGTCGCCTTGCCTGTTATGCTGTGTAGCAGACTTTAAAGCTGTGCGGATCGGCATAACGAAAAGGCGAGGGGTCTCGTTCGTTTTGTCCACGACTGTACATATTTTTAGTGCGGGTTGCCAAACTCTGTTTAATGCATGAAGGGTATTATTCTCCTTAGCACCATGTTGTTTCGTAACCTATTCTGTAAACCAAATTTTGTTTCTACATCGCAAGTCATTTCCAAGTTATCGTCAAATAACATGTGTCAAGTCAACACATTCTCAGGCGCATAGTTCTCTCTAAGCGTCATTTTAGACTATATTGCCTACAGTATCTGATCAAAAGTATTAGAACGAACCTACGTAATGCGGTATTGAGCAATGGATGGCACGAGAGATTGATGTACCAGTATAAAAGAAGACGGGGAATATTGTATTGTCAGTAGAGAAGCAGTAACACCAAAACGGGTAGAACAGAAAAGCTCGTTATCTTCGGACCTCGACTAATCATGGGATGTCACCTGAGTTGTAAACCCATCAGAGACATTTCAGCCCTTCTAAAGTAGTCCAAGGCAATTGTTGCTGATGTGACTGAAGGGGAAAGCGGAGGAACATCCATAGCTAAAAGACGCCTAGGCAGATCACATGTACCGTCGGACAGGGGCCGATTAATATTGTAGTGTCTGGTTGTAAAAAATTGCGTGAAATCAACGATAGAATCTGTCTTGAGATCCAAGGTGCTACCAACAGTTCAGTTAGCACAATCACAGTGTGTAGGAAGTTAACAAGAATGGAGAACAATGATCGTCAAGCGTAGCGTTCCCGTTTTCAAGAAGGGACGTCGAACAGATGTGCAGAACTATAGACCTATATCTCTAACGTCGATCAGTTGTAGAATTTTGGAACACGTATTGTGTTCGAGTATAATGACTTTTCTGGAGACTAGAAATCTACTCTGTAGGAATCAGCATGGGTTTCGAAAAAGACGGTCATGTGAAACCCAGCTCGCGCTATTCGTCCACGTGACTCAGAGGGCCATAGACACGGGTTCACAGGTAGATGCCGTGTTTCTTGACTTCCGCAAGGCGTTCGATACAGTTCCCCACAGTCGTTTAATGAACAAAGTAAGAGCATATGGACTATCAGACCAATTGCGTGATTGGATTGAGGAGTTCCTAGATAACAGGACGCAGCATGTCATTCTCAATGGAGAGAAGTCTTCCGAAGTAAGAGTGATTTCAGGTGTGCCGCAGGGGAGTGTCATAGGACCGTTGCTATTCACAATATACATAAATGACCTGGTGGATGACATCGGAAGTTCACTGAGGTTTTTTGCAGATGATGCTGTGGTGTATCGAGAGGTTGTAACAATGGAAAATTGTACTGAAATGCAGGAGGATCTGCAGCGAATTGACGCATGGTGCAGTGAATGGCAATTGAATCTCAATGTAGACAAGTGTAATGTGCTGCGAATACACAGGAAGATAGATCCTTTATCATTTAGCTACAAAATAGCAGGTCAGCAACTGGAAGCAGTTAATACCATAAATTATCTGGGAGTACGCATTAGGAGTGATTTAAAATGGAATGATCATATAATGTTGATCGTCGGTAAAGCATATGCCAGACTGAGATTCATTGGAAGAATCCTAAGGAAATGCAATCTGAAAACAAAGGAAGTAGGTTCCAGTACGCTTGTTCGCCCACTGCTTGAATACTGCTCAGCAGTGTGGGATCCGTGCCAGATAGGGTTGATAGAAGATATAGAGAAGATCCAACGGAGAGCAGCGCGCTTCGTTGCAGGATCATTTAGTAATCGCGAAAGAGTTACGGAGATGATAGATAAACTCCAGTGGAAGACTCTGCAGGAGAGACGCTCAGTAGCTCGGTACGGGCTTTTGTCAAAGTTTCGAGAACATACCTTCACCGAAGAGTCAAGCAGTATATTGCTCCCTCCTACGTATATCTCGCGAAGAGACCATGAGGATAAAATCAGAGAGATTAGAGCCCACACAGAGGCATACCGACAATCCTTCTTTCCACGAACAATACGAGACTGGAATAGAAGGGAGAACCGATAGAGGTACTCAAGGTACCCTCCGCCACACACCGTCAGGTGCCTTGCGGAGTATGGATGTAGATGTAGATGTAGATGTAGATCGAGCAACTCCTCATACTCCACATTTCTGTAGTCATTGCAACCTCACTGGACGGTGGATAACTGATAATGAGTGATTTGGAGAGATGAATCATACTATAAATAGTTCAAATGGCTCTGAGCACTATGGGACTTAACTTCTGAGGTCATCAGTCCCCTATAACTTATAACTACTTAAACCTAAGTAACCTAAGGACATCACACACATCCATGCCCGAGGCAGGATTCGAACCTGCGACCGTAGCGGTCGCGCGGTTCCAGACTGTAGCGCCTAGAACCGCTCGGCCAAATCATACTATACTCTGTTGCATTCCGATATAAGTTTGCTTGGGGAATGCCTGGAGAAAGCTACCTGCCATCATGTACAGTGCGAACACTGAAGTACCTTGTCATAAAGTAACATCTGTGAAGCAGTGGTTCATGGACAATAACGTTCCTGAAATGGTCTGGTCTACTCAGAGAGTGTAGCCATGTATGGAAGTGAAACATGGACGATAAACAGTTTGGCCAAGAAGAGAAGAGAAGCTTTCGAAATGTGGTGCTACAGAAGAATGCTGAAGATTATATGGGTAGATCACGTAACTAATGAGGAGGTATTGAATAGAATTGGGTAGAAGAGGAGTTTGTGGCACAACTTGAAGAAGGGACCGGTTGGTGGGACATGTTCTGAGGCATTAAGAGATCACAAATTTAGCATTGGAGGGCAGCGTGGAGGGTAAAAATCCTAGAGGGAGACCAAGAGATGAATACACTAAGCAGATTCAGAAGGCTGTAGGTTGCAGTAAGTACTGGAAGATGAAGAAGCTTGCACAGGATAGAGTGGCATGGAGAGTTGCATCAAACCAATTTCAGGACTGAAGACCACAACAACAACAACAACTCAGAGACCCGACGTGAACTCAACAGAACACCCTACTATGAGTTAGAACTTCGACTTCCCTGTAGACCCAAGCATTCAACGCAACTATCTTCTCTGGTTTCGGCTCTTGCGGAGGAATAGGCAGCCTCTGCAGACATTCAGACACCTCAGTGAAAGTGTTCCCTACAGAGTTCAACCGTCATTAAGTGCGAACACACACCATATTAACGTCCACGAACAGCTATCCGCCTAGTGTACACGTACGTGTTTTCCTATTTATTCATCCCAAGGTACCTCGGTCTTGGATGCTTACCAAGTTACTTTAACAAAATGGAGAGATCGAATCTGAAAAGAGGAGAGCTGTCGGTTATATGTTTGTTTACCCAGAGTAAATCATAGAAATGGTGGTAGTAAGTTCCTATGGGACCGAACAGCTGAGGTCATCGGTCCCTAGGCTTACACACTGCTTAATCTAACTTACACTAAAGACAACACTCACACCCATGCCCGAGGGAGGACTCGAACCTCCGACGGGGGGAGCCGCGCGAACCGTAACAAGGCGCCTAATAGAAATCTGTAACAAACTCCAGAGGGAAACGAGGTAGGAAGACCAGATTTGAAGAGCTCACGGAAAAAACAGGGTAAGTCAATTTCATTAAAAAAATGAGTTTATAGCAAACTCTGATGGCCAGCCATCGGTTCTAAAGGACAGTTAAAGTTACTTTCAAGTAATGTAGCAAGACACTGAGATACAGAGGGTTTTACTTTTAGTGGTAGCGGAAAGAACCTTCTAAGTCGGCCGCCTCATAGAAAGAATGGGGAAGTTCAAGGTTTGCTTCAGCTGCTTGCAAAAAAAAAATGGTTCAAATGGCTCTGAGCACTATGGGACTTAACGTCTAAGGTCATCAGTCCCCTAGAACTTAGAACTACTTAAACCTAACTAACCTAAGGACATCACACACATCCATGCCCGAAGCAGGATTCGAACCTGCGACCGTAGCGGTCGCGCGGTTCCAGACTGTAGCGCCTAGAACCGCTCGGCCACCCCGGCCGGCTAGCTGCTTGCAATACACCGCTTAGGTCAGTTGGGTTGCGACTGCAAACAAGATCGGTTGAGATTCTTGCTCTGCATTGTTTTTTATAGTAAGTGTTTAGTTTGAAGCGTGTTAGTAGCATGGTCCTCTTAGGATCTATAAGATGTGTGGATCGTCACAAGATGAAGGTGAGAGGCCACCTGTTAATCAGCGAAAGAGAGAAAAAGTTATGACAGAGTAGGTAATATAGTAGGGCAGTGTCTTATGAGTTAGGCAATGACTGCAAATGCTCACTGTTTGCGTGTTTCAAAAAAATTAATCCCACGAAAGAGGACAGGTAATGAATGACAAATCTTCCTGTTTAACCAGCTCAATTTCGGTGATGATAATTACTCGTAGAATGCCTGGACATGACGATTCCAATGCCAGAGACTGCTCTTTACGATGAAGTGTACGAATCAGACGAAATGATACCATGAGTGAAATTCCTGCTTGCCAAAAGGTCTTCATTGCTTTGCATCGAATTATAGTTTTGCCTTTTCAATACTCATCAAATGTTCCAATAGGACTGCAATTTTTTTACTTGCACTGAAGTCTTAGGCAAAAAAGGAGCGAATGATTTTTTTGGCACTATTATGTAAGTAAAATCTTTAATATAAAAATAAGAGTTCTTGTGATACTCTGTGACTACTACACAGGACAGAATGCAGTGTTCATATACCGTTGGTGCATCACTCACGCCATTAAGAGATTAAACAAAGCGTCAAAACATTATTTCCAATAAGAGGACATTTTAACATGGAATCTGATAAAAACTTGGTTTGATACAAAGAAAGCTATTGTTGAGCTATAAAAATGCTGTTGAAACCACAAGCATGAATCTAATGCCTTATAATATCATTGATGTTCAACAAGAAAGTATACGAGAGTCGACGACCTTCTTAAAAGCATATTACAAATCAAAGTGTTCTTTCAAGATACGACCACTCAGAGAAGCTCTGGCTGTGAAGGTAGATAAGCTGTTCAAAGGGACGTTTTCTTACAACTGAGACTGAACACCAAAACATATGGAACGTTCCGTTGGTCTATAAGTAGACATCAGCCTGAATATTAACCACAGGGAGACGATAAATTTTTATTGCCTCATTGAGCATGTAATGGTGTTACGTAATATGAAATTTTTCAAAGGTATATCACGATTGTTTTGCAAATGGATAATTCAGGAGGTATATTTTCAGAGTTCCTGCCAATACCTTATGAAAAATATGCACACTTATAAGAACTTAAACAGTTCTGTGGTCAGGGCTCAAGAAAATTCTATTTCAGTCTATCACATAAAGAACCAAAATTCAAGACCAATAAATACAAATTTCCAATGCTAAACAACAGAAGGAATGGATGAAAGCTTACCAAAAAGTGATGGACTTACTATATTCTTTTCGTGATAAAGATGTACGCCTTTCGCATGTAATGTCTTTTGCACCATACAATTTCTATTGTCATTTTTTCCGATGTACATCCTCTACAACCATTAAATTTGGCTTCATAATTATACTGATGGCACTTGAGTGGAGCGTTTTATGTTTTTTTTGCAATCTTGACAGTCTAAATCTCCTCTGCTGAGAAATGTACAAACTGTGACTCTCCCCGTACTCTTCATTTGTTTTTACAATCCCAAGACTACATTTCCAAAATCATCAACACGTTTCAGGTTATGATTATGAAGGTAAGACTAAAGACATCGAGCGAGTACGGTAGGTCTTTGCAAGATACAATTTCCTTTATTTTCGTCGTGATATGTATTATATGAGCCATGATCGGCGATCTATTCAGTGTTCATATTCAGCCTGCGTGTGGCAAGTCGTTGTACGATTTCACCGAGCGGCTTTGGGAGTGTATGAATGCGTGGGCAGGGGCGATTTGTGAATGGACACCCTGTGTGTGACGCAGACAGAGGGGTCAGGAATGCGTCTGACTGCAGAACTATGCTACATGGAAACGGGAGGTCGAGCTCCACGCATGGATTGCGCGCAGTTGGCGGTTATTGTCTGAGGCGGAGAAAGGCCACGCTGCACTTGCAGGCGACGGGTCTTTGTCCCGTTCAGAGACAATCGACAGACCACTGGAGCGCCACTGTAAGCCCTGCATTCTGGCGCCGCACTTCCTCGCTTGGCTGAGTAAATGTTGTCGGCATATGACTCAATGACCATCGCCCACGATAGTAAAAACAAGCCTGTTCCTACACCGGGACGATTTCATTACTTACGCTCAGGTCTACGGAATTGGCACAATGCCGAGGACTTCAGCTTTATCCATTTCTGTCTAATCATCCCTTATAGGTCAAATTCGTGGCAGTACCATTTACAGAAAAATTTCATTGTTAATTTCATAACTAGTTCATCTTTTTGGTTTTACGACAAATCTTTCAATTCTGTACTGTCTCCAACTCTGAACGCCCTCCAGGCCAAAAGAAACCTTTTCCAATGGTTACAGATTCCTTTTCTAGTACAGTATAAATTACTCAACCTTCTCATCCAGGGTTATTACAAATGATTGAAGCGATTTCACAGCTCTACAATAACTTTATTATTTGAGATATTTTCACAATGCTTTGCACACACATACAAGTCTCAAAACGTTTTTTTAGGCATTCACAAATGTTCGATATGTGCCCTTTAGTGATTCGGCAGAACATCAAGCCGATAATCAAGTTCTAGCGGTTCTGGCGCTGCAGTCCGGAACCGCGGGACTGCTACGGTCGCAGGTTCGAATCCTGCCTCGGGCATGGGTGTGTGTGCTGTCCTTAGGTTCGTTAGGTTTAAGTAGTTCTAAGTTCTAGGGGACTTATGACCTAAGATGTTGAGTCCCATAGTGCTCAGAGCCATTTGAACCATTTTTGATAATCAAGTTCCTCCCACACTCGGCGCAGCATGTCCCCATCAATGAGTTCGAAAGCATCGTTGATGCGAGCTCGCAGTTCTGGCACGTTTCTTGGTAGAGGAGGTTTAAACACTGGATCTTTCACATAACCCCACAGAAAGAAATCGAATGGGGTTAAGTCGGGAGAGCGTGGAGGCCATGACATGAATTGCTGATCATGAGCTCCACCACGACCGATCCATCGGTTTTCCAATCTCTTGTTTAAGAAACCGGAAGTGCGGCTTCAGCCGAACAAAACTTTAAGAGTTTTTCTACGTATCTGTAGTGTGTCGTGACCATATGTCAATGAATGGAGCTACAGTGAATTTATGAAATCGCTTCAATCATTTGTAATAGCCCTGTATAGCTTAACTTAACCTTCACGGTGCGCACACACAAGAACACGATTTATGCTGATTTTAGATGTAGTTACGCTTTGGATCGCTTTATGTACTTCAGCGTTTCGGTTCAATCTGAATGCCACAAGCAGTCCTAAAGATAAACTTGGGCAGTATCTAAACCGATCATGTAAATTAAATATCTTCGGGATAACAGCTGAATGGGTTGTCCAGTAACAGAATATTAATGAAATACAGCTGAATGATAGCGTTCCACCCATGAACATGAAACACGCCAAAATTATTACTTGAATTTAGCATAAAACGATAAGAATACTACAATCATAGTATGAAATCCATTGCCCGTATATGTAACTGTATATAAATTTGTGAAAGCAGCTGTTTATTACAAAAAGAAAATATCTATTAGTACATCATTTGAAGAAATGTCATGCAAATGCGGTAAATTGTTCGGGCCCTTTAACAATCGAAAATCAATTATATAAAACACTGAAATTGTGGAGCCAAGTAATATCGATTTACACTAACTAACTGGGAGTACCGTCTTTGACTAATAATCAAAACGTTCTCAGATTTATTTATTCTGTGTTTTATTAATGTCAGCAAATTGGACGCATGAGCTGTTAAACTGATTGTGCGATAATTCTCGCACTTTTAGGCTCTTGCATTCTTCGTAATTGTGTGGACGAGGTTTTTCCGAAAGTGTGATTGTATATAGCCAGCCTCATACATTCTACACACGAATAGTAGTTTTGTTCCCACTCCCCTCAGTATTCTAATACTGGACCACCTATTTCTTCTCTATCGACTTTTGTCTGTTCTTCTATCATGTCATCAGTCAAATCTTCCGCCTAGTATAGGCCTTCAATGTAGTTTTTACACATTCCGCTCTCTCCTCTGCATTTAACAGTGGAATTCTCACTGCACTCTTAATTTTACCGAGTTTGCTTTTAATTTCACCAAATGTTATATGGATTTTCCTATATGCTGAATCAGTCCTTCCGACAATATCTTCACGTTTCTCATGGAACCATTCCGAAAGTAGTCACTGCTTAAATTCTGAATAAAAATTATCAGCAATGGCTGCCGAAGACTTCCGGCATAAGAAGTCGCCCTCGTTCTGCCAACGAACTTGTCCAAGAGGGCGCAGTAGCGCACAAAGGTTCATGGCACTCTCCTGCCCTTGGGGTGGGAAACTGCCCCTAAAGGCGGAAAACCAGCAATGATCAAAGACACGACGAGGATTCAGAAGGCAATGGAAACCATTGCATTAGAGGCAAGTGTATCCCCCGGGCATCTGGCATGTAACTGTAACAGTGTCATGATGGTCTCTCTCCATTGCCAAAAAACATTTTGGTTTAGTCCCCATTCAGATCTCCAGAATGGGACTGTCAAGAGGGAGATGACCATGAGAAAAAAGATGGAATAGTCAACGAAAGGGTAACATTCTAGGGTCGCAGCGGGAAACGTTAGAAGTTTGCAGGTGGTAGGGAAGCTAGAATATCTGGAAAGGGAAATTAAAGGTACAGCTGGAGTCAGTGAAGTGAAATGGAAAGAAGATAAGAATTTCCGGTGAGACGAATATAGGGTCATATCATCAGCAGCAGAAATAGTATAACGGGAGTAGGACTCGTTATTGAATTCAAAAACAAGACAGAGTGCATTACTGTGAACAGTTCAGTGATAGGGTGTTCTCATCAGAATTATTGTCAAACAAATGCTGACAGCAATTGTTGTCGTACACATGCCAACGTCGCAAGCAGGAACTGAAGAGACAGAAGAAGTACATGGGGATTCTGAACGGATAATTCAAAATTAAAAGCGAGATGAAAATTTAATAATCGCAAGGGATTGTGATGATATTTTAAGGGTAAGGAGCAGAAGAAAGAATTTCAGGAGAGTAAGGGCTTGGTACTAGAAATGAGAGTGGAGAAAGACTAATTGAGCTCTGAAATAAATGTCAACTACTAGTAGCGAATGCTCTGTTTAAGAATCACAGGAAGAGAAGATATACTAGGAAAAGCCCTAGAGACACTGGAAGATTCCAGCTGAATTACGTAATGGTCAGACAGAGATTCTGAGTCAGATGTTGGATTGTAAGGCGTACTTGGGTGCAGATATAGACTCAGATCATAATTTAGTAATGATAAAGAGTAGACTGAAGATAACCCGAATCTTCCGGAAGAATCATTGTGGAAGGGAGTGGGATGCTGAAGTGCTGAGCAATGACGAGATGCGTTTCAAGTTTGCTAAAGATGTTCATACTGCGATAAGAAATGCTACTGTAGCTCCCCAATTCAGTTGAAAAGGAGCGCACAGCTCTAACGGGAGCAATCACATATGTTGGACAGACAAACATAGGTACAAGGAAGGTAACTGCGAAGAAACCTTGCGCAATAGAAGAAATACTTCAACTGAGCGACGAACGAAGAAAGTGCAGAAACGTTCAGGGAAGACAGAAATACAGTAATACAGTGAAGAGCCAAAGAAACTGGTACACCCACCTAATATCGTATAGGGCCCCGCGAGCACGCAGAAGTGCCCCAACACGACGTGGCATGGACTCGACTAACGTCTGAAGTAGTGCTGGAGAGAATTGACGCTGGGCTGCCCATAAATCTGTAAGAGTACGGAGGGTTGGAGATCTCTTCTGAACAGCACGTTGCAACGCATCGCACATATGCTCAAATATGCTCAATAATGTTGACGTCTGGGAGTTTGGTGGCCAGCGGAAGTGTTTAAATTCAAAATAGTGTTCCTGGAGCCGCTCTGTAACAATTTTGGACGAGTGGGGTGTCGCATTGTCCTGCAGGAATTGCCGAAGTCCGCTGGAATGCACAATGGACATGAATGGATGCAGGTGATCAGACAGGATGCTTACGTCCATGGATTCATGTGATTGTCTCCATATTCGTACACGTCCATCCGCTCGGTACTATTTGAAACGAGACCAGGGAACTTGTTTTCCATCTTCAACAGTTCAGTGTCGGTGCTGACGCGCCCAGGCGAGGTGTAAAGATTTGTGTCGTGCAGTCATCAAGGGTACACGAGTGGGCCTTTGTCTCCGAAGGCCTACATCGATGATGTTTCGTTGAATGGTTCACACGCTGACACTTGTTGATGATCCAGCACTGAAATCTGCAGCAACTTGCGGAAGGGTTGCACTTCTGTCACGTTGAACGATTCTCTTCAGTCGTCGTTGGTCTCGTTCTTGCAGGATCTTTTCCGCACGCAGCGATGTCGGAGATTTGGTGTTTTACCTGATTTCTGATATTCACAGTACACTAGTGAAATGGTCGTACTTGAAAATCCCCACTTCATCGCTGTCTCGGACACGTTGTGTCCCATCGCTCGTGCGCCGACTGTAACACCACGTTGAAACTCACTTAAAACTTGATAACCTGCTTTTATAGCAGCAATAACCGATCTAACAAATGCGCCAGACATTTTTATTTTAGAAATTCCGAAGGGATATTTTCTGTTCCTTCCACCTTCTTTCGTCGCAAGACGTACAAATCGCTTTTCAAGTGCTGATTGTAATACTGGATCCCCATGTCTCGCAGTTTTTTATTTCTCCTTCTGTCACTTCAGCAGACAGTTCCTTCCCATCGTAGTGCCTCTCAGTGTTCCCGTAGACCTATCCTCTCTCTCCTCTATGCTTAACAACGGAGGCCCCCCTCCACTCCAAAAGCTGACGCCTTTGGTTTTAATACTATCGACGTTTGTTTTTATCGTTTTTGTTACAGCCATTTCACCTTAGCTTCCTTGTACTTCCTACTTATTTCATTACTGAGTGACTCATTTCTCCTGTTTCACGCTGTGAGGTAACGGGCGAGTTGCGGCGTCCTGGAAATATTCCAAGTTCAGAGTTTGCGGCCACCGCTCGGGTCGTGCGGCAGGGCCGAGTTCGTTAGCATCCGCGTGGTGCCTCACAACGGCCGGAGCACGTGGTCCATCGAGCACGTGGCTGGGAATTCCTTGGTGACGCTGTGCGCCGGGAGGGCCAAAGATGGCGGACTTTGTGAAACCATAATGGCAGACATTTCACATTTCGTGCAGAAATTAATAGTAGCCGGATAGATCATGATACCTCAAAAGGAAACATGTACATTACCATTATTTGCACGACAATTCTGATGGTGTAATCAGATTCGCAATATCTTTATTAGTTTAATGTTTAGTATCTGACTATAAATCATACAAGTATCACCCAGCAACGAATTTCCAAAATATAAACGCTGCATCTGATTTTGTCGATCGCCGTTTCTTTAGAAAGCTATTAATGTGAACCTAAATTGGTATGAATTACAGGCATGTAACTTGAATAGTACATGAGTTATCGGAAGTCAAAGTGGCCGATTACTATCGATCGCGTCAGGCCATAAGTACTCTACGGTTACACGAAAAAACGGTAGCCGCACGCTTACAAATATATTTATTCATCTATGTCTTTGTTTACATCCGATATATACTATTCATGAAGAAATTGGTTAAATATTTACTGTTTTTAGAAAGCACAAAGACATTAGGTTACTGGCCTACCTTTTGTTCTATTCCTTTGGTATATGTTTATTTAATTTGTTTATGTATTTAATAACGTGTGTTAGAGCGTGTTTATGGTCCAACTGTAGGAATATTTACTTAATTTCAAGTTATTTAAATGTAATTTTCGATTATGTTTCATTATGTTTGTGTGGAGACGTTGGCTTGGAGACATGGAGGGAGCACTCTAGCCAATCACAGCGCTCGTCAATAAGAGAGACGTATGGAGGTTAACTTCCTTGTACCGATGTCTGTCCGTCTGTCCAACTTCTGTTAAGGCCCTTTTCATGGATGTCCATTCCTCCTAAACCAATCTGCCTACTTTGATATTCATTTTTGCAGTATCTACCACCTCAGCGTACTTCAAACGCATCTCATCATTCAAGTCTTCAGTGTCACACTTCTTCTTTTCAACTGAAACCTACTCTTTATCATTATTAAATTGTGATCTGTGTCTGTATCTGCTCCTGGGTATACCTAACTATCCATTATCTGATTACTGAATCTCTGCCTGACCGTGACGTAATCCAGCTGGTATCTTCTAGTGTCTCAGGCCATCTACATCCATATTCTGCAAACGACTGTGAGGTGCATTGAGGAGGATACGTCTTATTACATATTATTCCAGTTATTAGGGCTTTTTGCCGTTGCAGTCACATACTGGGCGCGGTAGGAACTGCTGCTGAAACATCTCTGTGTTGTAATTTTCGTACATGTCAGGTGTCTCTCCTATTGTACGTCACGCACGTTTTCCCTGCTGTTTCAGCATACAATCGTAACTTAGTTCTTGAGCCGGTGTCACTCAAACAAATACTGCCCATTACGTCTTTTATGCAATGCCCAGTGTGATGGAAAGTTTGGGTTTGTTTCCTGTTACAAACAAAATGATTTTTAAACCTTAATTTTATGTACGCTTTCGACAGAGTGGTCTCGAATTTGTCAAGTGCGATATTTGTTTCATAGATATTTATTAACAGATAACAGGGACAGTAAAACACGAAGAGCAGCTCAGTACTCTAGCAGCGACTGAGCAGCGCTTCTTGGATAGCAGGAGCAGTCATAATAGTCCAGGGCAGTGTTGTTGCTGCTTGAGTAGAGGTTATTCTTTGTGTTTCTCTGTTTCTGCTTTTATATGTAGATAAAACAAATATCGCACTAGACTAATTTGGGACCGCTCTTTCGAATGAGCAAGTAAAATGCCGATTTAAAAATAATTTTCTTTGTAACGGGAAGCAAATCGACGCCCTACGTCGACGCTGGGCGTCGCGTTAAAAACGTGATGAGCAGTATTTATTTGGTCTGACTCCAGCTACGTTTCGCAAAAACGAAAATGCAAATATCTGCTGAAAAACTAGAGAAAATGCGCCCGACGACTGTTAGGAGAGACCCTGTGTATGCACTACTTGACAACTACTAAGGAATAACTGACAACTGCTAAGAAACAACAGCCAGTTGCTACGGACTAAACGGCAATTACTACGGAACACCCATTCAATGCCAGTAGAAGGGAATGTAGAGGGCGTTACGTGTTAACTGCAGCGAAGCCTGTGCACGAACGTTCTGTATTGCATTCGACAGTTCATGCAATGCAGTGCCTGACGAAGGTTATTGTGGAACTGATTAGTGTGACATTCCATGTGGCAGGGTAACATGTCTGCAACACATCATTTTACGATCGTGGACGAGCAATAGGACGGCTCAAAGTGAGTCCAAGTGTCACTCCTATGGCAAGAGAAATTCTGTGTCCAAAAGTGTTTTTTTTTTCTTTATTGTTATTTTCAAACCTGGGTACAGGCAGGCCAGCAGCAGCATGCTACGCCGCTCTTTGGCCTCAGAGATACACACAAGATATAAAGGAAGACATCGAGAGAAAAAACATGGTGGACATAGAAACGGCGAAAATTACTATTTAAAACACATGGAGCCGTTCACGGGCGTAGAGTCCAAGATAAAATTTGTTCAGACACTTGGACAGAGACGAACATTGTCACACGTGAACAGAGGTGCACAAAACGAATAATACAGAACCATTAAAGCACAAAACGACGATACACACAGAACACGAGGCGTAGATCTCCGGCGCGCGAATGTTCACTAACTGTGTATGAGTGTGGGGACCTGCCAAGAAAGGAGGAGGGGGCGTGGGAGAGGGAGAGGGAGAGGGGAGAGCAGATGCCAAGGGCAGGGTAGACGGGTGGAAGAGAGGAAGGGGGGAGGGGAAGCCCGGGGGAAGAGGGGAGGAGGGAGGAGACAGGGGAAAAGGAAAGAGAAGGGAAGAGAAGGGAGGGAGGGTGCCGAAAGGAAGGGACACAGGAAGTGAAGGGGAGGATCGAAGTTGGTAGGAGGGGTAGATGGAGGGGAGGAGGACATCATCAGGGAGGGGGAGCTGGCGGAAACCACCTTGGGAGAGGGTAACGAGGGTGGAGAGATGGAGACCGGGGGGACATGGGAATACAGGCGCGGCAGTGGGCGGGGGTGGGAGAGGATCGGGGAGACTAGCGGGTGAGGAGGATCAAGTTTACGGGAGGTGTACAGGATCCATATCCTTTCAAGGAAAAGGAGGAGGTGGGGGAAGGGGATGAGATCGTACAGGATCCGCGTGGGGGAGGGGAGACGGATGCGATAGGCGAGGCGGAGAGCATGGCGTTCAAGGATTTGGAGGGATTTGTAAAAGGTAGGGGGGGTGGAGATAAGGCCGGATGGGCATAACAAAGGATAGGGCGGATGAGGGACTTCTAGGTGTGGAGGATGGTGGAGGGGTCCAGACCCCACGTACGGCCGGAGAGGAGCTTGAGGAGACTGAGTCGGGCACGTGCCTTGGCTTGGATTGTCCGGAGGTGGGGAGTCCAGGAGAGGCGACGGTCGAGGGTGACGCCAAGGTACTTAAGGGTGGGAGTGATGACGATAGGACAGCCATAGATGGTTAGATAGAAATCAAGGAGGCGGAAGGAAGGGGTGGTTTTGGAGGGATTGACCTTGAGCAACCACTGGTTGCACCAAGCGGTGAACCGGTCAAGATGGGATTGGAGAAGGTGTTGGGAGCGCTGCAGGGTGGGGGCAAGGGCAAGGAAGGCAGTGTCATCGGCATCGGTGGATGGGGGGTGTCAGCTGCGGCATGTCCACTGTGTACAAAAGGTACAGAAGGGGGAAGAGGACAGAGCCTTGGGGCACACCGGCAGAGGGGAAAAAGGTGTAGGAATCTGCGTTATGGATGGTGACATAGGAAGGACGGCGGGAGAGAAAGGAGCCGATCAGACGGACGTAGTTGATGGGAAGGGCGAAGGTTTGGAGTTTGAAGAAGAGACCGGAATGCCATATGCGGTCATAAGCTCGTTCGAGGTCCAGGGAGAGGAAGATTGCGGAGCGACGGGAATTAAGCTGGTCGTAAAGGAGATGAGTGAGGTGAAGGAGAAGGTCGTCGGAAGAGAAGGACGGCCGAAAGCCACACTGGGTAACGGGAAGGAGGCGGTGCTGGCGGAGATGCTGGTGGAGGCGTCGGGTGAGGATATCCAAAAGTGTCGTGTCGCTATTATAAGAGGTTGCTGAAGCTGCAAACGCCATGTGAGAGCATGCAGGTGTTTGTAGACGGACCAACACACCTGAACCGTGCTGACCCCGGTTTATGCGTTGCTTTAAAACTTGGCTGTTACTCTGCATCTGGTTTCCCGCGGTTATTGCGGTTATGCCGTGGTTCTTCCTCTTTTACGTGTGGCAGCAAGCAAGTCTCCGCTCGGTGCAGTTGGCCGGGCCCGCCGGCGGTCTCTACGCAGTGTCGGAGCGTGTGGGGGCTGTTCCGAGTGTTATGAGGTTTGTGGCTCACCGACCCAGGACATGAAAGTTGGGTGGTGATTTTATTACCGAAGCCACGTCTGTTCACGTTGTCCCGTTGGTTGGTGGTTCGCTCTTGGCGGTATTCCTGGGAGCAACAGCGAGTGTTCAAGTTGGTGAAGATTTAGCCGCCGTGTGCCGGAATAAACTATTTTTGTAGGTTTCAAATTCAAGTGCCCCAGCCGAATTTTCTGCCTTCTGGCCGTTAGTGTTCCGGTGACCTGCCCTAGTCGCTGACGTAAATTCAGGCAGTGTCCTTTCCTCACCTGTTGCTGCTGTGTGTAGTTTTTGACAGCTTAATGTACTTTTGGTTGTGGGCGGCTATGTCTGTAACGTTTTGGCTTTGGAATTCTCGTATACTGGTCGGTGGTTAGCAAGTCGTCTTGTCGGTGGGTCCCTGACTGTCTCTTGGTTGTGTTGCCAGCGGATCGAGTATAGTTGGGCCGACTTCTCGTCTCACCTAAGCGAACGTTAAGATTTCGAGGGCAGACCGAGCCCCCTGGACATTTCTGAGCGCCGTTGCCTATACCGCCTTCAGATGGTTCAAATGGCTTTGAGCACTATGGGGCTTAGCATCTGAGGTCATCAGTCCCCTAGAACTTAGAGCTACTTAAAACTAACCAACCTAAGGACATCACACACATCCATGCCCGAGGCAGGATTCGAACCTGCGACCGTAGTGGGCGCGCGGTTCCAGACTGAACCGCCTAGAATCGCTCGGCCACGACGGCCGGCTATACCGCCTTCTTATTATCGTTTAATTGTGTATTTTTAATGGTTCATAGCCGATGATTGGAATTTGTATGTTTGTAATTGTGTTTTTAAAATCAAAGGCCTTCAGCCGTTTTAAAAGTAAATTTTTGTAAGTTGGGCAAGTTTTACGTTGTCCGGAGATAAAGCTTGGGCCTTCTGCCTGTTGAAAATTTATTGTATTGTTTTTAAAAGCATCAGCCTTCAGCCGCTTTAAGTGTTAAGGATCCTACTTATCAAGTATTACACATTTGAGCATAAAGCTGTGGGCTTTCTGCCTGTTGAAAATGTACTGTCATTGTTTTGAAAAGGAATGGGCCTTTAGCCGCTTTAAGTTTTAAGGTTCTTATTTATCAAGTATTACATACTTTCTAGATAAAGCTGGGGGCCTTCTGCCTGTTGAAAATTTATTGTAGCTGTGTTTTTCTTAAAATGATAGGCCTTCAGCCGCTTTAAAATTTTGGATTCTTACTTATCAGGTCTTACAACTCTTGGGCTTAAATATATTTAAAGTTAAAAGCTTTGGGCCTTCTGCCTTGGAAAATTGGTTGCAGTTTTTTTTTTTTAACAAAAGCCTTCAGCCGTTTGAAGTAAGGTTTCTTATTGGTCTTAAGGCAGGGGCCTTGTGCCTATTGAAAGGTTATTGTAGTTATGTTGTTTTAAATTTATGGGCTTTCAGCCGCTTTTAAAAATTTAATCTATCTGATTAGTCAAGTCTTACATAGCTTGGCCTTAAACACTATTGAAGGTTGAAAGCTAGAGTCTTCTGTCTCAAAAAAATAATTATTATTATTATAGCAGTTGTATTTAGTTCATGCGCCTTCAGCCGTTTTAGAACTAAAGACGTCTAGTCAAGCTTAGAAGTTGCACTGTAATGTTTGGACAACTAAATAAAGTGTTATGTTTGGAGTGTAACTGACAGCCGCTCATTCTGGCCACCTTCCACAATTCCTACTACTTGTCCTGTCCTGCGAGTTTAGCAGGGCGTCTCAACACCTAGTGGTGAAAATGAACAGACATCCCACTACTAGGAAGGTTGCTGCAGACCTTGCAACGGCTGCCGGTGCACGAGCCTCTGCCAGAACGATTTCGCAGCGATTAAATCAGGTTGATTTGTATGACCAGAAACCTGTTGAATGCATCCCATATCAACCACGGCATCGTCCTGAAGGAGTTCGTTGGTGTAGGGAGCATGTTGGTTTGGGGTAAGTAACAGCAGTCCAGAGTTATGCTCTCCAACGAAATCCCTTCACAGTAGCAAGTGATTCTGGCCACCATTTGGCGTGGAGGGAGAGAAACACTTTACACACCACAGGGTGTTCATGAATGTTATCGATAAGGACCGCTGAAGTGTCAGACACGCTGGAAAGTGGAAAATATTGAATGTATGAAATGGCCTGCGTACTTACAGACCTAATCCCTCCAGCACGTACCTGGGATGATCCTGGAAGACGTTTTCCTGAACGAACTCCCCCGCGCAGAGCAGCCAGGAATTGCAAACCACCTTGAGAGAGGAGTGCGGCAATATCCCCAAAGACTCCTCAACACCTTGGTAGCGAGCGTGAATAATAGATGATTCCATGAAAAGCAGTAACCATATGTGTATTTTAAAAAATATATATTTGAGTGCTACAAAATGTAGTAAAGGCTAATGAAATATATCAACAGTGGTGCCCTACAAAGTACTTAAGGAACTTTGCATTTTATCAGTTGGTAGCATTAGGTTAAAGATGGCTACCCGTCAGCTGATTTGTGTATGCTGAATTACTGAATCTTCAAGTGGTACAACTGCATATCTTGGGTGTGATACTGTGAAAGTGGTTCTACTTTCTGAAAATTGTAACTACACTCCTGGAAATTGAAATAAGAACACCGTGAATTCATTGTCCCAGGAAGGGGAAACTTTATTGACACATTCCTGGGGTCAGATACATCACATGATCACACTGACAGAACCACAGGCACATAGACACAGGCAACAGAGCATGCACAATGTCGGCACTAGTACAGTGTATATCCACCTTTCGCAGCAATGCAGGCTGCTATTCTCCCATGGAGACGATCATAGAGATGCTGGATGTAGTCCTGTGGAACGGCTTGCCATGCCATTTCCACCTGGCGCCTCAGTTGGACCAGCGTTCGTGCTGGACGTGCAGACCGGGTGAGACGACGCTTCATCCAGTCCCAAACATGCTCAATGGGGGACAGATCCGGAGATCTTGCTGGCCAGGGTAGTTGACTTACACCTTCTAGAGCACGTTGGGTGGCACGGGATACATGCGGACGTGCATTGTCCTGTTGGAACAGCAAGTTCCCTTGCCGTTCTAGGAATGGTAGAACGATGGGTTCGATGACGGTTTGGATGTACCGTGCACTATTCAGTGTCCCCTCGACGATCACCAGTGGTGTACGGCCAGTGTAGGAGATCGCTCCCCACACCAGGACGCCGGGTGTTGGCCCTGTGTGCCTCGGTCGTATGCAGTCCTGATTGTGGCGCTCACCTGCACGGCGCCAACACGCATACGACCATCATTGGCACCAAGGCAGAAGCGACTCTCATCGCTGAAGACGACACGTCTCCATTCGTCCCTCCATTCACGCCTGTCGCGATACCACTGGAGGCGGGCTGCACGATGTTGGGGCGTGAGCGGAAGACGGTCTAACGGTGTGCGGGACCGTAGCCCAGCTTCATGGAGACGGTTGCGAATGGTCCTCGCCGATACCCCAGGAGCAACAGTGTCCCTAATTTGCTGGGAAGTGGCGGTGCGGTCCCCTACGGCACTGCGTAGGATCCTACGGTCTTGGCGTGCATCCGTGCGTCGCTGCGGTCCGGTCCCAGGTCGACGGGCACGTGCACCTTCCGCCGACCACTGGCGACAACATCGATGTACTGTGGAGACCTCACGCCCCACGTGTTGAGCAATTCGGCGGTACGTCCACCCGACCTCCCGCATGCCCACTATACGCCCTCGCTCAAAGTCCGTCAACTGCACATACGGTTCACGTCCACGCTGTCGCGGCATGCTACCAGTGTTAAAGACTGCGATGGAGCTCCGTATGCCACGGCAAACTGGCTGACACTGACGGCCGCGGTGCACAAATGCTGCGCAGCTAGCGCCATTCGACGGCCAACACCGCGGTTCCTGGTGTGTCCGCTGTGCCGTGCGTGTGATCATTGCTTGTACAGCCCTCTCGCAGTGTCCGGAGCAAGTATGGTGGGTCTGACACACCGGTGTCAATGTGTTCTTTTTTCCATTTCCAGGAGTGTATTAATATATTTAACACGCGTATTTTATTAACGTATCTGTTGCTTACGACCATATAATTTTAAGTTCAATTACGCAAAATCAATTGCCCTCAAGTGACAAAAATAGGGTTATGATTTGAGCCGTGCCATTTATTGTTTGTAATCTTCTATTACGGTACTGCCGCCTCGTTTTCTTATTCCATCTACTGGCGTCACTAACTTCCTGCCTTACTTGCCCGTGAGCGGCAGCAGCAGCGCTTATCGATAAGTGCACTGTCGTACCATCTCTGGAGCGACCGATGGTCTTTCCAGGTCGTCGTGTGTCTGGAGTCGGTTGGAGACGGACCAGCTGTGCAGTATGGACGCAGCAGCAGTGAAGTCGAGGACTGAGCGCCGGTGAGGCACGGACAAATGGTTCAAATGGCTCTGAGCACTATGGGACTTAACATCTGAGGTCATCAGCCCCCTGGAACTTAGAACTACTTAAGCCTAACTAACCTAAGGACATCACACACATCCATGCCCGAGGCAGGATTCGAACCTGCGACCGTAGCAGCAGCGCTGTTCCAAACTGAAGCGCCTAGAATCGCTCGGCCACAGCGGCCGGCGAGGCATGGACAGCCAGTGCTCGCCGACCGCTGGCGACACACATGAACTGGCCGACGGAGGGGGATTGGAGCGGGACGACCGTTGGTTGGTCGTTCGGTTGGTCGTCTCATCGGCCGATGTACGAGGGCTGTCCAGAAAGTAAGTTACGATCGGTCGCGAAATGGAAACGACTATGAAAATCCGATAAAGCTTTGCAAAGATGTGTTGGGCAGTGTCTCTAGTACGACTCTAGGTAGAATTATGTCGCTCTTTTCATTCCTGAGCTCTTAGTGAGCGCGTAAAGATGTTATAGAAAATAGTGTCTCCCGCCAAGTACGAGGGCTTGGTGAGAATTTTCCCCTGAAGCTATGCAACCAACATTACATAACTGTCGTGCGGTTTCTTCTTCAAGACAATTCTCAGCCTCATTCTGCAAGGGCAATGAAGATGTTCCTGCATCGTTTCAATTGGAAATGTTTGGTTACCCACAATAAAGCCCGTAAATGTCTCCCACTGAGTTTCATCTCTGCTCAAACGAACCGCTGGCTATGAAGACAACATTTTGGCACAGACAACGAGCTTTAGGCCAGCGTAGAGAATTGGCGGAAAGCACTGGCGGCTGCCTTCTATGATGAGGGTATTGGGAAGTTGGTACAACGCTACGACGAATGTCTGAGTCAGAACGGCGACTACGTAGAGAAGTAGATGAAAGGTGTAGCTAACTGTTACAAATGAAACATTTCTGATTTTCACTGTGATTTTCATTTCGCGATCAATCGTAACTTACTTTCAGGACAGCCCTCGTATATTTGGTCCTTTCATCGTTTCTGGGCCTGGGAAATCGGTCGGTTAGCGTGGAGCTGTAAGGAAGTCTCCGTACCATGTACTCTGGCTGGAGCCGCAGGCGGTGTGCACGTGTGGTTGGAGTGTGAGGAGCTGCTCGCGGATTCTATGACGTTCGTCGCCCACCGATCTTGGACATGAAAGTTGAGCCTCACTTAGCCTCCTATCGAGCCTCAACTGTTTACATTTCTTCGTTTGATCCTGGTTGCCGCTTTTGGGACATTCCCGCGAACGTGTGTGTATTTAAGTCGGTTAAGATTCCAGCCATCTTCCTGTTGAGTTTAACTTAATTTAATTTATTCCCTGTTATTGAAATTGACCAGCGGTATCTTCTGCTTTGTGGCCGTTGACGTTCCGGTTACCTGCCCTGGTCCTTGACGTAATTTTCGACAGTGTATTTTCCTCGTCGTGTTGTTGCTGTCCAGCGCGGCGTGTAATTCGACAGCTGAGGGGTTGTTGGTCGTTATGATCGCCAATATTCTGTGTGTCGTTGTATTGAAATGTTGTTGTTGTTTTGCTGGTTGCGTGGAGCGGAACTGATTTTGTTGATTGGTCGGTTGGCTGTCTGCCGGTTGGGTTGCCTTCAGATTAAGAAGTCGTTGGACAGGCTGCCTGTCTCACCTAAACGGGCGTTAGTGTTACAATCCCATGCCGACCCTTGGAAACTTTTGAGCGCTGTTCCTTGTGTGTTACATAGCAATTTCCTTTGGTTTTTAGTTATTTGGTTGATGTGTGGCCTTCAGCCAAGTATCAATATCTCTTACATTAATGTTGTTGTTTGCGCTTAAGACACGAGATTGTTATTCTTTTATATGGAGCCTTCAGCCGAATTTTACATGAGATGTTTTAAAATAAGGCCTTCTGCCCTTTAAATTCAAACTCTTCTTTCTAGGGCTTAAGCCGTTAAATTACCTGCTGATGTGCGGCCTTCAGCCGAGTTTTAATAATTCTTAAATTAATGTTCATGTCTTGCCCTTAAGGCATAAGATTGTTATGCTTTTGTATGCGGCCTTCAGCCGAATTTTGCATGAAATGTTTTAAGATAAAGCCTTCTGCCGTTGATTAAAACTCTTCTTATTTCTTAATAGTCGGCCTCCAGCCAAGTTTCATTAAAATTAAATTACTAAAGCCTTCAGCCTGTTTAGTTTGAAGATTTAGAAAATATTCTTGGGTGAATCCTCCAGAAGAACCTTGTATTTCAATTTCTTGCTTAGACCTTGTGTCTTGGATTTTGAGTGTGGTCTTCAGCCGATCTAAAGTTAATCAAAGGAGGTCGATTAAAGTTTTGAATGTTTTTCATCCTTGTTGTAATATTGTGTGTTGATGAATAAAGTTTGGATGTTGAGCAACCCTTTTTTTTTTTTGGCCCCTTTCCACAACCTAATCCGCTCTGTGCTGCTAGCCCAGGAAGTTCATGATTCAAATTACATCCAGAGAACAAAGTCCAAAATCAGGATTGCCCTCTTTCCTAAGATCGGAGCAGAAGTACTGTCATATGACATCAATAGTTCTATCATCTGTTCACTGTAGTCATGTACATCTTAATTGTACTTTTGACCCACACATGACACCATGTACATATGAACGTAAGTAAAGGATGCTAATTTTACTGAAATAATGCTGTAAGAGTTTGAAATTACTCATTTGTGTTCGTATTTAGATTCAGCCAAAGGCAAGTAATTTAATTTTAAGAAGCTCATAAGTATTATTTGCTGTATGTTTTGACTGATACGGCAGATCAACCAAAACAAACGTCCACAAGTGCATCCAGGACGAGGAAAATGAGAAGTTGCCGCATAGAAGACAATCCACGGTTTCAGAAAAAATAAAAGAAAATTATAAAAGAAATTAAAAATCATAAAACAGAACGTATGACAGAACTGGAACTCCAGGAGATTCGAAAGAAGGAGCGTGATCTAAAGCGCCTTCAGAGGACAAAAGAGAATGCTATTCTTCTGACCATCCCAGTGCCAACCACATCACCATACCGATGTTCTCAGACATTCGACAAAGCCTTATCAAAATCTGTCCAGGCATTTCCCACATCCCCTCGGCAGAAGATGGCTGCAGTTGAAGGATTGGCAAAGAAACTTGGCCTGACCCTAACAAATGAAATGCACAAGACAATGTCCATTAATCACAATAAAGATTATTCCCAAGTTGCTGAGTTGTTCTTTCGCAATGATATTGTACACACATGTCCAGGGATGAAAGATGCTGCGTGTGTCTGGTTAAATGGAAAGGAACAAATTTTGCAGAAGTATTGTCTGACAACGTTTTTCTGAGAGGCCTTCCAGATCCTTAAGGAAGAATGTAGTACGGATTTATATATAATCTTTTCAAAATTTTGCTCCTTGAGACCAAAGTGTGCTCTACTCATCCTGACCAATGCTAGTGCCAAATTCATGAGAATTTCACTACATTGATGACTTTTGGAAGTCCCGTTTGTGTGATTCTACTTTAAATCCTAATTTTTGGCAAAATAAATATTCCACATCTAGTTCTGCGAATAAACTTGTAGCTCCAAGTGAGCCTGAAAAAAATAACAGCTCGGAAAGAATGGAGAAAAGACGATACTGGGGGGTTTCAGCTCCTTTGTACGGAAGGATGTTTGGGAGAGTGGTTTGAATTGCTTATAGAACAATTCTCTAAAATGCTGCATAATGTGAACATGAAACTCATGCAGCATGCAGACATTGAAAGGGACAAAAGAATACAAAGTGGAAAAGTAGTCCTTCAGGTAGATTTTGTTATATCACATTCCGGCGAGTAGGAAAACGAGATTTCAGAGCACATTGTGGTCTAGAAGTGTTCTTTTATTTACTGCAGCTACATTCTACGAGGGAAAACAAAACTTATTTGATATATTCAAATATTTCACAGCAGGACGAAGACAATATTTGTCTTTATGAATACATGGTAATACACAATTTGCCAAAATGTACTCATATCTGATTCGCAAGAGGTGGTAGTTTGGAGTCGTGATCCATCCCCTTAATTTAAGAACCGAATCATGGCTACACTTCTCGATTTTGTGTTTGCAAAGCATTCCAAGAAATTTTCTTGGTAATACTTTGCCACTTCACATGGAAAAGGTGTTGTGGATGGAGTGGGTGGAAATTCAAAGCGTCTTGTGCTCCCGAAGAGCATGGCTCAAGGAGAGTAAGCAGTCTGCCGATGACATCTACAAAATGGCATCTGAAGTTTGCAAAAATACTGCCGTACTCTGTGTTTAAGCAAAACACTGACTAAAACAAACCCTGGAAAAATGTTGCTGAAACTGGAGGAATATCTCATGTGATAGAAATAAATGAAGAAGGAATAATACGTAAAAAGAAAAATAATTTACTCCTGCAAGCGCAATCAACATGACAGTTGGTCAGCGGAGATCGGGTAATTTTGTCATACAATAGATAAAAAATCCTCGAGAGATTTGTAAGATTGACCCTGAGGGGATCAAGATATCAATTACGCACAAAGCTGCCTCAGTTACCTTCAAGTGGCCAGTTTCCCCGACCACATTTATTACAACAATAATGAAATTGTAAGGATTACAATACCAGAAATTTTAAACAACCGTGGACACTTCCGCTTCATGGGACACATTTAATTGCCACTGTTTATATTCATATTAAACTGAACCTAACAACCTTAAAAAATGTTAATTTTAAATATTGCATTTTGATTATCTCGGTATTTCTATAAAATAAATCTCAGACAGGTGACAATTTCCTAAACTGTACTCTACAACTTCCTTCGTCACTAGACCTCAAATACTGCATAAGCTATACATGTTTAGTCTTGGAATATAGTTAGCTGATCCCTTCACATGCTTATGTCTTACCAGATGTGTGTATAGAGTCCTATACGTGACACATCTGTCCTACACAAGACATAAATAAATTAGCTTATTCTATTTTCCAGGATACTCAAATTTTAGCAATGTTTTATCTATACGATGTGAGACACTCCACATTCAAAACAATTGGCATTACAGTAAGATTTCTGAATTAGCAGAATTTTTTGAGTAACTCTTGTCATGTGCGTTTTGTATTTCGTGCAATGTCCTGCGCGTGATATGTATAGAGCATTTCATCGAGAATATGTAAAAGTACAAGATAGTAATTCATAGCAAAAAAAATAAAGAACGTTTCGTACTTGAGATATGCCTTACTGTTTTGATATTTTTGACAGTAACACATAACAGTGTTTTATGAACAAAAAAATACTATACAAGTGTCCCACACGTGACAGTGGAATTCCCCACTTACTGTCCGATATCGACCTTAATGTTGGGAGTGTGACCTGTGTCAAACATGAAAAATAAATATGTCTGTTACCCTGCTTCCCCATGTGGTGAAATAGGTGTCATTTTGAGTTATAAACTTACCACTCCATCTCTGTTACTTACGTACTGTGTTCCGTGTCGACCATAATTGCTTGTGATTATTCCTGTCCAACAGCATCTCCATTCTTTAACAACTGTCAAACACCACTTAAAGTTGGTTCTAGATACCTTTTAAGTATGTGTTAGAAGGATAGTTTGCATCTAACTTCAAGCGGCTGCCTCATCAGTTCTTTGAGGAACTTCGTGGCACTCTCCCACGCATGGAACACACTTTCGAGCATTTTCTATCCGTTCCACATCCCCTGTTAGTCTTACTTGAATAATATTCTAAGCTGGGTCACACAAGTGTGATTAGTAATGTGATGTGAAATAATAGTGTAAGATTTGCTTTGGCATTATCAGCTAATTTGTTTGCAAGCATGTGTGTGTGTAAACTATGTAACAGCATTTAAATATACAGGGTGGTCGGAAATTCCCTTTACAAACTTCTAGGACATGTAGAGCGTAGTGAGTACATAACATTTTGAATAGGAACCCATGTCCGGAATCCTATCGTTTCCGTTCTACGACAGTTTCAATTCAGATGTGTACCTCGTCAACGTCTGCTTAGGGCAAGAGAAACGTCTCAGAGTTCCCTCTCCTGGTATGCAACAGGGTAGACACGATGACGTGTGCTATGTCAAACGCTGCCCAGATGTCACTTATTGTCTGCTTTGCTGTGAGACCGTGTCAATACCTGCGCATCACCGATAGAGGAAACATGGTGTAGTACACGTTTGCGGAATACACAGACATGCTATGCTCCTTGTGTATGGCGAAGCTGGAGGTAACGGAAGAGCTACTAGTCGGCAGTATCACGAACGTTTTCCACATCGTGACACTCCATCGCACAAACTGTTTGGCCGAGTTACACAACGGCTACGATAAACAGGTACCTTCACCGTGAGGAGGCACGACTGTGGTGCTCCACGGCGACGCCGCACTCCAGAATTTGAAGAAGGTGTACTGCGGCGCATTGAAGACAGCCCGTCAACGAGTTCGAGAACAATTGCGCGTGCAATGGCTGTTAGTCACAGTACCGTCTTGGAGGTCCTGCATGAGCAACAACTACATCCGTAGCACTTACAAAGGGTACACGCTATGGGTACAGCCAACACCGACTCAAAGGAAGGCCTCGGCGCTTGTTCGTGACGTCACATCAGCTAGGCACGGCGAGCGCCAGGTCTGTTCCAGGCAGAAACGGCTGGGCGTGCTTATTATAAATGTCTTATTTTTAGACAAAATGTTTGGTATTGTTTTGGGTTCTGCAAGATTTTCTTACTATCGTAAAGCTATAAATGAAGATCAGACTTCTGCATTACTGAATCCTGTCGAAACAAACGTAGATCAATATGAGAAGATGATTTGCCCCATTGCAAGCTTCGGAAATTTTACATTCAAGTAACTATATTTACTTGATCCTTTTGTTATCGAAACTTAACCCAACCCCCTTACAATGAACTACACTCCTGGAAATGGAAAAAAGGACACATTCACACCGGTGTGTCAGACCCACCATACTTGCTCCGGACACTGCGAGAGGGCTGTACAAGCAATGATCACACGCACGGCACAGCGGACACACCAGGAACCGCGGTGTTGGCCGTCGAATGGCGCTAGCTGCGCACCATTTGTGCACCGCCGCCGTCAGTGTCAGCCAGTTTGCCGTGGCATACGGAGCTCCATCGCAGTCTTTAACACTGGTAGCATGCCGCGACAGCGTGGACGTGAACCGTATGTGCAGTTGACGGACTTTGAGCGAGGGCGTATAGTGGGCATGCGGGAGACCGGGTGGACGTACCGCCGAATTGCTCAACACGTGGGGCGTGAGGTCTCCACAGTACATCGATGTTGTCGCCAGTGGTCGGCGGAAGGTGCACGTGCCCGTCGACCTGGGACCGGACCGCAGCGACGCACGGATGCACGCCAAGACCGTAGGATCCTACGCAGTGCCGTAGGGGACCGCACCGCCACTTCCCAGCAAATTAGGGACACTGTTGCTCCTGGGGTATCGGCGAGGACCATTCGCAACCGTCTCCATGAAGCTGGGCTACGGTCCCGCACACCGTTAGGCCGTCTTCCCCTCACGACCCAACATCGTGCAGCCCGCCTCCAGTGGTGTCGCGACAGGCGTGAATGGAGGGACGAATGGAGACGTGTCGTCTTCAGCGATGAGAGTCGCTTCTGCCTTGGAGCCAATGATGGTCGTATGCGTGTTTGGCGCCGTGCAGAATCAGGACTGCATACGACCGAGGCACACAGGGCCAACACCCGGCATCATGGTGTGGGGAGCGATCTCCTACACTGGCCGTACACCACTGGTGATCGTTGAGGGGACACTGAATAGTGCACGGTACATCCAAACCGTCATCGAACCCATCGTTCTACCATTCCTAGACCGGCAAGGGAACTTGCTGTTCCAACAGGACAATGCACGTCCGCATGTATCCCGTGCCACCCAACGTGCTCTAGAAGGTGTAAGTCAACTACCCTGGCCAGTAAGATCTCCGGATCTGTCCCCCATTGAGCATGTTTGGGACTGGATGAAGCGTCGTCTCACGCGGTCTGCACGTCCAGCACGAACGCTGGTCCAACTGAGGCGCCAGGTGGAAATGGCATGGCAAGCCGTTCCACAGGACTACATCCAGCATCTCTACGATCGTCTCCATGGGAGAATAGCAGCCTGCATTGCTGCGAAAGGTGGATATACACTGTACTAGTGCCGACATTGTGCATGCTCTGTTGCCTGTGTCTATGTGCCTGTGGTTCTGTCAGTGTGATCATGTGATGTATCTGACCCCAGGAATGTGTCAATAAAGTTTCCCCTTCCTGGGACAATGAATTCACGGTGTTCTTATTTCAATTTCCAGGAGTGTAGTTTCTTTTATTTATTTATTTATTTTCGTTTGACATCGTCACTGGAAATGTGAACTAATTTACATGTGTAAATGTCCAACTGTTGCCAGTAATTAGATTACAGTCGTTTTCAACGAAAGGAATTCTAAACAGGAAACAAAATAGCTTCATACATCGAAAATACTGCTGAGCTTAAACTTTTTTAAACATGCACATTATAAAAGATAGATATTCCCCTCTTGCAACTGAAAGGAGAAACTTTATACGATAAAAAAATTTATTTGATAAAAGAAGTATCTCTCTTTTGCCTCTTCTTCTGTCCCCCACCCCTTCCCCCAACGTGTACAATCGCAAGATATTTCATTAACATTCAATGCTCTTCACCCCATAGTCAACCAAGATACCTAAAGAAGAGCACCAATATGTTCACAGTTTCTTGTAAAAGCAGCCCAGTACAAACGTAACTTCCTCAGATTTACAAATAAGGTAAAGAAGCACGAATTCTGTTGCTGCTGGACCATGAAGTTGTTTTTGTTTGTCAATCCTTAAAACAGGTGGAAATTATGTTCAGGAGTACACTATTTGTTAAGAAGTGTAATGAATTGCACAATTAATTGATTGCAAAAATCTCTCAGAACAACGAGTGTTGGTCAACTACCGCCAATAGTTTGACATTTTTCTGTGTCAGAGAGGGAGACACCACCATTATGAGTATGCCTGCAACAGACCTGGTGTTCGCAGTGCCTAGCTGACATGACGTCACCAACAAGCGCCGAGGCCTTCCTTTGAGTCGGTGTTGGTCCAGCAGACTTTCCACAACGCGTCGCCTTCTGCACATGGTTCCTGCACCGTTGCATCGACCCGCCCCTGTTTCCAAGTCGAGTTCTCTTCACAGATGAATGTAGGTTCACTAGGGATTGTGTTCTGAATGCTCGAAATAGCCATGTCTGGGCGGACGAAAACCCTCATGCCACGCATGTTCAGGGATTTCAAGACAGGTTTGGAATTAACGTGTGGGTAGGTATTCTCGACGGTCATGTGGTTGGACCATTCCTCCTTCCATCCTAACTCAAGGGCCCCGCATAATTAGTCTTCCTACGACACGTACTGGACCCATTCTTGCAAGCTGTGCCATTGAATGTTCGCCAGGAAATGTGGTTTCAGCATGATGGAGCACCACCTCACTTTTCAATGGCTGTCCGGAGACATTTCAACAGACGGTTTGGTGAAAGATGGATAGGCCGTGGTGGTCCAACCACGTGGCCGCCACGATCGCCGGATTTAACCCCTGTGGACTACTACTTGTGGGGTCGTATGAAGAGCCTAATTTATGAGACACCTGTAGAGACAGAGGAAGATCTGCTGGCACGATTTCTGGCCGCTGCACAAGACATTGAAGAGACACTAGGTGGGATGGAGAGAGTGTACCAGAACATGCTTCGGAGGTACAATGTGTGTAGCAACGTTGGTGGTCGCCACATAGAGCCGCTGTTGTAATGCATCGGTACGTTGCGGCTGGTACCGTTGATGCTGGGTTCTTGTTGTTGTAGACTAATGTAAACCATAAAGTGTACGTTGTAATGCAAATGGAGGAGTAATAACGGAACGAGTCAGTATTCTTTCCAAATGGATTGCAACAATTGTACTGGGTCACGCCTAAGTACATTCCTCACGTGCGTGTGGGTGAGATAATCATTTGCATTGAAACTGTCGTAGAACGGAAACGATACGTTTCCGGACATGGGTTTCTAATCAAAATGTTATGTACTCGCTACCCTCTACATATCCTAGAAGTTTGAAATGGGAATTTCCGACCACCCTGTATATAAAGCTAGAACTGTATGTAATTAATGTCTGTATTCACTAATTAGTTAACTTTTATTTATCTTCTACCGTTACATTTTAACTATATTTCACTACCGTATTAAGCTAACACGGAGAGTTTCACTGTAAAGTGATCTGTGGACGAATAAACTAACTGTATTACTTCATCCTCAAATATGTTGAGTTTCACTGTAAAGTGATCTGTGGACGAATAAACTAACTGTATTACTTCATCCTCAAATATGTTGCTTTCATATTCTTTATCCCGTCGTAGGTGATTCTCTGTTTCCAGAATTAGCAAATTTATTTTTTAACTTTGTGGCCTGACGCCCAGCCTTTCTCAACAGTTATCATTTGACTAGGCGAAGAATCGCATAAACTTTGTTCTACGTTTTATCGTACTTTAAATGAGTCTGTATCGTATTTTCTGACTGGAATTTGGGGAACCGCTCAGAATTTTTCTAAACGGGCATGAAAAACCGCCCAACAACCACAAAGGTCGGTTTCCACCCGGGCATGACCCAGCTATGTCTCGTAAACGTGATAGCGTCCTCCGCTTTAGGCTATATGCGTTTAAATGTATTCTTCAATTTGGGTGAGTCATTCTCTACGTTAAGGGCTCATTTACAGTCCTTGCACCAATTCGACGTTTTAGCCAGGACCTCTGTTAGTCCATCATGGATGGAGGACATCGGCTGGTTAAGTAACATTCAATGTCAATGAAATTCACCGACAGCCGTGTATCTTAAGATGTTATTTTAATTTGAGGGCTACCAGTTTCGGCATTTCACCATGCTATCTTCAGGCCCCATATTCATCTCTTCAAATAAACGAAAATGTCATATAGAGCCATAAATCTCTGTATGTCGTGAATTCAGTCGTTACACTAGTGCTTCATTCGAAGACTTATGGCTGTGTATGACATTTTCGTTTATTTGAAGAGATGCGTATGGGGCCTGAAGATGGCCTAGTGAAATGTTGAAACTGGTAGCCTTCAAAAAAAATTACATCTTAAGATACACGGCTGTTGGTGAATTTCACTGACATTGACAGTTTTAGCCAGGAGTTCAGCGTGTGTAAAACTTAAAGCTGGTGAAAACGTCACAGTGCAGTTTATAGCTCGAGAGTACGGAACCAAGCAAAGCCTGCACCGATGCCAGTTGTCAGCGAGCAGTGTACAACCGAGCAGTGACACGTTACGTCGTCTTTCCGCGATTACGCTCGTTACGCAGGCATTCCGCACAATACCGTCATAAATCAGTTACATCATGAGGCACAACGTCTTCCTAGTTCCCTCTCGCACATATGTTGTCCGCCAAGTCTTAACCTCAACGAGAGGAGAGATAGCTAAGTGAAAATAGTAAATCAACAGGACAGTTACAGATGTACTTGTCATACACTGTGGTAATGTTGCAACTTGCGCCCGTCCCCACACACATTAACGTAACTTTCGAATTGTAGACGTAGATGTACAGGGGTTTGATAAAAATATGGAAACAGGCTCGAACAGATTTCATTGTTGCATTTGACCACGAAAGTTGCAAATGGCAGTCGTCGTCAGGCCAGTGTTCTGCGCAATTGTGAGACCATTTATGTCGGAGTTAAGGAAATTCGAACGTGGGCAAATGTTTGGTGCTCATATGGTGGGTCCTTCCGCAACGAAGTTAGCTGAAGTGTTTGGTGTTTGAAGAGACACCACATCGAAGATTTTGCTGCGTACAGGAAAAGCGGAAAACATTCGCTACGTCATAAAGCGAACGAAATTGTGTATTGAGTAATAGTGGCAGACGATCATTCAAGAGAATTGTGACGAAAAATAAGAGTATGACAAATGCAAAAGTCACTGCAAAACTGAATGTAGCACTCGCAAACCTTGTTAGCACCAAAACAACGCAAAGGGCGCCCCATTAGCTGGGAAATGCACGGCGAGCTGGGATTCCGGAACCACGCAACAGTAATACAAATGCCCGTAACTGGAAAACTTGGTGCTTAAATCGTAAAATCCCAACTCTGTAACAACGGAAGAAAGTCATGTGGTAGAATAAATAGTGCTTCACTTTGTTTCCAACTTGTGAGAGAGTTCACGTCCCAAGAGCGAAACTTGACAGCAGTTCAGCGATGATGTGGGCAGCAATATCGTGGCATTCCATGGGCTGCATGGTTGTTGTGCGAAGCCGCATTACTGCCAAAGAAGTCCGCCCCGATAGCTGAGTGGTCAGAATGACGGATGGCCGTCCTAGGGGCCCGGGTTCGATTCCCGGCCGGGTCGGAGATTTTCTCTGCTCTTGGGCTGGCTGTTGTGTTGTCCTTACCATCATTTCATCCTGATCACCGGCACGCAAGTCACCCAGTGTGGCGTCGACTGAAATAAGACTTGCACTCGGCGGTCGAACTTCTCCGGATGGGGTCTCCTGACGAACAATGCCATACTATCATTTCATTTTTTTTATCGAATTCATCATCATTTCAAACCTATCCGGCAGGCAGGTCGCCCAATGTGGCGTCGAATGTAATAAGACCCGCACCAAGGCTGCCGGACCTGCCCCGCAAGGGATCTCCCCGCCAATGACGCCAAAAGCTCATTTTCATGTCACTACCAAAGATTGTCAGCGTTTTGGCTGATCAGGTCCATCCCATGACACAATGTTTGTTCTGCATTGGTGATACTGGGTTCCAAGACGACGGAGTCACTGTACACAGCTCACCACCCTTCAGAACTGGCTTCGTGAGCACGAGGATGGACTGTCACATCACCCCTGGGCACAGCGGTCACCATATCTCACTATTATATAGTTTTTGTGCTCTACCTTAGATAAAAAGGTGCATGATCGTTACCCACTAATATAATCGTTCTCTCAACTTGCCACTATTTTGCTGGAAGAATGGAATAAGAATCCCCTGAAAACCGTACAGGAATTACTTAGCTACTCTGACAAGGGAACCTCCCCATCGCACCCCCCTCAAATTTAGTTATAAGTTGGCACAGTGGATAGGCCTTGAAAGACTGAACACATGTCACTCGAGAAAACAGGAAGAAGTTGTGTGGAACTACGAAAAAAATAAGCAAAATATACAAACTGAGTAGTCCATGCGCAAGATAGGCAACATCGAGGACAGAGTAAGCTCAGCAGCGCCGTGGTCCCGTGGTTAGCGTAAGCAGCTGCGGAACGAGAGGTCAGTGGTTCAAGTATTCCATCTAGTGAAAAGTTTAGGGTCTAAATTTTTACAAAGTTATGATCTGTCCGTTCGTTCATTGACGTCTCTGTTCACTGCAATACGTTTAGTGTCTGTGTTTTGCGACCGCGCCGCAAAACCGTGCGATTAGTAGACGAAAGGACGTGCCTCTCCAATGGGAAACGAAAACATTTGATCGCAAGGTCATAGGTCAACTGATTCCTCCACAGGAAAACACGTCTGATATATTCTATACGACAATGGTGACGGCATGTGCGTCACATGACAGGAATATGTTGTCGACCCACCTAACTTGTGCACTTGGCGAATGGGTAAAGTTCTACCTTGCCCGATTTAGGTTTTCTTGTGGATGTGATAATCACTCCCAAAAAAGTGATGAAAACATAAAGAGTTTGTCACATAAACTGCAACAAATGAATACAACAGTTTCACAGTCGCACAGTTTTCCCTGTGCTCTGTCAAAACATATGTTTTTAACGTTTTCAAATTTTCCCGTGTGTAGACCGTCAAATCCTGCATATGTCCAAGCAAATCTCAACATGTCCTGGAATTTTGGAGAGCGAAGTTTATTATGTGTGAGTGCCTGAACTTTGATAATTGACACACGATCACGGACAGATAACAGTCTGAAAATAAAAAACTTCTCACTCAAGCCAAGACTTGAACCAAGGACCTCTCGTTCCGCAGCTGCTCACGCTAACCACGGGACCACGGCGCTCCTCAGCTGACGCTGTCCTTGATGTTGCCTATCTTGCGCATGGACTACTCAGTCTGTATATTTTGCTTATTTTTTTCACAGTTCCACACAACTTCTTCCTGTTTTCTCGATTGATCTGTGTTCAGTCTTTCAAGGCCTATCCACTGTGCCAACTGATAACTAAAACTGGGGGGGGTGCGATGGGGAGGTTCCCTTGTGAGATGCCTGTAAGCTTTTTTAAATGCCAACAGCTATCCTACAAATTACTGGACTTGGCAGTGTTTCGCGTTTTCGGTGTTTCCATATTCTTTCCCACATCTCGTAAATGTAGCTTTTTCTAACATTTTATTATTTGTTATTTACAGCAACAGGTTTCTACGTAATGTCTATACTATATGAACGATAGACAGTAAACGATAAACCTTTAAACTTTTCGACTTCTTTTCAATCAGTGCCACATAGATATCCGGTCCTTTCTGTAGTGGCAACTTCCGGCCCGCACCTAGCTAAACTTGTGCTCATAATATTGCACAAAACTAACTTTCCCTATCCTAAACGGTTGTGCCGCTACATTTCAAACAGAACTGCAAATTACTGTGCTGTAACTTCAGTTGTTCGGACGGTTATCACTAATTGACCAATGTTGCTGACTGATGGAAGAGGTGTGAGATGTACGTCAAGTAAGAAAACATAATAGCTGTTTATACACGTCGACATGAAATAGCCGCTCACATGCGGCTGATGGCAGCACTAGCAGTGAAGCGTATAAAAAGGGTGTTGGGGAGACGCAGAAATGAGTGCAGTCGTCGTCGTAATGCGGAAATGGAGTGATTTATCTGATGTCCGAAAGGGCACGATCATTGACTTTTGGAGAAGGCTGCAAATATTTCCGAACTTGCTTACGTTTTAAAGCATTTGTATGCTGCCGTGGTTGAAATGTACTGCGCATGGCAAAATGGCGCTATCCAAAACCGGCGCCGATGCAACTGTGGTGAACCAAGGGCCTTATATGACATGGGTGAACGACAGCTGCAGGAAGCTGTACGGGGTGAGAGACATTCAGCTGATCACCCAGATGAACCACGGGGCTACCAATAGTGTTTTCCGAACGACAGGTTACCGAATATTGCTCCGTATAGGTGCCAGTTTCATGCACCATTGCCGACTGCTGTTCTCTGCGACGACGGCTGGAATTTGCACGCCAGTTCCGCAACAGGACATTCACTAAGTGCCCACAGGTGGCCTTTTCAGACGACAGATGTCGTTGGCATGTCGGAAGAATCTAGGCCGGAGGAGGGAGCGTTATGGTCTGGGAATGTTATCAACGCATTCTCTTGGTGGACTCGAAGGCACGATGTATCAGCTCAGGTATGCATCAGTCATTGAGGGCCATGTCCACTCCTACATGCTGCTTATTTTACCTCGACACGATGGCATCTACCAGTAGGACAATGCAATGTGTGACACGGCTCGAAGTGTACATACAGGATGGGCTTACCGCACTCCCTTAGCCACCAGACGTCCTGGATCTAAAGTCAATCAAGAGTCTGTAGAACCACCTCGATCTGGCTGTGCGCACCATGGGCCCTCAATGGATAAACCTAGCGCAGCCAGCCACAGCACTGCACTGGAGCCAATATAGCTCCACACCCTGTTGATGTCTTCCAGAACCTCACTGACTCCTTCCTGTACGTCTCTGAATGGACCTCTCTGCAAAGGCGGTCACATTAATGCGATTGGGCAGTGCACTACTTTAAAACCAACCGATCACGTACAAAGACAGAGGAACTTGTTCAGTAATTTGTAGTGATTCAACATCTCTTAACAACCTTAACAGGGCGTTAAACCCTAACCTCTCTTCTACATCTACATCTACATACATACTCCGCAATCCACCATACGGTGCGTGGCAGAGGGTACCTAGTACCACAACTAGCATCTTCTCTCCCTGTTCCACTCCCAAACAGAACGAGGGAAAAATGACTGCCTATATGCCTCTGTACGAGCCCTAATCTCTCTTATCTTATCTTTGTGGTCTTTGCACGAAATACACTCCTGGAAATGGAAAAAAGAACACATTGACACCGGTGTGTCAGACCCACCATACTTGCTCCGGACACTGCGAGAGGGCTGTACAAGCAATGATCACACGCACGGCACAGCGGACACACCAGGAACCGCGGTGTTGGCCGTCGAATGGCGCTAGCTGCGCAGCATTTGTGCACCGCCGCCGTCAGTGTCAGCCAGTTTGCCGTGGCATACGGAGCTCCATCGCAGTCTTTAACACTGGTAGCATGCCGCGACAGCGTGGACGTGAACCGTATGTGCAGTTGACGGACTTTGAGCGAGGGCGTATAGTGGGCATGCGGGAGGCCGGGTGGACGTACCGCCGAATTGCTCAACACGTGGGGCGTGAGGTCTCCACAGTACATCGATGTTGTCGCCAGTGGTCGGCGGAAGGTAAACGTGCCCGTCGACCTGGGATCGGACCGCAGCGACGCACCCTGGCCAGCAAGATCTCCGGATCTGTCCCCCATTGAGCATGTTTGGGACTGGATGAAGCGTCGTCTCACGCGGTCTGCACGTCCAGCACGAACGCTGGTCCAACTGAGGCGCCAGGTGGAAATGGCATGGCAAGCCGTTCCACAGGACTACATCCAGCATCTCTACGATCGTCTCCATGGGAGAATAGCAGCCTGCATTGCTGCGAAAGGTGGATATACACTGTACTAGTGCCGACATTGTGCATGCTCTGTTGCCTGTGTGTATGTGCCTGTGGTTCTGTCAGTGTGATCATGTGATGTATCTGACCCCAGGAATGTGTCAATAAAGTTTCCCCTTCCTGGGACAATGAATTCACGGTGTTCTTATTTCAATTTCCAGGAGTGTATAAGTCGGCGGCAGTAAAACTGTACTGCAGTCAGCCTCAAATGCTGGTTCTCTAAATTTCCTCAGTAGCAATTCAAGAAAAGGGCGCCTCCTTTCCTCTAGAGACCCACCCGAGTTCCTGAAGCATTTCCGTAACACTTGCGTGATGATCAAACGTACCAGTAACGAATCTAGCAGCCCGCTTCTGAATTGGTTCTATGTCCTCCCTTAATCCGACCTGATACGGATCCCAAACGCTCGAGCAGTACTCAAGAATAGGTTGTATTAGTGTTTTATAAGCGGTCTCCTTTACAGATGAACCACATCTTCCCAAAATTCTACCAATGAACCGAACATGACTATCCGCCTTCCCCACAACTGCCATTACATGCTTGTCCCACTTCATATCGCTCTGCAATGTTACGCCCAAAAATTTAATCGACGTGACTGTCTCAAGCGCTACACTAGTAATGGACTATTCTAACATTACGGGATTTTTTTTCCTATTCATCTGCATTAATTTAAATTTATCTATATGTCGAGTTAGCTGCCATTCTTTACATCAATCACTAATCCTGTCCAAGTCATCTTGTATCCTCCTACAGTCACTCAACGACGACACCTTCCCGTACACCACGGCATCATCAGCAAAGAGCCGCACATTGCTATCCATCCTATCCAATAGATCATTTATGTAGATAGAAAACAACAGCGGACCTACCACACTTCCCTGGGGCACTCGAGATGATACCCTCACCTCCGATGAACACTCACCATCGAAGGCAACGTACTGGGTTCTATTACTTAAGAAGTCGTCCCACAGTGGTTCACCAATAACTCGAAAGGAGACTTTTGTCTCTGACAGATATTTTCGATAGGCTTGCAGTTCCAGTCTTGAGGGCACTCACCAATCTAATGACTGAAGAGGACGTCGGTATCTTTATCAGAATTGCCGTAGAAATGTAAAAACGGTGACTGGAATGGAACTTGCAGTATACAGTTATCGTGTATGGAAATCACTCGAGAGTATTGTCTCGCGTTGGTGTGGCTAGTGTTCAGTTTATTGTCTGTTCCTTCATGAATGAACCGCCCGTATGAAAGCAAGCATGTAGGTTAGAATCTGTTAAAATGGTTCAAATGGCTCTAAGCACTATGGGACTTAACATCTGAGGTCATCAGTCCCCTAGACTTCGAACTACTTCAACCGAACTAACCTAAGGACATCACACACATCCAAGCCCGAGGCAGGATTCGAACCTGCGACCGTAGCAGCAGCGCAGTTCCGGAATGAAGTGCCTGGAACCGCTCGGCCACAAAGGCCGACCTGGAATCTGTACTTGTAACTCGGAGAAATGGCACTCAGACAAAGTTGGTTCATTTCTGATACTATGGTAGGTTACCAGGAGATGGGGAATGCGTGAGTGAGTGAGTGAGTGAGTTAGTTAGTCATATGTTCTAGCGATCTTTTTAATGATTCTTTTATAGAAATGATGTGGAACGAGTCAGTTTACAGCATATGTACATATGTTTAGTGTTAATGGTTCAAAAATGGTTCAAATGGCTCTGAGCACTATGCGACTTAACTTCTGAGGTCAGCAGTCGCCTAGAACTTAGAACTAATTAAACCTAACTAACCTAAGGACATCACACACATCCATGCCCGAGGCAGGATTCGAACCTGCGACCGTAGCGGTCGCTCGGCTCCAGACTGTAGCGCATAGAACCGCACGGCCACTCCGGCCGGCTAGTGTCAATATTAATGAACATATTTTAGTCCTACTCATGCAACTAAAGTTTTTTTTGTGAAAGGATCTCTGCTGTTGATTGTTCTGTCCAGCCTAAATCAGTTATTTGGTATAGTAATGAATCCAGCACTGAATATATACCATCAGATTCAGAGTCATCCAGTTCTGGTCACTGGCTTTCTTACTTTCCTGTTATTCTATTACTTTACAATTAAAGTTTCTTGTGTTTGGATGCATTTGCCAGCATAAAGTACATAATGAACATAACGGCGGTTAATAAATTCTACATTGTTAGGTGGCGTGATAAAACAGAAAACGTCACAGCGTAATAGACCAAGAAATGGCAATAAAAATAAAAAATTGCAAGCAACATTTTTCATGTGACCATTGATGGAAGAAGTGAAATACGAGCGAGCGTTGAAATAAAATGTCTCCGAATTTTTTTATTTGAAAACTCTTAAGGATTTTCAAATAAAAGAAACATTGAAACTTCCTGGCAGATTAAAACTGTGTGCCCGACCGAGACTCGAACTCGGGACCTTTGCCTTTCGCGGGCAAGTGCTCTACCAACTGAGCTACCGAAGCACGACTCACGTCCGGTACCCACAGCTTTACTTCTGCCAGTACCTCGTCTCCTACCTTCCAAACTGTGGGTACCGGACGTGAGTCGTGCTTCGGTAGCTCAGTTGGTAGAGCACTTGCCCGCGAAAGGCAAAGGTCCCGAGTTCGAGTCTCGGTCGGGCACACAGTTTTAATCTGCCAGGAAGTTTCATATCAGCGCACACTCCGCTGCAGAGTGAAAATCTCATTCTGAAAAGAAACATTGTTAATAGTGTACGCTTTTATCCTTCATGACTACTTATTTCCAGCCCTCTGCCGCTAGAGGGCTCTGAACCGTAGAGTGTAACATGACGGTGTGTAACATAACTATGTCGGTGCCTGAGAAACAGTGTGCGTTAATAGAGTTTCCAATTCTAACAGTTCGTCCACATATGGAGCACTCACTGCTTCAGCACGTCAGTGACAGAACACACACGAGTGCTGTCTCATCTGCAACAACTCGACGCCTTGGGGTCACAGTCATCGAGCACCCTGCATAGTCTCCCGACTTGGCCCCATGCGATATTCATCCTTTCTCCAAATTTAAAGAACACCTTTGAGGACTTCACTTTGATAGTGACGAAGCAGTGCAAGCAGAGGTGAGATTGTGGCTCTGTCAAAAAAGTCAAACATTCAGCAATAACGACATCAACAAATTTGTCTTTCGGTGGGTCGGTGGGAGAAATGTGTTTGTCCTCATGATGACTGTTGAGAAATAAATGTGTAGACATGAAGGTTAACATTATAAGTTAATGCCAGTTGTTTTACTTACGGAGCTCCCGAGTGTTTCGCGTACTTTTAGAGTATCTTGGTACACGCACGCACACACACACACACACACACACACACACACACACACACACACACAAAGTTATCGTCATTTTCTGGAGAATTGCAGCTAAATATAGAGGAAAATTCAGTTTTGAAAATCGTGTGCTTCTTCTGCAGCATTTCTAACGTGTCCTAAACCACATCTTGATTCAATAAACTAGCTGCACGTGCAAGCGAATTCGAAAATATTATTTGTGTGAAATATGCATCATTAGGCGTTTCTGTATCTTTGTGGGCGCATACAGGAGGTGAAATCAATTTAAGCGAAACCAAATATTTCCGTTTATTTGCAGCATTGCAATGCCTAGTTGTGTTTATTATTTACGTATATAAACTTTAATTTATTACAGGTTTCCAGAGATTCATATGAACTTCCTACTCCCCACAAAAACCAGAAACATTCTGCCCCCTCCTCCCCCCAACATGGGTGGGGGGGTAAGGGAGGGTCGGGAGGGAAGACAAGGACCCCTACCTCGCTTCCTTGACCTGGCTGACATACACCCTCAAGGTTTTACCTGTGCAAGATAGCTGACCATAAGGTTAACTGAGCTCAGGATCCTAAGGATTCGGCAAGGCCCCACAAGATGCAGAAAAAGCTTCCTGGAAATACTCGCATCCCAGCCGCCACCAGGCACTTAAGTTACGAAAAAAACTTTGTCCCCAGCTTTAGTATGAAATGGCTGCCTCCGCTGGTTGTATCACCTCATTTAGCAGCTATGAGCAAGTTCTATATTGCGCCTAGCCTTTCCCTAATTCCGTTTGATGATCGCAGGAGCTATATCCTGAAGCAACCACAAGTTTGCTAGAGGGAAATAAAGACGGTTGGCAAACATTAACGAGGCCTGACGAGCGTGCACGCATCGTGTTGAGCAGAATTTAAAGCGAAATTGATCCAAGGGAGCGAACCATCCCACTTGGTCCGACGCTTGGCGTGGTAGATGATGTGAGCGGCCTGTGACGTTTCTGTTCACCTTTCGGCGAAGGAGGGCTGAGGATAATGGGGGAGGAGGATGGGGGGGGGGGGGGTATATGGCTTTATAGCATTACCAAAGCAAAAACGCTTAAACTCCTTCGGCACAATGGCCGGGTGGTTATCACTCACCAGGTCTTCAGGAGGTCCGAATGTGGAACAGATTTTGGAGATGTGATTCTTCAATTTCTCCAGCCGTATTTTATGACGAAATCGTGAAAGCGGTTACATCCTTAGCAAGGCGTGGGGACCCACGATCACATAGATTAAGAAGAAAAAGGATATTTCCCAGAGTGTACCGACTTCGAGGGACGAGGAAAGAATAACGAGAGCGGTGCCGACAGACCCTCCTGAATGAGAAGACCTAGGACGCAGCGCCCAGACGGCGGGAGAACGGACGCTGTACCTGGACCGCGCGCGTGGCGTGGACCGCACCGACTCATAGGAAGCGCCTGAGGGAGGAGCGGGAGAAGGATTGTCCTATATATACCTGGCGCCGGCCCACCGCCGGTCAGTACATCAGCGCACCTGATGATGGCAACGTGGTCGATTGCCGAAATATTGTGACCTATGCACACTCATACCAGGCTGTTCACCCGAGACTTATTTCCTCAGATTTTGGAGAGATAGTGGATGGTAACCACCACACTACTAGGGACAAGCCAAACGAAACGGCAAAGGGCATTTACCACAACCATCACACAACGATTCCTCCATTTCTGCGAGAAAGAGGCCCCACGTAATCAATACACAACTTATCCATGGGGTGTTGCTCTCGCTCGGATTCTAAAAGTCCCTTGCATGAGTTGTGATTGGATTTTCCCATCTTACATTGCTCGCACTCCCCCATTAGTGACGGCCAAGTTACGTGTTGCACTACCTTAGCGATAGTCTTGCGAGGCCCCAAAAACCTCTCAAGCTAGTAATCCTGAAAGTAATGAAAAATGGAAGAAACAAAATCCACAGATCAAATCGACGAGGCGTTTGTCCCAATGAAAGAGTTTGGCCTGAACCCTCCATATCTGCTTACGGGTAGTTTGACTGCCCTCGAGAAACTGAATATTGCGATGCAGTTCGTCTAAAGCGGAGGGGCAAGTAGGAACACCAGCTCTTGCCTCGCCATTTATGTCAGGGGAAATGTGAAGAGGACTACCCATCGACGCGTGTGACCTTGCTGCCAGTTCCGCAACGCCACCCTCCATCGGTTGTTGCCCTAACTTGAGCTCATACTGAAGCTGCTCCCGTTTTATATAGGCCAGGCCAAGGCAACTTCTGTACTCCACCCCCCTGAGTTGCTTTCCTGTAACAAATCTGAAACAATTTAGAAACAAGAAAATGATTAAGACAATTCAAATTCAAGATTTTAAACATGGCTGAAACAGCAAATGTTGAACTTCTTCACGGTAAATGATGACAGCCAAAACAGTTCCAGGATAAAGATTTATTAAAATTATTGACCACGGTTTCTCTATGTCTAAAACACCTTCATCAGAAGTAAAATATACTAAAATCACATCCTGCAATGGAGATTCATAAAACAATTGTGCAAAAGGCGTCGTCAGTAGTTAAAACATCTCCATTTATACAACATAATTATGGATAGAGGATCGATGTGAACATAGCTTAGCATCAGTACTTCGCCTGTCAACTGTGTCCTAGTGTCAAGCAGATGAAGCTTGCGCTACGGAACACATCTAACGAGAGAGGGCATTCTGATGAAGGTATATTTAGATATACCGAAACCATGGTCAAGAATTTTAATAAATCTTCATCCTGCAACTGTTTTGGCTGTCATCATTTACCGTGAACAATTCAAATTTCAAACAAATGATGTCGATGTTGACCCCCCTATCCATAAAGAAATAAGCACGTGCTGGGTCACCAACTGAGCTCCAGCAAGCCAGGTTAACAGGAGTTCAAGTAAAGGTTAGGCTCCAGGTTATGACTTCATTATTTTCCAAATGATTCACATTTATTAAATATTTTTTTAGAAAAAGCAAAAGTAGTAAAACACAATGAAATGATCTTTTGCAAATCAGCAGTTCTTCAATCAATGAGTGGCATGCTTTGATTTCAAAGGAACACAATCGCTTTATCAACGATAACAAAATGATAATGAGCTAACACAATGGTTTTAAATTACAGACCAAATTTTTTGAAGGTCAAGTGCAACAACGACTAGTAGAAATTTAGTAACGGGTAAAATGTTTAAACAAATTTAAATGTTCAAGCTAACAGAATGGTTTTAAACTACAGAGCAAAATTTAACATGGTCCTTTGAGGGAGCTCACAAATTTAAAGCAAAAATTTTAAAAGTGAAATGTAACAACAACAAAATGTTCAAATGTGTGTGAAATCTTATGGGACTTAACTGCAATGGTCATCAGTCCCTAAGCTTACACACTACATGGGTTGGGTTGGGTTGTTTTGGGGAAGACCAGACAGCGAGGTCATCGGTCTCATCGGATTAGGGAAGGACGGGGAAGGAAGTCGGCCGTGCCCTTTGAAAGGAACCATCCCGTCATTTGCCTGGAGCGATTTAGGGAAATCACGGAAAACCTAAATCAGGATGGCCGGACGCGGGATTGAACCGTCGTCCTCCTTACACACTACTTAACCTAAATTATCCCAAGGACAAACACACGCACCCATGACCGAGGGAGGACTCGAACCTCCGCCGGGACCAGCTGCACAGTCCATGACTGCAGCACCTTAGATGTAAAAACAATGAGCACAATTTTTGTAACAGGTAAAATATTTCAACAAGTTTAAATGTCCAAGCTAACAAATATAACACGGTCCTTTGAAGTAACTCACAAATTTAAGCAATATAAGGGCCAGCAAATGACCTGGCTGACTAGGGAAAGACTGATAAATAAGGGTAAGGCAGCAAAGGCAAGCCAGTGAAGAAAAACTTGAGCAGCAACCACCGTCCCGTGCAACTGCTTCCTACAAGGTAGAGGCAGCAGTGAATCCCAAATGCTGCCCAATAATATCGTGTCGCCAGTGCGCTCACCCTTTCAGGCTGCGCCAATTGTATGCAGACTGCAGAATTAGTACCTGACCCAGCAGGCAACAGCAGGGCACTCGTAAAACAAGCGTCGTGCAACAAGGAGACGCCTAGAAACACCAGCAGGTTAATTAGTACGATAACACATTTTTAGCAAGTAGCTGCCTGAACAAGCAATCCAGACTAAGGCACAACAGTCGGCAAATGGTGGTTAACAGACTTAACTAATAATTTCAAGAACAGTGCAGTTTAAACACTGGCGAGACCAAATAATAAGTATATTAATACAATCAAGCTACTGGCCTAGTGTAAGCAAATTGTAAATAACGGGTCGAAATCCTGGTTCTACACTCCTGGAAATGGAAAAAAGAACACATTGACACCGGTGTGTCAGACCCACCATACTTGCTCCGGACACTGCGAGAGGGCTGTACAAGCAATGATCACACGCACGGCACAGCGGACACACCAGGAACCGCGGTGTTGGCCGTCGAATGGCGCTAGCTGCGCAGCATTTGTACACCGCCGCCGTCAGTGTCAGCCAGTTTGCCGTGGCATACGGAGCTCCATCGCAGTCTTTAACACTGGTAGCATGCCGCGACAGCGTGGACGTGAACCGTATGTGCAGTTGACGGACTTTGAGCGAGGGCGTATAGTGGGCATGCGGGAGGCCGGGTGGACGTACCGCCGAATTGCTCAACACGTGGGGCGTGAGGTCTCCACAGTACATCGATGTTGTCGCCAGTGGTCGGCGGAAGGTGCACGTGCCCGTCGACCTGGGACCGGACCGCAGCGACGCACGGATGCACGCCAAGACCGTAGGATCCTACGCAGTGCCGTAGGGGACCGCACCGCCACTTCCCAGCAAATTAGGGACACTGTTGCTCCTGGGGTATCGGCGAGGACCATTCGCAACCGTCTCCATGAAGCTGGGCTACGGTCCCGCACACCGTTAGGCCGTCTTCCGCTCACGCCCCAACATCGTGCAGCCTGCCTCCAGTGGTGTCGCGACAGGCGTGAATGGAGGGACGAATGGAGACGTGTCGTCTTCAGCGATGAGAGTCGCTTCTGCCTTGATGCCAATGATGGTCGTATGCGTGTTTGGCGCCGTGCAGGTGAGCGCCACAATCAGGACTGCATACGACCGAGGCACACAGGGCCAACACCCGGCATCCTGGTGTGGGGAGCGATCTCCTACACTGGCCGTACACCACTGGTGATCGTCGAGGGGACACTGAATAGTGCACGGTACATCCAAACCGTCATCGAACCCATCGTTCTACCATTCCTAGACCGGCAAGGGAACTTGCTGTTCCAACAGGACAATGCACGTCCGCATGTATCCCGTGCCACCCAACGTGCTCTAGAAGGTGTAAGTCAACTACCCTGGCCAGCAAGATCTCCGGATCTGTCCCCCATTGAGCATGTTTGGGACTGGATGAAGCGTCGTCTCACGCGGTCTGCACGTCCAGCACGAACGCTGGTCCAACTGAGGCGCCAGGTGGAAATGGCATGGCAAGCCGTTCCACAGGACTACATCCAGCATCTCTACGATCGTCTCGATGGGAGAATAGCAGCCTGCATTGCTGCGAACGGTGGATATACACTGTACTAGTGCCGACATTGTGCATGCTCTGTTGCCTGTGTGTATGTGCCTGTGGTTCTGTCAGTGTGATCATGTGATGTATCTGACCCCAGGAATGTGTCAATAAAGTTTCCCCTTCCTGGGACAATGAATTCACGGTGTTCTTATTTCAATTTCCAGGAGTGTATTAGTAATGTAGCGTTCAGATACCAGTACAAGACGACCTGCAGACCCAATCAGGCATCAAGAATCGGATGAGGAATATCGCCTTACAACACCCAAGGGTGCCAACACAGAGTTTTCAGAGCTCTCCAGCAGCACACACAGTATACTACGAAGGATGGAACTTAAATAGTGGCAATTAACTATTTACAACCGATAAAAAAGCGTTACATGTTTGCACCTGTTACTGTCCTTCAAAGTAGTCACCAGCGTTATGTAGAACCCGTTGCCAGCTATGTGGAAGGCGTAGTATACCGTTAGCGGAGCCTGTTCTGTTGATGGTGCGAATGGAGCGGTGTACTGCCTGTCGAATCTCTGGAACAGTTCTGAATCGAATACCACGAAGTGGTTCCTTCATCTTCGGAATCAAATCAATGTCACAAGGACTTAAGTCGGGGAAGTATGGTGGATGGTACAGTACTTCCCAGTCATATCGACCGAACAAAGCAGCCACAGCTTGCGCTGTATGCGAGCGCGCATTGTCGTGCAAAATGATGGCTGGGTTGGGCAGAAAGTGTCGCCGCTTCTTTCGCAAAGCTGATCACAGGAGATGCTCCAAAAGCGAACAGTAATACTGTGCAGTGACGGTCTGCGGTGTAGGAACGTAATGAGTTAGAATAACACCATCACAGTCGTACACGAGAATTACCATAACTTTAGACGGCTCCATTCGCACCATCTACAGTACAGGCTCTGCTAACGGTATACTACGATTTCCACAACGCTGGCAACGGGTTGCACACAACGCTGTTGGCTACTTTGATGGACAGTAACAGTTGTAAACACGTAACTCTTTTGTATCGGTTGTGAATAAATATTTGCCACTGTTTAAGTTCCAACCCTCGTAATAGATCTGGACAAATCATAACCCAAAACATAATTAAAAGAGCACATTAACGATAAATGTCCATGCTTGTACTGGTAGCACCTGCGACTGCTGTCACATTCCCACCGCTTGCCCAGAAGTGACAGCAATAGTGTTAGGCATCACATGGCAAGGAGAGACACTGCTAAAACCAAACAATAATAAACTACCACCACAATCGTCACACCCAGGAATCACAACTAAGTTACTTTCCAGAAAGCAACATAGGGCGCTCACCCAACACCGAGGTGGGCAAGCGCAAACAATTCCTATACTCGACACAGACCACACTAACGGCGGATCCAAACTTCCCGGAAAGCACAAATTCACAACTCATGGTAGAATCACATAGGGCAGGGCAATAACAACAGAGCCCCCTAACGTCGCTAAAGTAGATCACACAATTCGGTTCGACAGCAGGAAAGCGGCACCCTTTCAGTACACTGAAATGAGCTAATCATAATCAAAATCGTTCCCATTGCAACAGTTCCCGCAAAGCGAATCGATCAGGACACCGATCACCGGTGCCTGACAACACACGTTTTTTCGAACCGACTTTCTTCGTCCTCGTCCTCTGTAACTATCCTTTCCCCATTCGCCCTCCTCGCAAAAATTTCTGACCTTAAGACGCGGCGCAAGAGCGCCGCCCGGCGACCAGAGGGAAAACGAACCAGAGATACGATCTACAGGCCGCAATCGATACGAGCCGACACGTCTCATCTACCTCAACAATCTTTGGCTGATTACATTTCACATTTATTGGAATTTAGGAATTGTTTTCAATTGCTATCACTCTGAAACTTTTATTTTTTAGCGATGGATCACCATGATTTTATGCTGCACTAAATGCAAATGGAAGTTTCAAAGATGGTGTACCACCTGTGTAGAGGGATTATGTCAGTTTCAAAATTCACATTAATAAACAAAACGATCTACTCGAATTCAAATGTAGAATAACAGAGGCTCTCTGTAAACAGAGAAGATGCATGATAAAATAAAGAGATAATCTTCAGCCAGCATAGAGGCACAATAACTATGTGTACAACAAAGCCTGTTCCAGATAAAGATTTTTTCTTCATAAGTGACTGCAGTCATGTAGAACTAACTGAAAAAAATTCGTCCATTTGACCGAAAAATTACTATTCATTTAAAAGATAAGTACTCCCTAACAGAAGGTCAATGGCCTCACATTAGAGGCACAAGACAAGTAAGGGACACACAGTATTCATTTGTAGTAAGTGTAATGTTCATGTTGTAATGAATCCTAACCATTAAAAATATACATGATGAATAAAGGGGGAAAAGATGTTGCACTTTAATTTCCCTAGATTTTATGAAAAATATAAAAGGAGACTGGTTACTGTTATTCTTTAAATTTTTACTTTGGAGATTCTTTAAGTTACATACAAAGTTCATACAAGTTGGATTACAGAACACTGTTAAGAGAATGATATCCATTTAATGTAACAGTACATCTAGTTAAAGTCAAATGTCTCACAATAATTACTATTTGCTTAAAGATGTGACTGGCTTCATAAGAGTGTGATGACAACTATTCTCTTAAACAGCAGATTAAGTAGGAAAACATGAGCTGTCTTATTGTCAGAGTAAATGTGGTTTCTGCATGTATGGCTGCTGGTGACCTAGAAAAACTTTATATGTAGCTGAAAATAGTAAAAAAAATGTGCTGCACCGTTGTTTAAACTACGCAGCTGGCTGCATCCTGGCGTACCTGAAATAATTTAAAATTCTGACGATATGTGCTGGTATTGCTTGCACATTTTACTTCTCTTGATTAAGGAATTTAGTTTTTAGCAAATGTGTGGGCGCCACGCCCTGCTTTAGGTGAATTTATAGAAGGTTGCAGCAATGGCAACCAACAATTAATATACATCCACTACACTGTAAATGGCAACAACTCAGAGGAAAGATGCTTTACACACATATTAACATTAAATAAAATCAATTAGTTTATGTTAATGAACAATAATTCTATTCTGAAATAAGAAACAAAAATTATTACATCATGGACCTTTCCATCCACATAATAAAATGTGAAAGTACAAGTCTGTGTCTTATTCTTCTAAGAACTTGAACAGAAGTAAATCTTAGTAGTATCGCAGCCTTAACACAATTAGTGTTAACAATGAACATTATATTTTCTTTGATTTTGTTGCATCGAAGATACAACTATTGGCTTGGTTTATTGGGTTTTGTACTTTTGTCACTTCGTGTCTTTTCAAATGCAAGTAAATATTTGTTTAACATTTTTCCCGTTTCCAGGAGAAAATGGAATACATTTCTAAACAAGAGAATGAACTGTTTCCAAGATGTCCACGAATAAGGCTATATCGTTTTGTATATGATTATTTAAAATGAATGCCACCATGTACTTTTCATTCTTAACCATGTAAATCCCATAAATGTATCATCAAAACGTTAATTAAAACTCTTTTACTAAATAAAAATAAGGTTCAGTTTCTCATATGTCTGTTGTCACAAATATATCTGGCAAGTATAATGTATCTTAGATTTTACATTATGTACTCTATAACACTTCGTTACTAGTTTTTGATCTTCTCTTTCAACTAGAAATTTATCAAGATAGTAAGCGGTTAACAATGAGTTCAATCTGGATATCCACTAATCTTCACAAGGACAGTTGTGAACAACGTGACATTTCTGCCAAAAAGCTCAAGCATTAAAAGACGAATAAGAAAATGTTCAACTTCAACAAGACTGAATTGTGTCTATGTAATGCTGAGAAACCTTGGTTGTCCTTAAAAACAGGCACTGAAAAATCAGTTTATGGTAACCCCAATGACACCTTTTCTTTTGATGTAGAAAAGTCCCTATCCTTTCCCAGGTTGACATGTCAAGCAGCTTATTACAAATGTAATTTATTTGTTGGCAGTTTGGGTTGTCATGAGCTGTCATCAAAATTATGAGTAATTTATTGCTGGGAAGTGATACTTGTACAGGACATAACAGTAATGGGAAAATTGCCATGACATTAGTGAAACCAGTTTTAAGTGGAAATAATATTGGAATCATAGACCAAACGTTCATGAGAAGTGGACATTCCTATCTTCTCAATGATAGTCATTTTACTTTAGTAGAAAACTGCAACAAGATACAACAGATATATTATTGGAACAATATTATTGTGAAGGAAAAATATCCCCTTCATGTCACTATAATGAAGTAGAATGACTTCTTGGAAAAATTGTTGAAGTCAAACATCAAAAACAAAATTTAAAAAACTGACATTCGAAAACAAGCTGTGTATGACTAAAGATGCAGATGATTCAGTACCAAAAGTGTGAGTCAGTCACACTCTTTTTCAAAGAACGTCTTTCAGCTGCATGGGATTTCACAAGATGGACTTCATGCCAGGATCTTTAAAAAAATGCATGGTTTCTGTGATTAACAAACCTCATGGAAAGCTGTACACAAGACCAAGGGCTGTTATAAAGAAAATGAGTACATGGAAGAACTTTTGCCCTTCATTTCAACTGTTCATCACCACTACTTCCTCATTCATCTGACAATCTGCCTTGAATACAAATCACAGTACTGACTGTGGGTAACAAAGACTATGAAAAATTACTTAACTGTAGTATTGTTGGCTGCTATGTATGTTTTCATAGTAAATAAAATCCTTTACCTGTTTACATCACAAGTGGGATAACTTCATTTGAGCTCTTATATCTAGTCTATAATCTGATAGAATTTATTGGAATTGTTATTGTGAGTTATAAAAAGAGATTCTGATAATGTATCGATCCAAAAGCGGTATGAAAAACACTGTTAAATTTTGTATTATCGTCCAAGTAAGCCATTAAATATATCAAAACAAGAATAGTGTGAGTTACGCCACTTGGGCTCTAAGGGGCTCATATGAATGTCAAGAGATATATCTGTTGATATAAAGATCCCGTATAATTGACACATGTGGCTCAACCACAATCTCACAACAGCACTGGAGAATATGAGATGGCTGCCAAAAATGGCATTGCTGATTAAGAAGAATGTGTAAATCTACTAGAAGGCTTACATACATCATCTGGACTAAAAAACACATCAGAATCTGCAAGACCTATAACCTTTTGCACACAGCAAATTGCGACAGATAGTATCCAACCGACGATAAAAATGTAGTTCTGACTAGCTCTCGAAAGAAAGTAATCAAAATGAGGAGACAAAGAAAAAAAGAAAAATATTTCAAGGTGAAGAAAAATGCCTCCACTTCCTACAAATAATGTATGAGACTGTTTCCCTTAAGTTTTAGTAACAGAAATTCTGTATGCCTCAAACGTTTGAAACCTTGGTCACAACCAATAGTGGATGCAGTGGTTGCAGTGCAAGAGATGATCTTATTGGACATGTCTCAAGAATTACCAATATTATATTTGTTGTAACCAAAAATCAGGCTGCGAAATTTGAGAGTTTAGTAATTAAGATACTTGATGAATATTATGCATTGTTCTTGTTGATAATTCTTCATTATTATTATTATTACTATTATTATTATTAAGGATACTGTACATGTCATAATTTATAAAAGTTGTCCATAAATTATTATTTCTAGGATAACAGTTTTCAATAATTCTTCCTGCCATTGTGAGGCATCACTCAATCAGGGAGCAAGTGGTTACACAAAGCGGCTATGAGCTAGAAGCTATTTAAACAGAAGTATCAATATCAACAAAGCTAAATTAGATATAGAATTTACCAAGACGATTATTCTTTCTAATCGTCCTACTGTAGTGATTTTCTAGTTATTGAGATAATTGTAAAACATTTAAAAATTTCACGCTTTCTAACGACTGTCCTCAGCTTCATCTAATCTATTAATGCCCTCTCATAACTCAACATTTCATAGAGCAACCCCATACCGTTTTTACCGGCGTAAAAGATGCACATTTTTCCTTTGAAAATAGGCCCAAAAACTGGATGTGTCTTACACATAGGTAACAAGTTAACGTAGTTACCTATAAGCTCCATTTCTTCCAAATTTCTGTGTTTCGGCTTGAAACAATTCATTGTTAGCATCTTTGCGAATTTTGAGCATTCCAGTTGTATACAGTTCAGTGGATATACATGCGCTGTCGTTAAAGATTTTTATACTGTTCGTTACTGTTGGATTTAGCGCTGTGATGCACTTGTTCAGTACCTATTTTGTGATTTTATTTACAAACTATGACTATAAAACGCCCTAGCTGTACCATTACGTTTGAATGACAATAGTTGCATAAGCTAAGGAGCATGGAAAGGGTCGAGGAAAGGCATTTCGGGTCAGCTCCAGCTGAAAAAAAAAAAACAAGAACTTGGCGAACTCAGAAAGAATTTTGAAGGAAAGTACCTCGCAGTAAACATAATTTGAGAAATTGATCTGTTAAATGGCCAAAACTTGTAGCAGAACCCAACACTTTGATTTTAGAGACCAGACAGGCAGCAATATCGGTTTCTAAACAAACACTCATTCGTCAAGAGAAAGTAATATCCACTAACAAAGAGATCACCAAATTTACTAGATCAACATCCATGTTATTTAAGATTGATAAGGAGGTATCGGCTTTGTATGTGGACCAAGACAAAAATATCACACAACATGCCGAGTACCAAGAACAAATATTTGAATTCATCGATTCGTCACCAACGCAAAGAATTTCGAAAAGTTTTAACCTTCGAAAAGTTGAATTTTCTCACATTGGAAACATGAACGAGACTCTGCTAACATGTGATGTCCATTCTCAGAGAACTGTAGATTCCAAGGGCACAAAAAGCGTTACTGTTAAAACTTCCTGGCAAAGAGAAGACTCAGTACACAGTCGTTTTCTCCTGCTGTAGCGAAGGGACAAAATTACAGCCACTTTTGAGTTTAAAAAGAAAGACGCTTCCTATGGAAAAATAGCCGAAAAGAGAATTTGTCCATGCATAAATAAAGGCTGGACGCTTAGAGGAGGAATGAGATTGTGGATAGATAACATTTGGTCTACGCAATCTGGAGGCCTAATGAAGAAGCCTGCCCTGTTAGTACTGGATCAGCTTCATTGTCACAGAACGAAAGATGTTAAAAATAGAGTAAACTGAAGACTAAGTTAGCTGCAATTCCATGAAGGCTAAGCAGTTTCCTTTAACCATTAGATGTACGTAACATTTAAGCAATTATGAAGGAAGAGAGAAACAAATGGATGCAATCTACAGTTTCTGAAACTGCTGCTTTAGAAAGGAGGAAGAGACCTAGCATTTCGCAAGTTTGTGAGTCGGTCAAAGCTTCGTGGAACTCTATAAAAACTAAAACAGTGATTAAATCGTTTAAGAAGTGTGGAATCAGTATACCTTGGACAATACAGAGGATAACTTATTTTATTAAGATTCAGTTTCTGACATGATGGATTCAAGTATTTCTTCCTTCAGCTCTGAGCATGAATTTTGCGGTTTTGATGACGAGAATTATATGTGAGTACTTTTTCCTATATACATTGCCTAAATATTCGTATTTACATTGGACATATGTGTTATTATTGTTTTGCAGTAGACGTATTAAATGAGAAATTTTTTCCCTGAAATAGCTCTTAAAAAGTGGGGCGTGTGTTTAACGCCAGGGCGTCTTATACGCCGCCAAAACTCACAGTTAAAACGTATAAGTGAATGATGTGGCACAAATACAGTGAACGCTTATCGTGTTACCACTGCTTCAGCACACATTCGCGTTATCATGCTCCTTTGCAGAGGAAAAAATCCTGTTTGATAAAATCCTTAGACTACATTTTATAGGAACGGACAAACACTTCTTGTGAGCTCAGAAGGTCAGAACGATTACAGAGTATGTTGCGTAGATGTAAACTTGGTCAATGCGCTGTTACGCTTCTGGTTATCTCTTGATACACACTGACGTGTTGAGTGTGGTGTGTGTAAAACAGCGCAAAAAGAAAGGGGAACCGGGAGATGGCTGATAAAAAGACACAGTGCGCTGCTGGCAGTGAGGCGCTTGATGTGAAGTGGCGAGCCAGCCCCTCATGTGTACCGCTCGCTGAATTCGCTTCCAGAGAAAGTGCAACTACGCTTTTGCGGAAAACGTTAAGGTCAGTAAAATTACGCTGAATTACTATACCCTGCCATTAAATGTGAATACGTGTCATTGATCGAGTTCTTCCACGGAAAATTGTGTGAGCTGAAGAATACTGCCCTAAAAGAACGCTCTTGAAGTTTTCTAAACTGAAATGTAAGCTAAAAGATTTTTCAACATTGGTGTAATATTTTGTTTCTAATCAATCAGCCACTGGGGCCGTTTTTCTCCTATACGCTCGATGTCTCCTATTAATTCGACTTGCAATACGCCCATTGCATTGAGCAGTATTTTCCACTATAGCAGTACAAATGTTAATGTTTATTATTACTATCGTTAATTCCCTATTTAGGAGAGCGTTAACACAATCAATTTGCATGGCACTTTGTTTTGTCTCTTTCTTTTCTCTTCCCAGAAACCTCTCATATGTTCACTGTGTTTCGTCTTCCTCTCTTCTGTCCACTTCTTTCCTGGTTTCTTCGCTTTTGATGTTTTCTCGAATTCCTGTTTCCTGACTTTTCTCTGTATTTCTCTCTGTTTGTTATTTCTTATGTGGAGATATTTAGTTTCTTGAGGTCTTCCATGGTTTCCCTTGTCCAGTTATTTTTCATCATATTACTCATCACTATGTTAAAAAATCTTCTTGATCAGCCTATTTTCGTTCATCCTATAAATGTGCCCATACAATTCAGCCCTTCTTTTTCTGATGTTATCTGTAATTGTGTCTGTCTGTTTGTATAGGTCTTTTGTCGGTATTTTTATCCAGATCCCCAGTCTCTGAACTGGCCCATAGATCATTCTTAGAATTTTCCTCTCTTGCTTTTCCATTTCCTTGATTTTCGTTCTTTCCTTGATTACTGTCGTTTCTGAGGCATACAAGGCTTCTGGTAAGACTACTGTTTTGTATTGTCTTAATTTGGCATTAACGGAAATACTTTTTTGTTGTAATGGTCCCGTGTAAGTCTGTAAGCTTTTTGTAGCTTTGCAACTCTTTCTTCATTGGCTGTCGAGTTTAGTCCTGTTTTCTGTATAATCTCTCCCAGGTATCTGAAACAAATGTTATGTATAAAAATTGCTCAAATGGCTCTGAGCACTATGGGACTTAACATCTGAGGTCATCAGTCCTTTAGAACTTATAACTACTTAAACCTAACTAACCTAAGGACATCACACACATCCATTCCCGAGGCGGGATTCGAACCTGCGAGCGTAGCAGTCTCGCGGTTCCGGACTGAAGCGTCTAGTACCGTTCGGCCACCGCGGCCGGCGTTATGTATAATCTCGTTTAATATACGAACTGCAGTGTTCTAGTGTCTTGCCACTTCGTCAGGGTCTGCCAATTATTGTGTTGGTGCTTAATTCGTAACGTTTTTTCATAAGTTTAGTAAACACAACAGATATAAATTATATTACAACAGAATGAGATTTTCACTCTGCAGCGGAGTGTGCGCTGATATGAAACTTCCTGGCAGATTAAAACTGTGTGCCCGACCGAGACTCGAACTCGGGACCTTTGCCTTTCGCGGGCAAGTGCTCTACCAACTGAGCTACCCAAGCACGACTCACGCCCGGTACTCACAGCTTTACTTCTGCCAGTACCTCGTCTCCTACCTTCCAAACTTTACAGAAGCTCTCCTGCGCAGGAGAGCTTCTGTAAAGTCTGGAAGGTAGGAGACGAGGTACTGGCAGAAGTAAAGCTGTGAGTACCGAGCCTGAGTCGTGCTTCGGTAGCTCAGTTGGCAGAGCACTTGCCCGCGAAAGGCAAATGTCCCGAGTTCGAGTCTCGGTCGGGCACACAGTTTTAATCTGCCAGGAAGTTTTATATTACAACAGTCTACCACCGCTGGGGTAACTTTTCGATTCTGCGACTGTAGAAATGACTTGATTTTGAGGCAAAGAACTCGTCGAGCCATGTTCGAAACACATTTTCATCCCGAAAGAAAGTTTCTTGAAGGTTGTTCGATAGAGAGTGGAAAAGGTGAAAATCTTACGGCCAAGATTAGGTGAATAAGGTGGGTGCAGAATGACTTACCAAGCCAACTCCTGTGCGGTGTTTCTTGTCAGTCTGACCGAAAGCGGGCGGGTGTTATCGCGGAGAAATACCACCTCACGCAGCCTTCTTGGTCGTTTTTGGACTGCGCCTGCAAGACGCCTCAGTTGCTGTCAGTAAATGTCAGCAGTGGTGGGAAATCTTCGGGGAAGCAATTCGTAGTACACCAAACAGTCGCTGTTCCACGAGACGCATAACATTATCTTTTGTGGCTGCGCGCAGGTCTTTGTATGGGCAGTTGATGTTTTGTTTGAGTTCAACCGTTCTTTGCTTTTCCCAGTGTTAGCATAAAGGTACCTTCCTCGTCACCAGTAATGACACAGGATAGGAATGATCGGTGTTTTTCATGAACCATTTGATGACGAGCAAGCAGAATTGCACATATTGCCACCCGCTGAGTTTTGTAATTTTGGGTTAAAGCATGCGGTACACTTACATTCGATTTTTAACCTCCCCCATTACATGCGAATGTCACGTGGTGCTGGAATTATCACGATTCATCACATTTGCCGCTCTTAAGTACAATGACGTGAATCACTGTGTATTAAAGCGTGTAAACAGTCTCTATCAAACCTCGAAGGTCTTCCTGAACATGGGAAGTCACTAATGTCAAAACAATCCTCCTTAACACGAAAAAACCATTTTGCATTCGCTTCCACCCCTCTATTCAACTCAAACCGAAGAATATGTCGGAAACGTTCCGATTTCTCCACTTGGTACTCCATTTTCTAGCGTCCACAGTTCCACTCACTATCCCTAAATGACAATATGAAATCTCAAATAGCAACAATGAACTACAAATAAAAATGACAATCGATAAATAAACCATTAGCAACCGGAATACCAACACGCAAAACAAGAACGCTTCGACCTTATGCACCAACCTTATACTTTATCTACAACTGTTCCTATGTGATTGCTCACTCCATATCTCTAGAAACTATCCTGGAAGACATTTGGTGTTTGGAGTTTAGGCTGTGATCGTAAGCTGTCTGTAACGTTTTGTCTCCTGCTGGAGGAACTTGTGCAGACAGATTTTAAAATCCTCTGATATTAATTTCTTTTAAAAATGAATACTTGAAACTGGTAGTTCTAGTTACATCAGATGTACTGTATCTGTATCTCGCAGCATGGCCTATATCCCAAAAACCCTATGTACCAAGGCTGCCATAAAGAAAGCTGTCTACTGCAAAACACCATTGATATAGAATTTGAGAATTTCAAATGGCATGTGTATCATTCACCGCATCTTTCGCGGTTACTTGTTTATTCAAATGGATTTCCACAGCTCATGCTGCCCCAATCACTAAGTGTTCTTTAATCGAAGGGTCTGAGGGAACCACTTCGGTGATCAACAATAACGTCATGGTACTCTAATTCAAGCTCATCCTGCCATCTCTTCCACGGCTTTACTACATCTCTTCCACCAACCGGTTTGCAGAGTAAAAACTTCTTCTTAGGTTTCCAGAACGAGATTTTCATTCTGCAGCGGAATGTGCGCTGATATGAAACTTCCTGGCAGATTAAAACTGTGTGCCAGACCGAGACTCGAACTCGGGACCTTCGCCTGGAAATAGCCCCCAGGCTGTGGCTAAGCCATGTGTCTGCAATATCCTTTCTTTCAGGAGTTCTAGTTCTGCAAGGTTCACGGGAGAGCTTCTGCAAAGTTTGGAAGGTAGGAGACGAGGTACTGGCAGAAGTAAAGCTGTGAGGAGGGGGCGTGAGTCGTGCTTGGGTAGCTCAGTTGGTAGAGCAATTGCCTGCGAAAGGCAAGGGTCCCGAGTTCGAGTCTCGGTCCGGCACACAGTTTTAATCTGCCAGGAAGTTTCTTCTTACGTCTTTTGCCCTGCACTTGGGCTTGTATCAGTTGCGTTTTGGTTTCCATTTCTATTGTCTTTAGTTCTTGCCTGTTGCTTTCGATCCTTATTTGACCTCTAAGGGTATCTCCAGCCATTTTTGTCAGGGATTTCATTTTACACTATCTCAACAGGTCACTTCTCTTTATAGTGAACACATGCTGAAATTTATTTTTCAGATCTTCACTGTAGGAGATTAAACATTTTTTTTATTTCTTTTTTTGATCAGTTTTCTGGCTGGTTGGGTATGGATGGGTAAGAATTCCTGTCCTGCGCTAACTTCTTTAACTCAGAGCAATACTTGCACCCATCGTCTTCAATTATTTCTTGGATATATTCCAATTTCTATTTTCCCCTACAGTTTTTACCCTCTGTAGCTCCCTTGAGTACTATGGAAGTTATCTTAAGTAGTTAAATTTGCCAGCCTGCCTGATTAAGCGGTTTCCAATTCCAGTCTTTGAACCGACTGCACATTGTCTCTTTCAATGTCGTTACCTTAGACTTGTTGAAAGATATATATAGGTTGTGGCTTCAAACAGAGTTAAATACTTGATAACTGGGTAATTAAAGGCCCTGCACGTAAAACCTGATCAATAGTAAATAAAATCGTGTTTCAGACTGAACTGCCGACTCTAAAATGGTGTATATCTTTTGGCAAGCCTCTATAGTTGTATCACTACAGATTTTAAAAATATTCAGTGACACGGGAAACTTATGCCTTAATCCCTCCTCATCCTCTTCTGTTCCTCTCCCTCCATCGCTTCTTGAATAGCCCTTAGCCATCTTTCCGTGATTTCCTCTTCTTCTCCTTCCGAGAGGTTGCCATTAAAGTGGTCTCTTTGGATATCTGTCTTCTTCCATTCTTTCGACTTGTCCCAACCATCCCACCTGTCTGTCTTTTATTCTGTCCTTAATACTATGATGGGTCTGCGTCCTTTCTCTTATTTCTTCATTTCTTGAGCGGTCAAATTTCTTTATACAATTCTAAGGTGGTCCATTTCTAAGGCTCTGAGCCTTTTTTTATTTCTTTCGGTAAGTTCTCAACACTCACTTCCATAACTTTTTATTGGTTACTCGATGGATTTGTTTAATCTAATTTAACTTTTAACTCATTTTTAGGACCAAAGTATAGGATTTAATTTTTGGATGCCCTCCATTTCCTGCCTGATCCGTTATTGGATATTTTTGTTGCTTCACATAATACGATACTATCGACGTACTTAAATTGTCTGCACACTTTAATTTGACGAATGCCAATGTCAAAGTTGCTTCCTTCCTCTCCAAAACAAAGAAATTCAGTCTTCTTATTCTTCTCAAAATTAGCTTTCGTATTCCACTTTTTATGTTCTCCAATAAGACATATCCTCTTTCTCGTTTTCTGCAACGACCTGATCAAGAGTGTACATATGCTTTTTCCCATTTCAGTCCATGCTCACGCAATTTCTACACAAAAGAACCGAGAGGGATGGCGCAGTTGTTAGTACAATGAACCCACATTCGGGCCATACTGATTTAGGTTTTCCGTGATTTCCCTAAATTGCTTAAGGCAAATTCTGGGATGGTTCCTTTGAAATTGCGCAGCCGCTTTCCTTCTCCATCCTTCCCTAATACGAGCTTGTGCTCCGTCTCCAACGACTTCGATGTCGACGGGACGTTAAATACTAATCTGCTCCTCCTCCCCCTCCTCCCTCCCTCCCTCGCCAGATACCGAGTGCCTTGTGCATGAACGTGGAACAAATGGTACTAATCACGGCAAATATTTTTGTGTAGTCATTTACTAAAATGTGAGTTTATAACCATTGTCTCATGTGGATTAATTGTTTCAATATTAACAAACAGTGCCTTATGTTCATCGTATTACGAGGCGTCTTTTTTAAGTAAGTACCGTTTTGTAATTAAAAAAAGACTTGCTAAGATATCTCAATAATTTTTTTTACATGAAAGCCTGTACCTTAATGTACTTTTCTACATAATTTCTGTCAATATTGAGGCACTTGTCATAACCTTGTACTAATTTTTGAATACTCTCCTCATAGAAGTCTGCCGCCTGACTTGTTAACCACTGCATCACAACTGTTTTGACTTCGTCATCGTCTTGAAGACGCTGACCGCCCAGGTGTTTCTTCAAGTGCAGGAACAGAGGGTAGTCACTGGGCGCAAGATCGTGGCTGTACAGAGGATGATCTAGAGTTTCCCATCGAAAAGATGTGATGAGATCTTTGGTCTGATTCGCCACATGCGGACGGGCATTGTCTTGCAGCAAAACGATGCCCTTGCTCAACTTGCCACGTCTTTCGTTCTGAATGGAACAGCGCAGATTGTGCAATGTCTTACAGTAAGCTGCTGCATTGATTGTCTCATTACGAGACAGAAATTCTAGAAGCAATACTCCTTTTCTGTCCCAAAAAACCGTGCGCATGATTTTCCGAGCAGAAATTGTTTTCTTTTCTGGGTGAATCTGAATGCCGCCATTCTACGGACTGTTGCTTGGAATCTGGTGTGACATAGGCTACCCACGTTTCATTGCCTGTAACAATCTGGTTTAAGAAATTATCACCGTCGTTGTGGTACCGCTCAAGGGAAGGCAATGCACTGTCTAAACGTTTGGTTTTGTGCACATCTGTCAACATTTTCGGTACCCAACGTGCACACAATTTTCACTAATTCAAGTTCTGGGTCACAATGCCACACAAAACACTACGAGAAATATTAGGAAAGTCATCCAGCAAGGAGAAAATCGTAAAGCGTCTGTTTTCCCTCACCTTATTGTCCATTTCCTGCACCTATATTGAGCTCTTTTAGGACTTTAGCACTAAGAAATCATATAACAGCCCGTACTTCACAGTCGGTGGGACTCACGATTATCAGAGGCATCTTAAACACTCAGTACAGAACGTAAACAAAGAGGAATCAGACTGTAATGGCGTCAGAGCGCTGACAACAGATGTAGGTACCCAGTGCGCATGCGCAGAACGCCGACCGCAGCGCTGCGGTCCCAGCGTGGCAAAACGGAACTTACTTAAAAAACACACCTCGCATATTCTTATAAATGAAGCACACTACTGAACATTAAAATTGCTACACCAAGAAAAAATGCAGATGATAAATGGATATTCATTGAACAAATATATTATACTAGAACTGACATGTGATTAAATTTTCACGCAATTTGGGTGCATGGATCCTGAGCAATCAGTACCCAGAACAACCACCTCTGGCCGTAATAACAACCTTGAGTCAAGCAAAGCTTTGATGGCGTGTACAGGTACAGCTGCCCATGCAGCTTCAACACGATACCACACTTCATCAAGGGGTAGTGACTGGCGTATTGTGACTAGGCAGTTGCTCGGCCACCATTGGCCGGACATTTTCAGTTGGTGAGAAATCTGGATCATGTGCTGGTCAGGGCAGCAGTCGAACATTTTCTGTATCCAGAAAGGCCCGTACAGGACCTGCAACATGCGGTCGTGCATTATCCAGCTGAAATGTAGGGTTTCACAGGGATTGAATTAAGGGTAGAGCCACAGGTCGTAACACATCTGAAATGTAACGTCCTCTGTTCAAAGTGCCGTCAGTGCGAACAAGAGGTGACCGAGACGTGTAACCAATGGCACCCCATACCATCACGCCGGGTGATAACGCCAGTATGGCGATGACGAATACACGCTTACAACGTGCGTTCACCGCGATGTTGCCAAATACGGATGCGACCGTCATTATGCAGTAAACAGAACCTGGATTCATCCGAAAAAATGACGTTTTGCCATTCGTGCACCCTGATTTGTTGTTGAGTACACCATCGCAGGCGCTCCTATCTGTGATGCAACATCAAGGGTAACCGCAACCACGGTCTCCGAGCTGATAGTCCATGCTGCTGCAAACGTCGTCGAACTGTTCGTGCAGATGGTTGTTTTCTTGCAAACGTCCCCATCTGTTGACTCAGGGATCGAGAGGTGGCTGCACGATGCTTTACAGCCACGCGGATAAGATGCCTGTCATCTCGACTGCCAGTGATACGAGGCCGTTGGGATCCAGCACGGCATTCCGTATTACCTTCCTGAACCCACCGATTCCATATTATGCTAGCAGTCATTGGAGATCGACCAGCGCGAGCAGCAATGTCGCGATACGGCAAACCACAATCGCGATAAGCTACAATCCGACCTTTATGAAAGTCGGAAACGTGATGGTATGCATTTCTCCTCCTTACACGAGGCATCACAACAACGTTTCACCAGGCAACCAGGTGTATGAGAAATCGGCTGAAAACTTTCCTCATGTCCGCACGTTGTAGGTGTCGCCACCGGCGCCAACCTTGTGTGAATGCTCTGAAAAGTTTATCATTTGCATATCACAGCCTCTTCTTCCTGCCGGTTAAATTTCGCGCCTGTAGCACGCCATCTTCGTGGTGTAGCAATTTTAATGGCCAGTAGTGTACTTTCAAGTTTTCTTCAGTTGACAATTTTCTAGAAGTAAATCGTACAGTATTTCGGCAGCCTCTCCTACACTTCCAGCAGCTAGGAGAACACCTGCTCGCTGTGCTTGCCGGAGTTGAGGACGCAGCATGAGCGTTTCGAGGGGCGAGGCGCCGCTGCTGGGCGTCGTCGACTACACGGTGTTCGCGCTGATGCTGTCGGTGAGCGCCGCCATCGGCGTCTACTACGGCTTCTTCGCGCGCTCCTCCGGAGCAGACGACTACCTCGTGGGCGGGCGGTCCATGAGCACTATCCCCGTGTCCATGTCTCTTATTGCCAGGTCAGTCTCGAGGTTACACACGTCTGCTAAGAGTCTCTCTGCGTCCTCCTCGATCCCGTCCTTCGTTCCTCTACCTCCTCGCTCCACTTACCTCTTTATTTCTCTATACCCTCTTTCCAGCTCGTTTCCACAGCTCTCTCACACCTCTCCCCCTGTCTTCTCCTGCCTCTTCCCTCTTTTCTCTCTCTCCAACTCTAATCCTCTCCGTTTCTCTCAGTCTCTCTCTCTCTCTCTCTCTCTCTCTCTCTCTCTCTCTCTGTGTGTGTGTGTGTGTGTGTGTGTGTGTGTGTGTGTGTGTGTGTGTGTATCAAAACTATCCGGACACCCGGCTGAAAATGACTTACATGTTCGTGGCACCTTCCTTCGGCAATTCTGGAATTCAGTATGGTGTTGGCCAACCCTTAGCCTTCATGACAGCTTCCACTCTAGGAGGCATTCGTTCAATCAGGTGCTGGAAGGTTTCTTGGGGAATGGCAGCCCATTCTTCACGGAGTGCTGCACTGAGGGGAGGTACAATGTCGGTCGGTGAGGCTTGGCATGAAGTCGGAGTTCCAAAACATACCAAAGCTGTTCTACAGGATTCATGTCAGGACTCTGTGAATGCCAGTCCATTACAGGGATGTTATTGTTGTGTAACCACAGGCCGTGCGTCATGAACAGGTGTTCGACAGTGCCGAAAGATGTAATCGCCATCCCCGAATTACTCTTCAACAGTGGAAAGCAAGAAGGTGCTTAAAACATCAATGTAGGCCTGTGCTGTGATAGTGCCACGCAAAACAACAAGGGGTGCAACCCCTTCCATGAAAAACACGACCACACCATGACACCACCGACTCCGAATTTTACTGTTGGCACTAGAGACGCTGGCAAACGACGTTCACCGGGCATACGCCATACCCACACCCTGCCATCGGATCGCCACATTGTGTACCGTGATTCGTCACTCCACGCAACGTTTTTCCACTATTCAATCGTCCGATGTTTACGCTCCTTATACCAAGCGAGGGGTCGTTTGGCATTTACCAGCGTGTTGTGTGGCTTATGAGCAGCCGCCCGACCCTAAAATCCAAGTTTTCTCACCTACCGCCTAACTGTCATAGTACTTGCAGTGGATCCTAATGCAGTTTGGAATTCCTGTGTGATGCTCTAGATAGATGTCTGCCTATTATACATTACGACCCTCTTCAACTGTCGGCGGTCTCTGTCAGTCAACAGACGAGGTCGGCCTGTACGCTTTTGTGCTGTACGTGTCCCTTCACGTTTCCACTTCACTATCACAGCGGAAACAGTCGAACTAGGGATGCTTAGGAGTGTAGAAATATCGGGTACAGATGTATGACACAAGTGACACCCAGTCACCTGACCACTTTCGAAGTCGGTGAGTTCCGCGGAGTGCCCCATTCTGCTCTCTCACGATGTCTAATGACTTCTGAGGTCGCTGATATGGAGTACTTGGCAGTAGGTGGCAGCACAATGCACCTAATATGGAAAACGTATGTTTATTGGGGTGTCCGTATACTTTTGATCACATAGTGTATAAGTAAAATACTCCGCCCGAACAGGCTTCCGAAGGCCCAAAGTTACCGACCGACAGCCGTGTCATCCTGACTGAAAAGCGTCACTGGATTCGAATATGAAGAGCAGGATACGGTTCTCCTGCCCATTTCAGTTTTCGTGACTGGAGCCGTTACCTTTAAATCAGTCAGCCACACATGGGCTGAGTACATCCCGCTTGCCAAAAATGCTCGGCAAACCCGGATGGTCACCCACCCAAGTGCTAGCCGAGCCCGACAGCGCTCAACTTATGTGATTAGATTGGATTAGATTAGATTAGATTAATACTAGTTCCATGGATCACAAATACGATATTTCGTAATGATGTGGAACGAGTCAAATTTTCCAATACATGACATAATTAAGTTAATTTAACAACATAATTAAGTTAATATAACAACTTTCTTATTTTTTATTTTTTTTTAATTTTTTTTTCTTTTTTTCTGAATTTATATCTAAAAATTCCTCTATGGAGTAGAAGGAGTTGTCATTCAGAAATTCTTTTAATTTCTTCTTAAATACTTGTTGGTTATCTGTCAGACTTTTGATACTATTTGGTAAGTGACCAAAGACTTTAGTGGCAGTATAATTCACCCTTTTCTGTGCCAAAGTTAGATTTAATCTTGAATAGTGAAGATCATCCTTTCTCCTAGTATTGTAGTTATACACACTGCTATTACTTTTGAATTGGGTTTGGTTGTTAATAACAAATTTCATAAGAGAGTATATATACCGAGAATCTACTGTGAATATCCCTAGATTCTTAAATAAATGTCTGCAGGATGATCTTGGGTGGACTCCAGCTATTATTCTGACTACACGCTTTTGTGCAATAAATACCTTGTTCCTCAGTAATGAATTACCCCAAAATGTGATGCCATATGCAAGCAATGAGTGAAAATAGGCGTAGTAAGCTAATTTACTAAGATGTTTATCACCAAAATTTGCAATGACCCTTATTGCATAAGTAGCTGAACTCAAACGTTTCAGCAGATCATCAATGTGTTTCTTCCAATTTAATCTCTCATCAATGGACACACCTAAAAATTTTGAATATTCTACCTTAGTTATATGCTCCTGATTAAGGTCTATATTTATTAATGGCGTCATACCATTTACTGTATGGAACTGTATGTACTGTGTATTATCAAAATTCAGTGAGAGTCCGTTTACAAGGAACCACTTAGTAATTTTCTGAAAGACATTATTAACAATTTCATCAGTTAATTCTTGTTTCTCAGGTGTGATTACTATACTTGTATCATCAGCAAAGAGAACTAACTTTGCCTCTTCATGAATATAAAATGGCAAGTCATTGATATACACTCATGGAAATTGAAATAAGAACACCGTGAATTCATTGTCCCAGGAAGGGGAAACTTTATTGACACATTCCTGGGGTCAGATACATCACATGATCACACTGACAGAACCACAGGCACATAGACACAGGCAACAGAGCATGCACAATGTCGGCACTAGTACAGTGTATATCCACCTTTCGCAGCAATGCAGGCTGCTATTCTCCGATGGAGACGATCGTAGAGATGCTGGATGTAGTCCTGTGGAACGGCTTGCCATGCCATTTCCACCTGGCGCCTCAGTTGGACCAGCGTTTGTGCTGGACGTGCAGACCGCGTGAGACGACGCTTCATCCAGTCCCAAACGTGCTCAATGGGGGACAGATCCGGAGATCTTGCTGGCCAGGGTAGTTGACTTACACCTTCTAGAGCACGTTGGGTGGCACGGGATACATGCGGACGTGCATTGTCCTGTTGGAACAGCAAGTTCCCTTGCCGGTCTAGGAATGGTAGAACGATGGGTTCGATGACGGTTTGGATGTACCGTGCACTATTCAGTGTCCCCTCGACGATCACCAGTGGTGTACGGCCAGTGTAGGAGATCGCTCCCCACACCATGATGCCGGGTGTTGGCTCTGTGTGCCTCGGTCGTATGCAGTCCTGATTGTGGCGCTCACCTGCACGGCGCCAAACACGCATACGACCATCATTGGCACCAAGGCAGAAGCGACTCTCATCGCTGAAGACGACACGTCTCCATTCGTCCCTCCATTCACGCCTGTCGCGACACCACTGGAGGCGGGCTGCACGATGTTGGGGCGTGAGCGGAAGACGGCCTAACGGTGTGCGGGACCGTAGCCAAGCTTCATGGAGACGGTTGCGAATGGTCCTCGCCGATACCCCAGGAGCAACAGTGTCCCTAATTTGCTGGAAAGTGGCGGTGCGGTCCCCTACAGCACTGCGTAGGATCCTACGGTCTTGGCGTGCATCCGTGCGTCGCTGCGGTCCGGTCCCAGGTCGACGGGCACGTGCACCTTCCGCCGACCACTGGCGACAACGTCGATGTACTGTGGAGACCTCACGCCCCACGTGTTGAGCAATTCGGCGGTACGTCCACCCGGCCTCCCGCATGCCCACTATACGCCCTCGCTCAAAGTCCGTCAACTGCACATACGGTTCACGTCCACGCTGTCGCGGCATGCTACCAGTGTTAAAGACTGCGATGGAGCTCCGTATGCCACGGCAAACTGGCTGACACTGACGGCGGCGGTGCACAAATGCTGCGCAGCTAGCGCCATTCGACGGCCAACACCGCGGTTCCTGGTGTGTCCGCTGTGCCGTGCGTGTGATCATTGCTTGTACAGCCCTCTCGCAGTGTCCGGAGCAAGTATGGTGGGTCTGACACACCGGTGTCAATGTGTTCTTTTTTCCATTTCCAGGAGTGTATATTAAGAACAACAAAGGACCCAAGACCGACCCTTGTGGAACCCCATTCTTGATAGTTCCCCAGTTTGAGGAATGTGCTGATCTTTGCATATTATGAGAACTGCTTATTTCAACTTTCTGCACTCTTCCAGTTAGGTACGAATTAAACCATTTGTGCACTGTCCCACTCATGCCCCAATACTTGAGCTTGTCTAGCAGAATTTCATGATTTACACAATCAAAAGCCTTTGAGAGATCACAAAAAATCCCAATGGGTGGTGTTCGGTTATTCAGATCATTCAAAATTTGATTGGTGAAAGCATATATGGCATTTTCTGTTGAATAACCTTTCTGGAAACCAAACTGACATTTTTACAGATATGTAAAGCTACTCTTGAATACATTACTTCCTCAATAATTTTGGATGAAGCTGTTAGAAGGGAGATTGGACGGTAATTGTTGACATCAGATCTATCACCATTTTTATGCAAAGGTATAACAATAGCATATTTTAGTCTATCAGGGAAAATGCCCTATTCAAGAGAGCTATTACACAGGTGGCTGAGAATCTTACTTATCTGCTCAGAACAAGCTTTTAGTATTTTGCTGGAAATGCCATCAATTCCATGTGAGTTTTTGCTTTTAAGCAAGTTTATTATTTTCCTAATTTCGGAGGGAGAAGTGGGTGAGATTTCAGTTGTATCAAACTGCATAGGTATGGCCTCTTCCATTAACAGCCTAGCATCTTCTAATGAACACCTGGATCCTATTATATCCACAACATTTAGAAAATGATTATTAAAATCTCGGTCGGGTACACAGTTTTAATCTGCCAGGAAGTTTCATATCAGCGCACACTCTGCTGCAGAGTGAAAATCTCATTCTCGTTAAAACGTTGTTCCAAGAAAGATCTTTTTACGTCACTCCCGAGTGGAAGAATCAAGTGTTCGAGGGAAAACGAGTCGATTTTGTATAAAATATTCTCGGAAAATGTGTCGTGTTAAATTTGTATACAATAAAGATATATCAGAAAAAGTACCACCACAGCTGTATCTTGCGAACTTTGTTCTATCACACGACTAGTTTCGGCGGCACATTCCCCCTGTCCTCAGGTCCCACCACGGCGGAAAGATTATTTGATTTCCTTGGCGCATGTAATGTGAGATCCTTGTTCTAGCGTACGTGGATTAGTAACAAGGATCCCGCAGTAAATATGCCAAGAAAGTCAAATACTCTTTTGGCAGCGGTGGGGCCTACGGATTGCGGTAATGTGCCACCGAAACTAGTCGAGCGATAGGACAAAGACATTCTCAAAATACGGCTGTGGTGGTATTTTTCTCGTAAATATCACCAGCTGAAGCCCCTCGTCCATGCAATAACATGGACTTCCATAAATATAATTCGGATATTTCGATAATATCCACCATTGTCCTTATGATAAAAACATTAGATCGTCAAGAAAGCCACCTCGGCCGTTCTACGCATCGTAGAGCGACCGGTGCGCAACGGTGTGCCAACTGGTACAGTTCCCATCCCTCTACCCAAAAGAGTATCGTTTTGCACGTCTGATACAAAGAATTAAAAGCACGCTAGACTAAAATAATCTCGGCGCCGGAATAGAGAGTCTAATGTCTGCATTCAGGTGTCAGCATGACTCGCATACTGAAGGTTCTCTACAAACTAAATTATGTGTGTAGACAGTTTATCCGTCCCAGGAATCGATGATCTCTACGATTTTTGCCTGTTGTCGATATCGATAATGGCAAGATATTGGTCACAGGAATTCCAAGACTCTGAACAGCGTTTTAGTTACAAGTTTGAAGTCGGATAACGAGTGACAAATTTTTTTTTTCATATGACATAATTACAAATTAGCAACTTTCTTAATTTTTTTACTTTATGTGCACTGTGAAATCTTTCTTCTTCTGAAATGTTATGACTCTACGTCAAGGTGGAGTACCCTCTAGGTTTTAATGAGTGAGTTTGAGAGCATGAAAATACGTATGTAATGTAAATGACCGTATCTTTTGACTGCATTGAATCAGAAGCTTAACATTTGTACAAGAAAAAGGACTACAGACCTCAGTATGTGACACAAACTTCTACTTTATTCGTCTACCCGTTCCTGAGAAAGAAGGGGCTTAGCTAACAGACAGTCAGAAAACAAATGGCAAGAAAAAATCGTGTGATTTAACTACAAATTTACAATTATCGGATTTTTTCCTTTAGTTGTCGTGTGAAATCTTGCTTCTTCCCAAATGTCATGATCCTAGGTGAGCGGTAGGTACCCTGTACGTTTTAATGAGTAAGTTTACGAGTATGAAAATAAGTGACATAAATGGCGTATCTTTTAATTACATTGACTCAAAAGCTTCATTTTTTTCACACCGCTAAGGGACCGTAGCTCTTAATATGTGACATAAATTTCAACTCTTTATGTCCACCGTTAAAGAGAAAAAGGGTTTCGTACAGACAGACCGATAACAGATTTCGACCTACTGAGGTACGGAACCCTAGAAACGGGTATTGGCCACATGGGATCACGTGCCTGAAGGTGCCTGGGAATCGGTCAAGGGTTGTTTCAAAGTGCTCAGAAAAGGTGCGCAGGTGCCTCCACACGTGTTGCTGAACTGGGGCGTCTTCTACATCTACATCTACATTTAGATCTACATCTACATGGATACTCTGCAAATCACATTTAAGTGCCTGGCAGAGGTTTTATCGAACCACCTTCAGAATTCTCTATTATTCCAATCTCGTATAGCGCGCGGAAAGAAGGAACACCTATAGCTTTCTGGGGGAGCTCTAATTTGCCTTATTTTATCACAGTGATCGTTTCTCCCTGTGTAGGTCGGTGTCAATAAAATATTTTCGCATTCGGAGGACAAAGTTGGTGACTGGAATTTCATGAGAAGATTCCGGCCCAACAAAAAACGCCTTTCTTTTAATGATGTCCACTCCAAATCCTGTATCATTTCAGCTACACTCTCTTTCCTATTTCGCGATAATACTAAACGTGCTGCCCTTCTTTGAACTTTTTCGATGTACTCCGTCAATCCTTTCTGGAATGAATCTTTCACCGCTCAGCAGTTCTAAAAGAGAACGGACAAGCTTAGTGTACACAGTCTCCTTAGTAGATCTTGGCCTCCCTCTACAATTTTTACACCCCCCTGCTCCCCCCTCCCGGCCCCACATGCCTCCAGCAATAAACTGGTGACCCTTATTAATATCTCGGAATATGTCCTACCAATCGATCCCTTCTTTTAGTTAAGTTGTACGACAAATTTCTTTTCTCCCCATTTCTGTCCGGTACCTTCTCGTTGTTTACACGGTCTACCCATTTAATCTACAGCATTCTTCTGAAGCATCAGATTTCAACAGCTTCTATTTTCTTCTTGTCTGAACCGTTTATTGACCAAGTTTCGCTTCCATATAAGGCTACACTCCAGACTAATACCTTCAGAAAAGACTTCCTAACATTCGATGTTAACAAACTTCTGTTCTTCAGAAACGCTTTTCTTGCTGTTGCCAATCTACAATTTATATCCTCCCTACTTCGGCCGCCTCCAGTTATTTTACTGCCCAAACTGCAGAACCCGGCTACTACTTTTGATGTTTCTTTTCCTAGTCTAATTCCCTCATAACTAAATCACCTAATTTAATTCGATTACATTCCATTACCCTTGTTTTGCTTTTGTTGATTTCATCTCGTATTCTCCTTTCAAGACACTATCCATTCATTCAAATGCTCTTCCAAGTCTCTCTCCTGTCTCTAACTGACCTATAAACCTTAAAGTTTTTATTTCTTCTCCCTAAACTTTAACTCCTTCTCCAAATTTCTTCTTTCTTTGCTTCACAACTTCCTCGATGTTAAGATTGAATAATATCGAGAAAAGGCTACAACCCTGTCTCACTCCTTTCTCAACAACTACTCCCACTTCATGTTCTTCGACCCTTATAACGGCCGTCTGGTTTCTGTACAAGCTGTAAATAAGCTTCTGCTCCCTTTATTTTACAACAGTTACCTTCATAGTTCCAAAGAGTATATTCCAAAGAGTTCTGTCGGAATGTTGTCTACTCTAGGGGCCTTGTTTCGGCTTAGGTCTATCAGCGCTCTGTCAAATTTTTCTCTCAGTATCATATCTGCCATCTCATCTTCATCTAATTGCTCTTCACTTTTTATACTACTGCCTTCATAGTCATTTCCCTTGTATAGCCTCCCTGTATACTTATTCCACTTTCCAGATTTCCCTTCTTTGCTTAATACTAGTTCTCCATCTGAGTTTTTGATGTTCATACGACTTGCATTTGTCCTCGAGCCATTCGTGCTTAGCTGCTTTGCACTTTCTGTCACTCTCGTTTTTAGACGCCTGTATTCGAATTTACCTGCTTCATTTGCTGCATTTTTATAGTTTCTCCTTTCATCAATTAAATTCAATATTTCCTGTGATTTCTAAGGATTTGTACTAGGCTCTGTCGTTTTACCTATTCGATCCTCTGCTGGTTTCACAAACTATTCGATCCTCCGCTGGTTTCACTGTTTCACCTCTCTTTCTCCCGGTTTCTGCTAACCATTGACAAATGCTCCCTCCGAATCTCTCAGCAGCCTCTGGTTCTTTTAACTTACCCAGGTCCCATCTTCTTAATTACCTAGCTTTTTTCGACTTCTTCAGTTCTAATCTACAGTTCATAAGCAGTAAATTGCGGTGGAGAGTCCAATAATGCCCCTGGAAACGTCCTACAGTTTAAGATGTGATTCATAAATATCTGTTTCACTATTATATAATCAGTCTGAAGTTTTCCAGTATCTCCAGACCTCTTCCACGTACACAACGTTCTTTTATCATTCTTAAACCAAGAGCTAGAGACGATTAAGATATTATCTGTACAAAATGCTACCAGGCAGCTTCTACCTTCATTCCTTTTCCCCAGTCCATACTCCCCTACTATTTTTTCTTCTCTTCCTGTTCGTGCTGTCGTATTCAAGTCCCCCGTCGCAATTAAATTTTCCTCTCCCTTAAGTATCGGAATGATTTCTTTAATCTCATCACACATTCTTTTAATGTCTTCATCATCTGCAGTGTTACTTGGCACACAGATTTGCGCTACTGTGGTGGGTGTTGGCTTCGTGTCTATTTTGGCTACGATAGTGGGTTCATTTCCGCATTCCTGTTTTCTCATTCATTATTAGACCTGCATAACCCATATTTTACTTTGTGTTTATAACCCTGTATTCACCTGATCAGAAGTTCTTTTCCTCCTGACACCGAACTTCACTAATTCCCATTATATCTAACTTCAACCCATCCATATCCCTTTTAAAATTTTCTAACATGTCTGCCGATTAATGGAACTAACATTCCGCGCTCCGATCGGTAGAACGCCAGTTTTGTTTCTCCTGATAACGACGTCCTCCTGAGTAGGCCCCTCGGAATATTTCATCCAAGACGATGCCATCGTCATTTAACCATACGGTAGAACCACATGAACTGGGGAAGAATAACGGCTGCAGTTTCCCTTTGCTGTCAGCCATTCACAGTACCAGCACATAAAGGCCATTTTGGTTGATGTTTCAAGGTCAGATCAGCCAATCATCCGGACTGTTGCCCCTGCAACTACTGAGAAGTTTCTGGCCTTTTTCAGGTACCCACGTTTATCTGGCCTCTCAGCAGATAGCCCTCCGTTGCGGCTGCACAGACGGTTCGGCTAACTTAACGCAGCACAAGAAGATCGTGACCTAATCTACCAGATTTATTCAGATGCAGAAGTTCAATTAATCAGACAGTTCAATTAATCAGTTCAGCTCCAAACTGTTTTCGTGGCAAATGCTAAATAAGTTGGCATGGTGTTCGAATCTAGGTGTTAATAAGAAATTTAGCCTGCGGAGAAGTGAGGTAGAGGAGTACGGTTCATGACATGAAATCATCTTGTATAGCAAACCACTGTATAGTGTCCTGTAAGTTGTCTACATTGTTCAAATGTAAACTCTGGAAATGTCCTAAAGTTTGGATGTCCTCAAGACGTTCAGCCTTCTACGTCTGAAAGATTGTCTTTGTCCTCGTTTCAATGAGCTTCTGTCCTTCCCGAACTGAGAATATTGTAACTGTTTCGTGCAGATGAATCATAAGCACGTGGAGAACGTAGTGACGTATTCTTATCGATGATGATGATGAGTGCCGGTCCGAGCAGTAGAGAATGGCTGCCGAGGTTTGATGGGCCCACATGACGGACGGATCGCCAGTAATAGTGTCACACCTCCTTATCCACAAGCGCAACTGCGGATAACATTCGGATTTCATTCAGAACATAGTCGTAAATTCTGGTGATTATCAAACCTTCGCTACTATCGATCTCGGTTATGGAAATTTATTTTAGCACTACTCGTGGAACCGGCAGCTTCTGCGTCAAGCACCATTGTGATGGCGTTCTTTGGCGATTCGAGCTACGAAGGCGAATTAAGATTGTTTTGGAGGCGATCCGGACTCCAATTACCATGCCTCATCGCTATTTTCCAAAACGAACATACTAGCATAGATACTTTCACTAATCATTTCCTTTTATTTCGATTGTAATTCGCAACGATACAATCAGAACACTGTTCTTCACATTCACTCATTATAACCAACTTGGTAATTACACATTTCATATTTCAAATACAGATCTGTGAAAAGTAATAGATATATCACTCGACCACTTAACGATCTCAAGTCTGAAGACATAGCACCACAATACAAGAAGACCTTGGCGCAACCCGTCATCCGGAACCGCGCGACTGCTACGGTCGCAGGTTCGAATCCTGCCTCGGACATGGATATGTATGATGTCCTTAGGTTGGTTAGGTTTAAGTAGTTCTAAGTTCTAGGGGACTGATGACCTCAGATGTTAAGTCCCACAGTGCTCAGAGCCATTTGAGCCATTTGAGCCATTTTTGAGCAACGTGTCAGATTTATACAAATATAGAAAATTAGTTTGTGTAAAACTGCATCCTTTTAGGGAACATAGCGAGCGCTGTTACGGGATTGTCCAGTCATACCGAACAGGTGGGAGCCACGTACAGTAAACAGAGGTAAATAACACTGGTCACAGTTCTTGTCTCTATAATAACTGGTATTGTCTATAGAAGTTCCTCATTTTGTTTCAGGCAAAGAGAGTATATAGAGTCGCTCTCATAAATGTCTCAGTTTATGAGAGGCCCGCAGGTCACCACTTGCGTTCTCAGGGTACATTCGCAACCGTGAAGTCTGGCATCTGGGTGGTAGCACACGATGCATGGCCAAACAATGTTACAGAGTCACAAAGCGACCACATTCTAAAATCAATATTTGTGCCTTTCTTGCTGAAATATTACACATACCCCGTCTATCGTGCTAGTTTTACAGTACTACGTGAGTATACATAAATGTATCTAGATGTAGGAATGTAGGTAACACTCCATCCTTCTTTACAGTTCTGTTTATAATACTGTCAAGTATGACGTGTTTTAAATTTTCAACAGCTCTCAAAATGATGCTCGCGACGATATACAGTCAGACCAAAACAACCTCCTGACCGCCACTAATTGGTTCTATCGTCATACACTACACACTTTGTGATCAAAAGTATCCGGACACCTGGCTGAAAATGGCTCACAAGTTAGTGGCCCACTCCACTGGTAATATTGGAATTCAGTTTGGTGTTCGCCCACCCTCAGCCTTGATGACAGCTTCCACTGTCCCAACCATACGTTCAGTCAGAAGGTATCTTGGGGAATTTCAGCCCATTCTTCACGGAGTGCTGCACTGACGAAAGGTATCGATGTCGGTTGGTGAGGCCTGGCACGAAGTCGGTGGTCCAAAACGTCCCAAAGATGTTGTATAGGATTCAGGTCAGGACTACGTGCAGGCCAATCCATTACAGGGATGTAATTGCCGTGTAACCACTCCGCCACATGCCGTGCATTATGAACAGGTGCCCGATCGTGTTGAAACATCCAATCGCCAACCCTGAATCGCTCTTCAACAGTGGGAAGCAAGAAGTTGCTTGAAACATCAGTGTAGGCCTGTGCTGTGATAGTGCCACGCAAAACAACAAGGGGTGCAAGCCCCTTCCATGAAAAACACGACCACACCATGACACCACCGACTCCGAATTTTACTGTTGGCATTAGACGCGCTGGCAGATGACGTTCACCGGGCATACGCCATACCCACACCCTGCCATCGGATCACCACATTGTGTACCGTGATTCGTCACTCCACGCAACGTTTTTCCACTATTCAATCGTCCGATGTTTACACTCCTTATACCAAGCGAGGGGTCGTTTGTCATTTACCAGCGTGTTGTGTGGCTTATGAGCAGCCGCCCGACCCTAAAATCCAAGTTTTCTCACCTACCGCCTAACTGTCATAGTACTTGCAGTGGATCCTAATGCAGTTTGGAATTCCCGTGTGATGGTCTGGATAGATGTCTGCCTATTACACATTACGACCCTCTTCAACTGTCGGCGGTCTCTGTCAGTCAACAGACGAGGTCGGCCTGTACGCTTTTGTGCTGTACCTGTCCCTTCACGTTTCCACTTCACTATCACATCGGAAACAGTCGACCTAGGGATCTTCAGGAGTGTGAAAATCTCACGTACAGACTCATGACACAAGTGACACCCAATCACCTGACCACGTTCGAAGTCGTGAATTCCGCAGAGCGCCCTATAATGCTCTCTCACTATGTCTAATGACTACTGAAGTCGCTGATACGGAGTACCTGGCAGCAGGTGGCAGCACAATGCACCTAATATGAAAAACGTATGTTTATTGGGGTGTCCGGATACTTTTGATCACATAGTGTATGTCCAAAGAAGTTCACTAGCGAAGTGTGAACATGATGAGTATACAACATTCGCTTTCAGAACACTTGCAGTTCATGTGCGGCGACAGCGACTAAACGCGATAAACCGAAAGAAAGGTCTCGTATATGAGCTGTACCTCGTTCTTTTTCTTTTTTTTTTCATACGTATTACTCTTGCACTCCACACCGCAATGGCAGTTGACGCTATTTGGTAATAAGCAAACCCCTGTAAAAATTCTGCAATCATGGATTGATTGTAGAACAAAAGTCTCACTGTGGAGTAAGTAAGGCTGAGATCGGTGGAATTTCAATTATTAAACCTTAGAATTATGGCAAGAAAGTAGCAGTTATTATAAAAGTTTCAAACTTCGTTAATAGCACAGAAATTTTGAGATACGACTCTACGGTTACAATTTTTACTTTAAGAAATACCAACTTTGTTTGACTTAAAATAATTAATAAAATAGGCCAGTTGCGAGTAGGACCCGCACACTGCGGCCTCCATACAACTTAATTACGTATATAGACAGTTCATCCGTTTCGGAAATCGAGAATCTCGACCATTGTTGCCTGTTATCGATATTGATACTGGCAAGATATCGGTACGAAACGCGTCATACGAGCAATAAAGCCATTCTTTGCCGATGTTTGGCCTTCACCATTATGGCACACTCAGCCAGAACGCAAACTACTGATTATTTTAATTTAAAGTTTGACGTCGGATAACAAACGACAAACGAAATATTTTTATGTGATAAAGTTATAATTAACAATTTTCGGATCTTTTCATTTACGTGTACTGAACAAACTTGTTTCTTGCCAAATTTCATGATTCTAGGCCAACGGGAAGTATCTATAGGTTCTGATGCGTGAGTTTGCGAGTATTGAAATATGACATAAATGGCTGTGTCTTCCGACTGCGATGACTTAGAAACGTCAATGTTTTACACCGACGTTTTAGACCTCAGTATGTGACACAAATTTCTGCTAGATATCTCTACTCGTTCCTGAGAAAAGAGGTTTTTAACAGACGGGTAGACAGACAAACTGAAAAACCGATGAACAACAAAGATCGTATGAGGTTACCGTTTTTACCGACTGATGTACTGAATCCTAAAAACCAGTTTGACTTGCTTTTGATTTTATCAGAACCAAATACACTCCTGGAAATGGAAAAAAGAACACATTGACACCGGTGTGTCAGACCCACCATACTTGCTCCGGACACTGCGAGAGGGCTGTACAAGCAATGATCACACGCACGGCACAGCGGACACACCAGGAACCGCGGTGTTGGCCGTCGAATGGCGCTAGCTGCGCAGCATTTGTGCACCGCCGCCGTCAGTGTCAGCCAGCTTGCCGTGGCATACGGAGCTCCATCGCAGTCTTTAACACTGGTAGCATGCCGCGACAGCGTGGACGTGAACCGTATGTGCAGTTGACGGACTTTGAGCGAGGGCGTATAGTGGGCATGCGGGAGGCCGGGTGGACGTACCGCCGAATTGCTCAACACGTGGGGCGTGAGGTCTCCACAGTACATCGATGTTGTCGCCAGTGGTCGGCGGAAGGTGCACGTGCCCGTCGACCTGGGACCGGACCGCAGCGACGCACGGATGCACGCCAAGACCGTAGGATCCTACGCAGTGCCGTAGGGGACCGCACCGCCACTTCCCAGCAAATTAGGGACACTGTTGCTCCTGGGGTATCGGCGAGGACCATTCGCAACCGTCTCCATGAAGCTGGGCTACGGTCCCGCACACCGTTAGGCCGTCTTCCGCTCACGCCCCAACATCGTGCAGCCCGCCTCCAGTGGTGTCGCGACAGGCGTGAATGGAGGGACGAATGGAGACGTGTCGTCTTCAGCAATGAGAGTCGCTTCTGCCTTGGTGCCAATGATGGTCGTATGCGTGTTTGGCGCCGTGCAGGTGAGCGCCACAATCAGGACTGCATACGACCGAGGCACACAGGGCCAACACCCGGCATCATGGTGTGGGGAACGATCTCCTACACTGGCCGTACACCACTGGTGATCGTCGAGGGGACACTGAATAGTGCACGGTACATCCAAACCGTCATCGAACCCATCGTTCTACCATTCCTAGACCGGCAAGGGAACTTGCTGTTCCAACAGGACAATGCACGTCCGCATGTATCCCGTGCCACCCAACGTGCTCTAGAAGGTGTAAGTCAACTACCCTGGCCAGCAAGATCTCCGGATCTGTCCCCCATTGAGCATGTTTGGGACTGGATGAAGCGTCGTCTTACGCGGTCTGCACGTCCAGCACGAACGCTGGTCCAACTGAGGCGCCAGGTGGAAATGGCATGGCAAGCCGTTCCACAGGACTACATCCAGCATCTCTACGATCGTCTCCATGGGAGAATAGCAGCCTGCATTGCTGCGAAAGGTGGATATACACTGTACTAGTGCCGACATTGTGCATGCTCTGTTGCCTGTGTCTATGTGCCTGTGGTTCTGTCAGTGTGATCATGTGATGTATCTGACCCCAGGAATGTGTCAATAAAGTTTCCCCTTCCTGGGACAATGAATTCACGGTGTTCTTATTTCAATTTCCAGGAGTGTAGCTCGTAGCGTAAATAGTAGATCAAGCAAGCGCTGTACTATTATACAGGACAACACAAAGCTGTGGTGAAGAACCGTCTCATTTCAGAGCAGTAATGTACCAGAAATGATTACAGTCGGTTATCCCCATCTGTCACCAGTGCGAGTGGAGGCGGAAGTGTCAAACAGCTCAGTCAGCAACAAGAGAAAATACATCTAAGCTCGACCTATACACCACGCCAACGCGTGCCCTTTCGCATAGTGAACAAGCCCAGTTCGTCGATGGCCAGCTCGTAGCTTCCACACAGCTGACGTAACGGATCACCGTATTGTCGCACGCCCACTCACATAACACAGCAGACGTCACTAACCCACGCTGGTGTGGAGGCAGGTACAGTCCAGGTTCAAAAATGGTGCAAATGGCTCTGAGCACTATGAGATTTAACATCTGAAGTCATCAGTCCCCTACAACTTACAATAGCTCAAACCTAACTAACCTAAGGACATCACTCACATCTATGCCCGAGCCAGGATTCGAACCTGCGACCGTAGCAGTCGCGCGGTTCCAGACTGAAGCTCCTAGAACCGATCGGCCACACCCCAGTTCAGGTGCCGAAACAAATTTTAGTCATGCGGTATTCGACCAGAGCGTCCAAGTTTACACAAGACTCTCGTCGTTTCTAAACCGTACGTACACTGCCGCTCAGGTGGCTCCAGCTTTCGGCACCTGCAGTTCCATGTCGCCACCTCGCGGGTTCTCTTGGAGTGAAGGTTCACTGCACTCGACCACGGCACCACTTAGTGAGTTTTCAGGAGACGAAGGCCTGTGTTACAAGTTTTGCTGTAAAAATTATTAATACGGTGGTTAAGCGAGGACGTTCTGAAGAGTAATGCCCCCGAATTTTTTATATCAAAAGTCTTAAAGCTTTTTAAATAAAACAAAATTTAGTAACATTCTACATCTTTATTCTTCATGTCTACAGATTTGCTCCCCTCTGCCGCAAGAGGGCTCCGAATTGCAGCGTGCAAAATGGTCGGTGTGTAGTGTGTGACAATTCGAATTCGAAGAGCTTGCCCATATATGGAGAATCCTCTCCTTCATCGTAACAATGCCAGAGCACACGCGAGCGACATCTGCAACAATCCGACTCAATCGGTTCACTGCCATCGATCACCCTCCATGTCTACATCCATATCTACATACATAATACGCAAGCCACTGTACGGTGCGTGACGGAGGGTACCCTGCACCACTGCTATTCTACTTGCACATAGAGCGAGTGAAGCCGACTGTGTATGTGCCTCTGAATGAGCCCTAATTCCTAGTATCTCATCTCCGTGGTCCTTACGCGAAATGTATTTTGGCGGGAGTAGGATCGTTCTGCAGTCAGCTTCAAATGCCGGCTCTCTAAATTTTCGCAGTAATGTTCCTCGAAAAGAACGTCGCCTTCCCTCCCGGGATTCCCATTTGAGTTCCCGAAACATCTCCGCAACACTTGTGTGTTGATCGAACTTCCCGGTAACAATTCTAGCAGCACGCCTCTGAATTGCTTCGATGTTTTCCTTTAATTCTATCTGAAGCTGATCCAAATCACTGGAACAGTACTCAAAAATAGGTCGCACTAGCGTTTTATATGCGAACTCCTTTACAGATAAACCACACTTTCCTAGAATTTTTCTAATAAGCCGAAGTCGATTATTCGTCATCCATTCCACAATCCCCACGCCCTCGTTCCATTTCATACCGCTTTGCAGCGTTACGGCCAGATTTTTAAACGACATGACTGTCAAGCAGGACACTGTGATCATTACGGGTTTGCCTTTCCTACAAGTCCGCATTAACTTACATTTCTCCACATTTAGAGCCTGGTGCTATTCATCATACCAATTATAAATTTTGTCTGTCTTGTATCTTCGTACAGTCACTCAACTTCGACACGTTACCGTACACCACAGCATAATCAACATACAGCAGTAGATTGCTGCCTACCGTCTCCGCCAAATCATTTATGTATATAAAAAGTAATAACGGTCCTAGCGTACTTCCCTGGGGCACTCCTCACAAGACCCTTGTCTCTGATGAGCACTCGCCGTCCAGGACTACATATTGGGTTCTATTAAGAAGTCTTCAGGCTGTTCACATATCTACGAGCCTATTCTGAATTCTAGTACCTTCATTAACAGTCTCCAGTGTTAGATACTTTTCGGAAAACTAGAAATATGGAATCTGCCTATTGCTCTCCACCCATAGTTAGCAGTGTATCATGTAAGAAAAGGGCAAGCTGAGTTTCACACCAGCGATACTTTTTAGACATGAGCTTTTCGGTCTCTAGGATCTTTTTTATTTTCGAACTCAGAATATATACTATAATTCTGCTGCAAATTAATGTTGCGGGTCCGTTCTCTTGTCCTTCTTATGTACAGGAGTCACCTGTGCTTTTTTGCAGTCACTTGGGACTTTGTGCTGGTCTACATATATGCGATAAATGTCAGTTACGTAAGGGGTCAATCACGCAGCGTACTCTTTGTAAAACCGAACTGAGATTTCATCCGGACCTGGTGATTTATTTGTCTCCAACTCTTTCAGTTGTTCAAATGGTTGAAATGGCTCTGAGCACTATGGGACAACATCTGAGGTCATCAGTCCGCTAGAACTTAGAACTACTTAAACCTAACTAACCTAAGGACATCACGCACACCCATGCCTGAGGCAGGATTCGAACCTGCGTAGCGGTCGCGCGGTTCCAGACTGATGCCCCTAGAACCGCTCGGCCACACCGGCCGGCCTCTTTCAGTTGTTTTTCTGTGCCAGGGATGCTTGTTACGGCGTGGTCCTCATGGGACTCTGTGCGATTGTCAAACGACGGTATATTTTTACGATTCTCCTGCGTAAACGATTTCTTAAACGTGGAACTTAATGTTGTGGCGTATCAAGACAGCCACGCCACTCGGAAGTAGCCGAAATGCACGCGTTACACACGCCGGCTGGCGTGAGGTCTGAAACAGGATACGTAATGAATGCTATAAAGAAAAGTACGTAGCTCCAAGAATACTTAACTTTAATCCATCATTTGTATACAGCATTCTTGATGATACAAGTGAGACTCTCTCTAGAAATGGTTAATGGCGCCTTGCTAGGTCGTAGCCATGGACTTAGCTGAAGGCTATTCTAACTACCTCTCGGCAAATGAGAGAAAGGCTTCCAGTGTAGTCGCTAGCAAAGTCGTCGTACAACTGGGACGATTCCTAGTCCGTCTCTCTAGACCTGCCGTGTGGTGGCGCTCGGTCTGCAATTACTGACAGTGGCGACACGCGGGTCCGACATGTACTAATGGACCGCGGCCGATTTAAAGCTACCACCTAGCAAGTGTGGTGTCTGGCGGTGACACCACACTTAAAACATCAGCTTTCGTTTTGTTGTATTCAACTGCCGCACGAGTGACTGGATGGGCGGCTTAGATCTGCTTCGCGCATAGACATTTTCACAGACGCACGAATCTCTACTAACTTCTGCGTGTCGTTATTTGCTCGTTCTCCTTTGAGCCGAGAGCGCAACAGCCATTGCTTCCTCAGCATTTTCCGAATTTCGTTGCTGAACTACGGTGGGTCCTTTCCGTCCTTAATCCGCTTACCAGGTACATACTCGTACAGAGCACGATTTACAATCTATTTAAACTTTGTCCATAATTCTTCTATGTGCAAAATACCGGAACTAAATTATTGCAATTCATTGTCTAAGTGAAATGCTAACGACTATTTATCTGCTCTTTCTAGCACAGAGCTCTTCTAGCTTTCTCGACTGATATATTAATTTCCATAACCACAATAACTACGATTACATCATGATCACTAATCGTCGTCTCTATAGTCACGCCACCGATAAGGTCCGGCTGTTCATAGGTACAAGGTCTAACACAGTCCCGACTTGGCCCCATCCGAGTTTGATGTCTTCCCAAAACTTAAAGAATACTTTCGAGGACTTCACTTTGATAGAGATGAAGTAGTGAAAGTGGAGGCCAGGAAAGTCAGCCATTCTACAGTGATGGTACCAACAAAATGGTCTCTCGTTGGGAGAAATGTGCTCGTCACCAGGGTAATGACATTGATAAATAAATATCTATACATGAAGAATAAAGATATTGAAAGAAAATAACGTTTGTTTTATTTACAAAATTTTAAGAATTTTCGAATAAAAAATTGAGAGGCATTACTTTTCAATATGCCCTGGCAACAGCCATTAGTTTGGGAATTCTGCCGTTCTGTCATGTTCTGACCTCACCCTAACAAAACCGGTGTTTCTTTTCTAGAGAGCAGGCGCGGCTCGTAATTAAAGGCTCTGAGGCAGAGCCGCCCCAAAATATATGTTAAAGTAAATTTTGCAAGAACGTATTACATAATTTAAATTATCAGGACGAATTTCGCATATTTCCCATTCAGATTAAAATAACGACGGTCAACGTTTTTGGAACTGTTTGTATCGATTGATGTTTTCCGAACGGTTAGTAGTGTTTAGGCTGCGCCTTGGAACGTCCGTAAGCTGCATGTAGTAGCGGTTTGGAGGCGTGGCTTCTACATAGTACTGCTCTTTATGGGCGACCCGAAGGCTCAGAGCTTGCAGCCTAAGGGTGTCATACCAACCACCACACGTTTTTCACGTTCCACTATCTATGTAATAAAGGAATGTAGACTGGCCGAAACTTCGCTATCCAATCTCTGTCTCTGCACATCTCTACTACGCTTCGATGTGTCATTAATCGACGTTTAGTATTAATGTTTTGATAATGTTTTACTTAGTTGTTTTGTTTCTGCCATTGGCTATTTTATCCACATTTAGAATAAGTTTGCAAATATCCCGCCAGAGTGCACTACACTACAGTAACATAACAGTACTGCCATCTAGCGAGAGTTTCATAAGTGATTAGAGGACAAAGCGCGCGAAATTTGTCCCATTACTTTACTATCCTTGCTTGCTGATGCTGACTGCTTTTGTTGATATCGTGTGATATTAGCAAGTTTCTTTTTCGGAGTGTATTTTGCAAGATTTTAGTGAGTTTTACTTGCACAAGACCTGTGACGCCACCAAAACATCACAGTATCGTCATGCGAACTCGTAAACTTCGAGCTTTGGAGGTAAACCACAATAAACACCTTAAGTTTAGAACTGAAAATACCTAAAATATTAAGCAGCCGCATTAAAGATCTCTCCGAAACGCGTCTTTTCATATGATTTGCTGCAAAGTGTCAGAAAATGTAATGATGACGAATAAAAACGCTAACCAAAGATTTTAACTCGAAGTTAGCTTCTAATCATATTTAATATCTGATTATAGAAGATACAGTATGTAAATTTATGGGTAGAGAGTGATATGCCCACCCCCCTCCCCCTGAATCCTTAGTTGTTTATGTCAGACTAATCTGTAGCGTAAACCGAGGTCTATGTTGGTTCCGATCGATAAATACCTCAGCCTTCCCCAGTATAGAAACCACGAGCCGCGCCTGCTAGAGAGTGTGTGAAAAGCAGAATCATTGCCATAATCCTTACAAAAAGTGTGTAAGCAACTCTTAGTGTTACCTGTTTACAGTTAGACAAAGCATCCTTGTCTGTTTGTAGGACTGTACCTGCGTGTACGCAAAATGGTTCATGATAAAAATGGAGGTACTCTACAGCACTAAATGTATCGTATCAAATTCCATTTGGTATTTTCGCACTCTGTATACTATCCGCATTGTCAGTAGTAGCAGAACGGGTCGGTAAGGAGATCTGCAGGAAGTCAGCTCGAAAGTGCTATCAGCAATTCAGCTAGCACAGTGAATGTGCATAGGGAGTTAAAAATAATGGAAAGCAATGTTCAACCAGCTCCTCATCAATATACACACATAAATGAAGTTTTGCCTCACCCCTGTGCCCAGAACTCCTGAAGATAGACGTTGACCGTAGATATTGCATCACAGACATAGTCCTTTTGACCATTCATAGATGTCACTAAACTCGCCCAAAGATGTAAACAACCATGCATGAGTAGCGCCTATTAGACAGAGCGGGCCCGATAGCCGATCAGTTCCAATCATTCCACCAGGAAGGAGATACATGACTCTTTTGTCTGTAGTTCAACCATGCCTAGACGGTCAATACCGGGGTTCGATGGCGTCCGCGTTATTACTTTGTGCCAGAAAGGGCTCTCAACAAGGGAAGTGTCCAGGCGTCTCGGAGTGAACCAAGTCGATGTTTTTCGGCCATGGAGGAGATACAAAGAGAGAGAAACTGTCGATGACATACCTCGCTCAGGCCCCCCAAGGACTACTACTGCAGTGGATGACCACTACCTACGGATTATGGCTCGGAGGAACACTGACAGCAACGCCACCATGCTGAATAATGCTTTTCGTGCAGCCGCAGGACTTCGTGTTACGTCTCCAACTGTGCGCAATAGGCTGCATGATGCGCAGCTTCACTCCCGTCGTCCATGGCGAGGTCCATCTTTGCAACCACGACAACATGCAGCGCGGTACAGATGTGCCCAACAACATGCCGAATGGACCACTCAAGATTGGCATCACGTTATCATCATCAATGACTGTCGCACATGCCTTCAAGTAGAGAGCATCAGAGACGTGTTTTGAGGCAACCCGGTCAGGCTGAACGCCTTAGACACGCTGTCCAGCGAGTGCAGCAAGGTGGAGGTTTCCTACAGTTTTGAGGTGGCGTTATGTGGGGCTGACGTACGCCGCTGGTGGTCTTGAAAGGCGCCTTAACGGCGGTACGATAAGTGAATGCCTTCCTCCGACCGATAGTGCAACCATACCCGCAGCGTATTGGCGAGGCATTCGTCTTCATCGACAATAATTCGCGCCACCACCGTGCACATCTTGTGAATAACTTCCTACAGGATAACGACAACGCTCGACTAGAGTGGCCAGCATGTTCTCCAGACATTAACACTATCGAACATGCCTGGGATAGATTGAAAAGGGCTGTTTATGGACGGCGTGACCCACCAACTACTCTGAGGGATCTACGCTGAATCGCCGGTGAGGGGTGGGACAATTTGGACCAACAGTGCCTTCAGGAACTTGTGGATAGTATACAACGACGAATACAGGCATGCGTCAATGTAAGAGGACATGCTACTGGGTATTAGAGGTAACAGTATGTGCAGCAATCTGGACCACCACCTCTGAAGGTCTCGTTGTATGGTGGTACAACATGCAATGTGTGGTTTTCATGAGCAATAAAAAGGGCGGAATTGATATTTATGTTGATCTGTATTCCAATTTTCTGTACAGGTTCTGGAACTCTCGGAACCGAGGGGATACAAAACTTATGTTGATGTGTGTAAATATGATTCTAAAACCGTTGATAGGCTGCTGAAATGAAGTAAATCCAGATTTTAGTAAATCCTTTATTGGGTTGACGCGTTTCAGGCATCAGAGTGCCTAGTAAAAAAAAAAAAAAAAGGCGATACAAATGGTACAGTGAGATAGCACTTCAAGTTGTTGAAAACGAGGGGAGCAACAAAAGAAAAGGAAATTCATACCACTTCTTCCGAAACAATTAAAAGTACGCAAAATGACGTCCATACAAAACTGACAAACAACATTTGTTGTCGAATACAGTAATTGATACGCCATTCGAAGCCAAAACATGAAGTGAGACTGGTTCTCTACGGAGCCATAATGAAAGCACAGAGTACATAAGCTGAGTGCTTTCTACACCGTACTATGCATCATAAGTTTAAGAAATCAAATCAATAAAACAATTGTTACGTTTTGTCACTTGTCATTAAAATTATGAAAATGTCAACGTGTAAAAAGAGCCACCTGGAACTTTGTAGTTTCTCTTGAATCAAACTCGCAACAGCTGTCAGAGGAAAACTTACGATACTCCCACCAGAGGTCCACACGGTTGACCATAGCTTTAAATGCAGACAGTCTAAAGCTGACTTGTACGGAATTTCACAATTTTTAGATTGGTACCTTAATACGAAGCGGTAAATAACAAAGCAGTTGAAGATCAACATATAGTTTAAAAAGTCCTCTTTTATTTTTTATACAGTATTACATCGTGGAAGAAATCGAAAAACCATTTACGACAGCTCGTTACCTGCTCATTTGTCAAAAGATTCATACCCTCCTGATAGCTGACGTAAGTTTCAATCTCCTCCAAAATATCCAGAGTCGTGCCTTTACTACCATAGCACAGGATAGACACGTAAGTAATGCTCCAATGCTCCTCATCAGCCAAGCTCCTCATCAGCGACGCTAGAGATGGCGAAAAAAGCTGCACCACTGGACAGTGGATGACTGGAAAAGAGTGTAGTGATAAATCACACTGTACCCTCTGGTAATCTGATGGAAGGGTTTGGGTTTCGCGAATGCCTAGAGAACATTATCTTTCATCGTTGGGTTGGGGTTGTTTGGGGAAGGAGACCAGACAGCGAGGTCATCGGTCTCATCGGATTAGGGAAGGGCGGGGAAGGAAGTCGGCCGTGCCCTTTGAAAGGAACCATCCTGGCATTTGCCTGGAGCAATTTAGGGAAATCACGGAAAACCTAAATCAGGATGGCCGGACGCGGGATTGAACCGTCGTCCTCCCGAATGCGAGTCCAGCGTCTAACCACTGCACCACCTCGCTCGGTATCTTTCATCGTGTGTAGAGCTAACAGTAAAGTACAGAGACGGTAGTGTTACGGTAGCGGGGTGTTTCACATGATTATGGTGTGGTCCCCTTAATACGTTTAAGTAAACGCTAAATGGGAGAAGGATATTAACAACTTTTACACAATTGTGCACTGCGTACAGTGGAGGAACAGTTTGAAGAGGACGACTGCATCAGTGTGACAATTCCACTTGTCATAGAACAGCATCTGTGAGCCTATGGTTTGTGGATAATAACATTCTACAGATGGAATGACTTACACAGAGTCCTGACCTGAACCCACTGGAACACCTTTGCGATTAGTTAGAAAGTCGACGAGGCTCCATATCCAAAAAGCTAACATCAGCAGCTTCTCAGGTTTCGGCTCCTGCGGAAGAATGGACTGCCATTCCTCCACAGACATTCTTGTACCTCGTTTAGTGTCCCCAGCAAAGGCGAAGAGCGGTCACACCCAGTATTCGTGGCCACTCATTGGTGTCCCGATACTTTAGTCAGACATTGTTGCATCACGTTTCTTCTGCTCACACATTCTTCAGATGGAATGACCTTCACGGAGTGCCGACCTGAACCCATTGGGACACCTTTGGGATGAGTTAGAAAGCTGATGCAGTTCCAAATCCCAGCAACCAACATCAGCAGCTTCTCTGGTTTTGCCTCTTGCGAAAGAATGGGCCGCCATTCCTCCTCAGACATTCAGGGACCTCGTTGAAAGTGTCCCCAGTAAAGGCAAAGAGTCCTCACACCCAGTATTCGTGGCCACTAACAGGTGTCCCGATACTTTGGTCCGACAGTGTTGCATAACCTTTCTTCTGCACACATTCCTTAACGTAATCGCATTTGATGAATCGTTCTTGTAATTCCCAAGCGTAAATAACTTCAAAGACGCTCAAACGATTGGCCGCAGATGTAATACATCCAATACTGGCTAACGTAATAAGTGGTTTATTTTGGTGATTTTTCGTTCTTGGTCTGTGTGACTTCAATACATTAAATTTAGAAACAAAATGGTCAAATTTTTAATTTTATTACGAAACCTAACCCTTCAGTTTCTTGGCAAATGTCACATAACGATGTTTATTAATGTTCCTGCCGAATTATTCAGACACCCACCTCCACAATAGTGGTCACTAACCCACGATGGTTGGAAGTCATTTACCTGTAAGTAGCAGGTTCTAGTCCAGGTGCAGAAACAAATTTTAGTTGTGCAGTATATGGCCAGATGGGAAACGAGAGATGGTAGAGCATTTCAGAGGGGCCGAGTGGAGTATCCCCTGCATGAAGTCAGGACCGCACTTACTTACCTGTGAAGCTTCTCCGACGCTAGTAAAACATTGTCAGAGTCCAATTATTTATTAACCACTTTTACAGTCTTGTTCCACATCGGCCTTGTAGCCGATGGCTCATTCAGCAGCGTGTTGGATCCTCGTTGACGGCTGCTGAGTCAGTTCATCGTCTGCAGGCCCAGGCGAAGAGTGAGTGACTTCGTGCCGCAGTGAGTAGCTGGCGCGGCTATAGTCCAGCACGAATGGTCTTGTGTTAGCTACTGGAGTGTGATCGATCCCACTCCGAAGTTTATGTTGACGCTTGACGACACATGTGCCATGTAGTGTTGTCGGAAGTCGTGTGATCGGTCGATCTCCTCCCTACTGGCCAGATAGTTTTCAGCACCCGGAGGCGCCCAAGTGTTGAACAGGAACGTGGACCCCACGAGACCTTACTGCCGGTTTCCGCGTTGATGTTCAGTGCTGTTAGGACTCCGCGCCGTGCTGTGGTCGGAGGACAGTCAGCTTCTCCATCAGCAATGATAGGCGGCGAACAGTAGGAAGTTCATCAGGCGATGACCGTCATCTCAGGTACAATTTCGGCTGGTTCGTAGACTGTTCTGGAGTATCTACATCTACGTATACATCTACATGGAAACTCTGCAAATCACATCTAAGTGCCTGGCAGAGTGTTCATCGAATCACCTTCACAATAATTCTCTGGTATTCCAATCTCGTACAGCACTCGGAAAAAACGATCACTTTCCAAATGTCCTGACAATAAAACGCAGTCTCTGGTTAGCCTTCCCCACAACACTTTCTATGTATTCTTTCCAGTTTAAGTTGTTGGTAATTGTAATTCCTAGATATTTAGTTGAATTTACGGCCTATAAATTTGACTGATTTATCGTGTAACCGAAGTTTACCGGATTCCTTTTAGCACTCACATAGATAGGACTACAGCATCGTAATCATGGAATCGAGTGCTGTTACTGTGGACGCTGTCTCTCGCAATGGTCAACTCTTTGAGAGCTGGAGAGCTCGATTATTTAAAGGGAGCTAATGTGAGCATATGACGCGATGCTCGGTTTGCAAAGGCCGCATGTGTCCTTATTCTGTTATATTCGCTTAACAGGCTCTTAACTTCTACGTAGGTTCTCTGATACTGGTTCTTATGAAACAGGCACAGTTTCTTTCGACATCTCTTACGAGCTAATTTTCCATATGCTATTTTCTGTTGAGTTTGCACTCTCTCTCGGCACGGCGTTGTAACGTGCTGAAGTGTGACCCACTTGTGACATACCACTTATTTCTTGGTTCTGTCTCTGCCTCTGACATGACTGCACTTTGCTTGTAGCAAGGTGGATGAATTTCAGTCCTCCAGACTGTAAACTAACGTTCTGAATTGAATCTTAAACCTTTATATAATATCTCGTGGCACGAGGTCATGTGACCTAGCTGATGCCGATCCATCCACTGAAAACGAAAGTTAACAAACAGTATAAGACGTAGTTATTTTTGTTACCCATTTCTAAAGCTGCCGGTATCTCAGAAAAAGCAACAGACAGCCAACAAATTACCAGAAACAAATTTCTGACAGGACCAAAGGCAGTTTTTAAATTTAGCCTAAATCAGCTTGTTTTTGGCAATTCATACTGTTCCAGAAGTGGATTTTTAATTATAAACTTTCATTTGTATGAGTTAAAAAGAATATGCTTAGAACCTTGAGGATGATGCTTTTGTACGTGATCTGTTGGTTTTCAGAGGTCAACAGCGAGACTGTAAGACATCATGGATTTTATATAACTTGATGTGTGTTAGAGTACACCTTGAACTAATTCAGAAACGACGGCAGATTTCTTAATGGAAAAAAAAATGTTCAGGTGTGTGTGAACTCCTAAGGGAGCAAACTGCTGAGATCATCAGTCCCTAGACTTACACACTACTTAAAGTAACTTATGCTAAGAACAACACACACACCCTTGCCCGACGGAGGACTCCAACCTCCGGCGGGAAGGGCCGCGCAATCCGTAATATGGCGCCCCAGACGGCGCGACCACGCCGCGCGGCCTTTATCAATGGAGACAGCAGAAGTACAGACGACTGTGGTGTAAATGATCGTGGGGAGTCAAAGAGGGAATCATGCATGTATCGAACTGTAAACTAAATACGAGGGCTATTTTTTCAACCTCCGAGAGCTCATGAAATTAAAACTACAGTCAAAATCCGGCAAAGCTACGCGCAGACGCGTTCCGCTGTCTCTAGTACGCCCCTTTGTGGCATCACGTCCATTTTTCAATTCTGAGTTCACGAAGAGCGCGTAAAGATATCTAGAAGATATTGTCTCCTGTCAGGTGTGAAGTCATGCTAAGGAGTTTCGGCTGATGTCATGCAGCCTACATAACATAACCCTGAAGCGTTTCTTTCTTCATGACAGTTCGCGGCCACAGGGAAGAAATTCCTGCTGCCTTGGCGATGGAAGTGTTTGATCACCCAGCATTCATCCTGGACTTGAGTCCCTCTGATTTTCATCTTTTCGCGACCGATCGGAGTTTACTTTCCGAATATCTCTCGTAAATAACTACTAAACCTAAAGTGATGGTATGAAACACTTCTTACCTGAGACAAACGCCTCAAAAACAGATTATTTACTAGCTTAGTTAAACGAATAATTAAATCTGCTTTGGTAAAGATGTTCCATGCTGCCCACTTCAAGAGAGTATACTTTATAAATGCTTCGATTTCAATTGTTACTTTTTTGTTTTGTCATTTTCTTCCATTTTGCAAAAAGATCTATTCTGGAAATTAGTAGAAAATAATTTGATCCTATACCTTGTCCTCTATGAATTCTTATATCCTTTATTAATCTTCTAGCTTATCATTTACTAAAATGTAGTCAGTTGTTGATCTAACAAGGGAACCTCCCCATCGCACCCCCCTCAGATTTAGTTATAAGTTGGCACAGTGGATAGGCCTTGAAAAACTGAACACAGATCAATCGAGAAAACAGGGAGAAGTTGTGTGGAACTATGAAAAAAATAAGCAAAATATACAAACTGAGTAGTCCATGCGCAGGATAGGCAACATCAAGGATAATGTGAGCTCCGGAGCGCCGTGGTCCCGTGGTTAGCGTGAGCACCTGCGGAACGAGAGGTCCTTGGTTCAAGTCTTCCCTCGAGTGAAAAGTTTAATTTTTTGTTTTCAGACAATTATCGAAGTTCAGGTACTCACACATAATCAACTTCGCTCTCCAAAATACCAGGACATGTTCAGATTTGCTTGGACATATGCAGGATTTGACGGTCTACACACGGAATAATTTGAAAACGTTAAAAACATATGTTTTGAGAGAGCACAGGTAAAACTGTGCGACTGTGAAACTGTTGCATTCATTTGTTGCAGTTTATGTGACTAACTCTTATGTTTTCATCACTTTTTTGGGAGTGATTATCACATCCACAAGAAAACCTAAATCGGGCAAGGTAGAAGAATCTTTTTACCCATTCGCCAAGTGTACAAGTTAGGTAGGTCGACAACATATTCCTGTCATGTGAAGCACATGCCGTCACCAGTGTCGTATAGAATATATCGGACGTGTTTTCCTGTGGAGGAATCGGTTGACCTATGACCTTGCGATCAAATGTTTTCGGTTCCCATTGGAGAGGCATGTCCTTTCGTCTACTAATCGCACGGTTTTGCGGTGCGGTCGCAAAACACAGACACTAAACTTATTACAGTGAACAGAGACGTCAATGAACGAACGGACAGAGGATAAATTTGCGAAAATAAAGAAATCAAAAATTTCACTCTAGGAAAGACTTGAACCAAGGTCCTCTCGTTCCGTAGGTGCTCACGCTAACCACGGGACCACGGCGCTCCTGTGCTCACTTTATCCTATATGTTGCCGATCTCGGGTATGGACTACTCAGTTTGTATATTTTGCTTTTTTTTTTCATGGTTCCACACAACTTCTTCCTGTTTTCTCGATTGATCTGTGTTCAGTTTTTCAAGGCCTATCCACTGTGCCAACTTGTAACTCAATCTGAGGGGGGTGCGATGGGGAGGTTCCCTTGTAAGACCTCAACTGGCCCAAGTGTAATTAGGTATATCTGTTTTTTAAAACGTGAGTTTTCTTTTCAGATTATTGTTAAGTGGCAAAAACTCTTAGTATTTCTTTCCATTTTTATTAGATACCGGTTCTCCAAAAGGCCCCATTATATTCGTTACTGGGATATTTCCTATACGATCATTAAAAGTAATAACAAGCTTTTAGTGTAGCAAGTTGCTATTAAACAGATGAACCGAGTGGGCAGTCTGAGAAGTGCACCCAGTGCACGCCTCTAAACTTGTGTTTTCTCGCTTGTGGCTTGGGCAGCTTCATCTCGGGCATCATGCTGCTGGGCATCGCCACCGAGAGCTACCTGTACGGCATGCAGTACGCCTACGTGTGTGTCGGCGTCATCCTCAGCGCCGCGATAAACGCCTTTGCCTTCCTACCTGTCTTCTACGACCTCGGCATCACGTCCACGTACGAGGTAAGTACGCACTGCCGTCGTTCCTTCAGCTACAAGACTACTCAGCTACTCACTATTAAGTCCCTGGCAGAGGATTCGTCGAACTATCTTCGTAGTATTTCTCTAGTATTCCACTCTCGAACAATGCGCGAGAAAAACGGACGCTTACATCCTTCCGTCCGCCCTCTGATTTCCCTTATTTTATGATGACGATGATGATTTCTGGCTACGTATGGCGGCGGTGCGGTTACATTCGCCCATCACTTGCACCTACCTGTGAACTCGTCGCTGCAGATCGCCGGTAGGAAAGCCGAGCAGAAACCTACAGTGCTGCGACTCGCACCAGGCTGCATACAATGTAACTACTCTAAAAATCGGGAAAAGGTCTTAATTTAGAATGAAGGGTGGAAATACTGGCAAAACTTCGGTGTATTCTGAACCTTGATAATGTACACTTTTACTGCCAAGCCCGTGCTAATATTAACACAGTCACGCACAAACACTTTCATTCACGTTAGCGAGTTTATGGTGACGTATTTCCCGAAATCTGAACTGCTACTAAGCACGGATTGTTCTTAAATGAAAATGCTCCCCATACTACTAAGTTTTAGTCAACGATCTGGTCAATATGCCACGCGGAATTACTCTTTTCTCATACACAAAATTACATAAAAAATCAGTACCTTCTAAAAACACACACCGGAATACATATGCATTCACTTTAAAACACTTTTGAAACATGTAGGACAACTAAAACCGGCAAAATATAAATCATTCGGTGCTCGTACTGCAGACGACCGTACCATTGAAAGGCTGGGCTCCGACTCGTTAGACTGCTGTAAGCATTCTCTATCTCCAAGAGAAATGACGCGCGAAGAGCACTCTGTTCTGATTGGACAGTCTCCTTAAGACCAATAGAAAAACATTATTCTCGGGCGTTAGTGGCGCTTTTCATAACTAACCAATCAACAAATAACACACTTTCGAACTGTAATTTTTCCCGAAATAAATATTTAACGTTCTGATATTTTGTTTATAATTTACGTTATTAATCATTTTTTCACTTGAATTAGCTTTCCTTTTACCATAAACGTACTTAAAATATTATGATACAAAATTCCCCTTCGACTGCATTCAGCCGGCCGGAGTGGTCGTGCGGTTCTAGGCGCTACAGTCTGGAACCGAGCGACCGCTACGGTCGCAGGTTCGAATCCTGCCTCGGGCATGGATGTGTGTGATGTCCTTAGGTTAGTTAGGTTTAACTAGTTCTAAGTTCTAGGCGACTGATGACCTCAGAAGTTAAGTCGCATAGTGCTCAGAGCCATTTGACTGCATTCACACTGCCTTAAAACTTTCTTACACTAGTTTGTACAGTGTTCATCAGTAGAACAATGACCTATATATTTACTTTAGAACACATTCAAGCATCATTCAAACTGCCAAAAGCATATACAAAACTGTGCAAACATAAATAAACAATAAAGCCTTCAAGAAATAAACAGAACAATTCACAAAAACATTCTCTTGACCTGTTTCTTGAATGTTTCTGTGCACTACTGTCCTCAAGCATATGAAAATTAGAACTACGTACTCGGCTGAACCCGCTTCAGATCATCTGTCACTATTCACGCATGAGCCATTTTCCCAGTACACAGGCTCTAGGCAGGAGTGACACAAGGCGACACGCCGCAGTAGGTCGGCGCCGACAAAATATTTACGCATTCCAAGGAGAAAGTTGGTAGATGGAGTTTTGTGAAAAGATCTCGCTGCAACGAAAAGTGCCTTTGTTATAATGATTATCACTCTAATTCTCGTTACGCTCTCCCCCCTATTTCGCGATAATATGAAACGAGCTGATCTTCTTTGAACTTTTTCTGTGTCCGTCAATCCTGACGCGCAGCACTCCTCTAACTCACGACGGACAAGCGAAGTGTTGGCAGTAGTTGGACTGTTGCATCTTTTAAGTGTTCTGCCGATTAAACGCAGTCTTTGGTTCGCCTTCGTCATAGTATTATCTACGTAATCGTTCCACTATAACTTATTCGTATCGGTAACCATACGTATTTAGTTGACTGGTACCTTAAGATTTGCGTGGTTTGTTGTCTAACCAAAATTTTTTTGTCTTAATTTGCAATTGGTTTTCATCTTCTGAATTCTGATGCCTTTGCTAGATGGCAAACGATAGCATCATCTGTAACTGCTCAGATTGTTTCCTAAATCTCTGCATGTAAAAGGCAATGTACCGACTGACTGAATCACTGACTCATCATCGCCCAGCCAAATACGCTAAACATAGAAACTTAAAATTTGGGAGGGTGTGGATCTTATACCGAAGGTATCGTTTATGAACTGATTGGTCTAAGTCCCACTCCAAACGGGGCGAAAGAGGGGATGAACATTTTTTTAAATGTTCAATTATGCAAGGAAATGCGAAGCTAAATATATGCAAATTTGTATTTGACTTCGCTGTTAGAAATTTAAAAAAAATATTTGTTCCACTGCTTTGGAAATTCCGCCCCTAAGATGATGAAATAAGCATTGAGAACTGCTAAGAAAATATTTCGTTCTATTAAAACAATTTTAAAGCTATATCTATGAGAATTCGTATTTCACTTCTCGATTGGATATAAGGAAATAAGTGTTAGGAGATGGTAGTTCATTTGGAAATCTCACGAAAGCAAGAGCCACGATTAACAAAAAACTTTGCCCCGCGGGATTAGCTCAGCGGTCTAAGGGGCTGCAGTCATGGACTGTGCGGCTGGTCCCGGCGGAGGTTCGAGTCCTCCATCGGGCATGGTTGGGTGTGTTTGTCCTTAGGATCATTTAGGTTAAGTAGTGTGTAAGCTTAGGGACTGATGACCTTAACAGTTAAGTCCCATAAGATTTCACACATATTTGAACATTTTTTAACAAAAACCTTGGACTTTCGGACTCAATCACATTCGGACTTAATTAGCGTGAAAAGTTTAGAATGTTTCGCAATTTGTGAATAACATAAAAAACTGATTAAAGAAAAGCAAAAAACTTCTGTGCAGACCATTAAGTCTACGCGAGCGAAGGACAGGACGCTAAGCCATTCGTTTATGAATCGTGTCTCACGATTGATGTTAGTACGAAGGTTGTTTTTTAAGTAAGGGCCGTTTTTATTTTTAAAAAAAGATACAAATACTTTTGTAAAACTTTTATTTTCTGATTCTACACACTTTTACCTATTTTTCTACATAGTTGCCTTGTTTATTTAAGCACTTGTCATACCGTACAACTAAGTTTTTAATTCCCTCTTCAAAGAATTCGGCCGCCTGCTCCGACAGCCAAGAGTTCACGGCCGCTTTCACTTCATCGTCGTCATTGAAGCGCTGCCCACCAAGATGGTGTTTCAGGTACTGGAAAAGGTGAAAATCGCTAGGGATAAGGTCGGGGCTGTATGGTGCATGGTTCAAAACTTCCCAGCCAAAAGAATCAATCAAATCCCGAGTCTTTTGAGAGGTGTGAACCCTAGCGTTATCGTGCAGGAGCAAAACTCCTTTTGTCAGCATGCCGCGCCTTTTGTTTTGAATTGCTCTGCGGAGCTTCTTTAGAGTTGCACAGTAGGCATCTGGGTTGATTGTCGTTCCTCGTGGCATAAAGTCCACAAGCAAAACACTGCGCCGATCCCAGAACAGAGTTGCCATAATCTTGCGCTTTGACAGCGTCTGTTTGGCTTTGACCTTGACGGGTGAGGTTGTGTGTCGCCATTCCATCGATTGTCGCTTGCTTTCGGGAGTGATATGGGATACCCATGTTTCATCTTCAGTGACAGTTTGACTCTCCTTCCTCGTAACGAATCAAAAAGTCCAATGAAGTGGCAAATCTCTTCCCTTTGTGGTCCTCTGTGAGGAGTCTGGGTACCCACCGAGAACACAGTTTCTTAAAGTTTAGGTTTTCAGACACAATTTTGTACAAAACCGATCTTGAAACTTATGGAAATTCCAAAGAAAGAGTGGAAATTGTGAATCTTCTGTCCTCACGAATCTTTGTTTCGACTGCAGCCACTAAATCACCAGTGATCACAGAGGGCCGGCCTGAGAGTTCTTCGTCATGAACGTTTTGACGGCCATTTTTAAACTCTCTAACCCATTGACGCACTTTACCTTCACTCATTGCATTCACGCCAAAAACTTCTGTTCACTGACGATGAATTTCTGCAGCTGATAGGCTTCTCGCGGTCAAAAAACGTATCGCTGACCGTATCTCACACTCGGCGGGCGATTCAATAATCGTAAACATTATAAGGTAGCACAGCGATGCGTACACGTCAGCTACAGAGCTGCAGCTTGCATCAGTGTGAACGGTAAGGATGCCGGCAAGTGGCACAGTGGCTTGTTGCGGCGTCCGCGCGAACTACGGGACTATACGCGCGAACGGCCCTTACTTAAAAAAACAACCCTCGTACCTGTGTCCGGAAACGTTATCCAACGACGCTACAGAACACTCAAATTCACAGGCACCAGCCTCTGTAAATGTATATACGAGGCGCGTTTCGTTCCGTTTTGTTGTAGACACTAGCAGTTTCATACCGCAACGAGAGCGTGCGTCGTATACCTGCATGCCTCGTAAACAACTGTGGTCAGTTTCAGCTCTGTAGCTAACCTTTACAGTTCTGTTCTGTGCTTTCAAAATGTTTAATACTATGAACTCGCAAGCCGCGTGTGAGGTTCGCTCAGTGATACGGTTTTTGTCAGCAAGGAACCTGTCTGCTGCGGAAATTCATCGATAGTATTGCGAAGTGTACGGTGATATTGTTATGAGTGAAAGCAAGTGCATAAGTGGGTACGAGAATTCAAAGTTAGCCGTGACAACGTCCATTATGTGGACCGCTCCGGTCGCCCTTCTTTGATTACAGACGATTTGGTGGCTTCATTTGAAACGAGGATTCGTGAGAACAGGCGATTCACAATAACAGTTCTCTCAAACGAATTTCCTGACGTGTCGAGATCAGTGCTTCACAACACTGTTTCTGAACACCTAAAGTTTACGAAACTATGTTCCAGTTGGGTTCCGAAACTCCTAACAGAGGACCACAGAAACCAAAGATTTGAGTGTGTGATGAAGTCCTTGACTCGTTATCGTGAAGAAGGTGACTGCTTCTTGAGTCAGATCGTAACTGGAGACGAAACATGGGTTTCGCATATCGCACCCGAATCGAAGCAACAGAGCATGGAATGGAGACACACACACTCGCCTGTAAAAGTGAAGGCCAAACAAACTCTGTCCCAGTGCAGAATCATGGCGTCGGTGTTTTGGGATAGGCATGGTGTTTTGTTGGTCGACTTCATGCAACGAGGAACCACTATCAATGCAGAAGATTACTGCCAAACCCAAAGAAAGCTACTCAGAGCGATTCAAAACAAAAGACGTGGCATGCTGTCCAAGGAAATTGTGCTTCTCCATGACAATGCAAGACCCCACACTGCACGTCAGACCCGCGATTTATTGGACAGTTTTGGCTGGGAAGTTTTTGAACACCCACCCAACAGTCCTGATCTTGCATTGAGCGATTACCATCTGTTCCTACACCTCAAACAACACCTCAGTGGCAACTGTTGCAATGATGGCGACGACGTGAAAACGGCTGTGAACTCTTGGTTATCGGAGCAGGCAGAAAGTTATTTAAAATTGATTGAGAGTATGATACGTGTTTGAACAAACTTGGCAACTATGTTGAAAAATACAGTACAGTAAGTACTTTCTGAAAATAAATTTACTTTTTTGAAATAATCTTTCGTTGTGTACTTATGTTCAAACGGACCTTACTTAAAAAAACACCCCTCGCACATACAGGACGACGATACAAATTTTCTAGGATGATGGAGAAGGATAAATGTATCATTTTGAGGCAAGCATCCCTGTACCAGAAACGAACGAGTCGAATGTTATAACCGAAAACCTTTCTTATACATCTGACAGTGGAAAATATGTACTGGTACTGTTGTTGCTAAGACTGTAGGGTAGACAATATTCAGAGGTGATAGTATGGACCAAAACAAGGAAACATTGTGCAGTACACATGAGTTCCTGCACACCTTAAGAGCTGTGGACTCTTGTTCAGTAGGGGAGATGTGTTTCATAGTAGCGAAAACGAACGAGTTCTCGTAGCTCCTCAGGTATGCTTTTCGATCCCAAGTTTGCTGAACATTGTTTGCTTGTTTTGGTCCATACTATCACCTCTGAATGTTGTCATCCCTACGATCGTAGCAACAACACTACCAGTACATGTATCCCACTGTCAAAGCTATCAGAACGGTTTATGCATATAACTTCCGACTCGTTCGTTTCCGTTGGAGGGATCTTTCCTAGATCTTCCTAGAAAGTTTGTTACGTCATTGTACATTTGCAGACGCCGGCACCTGTAACTTTGACGCCCTGTAACGTCGATGGAAGACATTTCCGGACTTCGGTTCCAAAGTAAAACTTGATCTACGAAGTCCCCTCTGCAACCTCTAGAAGTGTGTACCATGCATTTTGAAACGCCCTGTACAGATTAAGAACAGTAGAAGGCCTATAACACTTTCTTGGGGAATGTCAGATATCGCTTCTGTTGTTGTCGATGGTTTTCCGTCAGTTACTTTGAACTGTGATCTTTCTAATAGAAAATCACGAATCCACTCAAGTAACTGAGACTATACTACATAGGCAAGCAATTCTATTACAAGTCGCTTTTGAGGAACGAAGTCAAAACCGTTCTAGAAAACTATGAGGGTTGGCCAGAAAATGATGCAACGCATTGTTTCTTCAACAATTCTTTACTGAACATAATTAGAATTTCAGACACGAAAGAATGATGTTTTATCTACATACCCTATTCTTCGACGTAATCTCCATCCGGTTCTATGGCCAGCGCGAAACAAGGGCGTGCATGCCCTGTCGGTACCAATCCTTGTCCTGGTGGCGGAGCCAGTGCTTCACACTGTAAATCACCTCCTCATCATCCTCAAAATGTGTTCCACGAATGACATGCTTTAATGGCGAATGACAGCATCAGCTCGCTGCAATATGTCAGGTGTTACAGCCGTGGATGGTCTCCCAGGCCGCTGCAAATCATGGAGCTCCGCCGAATCGCCTTCTGGTGACCACACCCTCGGTGGCCAGCGACTAACTGTGCTTCTGTCGACAGCAGATGCTCCATAGGCTTTGCACGAGCGTTTGTGAATATTTCCCACAGTTTCTTTCTCTGAGTGAGAAATTCAATGACGGCACGTTGCTTGTAGCGTACATCAGCGACCGACGCCATTTTGAAACCGTCCTACGCTGTCGGAAGGGACAGAAACTCACTCATAAGACTTCAAATAATACATAAGTAACATTTCGCATTCGTAGCAGTTTTTGGCTGAGAAAAAAATGCGTTGCATTACTCTGTGGGCAACCCTCGTAGAAATATGGACTCAATCATGTGAACAAAGAACTATTTGTGTTTCATAATTAATACATATTCTTAATCCGTGCTATGTTTCAATAGATCGCTTTCTTTGAGGTAATTGGTAATGTTAGAACACAGTGTATGTTCCCAAATCCTACAGCAAATTGACATCAGTGATATGGGTATGTCGTTCAGCGGATTACTCCCATTTAGTTTCTTGTGTATTGATGTGATCTGTAATATTTTCCAGTCTTTAGATATGGAAGTTTCGTCGAACAAGCTGTTATTAAAGGTCTCGCATACACATCCCACAGCGCTGTAAGCTTCGCGTCTATTTTATGGGAAATTTGTCACTTGACAGAACATTAGTCTATTTAGAACATACCTCGTGCCGGTTATGACATCTCTTTGTTGTTCGGCCTTACCTTGCTGAGCAATTAGTTTGTTATTGTGTTAAGACAATCAAACAAACGAATGAACCTCCACTGATCGTGGTTGCTTCTCGGCTTTCGGATTACGACATGTGTCAGACGGTAAGGTTCCTACAATAATAAATCGCGACTTAGGTACTTCCTGCCTTTGCTCGTGCGATATACACTGATCACCCAGAACATTATGACCACCTACCTAACAGCCGGTAAGTCTACCTTTGGCACGAATAACAGCAGCGACGCGTAGTGGTATTGAAGCAATGGCGCCATGGTAGTTCGCTGGAGGGAGTTGGCACGACATGTGGACACATACATTACCTAATTCCCGTAAATTCTGGGGAGGGGGCGATGATCTCTGACGCCACGTTCAATCACATCCCAGATGCGTTAGATGGGGTTCAGATCAGGCGAGTTGGGGAGCCAGAACATCAGCATATCAATTGAAACTCGTTGCTGTGTTTCTCGAACCACTTCATCACACTCCTGGTCACAAACCTGGCGTATTATCTTGTTGAAAAGTGCCATTGCCATCTGCAAATATGATCGTCACGAAGGGGTGTACGTGCTCTACAGCTAGTGTACGATAGTCCTTGTCCACCATGGTGCCTTTCTCGAGCTCCATTGGATCCATAGATGCCCACGTGCATTGTCCCTGGAGCATAATGGAACCGCCGTCAGCTTGTCTCCGTCCCGCAGTACAGATGATGTTTGGTTTGTGGGGCGCCCAACTGCGCGGTTATCGGCGCCCGTACAAATTCCCAAACTTTGCTCAGTCCAATCTAGCCACTTCCATGAATGGTGATGAAATGATGAGGACAGCACAAACACCCAGTCATCTCGAGGCAGGTGAAAATCCCGGACCCCGCCGGGAATCGAACCCGGGACCCCGTGCTCGGGAAGCGAGAACGCGACCCTGAGACCATGAGCTGCGGACTCCCCGCAGTACAGGTGTCAAGGAGCTGTTCCTCTGGAAGGCTACGGATTCACGCCCTACCATGAGCATGATTAAGAAGGTATCGCGATTCATCAGGCCATGCATCGCTCTACCATTTCGCCAACGTTCAGTGCCGATGGTCATGTACCCATTTCAGTCGTAGTTGCCGATGTCGCAGTGTTAACACTGGCACATGCGTGGGTCGTCGGCTGCGGAGGCCCACCGTTAGGAGTGTTTGGTGCACAGGGTGTTGAGACACACTTGTACTCTTCCCAGCATTAAAGTCTGATGTTAGTTCCGCCACAGTTCACCACATGACCTGTTTTACTAGTTTGCCCAACCTACCGTCCAATCTCCCTTCTAACAGCTTTATCCAAAATTTTTGAGAAATTAATGTATTCAAGAGTAGCTTCACATATCTGTAACAAACAAGTACTAACAAAATGTCAGTTTGGTTTCCAGAAAGGTTTTTCAACAGAAAATGCCATATATGCTTTCACCAATCAAATTTTGAGTGATCTGAATAACCGAACACCACCCATTGGGATTTTTTGTGATCTCTCAAAGGCTTTTGATTGTGTAAATCATGAAATTCTGCTAGACAAGCTCAAGTACTGTGGCATGAGTGGAACAGTGCACAAATGGTTTAATTCGTACCTAACTGGAAGAGTGCAGAAAGTTGAAATAAGTAGTTCTCATAATATGCAAAGATCAGCACATTCCTCAAACTGGGGAACTATCAAGAATGGGTTTCCACAAGGGTCAGTCTTAGGTCCTTTGCTGTTCTTAATATATATTAATGACTTGCCATTCTATATTCATGAAGAGGCAAAGTTAGTTCTCTTTGCTGATGATACAAGTATAGTAATCACACCTGACAAACAAGACTTAACTGATGAAATTGTCAATACTGTCTTTCAGAAAATTACTAAGTGGTTCCTTGTAAACGGACTCTCACTGAATTTTGATAAGACACAGTACATACAGTTCCGTACAGTGAATGGTATGACACCATTAATAAATATAGACCTTAATCAGAAGCATATAGCTAAGGTAGAATATTCCAAATTTTTAGGTGTGTCCATTGATGAGAGATTAAATTGGAAGAAACACATTGATGATCTGCTGAAACGTTTGAGTTCAGCTACTTATGCAATAAGGGTCATTGCAAATTTTGGTGATAAACATCTTAGTAAATTAGCTTACTACGCCTATTTTCACTCGTTGCTTTCATATGGCATCATATTTTGGGGTAATTCATCACTGAGGAGTAAAGTATTTATTGCACAAAAGCGTGTAATCAGAATAATAGCTGGAGTCCACCCAAGATCATCCTGCAGACATTTATTTAAGGATCTAGGGATATTCACAGTAGCTTCTCAGTATATATACTCTCTTATGAAATTTGTTATTAACAACCAAACCCAATTCAAAAGTAATAGCAGTGTGCATAACTACAATACTAGGAGAAAGGATGATCTTCACTATTCAAGATTAAATCTAACTTTGGCACAGAAAGAGGTGAATTATACTGGCACAAAAGTCTTTGGTCACTTACCAAATAGTATCAAAAGTCTGACAGATAACCAACAAGTATTTAAGAAGAAATTAAAAGAATTTCTGAATGACAACTCCTTCTACTCCATAGAGGAATTTTTAGATATAAATTAAAAACAAAAAAAAATTATTAATTAAAAAATAAAAAATAAAAAAACAAAAAATGAAAAAGTTGTTATATTAACTTAAGTATGTTGTTAAATTAACTTAATTATGTCTTGTATTGGAAAATTTGACTCGTTCTACATCATTACGAAATATCGTATTCATGATCCATGGAACTAGTATTAATCTAATCTAAATCTAATCTACGACTTCTGATGTCTGTAATGAGGGGTGGCCTCCCAACCCCACGACATCAGGACGTGGTTTCAGCTTGGTTTCGCCACATGTTGAAGACACTCACCACTGCACTCCTCGAACACCGGACAATTCGTGCAGTTTCCGAAATGCTCTTGCCAACCCTCCAGGCAATCAAAATTTGCCCTCGGTCAATCTCGAGAGAGATGACGCGACTTCTCACATTTTTCTCCGATAACACGCTCACTGATACTACATGCACAACTCGTGTGCCTGACTAGCAGTCCTTCCTGGCCAAGTACGCTGTTATCGCCTGGTCGGCGGTCATGATATTCTGGCTGATCAGTAAAAACCATTCATTGACATACGGACCATGCGACTGAACCTCTCCGTGGCGCATTACAAAGTGCGTGAGTCTACACTATTTTGAAGACGTGAGAATGTCACTAGAACTCTGATCATGAAAGCCACACACCTTTGCGTAGATTCGCTGGTCAGCCACACGCCTCGCCGCTTTCATGCAGCACCTGCAATATCGCTACATTACGCTAGAGTAGAGCGTGCTGTGCAACAGTCCAAGAGTTACAGAGACACTTACGTATGAAGGACATTATTCCAGATGGTTGTAATTTTAATTGTTCTTTATTAAGCACTACTGTTTTGGGGCATGGCCAATTTTCAAGTGCATCTATAGCAACCGATGTGAATACATCGTTATGTCTCATTAAAAAATGGCGTGCCATGCGAGACGAGGACGATGTATTTACGTCTGTTGCTATAGATGCACTTGAGAATGGACCGTGCCCCAAACCGGTAGTGCTTCACACAGAACAATTTAAAATACAGCCCAGTGGAATAATGTCCTTAAAATTTAATGACGCTATGACACCTGCTTATATTATCAAAATGCTTCATTCACATCGCTCAGCTGTACTTGACACAGTTCTATAATCAGTGATTTGTTAGTGGTCGGGACAGACAATTCGCGGACCGCCATGTGAATCATAAGCCCCGAATGTTCGACGACAGTTACGCGAAATTCCCTCTTTAGTTCGGCCACGACGTGATTGTATAAGTTTTTTTTTCTGTTTCATTGTATTAAAAAGATCTTTTAATAGGCATCAAATATTCAAGAAGCTAACGTCGGGGGTAAACGTATCTGTAAAACGTTTGAAGTCTACAAGTAAATAAAGGAAGCAGAAAATTCTCATAGCGATCCAGTGGGGCGAGACTACAGGTTTGATCCAGTGGAGCGAAGCGGTGTCTTTTCTCTGCCTCGTGATGACTGGGTGTTGCGTGCTGTCCTTACGTTAGTTAGGTTTAAGTAGTTCTAAGTTCTAGCGGACTGATGACCATAGATGTTAGGTCCCATAGTGCTCAGAGCCATTTGAGCCATTATTTTGAAGCGATGTCATAATCAGTGGAGTGTAAACGGTGGTGAGAAGATGGTGTAGCGTAGCTGTAGATGCTTTAAGTGGCTGCCCGAGAGAAATTAGTTTAAAACACGGTGCTAGGAATGGAAAAAGTAAACTACAATAAGCGAGAGTGTACAGTGTGTAATGGGTATAAAGTGCAGATGTTTCTGTTGGTGACTGAGGATAGTGTACTGAAAATTACGTTAGTGTTTACCTGATTTGTAGTCTAATAATTATAACTATTACAAATGGTATGTTTTTAGGTTCGGTAGTATCTCTAAGTACACTCATACTCATAAATAATGCTGATACATGGTCAAACAACGCTCTGGTGGGCGGTTTGAGGGTATACCTCGGGGTATGACCATGCGATGCATTTGACCTGCGGTCGTCGCACGGTGGCGCTGGCAGCAGTCCACATACGCAGAGGTGTGTTGGTGCATGTCAGAGCACGGTGCAGTGAGTAAGTGTGCAGATGCTTTCATACATGCTAATGGTGAATGTCTGTTGAAAATGGCTCAAAGAACATATATTGATGACGTTATGAGGGGTAGAATATTAGGGCGACTGGAGGCTGGTCAAACACAGCAGGTCGTAGCACGGCCCCTCCGTGTGCCACAAAGTGTGATCTAAAGATTATGGCAACGAATCCAACAGACAGGAAACGTGTCCAGGCGCTACAGTACGGGACGTCCACAGTGTACAACACCATAATAAGACCGATATCTCACCATTAGTGCCCGCAGACGGCCACGGAGTATTGCAGGTAGCCTTGCTCGGGACCTTACCGCAGCCACTGGAACAGTTGTCTCGAGACACACAGTCTACACACGACTGAACAGACATTGTTTATTCGCCCAGAGACCTGCAAGGTGCATTCCACTGACCCCTGGACACAGGAGAGCCCGCAAATCCTGGTGTCAAGAACACAGTACATGGTCATTGGAACAGTGGTCCCAGGTTATGTTCACGGACGAGTCCAGGTATAGTCTGAACAATGATTCTCGCCGGGTTTTCGTCTGGCGTGAGCCAGGAACCAGATACAAACCCCTTAACGTCATTGAAAGGGAGCTATATGGAGGTCGTGGTTTGATGGTGCGGGGTGGGATTATGGTTGGTGCACGTACACCCCTGCATGTCTTTGACAGAGGAACTGTAACAGGTCAGGCGTATCGGGACGTCATTTTGCACCAGTATGTCCGCCTTTTCAGAGGTGCTGTGGGTCCCACCTTCCTCCTTATGGATGATAACGCACGGCCCCACCATCATGGAGGAGTACCTTGAAACAGAATATATCAGGCGAATGGAGTGGCCTGCCTGTTCTCCAGACCTAAATCCCATCGAGCACGTCTGGGATGCTCTCCGTCGACTTATCGCTGCACGTCCTCAAATCCCTACGACTCTTCAGGAGCTCTGACAGGCACTGGTGCAAGAATGGGAGGCTATACCCCAGCAGCTGCTCGGCCACCTGATCCAGAGTATGCCAACCCGTTGTGCGGCCTGTGTACGTGTGCATGGTGATCATATCCCATATTGATGTCGGGGTGCACGGGCAGGAAACAGTGGCGTTTGGTAGCACGTGTGTTTCGGGACGGTTTTCTCAACTTATCAGCAATACCGTAGACTTATAGATTTTTGTCGTGTATGTTCCCTATGTGCCTACGCTATTAGCGCCAGTTTTGTGTAGTGCCTCGATGTAGGGCACCACATTCTGCAATTATCCTTAATTTATGAGCATGAATGTACAGATGGAAAAAGCAAGCCATTATGCATTTCCCCTGGGCAGCTGCTAGGGAGGTGAGATGTTAATGACAAACGGTTAGTCTGTACTTACAGGCGTAATCCACTATTTGGTGCAGTTACGAACATGCAGAAAACATCTGATCGCAAAGTTTGTGATGTGTTTGCGGGAAGGCTGTTCGACACAGAGAAAAAACAATCAACACACTGATATGTGAAGCTATAAAAATATCTGCACTTATACCCATTACACCCTATAAGGTATATGGGACAGACAGGAAGAACATTTTCGACAAGGTATAAAGAGATAACGGCGGTTTCAGACTGGGCAGTTATGGTAAACCTGTAGCAGCCAAACACGCGTACGAGACAGGTCACCAGCTAAAAGGCGGCGAAGGGGATTTAGAGGTGATGCACACAGCGAAGAAATAAAGGACGCCTGACGTGCTTGAGGAACTAGAAATATCATTCAACAAGATATATCTGGTAACGTGTTTAATTTACAAAAGGAGACAGCGTAATGGATTCTTCAACAGGCTCGTGGATATTTTTTTAATTTTTTCAGTTGTATGTGTGAGCAGTTTGCAAGGATTATTATAGGCAATGTTTTTCCTTCAAGATCCATATGATATCTCTGGAGTACAGGGGAACGGCCGGTGGCTTAGTGCAGTCAGTCAGTGCAGTATGCTCCACCGCATACTTGTTTCGGAATAAGGCAGCTGGTGTGTCGTTAAGCAGTGTTATCACCACTGAAAAGGAGCGCTTTGGTGAAAATTCAGCTGTACGACGAAGCAAAAGAAGGAATCTGAGGTTCTCGGTTTTAAAGTAAGGCGAATTACGAATACCTATGTTTTGTTTTATTTCATGACGCTTTTGAGGCTTTTTAAGTGCGTTTGTATGAGTAGTTGGACGCAGACAGCCAGATGGTGACAGCTAGACGCCTGAAACTCGTACATGTGATTAAATACGTCACATTTGAGTGTGGTATGTTAAATATTGATAACGGTTATGTTCACAAACTCTTCTTCCAATCCTCGAGGTTGATAATATTAGAATGACTTCCGCCTGTTCTGTGGTCCATTATATTGCCATTTTCCTGTTACCTTAGGCAGCGAACTTGGGTGGTCGACGGTCACGGGGCATTGTTGCCGCTGCTTGTGCCGGAACCGCTAAACCTACGTCGTCCATGATTTCTGCCATTGATATGTCTTTGTCCATCGATGGTAAAGATACGGTTCTTCCACCTTTTGGGGGAGACTGAGACCCCAAGGGCAAACTGGGGCTCCGAACCTCTGTCTGCTCCACCCTCTTTCACAAGGCTGTTGGCATGATGAAGGTGACTCCTTATGTTGAAAGACTTTGCCCGCCATTCCTGATAATTTTTACTCAGAATCTATGCAGGAGCTGGAATGTAACTAAGGATATTTTGGTTAATAGAGAAAAAGCTGCCTATAAACAATGGTGACAATTATTTGCTTATTTTATCTCAAATATGTTTCTTTTAAGAGTGTGTTAGGTAATAGGCCGGCCAGAGTGGCCGAGCGGTTCTAGGCGCTACAGTCTGGAACCGCGCGACCGCTACGGTCGCTGGTTCGAATCCTGCCTCGGGTATGGATGTGTGTGATGTCCTTAGGTTAGTTAGGTTTAAGTAGTTCTAAGTTCTAGGGGACTGATGACCTCAGAAGTTAAGCCCCATAGTGCTCAGAGCCATTTGAACCATTTGTTAGTTAATATGACTTCCTTATGAGATATCCTCGGAGTAACAAAGCAGCATAATCACTTAGTAAAGGCAAGGCCTCCGGTCCAAATTGTATACCAGTCAGGTTCCTCTCAGAGTATACGATAAAATAGCTGCATATTTAGCAATTATATACAACCACTCTCACAGAAAGATCCGTACCTAAAGACTGGAAAGTTGCTCAAGTCATACCAATACCCAAAAAGGGAAGTAGGAATAATCCGCTGAATTACAGGCCTATATCACTAACGTCGAATTGCAGAAGCTTTTTGGAGCACATACTGTATTCGAACATTATCAAGTACCTCGAAGAAAACGATTTATTGACACATAGCCAGCACTGTATCAAAAAATATCGTTCTTGTGAAACACAACTAGTTCTTTATACTCATGAAGTAATAAGTGCTATCGACAGGGGATGTCAAATTGATTCCATATTTTTAGATTTCCAAAAGGCTTTCGACACCGTTCCTCACAAGCGTCTTCTAACCAAACTGCATGCCTACGGAGTATCGCCTCAGTTGTGCGACTGGATTCGTGATTTCCTGTCAGAAAGGTCACAGTTCGTAGTGATAGACGGAAAGTCATCGAGTAAAACAGAAGTAATATCCGGCGTACCTCAAGGAAGTATTATAGGCCCTCTATTGTTCCTGATCTATATTAACGACATAGGAGACGAGCTGAGTAACCGTCTTAGATTGTTTGCAGATGATGCTGTCATTTACCGTCTAGTAAAGTCATCAGATGATCAAAATGACTTGTAAAATGATTTAGATAAGATATCTGTATGGTGCGAAAAGTGGCAATTGACCCTGAATAAGAAAAAGTGTGAAGTTATTCGCCGGCCAGTGTGGCCTAGTGGTCCTAAGCGCTTCAGTCTGGAACCGCGCGACCGCTACTGTCGCAGGTTCGAATCCTGCCTCGGGCATGGATGGGTGTGATGTCCTTAGGTTGGTTAGGTTTAAGTAGTTCTAAGTTCTTAGATGTTAAATCCCATAGTGCTCAGAGCCATTTGAACAATTTTTTTTTTAATTAAAGAAATCAACTAAATTTCTATTACGCGATAAGTCACACAAATCTGAAGGCTGTAAATTCAACTAAATACTTAGGGATTACAATTACAAATAACCTAAATCGGAACGATCACATAGATAATATTTTGGGTACAGCAAACCAGAGATTGCGATTCATTGGCAGAACACTTAGAAGGTGCAACAGGTCTACTAAAGAGACTGCTTACACCTCGCTTGTCCGCGCTATTCTGGAGTATTGGTGTGCGGTGTGGGATCCGCATCAGGTGGAACTGACGGATGACATCGAAAAAGTACAAAGAAGGGCAGCTCGTTTTGTATTATCGCGAAATAGGGGAGATAGTGTCACAGACATCATACGTGAATTGGAATGGCAATCATTAAAACAAAGGCGTTTTCGTTGCGACGGGATCTTCTCATGAAATTTCAATCACCAGTTTTCTCCTCCGATAGCGAAAACGTTCTGTTGGCTACCACCTACATAGGGAGAAATTATCATCACGATAAAATAAGAGAAATCAGGGCTCGCACACCAAAACTTAAGTGCTCGTTTTTCCCGCGTGCCGTTCGAGAGTGGAACGTTAGGGAGACAGTTTGAAGGTGGTTCGTTGAACCCTCTGCCAGGCACTTTATTGTGAATGTCAGAGTAATCATGTAGATGTAATGTGACAAGGTTTATGTATTGCTTGTTGGCTCTCTCAGTAGGCATATGAATGAAAGTACCTAGATTGGCTTCACCGAGCGTCAGTGCTCGATTTCAAATTTTGACGTTTGTAGAAAGAACGCCATGTGACTGAGGACCATATGTCAGAAATGTGGACAGCACCTTCCCCGCACAGTGGATGAGCGCTAAAGTCGCTCAACACATTCCCCTCGTGCTGGTCAGAGCCAGGAGAATGGTTCCGATCGCTGCAGTGCCAGCTCTAAAAAATCGCTTCACGGCATCTTCTTTGTTGATAGCTGCAGAACATCTGGTTAATCCACAACCTTACGTTTCAAAGGTAACTTCAGAGGGTTACAAATGGTGTGGAGGAAGATTGAACTGTTCGGAAAGTGTTTGGAAAGTGTTCAGTGTACCCTTGGAGTTTGTGCACTACGATTATTGTTTCTTTCGTTGTGTGAAACATGGCGCACGACTAAAACTCAGTGGCACAAGACGGCAGAACGCTTTGATTCGTACCAAATACCATGCTGGCACATTTCGCAAACCACACACCATAAGGAGGCTTTCGGAGTATGAATGTAGAATACCCATAGTGTCAAGCTGGCTTTTCGGCAGTGGAAAACGTTGAGTACTTCAATCCGTTTACGCCGTAACTGCGACTGAAAGTTTATCAGTGACGGCAGTAACCACTACTGTGTGCTCGGTATCTAGGCTTAAAGCAGCAAGACATCAACGCCGGTCGTTCACCACCTGTTTAAGGAGAAATTTGAGAGGTATGTGCATTGCTTGGATATATGGAACAAGTCGTGGGCTCCCATAAACTAGCATACATTTATGGAATAGTTTCAGTGTTTTCTGTGAACAATTAAATCCGAAATGAGTCGCATGTGATGGCAAGTTCAGTGAAGCCAATAAAACAAATTTGGAAGTCAATAAAGCAGGATTCCGCTTGCTGTTAAAATTATAAAACAAGATCAACAACGAGCTATGTGGAACAAACAAGAACCAAAAATGGGCTCGGTGGAAGCCGAGGGCAATAGCAGCAGGTGTCCTAACTGTGTACAGTGCATTAAGTTCCAAAATCTTCGATGGTATCAGCACCTTTACCTAACTAAGAAGGGAGTGAAACGATAGAGGTCCTTTATGGAAAAATTTGGATGGTAACATCCAGTATTGGCAATAGTCTAGTAATCAAGAAAACCTCTGGAAACCTTGGACACATTTGGGAGATTACAACTTTAAATTCAGTGACTCTACTAGCCTGTTACAGGTAAGATACACAATATCACATCTGTATCAGACTAGTAAAGTGTCTGATATTGGCCGGCCGCGGTGGTCTAGTGGTTCTAGGCGCGCAGTCCGGAACCACGGGACTGCTACGGTCGCAGGTTCGAATCCTGCCTCGGGCATGGATGTGTGTGATGTCCTTAGGTTAGTTAGGTTTAAGTAGTTCTACGTTCTAGGGGACTAATGACCACAGAAGTTAAGTCCCATAGTGCTCAGAGCCATTTTTTGTCTGATATTGTGTTATTTCTTTTGTATAAGTACCTGCACCTGGAATTTAGGATGGATCCCCCAACGTTCCATGTTGAGGTGCCATTCCAGAACATGGAGGGCCTCGGCAATTCAGTTCATGCCTAAGGGAAAATTTAAGGTGGACTGGGACGGCAGTGAGAATTTGAATCCAGGAGGGAGGCGTACCAGGATAATCCGCGGAGTTGTCTGAACCGCTGTGCCATGTTGGCTTAGTGGCTAATGCAGATGCCTAGTAAGGGGGAGACAGTGTTTGAGTCCCGGCCGCGGTACCAATTTTCACTCGCCGCTTCTGCCTATATACATAAAATCAAATCTTTAAATTTTTGCGAGCGAGGTGGTGCGGTGATTAGCACACTGGACTCGCATTCGGGAGGACGACGGTCCAAATCCCCGTACGACCATGCAGATTTAGGTTTTCTGTGATTTTCTGAATCACTCCAGGCAATGCTGGGAAGGCTCCTTTGGGAGGGCACCTCCTATTTCTTTGATCTTCCTTTACTTTAAAAAAAACTGCTTCTACTCCGTCTCTAGCGATCTCGTTGTCGAAAAACGTGTGTTGTGTGTGTGTGTGTGTGTGTGTGTGTGTGTGTGTGTGTGTGTGTGTGCCGAACTAAGTAATCTCCGTCTTGTTTTCACTGTGAGGATAGAATAACTGCCGGAAATAGGAGCACGTGCCCTGCTTGACCTGGGCCAGCGTTATCTCGTAGTTCATCGAGAACAAGGATACTGGAGAGTACAACTATTGACGCCATACGAGTGCACTCACTTCTGCCCGTTTACAGTGCTGTGAGAGAGACAAGCACTGGGCCACGGATTACGGGAAACCGTTTCCTGCTCAGTCGACTCGTCTGTATCCGGGTGATGAGTGTTGATGGTAACGTACAGGAACGTATCCAGAATGATATCCACGTCACTGAGCAGTTGGATGAAATATGGAGAAGAAACGGCGAAGAGGGGGGCCGGCCGCTCTGTGACCCGAAGATACCTCCTTCACGTATAAATACTACTTCTGGCTCATTTAATGGGTACTTTGCTAGACAACCAGTATCTCCATTTTGCTGGTACCCCTAACGTGGGTCGTAAAATTAAGAACCTGCGTTTCAAACACGACAGTTATATCAGTTATAATTTCTTGCTATTTGGAGAAAGGGAAGAGAGGTAAAGTTCCTGCGTTTTTCCCCGTATCTTATTGAAGTTACTGGTGTTTATAAAGGCATGTAACACATGGCGTTCGTACAACTCTTATTAGAGGCCTTATCCGTCGATCATTATTTCGGAACGGGCTGGCTCACTGACGTGGGAGGCTATCACTTCTCTGCCCATAATCTTGGAAAATTAGTTGTGATTTGTTTTCAGTTTTTAATGTAGTAGCCATTCCACGTCGCATACAATTGTACAAGGGGTATTCAAATGCAACTTTTTTCTGAAAGTAGATTTTATTTAGGATTCCAATACACCATATTATTCCAGAATTAAATTTTCACTCTGTAGCAGAAAGTGCGCTCATAGAAAACTGAAATTTCCTTGCAAACCAAAGTGTGCGCCGGACCTAGACACGAACTCGAGACCTTTGCCTGTCGGTATCAAGTGCTCTACTGTGAAAGACAAAAGTCTCGGGCCCGAGTCCCGGCCAGGCACACAGTTTTACTCTGACAAGACCTTATTGACTACATAACTTTATTTTTCAACGTAATATCCGTTCAATGTGATGCCATTACGCCATCTAGAAGGGCCTGTATGTCCCCATGGTACCACTCTACTGGTCAACAACAACTTGCTGCATCAGTAACCTCCCCATCATCCAGGTAGTGCTTGTAACATTATGTGATTGCCTTATCATTTTAAATCATTCACTAATCGAACAGCCGCTCGGCAACAGCTACAGTTAGCAAATAATGTTGCGAGAATGTAAAAGGTGAACGACCTGTGACGTAACTTGTTTATTGTCGAAGCGCCGTCAGAGATGCAGTGAGTTATTGACTTTGAAAACCGCGGCGCGAAAAACGGACAGAAGAACACTTTTACACTTTTTTTTTTTTTTTTTTTTTTTTTTTGAGGTACGAGATATTCTCGATGAACAGTTACTCATTCTTCTTTTGTCTCCTGTAACGTGTGTCGGACGCGCATGTCTTGCCGCCGTATTATTATTCTTAAAATTAATATTGTTCTAGTGTAAAGTAAATGTGTAATACTAAAAGTGCCTAGCGGTAGATTTATTGTGCGACGTGTATGTGAAAACGTCAAAGGAATTGTTTCCATTAAGAGAAGTGCCAGTCAAAACGGCATCCATGTTAAATCCTTCATTGCAGTGTAAGTTCGTCTATTAATTGCCATAAATTCAGAGTTAAATGGAACTGGTGTATGGACTATTCATTTACTATAGAATCTATGTCTCACTTCTTCATGAAATTATTTAATTTTCTATATGTTTCTGCCAAATAGAGAGTTCACAGTCACGAATTCTTTCGTCGAGTTCGGACGGAAGTTGCATGCGGCGAAATATTTTCTCCGCGCCATATTCTACTGGTAAATGCATGATAAACTACGGTCCCTTAGGAAATTCATGTTGAGCTATCCAAAGTAATTATATTTTGAATAGGCATTTACTCTCCTCTGCAATGCAACTTCCGACTGATCACACGATCCAACAAGAAACAGCCACACACAGTCGGCGTTCGCAAATATGTTTCCACCGCTGATTATAGCTATATGTTACAGCACAAAAGTAACATATTGTTATAATTAGCGACTACGAACGGGGACATTTATAACTGTTTGTTTATGTATAGACATTACGTAAACATATCGTTATATGCTTCACGCATAGTGCATTCTACATTTGGTCAAACAAATGGAAGTCGAATGGTGCGAGATCCGCGCTGTAGAATGGATGAGGAAGAACAAAGCAATGCAGCTTTGCGAGCTCCTCTCGGGTGCGCAGAGTCGTGTGAGGCCTTGCGTTGTCATAGGGAAAAAGTTGGTTTGCATTTTTGTGGCAATGAACACGCTGAAGTCGTTTCTTCAGTTTCCTGAGGGTAGCACAATACACTTCAGAGTTGATCGTTGCACCATGAAGGAGTGCATCAAACATAATAAGCCCTTCAGAATCCCAGAAGGCTGCCACCGTGACTTTAGCAGCTACGAACTTTTTCTTCGGAGGAGAGACAGCGTGGCGTCACACCGTGGATTTCCGTTTTCTTTCCGGTTGGAAGTGATTAACCTTTGTTTCATCACCTGTGACGATGTTGACAAAAAATTGTCACCATTAGCCTCTTAACGCGCGAGAAACTCCGCACACATGGCTCTTAATTGTTCGTTATTCTCTTCTGTTATGCGGCGGTACCGCAAATAGTGGACGAGTGTATCATCACTACTCACATACGTGATCTGTTAGGCATCAAGGTTTCTGACTGTAATCAGATGATCACCTCGAATGAGAGTGTCCGCACGTTCCAACGTTGCAGGAGTCAAAGCTGCGTGCGGCCGGCCAGCAAGAAGGTGATCGAACAAGTCTGCGCGACCTTATTGCGATGATAACAGACGCCTAGTCCAACGACTCACCGTACTTCTGTTCACTTCCAGGTCCCCATAGACATTCTGCAAGCGTCTATCTGCGATGCTGTGGTTTTTCGCCAAAAGGAACTCTATGATAGCGCTCTCTGGTTGGAACGCACCTTGAAGGCTACGTACAGTGCCGTCACCTATCGGAACTTTATGAAGCCACAGGAGCCGAAGAGGGAATATTCCTCAGTATCTCACAACAAATTTCGCATTTTTTCAACCGAAACTGGCCGAGAAAAAAAGTGTACTACATAACTTACTGAACGCGACTCGTATTTACAGGTGCCTCATAACTTTATTAAAATCTACACTACCCTCCATAAGTTTGGAAACACCTAGTAATTATAGACAACGGAAAGAAAATGCAGTAGAAAAATGCATTTTCTTGTTTTTCAAATGTTTATTAAGCTCAAATAATACACAGGAAGATGCAACAATGAAATTTTCGACTCCTCAGAATAGCCACACTTTGCTTTCATCACTGCCTTGCACACTCTCTGCATGTGCTGCGTCAGTTTTCCAAGGATTCTATTGGAATAAATCTTCATTCTTGCTGCAGGAGCTCCCACAATTGTGACCCATTCATGATTTCCAGTTTTCGGATCCTCCTGTCCAATTCATCCCATAGGAGCTCGATTGGGTTACAATCAGGGGATTGGGGCGGCCATTCCATGTTTTTCAATATTTTACGAACCTCTAGAGACTTCACATACTTCTGACACAAGCGAGACGTATGTTACGGGTCGATGTCTTGCTGCTAGACCAACCCTTTCCCCATCGGACGCAAACCAGATGTCTTAGCATGTCGCTGGAGAACGGCATGATAATCCTTTTGGTTCATTTTTCCATCTATTTTCACCAAATCTCCGACTTTATTCCCTCCAAAGGATGCCCATACCATCAAAGAACCCCCTCCATGCTTTACAGTTGGAATTACGCACTGAGGATTCAAGCGTTCATGTGGTAAAAGGCGTACAAATTGACGGCGTTTACTTCCAAATATTTCGAACTTGAATTCATCAGTGAATAAGACTCTTTCCCAATCCCCCGCTTTCCAATGCTGGTGTGTCGTAGCCCACTGAAGCCTTTTCTTCTTGTTAACAGGGCGCAACAGTGGTTTCCTTGTTGCTACATAACCTAGGAGGTTGTTGTCTGCCAGGCGTCGTCTCACGACTTCTCACCTGTGTATCGCTCGTTGCGTTTAGTTCAGGAGTCAATTCACGGACAGTTTTTAATCTGTTATGTTTACTGGTCACTACCAAATACTTTTCCTGGCGTTCTGATATTTTCCTGGGTGCTCCTGAGCGAGGACGATCTCCATAGGAGCCTGTTTCTCGATGTCGGTGTATGATTTTCACAACTCCGCTGATGGAAATCATCAGTTTCATTGCTATTTGTCAGACATTATTGCCTTCTCAGTGCAAAGTGATTATCATTACCCGTGATTCATAAGGAATCTGGCACTTTGGGGCCATTTTCAATTTCTTTCGAGGCGTGTTATACCTTTATGCAAACGCAACTACAACTGAACAGAAATGTAAACAACGTACCTCTACATAGCCATGCGGCCTACTCGTGCCACCTGGCGTGTTTAGTAGAACTACTTGGACAGGTAACGTCGGTTTGCATAAAGCGCAGCAATACTAGTATGTTCCAATATGTTTGTATGTGTACAATAATTAACTGTACAATACTGTACGTGTCATTATTAACCGTTATTTGAACTTGCTATTCCGTATTCTAACCAATAACTCACATAGATCACTTCCATCTTGCTCCGTTGTAATACGTAGCATGGTGTTTCCAAACTTATGGAGGGCAGTGTAGCTGATATTGTGTTTTCCCGTTCTGACGATGGTGCATACCCTACGTTATTGGTAGTACTACCACATGTGGTTTGCATACTTTACTGACACTCTGAAAATGAGCGGGAAAAACGAACAAGAAACATTGAACTGATCGACGATAAAGCTACAGTGATGATACTATTTGGCGAGTGTTTGGTGGTGTTTCGAGAGGCACCGCATCGAAGATTTGTACTGCATACAGCAAAAACGGATAGGCATCTTCCACTGTGTCACAACGCAGACCAAATTGTGACTCAAGTGACAGTGATAGACGGTCGACAGCTGCAAAAGTCACTGATGAACTGAATGTCGCACTCGGGAGCGCTGTCGGTACCAAAACAGCACGAAGAGAACTCCATAAGACCTGCACACCAGTGATGCAGATGCCTGCAACGGAAAAACACGGTGTCGAAGCCACAGAACATGGAGCAATGGAAGAAAGGCATTTTGTTCGGATGAGTCTTGTTACACACTGTTCCCGAGTTTACTACCCAAGAGTGAAACTTGACCGGGAGGGCGGGAGGGGGGGGCGGCGGGAGGGGGAGAGGTTAGTTGACGATTTGAACAGGAATATCATAGTATTCCATGGATTCTGTGGTTACTCTCCAAGACCTCATTATTGCCAAGGCTTATGTGACCGTTTTGGCTGGTCCCATCCCACGGTACGGTTGCGTTCCTCAGTGGTGATTCTGTGTTCCAAGATGATAGGGCCCCTGCTTACACAGCTCTCAACGTCCAGGACTGGTTTTGTGAGCACGAGGATGAAGTGTCACATCTCCCTTGGGCCACTACAGTCACGAGATCTCAATGTTATTCAGTCTTTGGGGTCTACTTTGGTGAGAAGGGGGGAGGTGGGACGTGACTGCTATCCACTTTCATCATACTGCTATCCACTTTCATCATCGATACCTAAACCGTACGGGTCCGGCCATCCTGATTTAGGTTTTCCGTGATTTCCCTAAATCGCTCCAGGCAAATGCCAGGATGGTTCCTCTCGAAGGGCACGGCCGACTTCCTTCCCCGTCCTTCCCAAATCCGATGATATCGATGACCTCGCTCTCTGGTCTCCTTCCCCGAAACAACCAACCAACCTAAACCGTAGCCTCGCGGGATTAGCCGAGCGGTCTGAGGGGCTGCAGTCGTGGACTGTGCGGCTGGTCCCGGCGGAGGTTCAAGTCCTCCCTTGGGCATGGGTGTGTGTGTTTGTCCTTAGGATAATTTAGGTTAAGTAGTGTGTAAGCTTAGGGACTGATGACCTTAGCAGTTAAGTCCCATAAGATTTCACACACATCATCATCATCCTAAACCGTACAGGAATTGTATTTATCCATTTCGAGACGACTGGAAGCTGTTTTGAATGCCAACAGTTTTCGTACACCGTATTAGGCACGGTAATGTGTTGCGTCTGTGACGTTTCCATATTTTTGTCAAACCCCATGCATATACCTCAATGCACCGCCAGCGCCGCCGGTCCACGTCTTGAATAATCGCGAATGTCGTGCCATACTATGCACCTCCAGCCAGCTGTTGCCCAGCTTCTGTTTTGTTCGACCCATTGAAGACGTGCCGAATTATGAGCAGCAGTGAGCAGTGTCTTCTTGTGACATACAAGACATCGCAAGTCCCTTGCACGCAGTTCACTTCGCAGTGCTCTCTGGGAAACTGGGCGACGTTGACCTGCATTCAGTGCCAGCAGCAATTCTTGGAAGATCTAAAACAAGACTCTCATTGACAAGGTGTGAGACTCGTCTCCAGCTCCTTCCGGATAGGACATTCTTATGACCAAAGCCGTTATATCGTTTTACATGGGTGCGACTTGTAGCAAAGCCGGTGGATGCTTTCCTCCTATTATGTTTTTCTTCTCCCTCCCCCCCCCCAAAAAAACAAAATTAATTATCAGCAAATATCTCCAGTAGTGTTATTTTTGTGGTATGTGTTAAGTATCCAAAATCTTGAATATTAACTCAGGACTTAGCCAACTTAAGTTTATTACTCATTACATTCTTTTAGTTAGTTAGAACTCATAAGTATAATTAAATTACCTAGAAACTGAACTAACTGCAGAATACCAGTAATATAAAACTTCTTTATGATTGTTCCTACGTAAACATGTTTCCAACTGTGAGACCTGAGTTTCTCCTGGCGTATACAATTTCAAATAACTTCCGGGAATTCACCTAGGTAACACTTTCAGCGACCGCCGATACTTCGGCGGGAGAACATAATAAGGAGGCAGTTGAGATTAAATTAGCAAGCGACCTCGTTAACAGGGCTGGAGGTTTTTGTTTAAACTCTGTTTGGAATCCGGCTCTCTCGCTTGTCAAGAAACAGAGGGACAGAGTCAATGCTACCTCACCCCCGAATTCGTAGTCTCACTATCGATAGATCTGACTATAGTCATCTTTGGTGGCACTAGTGTTCAGTGTGTGTGTTATATTTCCTGCATCAGTCCGAGAACCGAGGTTTTAAATTTGCATGTACGTCGCCTGTCCGTTGCAGTTGCCTTGAAACTGGCGGGGTGTTCACCCGCCGAAATATCGGCGGTCGCTGAAAGTGTTACCTGGCTGAATTACCAGAAGTTCAAAATGGTTCAAATGGCTCTGAGCACTATGGGACTTAACATCTATGGTCATCAATCCCCTAGAACTTAGAACTACTTAAACCTAACTAACCTAAGGACATCACACAACACCCAGTCATCACGTACCAGAAGTTATTTGAAAATGTATCCAACTGCTAACATTCAGATAAGGCAGATCAAAAGTATATGTACAGTATATATACAGTAAATGAGTGAAGTACCTATATAGCTAATGCTGGAAATATGTTAGCAATTTTTTCACTCATTTATTTTCAGAGTAATTAGCATTTTTAGTTAAAACACTGTTACTGAAGTAGAATCCTATATTTTGGCAAAGGCAAAATAGACAGCAAAATTCAACAGCAATTATTGCTATATCTAAAATCTCACCCCACCATTCAGTTGTCCAGCAATATAAGTTTTTAATAGTAATTTGTATAAAGACAGCAAAGAGCAGTGGCTGAATATATTGCTAATTATTTTAATCTTAGCTATAAAAGGGAGGCTGCTGGAAGCCATTTAAGTCACTGAGCGTGAAGTTATGACGTGAGCAAGATCTGTGGCCAAAATTACTGCACAATGTACACAGACGAGTTGACACAAAGCACAATTCGTAAAAGATGCCGAGTTTTACGTAAATTCCGTGTCCGAGAGTTGATACATTGACTATTTTTCAATGATAAACTGTGAACTCGCAATTAATCTCACAAACTGTTTTAATTTTGAATAATGCATTCTGCAAACTGTAACAATAGTATTGTACTGTGAGGTATGGTATTTCCAAATGGCTTTTCCTGCGTACATACTTCTCCTCTTGACATGACTATTTCAAAGGACAGTGTACTCAGGGAACGTGTTAACGACTTACTTGCCACACGTAAATTTTGGGACATTTCAGTCTGAAATTACTGCACTCGAACAATCACAATACAGTGCGTTTGAGAAGCAATGGTCAGTCTTCATGGATATGACAGAAATAACCACTCGAAATAAAAATGTCAAGTAAACACGGGGTCTAAAACGCATACCTTAAGAGCTATGAGCAATTACTGACCTTTGAAATTGTGAAACAAACCTCTTCTATTGCATGATCTTTGTTTTCCATATTTTGGGAAGTGGCAGTATGGACCAAACAAGAAAAAAAATGTCCAGTAAACATGTGCTCTAAAATGCATACCTTCAAAGTTATGAGCACTTGTTCGTCGGGAGAGTTGTGTTTCAAAGTAGCAAAGATGAACAAGTGCTCATAGCTCTTAAGATATACGTTTTAGAGCAGATGTTTACCGGACATTTTTTTCTTGTTTTGGTCCATACTACCGCTTCCAAAATTATGGAAAGCAAAGAGCTTACAGTAGAAGAGATTTGTTTCATAGTACCAAAGATCAAGACTTGCTCGTGGCTCTTCAGTGATGCGTTTTACAGCTCATGTGTACTTGACTTTTCTGTTTCGGATGATCATTCCCGTCACATCCCTGAATAATGACCATCACTTCTGAAACACCCTGTATATGACATCAGCAGACTGTGGCTTACCCTTTATCTGTGAATAAATTATAGTAAGTGAGACTCGACCAGTACGTTATTCAACATCAAAGCGCTATTAAAGTATGTGAACTGTAAACTTTGTGCAGACCATGTCGTTTGAAATAGTGTAGTTAAGATAACCACTTCTCAGTAATTTCTGAGAAAGTTTCTCATGGAAAAAAGCAGTCTGGAAAATAGTGCTTTAAAAATAGACACAAACAGTCTCGACCGCAAAAACATTTATTTTGATGGTAACCGGTTTTGTCATTTCCTCACCATCCTCGTATCATGACGGTAGGCAATAGCGGTGAAGGGAGCGAGTGTTGTAACGTCAACTGTTGTCAGTTAACGTTCATGGAGTTACAACACCTGCTTCATGTACCGCAACACCCTACCGTCATGGTAGAATTCTCAAACATATTCTCAGTTCGAATATAATGAATTTCCTTGAGACAGCGAAGTTACTGTCCATGCATCAGCGCGGCTTTAGAAAGCATCCCTCCTGCGAAACGCAACTCGTCCTTTTTTCACGTGATATCTTGCGAACCATGGATGAAGGGTATCAGGTGGATGCCTTATTCCTTGACTTCCGGAAAGCGTTTGACTCGGTGCCCCACTGCAGACACCTAACTAAGGTACGAGCATATGGCATTGGTCCCCAAATATGTGAGTAGCTCGAAGACTTAAGTAATAGAAAAATTGTTCAAATGGCTCTGAGCACTATGGGACTTAACATCTATGGTCATCAGTCCCCTAGAACTTAGAACTACTTAAACCTAACTAACCTAAGGACATCACACAACACCCAGCCATCACGAGGCAGAGAAAATCCCTGACCCCGCCGGGAATCGAACCCGGGAACCCGGGCGTGAGAAGCGAGAACGCTACCGCACGACCACGAGATGCGGGCTAAGTAATAGAACCCAGTACGTTGTCCTCGATGGTAAGTGTTCATTGGAGGCGAGGGTATCATCCGGAGTGCCCCAGGGAAGTGTGGTAGGTCCGCTGTTGCTTTCTATCTACATAAATTATTTTTGGGTAGGGTGGATAGCAATGTGCGGCTGTTTACTGATGATGCCGTGGTGTACGGGAAGGTGTCGTCGTTGAGTGACTGTAGGAGGATACAAGATGACTTGGACAGGAATTGTGATTGGTGTAAAGAATGGCAGCTAACTCCAAAAATAGATAAATATAAATTAATGCAGATGAATAGGAAAAAGAGTCCCGTAATGTTTGAATACTCCATTAGTAGTGTAGCGCTTGACACAGTCACCTCGATTAAATATTTGGGCGTAGCACTGCAAAGCGATATGAAGTGGGACAAGCATGTAATGGCAGTTGTGGGGAAGGCGGATACTCGTCTTCGGTTCATTGGTAGAATTTTGGGAAGATGTGGTTCACCTGTAAAGGAGACCGCTTATAAAACACTAATACAAGCTATTCTTGAGTACTGCTCCCTATCAGGTCGGATTGAGGGAGGACATAGAAGCAATTCAGAGGCGGGCTACTAGATTTGTTACTGGTAGACTTGATCATCACGCGAGTGTTACGGAAATGCTTCAGGAACTTGGGTGGGAGTCTCTGGAGGAAAGGAGGCGTTCCTTTCGTGAATCGCTACTGACAAGGGAACCTCCCCATCGCACCCCCCTCAGATTTAGTTATAAGTTAGCACAGTGGATAGGCTCTGATAAACTGAACACAGATCAATCGAGAAAACAGGAAGAAGTTATGTGGAACTATGAAAAAAATAAGCAAAATATACCAATTGAGTAGTCGACATCAAGAAAATCAGAAGCTCAGGAGCGCCTTGGTCCCGTGGTTAGCGTGAGCAGCTGTGGAACTAGAGGTCTTTGATTCAAGTCTTCCCTCGAGCGAAAATTTTAATTTTTTTTTATTTTCGCAAAGTTATGATCTGTCCGTTCGTTCATTGACGTCTCTGTTCACTGTAATAAGTTTAGTGTCTGTGTTTTGCGACCGCACCGCAAAACCGTGCGATTAGTAGCCGAAAGGTCGTGCATCTCCAATGGGAACCGAAAACATTTGATCGCAAGATCATAGGTCAACCGATTCCTCCACAGGAAAATCCGTCTGATATATTCTATACGACATTGGTGACGGCATGTGCGTCACATGACAGGAATATGTTGTCGACCCACCTAACTTGTACACTTGGCGAAAGGGTAAAAAGATTCTTCTACCTTGCCCGATTTAGGTTTTCTTGTGGATGTGATAATCACTCCCAAAAAAGTGATGAAAACATAAGAGTTTGTCACATAAACTGGAACAAATGAATGCAACAGTTTCACAGTCGCACAGTTTTCCTGTGCTCTGTCAAAACATATGTTTTTAACGTTTTCAAATTTTTCCGTGTGTAGACCGTCAAATCCTGCATATGTCCAAGCAAATCTGAACATGTCCTGGAATTTTGGAGAGCGAAGTTGATTATGTGTCATTGCCTGATCTTTGATAATTGTCTGACAATAAGAAATTAAACTTTTTACTCGAGGGAAGACTTGAACCAAGGACCTCTCGTTTCGCAGATGCTCACGCTAACGACGGGACCACGGCGCTCTTGAGCTCACATTCTCCTTGATGTTGCCTATTTTACGCATAGACTACTCAGTTTGTATATTTTGATTATTTTTTTCATAGTTCCATACAACTTCTTCCTGTTTTATCGATTGATCTGTGTTCAGTTTTTCAGGGCCTATCCGCTGTGCCAACTTACAACTATATCTGAGGGGGCTGCGATGGGGAGGTTCCCTTGTGAGGAAATTTAGAGAACCAGCATTTGAGGCTGACTGCAGTACAATTTTATTGCCGCCAAGTTATATTTCGCGGAAAGATAACGCTACAGACTGATACATCATTACATTTGGAAACCCGTGTTGATACACCAACAAATCGGTTAACTTCATTCACGGTGAGCTCGTGGCATAGGCGGAACTTAGAAAGTTAACAGTGGCTTTCAGTCGCTAAACCGTCGAATCGCGAGCTACCACACTAGCCGTGGACTACTAAAGCTCGCCGGTTGCGTCTCATCCCGCACCGCCATTGCCCCTGCAGTAATCTGTGTCAGGTATCGGCTGCTCTGTCGTCTCAGTTTCGCTACTTCCGCATGTTTTCTTACATTTTGTTCTGTGAACTCGTTGCGCTTTACATACAGTTATGGGTGATACTGTCTAACTAGAATACAAAATTGATTTTGAGGGCCCGGAAACGTACGTTCTCCTCCATCTAAATTACATCGGTTTCAGGTCCAGAAAATGTGACCATCGACGCAGATTTATTACGGAATGGAGGGTTTCTTTCTTCTTCGAAGCTACTTTTTTTCAGACTATGCATTTGTTGCATACGGAGGGCAATAGACCTGTCGTTTCTACATCTGCATCTACATCTACATGGATACTTTGCAAATCACATTTAAGTACCTGGCAGAGAGTTCATCAAACCACCTTCACAATTCCCTATTATTCCAATCTCGTATAGCGCGCGGAGAGAATGAACACCTATATCTTTCCGTATGAGCTCTGATTTCCCTTATTTTATCTTGGTGATCGTTCCTCCCTATGTAGGTCGGTGTCAACAAAATATTTTCGCATTCGGAGGAGAAACATGGGGATTGGAATTTCGTGAGAAGATTGTGTCGCAACGGAAAATGCCTTTCTTTTAATGATGTCCAGCCCAAATCCTGTATCATTTCTGTGACACTCTCTCATATATTTCGCGATAATACAAAACGTGCTGCCTTTCTTTGAAGATTTTCGATGTACTCCGTCAGTCCTATCTGGTAAGGACCCCACACGGCCCAGTGGTATTCTAAAAGAGGACGTACAAGCGTAGTGTAGGCACTCTCCTTAGTAGGTCTGTTACATTTTCTTAGTGTCCTACCAATAAAACATGGTCTTTGGTTAGCCTTCCCCACAACATTTTCTATGTGTTCCTTCCAATTTAAGTTGTTCGTAATTGTAATACCTAGGTATTTAGTTGAATTTACGGCTATTGAATTAGACTGATTTATCGTGTAACCGAAGTTTAACGAGTTCCTTTTAGCACTCATGTGGATGACCTCACAGTTTTCGTTATTTAGGGTCAACTGCCACTTTTCGCACCATTCAGATATCTTTTCTAAATCGTTTTGCAGTTTGTTTTGGTCTTCTGATGACTCTATTAATCGATAAACGACAGCGTCATCTTCAAACAATCGAAAACGGCTTCTCAGATTGTCTCCCAAATCGTTTATATAGATAAGGAACAGCAAAGTCTTATAACACTACCTTGTGGAACGCTAGAAATGACTTCTGTTTTACTCGATGACTTTCCGTCAATTACTACAAACTGTGACCTCTCTGACAGTAAATCACAAATCCAGTCACATAACTGAGACGATATTCCAAAAGCAGGCAATTTCACTGCGAGCCCCTTGTGTGGTACAGTGACAAAAGCCTTCCGGAAATCCGGAAATACGGAATCGATCTGAAATCCCCTATCAATAGCACTCAACACTTCATGTGAATGAAGAGCTGGTTGTCTTTCACAGGAACGACCTTTTCTAAATCCATGTTGACTGTGTGTCAGTAGACCGTTTTCCTCGAGGTAATTCATAATGTTCGAACAAAATATATGTTCCAAAATCCTGCTGCATATCGACGTTAACGATATGGGCCTGTAATTTAGTGGATTACTCCTACTACTTTTCTTGAATATTGGTGTGACCTGTGTAACTTTCCAGTCTTTGTGTACGGATCTTTCGTCGAGCGAACGGTTGTATATGATTGTTAAGTATGGAGCTAATGCATCAGCATACTCCGAAAGGAACCTAATTGGTATACAGTCTGGACCAGAAGACTTGCTTTATTAAGTGATTTAAGTTGCTTCACTACTCCGAGGATATTTACTTCTACGTTACTCATGTTGGCAGCTGTTCTCGATTCGAATTCTGGAATATTTACTTCGTCTTCTTTTGTGAAGGCATTTCTGAAGGCTGTGTTTAGTAACTCTGCTTTGGCAGCACTGTCTCTGGATAAAAGTTGGCTTTCGCAAAACATACAGAACAACTATATATTTGAGACAACACCAAGGAAAATGGTAGCCCGAAAATATTTACGGACTCTTTTGTACAGCGAATATCAGTGATTCGGTGATGGATGTAGTGATGAAGAGTCTGTAAGAGATGAAATGTAGTCCCGTCGAGCGGCAGGGAATATTTTAGTCGTATTAAGGCGATCCATCGGAACAATAATCCTGTAAGCTTCAGGCAAGTTCTTGCGTTTTGTCGCTTTCCGAGTATCTCAGTAAACCTCGTTCATACGTGTGACTATATGGGAATGATGTCTCACATGCTGCTAAAATTAATTATATAAATTTTCTTAGCAACTTTCTGGCCGGAAGTTTCTACGGGCTCCAACAGAACGCAAATTCATCAGCGACGACACTTTTCTTTGCACAGGTGAAACAGTTTAACACCTCTTACGATTTTCTACTTTTAGTCTTCAAAAATATTTATGTTTTCACTATAAAATATGTATAGCATCCATCTGTATACTTTGCGAATGCTTATACATTTTTTCATTTAAAATACGTGACCATTTTAACCTGACTGTAAAAATAAACACCAAAGGATTGGCAAAGTCCAGTACATTTAGATGGGATGATTCTTACGGTTTAAGTTCTTGCTTATCTTTCGTCTACAGAGATCTGTTCGTAATGACTCTGATCAGTCTGCCCACAACACGAATCAATAATGTAAATAAATTTTGATAGTCCACGTACGGAGAGTGACAGCTTTTAAAAGCTCTTCGTGCAGCACTTTCTTGAACTTCTATGCTTTCGTGCAGGCCACAGTTACAATTTTTTTTAATTTATGAGTCAACTCTTCTACTCTTTTTTAAATATTTCGACCAAATTTCCCAGATGGTTCTTGCCTAGATAATAAAACGCAAGGGAATACTATTCCTGACACATTATATTATTTTGTGCTGTGAAGGAATGCCTAATCTTGTTCAAATAAGTTCTCGCTGTTTGTTCCGTAAGAGGTCTGTTGTACGTCGATTGGCGCTGGCAGCCGGTTTGACCGGTGCTAATTACATAATCGTCTGTATCCAAAATCGTGTCGCTGCGACTAACGCTTCGTCCATCGCTACGAAATCTTTGGAACTGTCGAAATATTTGGAATTTTAACGACGAACCACAAACTGAATATACATTTTGAGGAAGTATGCTGTAATGACTGATTTAATTATGAAGTTACTATGGCGAAAATGACCAGTTTTGAATCATTTTGCTTGAAATGTCCTGTTTAATTACATTCCATACGATGAAATAGGTAAAAATTTACACGGGCATGTTTTGAGCCCATCACGCCACCATGGTAACCGCGAACCTTAGCTCCTGCACTGTATAAGTAACGTTACGGTCGTAGGAGGTACGCATAAAACTTCAAAAACGATTTTCTCCGAAACTAGGAATCGTCGCGTAATAGGCCGCTAACCAGGATGTGTTCCTCTGCAACATACCTCAACAGCCTTCATAAATTGCAATTAACAGGTCTGATTCCTTTGTGGGCTCAGACAGCGCCCATGACAGCAACAGCTTTCTTACCCCGAGCGATAAGCATTGTCAGTCAGTGACACTAGATTGTCAGGATGACAGTCGATTGCATGCGCGTAAGGTTATGTACGTTTTTTTCATGTGTATATCAGACATTTGATAACTTGAATAATTTGATTAAGGTATTGATATTGTGTGTTTACTGTGCTACATGAGCGTATCAACTAGGAAGAAAGAGAACGTCAAACTTCACTTCAAAACGGTTCATTCAGAGATTGAAAACGATTTCCCACTGGATTTTGCTGTGAGGAAAGAGGAGGTAAGGAAGCTAAAACCATGCTCAATAGTCAACATTTTTAAAAACAATTAGACAAGAATAAAGTAGCAACTGTGGCGTCATTCTGTGTTTCAAAAATTGCTGCATAGAGTAAGAGACCTTACGAAGATGTTAGATAAATCAAAAATTGTTAGAAGCTGCAGATTCATTATTTGTTGGCAGCAAAAATAAAACTGTGTTAATGTCTGCTATACAATTTGTTCAGCTTTCTACAAGTAAAGTAATGAGAAGTGCTGAGGTTATGAGTTCTGACGATATTTCACAACTTAAAACCGTCGTTGATCGCTGCAGCTATGTCTCCGTTACAATTTGACGAGTCTACTGATACAGCAAATACACCTCAGTTGGCAGTTTTTGCATGAATGGCTTTTGATAATTTCGAAATAAGATGAGGCTGATGATGATGTTTGGTTTGTGGGTCAGTCAACTGCGCGGTTATCAGGGACCGTACAAGTTCCCAACCTTTGCTCAGTCCAGACTCGCCACTTTCATGAATGATGATGAAATGATGAGGACGAAACAAACACCCAGTCATCTCGAGGTAGGTGACAGTCCCTGACCCCGTCGGGAATCGAACCCGGGACCTCGTGCTCGGGAAACGAGAACGCGACCGCGAGATGCGAACTCGAAATAAGAGAGAAGCCGGCAAAGATTATACCAGCAACCGGGCGCGTTACAGGACAGGACTTATTTTTAGCGGTTAAATATCTTATCAGCTCTGAAGATATTGCTGTAAGGAAGTTGGTGGGCCTATAAACGGCTGGAGCTTCTGCTACGGTGGGCGCAGAGGAGTGATTCGCAGCCTTGTGTGGTATAGACGACAGCTTTCCGAAATTTCTTTCTTATAATTGTTTAATACATCGGCAGTTGTATTGTGGGAAGTTCTTAAGTATGAATAATGGACTGCAAATAGTCATAAAAGCAGTGAACGAAGTTAGAGATGATGCAATTCAGAGGCGTTTCTTCAGAGAACTGACTGATACTCTGGATTCCAGTGTGGAGACCTAATACTTCGTGCGAAAGTTCGTTAGCAGAATTTTTGAAAGAGCTAGGCGAGTCCTTCCTTGAGGTAGAAGATCCGGTTTGGCTGCAGGATTTTGGTCCTCTAGCAGACATCACTGAAAAGTGTTTGTTTAACTTGCAGCAATAAGTTAAGAATAAAGATAATGGCGGAACAACTTCAGATAGTGTGATTCTTCAGTTTCTCCCGGCGTATTTGTTGCTCGAACAGTCCACGGGTATACTGCCGGTTCATAGTGTCCAACGGGCACAATATTTCGGCGATCAGACATGTCGCCATCGTCAGGTGCGCTGACGAACTGAGTTCCTGAGGGCGGGCGGCCGATTTAAAAAATCGAGCTACTTCAGATAGTGTTTCATTCTCATAAAAGCTAAAACTATGGAAAAAATCTCTCATCCAAGGTGAAAGTCTTGTCTCCTTACAACAACAAACAATACGTTGAAATTCTTTCAGGTTTGAAAAGTCAATTCAACAAACTCTTCTAAGATTTCAACTGGTGCATAGTTTGTGAAATCGCCTTATAGAGATTGATGCCAAAGAGCTCTCTAATCTTGTCGTGGAGCATTTTGATTTCCAAGAAGACAGTGCTGCAGTGGAGTTGGAACAGACTCATTTTCAAAATGATTTGTCTTTAAAATTGCTTTCTTCAAGCTCTGGACAAATTTGACCTGTTGTTACTATAGAAAAATATCCTATTTGGGTCCGGGTTGTTCTCAAAGTGAAGGCAGTGTTCTGTTAGATATATCTGTGCGAGGTTTCTTTCACCTGTATGAAATTTATAAAAAGCAAGAACAGAAATAGACTGATGAACAGTAGTACAACTGCATTCGAATGATAGCCTCTACCTACTCTCCCAACATTAAAAATCTTGACGTAAAAGAGTCTTATAAAAGATTTGTTTTTACATTTGTAATTTATTATGAACTACACTTCAGTTTCTTTCTTATGTACAACTCAGTTTCAATCTCTTTTTCTTATATACAGTTTAATTATAAGCGGAAGTCAAATGAAAACGAGACAGATGGAAAATAGATAAGTAAACTGCGCATTATTTTAAAAATAGTCGCCATTATTGTTAATACATTTATCCCACTGTGAGACAAGACGGCTGAAGCCTCCATGGAAAGGTGTTTGTGGTTGCGTATGGTACAATGATTGTACACAGGCGTGCACCTCTTCGCCTGAAGCAAACCGATGGCCACGACTCTTTCTTCAGGGCTCCCGACGTACGTAAATAGCATGGGGAGGGACCGGGACTGTGTGGAGGATATGTAAGGGTTTCTCACCGAAACTCCTGCAGCGTACTCGAAACAACCTTGGAAGCATGTGGGTCCGCAGAGGTCGTCCGGAAGTTTCGCTGGGAAACATTCTCCATACAGTACCGATCTCTGCTTATGCGACTTCACTACTTTTGGAGCCCTGAAGAAAGACATTCATGGCCACCGACTTACTTCGGACGGAGAGGTGCGCGCCTGAGTACAATCATGATTCAGTACGCAATCCCAAAGAAGGCGTTGTCCATCTTGTCTCACAGTGGGATAAATGTATTAACAGCAACGGAGATCACTCTTCAAGTAATAAACAATTAACTTACCTTTTTTTCCATCTGCCTCCTTTTCATTTGACTGTCCCTTCTAAAATTCAACTCATATTTACTACAAATGTAAGTTTACAGGTAATAAATAAATGTAAGATACTTTAAAAGGGTTTTTATGTCTGTCCTTCTTTTTTTGGCAGTTCACCATAGGATTTAAAAACGGTACGGTAGGTGAGAAGCTTCATAAGTTTGCTGCTGCTGCGCATCATGGATTTGAAAAGCTCTTTTTATCATCCATTATCAAAAACCTGTAGGACCCTATAGCGACAATAATATGCGGTACACATACACTGGAAATGGTGTACACGACACGATTTTCCTTTGACCGCATTGCTTCATTTCTAAAATTTTAGATGCAGGAAATAACCCATTCACTCCCACCTCTGTCTCCCTATCCAGCTATAAGAACCACAAGTTTCGATTTTTTAAATCGTGTGATAAAACTTAAAAATCTTTTCTTATAAACAAAACAAGAAAACCACCCAGTTGCTACTGCCCTTACCCGTAGCAGTACCACTTTGCTCTTGCTCGATACACATCGGCAAAAGTCGGTGGTCCTCGTACTATGGCGTCACGTTCTCAACTGCTGCCAGCTGCAACGTACAGAAAGTTGCATTGTAGCTGCTCGGACAGCGTGTGTCCTGTATTAATTAATAAGGCACTTAGCGATGAATGACTGAAGATATTCCCGGCCCATCGAGCCTACTTTCGATTCCGCCTTCCCGAAGTTCAAAGAGAAACAAAACTACACTACTGGCCATTAAAATTGCTACACCAAGAAGAAATGCAGATGATAAACGGGTATTCATTGGACAGATATATTATACTAGAACTGACATGTGATTACATTTTCATGCAATTTGGGTGCATAGGTCCTGAGAAATCAGTACCCAGAACAACCACCTCTGGCCGTAATAACGGCCTTGATACGCCTGGGAATTGAGTCAAACACAGCTTCGATGGCGTGTACAGGTACATCTGCCCATGCAGCTTCAACACGATACCACAGTTCATCAAAAGTAGTGACTGGGGTATTGTGACGAGCCAGTTACTCGGACACCATTGACCAGACGCTTTCAGTTGGTGAGAGATCTGGAGAATGTGCTGGGCAGGGCAGCAGTCGAACATTTTCTGTATCCAGAAAGGCCCGTACAGGACCTGCAACATGCAGTCGTGCATTATCCAGCTGAAATTTAGGGTTTCAAAGGGATCGAATCAAGGGTAGAGACACGGGTCGTAACACATCTGAAATGTAACGTCCACTGTTCAAAGCGCCGTCAATGCGAACAAGAGGTGACCGAGACGTGTAACCAATGGCAACCCATACCATCGCGCCGCGCCGGGTGATACGCCAGTACGACGATGACAAATACATGCTTCAAATGTGCGTTCACCGCGATGTCGCCAAACACGGATGCGACCATCACGATGTTGTAAACAGAACCTGGATTCATCCGAAAAAATGACGGTTTGCCATTCGTGCACCCAGGTTCGTCGTTGAGTACACCATCGCAGGAACTCCTGTGTGTGATGCAGCGTCAGGGGTAACCGCAGCCATGGTCTCCGAGCTGATAGTCCATGCTGCTGCAAACGTCGTCGAACTGTTCGTGCAGGTGGTTGTTGTCTTGCAAACGTCCCCATCTGTTGACTCAGGGATCGATACGTGGCTGCACGATCCGTTACAGCCATGCGGATAAGATGCCTGTCATCTCGACTGCTAGTGATACGAGGCCGTTGGGATCCAGCACGGCGTTCCGTATTACCCTCCTGAACCCACTGATTCCATATTCTGCTAACATTCATTGGATCTCTACCAACGCGAGCAGCAGTGTCGCGGTACGATAAACCGCAATCGCGATAGGCTTCAATCTGACCTTTATAAAAGTCGGAAACGTGATGGTACGCATTTCTCTTCCTTACACGAGGCATCACAACAACGTTTCACCAGGCAACGCCGGTCAACTGCTGTTTGTGTATGAGAAATTGGTTGGAAACTTTCCTCATGTCAGCACGTTGTAGGTGTCGCCACCGGCGCCAACCTTGTGTGAATGATCTGAAAAGCTAATCATTTGCATATCACAGCATCTTCTTCCTGTCGGTTAAATTTCGCGTCTGTAGCATATCATCTTCGTGGTGTAGCAATTTTAATGGCCAGTAGTGTACGTCTCACGTGTTAGCGGCAAGTTATACAGTAGTTATGTTGCGCTTTAAAGCATGAGTACTAGTTTAGATCTCCAGTGCCCACTTGTTCCAGTGAGTTAAAAAAAATTCACTGGGAGGCGGTGGAACATTGTTGCTGGAACGCCGTTCCTGCGCGTTGCGGACGAAATTAAATCCTATATGACTGTGATTCTGTTCCCCAATTCTGCCTTCACCAATACACTAACTTCCAATGCATGAATAAAAAATGAACGGGTTTCGATAAATAAACGGTACCCATGGGAAAAGGGAAGGTGGAGCACTGTGATTATCGTGTAAAAATCGAGTCGAGAGCTATGGCCGTTTCTCATATGCATGTATTCAAAAATTCGTTAGCAAGGGCTCACACGATTCACGGACAAATTAAAAACTATCGCAAAATTGACAGATGAATTTATAAAGTAGCACAACGGCCAATGTTAGCAGTCAACAGCTGAGGGCTTTCGATAATCGAACGTACAATAATGCATTGACCACAATGTGTGCAATACCTGTACAGCTCAAGGCTGAGGCACATTTATTCAACAAATGAAAAAGATAGGAAACATCAAATACAACTGTTGCGATAATTATTCAACTAGGAAATACACAGAGTGCATTACGTGAAATTTCCCAAAGGATCTTTATACTCAGACCACAATGTGTATTTCAAAAGCATACTAAATGTCATAATACCTCCGCAAATACAAGGAAACAGCAAACCAAGCGCTTTGAAACTCTGTTCTGAACAATGTTGACCTTGAAGAAATAGCCGTACGTATAGATGCTATTGAAACCACCATGTTTTGGCACATGTGTACTAAACGACGCAAAAGATGAATGGCCGATGGTCGCGTCCACCTTATACCGTCACTCACAGATGAGTGCCCCTCCGTATGCGGCACCAAACTGGCGAAAGTGCTCGTGACGCCACGTCACATGACTCGCGGAAAAAAAAAATCACTCGAGGTGCCCCCATCCTTTGGGTACGTCACATATGCTACAACTTCCTAAGGACTTCTCTTTCTTCGCCTATTATCTCTACTAGTAAGAGAAAGAGGTTGTGCAGTGCCAAAAAGAGATAGAGATATGCACAGACAGTGATCCTTAAATTGTTGATCTCTGCATTGCTTGTCATCTGCCAAAAGCTAGCCGATATCAGTGTCTTACGTCTCTGATATGAGTAAAGGTTACAGTTATAACAGTCACATACCGACTCACATAGTCACTACATTTATTTTTATCTGTCCTACTAGGAGTATCTAAACATAAGACATTGTTTAAGGTTGTTATCAAAAATCTCGAAAACTTCTTGACCAATTTTCATGAAATTTTTACACGATTCTCTAATAAACATTAGAGTAACATGTGAAAATTTTAAGTAAATCGGTCAAGAACTTTTCAGATTTTTGGAAACAGCATTTCCCCTTTATATATAAATATATAACAAAAAAACGCTGTTTCCTTAAATCTGAAAAGTTCTTCACCAAGTTACTTCAAAGTTTTCATATATAACCCTAGAAAAAATATAGACAGATGTAGGCTACATATTTTAAGATACATATTACTATATATCTCTACCTACACTAATATGGAAAGACGAACTACTGTTTAGCCATTGTTTCCAAAATTCTCCGCCAGTTCTTGGCCGATTTACTTCAAATTTTTACACGAAACTCTAATAAACGTTCCGCTGGACGTAGGCTATATATTTCATAGACAACAACGTACAAGTTTCCATTTAAAACCGACTATCACAATGAAAATGCCGAGCTGTCTGTGCTATGAAAACGTCCGGTCTTTTTTCTTTCCCGCAGTCAGTTTCAGAGACCCAGAACGAAGTGTTCAGATTAAAAAAATGTAAGACAGGGATTTAGTCTTTCACCCCTACACAATCTATATCTTTCACAATCTATACAGGGAAGAAGCAATGATGGAAATGAAAAAAATGTTCAAGGTTGGAATTAAAATCCAAGGTGAAAGGATATCAATGATAAGATTCGATAATGACATTTACATCCTAAGTGAAAATAAAGAAGAATTACAGGATCTGCTGAACGGAATGAACGGTCTATTGAGTAGATATGAGCGTAAATCGAAGAAAGACGAAAGACAGCGAAATAACCAATCACGGACGGAGCAAGCAGGACATCAATAGCAGATTGTTGTTGTGGTCTTCAGTCCTGAGACTGGTTTGATGCAGCTCTCCATGCTACTCTATCCTGTGCAAGTTTCTTCATCTCCCAGTACCTACTGCAACCTACATCCTTCTGAATCTGCTTAGTGTATTCATCTCTTGGTCTCCCCCTACGATTTTTACCCTCCACGTTGCCCTCCAATACTAAATTGGTGATCCCTTGATGCCTCAGAACATGTCCTACCAACCGATCCCTTCTTCTGGTCAAGTTGTGCCACAAACTTCTCTTCTCCCCAATCCTATTCAATACTTCCTCATTAGTTATGTGATCTACCCATCTAATCTTCAGCATTCTTCTGTAGCACCACATTTCGAAAGCTTCTATTCTCTTCTTGTCCAAACTATTTACCGTCCATGTTTCACTTCCATACATGGCTACACTCCATACAAATAATTTCAGAAATGACTTCCTGACACTTAAATGTATACTCGATGTTAACAAATTTCTCTTCTTCAGAAACGCTTTCCTTGCCATTGCTAGTCTACATTTTATATCCTCTCTACTTCGACCATCATCAGTTATTTTGCTCCCCAAATATCAAAACTCCTTTACTACTTTAAGTGTCTCATTTCCTAATCTAATACCCTCAACATCACCCGACTTAATTCGACTACATTCCATTATCCTCGTTTTGCTTTTGTTGATGTTCATCTTATATCCTCCCTTCAAGACACCATCCATTCCGTTCAACTGCTCTTCCAAGTCCTTTGCTGTCTCTGACAGAATTACAATGTCATCGGCGAACCTCAACGTTTTTATTTCTTCTCCCTGGATTTTAATACCTACTCCGAATTTTTCTTTTGTTTCCCTTACTGCTTGCTCAATATACAGATTGAATAACATCGGGGAGAGGGCTAGCAGATTAGCCCTGGCAAAAAGAACATTCCTGGCCACTAGAAGTCTACTAGTATCAAACATAGGCATTAACTCTTAAACTGTTTTGAACAAAAGTTATATACACAATAGTGTGCTGTTTTCTTCTTCACAGTCGGTTTTAACAGAAAACTGGAAAGTTGTATTTATGACTTATCGACCTATGATGAGAATACCGCTAAGTAATCCGATTGTCTGAAACTTTTGTAACTGTACCCACTCGCAGATTACAACTTTGGTAATGTTAGTGAAGCTATTATCCTCACAGATTCAGCAGTTGGAGCGGTCTCTTTCATATCCCGTATACCAATGTTCCTAACTGATTGACACATTTACTTTTAGGAACTTCTTCCCCATCAAGTTTACTTTTGCAATAACAATAAATCAGAGAGAGGGGGCAAGAGGAGTTATGCAGAGAAGTACTGTAGGAGGGGTTGGAAATGGACAATGAGAGGGGAAGGAGGACATGGACAGAGAGAAAGGGGACGAAAAGATGATGAGAGAAATATGGAGGGAGGAGATGGACGCAAAATGGGGGGGTAGGAGTAGGAGATGCATAAGGAGAGGAGGAGGAGATGGACAGAGAGATCGAAGATAAGGAGATTAGAAAGTACATCCAATTCCCATTCACATTTACCAATTGCATTGCTAGGTTCGCTAGTTTACGAACACTGAGGTGACAAAAAAACATCGTGTCTGATCTATTTTTTCCCGGCATAGTGCAACAACTCGACGTAACAAGACGCTGGAAGTCCTCTGCAGAAATATTGCGCCACGTTGCCTCCATTGCTGTCCGTAATTGCGAAGGAGTTGCGCCTGCAGGATTTTGCGTACGAACTGACCTCTCAGTTATGGCCAATAACTGATCGATGGTATTCATGTCGGCGATCTGTGTGACCAAATCATTCACTCGCATTGTCCAGAACGTTCTTCCAACCAATCGTGAACAATTGTGGCCCAATGATACGGTGCATTGTCGTTCATAAAAATTCCATAGAAGCTTGGGAACATGAAGTACATCAATAGCTGCAAATGGTCGTCAAGTACCCGAATATAACCAGGACCCAGTCCATTCCACAACCCATACCATTATGGAGCCACCACCAGCTTGCACAGGGCTTTGTTGGCAACTTCTATCCATGTCTTTGTGGGGTTGCGCCACACTAGTACCCTACCATCAGATCTTACCAACTGAAAAAGGGGCTCATCTGACTGGGACACAGTTTTCCAATCGTCTGGTGTTCAACTGATATGGACATGAGCCCAGGAGAGGCGCTGCAGGCGATTGCGTGCTGTTAATAAAGACGTCGTCTGTTGCAGTAACCCGTTAAAGACAAAATGCCGCACTGTCCTAACGAATAAGTTCCTCATATGTCCCACATTGATTTCTGCGGTTATTTCACGCATTTTTGCCTGTCTGTTAGCAGAGACAACTCTACGCAAACGCCACTGGTCTCGGTCGTTAAATGAAGGTCGGCGGTCGCTGTGTTGTCCATAGTGAGAAGTAATGCTTAAAATTCGGTATTCTCGGAACACTCTTGACGCTGCGGATCTCAGACTATTGAATTCCCTAACGATTTCCGAAATGGAATGTTCCATGCGTCTAGCTCCAACTACCATTTCTTCTTCAAAGACTGTCAATTGTCATCTCTGCGGCCATAATCACGTCGGACAACACTCCACATAACTCACCTGAATGCAAATGACAGCTCCATTTTTTTTTCTTTATTATGATTTCATTCCTCTGCCCCATATGGGCAGGAGAGGGCTGTCAGCGACACAATCCGCCGCTCTTCAGCCGAGTGAAATGACAACTAAGACAAGAATAAAATGTTACAGATAAGGCGATAAGAAAAGGGGGACATAAAACAGAGTAAGGGGACATAATGGAGATAAAAATACACTGACATGGAGACGTTCGTGGGGGGACGATCAAAAAAGTCGACATAAAATTAAAAAACACAGTTGGCGATTCGTAGAACACAAAAAAGACACTGAAGTCACACGCACAGGTTAAAAGTTGGCCACAGTATTAAAAACACTCCAGAACAACACACTTTAAGCCCACTTTGAGCACACACGATGAAGAATAAAACTGCCAGGTGGAACCTGCTGAGGGAGAGGCCTGAGAGGATGGGAAAGGAGGGGAGAGCAAGGTGCAGCAAGGGAGGGGGCGGGATGAAAAGAGTAGGGGACGTTAGCGGGTGCACCAAGAGGCAGGAGACAGGTGTGGCAGGAGAGGAAGAGGGAAGACAAGGCAGGAGGGAGTCAGAGACACTGAACGGGAGCACAAGAGAGGGAGGAGGAGTAGGAGGGGAAGCCCACTCAGGAGAAGGGAGGGGGAGGAGAGGGAGCCCTGAGGAGGAGGCAGGAGGAAGATAGGGTTAGAGTTGGTAGGAAGGGTAGATGTGAGGGCGAAGTTCATCATCCGGGAGGGGTAGATGTTGGAAGTTGCATTGGGGAAAGGAGGCAGTGGGTGTGGAGATGGAGAGAGGGTGGGATACAACGGTAAAGGGGCGGCAGTGGGCTGGCGGTGAAGAGGAAGGGAGACATCAGGGGGTGAGACAGCTCCGCCAATGCACTGCCCTTTTATACCATGTGTACTTGATACTACTGCCATCTGTATATGTGCACATCCCTATCCCATGCATTTTGTCACCTGAGTGTATAAGAGCGCACTCTCTCGGGAATGAGTTTCTTCGATTTTGTGACTTATGTCTGATTAGGAAACGAAGAATGAAGCTCCTGCGAGCGAAACGATCAGCAATGACATTTATATTACTAGCTTATCCCATTTTTGGCCGTTCTTTTTCAACAATGTCACGATTTCCGAGAATGTGGTTAGGCAAGAACCAAAGAGGACAGCTCAAATCGCTGCGAGCGAAATATTTAGCCGTCAATTCTGCAATTTTCGAGGGTCCACTCGCCCAGGGGAGAAGCTGGTGCCAGTGCCACTCTCAGTGTACTCGAGATGTACTGGCGGACTCGTGTCCTCCCTTGGTAAAGTGGTGATTGGCTGTTCCATTTTGTTTATGGGTTCCTTTAATGGCATTCTATGGTACTGTGGCGAGGGTATATCGGTGTGTACCGGGACTCTACAAACACACACCTCCAAACATACAAAAAACTGTGTAATTTTGTGTTTTCTTCGTGTTAGTTAAAATCTTGTGACTACCTTTGATTTACATCCACCTAGTGGAACATTAATACGTCGGAATGGATAGAAAACTTCCATGTGAGTAAAGACACACTGAAAGGTCTCTGTTGGATTCCTTTCATGTTGATTTCTGAAATATGTTGCCATTTACGGCATAAATTCCTCTTCTAAATTTACTGTGGCGTTTCTGACTATCTGGAAGGAGACTGAGTAGTGGAAAGTGTTACTTTTACACATAAACAAGAACGATCTGTCACACTACTACACTTTAAAACACAGTTTATATGTAATTCATGTCACACAGTCTCACACGGAACCTACATCAGCTTCCTTTTATATACTGTATATGATAAGATACTGTCATCCCCCTTCCCTTCTGTGTGAGAGGATGAATGAGCAAATGTATTTCTAGTTGCATGCTTGAGAGTAGCAGACAAGCCTGTCTGCTAGAGAACAGTAGGACCAACGTCGGAACAGGTAGCTACGCTTTCTTAAAGCAAAGAGGTTTCTATCCTTAGTATGGTTCTGTCCGTCTCTTGTCATGTTGGTATAGGAAGCTGCCCCTCTGGCCGCTTCCGTTTGTATTTGTGAGCCACCCCTCAGGAAGGGACCAGGTCAGTCTGTCCGTGGCGAGCGTCTGAAGTGGTAAGATCTCCGGCTAAGCGCGTGTCTGCTAAGTCCGTAGGACAATGGATTTCTTAAGTTCAGCCTAACTGAAAATTTAATCACCTTTATTTCAGGTTTAGCTCTAAAATATCTAATGTTATCTTAAATTGCAACGCAGTGTATTTCGAGTGTGAAGTTCAGAACATTTTCCAGTAGTTGCTTTGCCACTACTTTGTGAGTAAAGTGGAACCACGTGTTGATCAGTAACTCTAACTAGCATCATCAATCTTCAGTGCGAATGTGCGTGAGATTATAACTTCTCGTCTTGACAATATTTTTCAATATAGCAACTTTTCTTTATGTTCAACCCACGTGGGGTGTACTTTGTGAAACCAGTACCACGTGCTTATACAATTGTTTGACCCATCAGGTTAATAGTAAGACGATAGTAACCAGTTCAAGGTTTTTCTTTTGTAAATTGCTTTGCGATCTAATTTATTTTAATTATCAAAATTATTGTGGAGTTACACTCTTTGTGTTAACCAAGTTGACCACGTGAAGCATGTGGTGTAATCATCAAAGTAGCCGTCAGCTATTCTTTTCGGGAAGATTTCACAAAGAGTTAATATGAATTTAGTATACCAGTGTGTGGTAATTACATGACGGACAGGATTGTGCTACGAACGTAACTTCTTTGGGTGAAAATTGAATCGGTTGGTAGTGGTTAATTTTCTCTTGCATATGTTTCAACGTTCTTTGTGTGTTGTTTTATGAATGCAGTGTTGTATGCAGTCTCCCAATCTTGGCTCCATATTTGATGTGTTCCGTAAGATTACAATCTCACATTTTCACAATCCTAAATAAGGCACCAGTTTAGTTAGGAATCAAGTTTAATATGCTGAAATTTCTATGATCAATGTTAAAATAAATTTCCAAATATAAACTGATTTATTTCTTTTTATTTAAATTATCTTTTATATATATATCACCGGTTGTCGTATGACTATTAAAAGATTATAATTAATGTTAGTCTGGTTGGGAATTTGGTAAGCTAGACTGGATACCTGGTGAAACAGTTGCTCAGTAATGCAAGGTTAACTTCCCCAGACAGCTCACAGCTTTTAACCCGTTTTTATTGTCTATCAGTTCAGCTTACATAGCAAATTAAAGCAACAACGTTACAACACTCTCTTTACTGCGCGCGCAATTAGTGAAAAATTTGTCAGTAGCTATTGCTTGTGTGCTACCGAAGAGTGGACGTAACAGTTTAGGAATTATCTGGCTAGACACCATGCAGGGTCGTTACTAAGCACCTAAATTTTATTGAGTGAGCAAATGCAAAGCATCAACAAACATTTTAAAAAAGAAAGGGCAACCCAACAAACCAGTCATGTCGCAAATTTAGTAGAGCGTTTACATGACGCGAAAATGAGTTTTGGACTATGAAATCCAGCAGCAAAATTCAAACATGATCACCCCGAAGCGGTGTTGAGAAACTGTTCTACGGCAAAAATCATATTTCGGTGCAAATGTAAGAGGCATGCTGAAAACTAATACCTCCGAATTTCATGTATGAACTCTTAAACCTTTTTTAAATAAAACAAATCTTACTGACGTTCTACATCTTTATTCTTCATGTCAACGTATTTATTTCTCAACAAGTCAGTCTGGTAACGAACACATATCTCCAAACGATAGACCAGGTTTTTTTATTCCGTCGCTGTAGTATCGTTGACGTAGCCACATCACCAGCTCTGTTTGCACCGCTGCATCAATGTCAAAGGGAAATGATCGAAAGTGTTCTTTAAGTTTTGGATGAAAGTGGCATGGGCCAACTCGGGGCTGTATGCAAGATAACCGATCACGGCGAACCCAAGCCGTCGGATTATTCCCGGCATCGCAGAGTTCCTATATGGTCTCACACTGTCACGCAGAAGAGCAGGCTACCCATGTATGGACGAACTGTTAGAATTTGCGCTTTCAGAAACCCAATTACTGAACGCTGTTTCTCATGCACCGACGTAGTTACGCTACAAACCGCCATGTTACCCATTTCAGTTCAGAGACCCCCAAGAGGCAGAGGGTTACGGCTGAGATCAGCGAAGCGAGAAAGTCGACCGAGTAAAATGCGTGTCGTGTAATACCTCAATCCGATACTGAGAAACGAAAAAAAAAATTCGGAGGCATTACCTTTCAGGACATTCTCGTAAATTTCGTTATTTGGTCTTTGATGATGCAAAAAGGTATAATACCCTAGAAACGATAATACTGTTTCATAGAAACTATTACCAAATTAGAGATTTTTCACCTTCCGTTCGTTTTCTTCTTTCCACAGTACTTGGACATGAGGTTCGGCAGAAGCGCGAGACTTCTGGGTTCCTTCTTCTTCGTAACTTTTACGGTAAGTACTCTCAGGTATCGTGGTACACCTACGACCATGTACGTAACGTTTTCTTGTGTTTATTTATCAGGCGCTTCACCATATGGAAAATGATTTCTAAATTTCCTGATGTTGCAATCAGTTATCCTCTATTAAGAAATTCTTATGGTATGCATTGTAGATCCCACTTTATAAGATAACTTTTCTTGTTTTGGTCCATACCACCTCCGCCCAAAATGCGGAAGGTGAAGAGCGGGCAGCAGAAGAGATTTGTTTCATAGTAATGGGTGCTCATAGGTCTTAAGGTATGCATTTTAGTGCCCACTTTTACTAGACATTTCCCTTCGAATGATCGTTCCTGTCATATACCTGAATATGAACCTGGGGCACCCTGTACAACCGCTACGCTAGTACACTTGACCGAGAACAACTTTCCACAGTCATCAACAATTTAAAACAACATCACAGCCGAAGTGGCGTACGTACATAAACATAAAAACTCGTAATGCGTAGTACACAACGTTGCTGCACACTGACTGAAATGACACTGCAGCGGTGTACTCGAAAATGGAATAGCAAAAATCAGCAGATCGTTTAATATAAATGACAGTGATTTAATGACAGTTAAGGTGGAATTGTAATCGCATAGAATTCTGGAAAAGGTTATGTGCTCGTGAACGACGTATTATTTCTAGGAGATCGAAAATCTCTATTGTGAGAATAAAAACGAATTCTGCAGTCACAGGCCTTCTGAACGTCAGCTTGCTCTGTTCACACACGAAATAAAGAAGGAAGTAAAAGCGAACCCCATATTGATGCAATGTTAGTCAAGCTTCGGAAAGCATTCGTCTTCAAGTAAATAAAAGAGGTACTTACAGAACATCAGAACAAACGTGCCTCGAACCACCAAATGGTTTTAGTACATCGTTTTTAATGGGAGACATTATCAGAAGCTAAATTACTATCCGACAAATACCAAGAAATTTAGGCAGGACTTTCATTGGTGAAGATACATGTAAACGGCCCAGATGAAAACACTTTCACCCCCTGAAGCCAGTCACAGACGATACAGTTATTGTGTACAGAGAAGTTTGTGTACAGAGAGATCGTGGCGTTAGAAAATTGCTCCGAAGTGTAGGCAACGTTGATGATCGGTACTAATAGCAATGAGTGGCAGCTGAATCTCGATCCTGAGGAAATTAGATTAGAAAATAAGACGCTAAAGTGGTACTGAAGGTTGCTGTTTGGGCAACAGAACAAGATAAGTTGGCCGAAGCACAGAATATATAAAACGCAGATTTGCGATAGCACGAAAAGCATTGCTCAATTTCTTAACACGTAATATAAATTTAAGGCTTGCAAAGCCTATTCTGAAAATATTTGTTTAAAGCATGGCCTTGCACGCAATATAAACGTGGGTGTTAAGTAGTACAGAGAAGAAGAGAACGTAATCTTCCAAAATGTGGCGCTACAGAAGAATTGTGAATATTAGGTGAATAGATGCATTACTAATCAAGTAGTGAATCGAGTCTGGGAGAAAATACGTTTATGACACAACCTTACTAATTGAATGAGTCGGTTGATACGACACATCCTAAGGCATCAAGGAATAGTCAGTTTAGTTGTGGATGGAAGGGAAGAATGGGGGAGGGGGGGAGGGTAAAGATTGTAGAGAGAAACTAGAACTTGACTACAGTAAGCAGGTTCAAATGGATATAATCTGCAAAGGTTATGCAGAGCCTAAGACTGCATCCAGCCAGGCGTCGGACTGACACCCATTATAATAAAAAATAGAAGACTCGATATCGTCACTTGCTTAAAAATACTTTTTCAGACGACAGTCAACAGCCGAAATCTATCGTATAAAATGCATTGACAAAGTGCTGATATTTTATTTCGCATTTAATCTGACCCTCGTAATTGATGATGGGCGAAAAAGTATATGAAATTTAGACTGGTAGCAGTTAGAAAATCGTTTCTGAAAATGATGAATATTTGAACTTCTAATACAAACTTAAGAGTTTAGAGTTCTCCTCTAATAGTACATGGTCCAATAACATTAATGCGACCTCTTGTGAAAAGCCTGTTGCACCGCGGACTTGCAGGCAGAGAGTCGGTGAAATTCTGGAAGGTACCAACAGGGATGTGGAGAAATGCCGACTCCAATGCCGTGGTCAGTTACGCTAGGTTTCACGTTTGAGGGTCCATGGCGCGAGCAGCCCAATCGATGGGGTCCCTAGATTCTCAATTGGCTTTTAATCCGGGCAGTTTGTGGGCCAACGGAGTACGATAAACTCATACTGGTGCTCTTCGAAACACGCACGTGCACTGCAAGCTGTGTGACGTTTTGTGTTGTCCTTCTGATATATGCCATCACGCCGAGGAAAAACGAACTGCATGTAGAGATAGACATGGTCCCCATGGATAGATGCATACCGGTGTTGATCTGTCGTGCCTGCCAGAATGACGAGATCGCCCAGCGAATGCCACGAAATTATTAATCAGACCATAACGCTCCCTCCTGCGGTCTGAACACTTCCGGCGATTGTTGCAGGGCATTAAACGCTAGAGGACTCCCGTCTGAAAACGTCACTTGTCGCCATTCAGTTGACGTCCAGCTGCAGTACTGGGGTACAAATTCCAGCCTTCATCGCCGATTAACAGGAGTCAGCATTGGTGCATGTATCAAGCGGCTGCTGCAGAGATCCATACGCAGAAACGTTCGCTGAACGGTCGTTGGTAGACGGTTGGTTCATCTGGGCGTCAGTTGCTCAGTAGTTGCACGTCTATTTTCCTCTACAAATCTCCGCTGCCGTCGTTCATCCCTCTCGTCTATGGCCCGTGACGCATTCAAGTTGGCCAGGGCTTTGGATAGCGACATTTTGCCATGGATGGTACGCGTTAACTACGGAGGCACACCAACAGTTCAGAAACTTAGCCATTTCGGAGATACTTCCACCCCTGTCCCGAAAGGCAATGATTATTCCCTTTTGGATATCAGATAAATCACTGCGTTTCTGCATTTAGACAACGACTGCACTGCTTTCCGTGTACCCCCCCCCCCCCCCACCCTCATCCCCATTCCCAAAACGCTTCATATACCCACCATTGCTAGTGTTACCACCTGCCGTCTGTCAGTGGTTATTGCATGTTGACGTCGAATATTATTAATGTGGCTGGACCGTGTATTTGTTTGTAATGTTGTACAGGAGTGGCAGGAGTCGATTCCGATCCCAATTTTTAAGAAGGGCGACAAAATGGATTGTAGTAATTATAGAGGGATATCGCTATTACCAGTATGTTCCAAAATTTTCTCGAATATTCTGGTAAGCAGGCTTACACCACATGGAGATGAAATTGTGGGGGATTACCAAGCTGGCTTTCGGAGGAACAGATCAACTATAGACCAAATATTCACCCTGCGTCAAATTTTGGAAAAGAAATGGGAATAAAATAAACCAGTTCATAATCTTTTCATAGATTTTACAAAAGCATATGATTCAGTATTGCAATCAAAATTGTACAGAACTCTTTTGGAACTTGGAATACCAAAGAAGTATGTTAGTCTTATAGAAGCAAGTTTTAAAAACACAAAAGGTAGAGTACGCCTGGGGAAATTGGAGTCAGAAGAATTTGTAATAAAGAACAGACTTAAGCAGGGAGATGCCGTGTCTCCGCTATTTTTTAATTTAGTCCTAGAATATAATACGAATGGCAGCAGATAATTCAGAGGGTGTGGAGTTAAATGGAAATATTAAGATATTAGGGTATGCAGATGATCTAAACATCATTAGCAATAGGAAAGAATCTGTAACAGCAAATGAGAAAGCGTTAATCAAGGCTAGTGAAGATGTTGGTCTAAGGATAAGTGAAGACAAAACTAAATACCTGGTTACTACTAGAATGCCAACAGCAGTAGATCAGGAAACGTTAAGAGTTGGAGACATGCAGTTTGAAAAAGTGAACACCTTTAAGTATCTAGGCGTGGTCATCACTTCGAGAAATGAGATAGAATCCGAACTGAAGAAGAGATTACGGGCTGGAAATGCGTGCTACTTCTCACTGAATAGATTACTTTCATCACGGATATTGTCTAGGAATTTAAAGATTAGAATATACAAAACTATTATTATACCAGTTATGCTGTATGGGTGTGAGACTTGGTCTCTCATTGTGCAAAATGAAAAGCCGTTTCGAGTATTTGAAAACAAAATTTTGAGGAAAATTTTCGGAGCAAAAAGAGATGACATTAGCGGAGAGTGGCGAAAACTGCATAACGAAGAGGTTCACGAACTTTATTCAAGCCCTTACATAATCAGTATTATTAAATCACGTAGGCTGCGATGGGCGGGTCACGTAGCTCGAATGGATAAAGGCAGGGCAGCGCGCAGAGTACTGGTAGGGCACTTAGAGGGAAAACGTCCTGTGGGGACACCGAGGCGTAGATGGGAAGAAAATGTGAAGGCTGATTTGAGGAGCCTAGGTATTGAAGGTAAATGAAAGGAAATAGCCCAAGATAGGGACAGATGGCTAAAATGCCGGCCGCGGTGGTCTCGCGGTTCTAGGCGCGCAGTCCGGAACCGCGCTACTGCTACGGTCGCAGGTTCGAATTCTGCCTCGGGCATGGATGTGTGTGATGTCCTTAGGTTAGTTAGGTTTAAGTAGTTCTAAGTTCTGTGGGACTGATGACCACAGCTGTTAAGTCCCATAGTGCTCAGAGCCATTTGAACCATTTAGATGGCTAAAATATGTTGCTGTGGTATGACCAGTGAGTGAGTGAGTGTGAGTACAGAACATTGTATACAAGAGAAAGGTGAGTTATAAACAGTTCGGACAGTAAGAGAATTGAAGTTCCCGAAATATGATACAGCATAAGAACGCTGAAGATGTGATAGGTATACTGAGTAACTAATGAAGAGCTACTGGATATAACTGGGGAGAAAAAGTCTTTATGGTACAACCTGGCTAAAGAAGGTAAAGTCTTATAGAACACATCCTCATGCATCAAAGCATTTTTAATTTCGTCTTGGAGAGAAGCGTGAAATGGAGAGGGACAAAAATTATAGTGAGAGACTAAAACTCGACTGCAGTACTACAGTAAGCTTGCTATAAGGGTAGAGATGAACAGGCTTGCACGGGCTAGACTAGCAGTGAGCGCTGCATTATGCAGGTCTTCGAACTGAAGTCCACAATGTACACTGCCTGGCAGGAAACAGTGAAGTGCCCAGAAGGGGAGGAGGAAACTAAATGAAATTTCACGGATTGAAAGAGTATGAGAAGTTATTGCAGTGAACCAATTTTACAAGGAACTTTGCAGCATGAGCTCACTAATCACTGTTACGCTGCATCCCTTCTAGCCTGGATTCATGCACTGAAAGTGGTGCCATAAGGCCAGTGCACCCTCTCCTGGGGCAAGTTGGCCAAGAACTGCTTTGATTGGTCCTTGATATCCCGGTCACGCGCTCTGTGACGATCTTCTGAGCGCATCACTCTTTTTTTTTTTTTTTTTTGTCTGGTAGCATAATTATGTATATACTTTTGCATAAGGCTTCATTTTTTACCGTCATACACATTAATTCAAAAATGGTTCAAATGGCTCTGAGCAGTATGGGACTTAACTTCTGAGGTCATCAGTCCCCTAGAACTTAGAACTACTCAAACCTAACTAACCTAAGGACATCACACACATCCATGCCCGAGGCAGGATTCGTAGCTGCGACCGTAGAGGTCGCGCGGTTCCAGTCTGTAGCGCCTAGAACCGCTCGGCCACTCCGGCCGGGGCATACACATTAATTCTTAAATAGTTAGATACGAATGCCAAATAACCTGTAAAGTTACACTTTCCATTTCATTAGGACATTATTGTGGTCTTAGTAGGAAAAATTATTTGCGGCTGCTATCCACACTGGTTTATCCTGTACAAATAACGTCATCTCTCTGTCAACCAGTTCCTTCTTTTAGTAAATGGGGGCCGTAAATTTCTTTTCTTCTCGATTTGATTCTTCATTATTTATCCGCTTTGTACGTCTAACCTTCAACATTTTTCAGTACCACCACATTACAAAAGCCTCTAGCTTTTCATTAGGATACAGCAAAGACCCATGAATTACGTAACTAATTGCATTCAACAAAATACTTGCTCAACATTCCTTAATGTTTAGTACAGTGAAAACGTCCATGATACGTACTTCACTCCTGAAACATCACACAGGATGTCGTTAAGTCATACTGTCCATAGTGGTCTTTCTTTCAGGAGTGCGAAGTCTGTTTGACGTCAAGGAGAGCATCTAGATTCTAGAAAGACTGGAATGAAGGGAATGGGTTAAGGGCATGCTGCAAATGTGATGTTCTCTACGTAAATTTCAAATTATATTTTGCTGTAAGGTTCCACTCAGTTACAAATACATATATGTGAAAGAAATTTCATCGTTCTCTTCCGTCCCGTTTCTCAGGCTTACCTCAAATTCGACCCAAAATATAATGGTATTCATTCAATGATCATTTACCAACGTACATTTTACTACTTTCATATCCTTTGCGGGAGAGGTAAAATGGGATTTAACTGCATAAATAGAAAGAAAATAACAGAATAAAAATAATTCTCATGCTTTCTCACTTACCAGTATAAAATATTTAAAACATGTTTAGTTTCCACCACTGCAGTAAAGACGATATATCTTTTGTTTCAGCTGGTGTGGATTCCCATAGTCATCTACGTTCCTGCTGTAGCGTTCAACCAAGGTGAGTCGGAGTTCCGTAACGTCAAACTCGCTTCACTTTTATTTAAGAAGCTATCTTAATGTAGTGGCTTCAATATTCTTGTTAATATTCGCTTGCGACGCTCATTATGTGATATCCAATAAGCATTACATCTGGAGTTCACAATTTTGTAGATTGCAGCTGCACCACAGACAACCAACTCAAACGGGTCGGTTGTCTAGAAGTGTTACTGAACTGATGACATTCACTACTTGTTGAGAAAATTGGTCATAAACGATCTGTCCCAGATGGATTACATGCAGTCCAAATATTTCCTATAATAATATAGAAACGTTAGTGAAAACTGCAGCGCTAAGTAGGATACACGTGAATGAAACGTTTAGCAGATTATTTCGAAATAAATTCGCTGACTGCAAATAACTTGGCATCAGCTATGTTAGGTATAGATATACTACCTATTACTAACCTACCAAAATTTGCGTTGGACCGGGACTCGAACCCAGATTCCCCGCTTATCGCAAGCAGTCTCCTTAACCCTTTGTTTTTCCTTCAACTCCAAAATTTTGGGTACAATTTTAATACACATTATCTCTGTTATAGAGAACACATGGTAAATAATTTAAATAACATTAATCACATCAACATGAAATGAAATTTGAGCACATTTATTTCTTGCGTCCATCTTCCAACACACAGCTGAACTCAAAACACCCAAGAACAAATAAGAGAATGGAAACTGCGATTATTTTATCGCTTAGATAATGACGATATAGTCGAAGGAACTCGAAGTAATGATGTAAACAAATACTATACGCCATTCCAAGCGCACTTCACATCTGCCGGCAGTGTTCAATAACCATTTCGCCCCATGTCAAAGTCAACTACCTGCCCAGTATTCCCCACTGTTAGGGGGGTTTACGAGGACACTACACAGATAATTTGCGAAGAGTCGTTGATACAGAAGAGTGCTCTCAAGTGTGCTATGATAGTCTTGGAGATATTTCCGATAGTCAAGAACCAACTCCTCATCATCTCGAAATAAGTAGTAAATAGACATGCCTTCAAACCATGTGAGAGAGTGAATCTTTGCGGTCGGGAAGTAAGTTGTGCCTCCAAGCATAGGAGGAGCAATTGTTTGAGGCGGGATGCGAAGATAGCAGACGATGCTTTTCTGCACCAGCATCCATATATCAAACTCTGATCCACGCGTTAAACGATGTTCGTCAGTGTCTGGCAGGTGACACTGCGAGCAGACGGGAGAATCTGTTAGCCCAGTAGTGTGCAACCTGTGTCAGGCCACGTATTTCTGGTTAACCACATGGTACAACATTGCTTGAACCCGTGTAGGGAGGAAAACCTGTTAGATCGTCTATCAGATCTCTTTTAATATTCCATACGGTTTTATACTTTTTGATACTACGTAAGATAGGAGGTTAGCATTAATTATTTTCGTTACATACGTGAGACCATCAGTAGCAGAGTATCTTATAGGAGGCCAAAATAAAAGGTTTGTTTTCAATTTAAATGAGCGCCACGCTCTCTAGAAGATTATCATAACTGGTTTTCATCTGAATAGCGTCAATGCCGAAGTTCACAGACCTACGACAAATGGTATGTCTGAATGTATTTGAACTCTAACAAAATTAACTCATGGAACTATTCAGATTTAAATTAAATAATGTTTTAAAATGATTTTATCACTTCTGCTCTTGAGGAAAGCTGTAAGAAAAGTTAATAATAAGTCCACCGCTTAATGGCGGCCACTTGCCAGTCAGCGATCACTGCTTTCGTCTTCTTGATAGCTGAAAATGCTAATTATTCTCTCTTTTCAATTAAAACATCGCGTATAGTGGCTGGCATGTTCTTGAAATAATACAATGAACTCACTTTTACACACATATTTCCATCACTAACCTGATACACACCTTTTTTATCGTCTAGTCGAAAGAACAAAAAGAACATCTGCTAGCGTTCAACGCTACACACAATATCTATCTAACAATAGTAACATGAGAATCAGAAACAGCAGAAGAGTGAGTAATAACTTATCATTTCCATTTCTATACTTATACAAAGATACACAACTGACCATTAAAATTGCTACACCACGAAGATGACGTGCTACAGAAGCGAAATTTAACCGACAGGAAGAAGATGCTGTGATATGCAAATGATTAGCTTTTCAGAGTATTCACACAAAGTAGGCACCGGTGGTGACACCTACAACGTGCTGACATGAGGAAATATTACAACCGATTTCCCATACACAAACAGCAGTTGACCAGCGTTGCCTGATGAAACGTTGTTGTGATACCTCGTGTAAGGAGGAGAAATGCATACCATCGCGATTCCGACTTTGATAAAGGTTGGATTGTAGCCTATCACGATTACGATTTATCGTATCGCGTCATTGCTGCTCGCGTTGGTCGAGATCCAATAACTGTTTATGGAATCGGTGCGTTCAGGGGGGGGGGGGGTAATACGGAACGCCATGCTGGATCCCAACGGTCTCGTATCACTAGCAGTCGAGATGACAGGCATCTTATCCGCATGGCTGTAACGGATCGTGCAGCCACGTCTCGATCCCTGAGTCAACAGATGGGAACGTTTTCAAGACAACAACCATCTGCACGAACAGTTCGACGACGTTTGCAGCAGCATGGACTATCAGCTGGGAGACCATGGCTGCGGTTACCTTTAACGCTGCATCACAGACAGGAGCGCCTACGATGGTGTACTCAACGACGAACCTGGGTGCACGAATGGCATAACGTCATTTTTTCGGATGAATCCAGGTTCTGTTTACAGAATCATGATGGTCGCATCCGTGTTTGGCGACATCGCAGTGAACGCACATTGGAAGCGTGTATTCGTCATCGCCATACTGGCGTATCACCCGGCGTGATGGTATGGGTTGCCATTGGTTACACGTCTCGGTCACCTCTTGTTCGCATTGACGGCGCTTTGAACAGCGGAGGTTACATTTCAGATGTGTTACGACCCGTGGCTCTACCCTTCATTCGATCCCTGCGAAACCCTACACTTCAGCAGGATAATGCACGACCGCATGTTGCAGGTCCTGTACGGCCTTTTTGGATACAGAAAATGTTCGACTGCTGCCCTGGCCAGCACATTCTCCAGATCTCTCACCAATTGAAAACGTTTGGTCAATGGTGGCCGAGCAACTGGCTCGTCACAGTACGCCAGTCACTACTCTTGATGAACTGTGGTATCGTGTTGAAGCTGCATGGGCAGCTGTACGTGTACACGCCATCCAAGCTCTGTTTGACTCAATGCCCAGGCGTATCAAGGCCGTTATTACGGCCAGAGGTGGTTGTTCTGGGTACTGATTTCTCAGGACCTATGCACCCAAATTGCGTGAAAATGTAATCACATGTCAGTTCTAGTATAATATATCTGTCCAATGATTACCTGTTTATCATCTGCATTTCCTCTTGGTGTAGCAATTTTAATGGCCAGTAGTGTATAAATGTTTTATTTCGCCCTATTCTTTACTGAGATATTGTTTATCATCGTCATTGTCTTTCGCTACCGTAGTATCGACGTTATATTTTTTGTAAATTATTTTTTTTTCACAATTGACTTTCAGTCTGGTCTGTTCGGTTCAAAATGTTCAAATGTGCCTGAAATCTTATGGGACTTAACTGCTAAGGTCATCAGTCCCTTAGCTTACACACTACTTAAGCTAAATTTTCCTAAGGAGAAACACACACACACACACCCATGCCCATGGACTCGAACCTCCTCCGGAACCAGCCGCACAGTCCATGACTGCAGCGTCTTAGACCGCTCGCCTAATCCTGCGCGGCCGGTCTGTTTGGTCTTATTCAGTATTTTTATACACACTTCACACGTATTATTCTTAAACATCGGAAAAGGGACACTACAATTGCTCTCCACGCCGCAGCCCTTAGGGCAGCAATTACGTTGTGAAGCATGGATGTCAGCAGCAACGATAGATGCCCCTCGCTTTCGGAGCTCGAGCAGTGTGCAATCGTAACAGGTGGGCAGATGAACGCCGGCATCAGTTCCTATAAGTGATGTATGTTGACAGATCCACAGTTTCGCCATTATGCACAAATATAAGGCTGCATTCCTCACTCGTACACCTATAAGCCTCAGTCTGCCTTCACATTGAAGGAGGGTGAGGGTATCGTAGCGAACTTTAAATGGCAATCCAGCAGTAGGGTAATATACAAACACCGCCTGCACTGTAGTTAGTGGGAGTACGTGAACCACGTGTATGAACTTGGTCGCCATATATACACTCCTGGAAATGGAAAAAAGAACACATTGACACCGGTGTGTCAGACCCACCATACTTGCTCCGGACACTGCGAGAGGGCTGTACAAGCAATGATCACACGCACGGCACAGCGGACACACCAGGAACCGCGGTGTTGGCCGTCGAATGGCGCTAGCTGCGCAGCATTTGTGCACCGCCGCCGTCAGTGTCAGCCAGTTTGCCGTGGCATACGGAGCTCCATCGCAGTCTTTAACACTGGTAGCATGCCGCGACAGCGTGGACGTGAACCGTATGTGCAGTTGACGGACTTTGAGCGAGGGCGTATAGTGGGCATGCGGGAGGCCGGGTGGACGTACCGCCGAATTGCTCAACACGTGGGGCGTGAGGTCTCCACAGTACATCGATGTTGTCGCCAGTGGTCGGCGGAAGGTGCACGTGCCCGTCGACCTGGGACCGGACCGCAGCGACGCACAGATGCACGCCAAGACCGTAGGATCCTACGCAGTGCCGTAGGGGACCGCACCGCCACTTCCCAGCAAATTAGGGACACTGTTGCTCCTGGGGTATCGGCGAGGACCATTCGCAACCGTCTGCATGAAGCTGGGCTACGGTCCCGCACACCGTTAGGCCGTCTTCCGCTCACGCCCCAACATCGTGCAGCCCGCCTCCAGTGGTGTCGCGACAGGCGTGAATGGAGGGACGAATGGAGACGTGTCGTCTTCAGCGATGAGAGTCGCTTCTGCCTTGGTGCCAATGATGGTCGTATGCGTGTTTGGCGCCGTGCAGGTGAGCGCCACAATCAGGACTGCATACGACCGAGGCACACAGGGCCAACACCCGGCATCATGGTGTGGGGAGCGATCTCCTACACTGGCCGTACACCACTGGTGATCGTCGAGGGGACACTGAATAGTGCACGGTACATCCAAACCGTCATCGAACCCATCGTTCTACCATTCCTAGACCGGCAAGGGAACTTGCTGTTCCAACAGGACAATGCACGTCCGCGTGTATCCCGTGCCACCCAACGTGCTCTAGAAGGTGTAAGTCAACTACCCTGGCCAGCAAGATCTCCGGATCTGTCCCCCATTGAGCATGTTTGGGACTGGATGAAGCGTCGTCTCACGCGGTCTGCACGTCCAGCACGAACGCTGGTCCAACTGAGGCGCCAGGTGGAAATGGCATGGCAAGCCGTTCCACAGGACTACATCCAGCATCTCTACGATCGTCTCCATGGGAGAATAGCAGCCTGCATTGCTGCGAAAGGTGGATATACACTGTACTAGTGCCGACATTGTGCATGCTCTGTTGCCTGTGTCTATGTGCCTGTGGTTCTGTCAGTGTGATCATGTGATGTATCTGACCCCAGGAATGTGTCAATAAAGTTTCCCCTTCCTGGGACAATGAATTCACGGTGTTCTTATTTCAATTTCCAGGAGTGTAGGTTATGATATTCGACACACTGTAGCAGGTCCATGCACTGAAGTAGGTTACAGAGGACTTCTGTGCGTGTAGCCTGCAGTAAGTAGTTCTCTATAGTTCATGACAGCCATGCGTCACAAACCCCATATAAAGGTATGCCCAAAAATCCGATCTCTTTCAACTGTGAGAGAGGCGCCACGCAGCCGTCCTGGAGGCGCTTTCCAGTTTGAATCACCACCGACTTGGCTACATTGATGTGGCTCCTCGTCACCAATCCATGCCGCTTGATCCATTCAAGCATAGAGCGTCCCCCATTACCCAATCGGACCAGCAGTAGAAGGCTATCAGCAAACGCTCTGAAGCGGAAAGTGTTCCCTCAACGTTATCCCCCAAAATCTGCGTTTCAGCCCTCCTGTGAGCGGTTCCAGCGCGACAGTGCAAAAAAATCATGGGGAGTGGACAACCTTGCGGAACAGAACACTAAACTGGCAAGGGGTGCGCTGAATATCCCTTTACCAGTAAATGGGACGAGGCACCGCGTAAGAGGCCCAAAAACACGTCGTGGGAAGTCAATGCGAGCCAGAAGTTCCGTAAGAAACTTGTGGTGCACTTTGTCGAAAGCATCAACTGAGACCACAGCAGCTCGACGGCGACAGAATGTGGCGAGAGCTATCAAATCCCTAGATTCGCCGATGCCAGTTTGCATGTTGACCTCTCCTTCCTGTGTCGCCGGCCAGTGTGGCCGAGCGGTTCTAGGCGCTTCAGTCTGGAACCGCGCGACCGCTACGGTCGCAGGTTCGAATCCTCCCTCGGGCATGGATGTGTGTGTCCTTAGGTTAGTTAGGTTTAAGTATTTCTAAGTTCTAGGGGACTGATGACCTCAGCTGTTAAGTCCCATAGTGCTCAGAGCCATTTGAACCAGTTTTAACCTTCCTGTGTCTCTGTGCCATCGAAATGATCAATGGCTAGACTTTCTTTCTGCTCGCCACCAAAGTCGGGAGAAGAGTCCGCCTTTAATATTGTAATTCGGCATTAGTCCTCTTAGAGGCCTGTGTTCTGGAATGAATAGTCCATCGACGAATGCAGGTGGCATGCAAAAACGGGGAGATATCAGATCTCGGTACACGCTAATCCAACGTAAAGTCCGATAGAATTCCAGCGGCAGTCCGTCTACTCCGGGCTACTTGTTAAGCGCTCCCTTGTCTAGGGTGTCCTCAGCGTCATCCTGCACAATCTCCGCTATTAGAAACGATGCTGCTGTGCCGTCAAGGGTGTAAGACACGTACCACAAAACGTCGCTATCGCCCCCTCCTCTATATTCTCCTGATAAAAGCGTCCACAATGGTCTCCTGGGTCATCAACGATCGACCAACCTGCAAAATGAGGTCCGGGATGAGCTGAGCTGGGCTGCCGTCGGCGTCGACGACTATCGAGCACGATGTTGTCCACAGCTGGGATTTCGCGACTTGCTCGGTCTTGACGCCGCGACTGTACGATGACCTCTTCCAATTTTCGCCTTGTAAGAGGCAGTGTCTTGGCTTACTTCGATGGCTTGCAATCTGTCGCTCTGGTTACAGTGGTTAGGATGCGATTTCGCGAAGCATTGTTTAATAAAATTCCAAAGTATGAAGATGCCACGCAGTGATGTCTTTTCCATATTGTATCACCACCCGCCGGAACGTCGAAGGGTATTTTAAACGAAGCCGTTTGCAGTCTACCCACGCGGCTGCGATAACCTAAGGACATCCCGGGTCCAGGTGGTGTGCCGCATTCATCTTCCTGATCCCACAGCTGCGCTATACTCGTTGTTGGTGGAGGGCGACCGAGCTCAGAAAGCACTATTGTCTCGCAAGATCATGTGAGACATAGATGTGATTAAGATGAATTTCCGAGTGAGTGGTAAGATACGTGTGTCCTGGACGGTCACGTTGCGTCATATATGTCGCATAACTATAGAAGTCATGCAGCGAGTGTAAGTGCATATCTTACAAAGAAGTAAAGTCAGTATGTGACACACGGAACGTCTCTCGCCATTGTTCCAGTCGTTCAAATGGTTCAAATGACTCTGAGCACTATGGGACTCAACATCTGAGGTCATAAGTCCCCTAGAACTTAGAACTACTTAAATCTAACTAACCTAAGGACATCACACACACCCATGCCCGAGGCAGGATTCGAACCTGCGACCGTAGCAGTCCGGCGGTTCCGGACTGCAGCGCCAGGACCGTTAGACCACCGCGGCCGGCTGTTCCAGTCGTATTGAGGTTAATTGTGGCGATACCTTAGGCCTATCGTCGGACTGCAGTTGCTAAGTTATTCATTAGGTCGGATATCTGTATTGACTGTCAAGTTATGTCGGCACTTCCAATCACCCCCAACACCACTAGCGCCACTAGCGTGCACCCTGTCGGGGTACCTTATGTTGCGTCATCGTCCTCCTCAATGCCGTAGAATGCAAATCAAGACTATTTTCCATCGTCCCCTCAGCGTTGGGATGGGTGGCCGCACTCCAGCATGTGTGGGGCAGCACCAGTCTCACGTATCGATGTTTGAGCACTCAGCTCACATACAAAACTTCCAAGTCCCATTCCGCGTTCCCACGATGCAGCCGACGACTGTTGTCTCTGTGGGAGCATCGTACTGGTGGGTAGAGCCCTCGTCGCTGGCAGCTGGTCCTCAACCTGTACTGAAGTTGTAGTGCGCCCCCACATTCTGCGCATTGGGGTCATCCCATATGGGTGTCTCCCGTGTCAGACAAAGGCAACGATTCATGACGCTTCAGCACAAAGGCTGCAGTTGACACTATTAGCAAGCCTATCGCCATTCTGTCGTCATAAACATCGTCATCTATCGATGAGGTCGCACTGTCGGGATGGAGTCTGTGATACATAGAACGGGCATTTTACCTTCCTGCTGCAACGGAGGATGCTAACGTCGTCGTCATCAGGGAGTGCTGGATGCAGTGGTTGAGCGGCAGCAGTCCTATGGGCGGGAACGTAAATCACGAGAAGCAACGCTGGCTGCTATGGCAGAGCCATGTCCGCTGGCGGTAGTTGCGTGATCCGGCGTTAAATGCATTCGGTCGGAGGTGTCCCTTTTTCCCACGTCCGGAACAGTTTTTCTGGTTGTTCATCGTAAATGAGGATGGCACGACAGCCACCGATGTAGAGATATGAGGGAATATGATAAAATTCTCCCGGGCTTCCAGCCGTGTCAAGTGGTTAAAATCCATGAGCTTTTGGCTGTGTGCTCCTCGGTCGTTGTCAAGTGGTGACTGTCGAATGATAGCTGCTGCCCTCCTTATATAGTCGCGCTGCGTTCAGTGACGTCACTGGAGCGCACTCCAGCGTCATATATGGTAATGTTTTCGTTGCGCACTTGCCACGCCGACTTCAACCTTCCAATGGCCGGGTTCCAAGCTGCTCAAGCTGCAGGCCGCCGTCTTAATGGTGTCTCAGAAACTTTTATCTCGATCGCTTTTATGACATTGTCCCAGAAACTTATAGGCCGTGTAATAACAGATGCCTCGGCGAATGTAATACAGCAAGTTTTTGTACGTCCATCCTTGCGCCTGGAGGTCTGGGGGACTACGGCCATTCTTGTAGGACGTCACATGCAAAGGCGATGACTACGACCCTTCATCAAGAAGACATTGCGGTAAGCCCGCATCTCGTGGTCGTGCGGTAGCGTTCTCGCTTCCCACGCCCGGGTTCCCGGGTTCGATTCCCGGCGGGGTCGGGGATTTTCTCTGCCTCGTGATGGCTGGGTGTTGTGTGCTGTCCTTAGGTTAGTTAGGTTTAAGTAGTTCTAAGTTCTAGGGGACTGATGACCATAGATGTTAAGTCCCATAGTGCTCAGAGCCATTTGAGCCATTGCGGTAAGTTCCTATGGGACCAAACTGTTGAGGTCATCGGTCCCTAGGCTTACACATAACTTAAACTAACTTACCCTAAGGACAAACGTGGCAAGGCGCCTTAGACCGTGCCGATATCCGTGCCGCAGCCGTCGTCCATGCCCTCCGTGTGAACGCAGGCAAACGATGAGGGTTTCTAGTCGAAGGTAAGTGATGACCCGTGCGACGATCGCAAATCTGCAATGGGAGGAGCTATCTTCCTTGCTGGCCTTAGTGAAAAGAATGTGACGAAAGACCGGAAAGCGAGATTCCACCAGGGCTGCCATATATTCACTGACAACATTCTGATTCAGGCTGTTGTAGTCAGCTCTGATGAAAATTTCTGAAACATCAGGTCGGTATTTCTTCATTATATGGAACAATGCGGTGTGGCAAAGCAGCTAGCGTCGATGTTTGGCGTGCTACAGGTCGCCCATTCGAACTTGACCACCTGTAATTATTTTTTATTTAGGATTCATCATTCCTGGAAGGTTGTCCAAATTTCTTAAGTTCGTAATTTTTGTATAATCTGGAATATTCGATGTCTTTATAAATATCTACACTCTCTGTCCAAGAGTTCAGATCTGTACTGGCTGTACGTTGGTGTTCGTAATAAGCGTGCTTTCAGTGTAGAGTGTTGAGTTTCATTGTCGACGCAGCTTTCGGGTTTGGACGGGACACTTTGTGCGCTATGGGTTTTCACGTGATTAGTTTTCACTGAAATCGGAGGAAACGAGTACACTTGTGTTGTCCACTGACTGCAGCGTCCAGAGTTACCCGGGATGTCTAATATTTGCCATAAAAAGTGATTGGCTCTGTGCCTCGTCCATATTCATAGCGCATGCAAGCCGCATGGGAAACTTTAGTCGCTTTAAATGGAGCGGCACATTTGAATCACCGGGTGTCAACGAAATGCGACAAATTAATACGACTTCACATGTATGAAAAGATCTTAAGTTGCACCATCTGTTGTTACATTTTGCGTGGTGTGTCTCATCGTGTTTTTGAAGAATGCGTCTTCTATTGTTTCACCTAAAGTTTTCACTATCTCAAGTAGGGCTGTGCTGAGCACAACTCAGACTGCTCGAATAGTTTACGTCACAGTTCTGGAAATCTCGATTTTCGTTCTATCTTTTGATCGGACCGCGATCTGGTGACTTTTGTTGCTACTACAGCCACGGCCCACCTTGACGTTTGGATTTTAATAATAACAATGGCTGTGAAACACGGACTAAAATATGTTATACGGTTTATATCATGTGTGACAACAGCAACTAATCAATGAATAACAGTTCGCAATCATGTTTCTGTCAAGTTCTCGAGCTTTCGCTCGTCCCGCGATCTGGTGACCGCTGATGATACTATGTCCAAGATGGGTATTACCGCTGTAATTTATTCTCGCAATAGGAACTGCAGTCAGTTAATACGATATATTTCGTTTCCAGGCGTTTAATTTTTCTTTTTTTTTCATTGTTTCATCTGAATGCACAGATTTGAAGTAAATCGGTTAAGTACTTTTCGAGATGTTTGGTAAAAACGTACATAGACAGTTCAAGTAAAACTACGAAATCTTGTCTAGAAGCTGAAGTGTGCATAATTTCATCAAGATCGAAATAAAACTGTAGATTTGAATGAAATACAAACAAACAAACAAACGGACACTCGTCTTTATACATATAGATTAGTACGCTCTAGTTAGCAAAAGCGTCTATTTTAAAAAGTTACAAATAGTTTCTGATTTTTAGAGACACACTTTCGGGTTGACACGACCGAGAGAGAGAGAAATGAGAAACGACAGTAGAAAATGACGGCGTGTTACCTACCCAGCACTATGGGGTGCCATCTACACATGTAGCTACACACAGGGGACCGACAGATCTTCCTACAGCGTAGATCATGAAGGTAGAACCCCTCGCGAAAGATACGCTAGGCTTTGTATTAGAGCCTCTTAAAACTCCTCTCTGTGTATGAGCCCTAAGTACCAGTCCTTGGGATCTAGACAAGGCCATGCCAATGTCAAGGAGAGGTAGGCCCCAGGAATGGGAAAAACCGACTGGTTAAAACTGATACCGGTATTTTGGCTCTGAATAATCGGTTTTTTCGGTATTTGTTCGGTCTCGGTTATAACAGGTCCTTTTCCGTGGTTATTAAGAACCGGATAATAAACGGATAGTTATAAACCAGTGTGTCATTTTGTCATAGCAGTGGTGCTAGAATTGTTGGTTTTTAAACAAATCTTTTTTGAAAAACGATTTATATTTATTCATAAAATTTTCATTGCTTTCAAATATTGGTTTACTATAAAAAATCGACAAAGCTATCAGTGTTATTTTAATAACGACTCCGACGGTTAAAAATGAGCAACCAACACGTGACATAAGAATGGATACAGCACTGCTGGAACAATAATGTGCCTGACGTACTTAATTACCCAGAATTAGTGATCCTTTTGTTTTTTGGGTGCAGAGTAGATGGTGTATGCCAGGCTTTTCATTCACAAACCAAAAAAAATTACCAGTGGTAGAAATTTTTGTTGACTTTTGAAGGATTTGTTTCGTCTTGGAATGATATTGTTCCTGATGAAAGGAGTCGACTTACAGACAAACACATTATGGAACAAGTATTTATGAACAGACTGGACAATACTGGCCTATGGATTAATTCATTAGTCAAATTTTAACTATTGTCAAGTAATTATTCCTAGTAAATGTTTCAGTTTGTCAGCGTTCTAAACTGTATATCTCAATTTTTGAAAAAACAATTTTCGCTTTGTTATCAAAAAATTATTTGTATTCGCATTCATAATAAAAGTAACGAAATATATATGACTACAAAATACGTTTATCTTTCGAGATAATTAAAGAGCAAGAAGGCTACAAATTTTACACGAAAGCTTATTTTTTGTGTTTATTATTATTATTGCGTGAATTGAATGAAGAAGGAAAAGGGGGGAAGGAAAATAAAGGGAAGGGACTGTTGATTATATGCAAGCGTGGTGTCTGTTTTTCTGACATGTCCGAAAGAACAGACACTATACGGAATCCGCAGCTGCGATACATATTATGAATTAAAGAAGAGGGGGAGGGAGAAAGGAAAGAAAAGCGAAGGGACTGTTGATATCAGCTGCATCAGGGCTTTCGTCTGCCATTTCTACGAAATTATAAAAGAGAATGTAAATTAAGGGATCAGTAATAAATTAATTAAAAACTTAGCAATTCATACGTTGTTTATAATAAAAACAGAAAGTAGCTCATCTGCTGCCTGTGTCTATACAGTGAGTCTTTGTCTGTTTGTAGTCTTTGGGAATACGTAACACGGAAAACAGAACTCTTCTACCACAGTTTTCACGCTTTAGCACTGACTTCTCGTAATGCTCAAATAGCTGTATGATCCTCGATTATAGCATGACTTTTGAGCAGAGTTTAAAAAAATTGGAATCAATTGGAGAATACTGATGACTTTTGTAGCATTCAGCCCCTCCTTTCCTTTCGAGAAAAGCATCGAGCGGTATGTTGACTAAGTTTTCTTTTAGTTACCTATTTTATTTGACATTTGATTCTAGTTTTCTTGAAACGTATATGATATCTAAGTTTATTACTGGAAAAAATAGCAATAAAACCGAAAATAGGTTATATCAGAAACAGGATATTTTTAGCAGCTATAGGAGTCAGGTTAAACTGGAGATGAAAAAACCGGTATAATCAAAATCCGTTTGATTCAGCGATAGCTACCATCACTAAGAGAGCCCCACCAAGGACGCAGCTACCGAGTGGGCGCAAAAGCTGACCAAGAAAAAGGTGATTAAAGGACCAGGAGATGTACGTGAGTTATCCCATTACTTGAGTTCCTGTCTTTTCCCTGCGAGAAGACGCAGTTCCCTCGTTCCGAGACTGTGAACACATCTCGTTGTCACAGCGTCATTCTGTCCAAGTAGCATGACAAAGAAATGACTACTATCGAACAGGTGGCATGCGGGTTATGTGTCATCAGTGCGCTTTGGTGATACAGATGGCGCCTACACAGCTGGCTCGTGTTCAACGAAGGAGTCTTGCTGCTAATTCCCTAACGTACCGTAGGACATCAAAGGCTGGACAGTGGATGCGGAAGCAAAGATGCTAATTGATCCAAGACCAGACATTTGCCGGTTTCTGCCAATTGAGGACTGGAGTCGAACTGTGCTAGAGTGCTGTAAAGTATTTGATACAATAAGAAGAAGATTCGTCATGTAACAAACCCTCACTTTAATGTACCCTTGGGAACATGAGTGTCTGGAAACATTTTTCCAAGAGGGTGGTAAGATTCCAAAATTGCCTGTTTTGACGTTACTTGTTTTCAAAAGGCAAAACTTATTGTACACCAAACGATTGATAGCTAGCCACTTGGTACTTTTAAGGTGGATTATTTTGATTCACAAATAGTAAGCATATTTCGTTGTTTTGCATTATTTATATGAACATAGATACCACCTTTTTGACTCGACGACCTGGAATTACGTTGTCATATAATTAAGACTGGGATATCCAACTAGTTGGGAAATTAAGCTAAAAATGTTCCCAAAAAAATAGTCATATTCCAATTACGCTAGGTTGAAACTGAAAATTAAAAATATGAAGTAGAAAAAAGTCATAAGGAGTGGGAAGATCCTGCTGCGTATCAACAAAACTAACCAACAAAAAATGCCAAAGTAATATTCCTCGAAGTGGAGAAACAGGAAATAACTTAAAAAAGATTTGCCCATCTTTGATGCCATTTACAACACACAATTTTCTTACAATAATTCCTGTTTGATCACATTAATGGACTTATTGTATTACTTTGAGGCTTTCCGGTTTTCGATGTTTACTGGCATAACTAAACTTGAACAAAATGCGTTTTGAGAGGCATATCTTTTTGGATTGGCTAGCTAACGTAAAGGCGTCACCCGTAGTCTAGGGGTAGCTTCCTTGACTAGTAAAAGGTCCTGAGTCATGGCTTCGATCCCTACCACTGCTTAAATTTTGAATAAAAGTCATCAGCAACGGCGGATAAAGATTGCCGCGTTGTAAGTCACTCTCGCTTCCGCCAATGGCCTTGTCAAAGAGAACAGAGCAGCAGTCAGAGGTTCAGGCACTCTCTTACCCTTGGGATTGGAAACTGCCCCTAAAATGAGGGAGAATCACCAATTAACAACGGCATGAGGATACAAAAGGCAATGTAAACCACAGATTAAAAACATATAATGTTTTTTCACAGACATTAGATTAAGTGGTAGAGAAAGTATATGAGAATATTGAACGGGTAATTCGATACTTAAAGGGAGACGAAAATCGAATTATCACGGGAGATTGGAATGAGATTGTACGGGAAGGAGTAGAAGAATGAGTTACGGGAGAATATGGGCATTGCAGTAGGAATGAGAGAGGGGAAAGAGTAATTGAGTTCTGCAATAAATTTCAGCTAGTAACAGAGATTTCAGCTGGATTACATCGTGGTCAGGCAGAGATTACGGAATCAGATATTTGATTGTAAGACGTACCCAGAAGCAGATATAGATTTAGATCGCAATTCAGTAATGATGAAGAGTAGGAGGAAGTTTATGACATTAGTCAGGAAGAATCAATACGAAAAGAAGTGGGATACGCAAGTACTAAGGAATGACGAGATACGCTTGAGGCTCTCTGAGGCTATAGATACAGCAATAAGGAATAGCTCAGTAGGCAGTACAGTTGAAGAGGAATGGAACTCTCTAGAAAGGGCAATCACAGAACCTGGATAGAAAAACGCAGGTACAAAGAAGGTAGCTGTTAAGAAACTTTGTGTAACAGAAGAAATTCTTGAATTGATCGATGAAAGAAGGGAGTACAAAAATGTTCACGGAAATTCAGTAATACAGAAGTACAAGTCACTAAAGAATGAAATAAATAGGAAGAGCAGTGAAGCTAAGGCGAAATGGCTCCATGAAAAATGTGAAGAAATCGAAAAGGAAATGACTGAATGATTGTCCAGAGGACTGACTCAGCATATAGAAAATTCAAAACAATCGTCGGTGAAATTAAACGCATGGGTGGTAACATTAAGAGTACAATGGGAATTCCACTGTTAAATGCAGAGGAGAGAGCGGATAGGTAAAAAGGCTTCTATGTGGGGGAAGACTTGTCTGATGACGTAACAGAAGAAGAAACAGGAGTTGATATAGAAGAGAAGGGGGACCCAGTATGAGAATCGGAATTTAAAAGAGCCTTGGAAGACCAACTGCAGCAGAAGGGATAAACAAAATTCTATCGGCAAAGCTATTGGGGGTACGGGAAGAAAACGACTATTCATGTTGGTGTACGGAATGTATGAGGCCCGCTGTGTGCCATCAGATTTTCGGAAGAACATCATCCAATCAGTTCCGAAGATAGCAACATCGGACAAGTGCGAGTATCATCGCACAGTCAGCCTAACAGGTCATCCATCCAAGTTGTTGGCACAGATAAGGTACAGAAGAATCGAAAAGAAAAGTGGGAATCAGTTAGGTAAGGATCAGTTTAAGCCCGCCCGGTTAGCCGAGCGGTCTAACGCAAGGCTTTCTGTAGCGGGAAGGAGCGCCTGGTCCCCGGCCCGGCGGACTTGTCTCGAGGTCCGGTGAGCCGGCCAGTCTGTGGACGGTTTTTAGGTGGTTTTCCATCTACCTCGGCGAATGCGGGCTGGTTCCCCTTGTTCCGCCTCAGCTACACTATGTCGGCGATTGCTGCGCAAACATGTTCGCCACGTACGCGTACACCACCATTACTACCACGCAAACAGGGGTTACACTCGTCTGTCGTCTGGTGTGAGACGTACCCTGGGGAGGGGGGGGGGGGTGTCCACCGGGGGCCGAACCGCACAATAACCCTGGGTTCGGTGTGGGGCGGCAGGGGGGTGAAGTTGACTGCTGTAGTCGTCGTGGGGTTGTGGACCACTGCGGCTGCGGCGGGGACGGAGCCTCTCCGTCGTTTCTAGGTCCTCGGTTAACATGCAACATACAAGGATCAGTTTGGGGAAAGATAAATGCACCAGAGGGGCGTTCTGTCGTTGAAGGTCATAAGCAAGACTGAAGAAGAATCAATACACGTTATAGGATTCGTCGACCTGTAAAAAACGTTCGACAATGTAAAACCATGCAAGATGTTCAAAATTCTTTGAAAAGTAGGGTTAAGCTATAACGAAAGATGAGTATGTACAAGAGCTAAGAGGGAACAGTAAGACTGGAGTCCGCAGCTCGTGGCCGTGCGGTAGCGTTCTCGCTTCCTGCGCCCGGGTTCCCGGGCTCGATTCCCGGCGGGGTCAGGGATTTTCTCTGCCTCGTGATGACTGGGTGTTGTGTGATGTCCTTAGGTTAGTTAGGTTTAAGTAGTTCTAAGTTCTAGGGGACTGATGACCATAGCTGTTAAGTCCCATAGTGCTCAGAGCCATTTGAACCAAGTAAGACTGGAAGACCAAGAACGAAGTGCTCCGATAAAAAAAGGGTGTAAGAAGGGGATGTAGACCTTCGCCTCTACTGTTCAATCTGTACATCGAAGCAGCAATGACAGAAATAAGCGGAGGGTTCAAGAGTGGGATTAAAATTGAAGGTGAGAAGAGATCAATGATAAGATTCGCTGATTACATTGCTGTCCTCAGTGAAAGTGGAAAAGAATTACGGGATCTGCTGAATGGAATGATCAGTCCAATCAGTAGAGGATACGGACTGAGATTAAATCGAAGGAAGACGAAAGTATATCAGAAATGAAAACAGCGAGAAACCTTACATCATAATTGGAGACCACGAAATAGACGAAATTAAGGAATTCTGCTACCTAGGCAGCAAAATAACCGATGATGGACGGAGCAAGAAGGACATCAAAAGCAGTCTAGCACCAGCAAACAGGGCATTCCTCGCCAAGAGAAGTCTGCTAGCTTAAAATATAGGCCCAAATTGGAGGAAGAAATTTCTAGCAACGTACCTTTGGAACACAGCATTGTATGGTTGTGAAACACAGACTGTGGGGAATCTAAACAATTGAGATGTTGTGCTGCAGACGAATGTTGAAAATTAGGTGGGCTGGTAAGGTAAGGAATGAGGAGGTTCTGCGCAGAATTAGAGAGGAAAGGAATAGGGGGAAAACGCTGTAAAGAAGAAGGGACAGGACTATACGACATCTGCTAAACATCAGGGAATAATTTCCTTGGTGCTAGAGGAAGCTACCGAAGGTAAAAAGTGTAGAGGAAGACAGAGGTTCAAATACATCCCGCAAATAATTGAGCACGTACGTTGCGACTCCTATTCTGACATGGAAAGTTTGGCAGAAGAGAAATTCATGGCAGCAGCAACGGACCAGTAAGAAGGCTGATGACTCAAAAAAAAAGCTTATATATAGCCTTGAGCCATTATACGACTAGATAAACGTGGGATATCTCCCAAAACCACCCTCAAGTTGATTGATAGAATAGAGTCAACAGCCAAGGGCTCAACCATGGGAGTCCTCATATCTGCGTTATAATCCAGCCACGCCAACTTATATCTTCGCATACATCGAGCGTTAGGTGTGTAACTAATCAAGCACAGGTTACACGACCCGAAACTTCCAAAATGACTGCAGAATGCGTAGCTCTGCGACTGTATTCTTCCAGCAGCGCTAGTCCACCAACGTATACAACAGAACTTTTGATCAGTCCGGCAGACGGTGTTAATGTGACAAGCAGTTTCAATGCTGTAATGAAAAAACAAGCATGTAACCAGATTCTAGGAGGTGGCATTTGCTCGATCTTGCTCCACCCCTTCCCCCCTTGCAGAAGCCTATTGTTGAGAACGCACTGTTTTGTTTTGAAAAATATACCGCAGATTCTGATGCTCAATATAGCAAAATGGTTCAAATGGCTCTGAGCACTATGGGACTTAACATCTGAGGTCATCAGTCCCCTAGAACTTAGAACTACTTGAACCTAACTAACCTAAGGACATCACACAAATCCATGCCCGAGGCAGGATTTGAACCTGCGACCGTAGCAGCAGCGCGGTGCCAAACTGAAGCGCCTAGAACCACTCGGCTACCGCGGCCGGCTCCAATATGGCAGAAATATCAATACAGCAGAGCTACATAAAGAAACATTGGCTTACAAATACCAGTGAAAAGTGCTGATGAAAGCTCTCAAAATACACTCCTGGAAATTGAAATAAGAACACCGTGAATTCATTGTCCCAGGAAGGGGAAACTTTATTGACACATTCCTGGGGTCAGATACATCACATGATCACACTGACAGAACCACAGGCACATAGACACAGGCAACAGAGCATGCACAATGTCGGCACTAGTACAGTGTATATCCACCTTTCGCAGCAATGCAGGCTGCTATTCTTCCATGGAGACGATCGTAGAGATGCTGGATGTAGTCCTGTGGAACGGCTTGCCATGCCATTTCCACCTGGCGCCTCAGTTGGACCAGCGTTCGTGCTGGACGTGCAGACCGCGTGAGACGACGCTTCATCCAGTCCCAAACATGCTCAATGGGGGACAGATCCGGAGATCTTGCTGGCCAGGGTAGTTGACTTACACCTTCTAGAGCACGTTGGGTGGCACCGGATACATGCGGACGTGCATTGTCCTGTTGGAACAGCAAGTTCCCTTGCCGGTCTAGGAATGGTAGAACGATGGGTTCGATGACGGTTTGGATGTACCGTGCACTATTCAGTGTCCCCTCGACGATCACCAGTGGTGTACGGCCGGTGTAGGAGATCGCTCCCCACACCATGATGCCGGGTGTTGGCCCTGTGTGCCTCGGTCGTATGCAGTCCTGATTGTGGCGCTCACCTGCACGGCGCCAAACACGCATACGACCATCATTGGCACCAAGGCAGAAGCGACTCTCATCGCTGAAGACGACACGTCTCCATTCGTCCCTCCATTCACGCCTGTCGCGACACCACTGGAGGCGGGCTGCACGATGTTGGGGCGTGAGCGGAAGACGGCCTAACGGTGTGCGGGACCGTAGCCCAGCTTCATGCAGACGGTTGCGAATGGTCCTCGCCGATACCCCAGGAGCAACAGTGTCCCTAATTTGCTGGGAAGTGGCGGTGCGGTCCCCTACGGCACTGCGTAGGATCCTACGGTCTTGGCGTGCATCCGTGCGTCGCTGCGGTCCGGTCCCAGGTCGACGGGCACGTGCACCTTCCGCCGACCACTGGCGACAACATCGATGTACTGTGGAGACCTCACGCCCCACGTGTTGAGCAATTCGGCGGTACGTCCACCCGGCCTCCCGCATGCCCACTATACGCCCTCGCTCAAAGTCCGTCAACTGCACATACGGTTCACGTCCACGCTGTCGCGGCATGCTACCAGTGTTAAAGACTGCGATGGAGCTCCGTATGCCACGGCAAACTGGCTGACACTGACGGCGGCGGTGCACAAATGCTGCGCAGCTAGCGCCATTCGACGGCCAACACCGCGGTTCCTGGTGTGTCCGCTGTGCCGTGCGTGTGATCATTGCTTGTACAGCCCTCTCGCAGTGTCCGGAGCAAGTATGGTGGGTCTGACACACCGGTGTCAATGTGTTCTTTTATCCATTTCCAGGAGTGTAGCTTTGAGGATATCTATGACAAATCCAATCACTGCAGCATGTTGACAATGCATTTGCAGTAAATCAAAGATGTTAAAAAGTAGTTTTGGTCAGGTATACGTGAATCAGACTGTCAGAGTCAGTTAATGTGTCAACAGAAGACGACAGAGCTGCTAAATTTCACTTCAATGAAATCAATGAGTTTGCTTCATTGAAAGGCCATGTAAAGTAAAAATATATCAAAACTCAATTCTAGATTAGGAATGTTTTCTCAATTACAGCCCTTTTATCCTACACTGAACAGCCAGAACATTATGACCACCGACTTATTTTCGACATAAGCCCGTCCAGGGGATAGCAGCGTCAGCTGGCGAGGAATGACTGCTAGTCAGCACGGTGCATACAGTATCAGCGAGAGTGCTCAAATGGTTCAAATGGCTCTGAGCACTATGGGACTTAACTTCTAAGGTCATCAGTCCCCTAGAACTTAGAACTACTTAAACCTAACCTAAGGACATCACACACATCCATGGCCGAGGCAGGATTCGAACCCGCGACCGTAGCGGTCACGCGGTTCCAGACTGTAGCGCCTAGAACCGCACGGCCACCCCGGCCGGCGCGAGCGTGCTGCCCGTGTGTAGAATGGGGAAGGCGCACGATCTTTCCGAATTTGACCAACGTGTATGTTAGAGAAGTGCTATGGTGAAGGTCTTTAACACGCAGCGAAACCAAGGTGAAACTATGTCCAGACATCGTAGGGTTGACGGTCACCCGTCATTGCAGATGCCGGACGTCGTAGTCTAAGCAGACTGGTAAACAGGGCAGGCGGCTAAGTGGAGCGAACTAACATCAGAATTTAATGCTGGGCAGAGGAGTACAAGTGCGTCTGAACACTCAGCGCACCAAATACTCCTGACTATGGGCCTCCGCAGCTGACGACCCAGCATGTGCCAATGTTAACACCACGACATCGGCAACTACCACTGAAATGGGCACGTGACCACCGGCACTGGACGTTGACGCAGTGGCAGAGCTTTGCAGGGTCTGATAAATCCCGATACCTTCTTCATCATACCGATGGGAGGGCGCGAATCCGTCCTAGTGTTTAATCTATACATCGAAGAAGCAGAGACGCAAATAAAAAGGAAGTTTGAAACGTCCCCTTAGAAAAATTATACATGACTGTGCTTCAACTGACACACAATATTTTTAGCGCAACGCAATCTGACTTCCAATAATCCCTACAAAACAATGGCCCTGACTAACATTAACCTATACCTTTCACAAATCACTTACCTCACAAAAATCTTCATTACTCGAACTACTGCAATACAGCGAGCGCCACTACTGCCAGCTAAATAAAAGATTCAAACTACGGAAGGCACTAACTACTAGTAGGCATAGTTAGCAAATGAAAGATTTTAGTAGAGAACAAACAATGTATTTACCCTAATATTCATCAAAAGTCATAATATATACAGCAGTTCATGACATCCATTTTTACAAATTTCAAAACTCCGCCATTTCTCTCCCCACATCCACCACTGCTGGCGGCTCACCTCCAACTGCGCAACGCTACGCGCTGTTCACATCCAGCTGCCGCTGCCCAACACTACAATGGCAGACAACAATGCAAACTAGCCACAGACTGCACACAGCACAGCCAGTGATTTTCATACAGAGCGCTACGTAACGTTGCCAATAAGAAAACCTAAACAGCCTACTTACAAGTTCAGGAGTGGAATAAAAATTCAGCGTGAAAGGATATCAATGAGACGATTCGCTGATGACACTGCTATCCTCAGTGAAAGTGAAGAAGAATGACATGGTGTGCTGAATGGAATGAACAGTCTAATAAGTGTAGAATATGGACTGATAGTAAATCGAAGAAAGACGAAAGTAATGAGAAGTAGCAGAAATGAGAACAGCGAGAAACTTAACATCAGGACTCATGTTCACGAATTAGATGGCGTTAAGGAATTCCACTACCTAGGCAGCAAGACAACCAATGACGAACGGAGTAAGGAGGACATCAGAAGCAGACAGGCACTGGCAAAGAGGCATTCCTGGCCAAGAGACGTCTACTAGTATCAAACACAGGCCTTAATTTGAGGAAGAAATTTCTGATAACGTACGTTTGGAGCACAGCATTGTACAGTAGTAAACGTGAACTGTGGAAAAACCAGAACGGAAGAGCATCGAGGCATTTGAGATGTGGTGCTACACATGAATGTTGAAAATTAGGTGGACTAAAAAGGAATGAGGAGGTTCTCCGCAGAATCCGTGAGGAAAGAAATATATGAAAACATTGTCAAGAAGAAGGACAGGACCATAGGACATTGTTAAGATATCGGGGAATAATTTCTGTGGGACTAGAGGGAGCTGTAGAGGATAAAAACTGCAGAGGACGACATAGATTGGAACACTTCCAGCAGATAACTGAGGAAGTAGGTTGGAAGTACTACTCCGAGATGAAGAGGTGGGTACAGAGAGGAATTCGAGCGGGCCGCATAAAAAATAAAATAAAATAAATAAAAGGTTCAAATGGCTCTAAGCACTATGGGACTTAACATCTCAGGTCATCAGTCGCCTAGACTTAGAACTACTTAAAACTAACTAACCTAGGGACATCACACACATCCATGCCCGAGGCAGGATTCGAAACTGTGACATCAGCAGCAGCGCGGTTCCGGTCTGCAGCCCCTAGATCCGCTCGGCCACAGCGGCCGGCGTGGGCCTCATCAAACCAGTCAAAACACTGATGACTAAAAAAAAATTGACGAAGTTGCTACCAACCTGTTTCACGACTGCAATGTAAAATTAGGCCCGACAGCTTCGCCAGTTTCTACTAGACGATAACGAACTGTTTCCTGAGCAGTAGGATAGATAGGACTAGTATTTCTTGTCTGAAGTTCTGTTCATCACATTTACAATGATAACTAACAATCTCTTTTTGTAATAGTCATATGCCGAGGCTGACCATCTTGTATGATTTACGACTTAGACAGCCTTAATCGTAACAACCGCTCTGCCACAACTCTTCCAGCGTGATGGGTTTTAAGAACTCCTAATGACAGTTTGAAATCCGCTAGCACAGTTCATCATATCGTCAGCAATAACGATTTCTACAAAATTTTCCGTTGCATTGTCTGTGGAGTAGACAGGATGAGAGAATTTTGTGCCGTACGAGATCACTTCACTGCCTTTAGTATGCAACGTTCCGAAAAAGTCAGCTGTGGTTAATGAGTCCTGTGCGGTGGCGCTTATGGTTACTAAACCTCCAATCGATTCTCTTGGGTAAAGTAGTACAGCTTTGAATAGTATACAGTTAATCTAAATTGTACAACAACATTACCTTCTACTTTCTATGCATACAGGAAAGGCGCCAAAGAGTTGTTGTTGCTGTTGTTGTTGTTGTTGTTGTGGTCTTCAGTCTTGAGACTGGTTTGATGCAGCTCTCCATGCTACTCTTCCTGTGCAAGCTCCTTCATCTCCCAGTACCTACTGCAACCTAAATCCTTCTGAATCTGCTTAGTGTACTCATCTCTTGGTCTCCATCTACGATTTTTACCCTCCACCGTGCCCTCCAGTACTAAATTGGTGATCCCTTGATGCCTCAGAACATGTCCCACCAACCGATCCCTTCTTCTAGTCAAGTTGTGCCACAAGATTCTCATCTCCCCAATTCTATTCAGTACCCTCTCATTAGTTATGTGATCTACCCATCTAATCTTCAGCATTCTTCTGTAGCACCACATTTCGAAAGCTTCTATTCTCCTCTTGCCTAAACTATTAATCGTCCATGTTTCACTTCCATACGTAGCTACACTCCATACAAATACTTTCAGAAATGACTTCCTGACACTAAATCAATGCTCGATGTTAACAAATTTCTCTTCTTCACAAACTCTTTCCTTGCCATTGCCAGTCTACATTTTATATCCTCTCTACTTCGACCATCATCAGTTATTTTGCTCCCCAAATAGCAAAACTCCTTTACTACTTTAAGTGTCTCATTTCCTAATCTAATTCCCACAGCATCACCCGTCTTAATTCGACTACATTCCATTATCCTCGTTTTGCTTTTGTTGATGTTCATCTTATATCCTCCTTTCAAGACACTGTCCATTCCGTTCAAGTCCTTTGCTGTCTCTGACAGAATTACAATGTCATCGGCGAACCTCAATGTTTTTATTTCTTCTCCATGGATTTTAATACCTACTCCGAACTTTTCTTTCGTTTCCTTTACTGCTTGCTCAATACAGATTGAATAGCATCGGGGAGAGGCTACAACCCTGTCTCACTCCCTTCTGCTTTCTGTACAAATTGTAAATAGCATTTAGCTCCCTGTATTTTACCCCTGCCACCTTCAGAATTTGAAAGAGAGTATCCCGGTCAACATTGTCAAAAGCTTTCTCTAAGTCTACAAATGCTAGAAATGTAGGTTTGCCTTTCCTTAATCTTTCTTCTAAGACACGTCGTGGGGTCTGTATTGCCTCACGTGTTCCAACATTTCTACGGAATACAAACTGATCTTCCCCGAGGTCGGCTTCTACCAGTTTTTCCATTCGTCTGTAAAGAATTCGCGTTAGTATTTTGAAGCTGTGACTTATTAAACTGATAGTTCGGTAATTTTCACATCTGTCAACACCTGCTATCTTTGGGATTGGAATTATTATATTCTTCTTGAAGTCTGAGGGAATTCCGCATGTCTCATACGTCTTACTCACCTGATGGTAGAGTTTTGTCAGGACTGGCTCTCCCAAGGCTGTCAGTAGTTCTAATGGAATGTTGTCTACTCCCGGAGCCTTGTTTCGACTTAGGTCTTTCAGTGCTCTGTCAAACTCTTCACGCAGTATCATATCTCCCATTTTATCTTCATCTACCTCCTCTTCCATTTCCATAATATTGTCCTCACGAACATCGTCCCTGTATAGACCCTCTATATACTCCTTCCACCTTTCTGCTTTCCCGTCTTTGCTTAGAACTCGGTTTCCATCTGAGCTCTTGATATTCATGCAAGTGGTTCTCTTTTCTCCAAAAGGCCTCTTTAATTTTCCTGTAGGCAGTAAGTGAGTGATACAAGAAGAACTGAGCTTGACGTTGTTTCAGAACAAAAAGATAACCAATATATTACACAGAGATTGTAATTACTACATCATCTCAGATATTTGGAGGTTGTGGATTCTTTTTCATAATTTTCTATTGCAGTATGTAACCTTTGGCTTTTGCTCTTAGATCAGCCCCATGATTCTCTCGGGAAATTGCAACTTATTACTGTTTCTGAAAATGCGTTCGCATGGAAGTCTCTCTCTCTCCTAGTTGGTGTGCTCCTCTGTCACCTTTTTTAGAAATGGAGAACTCGTGTCTTCAGCGCGACACTATGACGAATAACGGAATGGAAAGAATTAAGGAATTGAAGGAACTTTTGTTACCCACCCCATGGTCACTGAAAACATAATCGTCGACGACAATGAATACGCGAATATGTAACCACTTTGTCAATCTCAGTGCTTCGTGTTCATGGTTCTCTGTGAATGGTTTTTATCACAGCTGGTGAGAGATAACTGTTCATCTCCAACTGATTCGTCTGTTTACACTACTTTCAAATAAATATCGAATCTGAAGAGGTGTACCATATCGTTATCAAACATCTTCACGAATTAACTGCACTGCTTTTTTAGCGTTGTCTATATAGATAGCGATACCCGAATTAAAGCTGTATTTCAGAACAGTATTACTGAAGCCACTCAAGAGTTATTACATCATCTGCTACTGGCACATTATTATCACTGTTTAGTCCGTTGATATCAAATGCCTGGGTTCTTCAGCATGAATTTCGTAATTGGGAAATTTTGTAAGAGAGTCAAAGTTTTCCTCTCAGATGTAATTGTAGAGTAACATAACATCTACATTTTATGAACTTGATTGATACCTTCGAAAAACACATACTTTTTGCACTGAGCGTAACGGTCTTCGGCATGATCTGATAACACCACATTTTTTGGATCCTTTGGTAGATTTAGTAAAGCAGTTACAATCAGTACGCACCAAGCGAAGTGGTACTGTGACATGATATTGAATGCTGGAGGACAACGGTTCAAATTCCTAAGCAGGAATCCAGATGTAGGTTCTCCGTAATTACAATAAATCGCTCAAGGCAAGGCCTGCCTTCCCAATATGAGCGTGTCTTCCGTTTCTCATGAACACGTCGTTGGCGGGATGTTAAACGCCAGTCCTCCTTGCATCAACCAAAGCCGGGATTTTGGCTATGAAAGTGGAAATGGTTAAAAAAAGTTGTTAAGATTCTTTTGCCGGAGGACAACAGACACGTGCGTCAGTTTAAAAAATTGGAAGCGCTAGAGCCACCCAATTTCGCAACATGTAAGGATTCATCAAAATCCAATGGTTCGTCTTCCATATACAGGTGAGACTCAGAGATTAGCTTTGTTTAGTATGTTCCAGCTATTTCCACTCTAAATAGTCGCATGTAGAGCTAAGATACCCCCATGAGGGATATCTGTTTAATCTCACCAACGAATATTTCCCGTGAACTTTTTTGAACTGGAATAGCTAGTAACCAGAAACCACCGATGCATTAAAGAATCAAACTCCCATGTATAAAATAGCTTTAAACGTCTGATTACTTTACCAACGAGTTCATGTGTTAAATACTTCATGTTGTTAAGATTGTAACCTAGAAGAAATTTAGGAAGGGTTTGAAATTATGCTTAAAGTTTTCTGGGTATCGTTAAGCGTTCTCATTATGAAACACTGAATGAATGTAGTCTGGGTAATTTACGCCCCAATTTATGCAAAAGTTAGTTTTTCATGTATCTAAGTGTTTACGTCATATCTCCTGAAACGTGTGTCACACAGTGATGTAATTTTGCAGGTGTACTGAAGCTAGAAACTATTATAGGCATACGTATTCAAATACAGAGATATGCAAAGAGGTAGAATATGGCGCTGCTGTCGGGAACGCCTATATAAGACAAGTGTCTGGCGCGATTCTTAGACCTATTACTGCTGCTACAATGGCAGGTTATCAAGATTTAACTGAGTTTCAACGTGGTGTTATAGACGACGCACGAGCGATGGGACACAGCATCTCAAAGGTAGCGATGATGTGGCGATTTTCCTGTACGACCACTTCACGAGTGTATAGTGAATATCAGGAATCCAGTAAAACATCAACTCTCCGAATCGATGTGGCTGGAAAAAAATACTGTAAGAATGGGACCAGCAATGACCAAAGAGAATTGCTCAAAGACAGAAGTGCAACCTTTCCACAAATTGCTGCAGATTTCATTCGCTGAGCCATCAACATGTGTCAGTGCGCGAACCATTCAACGGAACATCATTGTTCGGAGCCGGAAGGCCGACTCATGTACCCTCGATGACTGCATGACATAAAGCTTCACGCCTCGCCTGGGCCCGTCAACACTATTGATGACTGGAAACATGTTGCCCGGCCGGACGAATCTCATTTCAAAAACTGTATCGAACTGATGGATATGTGCGGGTATGGAGACAACCTCATGAATCCGTGGACCCTGCATGTCAGCAGAGGACAGCTCAAGCTGGTGGACGCACTGGTATGGTGTGGTTGGAGTGATATGGGATCCCTGATACATCTACACTCCTGGAAATTGAAATAAGAACACCGTGAATTCATTGTCCCAGGAAGGTGAAACTTTATTGACACATTCCTGGGGTCAGATACATCACATGATCACACTGACAGAACCACAGGCACATAGACACAGGCAAAAGAGCATGCACAATGTCGGCACTAGTACAGTGTATATCCACCTTTCGCAGCAATGCAGGCTGCTATTCTCCCATGGAGACGATCGTAGAGATGCTGGATGTAGTCCTGTGGAACGGCTTGCCATGCCATTTCCACCTGGCGCCTCAGTTGGACCAGCGTTCGTGCTGGACGTGCAGACCGCGTGAGACGACGCTTCATCCAGTCCCAAACATGCTCAATGGGGGACAGATCCGGAGATCTTGCTGGCCAGGGTAGTTGACTTACACCTTCTAGAGCACGTTGGGTGGCACGGGATACATGCGGACGTGCATTGTCCTGTTGGAACAGCAAGTTCCCTTGCCGGTCTAGGAATGGTAGAACGATGGGTTCGATGACGGTTTGGATGTACCGTGCACTATTCAGTGTCCCCTCGACGATCACCAGTGGTGTACGGCCAGTGTAGGAGATCGCTCCCCACACCATGATGCCGGGTGTTGGCCCTGTGTGCCTCGGTCGTATGCAGTCCTGATTGTGGCGCTCACCTGCACGGCGCCAAACACGCATACGACCATCATTGGCACCAAGGCAGAAGCGACTCTCATTGCTGAAGACGACACGTCTCCATTCGTCCCTCCATTCACGCCTGTCGCGACACCACTGGAGGCGGGCTGCACGATGTTGGGGCGTGAGCGGAAGACGGCCTAACGGTGTGCGGGACCGTAGCCCAGCTTCATGGAGACGGTTGCGAATGGTCCTCGCCGATACCCCAGGAGCAACAGAGTCCCTAATTTGCTGGGAAGTGGCGGTGCGGTCCCCTACGGCACTGCGTAGGATCCTACGGTCTTGGCGTGCATCCGTGCGTCGCTGCGGTCCGGTCCCAGGTCGACGGGCACGTGCACCTTCCGCCGACCACTGGCGACAACATCGATGTACTGTGGAGACCTCACGCCCCACGTGTTGAGCAATTCGGCGGTACGTCCACCCGGCCTCCCGCATGCCCACTATACGCCCTCGCTCAAAGTCCGTCAACTGCACATACGGTTCACGTCCACGCTGTCGCGGCATGCTACCAGTGTTAAAGACTGCGATGGAGCTCCGTATGCCACGGCAAACTGGCTGACATTGACGGCGGCGGTGCACAAATGCTGCGCAGCTAGCGCCATTCGACGGCCAACACCGCGGTTCCTGGTGTGTCCGCTGTGCCGTGCGTGTGATCATTGCTTGTACAGCCGTCTCGCAGTGTCCGGAGCAAGTATGGTGGGTCTGACACACCGGTGTCAATGTGTTCTTTTTTCCATTTCCAGGAGTGTAGATACGACTCTGGCAGGTGACATGTACGTAAACATACTGTCTGATCACCTGCATCCATTCATGTCCACTGTGCATTCCGACCGACATGGGCAATTCCAGCAGGACAATGCGACATCCCACACATCAAGAATTACCACAGAGTGGCTCCAGGAACACTCTTCTGCGTTTAAACGCTTCCGCTGGCCACCAAACTCCCCAGGCATGAACATTATTAAGCTATATGTGGGATACCTTGGAACGTGCTGTTCAGCAGTGATCTCCACTCCCTCGTACTCTTACAGATTCATGGACAGCCCTGCACTATTCGTGGTTTCAGTTACCTCCAGCACTACTCCAGACATTAATCGAGTCCATGCCACGTCGTGTTGCGGCACTTCTGCCTGCTCGTGGGGGCCCTATAAGATATTAAGCAGATACACCAGTTTCTTTGGGTCTTCAGTGTACATTCAGTAGTAGAAGTGGATACTATCTGCGAACTGTGTTGCGAATAAAGTCCATAGTATAGAAGTATAAATTAAAACGTGATGCCTAGTTGCTGAAATCTGACTGCATTCACACTGAAAATATAGTAAGTGCAGAAAATTTTTTCCTGTCATCATCTTGCGTTGGGTGTCAGCGATATACAGTTTTGTAAAAGTTTGAAATTATGTGTGAAGCCTGTTGGAAGTCGCAAAGTGTTCTCATTCCCAAATACTGAAATACTTAAGTCCGGTTATTTATGTGCCGTAAGTTACGCTGCCTCAAGTAAAATCCACAGTTTCTAACCGCGTACTTCTTGTCTAACTGTATTAAACTTTTAACATAAGATTGTACCTCTTAATGAGTAGATTATGCCATAATTTTAAATTTTTAATTCGATGAATAATTACTTGAAACACTGAAAATAATTTTTTTGCCCCTGGAAGCCAATAGACAGGCAACGTCCAACTAGTAGCGGGCTCCGAGATAGCGATGTACTTCTGCCAGCGTGCTACCGCTTTTGTGGAAGTGCTGTGGTCAGTATCGCTTGCTGTGTACAGCAGCCTTGGGCTCTAGCGTGGTAGGGCCCCAACCCATTTCAGTGACCACGGGCGAGCGCAGCCGTTGACTTTGGAAACCAGTGAGTAGGCCGTGGTCAGCTTATTAGCTATATTGAACGCCACTTTAGCTTTTGCGCGTGAAGAGTGTGGTGTACATTACTCTTATGTTTGAGAAGTACGAGATAGCTACTTCTGGCCCTCACTGCAGAAAGCTGTAAAAATCATAAGTGGTACGTGGATAGCCCAGTCGGTATTGACATTACCCCTAAAGCTGGATTTCTCAATCGATCCTCTATGCAGCATACAGTTTTAATCGGCCTGAACGTTAATTTACTCCACAAGTTCCACAAGAGATTATCAGATTACCCGTTTCAGTGATGCGTTCCATTACATGGAACAGAGCACTTCTGTGATTGACAGATCCAATGAATCTCATTAGTGTGAGAGGATAATGATGCATAGGTCGCACATTTTGTAAATTTATTCAACCATGCCTGTAATGAAATTTCTGCGTAATTATTATTCATTTGAGAATTTTACAGGAATCTCGTCTCAAACATAATAAATGAATAGTATAAAAAAGTTTGTTCTTCTACAGAATATGATTAGCTGTGTGGCCTTACTTGCTCCACGCCACTGATTAAATTTGCTACTGGAGGAATTTAATTTATTAATTTCTCACGCAGTTACCGTATATCACGGTTATTTTAATTTTGGTAAATGATTATAAAACATTTTACACATCAAATGAAGGTTTAAATTGTTCTTAGGACGGTTGCAAAACCCCTCACGCTTCCTCTGTTATCCAGATTCCTTATGGCTGCTGGTACACATAAAACAGTTTCTGATACTTATACATCACTCCATAACTCGCACAACTGAGAAAAATTGAACATGAAATGTATTCTCAGTTGCGAATATGGACAACCCTCAGCTACACTACTGGCCATTAAAATTGCTCCACCAAGAAGAAATGCAGATGATAAACGGGTATTCATTTGACAAATATATTATACTACAACTGACATGTGATTACATTTTCACGCAGTTTGGGTGGATAGATCCTGAGAAATCAGTACCCAGAACAACCACCTCTGGCCGTAATAACGGCCTTGATACGCCTGGGCATTGAGTCAAACAGAGCTTGGATGGCGTGTACACGTACAGCTGCCCATGCAGCTTCAACACGATACCACAGTTCATCAACAGTAGTGACTGGCGTATTGTGACGAGCCAGTTGCTCGGCCACCATTGACCAGACGTTTGCAATTGGTGAGAGATCTGGAGAATGTGCTGGCCAGGGCAGCAGTCGAACATTTTCTGTATCTAGAAAGGCCCGTACAGGACCTGCAACATGCGGTCGTACATTATCCTGCTGAAGTGTAGGGTTTCGCAGGGATCGAATGAAGGGTAGAACCACGGGTCGTAACACGTCTGAAATGTAACGTCCACTGCTCAAAGTGCCGTCAATGCGAACAAAAGGTGACCGAGACGTGTAACCAATGGCAACCCATACCATCACGCCGGGTGATACGCCAGTATGGCGATGACAAATACACGCTTCCAATGTGCGTTCACCGCGATGTCGCCAAACGCGGATGCGACCATCATGATGCTCTAAACAGAACCTGGATTCATCCGAAAAAATGACGGTTTGCCATTCGTGCACCCAGGTTCGTCGTTGAGTACACCATCGCACGCGCTCCTGCCTGTGATGCAGCGTCAAGGGTAACCGCAGCCATGGTCTCCGAGCTCTTAGTCCATGCTGCTGCAAACGTCGTCGAACTGTTCGTGCAGATGGTTGTTGTCTTGCAAAAGTCCCCATCTGTTGACTCAGGGATCGAGAGGCGGCTGCACGATCCGTTACAGCCATGCAGATAAGATGCCTGTCATCTCGACTGCTAGTGATACGAGGCCGATGGGATCCAGCACGGGGTTCCGTATTACCCTCCTGAACCCACCGATTCCATATTCTGCCAACAGTTATTGGATCTCGACCAACGCGAGCAGCAGTGTCGCGATACGATAAACCGCAATCGCGATAAGCTACAATCCGACCTTTATCAAAGTCGGAAACGTGATGGTACGCATGTCTCCTCCTTACACGAGGCATCACAACAACGTTTCACCCGGCAACGCTGGTCAACTGCCGTTTGTGTATGAGGAATCGGTTGGAAACATTCCTCATGCCAGCACGTTGTAGGTGTCGCCACCGGCGCCAACTTTGTGTGAATGCTCTGCAAAGCTGATCATTTGCATATGACAGCATCTTCTTCCTCTCGGTTAAATTTCGCGTCTGTAGCACGTCATCTTCGTGGTGTAGCAATTTTAATGGCCAGTAGTGTATATAATGGAATGCTGACACTGAAAATTTGGTGTCTGAGCGGGAGTCGAATCCGGATTTCCCGTCTGTTGCGAGCGGTCGCCTTTACCATTTTTTTTTTTAAATCTCATTTTGTTCGTTATTGGTCGTTGTATTTACTCGGAGCGGACGTCCCATGACGCTTGTTCAAGTTAATAATTGTTGATCCAGTTACTCAGTTTCTATTAATACCCAGGGCGGCTATCCCTCTGACCCAACACGTGGAGCTATCTTGCCGGCGCCACTTGGGCTATCCAAGCCTACTTGACGGCCAGACCCGAACTTCCATATACCGTTGTTCATATGTCTACAACCTGCACTCGTAGATTCATTATGTGCATTTCCGAACAGGGTAGACATTTTAATTGAAACTGCTTGCCCGGTATCTGCGAATAAATACGATTTTGTGGTGCATGCCACCGCGGCCGCTCGCGACAAGCGCGTAGTCCGGGTTCGAGCCCCAGTCCGGCACAAATTTTCACCATCGTCATTGCAACTGCGAGTACATTTCATAACAGCTGTAGTCGACATAGTACTTGTCCCTTCGTACATGCATGCACTGCAATAACAGAGAAAAATTGTTGCTTAAAGTCATTACACAAAAGTAAATCTGCGTCGAGGAATTTTAAGTAAATGTTAGGTACGTTTATTTTAACTGAATATGTTTTAAATTCATTTTACAAAACAAAATTTTCTGCACTAAATATGAATTAAGATGTCACAGAGAATGTACATATTCCATAAAAAATGCCATCCTCGTTCATTACGTTTTATTTTTGCGTTCCCAGTTACCGGCATCAACATCCACATCGTCTCGTGCGCAGTATGTGTCGTGTGCATCTTCTACACGTGCGTGGTAAGTTTCTCTGCTTGTTGTTTATTCATGAATTTAATTCCTCTATCCGCTGTGCAGACTGTTATCATGGTCCTGAAATTTCTCAGACAGTTCGCGGACCACGGATAGACAGGCACTCAACTAGATTGTAATTTTTACGGGGAATTGAGGCTTCTTAGTGGTATGCCGTCACTATTTACAGGTCAAAAGCTCCTGCTTGTCTCAGTGATTTGTTTTATTTACCAGCACACAACACGGTCATTCTGCAAATACCGATAGAGCAGCGCAGTGGCCAATGGACTGGATTCATATTCTGCAAGACCATGCTTCGAACCCACACCTGGCCTTTCTAATTCAGGTTTGCTGTATCACCTAAGTCATTTGCTGGGATGTTTCCTCCAACAATCCTATGGCTAGTTTCCTTGCCATGCATAAGTAACTCACCCAGATACAAATAATGTCTGTGCTTTCCTCATGCAAGGCTCAGAGGTCATCTTGTCAGACCCTCGCGCCTCGGAAAAAATCTATTATGATAACCAAAATTGAATCTGGGACTGTCATAGCCAAAAAATGGCTCGAAGCACTACGGGACTTATGATGTCATCACTCCCGTAGACTTAGAACTACTTAAACCTAACTAACCTAAGGACATCACACAAATCCATGCCCGAGGCAGGATTCGAACCTGTGATCGCAGCAGCCGCGTGGTTCCGGACTGAAGCGCCTAGAACCGCTCGGCCACAGCGGCCGGCCTGTCATCGTCAGCAGCCATCTACTCTAACCACTAGTCCACATAGAAGTTCTCCAACTGAGCCACTGTTCCGTCCGTAACAACATCCTTGTCGATAGGAAACTAAATTCCAATCACTCCTCCTTTTGAAGAAAGTGTTCAATAGCTTCTGTTGTAGAACTTCACTAAGACACTAACATCTGATTGGAATAGACTTTGGAAGTTTGGAAAGAAAGATCATCTACAGTGAAGAGACAAAGAAACTGGTACGCCTGCCTAATATCGTATAGGGCCACCGTGAGCACGCAGAAGTGCCGCTACGCGACGTGGCATGGACTCGACTAATGTCTGAAGTAGTGCTGAAGGGAACTGACACCATGAATCCTGCAGGGCTGTCCATAAATCCGTAAGCGTACGAGGGGGTGGATATCTCTTCTGAACAGCACGTTGCAAGGTGTTCCAGACACGCTCAATAATGTTGATGACTGGGGAGTTTTGTGGCCAGCGGAAGTGTTTAAATTCAGAAGAGTGTTCCTGAAGCCGCTCTGTAGAAACACTGGACGTGTGGGGCGTCGCATTCCTTACGGCTAGAATTGCCCAGGTCCGTCGGAATGCACAATAGTCATGAATGGATGCAGGTAAATGGAAATGTCGTGTGGCTAGGGCCTCCCGTCGGGTAGACCGTTCGCCTGGTGCAGGTCTTTCGATTTGACGCCACTTCGGCGACCTGCGCGTCGATGGGGATGAAATGATGATGATTAGGACAACACGACACCCAGTCCCTGAGCGGAGAAAATTTCCGACCCAGCCGGGAATCGAACCCGGGCCCTTAGGATTGACAGTCTGTCACGCTGACCACTCAGCTACCGGGGCGGACGATGGATGCAGGTGATCAGGCAGGATGCTTACGTAAGTATCACCTGTCGGAGTCGTATCTAGACGTATCAGGGGTCTCATATATCTCTAACTGCACACGCCCCACACCATTACAGAACCTCCACCAGCTTGAACAGTCCTCTGCTGACATATAGCGTCCATTTACTCATGAAGTTGTCTCCATACCCATACACGTCCATCCGCTCGATACAATTTCAAACTAGACTCGCCCGACGAGCCAACATGTTTCCAATAATCAACAGTCCAATGTCGGTGTTGACGGGCCCAGGCGAGGCGTAAAGCTTTATGTCGTGCAGTCATCAAGGGTACACGAGTGGGCCTTCGGCTCCGAAAGCCTATATCGATGATATTTCGTTGAATGGTTCGCAGGCTGGCACTTGTTGATGGCCCAGTATTGAAATCTGCAGCAATTTCCGGAACGGTTGCACTTCTGTAAAGGTTGAATGATTCTCTTCAGTCGTCGTTGTCCCGTTCTTGCAGTATCTTTTTCCAGCCGCAGCGTTGTCAGAGATTTGATGTTTTATCGGATTCCTGATATTCATGGTACACTAGTGAAATGGTCGTACCGGAAAATGCTCACTTCATCGCTGCGTTCAGACTCAGTTAAACCCTGATAACCTGCCATTGTAGCAACAGTAACCGATCTAACGACTGTGCCAAAAATTTGTTGTCTTATATAGGCGTTGCTGACCACAGTACCGTATTCTTCCTGTTTATATACCTCTGTATTTGAATACGCATGCCTATGCGACTTTCTTTGGGGCTTCAGTGTATAATTTGTACATAAACCCGATTGCAGCTATGAGAGTCGAAAAACATGAAACGTAAGCAATAACTGGGAGTGATAATGGGTTGTAGCCTTAACGTGAAGAGCAATACAGATTATATTAAAGGTATTCGCGGTATAAATCCCGTTTGCCCTTTCTCTTTGCGTCACAATACTGGCTGCGACGATGTTATTCAAAAAAATGGTTCAAATGGCTCTGAGCACTATGGGACTTAACATCTATGGCCATCAGTCCCCTAGAACTTAGAACTACTTAAACCTAACTAACCTAAGGACAGCACACAACACCCAGCCATCACGAGGCAGAGAAAATCCCTGACCCCGCCGGGAATCGAACCCGGGAACCCGGGCGTGGGAAGCGAGAACGCTACCGCACGACCACCAGATGCGGGCTACGATGTTATTCTGCAGTTGTTTGGTGCAGAGTCTTGTACCGAGTCTTGCGCTATTACACAGTTTCGGCCAATTCAGATTCCGCAGTAAAATGACCGGCGAACCAACCTTCAATTTGAGGCAACGCAATGGCATTCCTGGAACATTAAAAATGGTTCAAATGGCTCTGAGCACTATGGGACTTAACATCTGAGGTCATCAGTCCCCTAGAACTTAGAACTACTTAAACCTAACTAACCTAAGGACATCACACACATCCATGCCGAGGCAGGATTCGAACTTGCGACCGTAGCGGTCTCGCGGTTCCAGACTGACGCGCCTAGAACCGCTTGGCCACACCGGCCGGCGTGGAACATTAAACGAATTTAAAAATTTAGTATGAAAATTTACAGTTTCATTTTCAATAGTCATGGTATCGACCGACGAATTTTCTCTGTTCCCGGACTTGTTGATGTCGTCCAGGATTTCGTGTTTCATCACTATAATAACTCGGTCGCTTAACCATTCTGAATTGGTATAGTTTTCGACAATATCCTGGCATATTTCGTTCATGAGTTGTGTGGTGTCACCGCCAGACACCACACTTGCTAGGTGGTAGCTTTAAATCGGCCGCGGTCCATTAGTACATGTCGGACCCGCGTTACGCCACTGTCAGTAATTGCAGACCGAGCGCCACCACACGGCAGGTCTAGAGAGACGTACTAGGACTCGCCCCAGTTGTACGGACGACTTTGCTAGCGACTACACTGACGAAGCCTTTCTCTCATTTGCCGAGAGATAGTTAGAATAGCCTTCAGCTAAGTGCATGGCTACGACCTAGCAAGGCGCCATTAACCATTTCTAGAGAGAGCCTCACTTGTATCATCAAGAATGCTGTATACAAATGATGGATTAAAGTTAAGTATTCCAGCAGCTACGTACTTTTCTTTATAGCATTCATTACGTATCCTGTTTCAGACCTAGCGCCACCGGCGTGAATTAAACGCGTGCATTTCGGCCTCCTATCGCAACACAGTGTTGGCTCTTCTGCCAACACTACAAGTTGTTCAGATGTTTCAACAATATTACACAATTTATTTGTCAGTATGATTTGGCAGAATTTTCGTCTATTGGATAGGTACCTTCACCTATTAGTAAAAGGTTTTCGCCAAGTTCTCGCGCTATTTTGTCTCCCGAGATTTCCGTTCTCACATTTTTAGTTAACTTGATTATTTTTAGGTGCTCCCAAATGAACGTTTTTTTTTAAGCAGGCTTTCATTTCATTCGCTGGCGTATATTTCGCAATGACAGGCAGCGTTTGACGAAAACCGCCTGACAATGTTAGTAATACACTTCCAGTTAAATTCGCGTTATCTCGTAAGTCCTGGAGGGTTCTGTCCGGTGGGTCCTAGGACTTTCTGTGAGCCACTGTGCTTTCGTCGCATATGATGGCCTTGCACTGTTTCAATTTTTGCCCACGTGACGATGATTTAGTTATGTCACATATAGAAAGTTCTTGTTCAGCTACACTTAAAGTCAATTTTAACGCAGAATGTGCTGTCCTTACGCTATCCACAAGAGCAACCACTACTCATAAAAACGATCTTTGCCACCTACACTCACCCACTCGCACCCACCACAACCACACTCACCCACTCCCACCCACCGCGACCACACCGCAAGTGGGTGGTAGTGGGTGGTCATTGAGATAAGTGTGTGTTTACGTACACACACTTGCTTTTTATGCAGCGTAATTCAGCCGCCCCTACCTATGAGTTAAATTCAACCCACAACGCCTTTAAAAACCACGTGCGAGAGTTTCATACTATCTCGGTCACTTCACGCAAACTATTAGTCCTACAGAAAAAATGAACAGGACGTTTTTTGTAGGAAATTTGATATACTTACATTTTTTGTCGGGATATGTCTTCGCTAGAGACGGTAGTTTTCGAATATTTGAAGAAAGACATACAAAACTGACCTTCAGACACGGTTTCTTGAATTACTAGAAAACTGCGGCCTCCAGAAAAAAAGTATCCCAGTATAAAATGTAATAAATTACATTTCCTACAAAAAAGCCCTGTTCACCTTTTTGTGCGTAGTAAGAGAGAGAGAATATGAAAATCTCATGCTTGGTTTTTGAAGATGTTGTGTGTTGCATAAAACCCATGGATGAAGGCAGCTGATTGAGCCTGTATATTACCCAGTGTCTCTCCTAAGAGTCTTCATGTGCCTTTTCTCTGGTGTTTCGGCAGATATTTGCGGTTTCGTTTTTGCAATGTGTAGCTGGAGTCAACGCAAACAAACAGTGCTCCTCATGCCTTCCATGCGATGTGCAGTGTCGACAGCAGGCGTCAGTTATTCTCACATTACAAGTATAACAATTTTTAAAGCGGAATCGTCCGTGACCATTCGATTGAGCGGTCCCAAGTTAGTCTAGATCGATACCTCTTATATCGATTTGTATTAACAGGGAGAGTAAAATGCGAACGATGACCAGCAGTCCAGCAGCGAACGACCACTGCTGCTGCTTGGCAGCAACAGTCAATGCGGGTCAGGGACGCCGGTCGCTGCAGGAGGGCTGGTTATTCTTCGTGTTTTGATGTCTCTGTTAATACAAATCGATAGAACGATTATCGCACTAGACTAATTCAGCACAGCTCTATCACATGGGCCCGTAAGATTCCGCTTCAATTTTTTTAACGAATAAAAAGATATTTCCTGTGACACTGGGCGTAGGTAGCATGAAAGACGTGATGGGCAGTAATTGTTTGGGTAGACTCCATCTGCACACTGCAAAAACGAAATTGCAGATATCTGCCGAAATACTAGAGAAATTGCTTGACGCCTCTTAGTGTGGTCAGAAACATCTGAAAAGCTTGCAGAGGTGTTGCGAGAGAGGTTGCGATGAGAAATAATTGTTAAGGAAAATGTTCTATACATTGCGCTGTTACGCCCTTGCGCGTGAAAATTCAAGCCCTTTCACGCACTAACATGAATTAATGTACAGACATCTGAGGATGCTTGAGTTACCAACTGTTGAAATGCTCGTTGCCAGTTAAAATCTACTAAGACTTGGAGGCACTTGCCTCTGGCAGGCTGCTTGAATTTGTACGCGCAACAATCTGATTGGCTGACTACAATGCTAAATAACTCGGAAACGGTGCAAAGTATCGAATTTTTTCCATGACAATAATTTCTTAGCGCAACCTACCCTGTAACACCGTTACAAGCTTTTCATACTGTTTCTGACTACCCTGTATATTCATTAAATCAGATGTTTCTGTAGAAATAATATTAGTAAATGTGAGACGCAAACTACTAGATGAATTTTGCTGTTTAGGGAGCAAAATAACTGACGATTTCGGAGAGATGCCGCTAGTAATGAGGCTAGTGAGGAGGGAAAATTTGGAAATTTGTGGTAAGGTCTTATGGGACCAAACTGCTGAGGTCATCGGTCCCTAAGCCTACACACTACTTAAGGGGCTCCGGAAAGGCTCAAAATCATGAAAAGTTCAATTTTTACTTTCTTGCGTTTTCTGAATCTGCAGACTATTACCTTTTAATAGATATATAATTTATTCAATTCCGAAGACTACAACTATTTTTAATTTTTTTTGAAATGTGTTCTACATGGGCGTGACCCACTGTGGCGCTGTTAAACTGATGTCAAATGGTGTTATTATTAACGTCCGTGTTCATCAGGTACATTTTAGTGATGTGAGATAAAGTATGTGTTGTGGCTAACCTATTTTCAGAGACTTAGTAGCACCTGAACTGTTGAAAAAGTGTATCACGGAAAAACTCAAGACCCCAATGAAAGTGTAAATAGTGTTATATGGTCGAGAATCCCCAAGACTGTATTTGTTGGAATAGAAACACTTCACTTTGGTGTGTATGATGCTGTTGCGACTTTCAATGATGGCAACATTGTAAGGTGCAAGGTATTTAGAAATATGGGAATGAAGATAGGTTTTAACATGGTACGAGCGATGCTTGCTTTAGACAAGGAACGCCTTCGGGCTGCAGACAGGGCAGTAAAGAGTCTAGAAATACAAGCAAGAGTAAACAGGAGGAGGAACAAGAGGAAGCTGGAGGAGGAGTTTGCAGAGGATGAACCTGGATGGACCTGGAATGCAGTAAAAAGTTAATCCAATCTTTGTCGCTCGATTCCCAAAACTTTTATTTTCTCAAACTAATTACATGTTTTCTAAGGATCTTCCAAACATATTTGTTTCAAACTTTCAGTAAATGTTACACAGTACCTTCTGCATAATTTAACACAGCCTTTTTCCAAAAAACAGTATATTTTTGAATATATAAATAAAAAATTGCAAAAAAATGCTGTGAATTCTCATTACAATTGAAAAAAAATCATCTTTAATAACTGAACTAAAATTTTGTAAAATCCCTGTGTTAAGTTGTAGCCCATATTCCAATAAATAATCTGTAAAAAGTTCAACTTCCTATCTCAAATACTTTGTGAGGAAAGATGTAATTTATAAGCGTTATTTTAACATTGCAAGTATAGGGCGTTCCGGAGCCCCTTAATCTAACTTAAGCTAAGGACAACACATACACCCATGCCCGAGGGAGGACTCGAACCTCCGACGGGGCGAGCCGCACGGACCGTGACAAGGCGCCCGAGACAGCGCGACTATCCCGAGCGTCTATTGAGGAGGGACACTACATCAGTTGTGTGTGGTATAAGTTGGTAATTTTGTCTGACGGGAGGCATGCCACGATAGTTCAGGTGGTTTTGGTATCCACTGTGGCTGGATGGCGTATTGGTCAGCGCATCTACCTAGTAAGTAAGAGACCCAGGTTCGAATTCCGGTCCAACACAAATTTTCAAATTGCCCCATTCATATTAATCAATGTCCAATGGCAGCCAATGTCTATAATTCCTTTTTGTTTTGATTCATAGTGGCTGCAGGATCAAAATGGTGCCCGCTCTTTTAGACATGTTTTTAAGAACAGACCCCACATATTTATGATTTCGGAAGTGATAAGTCACACCCTAAAGCATTAAAGGGTTGTTAATTTGGAAGCCGAGGTACAGGAAAGTACTGAGGTGAGGGGATGAAACTGTAGAAGGAAGGAAAAAAGATTGGCTTTAACGTCCCATCGACATAGAGGTTATTACAGACGGAGTACAAGCCCGGATTGTGTCAAGAATGGAACCATCCCGGCATTTGGCTGGAGCTATTCAGGGAAACCACAGAAAACCCAAATATAAATGGCCGGGAGAGAGTTTGAACCGTGGTCCTCCCGAATGCGAGTCAAGTGTGCTAACCGGAGGAAACTGTAGAGGGAGACCAAGTCTTGACTACAGTAACCAGGACCGAGTAAGTGTATCTTGTACAAGATGTGCAGGGATCAGAAAACCTGTAGAAGATAGATTAGTGTGGAGATCTGTGACAAACCCGTCTCACGACAATAACGTAAGTAACAACACGAAGGATGGATCACGTCTGCAGACACAAATCGTGTGGAGAGCTTGACAACAACGAGGTCCCTGGAGACAGAATTAGCTGAGTTGGAAAAGACAGAGGGGGAAATCGACTAATGACATTTCATAGAACCATAAGACGGAAAATATCGATGTAATCCTTAGACGGCGATTCACGTCGAACTATGGTTTCCTACACCCTAGTTCAGACAACTTCTCCCTCTTCAGTCTACAGTCTACTTTAGGACGTGTAAATGTTGCGTAAATTCTAACATCTTATCTACCCTCCCTGACAAAAGAAAGTGAAGCACCTATAGGGGGAGGAGAAAAAAGAAACGACAATTCACAGGTGGAGAGGTATGTGATGTTATTTCAATGCTTATAAAATCAAGTCAAATATAAGGGATGATCAGAAAGTCTCTCCGCAGTGCCGTATGATTGTTAGCCGCGCGTGCCGTATGATTGTTCGCCTCCCTGGGTTACTTCCCTTCAAGTGGACTCTCCCAACATTCCACTGTTTCGTTTATCTCAGCCAGCGTCAGTTGTATCGTTGGTGTGTGTCATTACGTGTTGGCGTGAACGTGTAACTTTTGTTTATTTCTTCGTTTGTTTCGTTTTTGTCACTGTTAAAATGCTAACTATTGAATAACGTTTGTTTTTAGTCGAACAAGTGTTCAAAGCTGGCGGTAAATACACAATTTCAGGTCGTCAAACATTTAATTCAATTATCCTCGAGATAACACTCCCACATCGCGATACTGTGCGAGATTTGACTAACAAATTTCGAAGCTGGGTTCACCGAGAAGTGGTCGTCCTAGCGTTTTGTCTGAGGATAAACTACTCGACATTTCCGATAAAATGTCCATGAGTCCGAACACGTCAGTAAGAAAACTTGCTCAGGAAACCGATGTTATTGTCGGAACGGCCCACACAGCTCTAAGGAAAAAATTAGAACTTTTCCCATACAAAGTGACAGTCGTGCAAGAACTGAAAAATACTGATCATGGCAAGAGACTGCATTATCGTCAATGGTTCAAAAATTTCGTTCAACAAAATGGAAGGGGTATTCTACATGAAACGTTTTTCACTGATGAGGCGTGTTTTCATTTATCCGGGCACATGAACTCGCGAAATTCTCGTATGTGGAGTACTACAAATCTATTGTTTATTCACGAGGAACCACTTCATTCTGTGAAAATAGAAGTTTGGTTTGCAATTTCTAGACGTCGGATAGTGGGTCCCATATTTTTCAACGAAACAATAAACGTACATCGATACTGAAGTGATATTCTGTACCCATTCATAGGAGAACTTCTGTTACGTGAAATACTGAACGGTTATTTTCAACAAGATGGTGCAACCGCGCATACAGCTCGCGTTTCAATGTCACTGCTTGCTGATGTTTTTGGCGATCGCATATTTTCACAGGGACTTTGGCCTCCAAGATCGCCTGACCTAACACCACCTGACTTTTTCTTCTGGGGAGCATCGAAAGCAACTGTCTATAAAAACCGTCCAAAATCAATCGATGAACTGAAAAACTACAATATCCACTTTCGCTGCTTCTGTTACAGAAGAAATGTTACAGCTTGTGTTTGGAAACATGATTAGACGAATTGTATATTCAACAACAGGGGGGGGGGGGGGGGACAGTTCCAACATTTAATGTGAAAATTTGTAAGTAAAAATGAATATTCAATAAATTATTAACTTGTATTTCACTAAGTTTCATTTCGGTATATTCACTGCGGCATACGGCACGCTACAGTCTGGAACCGCGTGACTGCTACGGTCACAGGTTCGAATCCTGTCTCGGGCATGGATGTGTGTGATGTCCTTAGGTTAGTTAGGTTTAAGTAGTTCTAAGTTCTAGGGGACTGATGACCTCAGAAGTTAAGTCCATTGTGCTCAGAGCCATTTGAACCATCCATCCATACGGCACGCGCGGCTAACAATGATACGGCACTGCGGAGAGACTTTTTGAACACCCCGTAGAAAGAACTTGGCAGCATGAGCCCATTTGCCAGTATGACGTTTCACATCCTCTGGGCTGGACCCATGAATGATTCGGCCATTATATTCTCACCTGGCGCAAACTGGCCCACAACTGTTGTTACCAGTCGTTGATATCCTGGATACTGGCGCTGGAACGGAGTAGTCATCCTGTCTGGTCCCACACATGTATCTGGAATAGATCTGTGGTTCTTGCTGACCAAGGGAGTACCTTAACGTTAGGAATTAGACGAGTGTCATGAGTAGACGAGCATTGTCCTGTTGAAAATTGGCACCAAAATACAGTCACATGAGAGGTAACACACGAGGATGCAGTACATCTGTGACGTACCGTTGTGCCATTAGAGTTCTCTCTTCCAGTACGAGCTGTGACATAAGTCGTACACGATGACACACCACAGCATGACGCCGGGAGTAACACATCCAAAGAATGGGACGTCATACTCGCCAATGATGGTCACCTAGTGTGATGCGGAACCGCGATTCATCACTGAACACAGTACGACGCCATTCATCAGCAGTCCATGTGTCCCAGTCATGGTACCACTGCAAACATAGCCGTTTGTTTTGGGGTGTTAACGGCAGCCGATACATGGCAAGTTAGTTCCTTGGTCTGGCTGTTGCTAGTCTCCGACCAACAGTGCGGGATGACGCTGAATGTGGGAAGGACTGTGTTAACTGTTGTCGGATGGCAGGCTCACATGTGAAGCGGTTAGGATGTGCTTGGTACACAATACTTGCGGTGATCGGGCGTAGTCAAGCAGAAACTTGACGACAAATATGCCTGGCCTGTTCCCGTTCAGTCGTACGTTGGATCACTGTAATACGAATACTCCACAAACTTTGAAAATGCACGATTCGACCAGTTGGAGAAATGGAGACCCACAATGAGGTCCTTTTCACACTATGTCAGTGTTTCACGAGTACCCGGCATCTTCGTGTTTGTTGTGCAGCACGAAATAACACTCGTCGGCACTGTAATGGGTTCTTAGATTTACTTCCGGAGAAGGCTAAGTTGATACTACAACATACACAAAATATTAGATCTCTTTATTATAATTTGAACAAGATGAAAGAAATTCTTAACTTTGTAATAATCCATGGCCACAGACATGTCATGTGCATTTACTACGGTCACTGAACACTGACGTGTCACAGTCAATAAAATTCTTCTGGGTTTGAGGCCGCATTGTCATACGTAAAATTCCGACGTTTCGGCGACTGTTGCAAGGCGCCTTCCTCAGGGTGTATTGCTAACTGCTGAATGAGCACTAGTTTGTATACTTATATACTATGGAGGAGTGCTGTCATTTCGCCGGACGCTGCAGACATTTTTCTGCAAGCATTCGAAGAAACAGCACTCCAGTCCGCACCATTACGCCCAGAATGCTTGTTACGATATGTTGATGACACCTTTGTTATCTTGGCCACAAGGGAAGAAGAGCTTCAGAACTTTCACGAACATCTCAATCAGCAGCACAGCAAAATTCACTTTACCACGGAGATAAAGAAACGGTATTGCCTTTTCTCGACGTGGAAGTTTATCGTAAGCCAGAGGGGGAACCTTGGACACAGAGTTTATAGGAAGCCCACCAACACGGACAGGTACCTGCATGCATCCTCCCACCACCATCCTACGCAAAAGAATTCGGCCCTGCAAACTTTAACTAAGAGAGCCTACAGGATCAGTGACGAACCTGCAAGCTGGACTACAGAACCTCAGGTCCATTTTTGGAGCTAATGGCTACAACATGAGGATGATACACAAAACCATGGCACCGAAGGAGTAGGGCAACAGGGAAATGCAGAACGAAGCACAGAACACCGTCGTGCTACCATATGTACAAGGGGTTACTGAACGTCTGGGCAAAATTCTCCGTCGGGCAAGCATTAAGCAGATTTTTCGTAGCAACAACAACATAAAAGACATTCTGGGCTCGACGAAAGATACAATTGACAAGTTTCATGCCGCCGGAGTTTATGAAATCGGGTGGGAATGTGGACTGGTGTATGTTGTGTCTAGACAAGACAGCCTAGACACAATGAGAGGAAGCCGAAAGGCACGCGCTTAAACTCACGCAGGCTGGCGTGAGGTCTGAAACAGGATACGTAATGAATGCTATAAAGAAAAGTACGTAGCTTTTGGAATAATTTACTTTAATCCACATTTGTAGAACATCGCTCTTGATGATACATTAATAGAATCTCAATATCTATACTGGTAATGGCGCCTTGCTAGGTCGTAGCAAATGTAGCTGAAGGCTATGCTAGCTATCGTCTCGGCAGATGAGAGCGTAATTCTCAGTGAACCATGGCTAGCAACGTCGGCTGTACAACTGGGACGAGTGCTAGGATCTGTCTCTAGACCTGCCGTGTGGCGGCGCTCGGTCTGCAATTACTGACAGTGGCGACACGCGGGACCGACGTATACTAGCGGACCGCGGCCGATTTAAAAGCTACCACCTAGCAAGTGTGGTGTCTTGCGGTGACACCACAGTGTATGCAAAGGTTAACTGAACACGAGAGATATAACTGCTTCAAACAATACAACAAATCAGCGGTGGTATAACATCAGGAACAGTGCGTGATGAAGATCGAATTTCGAGAGGCCCGCGTACTGTCGAAACAGCCGTTTAGTTTGAGGAGGAAGATTAGAGAGGCTACAGAAATAGCCAAGCGACCCGACAATATGAATAGAGAAGACTCGTACCGACTCCCAGCGTCTTGGCTGCCAGCTGCGAAACCTTTGCGGAAGGACAGCTCTCGCAGAGCAGCAGGCGCGCGGTAGGCCACAGCGGCGGGGGGTACACAGAGTGCTGACATGGCCTAGCCGATACTAGGTAGTTAGTAAACAACGCTATGCTGTAGTCACCGCTCTGTCTCCTATTCGCCGATTTCCACCAATGGCAAGCAGTAAAGGAAACTCCAGTGGCAAACGCCCATTTCCGACAATGACAACACGCAATGCAAAGACCAATAAAATGAGCTTCTAATACCCTTTCTCCTCACCCTCACATCCTTGACAGCACTCCTCTATAGTACCTAAGTATCCAAACTAGTGCTCTTCAGCAGTTAGCAATACACCCTGAGGAAGGCGCCTTGCAACAGTCGCCGAAACGTCGCAATTTTACATATGACAATGCGGCCTCAAACCCGTAAGAATTTTATTGACTGTGACAACGGCCGCGGAAGCCTACGTTTACACTGACGTATCACTCGATACTGTTCGAGATACACTCCTGGCAATGGAAAAAAGAACACATTGACACCGGTGTGTCAGACCCACCATACTTGCTCCGGACACTGCGAGAGGGCAGTACAAGCAATGATCACACGCACGGCACAGCGGACACACCAGGAACCGCGGTGTTGGCCGTCGAATGGCGCTAGCTGCGCAGCATTTGTGCACCGCCGCCGTCAGTGTCAGCCAGTTTGCCGTGGCATACGGAGCTCCATCGCAGTCTTTAACACTGGTAGCATGCCGCGACAGCGTGGACGTGAACCGTATGTGCAGTTGACGGACTTTGAGCGAGGGCGTATAGTGGGCATGCGGGAGGCCGGGTGGACGTACCGCCGAATTGCTCAACACGTGGGGCGTGAGGTCTCCACAGTACATCGATGTTGTCGCCAGTGGCCGGCGGAAGGTGCACGTGCCCGTCGACCTGGGACCGGACCGCAGCGACGCACGGATGCACGAAAAGATCGTAGGATCCTACGCAGTGCCGTAGGGGACCGCACCGCCACTTCCCAGCAAATTAGGGACACTGTTGCTCCTGGGGTATCGGCGAGGACCATTCGCAACCGTCTCCATGAAGCTGGGCTACGGTCCCGCACACCGTTAGGCCGTCTTCCGCTCACGCCCCAACATCGTGCAGCCCGCCTCCAGTGGTGTCGCGACAGGCGTGAATGGAGGGACGAATGGAGACGTGTCGTCTTCAGCGATGAGAGTCGCTTCTGCCTTGGTGCCAATGATGGTCGTATGCGTGTTTGGTGCCGTGCAGGTGAGCGCCACAATCAGGACTGCATACGACCGAGGCACACAGGGCCAACACCCGGCATCATGGTGTGGGGAGCGATCTCCTACACTGGCCGTACACCACTGGTGATCGTCGAGGGGACACTGAATAGTGCACGGTACATCCAAACCGTCATCGAACCCATCGTTCTACCATTCCTAGACTGGCAAGGGAACTTGCTGTTCCAACAGGACAATGCACGTCTGCATGTATCCCGTGCCACCCAACGTGCTCTAGAAGGTGTAGGTCAACTACCCTGGCCAGCAAGATCTCCGGATCTGTCCCCCATTGAGCATGTTTGAGACTGGATGAAGCGTCGTCTCACGCGGTCTGCACGTCCAGCACGAACGCTGGTCCAACTGAGGCGCCAGGTGGAAATGGCATGGCAAGCCGTTCCACAGGACTACATCCAGCATCTCTACGATCGTCTCCATGGGAGAATAGCAGCCTGCATTGCTGCGAAAGGTGGATATACACTGTACTAGTGCCGACATTGTGCATGCTCTGTTGCCTGTGTCTATGTGCCTGTGGTTCTGTCAGTGTGATCATGTGATGTATCTGACCCCAGGAATGTGTCAATAAAGTTTAACCCTTCTTGGGACAATGAATTCACGGTGTTCTTATTTCAATTTCCAGGAGTGTAGTAGTCTTCTCTCTCAAAGTGCAACTGGTAATGAACCTGGCTGTATTGAGACTATGCTGTCGTCTTCGGCGATGATCGCAGAGTGGACCGAGTGGCACTGCGTTCTGACGTAAGTAAGCACGCTGCACGAGGTCTACGAGAAAGACAGGTCGCGGCGCTTACGTCACAGCACGTAACACTACGGGTCTTACGAGTTGCAGCGACCGTCTCCATCAGGAAGCGAGATACTATTTGAGACGACTTCGTAGCTGCAGATTTAAATAGACTCACACTCTCGGTAACATATGGCAGATTACAGACTTCATTGGCTGCCTTTTCATTGACATACTGATTGCCCACCTGAGCCCAGACGTAGCCGAGCTTCCACGATGTATGTCGGACAAGACTATTAGTGTGACGTCACAAGTTCGTTGCAGGGTTTATATTTCCCGTGGGACCCGGCATGCTGCAGCGGTTGCGTATAGAACTCTTGAGGGAGTGTCTGAGCCGGCGTCTCTCATTCATCGTTGCGCCTGGCAACGACCGTGCTTATTTGTGCTTCCGTCACGAGTTACTAACTTTGCCAGCGGACCCCGTTCCTCGGACGTCAACACATTATTCAGGCGCGTTGTAAGGGGTGATTCCGTGTGATGTTACAATCAGAGATGATGGAGAAGGGTAAATGTACCAATTTGAGGTAGGAGATCCTGGTCCAAAAACGACCGAGTCGAAAGCTAAGAAAATTATTTTGATACCTCTGGCAGTGGAATACATGTACCGATACCATTTTCGCAAGGGTTGTCGGATAGGCAGCTTACAGAGATGTTCGTATAGGCCAAAACAAGATGAAGATGTCTAGCAATCAATGGCTCTAAAAGGTGTGCATTAAGAGCTATGAGCACTTGTTCACCTTCGATATTGTGAAACACATCTTTTATAATACAAAGTCTCTGTTTTCCATATTTTTGGAGGAAGTAGTATTGACCAAGCAAGAAAAAATTTCCAGTAAATATGATCTCTAAAATGCGTATCTTAAGAGCTATGGGCATTTGTTCGTCTTCGCTACTGTGAACACACCTCTTCTACTGAAGTGCCCGTAGTTCCTAAGGTATGCATTTTAGAGTCCGTGCTCACCTGAATTGTACGTATTGTGCATGAAGATAGGCTCAGACCATGTACCCTTCAATAGCACTCTTTACATACCATAATTTTATTTCTCTCACGAAGCTGAAATGGCTTATGGTTTTGGCTTCACCATCACCTTTCATGGCGTGATATAAGTGATGCAACACGGTTTTACTCAGGTATGGATGTGTTGTACAGTTGTTTTACAATGTTTTCTACTTTACATTCCTATAGTTAGGAGTGATTTGTAGATTAGGCACCCTCTATGTGCTTATAGTTTCTACGTATGAAGATGATCATTGTGATCCAAGACTGGAATTATAAGAAAGAATAAATCGTGGTGACCGATGTGGTAGATTTTCACTCATCTCACTAATTATGACGTCCTTATCTCCTGTATCGTATATTTTGATACCGTCTGCAAAAAGTGTTGCGAATATACACTCCTGGAAATTGAAATAAGAACACCGTGAATTCATTGTCCCAGGAAGGGGAAACTTTATTGACACATTCCTGGGGTCAGATACATCACATGATCACACTGACAGAACCACAGGCACATAGACACAGGCAACAGAGCATGCACAATGTCGGCACTAGTACAGTGTATATCCACCTTTCGCAGCAATGCAGGCTGCTATTCTCCCATGGAGACGATCGTAGAGATGCTGGATGTAGTCCTGTGGAACGGCTTGCCATGCCATTTCCACCTGGTGCCTCAGTTGGACCAGCGTTCGTGCTGGACGTGCAGACCGCGTGAGACGACGCTTCATCTAGTCCCAAACATGCTCAGGGGGGGACAGATCCGGAGATCTTGCTGACCAGGGTAGTTGACTTACACCTTCTAGAGCACGTTGGGTGGCACGGGATACATGCGGACGTGCATTGTCCTGTTGGAACAGCAAGTTCCCTTGCCGGTCTAGGAATGGTAGAACGATGGGTTCGATGACGGTTTGGATGTACCGTGCACTATTCAGTGTCCCCTCGACGATCACCAGTGGTGTACGGCCAGTGTAGGAGATCGCTCCCCACACCATGATGCCGGGTGTTGGCCCTGTGTGCCTCGGTCGTATGCAGTCCTGATTGTGGCGCTCACCTGCACGGCGCCAAACACGCATACGACCATCATTGGCACCAAGGCAGAAGCGACTCTCATCGCTGAAGACGACACATCTCCATTCGTCCCTCCATTCACGCCTGTCGCGACACCACTGGAGGCGGGCTGCACGATGTTGGGGCGTGAGCGGAAGACGGCCTAACGGTGTGCGGGACCGTAGCCCAGCTTCATGGAGACGGTTGCGAATGGTCCTCGTCGATACCCCAGGAGCAACAGTGTCCCTAATTTGCTGGGAAGTGGCGGTGCGGTCCCCTACGGCACTGCGTAGGATCCTACGGTCTTGGCGTGCATCCGTGCGTCGCTGCGGTCCGGTCCCAGGTCGACGGGCACGTGCACCTTCCGCCGACCACTGGCGACAACATCGATGTACTGTGGAGACCTCACGCCCCACGTGTTGAGCAATTCGGCGGTACGTCCACCCGGCCTCCCGCATGCCCACTATACGCCCTCGCTCAAAGTCCGTCAACTGCACATACGGTTCACGTCCACGCTGTCGCGGCATGCTACCAGTGTTAAAGACTGCGATGGAGCTCCGTATGCCACGGCAAACTGGCTGACACTGACGGCGGCGGTGCACAAATGCTGCGCAGCTAGCGCCATTCGACGGCCAACACCGCGGTTCCTGGTGTGTCCGCTGTGCCGTGCGTGTGATCATTGCTTGTACAGCCCTCTCGCAGTGTCCGGAGCAAGTATGATGGGTCTGACACACCGGTGTCAATGTGTTCTTTAATCCATTTCCAGGAGTGTAGTTATAAAGAAGTAACTAATTAAAACATCATATCTGATGCAGCCTAACCCCAAGAACCATGGACCTTGCCGTTGGTGGGGAGGCTTGCGTGCCTCAGCGATACAGATGGCCGTACCGTAGGTGCAACCACAACGCAGGGGTATCTGTTGAGAGGCCAGACAAACGTGTGGTTCCTGAAGAGGGGTAGCAGCCTTTTCAGTAGTTGCAGGGGCAACAGTCTGGGTGATTGACTGATCTGCAACACTAACCAAAACGGCCTTGCTGTGTTGGTACTGCGAACGGCTGAAAGCAAGGGGAAACTACAGCCGTAATTCTTCCCGAGGGCATGCAGCTTTACAGTATGGTTAAATGATGATGGTGTCCTCTTGGGTAAAATATTCCGGAGGCAAAATAGTCCCCCATTCGGATCTCCGGGCGGGGACTACTCATGAGGACGTCGTTATCAGGAGAAAGAAAACTGGCGTTCTACGGATCGGAGCGTGGAATGTCAGATCCCTTAATCGGGCAGGTAGGTTAGAAAACTTAAAAACGGAAATGGATAGGTTGAAGTTAGATATAGTGGGAATTAGTGAAGTTCGGTGGCAGGAGGAACAAGACTTTTGGTCAGGTGAATACAGGGTTATAAATACAAAATCAAATAGGGGTAATGCAGGAGTAGGTTCAATAATGAATAAAAAAAATAGGAGTGCGGGTAACCTACCACCAACAGCATAGTAAACGCATTATTGTGGCCAAGATAGACACGAAGCCCATGCCTACTACAGTAGTACAAGTTTATATGCCAACTACCTCTGCAGATGATGAAAAAATTGATGAAATGTATGATGAGATAAAAGAAATTATTCAGGTAGTGAAGGGAGACGAAAATTTAGTAGTCATGGGTGACTGGAATTCGAGAGTAGGAAAAGGGAGAGAAGGAAACATAGTGGGTGAATATGGATTGGGGGAGAGAAATGAAAGAGGAAGCCGTCTGGTAGAATTTTGCACAGAGCATAACTTAATCATAGCCAACACTTGGTTCAAGAATCATAAAAGAAGGTTGTATACGTGGAAGAATCCTGGAGATACTAGAAGGTATCAGATAGATTATATAATGGTAAGACAGAGATTTAGGAACCAGGTTTTAAACTGTAAGACATTTCCAAGGGCAGATGTGGACTCTCACCACAATCTATTGGTTATGAACTGTAGATTAAAACTGAAGAAACTGCAAAAAGGTGGGAATTTAAGGAGATGGGACCTGGATAAACTGACTAAACCAGAGGTTGTACAGAGTTTCAGGGAGAGCATAAGGCAACAATTGACAAGAATGGGGGAAAGAAATACAGTAGAAGAAGAATGGGTAGCTCTGAGGGATGAAGTAGTGAAGGCAGCAGAGGATAAAGTAGGTAAAAAGACGAGGGCTAGTAGAAATCCTTGGGTAACAGAAGAAATATTGAATTTAATTGATGAAAGGAGAAAATATAAAAATGCAGTAAATGAAGCAGGCAAAACGGAATGCAAACGTCTCAAAAATGAGATCGACAGGAAGTGCAAAATGGCTAAGCAGGGATGGAAAGAGCACAAATGTAAGGATGTAGAGGCTTATCTCACTAGGGGTAAGATAGATACTGCCTACAGGAAAATTAAAGAGACCTTTAGAGGAAAGAGAGCCACTTGTATGAATATCAAGAGCTCAGATGGAAACCCAGTTCCAAGCAAAGAAGGGAAAGCAGAAAGGTGGAAGGAGTATATAGAGGGTCTATACAGGGGCGATGTACTTGAGGACAATATTATGGAAATGGAAGAGGATGTAGATGAAGATGAAATGGGAGATACGATACTGAGTGAAGAGTTTGACAGAGCACTGAAAGACATGAGTGGAAACAAGGCTCCGGGAGTAGACAACATTCCATTGGAACTACTGACGGCCTTGGGAGAGCCAGTCCTGACATAACTCTACCATCTGGCGAGCAAGACGTATGAGACAGGCGAAATTCCCTCAGACTTCAAGAAGAATATAATTATTCCAATCCCAAAGGAAGCAGGTGTTGACAGATGTGAAAATTACCGAACTATCACAGCTGCAAAATACTAACGCGAATTCTTTACAGACGAATGGATAAACTGGTAGAAGCCGACCTCGGCGAAGATCAGTTTTGATCCCGCAGAAATGTTGGAACACGTGAGGCAATACTGACCCTACTACTTATCTTAGGAAATAGATTAAGGAAAGGCAAACCTACATTTCTGGCATTTGTGGACTTAGAGAAAGCTTTTGACAATGTTGGCTGGAATACTCTCTTTCAAATTCTAAAGGTGGCAGGGGTAAAATACAGGGAGCGAAAGGCTATTTACAATTTGTACAGAAACCAGATGGCAGTTATAAGAGTCGAGGGGCCTGAAAGGGAAGCAGTGGTTGGGAAGGGAGTGAGACAGGGTTGTAGCCTGTCCCCGATGTTATTCAATCTGTATATTGAGCAAGCAGTAAAGGAAACAAAAGAAAAATTCGGAGTAGGTATTAAAGTCCATGGAGAAGAAATAAAAACGTTGAGGTTCGCCGATGTCATTGTAATTCTGTCAGAGACAGCAAAGGACTTGGAAGAGCAGTTGAACGGAATGGACAGTGTCTTGAAAGGAGGATATAAGATGAACATCAACAAAAGCAAAACGAGGATAATGGAATGTAGTCGAATTAAGTCGGGTGATGCTGAGGGAATTAGATTAGGAAATGAGACACTTAAAGTAGTAAAGGAGGTTTGCTATTTGGGGAGCAAAATAACTGATGATGGTCGAAGTAGAGAGGATATAAAATGTAGATTGGCAATGGCAAGGAAAGCGTTTCTGAAGAAGAGAAATTTGTTAACATCGAGTATAGATTTAAGTGTCAGGAAGTCGTTTCTGAAAGTGTTTGTATGGAGCGTAGCCATCTGTGGAAGTGGAACATGGACGATAAGTAGTTTGGACAAGAAGAGAACAGAAGTTTTCGAAATGTAGTGCTACAGAAGAATGCTGAAGATTAGATGGATAGATCACATAACTAATGAGGAGGTATTGAATAGAATTGGGGAGAAGAGGAGTTTGTGACACAACTTGACAAGAAGAAGGGACCGGTTGGTAGGACATGTTCTGAGGCATCAAGGGATCACAAATTTAGCATTGGAGGGCAGCGTGGAGGGTAAAAATCGTAGAGGGGGGACCAAGAGATGAATACACTAAGCAGATTCAGAAGGATGTAGGTTGCAGTAAGTACTGGGAGACGAAGAAGCTTGCACAGGATAGAGTAGCATGGAGAGCTGCATCAAACCAGTCTCAGGACTGAAGACCACAACAACAACAACACCTGATGCGGCTGTTGTACTACAAGAACAGCGAAAATGTAGTAAGCAATAAACTTTTCTGATTTCATCATTTTATGGAGGGGGGGGGGGGGCGGAGATGGGGGATGGGTATCAGCGAGGAAATGTTCCGTCATGGTTTGAAATTATGTGTATAGTTTTTTCCAAGTTGATAAGTGCTCTCATGCTTAAATACTGGATGCATATACTTGCGCGTGGTTCCTTACGCTTCTTCTTCACCCAATTCCCACACCTAGGTTGTTCTTACCATCCCCTCCCTCCCCCTTCCCGCCTCCCCCCTCCCCCCCCATACACACAGTGCTTCTTTCTGGATAGAAAGTGATACATGTACCATGCATTGTTGAAGTCTATCCAGCAGTTTAGGATGAGACGTTGAAGATACACACATAAATACATTTTAATTATATACAGAGATTTTGACATAGGGATGCAAATGCTGTAAATTCTACGTAACTGTGACGTTCGCATTAATTAGATTTTGATCCAGCCCGTACATATACTGCTGATAATGTTCTGTTTAAAGTTCCGTAAATGCTTTAAGTATCACATAAAAACAGCTGCTGAGTAGAGTAAGGAGAAGCATGTGCTTTTTTTTAAAGTATCTGTTATTTTCTTGTTATTCGTACACACATATATAAAGCAATCTAACACTAATTCACATAATTATCTGCATGAGTAGATTAATACAAGTTAAGCTATGAATTATTGTTAGAATACAGAAATAGCCTGCAGTGATTTATTCTGCTTGTTAATGTACTAGATGTTCAAAAAGTAACGCAGCCTTGTGGATAAATGACTAATTTACAAAAACTGATGTAAGTTGCCTTTATTATGCGATTCATAAATTTAATAAAACGTTGCTTATTCTTAAACACATGTTGAAACGCTTTTTGAGGAATTGCAGAAACAGATATTTCAATTTCTGTCTGCCATTCAAGAATGATCTGAGAATGAGCAACATTTTTAATATATCTCTACCAGGTGTGAATAAATCGGGAGACTGACAAGGCAACAACACTTTAGAAGTCACTTGCCCATTAAAACACTGAAACTCATAGTGTTATTAGCTGTACGATCCATTGCCTTGTTCTGCTGATAATACGTGCAAATGTAGCTGGTCTGCTCCGACAGTGTTCACAAATTATTGCACCTTTTACATTACATGTAGCACACGCTGTTCATTCTGTCAGGAAATAATGTGATGAATATTCGTGTACCTAATAACAATGCACACCAAACACACCTTATATGCATGCAGGGGCCTCGTGCGGCTGCGGCTGGTGTATATCTTGTGCTTGCTTATGGAAGACCGTCTCAGTTATGTGACTGGATTTGTGATTTCCTGTCAGAGATGTCACAGTTCGTAGTAACTGACGAAAAGTCATCGAGTAAAACAGAAGTGATTTCTGGCGTTCCCCAAGGTAGTGTTATAGGCCCTTTGCTGTTCCTGATCTCTATAAATGATTTGGAAACCAATCTGAGCAGCCGTGTTAGGTTGTTTGCAGATGACGCTGTCGTTTATCGACTAGTAAAAAGTCTTCAGAAGATCAAAACAATATGCAAAACGATTTGGAAAAGATATCTGTATGGTGCGAAAATTAGCAATGGGCCCTAAATAACGAAAAGTGTGAGGTCATCCACAAGAGTGCTAAAATGAATCCGTTAAACTTCGGTACACGATAAATCAGTCAAATCCAATGGCCGTAAATTCAACTAAATACCTAAGAATTACAATTACGAACAACTGAAATTGGAAGGAACACATAGAAAATGTTGTGGGGAAGGCCAGCCAAGACTGCGTTTTATTGGCAGGACACTTAGAAAATGTAACAGACCTACTAAGGAGAATGCCTACACTACGTTTGTCCGTCGTCTTTCAGGACACTGCTGCCAGTGTGGGATCCTTACCAGATAGGATTTACGGAGTACATCGAAGAAGTTCAAAGAAGGGCAGCACGTTTTGTGTTATCTCGAGATAGGGGAGAGAGTGTCACTGAAAAAAAAAAGGATTTGGGTTGGACATCATTAAAACAAAGGTGTTTTTCGTTGCGGCAGAGTCTTCTCACAAAATTTCAATCACCAACTTTCTCATCCGAATGCGAAAATATTTTGTTTATCCGATCTGCACAGGGAAAAAGGATCGCCATAATAAAGTAAGGGAAATCAGACCTCGCAGGGAAAGATACAGGTGTTCGTTTTTACGCGCGCTATACGGGATTGGAATAATAGAGAACTGTGATGGTGGCTCGATGAACCCTCTGCCAGGCACTTAAATGCGATTTGCGGGGTATCCATGTATATGTAGACTGGGCCAAATGTAATTTGCACATTCACATATCCATTGAGATGGAGCCATGCCTCATCAGACCAAAACCTACATCATGTCTTTATTGGACTATGAACAACAGAATCACATGCTCAGATGTTCTCCTAAACCGTTTATGTCACGGTCGACTGTTGCGTGCCACACTCCACGCGAGCACGATGTGCTCAGTACTTCTCGGTTTTGCTCAGTCCTTCGTGGAAGTACTCGGCACAACGTGACATATCATACAGTACTGGGGTGCAGCACGTTTTGGACGACATTCTTCAGATCGGCAGAATCGTGGCACAAAGGAATTTCACAAGTACAGTTGCTGTCCTCACAAAACGAGGCGGTCTAGCGACCTATTGTCACAAGCCTTTAAAAGTGAATGGGTAGGGCACAGACAAGAATGAAAATTCTCAACATCTTTTGTGCAGTCGCATAATCAATGGGTACCAAAAGAATTGAAGATGTAATTGACAATGAAAGACGAAAATATTGCACTGATGAACAGACGGAATTCATTGTTTTGTACATCAAAAAACAGGTTGTGATGAATTTGCAAGCATAGAGGCCATGATGAAATTTGTGGCACAAATACTAAAATTTCTGAAGTCATACGCATTTTTACATGTGTCAGTTGCAACAATCTTCGATAAACCTGAAAGAAGAGTATGGAGACTTTATATATTACTGTAAGTACGTTGGTTAAGTCAAGGGGGATGTTTGGTACGATTTTTCGGTTTAAAATACGCTATTGTTGACTTTATACAGGAAAAAGGAGTGCAGGAAGGAAAATCTGAACATCCTGAACGGATTGTAGACCTCGCATTTAAGTGGACTTGACTGCACACTGCCCATACTAAGACACTTAAAGATCAGAAACAACTTATTTCTGATTTTTCTGAAAAAAATCTGTCAATTTCCCTAAGATCACAGGTGTCGAAGAAGACTTGAGTTTTAAATAATGCATTGCATCCTTGAAAGAGGTAAAAAAGGATAGTTTTCTAAAGGTTTTGAGAACTATGCCAATCTTACACCTGGTTTCGACACCGTTTGTCGTTTCAGATGAAACTGCCACTGCAAATGTGCGGATGTAACGGCTTGATCTGCAGTGTAATTCCTAGTTAGAAGGCAAATTCCTTTACGTTGAAAATGTGCAGGAAGAGTTCCCACGCCTCCATAACGATGTTGCGAACGTGACAAAATATTTCAATCAACGCATATCCATGGAAGGGTATTTTAGATTATAGAACTAAATAACTCATGATTACGTAGCAAGATGTGTGCGGAAATCTGTAAAATTGACTGCGTCTGTCGATAAACTGACAATTTGTACTAGATGAAACTGCATTACTATTCATTGCGCCAAAAATAATTAAACAGTACCATAAAATTGTTTTCTTTGTGGTCTCTGCAGTTGAGAAACATGAAGCATAAAACCATATCATTTACAGTGCCACTGTTTTACAGTTTAGATCCGACGCATTCGCAGTTTCCCCCTTCCACCTTCTCACGCTCATACAGCGTGACGTAGTGGTGGGGAAACTGTGCAGCCAGGTGAGATAGCTACGGCACTTGTCAAGGGACACAGCTCCCCTGCTGAATTCCTGACAGTCACTGGTTTGTACACGTCAGAAATACCAGAGTGCCTGCTACACTTCCTTGGAGAACGCCAGATATTATTTCCATTTTACTCGATAACTTTCCATCAAACTTCCCGGCAGATTAAGACTGTTTGCCAGACCGAGGCTAACACGGTACCATTGCCTTCCGCGGCCAAGTTCTCTACCATCTGAGCTACCCAAGCACGACTCATGAGCCGTCCTCACAGCTTCAATTCCGCCAGTACTTCGTCTCCTACCTTCCAAACTTCACAGGAGGTCTCCTGCAGATCTTGCAGAAGTAGCACTCCTGGAAGAAAGGATATTGCGGATACATGGCTCAGTCACAGCCTGGGGGATGTTTCGAGAATGAAATTTCCACTCTGCAGCTCGGTCCCGATTTCGAGTCTTGATGCGGCACAAAGTTTTTATCCGCCAGAAGTTTCACATCGGCGCACACTCCGCTGCAAAGTGAAAATTTCATTCCGGAACTTTCCATCAGTTACCATGACGGGAAATCACTAGTCCAGTCGCAACACTGAAAAGGGAATTTCTCCACAAATCGCTCTCTGGCACGGCTTTGATGCTACATCATCAGTCTGCGCGCGTAGCAGCAAACCAAGCGATTGATAGCATACTAGCTCAGTTTCGAAATTTCGCACTCAGTGTTGTTTTTTTTTCCTTCTGTTGTCAGGGTAGTATGTAACATCAACGACATCAAATTTTCTGTGACATCGATAAAATGCAATGAGATTATTGAAAAAATAAATAAACATTTCAAATTTATTAATTTCAAATAAACATTTCAATTCATTAAAATCGATTTTATCATCACTGATCTTATACAACGTTATGCAATTAACAGTAACTGAAAATGAAAGATATATAAATTCTAGTATTTCATTTAGGAACATTCAAAGCATACAAGTTCAGAGCACCACGAGTAATGTGCCAAATAGCATTCCTAGTGTGAATATACCGAGCGAGGTGGCGCAGTGGTTAGGCACTGGACTCGCATTCGGGAGGACGACGGTTCAATCCCGCGTCCGGCCATCCGGATTTAGGTTTTCCGTGATTTCCCTAAAATCACTCCATGGTTCCTCTGAAAGGGCACGGCCGACTTCCTTCCCCGTCCTTCCCTAATCCGATGAGACCAATGACCACGCTGTCTGGTCTCCTTCCCCAAACCAACCAACCAACCTAGTGTTAATATCATTGCCTCGTTAACGTTGCACTTTGGCGATAATTTCTTGGTAAACAAAGTATACTAAAGCATTTTCTAGAAAACTGGAGGCTGCAATTGATTACAGATCCAGGCGTGTATTTTATTAATTGCTTCGGTTCTACTTATGATTTCCGTTTGCTGTGCAATGACAATAGGACACTTCTGCAATAGTCAAATGTGATTCTTCACCTGTTAGTAAGATTATGCTTCGTAGGGCTCACAGAACGGCATACTCTTTGGCGGAATTACATTTAATAAACACGTCCATGTTCCGATTTCATCGATAACCACTCCATCGCTTAAGGAGTCTATCATGTACAGAAACGGCTCCATATATATGTAAGATCACAAAATTACGTCCAAAGACCGGTGATAAGTATCTTTTATGAGCTTTCCAGGTTTTGGAGCTGTTGTGTACACAATGTGATGCGGTTCCATTAACTGATTTACGTCTTGTTGGACTCGAGAACCAAATTTTCACTGACTTCCTGGAGACAAGCAAAAACTGTTACTAACAGTTTTCCGGAAAGAGTTAAGCCCTACGTGTACGAGTGCACAAACTCACAAGTATGAAAGAGTAATTGTGATGCAGGTGCCAGGTGACAAGTGGACAATCGACTCGAAACAAACATAAAATGATCGACTCGTGGGTGTTCGATAGTTTTACAGAGGCTAGAAACAACGGACATGCAGTTACTGCAGCAGCCGTATTGTTGTCGGATAGTTTTGAATTCAAAGCGACAAATGCCTGGTGCGAGTCACGCAAGGGGGAAAAGAGAATTCAACACCGTCATGTCGCTAAATACACCAGCACCAAAGACAAGCGTACATTTGATGTACAACATCAAACCTCCACTACTATTCCTGAATTCAACCATTATTTCGTTACAAGTACGGAACAAACAGACTGTATCACGTCTCTGGTGAGAGAGTGCCATCGCTTTGATGTGAGAAGGTTCCGGAAATAGACGTCATCATCAGTTTTTGGACAAAATTTTGAGACCTTAGATAAAAATGGAGCTGATCTTGTACATTATTGGCTCTTGGGATGAGCAAAGCTCTTCATACTTATACGGCGGCGTGGTTGTCGATGAAACTGGATAATCGATGTGCTCGTTAAAAGCAATTCCGCCATGGTGAAAACTGTTATGTCATCTTTGCGAAACTTACTTTTAGTTCTACATGCGTCCATTACAGAAGTGCTCTTTTCTCATGGCATAGCAAACGGAAATCACAAGTAGAAGCTGTGCAAATTAATAAAATATGCGCGTTCATTCGTAATCAACTGCAGGCTCCAGCTTTCAAGGGAATGCTTTGATATGCTTTGTTTGCCGCTATATTATCGCCAGAGTGCGAGGTATATTTCAGCGTTAACGAACTTGCCTTTCTTACTGATATTCATGCTAAAACAATAAACAATGCGACTGTGGCATATGTGCTTTCACACATTGCTTGTGGTGCCCATAATTTCATTCTTTTTTTTGTGCTTTGAATGTTTTTACGACACATATCACCCTGGAGAAGGTAATGGTTTTCTTGAAGTATGAAAGTAAAAAAATGAAAGCAAACAATGAAATATTAGAATTTATAAGTTTCACTTACATAAGGTTGTATAAGATTAGTGATCATAAAATCTATTTTGATAAGATTCGGAATGCTTGTTTCTTTCATCAATAACCCCATTGTATTTCTCGACGTCGCAAAGAAAAAATTGATGATGTCGATGTTACATACCTCTTCAACAAAACTACTGAGTGTTGTTACCTAAGGCAAAACAAGTTCACCAAGCGTTGTTTCGACTGTTCCAGAGGGCGATTTGCGATGGCTTGCCCTTGTGGGACGAGGCTCGGGAGGACGACAATTCAAATCCGCGTCCGGAAATCTTCATTTAGGTTTTCCGTATTTCCGTAAATCGCTTCAGGCAAATGCCAGGATGGTTCCTTTGAAAGCGCATGGCCAATTTCCTACACCATCCCTATCTGATGGCACCGATGATCTCTTTGTTTGTGTTTGCTCCCCTTCCCCAAATTAACCGACCAACCAACGAGACTCCATAGGCAGGCAATTTTATTATAATACGCTTGTGAGGAAGAATGTCAAAAACCTTCTGAAAATCTAGAAATATGGAATCAGTTTGAGGTCTGCTGCCAACAGGAGATTATTCACTATTAGTAAAATATTACGTGCTACCTGGATGTGGTTTTTAGGCGGTTTTCCACATCCTACTAGGTGAACACCGGGCTGGTCCCCACGTCCCGTCTCAGTTACACGACTCGCACACATTTGAAACACTTTCACACTATTTCACGATCTACACTAGACGCAGACAGCTGCGGTACGCTAATTCTTTCCTGGGGGGGGGGGGGGGGGGGGGGGGGGTACGGGGTGTCGGCAGGAAGAGCATTCGGCCACCCCTTAAACTTAACCATGCCAAATCCGTACTTAACCCTGCCGACCCTGCGCACAATGCGGGATAAAGGCAGTAGCGAAAGAAAGAGAGCGAAAGAAGTAAAATATTACGTGTTATTGTGGCGTGGTCGAAAGAATTTCGTGTAGAAACCCCTCGTTTCGTTCCCATTTGCACACAACAGATGAGTATGGAACTTCGGGTTTCTCAAGGAAATTCTTTCAATCACGGCACAACAGCGAGTAATATTTTAATAACCATGACATTTCTGGCGTGAAAGTTACATTTCAAACAAAATCTTCCATACGGTTGCGTCACTTGAAAGTTGTTCATTTTAACTGTAAAAAATGGTAATAATTATTATTAGCCTGGTAAAAGACGTACGGAAATGTGTAAACCTCCATCTCTAACAATTTTATCGTTATCTATACTTTTCTCTAAAAATAGAAAGGCAAACTAGTGAAACTGTAATATCGTTACCACAAAATCTGATATGTAGCAGTACAACTTGAATTGAATAAACCCATATTCTGACATGCCAGTATTCAAACATTTTCTGGAACGTCCCACTATCGGATATATCAGTATTCAGATAGAGAACAAGAAACGGAGCCCGCATCTCGTGGTCGTGCGGTAGCGTTCTCGCTTCCCACGCCCGGGTTCCCGGGTTCGATTCCCGGCGGGGTCAGGGATTTTCTCTGCCTCGTGATGGCTGGGTGTTGTGTGCTGTCCTTAGGTTAGTTAGGTTTAAGTAGTTCTAAGTTCTAGGGGACTTATGACCACAGCAGTTGAGTCCCATAGTGCTCAGAGCCATTTGAACCATTTTGAACAAGAAACGGAAATTAATTACTCTTCCTGCAAATCATGAAAGACCAATTCTCTTGTACCTACCTGCAAATTTTAAAATATTCTCTAACGTCTCCCGACGATTATACTGCCATGCTTCTGTACGCAACAGACATTTACCTCGTCTTGCCGCTACAACTGCGTGACCAGCAACAAGCTAAAATAATTCAAAAGAAAGACTGCGATCCGTGCAGAGTGCATGCATGGTCACAACTACTGATACAACCACTCCTGTGTTTGTTTTTATACAGAAATTGAATGATGAGCAGGGGTTTGTTCAACTAGCCTTAAGCGGTGAAAAAAATGAAAGGAAGCAATAAAAACTTTTAATTTACAATTTTATGAAAATGAAGATTCATACATTGACAGACTTTACCCAGACCTTTCTTTTCCTTGAACAGTTTGAAAACTTTAATTCTACCACAACGTTTATAATTAATAATCACATATCTGGTCACAACAAAGAAACAAATATTGCTGTCAATGTACGAGGGTCACTCCAAAAGAAATTTTCTGCATGTGTGAAAGTTTTACATTGTGTAGATACATCCTTTCCGCTTGTTTTCAAACAGTTCAACCTGTTCCCGTGAGTGGCACCGTCACAGCATGTCTTCAAGATGGCTGCTACATTTGACGTTGGTCAGGAGCAACGTGCTGTCATAGAATTCCAGTGCTGTGAAAACGAGACATTGGGAAACATCCACAAGAGGTTGAAAATGGTGTATGGAGATGCTGCTGTCGATCGCAGTACAGTTAGTCGGTGGGCAAGCAGGTTACGTGATGAAAGCGGACACGGCAATATTGAGGATTGTCCTCGCAGCGGCAGGACTCGTACTGCACACAAAAGATGTTCAAATGTATGTGAAATCCTATGGGACTTAACTGCTAAGGTCATCAGTCCCTAAGCTTACACACTACTTAACTTAAATTATCCTAAGGACAAACACACACACCCATGCCCGAGGGAGGACTCGAACCTCCGCCGAGACCAGCCACACAGTCCGTGACTGCAGCGTCCTAGACCGCTCGGCTACTGCACACACTCCAGACAATGTGCAGAGAGTTAACGAATTGGTGACTGCTGACAGACGCATCACAGTGAACGAATTGTCACGCTACGCTGGGATAGGGGAAGGAAGTGTTTGCAGAATACCGAAAGTGTTGGCGTTAAAAAAGGTTTGTGCCAGGTGGATTCCCAGGATGTTGACAGTGGCTCACAAAGAAACAAGAAAAACGGTGTGCAGCGAACTTTTGGAACAGTACGAGAACGGTGGAGATGAATTTCTTGGAAGAATTGTGACAGGTGATGAAACATGGCTCCACCATTTTTCACCAGAGACGAAGAGGCAATCAATGGAGTGGCATCATGCGAATTCACCCAAGAAAAAAAAATCAAAACCACACATTCTGCTGGAAAAGTTATGGCTACGGTGTTTTTCGATTCGGAAGGACTCTTGCTTGTGGACATCATGCCAAGTGGAACGACCATATATTCTGATGCATATGTGACGTCACTGAAGAAACTTCAAGCTCGACTGAGTCGTGTTCGACATCATCAAAAGCAAAATGTTTTCCTGTTGCACGACAATGCACGGCCACATGTCAGTCAAAAAACCATGGAAGCGATCACAAAACTCGTATGGACAACACTGAAACACCCACCTTACAGTCCTGACCTGGCTCCATGTGACTATCATCTCTTTGAGAAACTGAAAGACTCTCTTCGTGGAACAAGGTTTGAAGATGATGAGTCCATTGTGCTCGCTGCCAAACAGTGGCTCCAACAGGTTGGTCCAGAATTATACCGTGTGGGTATACAGGCGCTGGTTCCAAGATGGCGTAAGGCAGTTGAGAGGGATGGAAATTATGTGGAGAAATGAAAATATTGTTCGTAAAGGATGTATCTACACACTGTAAAACTTTCAAACATGTAGAATAAAAGATGTATTTAAAAAATAGTGTGCATTTCTTTTGGAGTGACCCTCGTATGCATACACAAATCTGCCAAAATCCGTCCAGTGCGCAAGCAAGCAACAACTACGGCCAGCAAAAAGGCAGTGCAGGTTCTCTCCACGCCAGACTGCGTCCGACTCTTCTCAACAACTGTTCGCTCGCTACCACTCGCAATAATAATATCGCAGACTCAGAGTTTGTCTATTCACGCCACAGCAGCATCAGCGGCCAACTTTCTAAAAAATATGAACGTCCATCTTCACACTTTTTGAAAAACCTGTAGAACTTGAACGTTCCACACCGTTCAACATTCTCTTTAATGAATGGATTCGCGGAACACGATGTGTGATTGAAAGAATGAGTAGATCTCTTTTGCTACAGCGTTGTGAGGATGGTACGACCCTTTGTTAGAACCTTCATACCGTGTAATTGTCACTGATAGCTGTCTGAGATTTATTCATCCAATCAGGTGTGCTTCTGTTTGGCTCACAGGGCGGCATCAAGGCGGTGGTGTGGACGGACGTGGTGCAGACGGTGTTCATGTTCGGCGGCGTGCTGTTGGTTATCTTCAAGGGCACCGCCGACGTCGGCGGCTTCGGCGTCGTCTGGAGTCGCAACCTGGAGTCTGGACGCATAGAGCCTCCAGTGTGAGTGCGTCTCTGGCCTCGCCTAGGGACCCTATACAGTGTAGACAGAAAGTGGCCAATGACGGCTAAGAGTTCTAGATGTATATTTTTACCTGTTTTTTTGTAACTGAATGGTCACATTTTCGCTTGCACAGTCTTGTCGATAATATATAAAACAATGACTCTACCTTGGCAGTTTAACATTGCATTAAAGGGACATTAAAGAGAGCAAGTGGAGTCATTATTTCGTATGTTATCGACACGGCACAGACAACGCAAACTGGAACTCTTCAAGATTCTGCCCTACCAGGTGACAGCTTTGAGTTGCAGTCCTGGACTGTGCGGATGATCGCGGCGGAGGTTCGAGTCCTCCCACGGGCATGAGTGTGTGTGTTTGTCCCCAGGATAATTTAGGTTAAGTAGTGTGTAAGCTTAGGGACTGATGACCTTAGCAGTTAAGTCCCATAAGATTTCACACACATTTGAACATTTTGACAGCTGTGAAGTACAAATACTGACTCTACATTAGATTATTCCTCAATAAAAAAGTTCAAATGGCTCTGAGCACTATGGGACTTAACTTCTGAGGTCATCAGCCCCGTAAAACTTAGAACTATTTAAACCTAACTAACATAAGGACATCACACACATCCATGCCCGAGGCAGGATTCGAACCTGCGACCGTAGCGGTAGCGCGGTTCCAGACTGTAGCGTCTAGAACCGCTCGGCCACCCCAGCCAGCTGGATTATTCCTCGACGCACACTTTATGGAGATGTGGGTGACCCCTTTTTGTATATAATTATTTATATTCTGTTGATATTTAACTGATAACTGACAGAACAGGACCCAGCTCTAACTGTCACGTTACATGCATCATCTGATCAAAATTATCTGGACACCTATTACCAGACATATAGTGTGTCCCTCCTCCGCATTTTTGATGTCTTGAACTCTGCTAACGAAACTTTCAAATGTCTGAATACCTGTGGTAGAATGGCAGCCCATTCTTCCTCAAGAGCCGAAACCAGAGAATGTAGTGATATTGGACGCAGGAGTCTGCACCAAAGTCGACGTTCTAGCCCATACCAAAGGTGTTCCATGGAGTTCATGTCGGGATTATGCGCAGGCCAGTCCATTTCGGGAATGTTACCCACAAACCACTGACCCACAGGTGCTACTGTATGAGAGAGATATTGTCATGCCTATATAACAATAGTCTCCTAACTGTTCCTCTACCGTACGCAGAACGCGATAATAAATGTGTTCATATCCTTCCGCATTTAGCGTTTTCTTAAGTGCAGTAACGGGAGCCTACTCTGACGACGAAAGATACTCCCTATAGTATAATAGCACCACCATTCTTCATCGTTGGCACTACACTTGGCGGCAGATAACTTTCTCAAGGAACTTGACAAGCCCAAACCCTTCCGTCCGAATGCCACAAAGTATAGCATGATTCATCACTAGAAATCACTCGCTTCTAGTCATCCACTGTCTAGTGAAGGCACTCTTTACATCACATTAATTATCACTTACAGAAACGTTCTTTTTAATTCACTACGCACAATCATTGTGCTGGCTCACAGGTGGCCAAGATTTCTGCTCGCGGTCCATACAGGGGTCCGAGTGCCTTAGCACTCAGCCTCGCTTCACAATTCCCCTACGGCCACACGGCGCTGTCTGAGCGCGAGGAGGGGGAAAAGGGGAAGACTGCGAACGCGCACATTTAAATGGCAGTACAGTCGTACTGCATGTGACTCGGTTTTATATTTCACACTTCTCAACATCATAGATCACAAGTTTCAGTATTAATCAATCTTTTTGGCGCGCTGAAGACGTAATACAATTTTTATCTTGTACAAATTGTTGGCATACGGGCATACACAGACAATTTCACACTCAAGTTGCCACGTAATCGTGACTTATTTATTTTGATAATCGAGGAAAGGTCTTCCACACAAATATGTCGATCGAAATACTATATCACTTTTCCAGACGTATTATGGAGACTCGGAAAACCTGCCCGAGAAAAGCAATGTAGATGACCTGGACAGTTTTAACGCGAACTGATTTGTAATTAAAACTGGAATTGCCTTGCAGGCCAATCAGTTACATCTGCACATGGACGGGGCATTTTATGTTGAAATGGAAGACGGTCTCAAAAATAGTAGCTGTAAGATTGACAGTGTCCTCAAAACCTTTATAAAATTATCGTTGTAATTCTTGCAAGGCTACAATGAATTCTTCAAGCCTCGCACTTTCTTTAACGTCAGTGAGTTTAAGGAACTAGGCTGTGCCAGAATATGTCCCTTGTGCAGCGCGATGTTTTCCTTTTTTTTTAATGCATCTCCATCAAGATAGAAAGAAGTTACTTTGCAATGCCTACTGTGGCCAGTCCGCAGCAGAGTCCCGTAAAATGCGAGGTCTACAATCCATTCTTAATGTTCTAATTTTCGTTCCTGCACTTCTTTTTCTTTCATAAATTCAACAATAACGAAATTTCAATCGAAAAATCGTTCCATGGATACCCCTTGACTTAACCAAAGCACTTTGCAGTAATATATGAAGTCTCCATATTCTTCGTTCAATTCCATTGAAAACTGTTGCAACTGAAAATGGAATAATGACTGCGACTTCAGAAATTTTAGTATTTATACCACCAACTTCTTCAAGTGCTCCATGCCTACAAATTTAGCACAAAGTGCTTCCTGATGTACAGAACAACGAATCCCGTTTGTCCATCATCGTAATGCTTTATTCTTTCATTGACACCTAAAAGTTTTAAATTCTTTCTTAAGCATGGTGCTGTAATGTCATTTTGTAGCAAATAAGCAGTACCTGTCGCTTATGCGAATTGAGAATTCTCACCCCTCCCTTGTATCCCCCCACTGATTTTAAAGGATTGTGATGATAGATCGCTAGACTGCCTCTACTTGTGCGAACAGACACTCGATCTGAGAACGTCCTTCATTGTTGTTGTGGTCTTCAGTCCTGAGACTGGTTTGATGCAGCTCTACATGCTACTCTATCCTGTGCAAGCTTCTTCATCTCCCAGTAACTACTGCAACCTACATCCTTCTGAATCTGTTTAGTGTATTCATCTCTTGGTCTCCCTCTATGATTTTTACTCTCCACGCTGCCCTCCAATACTAAATTGGTGATCCCTTGATGCCTCAGAACATGTCCTTCAATCCGATCCCTTCTTCTAGACAAGTTGTGCCACAAATTTCTCTTCTCCCCAATCCTATTCAATACCTCCTCTTTAGTTATGTGATCTACCCATCTAATCTTCAGCATTCTTCTGTAGCACCACATTTCAAAAGCTTCTATTCTCTTCTTCTCCAAACTATTTATCGTCCATGTTTCACTTCCATACATGGCTACACTCCATACAAATACATTCAGAAACGACTTCCTGACACTTAAATCTATACTCGATGTTAACAAATTTCTCTTCTTCAGAAACGCTTTCCTTGCCACTGCCAGTCTACATTTGATATCCTCTCTACTTCGACCATCATCAGTTATTTTGCTCCCCAAATAGCAAAACTCCTTTATTACTTTAAGTGTCTCATTTCCTAATCTAATTCCCACAGCATCACCCGACTTAATTCGACTACATTCCATTATCCTCGTTTTGCTTTTGTTGATGTTCATCTTATATCCTCCTTTCAAGACCCTATCCATTCCGTTCAACTGCTCTTCTCTGACAGAAACAATGTCATCGACGAACCTCAACGTTTTTATTTCTTCACCGTGGATTTTAATACCTACTCCGAATTTTTCTTTTGTCTCCTTTTCTGCTTGCTCAATATCCAGATTGAATAACATCGGGGACAGGCTACTACCGCGTCTCACTCCCTTCCCAACCGCTGCTTCCCTTTCATGCCCCTCAACACTTTTAACTGCCATCTGGTTTCTGTACAAATTGTAAATAGCCTTTCGCTCCCTGTATTTTACCCCTGCCTCCTTCAGAATTTGAAATAGAGTATTCCAGTCAACATTGTCAAAAGCTTTCTCTAAGTCTACAAATGCTAGAAACGTAGGTTTGCCTTTCCTTAATCTAGCTTCTGAGATAAGTCGTAGGGTCAGTATTGCCTCACGTGTTCCAATATTTCTACTGAATCCAAACTAATCTTCCCCGAGGTCGGTTTCTACTAGTTTTTCCATTCGTCTGTAAATAATTCGTGTTAGTATTTTGCATCCGTGACTTATTAAACTGATAGTTCGGTAATTTTCACATCTGTCAACACCTGCTTTCTTTGGGATTGGAATTATTATATTCTTCTTCAAGGCTGAGGGTATTTCGCCTGTCTCATATATCTTGCTCACAAGATGGTAGAGTTTTGTCAGGACTGGCTCACCCAAGGCTGTCAGTAGTTCTAATGGAATGTTGTCTACTCCTGGGGCCTTGTTTCGACTTAGGTCTTTCAGTGCTCTGTCAAACTCTTCACGCAGTATCATATCTCCCATTTCATCATCCTCTACATCCTCTTCCATTTCCATAATATTGTCCTCAAGTACATCGCCCTTGTATAGACCCTCTATATACTCCTTCCACCTTTCTGCTTTCCCTTCTTTGCTCAGAACTGGGTTTCCATCTGAGCTCTTGATATTCATGCAAGTGGCCCTTTTTTTCCAAAGGTCTCTCTAATTCTCCTGTAGGCAGTATCTATCTTACCCCTAGTGAGATAAGCACCTACATCCTTACAGTTGTGCTCTTTCCATCCCTGCTTAGCCATTTTGCACTTCCTGTCGATCTCATTTTTGAGACGTTTGTATTCCCTTTTGCCTGCTTCATTTACTGCATTTTTATATTTTCTCCTTTCATCAATTAAGTTCAATATTTCTTCTGTTACCGAAGGATTTCTACAGCCCTCGTCTTTTTACCTACTTGATCCTCTGCTGCCTTCACTACTTCATCCCTCAAAGCTACCCATTCTTCTTCTACTGTATTTCTTTCCCCCATTCCTGGCAATTGTTCCCTTATGCTCTCTCTTAAATTCTGTACAACCTCTGGTTCTTTCAGTTTATCCAGGTCCCATCTCCTTAAATTCCCGTCCTTCATAGTACGAACAAATAGCGAAGGATAAACAGCGCAGACACCACGATTCTGCTGAAATCAGAGGTTTGTGCCAACCGCAAAATGCCTCACTGCAATGCTATATGAAATGTCAAGCTGTTCAGGATACTTCCGAGGAGGACTGAGCAAAGTCTGAGAAAAGCAGTGCTACAGGCCGGGCTTTGCACCACAAATGGCCCGCACACTGTACACACATGAAGTCTGGCACGCCGTGGCTGGCCCTGTGCTAGCTAGACTGCTGGTACTACTTTGGAACTATTGAGTGGCTTCGTGTGATTTTTTACAAGCACTCTTTGCAATACTCGGTAGTCCCTGTCACTCATCACATGAGGTCAGCCTGGTCTTCATTTAGTTGTGGTTGTTTCTTCACGTTTATACTTCACAGTTATATAACCAACACTCGACTTATACAACTTTAGAATGATAACTTTGGGCAACATGGTCCAGAGGAATAACAATAGTCTAGTGATACAACTGGGTTAAAACAACGGTCTAGGTGGTAATAATAGTTTATTAATGATCGGTTTCAGAAAATCAGCGCTAAAAGAACAAAAACAGCAGAGTTATAGGACGTTTGATGAGTATGGCGTCAGAGAAAAGTAGCGATATAGTGAAACTTCCTGTCAGATTAAAACTGTGTGCCGGACCGAGACTCGAACTCGGGACCTTTGCCTTTCGCTGGCAAGTGCTCTACCAACTGAGCTACCCAAGTACGACTCACGTCCCGTCCTCGCAGCTTTACTTCTGCTAGTACCTCGTCTCCTGCCATCCAAACTTTACAGAAGCTCTCCTGCGAACCTTGCAGAACTAGCACTCCTGAAAGAAAGGATATCGCAAGGTTCGCAGGAGAGCTTCTGTAAAGTTTGGAAAGTACTAGACGAGGTACTGGCAGAAGTAAAACTGTGAGAACGGACCGTCTGTCGTGCTTGGGTAGCTCTGTTGGTAGAGCTCTGGCCCGCGAAAGGCAAAGGTCCCGAGTTCGAGTCTCGGTCCAGTACACAGTTTTAATCTGCCAGGTAGTTTCATATGACCGCACACTCCGCTGCAGAGTGAAAATCTCATTCAGTGATGTAGTATTTACCCATATTTACCCATAAGATGATGAAATCGTAAGTGATCAACCGTCTGTCATACAAAAGCCTTTCACACTATTTTCGTAACACATAACTGATGCAAATCTATCTCCATCCTATACAGGCTGTGATATCATACATAGTAAACCACAAGGAAGGACGCCAGCAGAAGACATCACTGATTTCGATTTCTAGCCATCCACTGCCCCTCCCCCCTCCCCCCTCCCCCCCCCTAAAAAAAATGCCACAACAGCCGCTACAGTAACAAACAATGGACAAAGAGTTCTAGATTAATCTGGTTTAAGACTGTTTATTTTTAAGTAACATTTCTCTATATGTATGTACGTATGTATAAACGCCTGAAGATGCACAGAACATGTTCGAAACGCGTTGTATTGTATTAGATTAAATATAAAATAAAAAAGTGACTGGTAGCCGAAATTAGAAATAAATAATTATCCCACACAGTCACGGTTCACAGACATAGCCATTATGGCCGAGAATAAACCTGGTATCTTGTTGTGATAATGCCGCATCATTCTCACCCATGATAGATGTACACGTCTCTGGCATTCTGCGTATTCTACAACTGCTATTACAATAAGAGAAAAATGGGGAAACTCCACTTACAACACACACAAAAATAAATTAAATTAGTTTTTACGCCATGTCATGGCCAAGTGGGACTCTAAACGGTCCTATGGCAGACGATCAACTCGTCTACAAATTTCACGTGAGCTGGCACTGCTGTAGTGCATGGAAACTTATGCCCTGTTAAATTACAGAATTTACACCTCATTGGCATTACAGACGATTCCCTGCAGTCTTCAGGCTGCTATTACTTAACAAACGACACTTCCAAAATGCTACTGATGTCTGTACAAGTTATGACCACACAAAATGCCAAGAAGGCTAACAAAAAATGTTCACTCACCACAGCGCATTGCAACAGACTTCAAGCCTGGACAGGTGATGACAGCTGATGCTGCAGATGTGGCTCGACTCCCACCAAAGTCCTAAAGTAAGAGCCAATTATTACACGAATTGTGGAGACACAGGAAGCTGCGGTCTCTGTGGCCACATGATGCCGACCTCGCAGTGAAACGCCTGAGGTTGTTAGTAGTACAGTATTGGTTTTCAGTACTTTTATTTTCAGAATCATACAACGCAAATAGCTTGACCGAAGGCAGCAGAACAGTGCACATGGCCGGAATTTGCTGACTCTTCGAGCTCAGTGCCATCTGCTTTGCATTTCGGAGGTCGGAAACTGTACCCTCAGCAGAGGCGGTATCATGCGGGATGCCGACCCAGAGGCCCGCAGGCGATGTCCACTCACCGAGAACACTAACAGCATGGCACGCTGCTTTATCAAAGCACTTCGGAAGACATCAAAGTTCATATCCGGGTCAGTGGCCAAAAGCTCCACATGGGATGATGCTAGCCATGCAGAAGTACGTCCTGGCTTCCCAACAAGAAGCGGCCAAGACTCCAGTAGCTGGTCACAGGTACAGCCAGGGCGGCAGCACGAATGCACCTCTTCCGACAGTGTGGGTCGTCAACCAGTAGCAGATCACCCACATTAGACCACCAGAAGGTTGGTGGTCAAAGATGATTAGGTCTTCCCATCAGTGGCCAGTGTAGTGCATCAGGCTGGCTGGTGTCTAGTAATAGAAGTCACCAGACGAATATTATGCATCACATCATGTAATAGACTAAATGTAGGTTCGCTGAAACACACAAGACTGTTGCAGCAACTTATCACGAACTGCTGGCAACTGAATAGAATAGAGTGTGTACTTCAGAAGTCCCAGTATTTGATATGGTTGGCTTGTTCTGATGATGTTATAAAGCTGTAGTGATGCGCAAATTTGACCCCGTTTTCTCAGCTTGTCAGTGCTTTGCACCATACTGCAATATCCCATCTGTGGCCTGCAGTTCTTGTGTATGATTTACCTGTTGTGTCCGCCCCGATAGCTCACAGTGGTCAGCGTGACGGATTGTCGTCCTAAGGGCCCGGGTTCAATTCCCGGCTGGGTCGGGGATTTTCTCCGCTTAGAGACTGGGTGTTGTGTTGTCTTCATCATCATTTCATCCCCAACCGGTGCGCAGGTCGCCCAATGTGGCGTCGAATGTAATAAAACCTGCACTAAGGCGGCCGAACCTGCCCCGTAAGGGGCCTCGCGGCCAATAACGCCAAATGCTCATTTCCATTTACATTTTGTTTAACGGCACCTTGCAATGCTGTCAGAATGACATTATGGTGCGGCCATGCTGCTGTGGTCGCACTCTGCACTCTCTACTCGAATTTGGTGTTGCAATGCCCCAGTTGTGTGCCTCGCTATTTACCTTATTGGTCTTCCTTCCTGGTTAAATTCTGATTTTGGCACTCATCTTGGGCCTGTCTTCGCTCAATTCTTTGCACACCAGAGAAAAAAAAATAAGTTTACTCAAAATTCCTTTCTACAGTGCAATGCAGCCTGTGACTGACAAGGGGACTGCACATACTCATCAACACCATTTTCTTCCCAATTTGTGGTATCTACAGGATTTGGCCAGAGGTGAAAGCATGAGAAGTGGGAGCTCCAGATGACCAAGAGTTCAGAAAAAATGCATTTCGCGTGGATGAGGCAAGGCATGAGCCATTTACTTTAGCATATTTGACAGGCAGCTATTGACAAAGCAGAAAGAGTGTTGAACAATAATCTGAGGTTTGTGGAGTCGAGTGTCTATGCAATCTGACTGCTGGAAACTGAATACAATTGGGTGTGTGCTTCAGAAGTCCTAATATTTAAGGTGGTTGGCTCATGCCTATGATGTTATCAAGCTGTGGTGATCAGTAAATTCGGCCCCGTTTTCTCAGCTTGTTAGATTTTTAAATCAATTTTTACGTTACTTACAGCGCAAATGAAACGAAATAATGCTCATTATAAATTATTTTCGTAAAAGCCATGAAACGGAGAGGCAAAGGAAAATTTGGGATTGTAAATAAATTTCCAAAAAAGGATTGTAGTTGCAGTGTCCAAGAGAACTCTGCAAATAACTTCCCAAAAATGAATTGTAACTAAAAAGTACAGGACTTAATATTCCTTAGTTTCAGTTTTACCTTCGAGCAGCCCTCGGCAGCTGCAAGTGAACATAGGTTCCCAGTACACGTGAAATCGGACCATCGACATAGAAACAGAAATCACACCCTGACAAAACCGCATTAAAGTACATTCCATTTTACCTCGCCAACTGTCCTCGCCAATATTTAGTAAAACGATGCACTACGTGTGGTTTGCTGCCAGACTGTGCGAGGAGAGAGAACCTTTTATGAATTGAATCAAGTTTTGTTTTCATAGAAGCTTTAAAATAACCATGTAATTATAGAAATGCAGCATGTATGATGCATGCAATATGTCGAGGCAGTTACTGCTTCTCCTGTTTTTACAATGAATATCACCCCGGCACTTGTAAATCATCAACTGAAAAATAATAAAAGTATCTAATTTCATATACAAAGTTCTCATACACACTTAAAACCCCTTCCTGAAAATTTATTTGGAATCCCCAAATTTTCCTTTGCCTTTCCATTTCATGCCTTTTATGAAAATATTAATAATTGCATTTATCGATAGTTATTTCGGTTTATTTATAGTGTAAATAACATAAAAATTTAAAATAAACTATATTTTCTGTATAGGGACTCCAACCCCTGACCATCGGATTACTGTTCTGCCCTATTTCCTCTGAATCAACCATTGCCTGGTAACTACACCAACACAGATGGCTCCCACTTCACCTGACCTGCACCAAAACTGCTCTTTTTTTCGAAACGATTGGCCACTGGAACTGTCATTTCTATCACTTTCATTTCTGGCTGTTCCCTGAGTATATCATAAATATGGACGAAATCAGTGACGACGGACAGGCATGGTCACCTTGTGAGTTCTTATACCACATGTGTTAGACTTTTCAAAATTTGTAATTAATCAAGTTATAATAATGTTGTTGTTGTTGTTCTTGTTGTTGTGGTCTTCAGTCCTGAGACTGGTTTGATGCAGCTCTCAATTCTACTCTATCTTGTACCAGCTGCTTCATCTCCCAGCACGTACTGCAGCCTACATCCTTCTGAATCTGCTTAGTGTATTCATTTCTTGGTCTCCCTCTACGATTTTTACCCTCCACGCTGCCCTCCAATACTAAATTGGTGATCCCTTGATGCCTCAGAATATGTCCTATCAACCGATCCCTTCTTCTAGTCAAGTTGTGCCACAAATTCCTCTTCTTCCCAATTCTGTTCAATACCTCCTCATTAGTTATGTGATCTACCCATCTAATCTTCAGCATTCTTCTGTAGCACTAAATTTCAAAATCTTCTACTCTCTTCTTCTCCAAACTATTTATCGTCCACGTTTCACTTCCATACATGGCTACACTCCATACAAATACTTTCCGAAACGACTTCATGACACTTAAATCTATACTCGATGTTAACAAATTTCTCTTCTTCAGAAACGCTTTCCTTGCCATTGCCAGTCTACATTCTATATCCTCTCTACTTCGACCATCATCAGTTATTTTGCTCCCCAAATAGCAAAACTCCTTTACTACTTTAAGTGTCTCATTTCCTAGTCTAATTCCCTCAGCATCACCCAACTTAATTCGACTACATTCCATTATCCTCGTTTTGCTTTTGTTGATATCCATCTTATATCTCCTTTCAAAACACTGTCCATTCCGTTCAACTGCTCTTCCAAGTCCTTTGCTGTCTCTGACAGAATTACAATATAATAACAATAACAATAAAAATAACAATATAATAATAAGATTTCTAAATTGTACATGTTTTCAATATATGTTACCCCGCTTTATTTATTTATAGATCTGAAGATGATCATAACATGATCAAAACTAGTTATCATTTGTGATAGTTTGCAGCTGAGACTGTTACAATAACTACTTCTTAAAATTTACAATTGCAGCATTTTTCATGATAAAATGTAAACTATTACAAAAACAAAAGAAGAGGTGGCTTTCTTTCCTTTTGCCCACAGCCTGGATCCTGACCCTACAGTTCGCACAGCGCTGCCCAGCCTCGTGCTAGGAGGTGCAATACACTGGCTGGCAGTGTCAGGCATCCACCAGATGATGATACAGCGCTACATGTCCCTGCCCTCGCTCTCCAAGGCTAACAGGTAACTACGCTACACTCTGTGGACTTAATCGAACAATGGTGCAACAAACCTCTTGTAATTAACGAGTCGTTCCTGTTTCGTCCAGTGTTGCAAGGAAAATACCAGCCAAACGTTTCCACTGCAGTTGCCTTGTTTCACAGTAACATAGAACGACATTCTTATATATAACATTGTCACTTTTTTTTCGTGTCAAATCGGAGTAAACAGCTCAAACATTCGACCAAGATCTCCATCGTCTTCGCCAAAAGCAACTAACTATCGTGCCTCAACAACAGCCACATTTCTCGGCGAAAACGAGGCAGGTGATCATTGTTTGGGTTTTTACACTGATCTGACGCGGAAAAGAAACCGAGAATGTTTTATACGCTTTCATTTAATGCGAAATGTGCCTTTTGGCTAGCATAACAAATTCGTATTTGGGGGGAATGTGATTCTGATAAGCCATAGTCGTCAGATTTAGCTCCCCATACATTGCAAGTCTTTTACAGATCAAATATTTTGATTGTGTATTTATTGTTATATTTAGTCATATTGTTTATACTTACATTATATATATATATATATACTTACATTTTATATATATATATATATATATATATATATATATATATATATATATATAATAGAAACTATACTACAATTCCAAACTTCCATTAAATAACATAAGAATCCATAACTCATCCATAACTCATCTAATAACTCTTTAAATATGCATTTTCATACACATTACAACAGGACCTCTTCTAAACATTAACATTCCACCTTAGAGTCCAGACACGAAGCAACGGATGAAAATTAAAAGAACATCTCACCTATTTTCTAACACAGACTAAACGACGTTGTCAAAAGTGTCTACATAGCCTCTTGGAAGTTCTGAGTCTCTTCGAAGCAGTTGAGCAATCCCCGGAACTGACACTTTCGCTCACAAGCAGATATTTCCTCTCAGGAAGACACTCCTCGTCCCTCATGATGACTCGTCACGTGCAAATAAAAATATCAGTTCCGTACGATATCTGTGCTCTTTCTTACGACACTTTATTTTATAGATTTCGTTCGCGAGTGTCACTCGTCACCTACAATCCTAGACGCTTCACTTCTCTGGAGTAGTATGTATCATCACACAGGCCTAAGTAATATGAATTGAGATTTGTGTATATGGATTGGCTAAAAATAAAGCAGACGAAAATATAAAAGGAATAGATGAGTACTGGACAAATACGAGTACAATTTAACGATAAGAAGTATTATAAACATAGTTGAACATAAGAAGGATATAAGCAGTCAAATAGAAAACTGCCCCTTTTAAGCTTATATATACATTTCTTTATATGCTCTGGAATAGTATAATAGCATATCGCGATAGCACCTCTGCTTTACCACTCACAACAATTAGAAAGCAGCCTAGCTAAGATAATCTAGACTGTTTGCAGCGTCCCCATGAACATTCTAAAAAAAAAAAAACTACGCACCATGAAGGAATTATCCGAATGCTACGGAAATCAGTAGAATCAGTAGATGTGATGTACATTTAAAGACAAAAAATGATTACAATTTCAGAAAATCTGGATGCTTTATTCAAGAGAAAGAGCTTCACAAATTGAGAAAATTGAGCTCTTATGCAAGCAGTTATTGCAATGATTGAAAGAGTTGATTGATGACCTGCTGAGGGATATCGTGCCAAGCACTGATAAATTGGCGCGTCAGATCGTTAAAATCTCGAAATTGTTGGAGGGACCTGCCCATAATGCTCCAGACGTACTCAACTGGGGAGATACCTGCCGATCTTGTTGGCCAAGGTAGGGCTTGGCAAGCATGCAGGGAGGCAGTAGAAACCCTCACCATGTGCAGGTGGGCATTATCTTGCTGGAATGTTAGCTTAGGCCGGCTTGCCATGAAGGGCACCGAAACGGTGTGTACAATATTGTCGACGTACCAATGTGTTGTAGGGGTGCCGAGGATGACAACGAAAGGACCTTGTTATGAAATGAAATGGCAAAGACGATCACTACTGGTTATCGAGCCGTACGGCGGGAGACAATCAGGGTGACATCCCACTGCCCTGCAGGGCGCCTCCAGACCCGTCCTCAATGGTCATCGCGGCTCAGTTCGAAGCGGAACTCATCACTGACGACAATTCTACTCCAGTAAATGAGATTCCAGGCCGAAGAGTTGCAAGAGTTGCACCTTGGATCGGAATCCACGTTTAACTGCAGGCCCCCGTCAGATCACCAAAGTCAAGCACTGTCGGGCTTGGCTAGCACTTGGATGGGTGGCCGTCCAGTCTCCCGAGTGTTGTTGGCAAGCGGGGTGCACCCAGCCCTTGTGAGGCAAATTGAGGAGATGCTTGATCGAGAAGTAGCAGCTCCGGTCACGAAATCTGACAATGGCCAGGAGAGTGATATGCTGACCACACGCCCCTCCATATCTGCATCCAGTGATGCCTATGGGCAGCAGATGACACAGCGGTTGGTCAGTACCGTTGGGCCTTCCAAATCCTGTTCAACGAGAGTTTAGTTTTAGTTTCAAGTCTGTTCAAAGATCGGAGGAAGACAACAACACAATATCATCTCCAACAGGACCATGCCTAGTAAAGCACTGTCATGTGCAAAACAACTTTTGAATTGATGACTACTTTACATTATCAGCATCACACTGCGCTCCGCTGTAAGTACTGAGGCTTCCTGAGAGATATGGAATTGACCGACTGGCGTGCCTGTTTATAATACGTGACAGCTTCCACAATACTGGTTAACACCACACAGTGATGTTCGCAATCGCGTTATCACGTTCACTGCTGCTACTATTGTGCTAAGGAGGCTTGAGGGGAGAGGGTTTTGTAATTGTCATACCCTGGCAATTATTTTCATGTCGGAAATGTTGTTAGTGATATTGTCTACTGCCGTCCACCATTCGTGATAGCAAGGAAATTATCTCCATAAATTCCCCAATTCGCCATAGGCGTCACAGTAAACAACGGTGTGGTCGGGTGTTCTCTTACGGCTCTGAGCACTATGGGACTTATCGTCTAAGGTCATCAGTCCCCTAGAACTTAGAATTACTTAAACCTAACTAACCTAAGGACAACACACACATCCATGCCCGAAGCAGGATTCGAACCTGCGACCGTAGCGGTCGTGCGGTTCCAGACTGAAGCGCCTAGAACTGCTCGGCCACACCGGCCGGCTGTTCTCTTACGACAACACTGTTCATATCTTTATTTTTCCTGTTTAATTTGGTAAATTGGATAAGGGGAGGGGGTATGTAGTTTTAGTATTGTACCATGCCCTAGCCGCAGAATGTGTGGCCACATATGATTTTAAATGTGGTTCTGATGATGGGTGTGGCCGAAACTCGTTAAGATGTATATTTTTTAAATAAAAATATAAATAGAGATCAAGACTGACAATTATATTGACTAGTGATAATATTCGTGGACACGTACAATGGTTTTATGTGATTTATAGAAAAAAAAGAGTTTCGATTGGGAAATGCTCGAATACTGACCGCTTCAGTGATCACTGTGTGCACCATTTCGTAGCTTTTTCTATTACCTTTGATGTGACGGCTGTGCATTGCACAACTCTACACCTGTCTGTAAAGCTTTAGTACAGGCACCATGGTAGCTACAGTTCTCGCATTCGCGCAAACAACGCGAGCCACCTTACCAATAGATACGATATTGTAGAGCCTACGTTATTCCGATTTACGATGCAAAGTTACTTTGGATATGCATGCATGCCCAGAGGAACAAGCACTGTGGTGACTGCAGCCGTTATGAAATACATTAAATGTATTCGCATTTGCGAATATGGACAAGCGTCAGCTGTAGAAATTTGTACCAGGCTAGGACTCGAGCCCAGAGTTCCCGCTTATCGCTAGCGGTCGAGCGGTCGCCTCATCATTTGGCTATCCGTGCACGCATCACGGCCAGACACAATCTTCTATACGTCGTCAACCATGCCCCTACAACCTGTACTCGTACATCCATTATGTTTATTCTTGTACAGGTGAGATGCTTTACCTGAAAGTCGATTACCCGGTGTCGCCGTACTTCGGAATAACACAGGCACTGCAATCTTGCATTTATCCGCCGACACCGCACAAGTGACTTTCAAGTAAAATGTCTCACCCGGCTGGTCGGAGTGGCCGAACTGTTCTAGGCGCTTCAGTCTGGAACCGCGTGGCGCTACGTCGCGTGTTCGAATCCTGCCTCGGGCATGGATGTGCGTGATGTCCTTAGGTTAGTTAGGTTTAGGAAGTTCTAAGTTCTAGGGGACTGATGACCTTAGATCTTAAGTCCCAAAGTGCTCAGAGGCATTTGAACCTTTTTGTCTCACCTGTACCTTCAAGTCTCACCTTCACTTTCAAGTACAATGTGTCACCTGGCCGGCCAGAGTGACAGAGCTGTTCTAGGCGCTTCAGTCTGGAACCGCGCGACCGCTACGTCGCATGTTCGAATCCTCCCTCAGGAATGGATGTGCGTGATGTCCTTAGGTTAGTTAGGTTTAGGAAGGTCTAAGTTCTAGGGGACTGATGACCTTAGATCTTAAGTCCCAAAGTGCTCAGAGGCATTTGAACTTTTTTGTCTAACCTGTACCTTCAAGTCTCACCTTCACTTTCAAGTACAATGTGTCACCTGGCCGGCCAGAGTGACAGAGCTGTTCTAGGCGCTTCAGTCTGGAACCGCGCGACCGCTACGTCGCGTGTTCGAATCCTGCCTCGGGCATGGATGTGCGTGACGTCCTTAGGTTAGTTAGGTTTAGGAAGTTCTAAGTTGTAGGGGACTGATGACCTTAGATCTTAAGTCCCAAAGTGCTCAGAGGCATTTGAACTTTTTTGTCTAACCTGTACCTTCAAGTCTCACCTTCACTTTCAAGTACAATGTGTCACCTGGCCGGCCAGAGTGACAGAGCTGTTCTAGGCGCTTCAGTCTGGAACCGCGCGACCGCTACGTCGCGTGTTCGAATCCTGCCTCGGGCATGGATGTGCGTGACGTCCTTAGGTTAGTTAGGTTTAGGAAGTTCTAAGTTGTAGGGGACTGATGACCTTAGATCTTAAGTCCCAAAGTGCTCAGAGGCATTTGAACCTTTTTGTCTCACCTGTACCTTCAAGTCTCACCTTCACTTTCAAGTACAATGTGTCACCTGGCCGGCCGGAGTGACACAGCTGTTCTAGGCGCTTCAGTCTGGAACCGCGCGACCGCTACGTCGCAGGTTCGAATCCTGCCTCGGGCATGGATGTGCGTGATGTCCTTAGGTTAGTTAGGTTTAAGAAGTTCTAAGTTCTAGGGGACTGATGACCTTAGATCTTAAGTCCCAAAGTGCTCAGAGGCATTTGAACTTTTTTGTCTAACCTGTACCTTCAAGTCTCACCTTCACTTTCAAGTACAATGTGTCACCTGGCCGGAAAGAGTGACAGAGCTGTTCTAGGCGCTTCAGTCTGGAACCGCGCGACCGCTACGTCGCGTGTTCGAATCCTGCCTCGGGCATGGATGTGCGTGATGTCCTTAGGTTAGTTAGGTTTAGGAAGGTCTAAGTTCTAGGGGACTGATGACCTTAGATCTTAAGTCCCAAAGTGCTCAGAGGCATTTGAACCTTTTTGTCTCACCTGTACCTTCAAGTCTCACCTTCACTTTCAAGTACAATGTGTCACCTGGCCGGCCGGAGTGACAGAGCTGTTCTAGGCGCTTCAGTCTGGAACCGCGCGACCGCTACGTCGCGTGTTCGAATCCTGCCTCGGGCATGGATGTGCGTGATGTCCTTAGGTTAGTTAGGTTTAGGAAGTTCTAAGTTCTAGGGGACTGATGACCTTAGATCTTAAGTCCCAAAGTGCTCAGAGGCATTTGAACCTTTTTGTCTCACCTGTACCTTCAAGTCTCACCTTCACTTTCAAGTACAATGTGTCACCTGGCCGGCCGGAGTGACACAGCTGTTCTAGGCGCTTCAGTCTGGAACCGCGCGACCGCTACGTCGCGTGTTCGAATCCTGCCTCAGGAATGGATGTGCGTGATGTCCTTAGGTTAGTTAGGTTTAGGAAGTTCTAAGTTCTAGGGGACTGATGACCTTAGATCTTAAGTCCCAAAGTGCTCAGAGGCATTTGAACCTTTTTGTCTCACCTGTACCTTCAAGTCTCACCTTCACTTTCAAGTACAATGTGTCACCTGGCCGGCCGGAGTGACAGAGCTGTTCTAGGCGCTTCAGTCTGGAACCGCGCGACCGCTACGTCGCATGTTCGAATCCTGCCTCAGGAATGGATTTGCGTGATGTCCTTAGGTTAGTTAGGTTTAGGAAGTTCTAAGTTCTAGGGGACTGATGACCTTAGATCTTAAGTCCCAAAGTGCTCAGAGGCATTTGAACTTTTTTGTCTAACCTGTACCTTCAAGTCTCACCTTCACTTTCAAGTACAATGTGTCACCTGGCCGGCCAGAGTGACAGAGATGTTCTAGGCGCTTCAGTCCGGAACCGCGCGACCGCTACGTCGCGTATTCGAATCCTGCCTCGGGCATGGATGTGCGTGATGTCCTTAGGTTAGTTAGGTTTAGGAAGTTCTAAGTTGTAGGGGACTGATGACCTTAGATCTTAAGTCCCAAAGTGCTCAGAGGCATTTGAACCTTTTTGTCTCACCTGTACCTTCAAGTCTCACCTTCACTTTCAAGTAAAATGTGTCACCTGGCTGGACGGAGTGACGTAGCTGTTCTAGGCGCTTCAGTCTGGAACCGCGCGACCGCTACGTCGCAGGTTCGAATCCTGCCTCGGGCATGGATGTGCGTGATGTCCTTAGGTTAGTTAGGTTTAAGAAGTTCTAAGTTCTAGGGGACTGATGACCTTAGATCTTAAGTCCCAAAGTGCTCAGAGGCATTTGAACTTTTTTGTCTAACCTGTACCTTCAAGTCTCACCTTCACTTTCAAGTACAATGTGTCACCTGGCCGGCCAGAGTGACAGAGCTGTTCTAGGCGCTTCAGTCTGGAACCGCGCGACCGCTACGTCGCAGGTTCGAATCCTGCCTCGGGCATGGATGTGCGTGATGTCCTTAGGTTAGTTAGGTTTAAGAAGTTCTAAGTTCTATGGGACTGATGACCTTAGATCTTAAGTCCCAAAGTGCTCAGAGGCATTTGAACTTTTTTGTCTAACCTGTACCTTCAAGTCTCACCTTCACTTTCAAGTACAATGTGTCACCTGGCCGGCCAGAGTGACAGAGCTGTTCTAGGCGCTTCAGTCTGGAACCGCGCGACGGCTACGTCGCGTGTTCGAATCCTGCCTCGGGCATGGATGTGCGTGATGTCCTTAGGTTAGTTAGGTTTAGGAAGTTCTAAGTTGTAGGGGCCCGATGACCTTAGATCTTAAGTCCCAAAGTGCTCAGAGGCATTTGAACCTTTTTGTCTCACCTGTACCTTCAAGTCTCACCTTCACTTTCAAGTACAATGTGTCACCTGGCCGGCCGGAGTGACAGAGCTGTTCTAGGCGCTTCAGTCTGGAACCGTGCGACCGCTATGTCGCATGTTCGAATCCTGCCTCAGGAATGGATGTGTGTGATGTCCTTAGGTTAGTTAGGTTTAAGAAGTTCTAAGTTGTAGGGGACTGATGACCTTAGATCTTAAGTCCCAAAGTGCTCAGAGGCATTTGAACTTTTTTGTCTAACCTGTACCTTCAAGTCTCACCTTCACTTTCAAGTACAATGTGTCACCTGGCCGGCCAGAGTGACAGAGCTGTTCTAGGCGCTTCAGTCTGGAACCGCGCGACCGCTACGTCGCATGTTCGAATCCTGCCTCGGGCATGGATGTGCGTGATGTCCTTAGGTTAGCTAGGTTTAGGAAGTTCTAAGTTGTAGGGGACTGATGACTTTAGATCCTAAGTCCCAAAGTGCTCAGAGGCATTTGAACCTTTTTGTCTCACCTGTACCTTCAAGTCTCACCTTCACTTTCAAGTAAAATGTGTCACCTGGCTGGACGGAGTGACGTAGCTGTTCTAGGCGCTTCAGTCTGGAACCGCGCGACCGCTACGTCGCATGTTCGAATCCTGCCTCGGGCATGGATGTGCGTGATGTCCTTAGGTTAGTTAGGTTTAAGTTGTTCTAAGTTGTATGGGACTGATGACCTTAGATGTTAAGTCCCATAGTGCTCAGAGCCATTTGAACCTTTTTGTCTCACCTGTACGGGAATATACACTAGTGTGCAAAATTAAAGCAAAAAACCACTATTTCTCCGTTGTGCGTCTTATTCATGATATATTCATACAAACTATCAACAGATATCCGTACGATTGTGTTCTGCACCTAAGATGGCATTCCGGTTGACGGACAACCACGCCAACAATGACATCATGACCCTTATTAAACGGGGTAGTGTTTGCCGCATAGCCCCACATCCACAATCGCTGCGCACACAGTCACAGACGGTGCAGTATAGCACAGAGAAACGCCAACCAGACTCCCTGCAGTGGAGGGCAATAGCAAGAATAGATGCAGGACAGTCGCAAACTGATGTGGCCCGATTGCTTAATGTGAATCGTTCTGTTGCTTCTCATACGTGGTGATAGTTTATAGAGACCGAAACTGTATCCCGAAGACCAGGGCAGGGCCGACGACGTGTAACATCAGAAACAGAGGCCGGCTGTTTGATTGCAAGGATACGACTGTCCCGCCTTACTGCTGCACGGCAACCGGCGTCTGACCTCGCAGCATTTACTGGACGTATTGCATCGAGGCAAACGGTGTGCAGAAAGGCTTCGGCAGAGTGACCTTTACTGTCGGAGACCTACGGTATGTGCACCTATGACGAGTCCTCACAGAAGGGAATGTCTAAAGTGGGGTCATCAACATGCCGCCTGGACGGTCGAACAGTGGCTTCAGATGGTTCAAAAGCGCTATGGGACTGAAGTGCCTAAAACCGCTCGGCCACAGCAGCCGGCTCGAACAGTGGGCCAATGTTCTCTTCACAGATGAGTCTCGATTTGGTCTGGAGTCATTCTTGACGGATTCACCTTTGTGGGGAACGTTAAACACGATATCGGGGTCCAAACATTGTGGAGAGAGAGACACCAATATCGAGGAGAAGGGCCAGGGATTATGTTGACCACTCTAAAACCGCTTCATGAAATTGTACAGGTGAATCGGCAAGGTTTAACTGCTGCCAGGTATCGTGGCGAGATCTTGAGACATCAAGTGTGGTTTTGCGAAGTGCTGTGGGCCCAGACTTAGTGATGGACGATAATGCTCGACCTCATAGGGCACAAGTGGTTGATGTTTTCTAGGAAACGGAAGATATTACACCAATGACGTGGACTGCTCGCTCCCGCGATATGAATCCCATAGAGCATGTCTGGGACGCATTAAGGAGACGGGTTGCTTCACGTCAGCGTCCACCAACCGCTTTCCAAGAGTTGCGAGCAACTCTGCTGAAAGAATGGGCATTATTGCCTCAACATGAAACTGATGACATAAGTCACACCATTCTCATCTTTATTATGCCTGTATTGTTGTCAGAGGTAGTCACACTCTACACTGAGCACATTAACCGGTGGTCGAAATGTGTGTGCAAATCCGCTAAGTTAGAAAAACGAATAACATTTTTGTCTACCGTTATGCATGGTGCAGTTGATTACGTTCTGTACTCTTTACGTTGTTTATACTTCACTATCACCTGGTTATACTGTTTTGTGGCAAAATAAACGTAACCTTGCAAAATATCCGTTTTTTGTTTTAATTTTGGACACCAGTGTACATAATGGATGTACGAGTACAGGTTGTAAGTACATGGTTGACGAGACATGGAAGTCTGGATTTAGACGCGAGTCGCGCACGGATAGCCGAAGGATCGCGCAACCGCTCGCGATAAGTGGGAAATCTGGGTTCGAGTCCTGCTCCGGCACCAATTTTCATTGTCGTCATTCCACTCTACTGCTGATGGTCGTCAATATTCGCAACTGCGATTACATTTGGTGTATGCTAGTAGTTCGACAAATGCTCCTACGATCTTAATTTTCCTGCCTTTGTCGGTGTCTCTTCGTGGTCAGCCAGTTAATTTAGATTTGGCAGTGTTGGTGGTGGAGTATGGCCGGATGTCCTTTCTTTCACCGGCCCTTTTCTCTTGTCTCACGGGGTGAACACTTAATACTCAAGCTGGCGACACGATTAATTTTAATTAGCAGTGCTGGTGGGCGGTTTTGGAGGCAGATGGACGTTAATACTTTTTTTTAAATGATAAGTGATGGTATGTCACAGAGTGATTACATGTTAATGAGAAAGAAGGGAAATAATAAAGTTTACAACACCCTTTGGTCTTAAAACAGTAGTTACTACGAGTTTTCACATGTATTTTAGCTAGAGACACTGTCGAGCGGTATAACAATGTTATAGATACGCAGAATTGTGTACTTCTATTTTACAGCACTTGTACGAGGATGTGCTGAAAAGTAATGGCTCCGATTTTCTTACGACAAAAATCTTAAAGCTCTTTAAATAAAACAATAGTTATTAACATTATGCATCTTTATTCTTCATGTCTAAGTATCTGTTTCTCAACATATACATACTAGCGACGAACACATTTCTCCCGACGAATGACAACTTTGTTGACACCTTCACTACAAAATGTTTGACTTCGTTGACGGATCCACACCTTTACCTCGCGTGCACAGTTTCATCACTATCAAAGTCAAGTTCTCGAAGGTGTTCATCAAGTTTAGCAAACAGATGAAATTTGGATGGGGCCAAGTCGGGCAGTATGCAGAATGATGTGTAACAGTGAACGTGATGCCTCTGAATGTCGCAGAGGTCGCAGCGCTCGTGTGTGGTCCCGCATTGTCCTGCTGAAGGGGAGGTTGCTCCATGTGCGAACGAACTCTTCGGATTCGGAACTCGATTACAGCACATTCTTTCTCTAGCGACAGAAGATCGCTGAGCCGTGCACGGCTCGCGTTCATCCCATTCATTGTTTGTCATCTTCTATTACGGTACTGCCGCCTCGTTTTCTTATTCCATTTACTGGCGTCACTAACTTCCTGCCTTACTTGCCCGTGAGCGGCAGCAGCAGCGCTTATCGATAAGAGCACTGTCGTACCATCTCTGGAGCGACCGGTAGTATTTCTGGCTCGTCGTGTGTCTGGCTGTCAGTTCGGGATGGAGCAGCAGTGCATTCGGGACGCAGCAGCAATGAAGTCTGGGACGGAGCGCCGGTGAGGCGCCGACAGCCAGTGATCGCCGACCACTGACGACACACATGAACTGTCCGACAGGAGGAGATTGGAGAGGGACGACCGTTGGTTGGTGGTCCGGTTGGTCGTCCCATCGGCGGACGTATATTTGTTCCTTTTACCATTTCCGGGCCTGAACAGTTGGTCGGTTGGCTTGGAGCAGCGAGGAAATCTGCACGGCGCGTAATTTGTCCGAGGACGCTGGCAGCGTCCACGAGAAGTAGGAGTGTGTGGTGCTGTTCCGATTGCTACTGTTGTGGATTGGCAAGACAGCCAACCCACTATGAGGAAGCCGAAAGGCACGCGTTTAAGCTCACGCAGGCTGGCGTGAGGTCTGGAACAGGACAAGGAATTATACTAGCAAAAAACGTACGTGGCTGCTGGAATACTTAACTTTAATCCATAATTGGTGAACATCGCTCTAGACGGTACATGTTTTACTGCATCAATAGTAACTGGTAATGGCGCCTTGCTAGGTCGTAGCAAATGACGTAGCTGAAGGCTATGCTAACTATCGTCTCGGCAAATGAGAGCGTAATTTGTCAGTGAACCATCGCTAGCAAAGTCGGCTGTACCACTGGGGCGAGTGCTAGGAAGACTCTCTAGACCTGCCGTGTGGCGGCGCTCGGTTGCAATCACTGATAGTGGCGACACGCGGGTCCGACGTATACTAACGGACCGCGGCCGATTTAAAGGCTACCACCTAGCAAGTGTGGTGTCTGGCGGTGACACCACATTCCTCCCCCGCAAATCGGCGGACGGTTGTGGCATAAGGCTTCCGCCCGCCGTGGAGAGGACGCCATGTTGGTGTATGCGACGAGGTGGGGAGCATAACAACAGGCGAGGCTGTGCCACCCGCACCCTGCCATTCGGACCGAGGGAAGCTAGGAAACGCCTGAAAACCTGCTTCAGGGTGCACGCCAACATGCGGTGTATGCGCCCGTAGAGAGACAGGAGGGGCCGAAGGGTCGACCTCCATCGGGCCGGGGCACCCGACGGGCGAAGACGACATATGGTCCGGAGCGGGCAAGATTTCCGTGGCGGAGGACAACTGGTCACGGGAAGCGATCGGCGGCGCGTGACCCAGGGAGGCGCCCGGCGGTTGCAGCGACGCGTCCACTGCGGGCGTCGCCGGCGGGAGAACAGGCGGCGGCGGTGGCGGCGCGTCGCCATGGGGCAAAATGGAAGGCGGCGTCGGTAACACCTGGGGCTGAGGCGAGCCAGTAGATGGGTCCCCAGGGCGCTGACCGGACGGCACCGTCGCTGAAAGCAGTCGGGGAGCGGCAGATCCCGTGCGACGACAGAGGCGCAGCTGATTGAGATGCCGACGCATCTCACCAGAGGCCCCCAAAACCAGATACATAGCGCGGCCGAGGCAGCGAAGAATGCGCCCTTCGAGCCAACGCCGTGAACCTCGATAGTTTGCAAATAAAATCTTTAGTGTGTATCACTTTCAAGTTTCATCATCAAAAACTTTCATGGCATTAGGAGACAACGTCGCCTGGGGCAAAAGCAGGTGGCTGCCGCTGCACAGGAACCTGATGCGGTGGATGTAGTAAAGACATCAAGGTTCGATGAGGGCGACCATGGAGCAACTCAGCCGGCGAGCGACCATCTCGGGGCTGAGAGCGATACGAGGACAAAAAGAGCAATAATGCGTCCTCCCGAGAATGAGACTTTTTCAACTTCAACATCTGTGACTTGAAAGTCCTGACCAAACGTTCAGCGGCACCTTTTGACTGTGGCGAAAACGGCGCGGACGTCAGTTGTTGAACACCATTGGCCTTGCAGAATGACTGAAATTCTGTGGACGTGAATTGTGGGCCATTGTCGGAAACAATAGTGTGTGGAAGACCTTCAATGCAAAAGATAGCACATAACGCTTTGATGGTGGCAGATGACGTCGTGGAAGACATCCGGACAACAAAAGGAAAATTACTGAATGAATCTACCACAACCAACCATCGAGCATTCCAGAATGGGCCAGCAAAATCGATGTGTAAGCGTTGCCAAGGGGAAGTGGCTTTTGGCCACGCAAAGAATTTCCGCGGTGGTGCTGATTGTTGTTCGGCACACACCATGCAAGAAGAGCACATATTCGTAATCGCGGCATCGATTCCGAACCAAGTACATTGCTGACGAGCAAATTGTTTCGTTTACTATACCCCAATGTCCTTGGTGGAAAAGATGTAAGACAGAGGACTATAACGAACGTGGGACCACGACCCTGGACTGATCATTATCTGAACGCAACAGCAAAACACCACGGCGTACAAAAAGTCTCTCCTTGTGAGCAAAAAATCGGCGAACCAACGGATCCCCGATCCGTGACTTTGACAAGGGCCATTGCGTAGCAACGCAACGCAGAACGGTAGCCAGGACAGGGTCGGCAGTTGTGGCTGCAGCTACACGACGAAAATCAATCGGAAACGATTCGACCACGTCATCGGTTTCCGAATCAATGAACATGCCAGCAAGTTCGGAGGAATCGAATGCTCTATCCTCAGCAACAGGCTAACGGGATAACGCATTGGCGTTTCCGTGCTTAGCAGTGGACCGATACAAGATGTCGTAGCCGTACTGCGAGAGGAAAATAGACCAGCGAATGAATTTCTGCGCTGTACGTGGAGGTACAGGCTTGGTCGGATGAAAAAGCGATGTCAAAGGTTTGTGGTCTGTGATGATCGTAAAGTGACGACCATACAAGAAATCATGAAACTTTGTAACACCAAATACGAGAGCCAATGCTTCTTTCTCGATCTGTGAATAATTTCGTTGCGCAGACGAGAGCAATTTGGACGCAAAGGCAATAGGGCGATCGTGCGAACCTTCTTTGTGCACAAGCACAGCACCGATCCCGAAATCCGATGCATCCACCATCAACAAAAGGGGCTTCCGGGGATCGAATGGCGTAAGGCAAGTATTGGAAAGCAACGCCGATTTTAACTGGCGAAAGGCGCGTTCGCATTCCGTCGTCCAGACGAACGGAACACCTTTACGGCGTAAGCGATGAAGCGGAGCTGAAATGGAAGAGGTGTGGGGAACATAGCGATGGTAATAGTTGATTTTTCCCAGCACACTCTGTAGCTGCTTCAAATTCTGCGGCGAAGGCAAGTCTTGTACGGCACGAAGGTGCTCTGGACTGGGATGTATGCCTTGGGCATTGAGTACATGTCCCAGATAGGGTAAGTCACAAGCAAAAAACAGATATTTGTCCTTCCGCAAGCGAAGACCATTTTGTCGCAAGACCTGAAATAATGTTCTGAGATTGGCTAAATGTTCTTCTTCCGTCTTTCCGGAGATCACAATATCGTCCAGATAGTTTGCTGCAGTAGGGACCGACGCACAAACAGTTTGTAGATATTGCTGAAACAATGCAGGGGCGGATGCACACCCGAATGGCAGTCGTTTGAATCGGTACAAACCAAGATGCGTGTTAACCACCAAAACGCGCTGGGATTCTTCGTCCACCGGTATTTGCAAAGTACGCAGCTGCTAGGTCCAACTTCGAAAAATATGTACCCGTGCACAGTTTGTCAAAAAGATCTTCCGGGCAGGGTAAAGGAAAAGTTGCAGTCACTAATTGTGGATTCACTGTTGCCTTGAAGTCCACACAGAGTCTCAATTTTCCCGAAGGTTTTTGCAAAATTACTAAGGGTGATGCCCAGAGAGAAGCCTGCACACGTTCAATTACACCTTGTGATTCCAAATCGTGTAATGTTTTTGCGACCTCATCATGTAATGTGTGTGGAACATTGCGCGCTCTGAAAAATTTCGGTTGCGCGTTTACTTTCAGCTCCAAATGTGCTTTATAGTTCCTAGCGCAACCGAGGCCCGGTGCAAAAATGTCTGCAAATTCTTCACATAGACGAGAAACACTGTCTGAAGGCACAGTCTGGTTCACTGATAGTACATGATTTACTATAGGCAAGTTAAACAACTGAAATAAATCGAAACCAAACAAGTTCACTGCAGAAGAAGAACGAAGGACGTAAAATGACAGAAGTTTTGTTTACCCCTTGTATGTTGCAAGAAGGCTGCATTGTCCTAACACAGGGATCCCTTGTCCTGAATTACTACTTAACTTAACATTGGCGGCACACAACGGAGGTGTGGCCAGCTGTGTGTACGTGTCTTGATTGATCAGTGAAACTGCAGCTCTGGTATCGAGCTGGAATGGTATCACTTTGCCGTTAACGTCCAGATCTACAAAAAGTTTATTGTCCTGTTGATGACAAGAGCGAATGTCTCGTGCATCGGGAAGTGACACTGGTACAAAATCACTTGCGACTTGACGGGAGTGCCGGCGATGTCGACGCACACTATTTGTGGGACGAACACAGTCGCTGTGAGAGAAAGTAGCACTGGGCGGAGTGGCATGAACTATATGAATTTCCATGAGCGAAGCGTCGCGAACCTGAGTATCCTTTGTTCGATTCCGATTCCAGTGCGAAGCAAAGGGCCTGGAATGGTTTTGAGCTTCTGATTTGAGCTTTTTCTGGTAAACACTTTGAACATGTCCTTTTTTATTACAGAAAAAGCAAATAGCTCGGCGTGACGGGCAATTCTCACGCGAATGTCTAGTAGCACACCTCGGCCATGGTTTCACTGCATTTGCTTGCTGGCGCAGTACACGTGGCCGAGAGCCAGGCGGCTTTGGCACGGCCGGGTGCGAGGACTGTTTACTGTTCCGTGCATCTCGCCCTGCGGGCCGGTTAACCTAACACATGGAGGTGAAGTTTCAAATGATTCCTGAGCAAAGTCAAGTGTGTCCTGCCGATCCAATATTAAGGGAGGGATCGACTAGTTTGAAAATCTGTTCCCTTATACGAACATCAGAAACGTTCTGTGCTATTGCCTCACGCACCATAGTATCTGAATAAGGGAGTCCACATTGACACTCAAAAGCACAGTCCCTAGTAAGGCCTTGCAAGGTTGCAACCCACTCCCGATTAGTCTGACCTGCCGTACGTTTTGTACGAAAGAACGTATACCGTATGGCAACTACATTGACTGATTCTTTGAAATATGCGTCTAATGCAGACACAATTTCGTCGTAGGACAGAGTTGCTACGTCGCGTCGGGGAAATAATTTGACTATCATACGGTACGTTTGGACGCCGACGGACAAAAGGAGATAAGGCTGCCGCTCATTACCTTGAATCCCGTAGGCGGCGAGATGGAATCCAAATTGGCGTGACCACTCCGCCCAGCTTTCCAGTGCAGCATCAAAAGGACGAAAAGTTGGTGCAACTGCGTGTTGTGGCTGCGTGAGCGGTGGAGCGGCGGCTGCAGCATCGTTTTGCATTGCACGTTGACCCTGGACGAGCTGTCCCAGGGCGTCCAGTTAGGCTTGTGTCTGCTGGTACTGTAAGCGATAAAATTCGGACAGTACATCTGGAGATTGTGGCGAAGCCATTACACAAGTAAATCAGGGCAGTATAGTTACGAACGCCGGAAATCCCATCCTCATCGCCAACTGTTGTGGATTGGCAAGACAGCCAACCCACTATGAGGAAGCCGAAAGGCACGCGTTTAAGCTCACGCAGGCTGGCGTAAGGTCTGGAACAGGACAAGGAATTATACTAGCAAAAAACGTACGTAGCTGCTGGAATACTTAGCTTTAATTCATAATTGGTGAACATCGCTCTTGACGGTACATGTTTTACAGCATCAATAGTAACTGGTAATGGCGCCTTACTAGGTCGTAGCAAATGACGTAGCTGAAGGCTATGCTAACTATCGTCTCGGCAAATGAGAGCGTAATTTGTCAGTGAACCATCGCTAGCAAAGTCGGCTGTCCAGCTGGGGCGAGTGCTAGGAAGACTCTCTAGACCTGCTGTGTGGCGGCGCTCGGTCTGCAATCACTGATAGTGGCGACACGCGGGTCCGACGTATACTAACGGACCGCGGCCTATTTAAAGGCTACCACCTAGCAAGTGTGGTGTCTGGCGGTGACACCACAGCTACGAGGTCCGTGGCTCACCGATCCTGGACAGGAAAGTTGAGTTTTGACTTAATCTACCAGCAAGTCACGACTGTTCACATTGCGTCGTTTGGATTTCGAGGTCGGCTGTTGGGACATTCCCGCGAGCAAAAACGTGTGTTCTCAAATTGGCAAATTTTAGCCACCCTCTGGTGGATTTTAACTGTACTTGGTTATTTTGAATTGAAGTGCAACAGCGGAATCTCTTGCCTCGAGGCCGTTAACGTTCCGGTTACTTGCCCTGGCCGTTGACGTAATTTCAGTGACAGCTCGATGTATAACTGGTTCTGGGCGCCAATACCTTCTACGTTGTTCCATTGAACTCCCTGTCGTGTGCTGGTCGGGTGGATCGGAAGTTACCTTGTCGGTGGGTCCATCGACTGTCTGTCGGTTGGGTTGTCGTCGGATCGGGAATGGTTGGGCCGACTGCCTGTCTCACTTAAGCGAACGTTTGTGTTTGAATTCCAGGCCGACTCTCGGAAACTTCTGAGCGCCGTTGAGTGCACTGCCTTTTCTTATTTGTTCTTTTTGTTTGTATTTGTATGGCTTCTAGACCATTTTTAAATTAAGGTTGTTTTGCCCTTATGGCGTAATATTGTTGGGACCTTCAGCCTAATTTAAAGAACTGTTTTAAGTAAGGCCTTTGGCCTTTTTAAAAATTTAATTTTGTTAAGTCTTAAGTGATGGGTCTTCAGCCAATTTTGAATTAAAGTTGTTTTGCTCTTAAGGTGTCAGATTGTTTGGGCCTTCAGCCTAATTAAAAAACTGTTTTAAGGTAAGGCCTAAGTTATTGTCTTTCAGCTGATTTTAAATTAAAGTGGTCTTGCCCTTAAGGCCTGAGATTGTATGGCGTATTCAGCCCGTTATTAAGTTCCAAAAATTAATGCTGTTTTTTTTTTAATTTTCTTGGCTCTTCTAATGTTTCGTCAAATAAATAATGTTGTATGTTCGAGTGTAACTGACAGCCGCTTATTTTGGCCCCTTTCCACAATTTAAACTTCTTGTCCTGTCCAGTGGGTTTAGCAGGGCGTCTCAATCGCAAATGTATAGGCTTGAAGGATAAAGATGTAGAATGTTAGTAACATTAGTTCTATTTAAAAAGATTTAAAAGTTTTCACATAAAAAATTCGGAGGCATTACTTTACAGCACGCCCTCCTATGTTCTCGTTTTCATAAGTTTCTGGAGATATCTTCTGAAAGGGAAATATGTAACCTAGAAATCTGATGAGTCAGCATCCATGACGACGACGGTGTTTTTCTGTTCTGTTTACAGAGCTCTGTGCATCTTCACAGTGGGGTCCGTGTGCCTGGTGCTCATCTGTTCCTACTGTGGCCTGCTCATGTACGCCAGGTACTACGACTGCGACCCACTCACCACCAAGGTATGAAAAACGCCCCAAAAACATGATTTTTGGGTAACAAAACCGGGCCGTGGATTCCAAGACGGGTATTCACAGAAGACAGCTTTAATTTTTGCGATATATTCCTAAGATAGCACTGAAAGACCTAAGTCGAAACAAGGACCCAGGAGTAGGCAACATTCCATTAGAACTACTGACAGCTTGGGAGAGTCAGTCCTGACAAAACTCTACCATCTGGTGAGCAAAATGTATGAGACAGGCGAAATACCCTCAGACATCAAGAAGAATATAATAATTCCAATCCCAAAGAAAGCAGGTGTTGACAGATGTGAAAATTACCGAACTATCAGTTTAATAACTCACAGCTGCAAAATACTTACGCGAATTCTTTACAGACGAATGGAAAAACTGGTAGAAGCCGACCTCGGCGAAGATCAGTTTGGATTCCGCAGAAATGTTGGAACACGTGAGGCAATACTGACCCTACAACTTATCTTAGAAAATAAATTAAGGAAAGGCAAACCTACATTTCTGGCATTTGTAGAATTAGAGAAAGCTTTTGACAATGTTAACTGGAATACTCTCTTTCAAATTCTGAAGGTGGCAGGGATAAAATACAGGAAGCGAAAAGCTATTTACAATTTGTACAGAAACCAGATGGCAGTTATAAGAGGAGGGGCCTGAAAGGGAAGCAGTGGTTGGGAAGGGAGTGAGACAGGGTTGTAGCCTGTCCCCGATGTTATTCAATCTGTATATTGAGCAAGTAGTAAAGGAAACAAAAGAAAAATTTGGAGTAGGTATTAAAGTCCATGGAGAAGAAATAAAAACTTTGACGTTTGCCGATGACATTGTAATTCTGTCAGAGACAGCAAAGAACTTGGAAGAGCAGTTGAACGGAATGGACAGTGTCTTGAAAGGAGGGTATAAGATGAACATCAACAAAAGCAAAACGAGGATAATGGAATGTAGTCGAATTAAGTCGGGTGATGCTGGGGGAATTAGATTAGGAAATGAGACACTTAAAGTAGTAAAGGAGTTTTGCTATTTGGGGAGCAAAATAACCGATGTTGGTCGAAGTAGAGAGGATATAAAATGTAGACTGGCAATGGCAATGAAAGCGTTTCTGAAGATGAGAAATTTGTTAAAATCGAGTATAGGTTTAAGTGTCAGGAAGTCGTTCCTGAAAGTATTTGTATGGAGTGTAACCATGTATGGAAGTGAAACATGGACGAGAAATAGTTTGGACAAGAAGAGAATAGAAGCTTCCAAAATGTGGTGCTACAGAAGAATGCTGAAGATTAGATGGGTAGATCACATAACTAATGAGGAAGTATTGAATAGGACTGGGGAGAAGAGAAGTTTGTGGCACAACTTGACAAGAAGAAGGGATCGGTTGGTAGGACATGTTCTAAGGCATCAAGGGATCACCAATTTAGTATTGGAGGGCAGCGTGGAGGGTAAAAATCGTAGAGGGAGACCAAGAGATGAACACACTAAACAGATTCAGAAGGATGTAAGCTGCAGTACGTATTCGGAGATGAAGAAGCTTGCACAGGATAGAGTAGCATGGAGAGCTGCATCAAACCAGTCTCAGGACTGGAGACCACAACAACTACATTCCTAAGATCCCGATCTCGAACAACCTTGAAAACTTCATTGATGTCATTATCCGTTTCCGAGATACAGAGGTCCAAATTTACCCTACTTGCACACATAAAACACACACATAAAATCCGGTGTGAGGAGAAAACGTAATTCACAAAGTGAAATGATGCAAAGCGCCTCCATTACGATCATAAGGGTTGTGGGAACCCCATGTTGTAGTACTGAAGTACCTGAAAAATTTTTGTGCACGTAAAATCCGATCTGAAGTATGAAATTACTTTCACATTATCTCAGTTTCACATAAGTTAAGTATCAAAATTTTAAACCAGGGTAAAAATACTCGTATCGGAGCACAAAAAAGGCGAATATGCTCCCGCTTAAAAGGCTCTGAAAAGTGAGATACCAGCTGCCTCAGACTACTTTCCTCAGCACCTTTAAAATTTTTCCCAAAAGTTTTGGCATGCGAAGACATTCGCGCTTCTTATGGGTGAGAGAGAGGGATGCAGTGGCAGTGGGAAAGAAGAGGAAAATTAATAAATACTGGTAGATAGTAGGCAGTGATTGTGGTATAGGAAGGGCGAAGGAGACAGTGGCATTGTGAGAGAAAGAGAGGGACACAGTGGCAGCAGTAGACATGTGGCAGTGACAGAACATTGCTAGGAAAAGAGTGAAGGAAGCAGTGCCAGTAGGAGAGTGATAAAGAGAATGAGAAAGTGGAAGTGTGTGAGAGCCAGTGATAATAAGAGACAGAGCCTATGACAATGACAACGAGGAAGAGAGAGATATTGACAGTGGGAAGAGACAGCAGCAGTGGGAAGGAATTAATGAGATAACAGCGCAGTGACAGCGAGAGGAGTATTCGTTCAAATGGCTCTGAGCACTATGGGACTTAACTTCTGAGGTTATCAGTCCCCTAGAACTTAGAACTACTTAAACCTAACTAACCTAAGGACATCACACACATCCTTGCCCGAGGCAGGATCCGAACCTGCGACCGTAGCGGTCACGCGGTTCCAGACTGTAGCGCCTAGAAACGCTCGGCCACCCCGGCCGGCAGACAGTAGTATTAGTACAGAACGAAGGAGATTGTGGCTTTGAAACAGGAGACAGTGACAGACACAAAGAGATAAAGGCAATGAATTGGGCTGAGTAACTGAGTGAGAATGGGTAAGTGGAGTAGATTGGTTTGAGCGACTTCAGCGGTGAGCGAGTTACAGTTAAGGGAGCTTGTGTGGGAATGAGAGGTGAGTTGCATGTTCAAAAGAGCACGAAAATGTTTGTACCGGTACGCCTAAAATTTTGGGAGCATTTTGAAAGATACTGAAGAAGAGAGAATGAGGCAGCTGGTACCTCACTTTTCGGTCAGTGTTTCTAAACGGGAGCCATATTCGCCACCCCCACCCCCTTTTTTTTTTTTTTTTTTTTTTTTTTTTTTTTTTTTTTTTTTGCTCCTGTAAAAGCATGCTTCCCCCTCGTGTATAATTCCTCGTAGGTAGATGGCTGGATATTAATATTTTCTTCCAAATGTTATTATTTACGTGTGCCGCTGTATCTTATAATCATGTCCATAATAGTGGACTGTAGTTTCAATTTATGAAACTACTGTTAATGACGGACGAGTTGACCAGTGGTTCCAAACCTGGGAATACTTATCCCGCGGCAGGGTAAAATGAAATTTTCTGAGCGGTAAAAACCGAAAGGGGTTAACTGTGTCTGTCATGTAACTCAGTTACGTTTAAAAGATTTCTATTGTTATTATCATCATAATTTTGTCAGACTAATATTGGTTACTTAAGTTACCAATAATTTTTTTTCAAACAATATCACTAAAGCATGGCACGATGTGTCGGTAGTTACCCTTGCGAAACATGTATGAACAACATCTCCTTCACCTAGGCCACCCAGTAAATACGTACTTTGTTTTGTGCCACGCATCTATTACAGTAGAAGTGAAGCATCATGTAACAAATGCCAAATATCTCATGAAAATTTCCTCTCCAAGCTGCATGTAGCTCCTGCAATGGATCAAAATTGCTTCATTACTAACTCTGAAACCGATAAACTAGCTAATTGACAGTATAATACTACAGTAACTACTCGTAAACAATGGTTACTATAGGGTGACAAAAGTCGTGTGATACCTCCGGATATCATGTCGGACTTCCTTTTACCCAGTGTAGTGCAGCACCTCAACGTGACGTGGGTTCAACAAGTAGTCAGAAGTCCCCTGCAGAAGTATTGAGCCATGCTGACTCCATAGACACCCATAATTGCGAAAGTGTTGCCGGAGCAGGTGAAATGTCCCCTTAGAAAAATTATACAAGACTGTGCTTAAACTGACATACAATATTTTTAGCGCAACGCAATCTGACTTTCAAAAATCCCTACAAAAGAATGGCCATGACTAACATTAATCTATACCTTTCACAAATCACTTACCTCACCAAAAATCTCCGTTACTCGAACTACTGCAATACAGCGAGCGCCACTACTGCCAGCTAAATAAAAGATTCAAACTACGGAAGGCACTAACTACTGATAGACATAGTTAGCAAATGAAAGATTTTAATAGAGAACAAACAATGTATTTACCTTAATAGTCATAATATATATACACTCCTGGAAATTGAAATAAGAACACCGTGACTTCATTGTCCCAGTAAGGGGAAACTTTATTGACACATTCCTGGGGTCAGATACATCACATGATCACACTGACAGAACCACAGGCACATAGACACAGGCAACAGAGCATGCACAATGTCGGCACTAGTACAGTGTATATCCACCTTTCGCAGCAATGCAGGCTGCTATTCTCCCATGGAGACGATCGTAGAGATGCTGGATGTAGTCCTGTGGAACGGCTTGCCATGCCATTTCCACCTGGCGCCTCAGTTGGACCAGCGTTCGTGCTGGACGTGCAGACCGCGTGAGACGACGCTTCATCCAGTCCCAAACATGCTCAATGGGGGACAGATCCGGAGATCTTGCTGGCCAGGGTAGTTGACTTACACCTTCTAGAGCACGTTGGGTGGCACGGGATACATGCGGACGTGCATTGTCCTGTTGGAACAGCAAGTTCCCTTGCCGGTCTAGGAATGGTAGAACGATGGGTTCGATGACGGTTTGGATGTACCGTGCACTATTCAGTGTCCCCTCGACGATCACCAGTGGTGTACGGCCAGTGTAGGAGATCGCTCCCCACACCATGATGCCGGGTGTTGGCCCTGTGTGCCTCGGTCGTATGCAGTCCTGATTGTGGCGCTCACCTGCACGGCGCCGAACACGCATACGACCATCATTGGCACCAAGGCAGAAGCGACTCTCATCGCTGAAGACGACACGTCTCCATTCGTCCCTCCATTCACGCCTGTCGCGACACCACTGAAGGCGGGCTGCACGATGTTGGGGCGTGAGCGGAAGACGGCCTAACGGTGTGCGGGACCGTAGCCCAGCTTCATGGAGACGGTTGCGAATGGTCCTCGCCGATACCCCAGGAGCAACAGTGTCCCTAATTTGCTGGGAAGTGGCGGTGCGGTCCCCTACGGCACTGCGTAGAATCCTACGGTCTTGGCGTGCATCCGTGCGTCGCTGCGGTCTGGTCCCAGGTCGACGGGCACGTGCACCTTCCGCCGACCACTGGCGACAACATCGATGTACTGTGGAGACCTCACGCCCCACGTGTTGAGCAATTCGGCGGTACGTCCACCCGGCCTCCCGCATGCCCACTATACGCCCTCGCTCAAAGTCCGTCAACTGCACATACGGTTCACGTCCACGCTGTCGCGGCATGCTACCAGTGTTAAAGACTGCGATGGAGCTCCGTATGCACGGCAAACTGTCTGACACTGACGGCGGCGGTGCACAAATGCTGCGCAGCTAGCGCCATTCGACGGCCAACACCGCGGTTCATGGTGTGTCCGCTGTGCCGTGCGTGTGACCATTGCTTGTACAGCCCTCTCGCAGTGTCCAGAGCAAGTATGGTGGGTCTGACACACCGGTGTCAATGTGTTCTTTTTTCCATTTCCAGGAGTGTAGTACTTCATAATATCCAGTATTACAAATTATCAAAACTCCGCCATCTCTCTCCCCACATCCACCACTGCTGGTGGCTCACCTCCAACTGCGCAACACTACGCGCTGTTCACATCCAGCTGCCGCTGCCCAACACTACAATGGCAGACAACAATGCAAACTAGCCACAGACTGCACACAGCACAGCCAGTGATTTTCATATAGAGCGCTACGTAACGTTGCCAATAATAAAACATAAACAGCCTACTTACATAGCCCCCATGCTCCCCACAAAAAATTTTACAAATTGTTTAAGGCAGTGGCCAATAATGATTTGAAAAAATTTTTCATAATTACAATAACAAAGATATCAAATGCACACACTTATTTATACAATGTTGGTCAAAAGCTAAAATTTTCTCACAGTCCATAAAGACAGTCCAGATTGTTCATCACAGTAAAATTTCAGTGTTTTTTTTTTTTCAAAGTCTGAGCAGTAAAAGACAATGCACACGGAAGTAGTCTTGAAGAAGTAGTGTTGTCTTTCCAACTGAAAGACAGTGCTGACTCTTGACATGCTGACAGGTAATGGGCCACAACAGAGCAAACCCACAGCAGAGTCATTCGACGTTTTGAAGAAGATTGGTAGGTATGTCATCACAGAGCAGACCCACTGTAGTCCTGGTAGAGAGTATGGTAATGGTGGGCCACCAGAGGTGCAGACCCACTGCAGTCCTTGTAGAAATTGTGGACAGGTTCGAATCCTGGCAGGGTCGCCATATGAAACGTCCCCTTAGAAAAATTATACAAGACTGTGCTTAAACTGACATACAATATTTTTAGCGGAACGCAATCTGACTTTCAAAAATCCCTACAAAAGGATGGCCCTGACTAACATTAATCTATACCTTTCACAAATCACTTACCTCACCAAAAAACTCCGTTACTCGAACTACTGCAATACAGCGAGCGCCACTACTGCCAGCTAAATAAAAGATTCAAACTACGGAAGGCACTAACTACTGATAGGCATAGTTAGTAAATGAAAGATTTTAATAGAGAACAAACAATGTATTTACCCTAATAGTCATAATATATATAGTAGTTCATAATATCCAGTATTACAAATTATCAAAACTCCGCCATCTCTCTCCCCACATCCACCACTGCTGGCGGCTCACCTCCAACTGCGCAACGCTACGCGCTGTTCACATCCAGCTGCCGCTGCCCAACACTACAATGGCAGACAACAATGCAAACTAGCCACAGACTGCACACAGCACAGCCAGTGATTTTCATATAGAGCGCTACGTAACGTTGCCAATAAGAAAACATAAACAGCCTACTTACACAGGATTTTGTGCACGAACTGACCTCTCGATTATGTCTCATAAATGTTAGAGGGATTCATATCGGGCGATCTGGGTGGCCAAATCACTCGCTCGAATGGTCCAGAATGTTCTTCAAACCAATCGCGAACAATTGTGGCCCAATGACTTGGCGCATTGTCATTCATAAAAATTCCATCGTTATTTGGGAACATGAAGTCCATGAATTGCTACAAATTGTCCCCAAACAGCCGAACAAAGCCATTTCCAGACAATGGTCGTTCAGTTGGACCGTAAGACCCATTCCATTCCATGTAAACACAGCCCACACCATTGTGGAGCCACCATCACCTTGCACAGTGCCTTGATGTCAACTTGGATCTATGGCTTCGTGGGATCTGCGCCACATTCGAAACCTACCATCAGCTCTTACCTACTGAAATCGGGACTTATCTGACCAGGCCACGGTTTTCCAGTCGTCCGGTCGATACGGTCCTGAGCCCAGGAGAGACGATGTGGGAGAAGCCGTGCTGTTACCAAAGGCGATAACCCATTAACTCCAAATTTCGCTGCACTGTCCTAACGGATACGTTCCTCGTACGTCCCACGTTGATTTCTGCGGTTATTTCACGCAGTCTTGCTGTTCTGTTAGCAATGACAACTCTATGCAATTGCCGCTGCTCTCGATTGCTAAGTTCAAGCCGTCGGCCACTGCGTTCTCCGTGGTGAGAGGTAATGCTTGAAATGTGGTTTTCTCGGCTCAGTCTTGACGCTGTAGATCTCGGAATATTGAATTCCCTAACGCTTTTCAAAATGGATTATTCTATGTATGGTGTCACCGCCTGACACCACACTTGCTAGGTGGTAGCTTTTAAATCGGCCGCGGTCCGCTAGTATACGACGGACCCGCGTGTCGCCACTGTCAGTAATTGCAGACCGAGCGCCACCACACGGCAGGTCTAGGGAGACGTACTAGCACTCGGCCCAGTTGTACAGCCGACGTTGCTAGCCATGGTTCACTGAGGATTACGCTCTCATTTGCCGAGACGATAGTTAGCATAGCCTTCAGCTACAATTGCTACGACCTAGCAAGGCGCCGTATTCCATTTACATTGCGAGTCTATTATTGTATCATCAAGAGAGATGTTCTACAAATGTGGATTAAAGTTAAGTATTCCAGAAGCTACGTACCTTTCTTTATAGCATTCATTACGTATCCTGTTTCAGACCTCACGCCAGCCTGCTTGATTTTAACGCGTGCATTTCGGCCTTCTCTAGCTATACAACACTATGAGTCTAGCTACAACTACCATTCCGCTTTCAGAGTCTGTCTGTCAATTGCCATCGTGCGACCACAGTCACATCGGAAACCCTTTCAAATGAATCATCTGAGTGCAAATGACAGCTCCGCCAATGCACTACACTTTCATAACATGTGAACACGATACTACCGCCAGCTATATATGTGCAAATCGCTATCCCATGACTTCTGTCACCTCAGTATAGTACTGTACAGATTTTTATAACTATTGTTATTTCTTTACTTTCTCAGACGTTAAGTCTGGTTAAAAATGGGAAGTGACGCGGACCTTGATCAAGCGTCACTTCCTTTTAACTGTACGGTAAATGTTATATTGCATTTAGGAACTTTCGGGTAATTGAACATTTATCAATAATTACGGATTTCTGTAATTGTATATATTTATATGTTTGGATGTAGCTGTATTGCATTGATGTACTGGTGGATATTGTGTGGTATGACTCCTGTAGTTGATAGTATAATTGGTATAATGTCAACTTTATCCTGAAGCCACATGTCCTTGACTTCCTCAGCCAGTTGGATGTATTTTTCAATTTTTTCTCCTGTTTTCTTTTGTATATTTGTTGTATTGGGTATGGATATTTCGATTAGTTGTGTTACTTTCTTCTTTTTATTGGTGAGTATGACGTCAGGTTTGTTATGTGGTGTTGTTTTATCTGCTATAATGGTTCTGTTCCAGTATAATTTGTATTCATCATTCTCCAGTGCATTTTGTGGTGTATACTTGTATGTGGGAACGTGTTGTTTTATAAGTTTATGTTGTAAGGCAAGCTGTTGATGTATTATTTTTGCTACATTGTCATGTCTTCTGGGGTATTCTGTATTTGCTAGTATTGTACATCCACTTGTGATGTGAACTACTGTTTCTACACTCCTGGAAATGGAAAAAAGAACACATTGACACCGGTGTGTCAGACCCACCATACTTGCTCCGGACACTGCGAGAGGGCTGTACAAGCAATGATCACACGCACGGCACAGCGGACACACCAGGAACCGCGGTGTTGGCCGTCGAATGGCGCTAGCTGCGCAGCATTTGTGCACCGCCGCCGTCAGTGTCAGACAGTTTGCCGTGGCATACGGAGCTCCATCGCAGTCTTTAACACTGGTAGCATGCCGCGACAGCGTGGACGTGAACCGTATGTGCAGTTGACGGACTTTGAGCGAGGGCGTATAGTGGGCATGCGGGAGGCCGGGTGGACGTACCGCCGAATTGCTCAACACGTGGGGCGTGAGGTCTCCACAGTACATCGATGTTGTCGCCAGTGGTCGGCGGAAGGTGCACGTGCCCGTCGACCTGGGACCGGACCGCAGCGACGCACGGATGCACGCCAAGACCGTAGGATCCTACGCAGTGCCGTAGGGGACCGCACCGCCACTTCCCAGCAAATTAGGGACACTGTTGCTCCTGGGGTATCGGCGAGGACCATTCGCAACCGTCTCCATGAAGCTGGGCTACGGTCCCGCACACCGTTAGGCCGTCTTCCGCTCACGCCCCAACATCGTGCAGCCCGCCTCCAGTGGTGTCGCGACAGGCGTGAATGGAGGGACGAATGGAGACGTGTCGTCTTCAGCGATGAGAGTCGCTTCTGCCTTGGTGCCAATGATGGTCGTATGCGTGTTTGGCGCCGTGCAGGTGAGCGCCACAATCAGGACTGCATACGACCGAGGCACACAGGGCCAACACCCGGCATCATGGTGTGGGGAGCGATCTCCTACACTGGCCGTACACCACTGGTGATCGTCGAGGGGACACTGAATAGTGCACGGTACATCCAAACCGTCGTCGAACCCATCGTTCTACCATTCCTAGACCGGCAAGGGAACTTGCTGTTCCAACAGGACAATGCACGTCCGCATGTATCCCGTGCCACCCAACGTGCTCTAGAAGGTGTAAGTCAACTACCCTGGCCAGCAAGATCTCCGGATCTGTCCCCCATTGAGCATGTTTGGGACTGGATGAAGCGTCGTCTCACGCGGTCTGCACGTCCAGCACGAACGCTGGTCCAACTGAGGCGCCAGGTGGAAATGGCATGGCAAGCCGTTCCACAGGACTACATCCAGCATCTCTACGATCGTCTCCATGGGAGAATAGCAGCCTGCATTGCTGCGAAAGTTGGATATACACTGTACTAGTGCCGACGTTGTGCATGCTCTGTTGCCTGTGTCTATGTGCCTGTGGTTCTGTCAGTGTGATCATGTGATGTATCTGACCCCAGGAATGTGTCAATAAAGTTTCCCCTTCCTGGGACAATGAATTCGCGGTGTTCTTATTTCAATTTCCAGGAGTGTATTTGTTGTTTGCAAAGTCTGCATTTATCTGTTGTGGTATTGGGATCTTTAATAATATGCTTGCTGTAATATCTGGTGTTTCTTGTTTGATCCTGTATTGCAATCATGAAACCTTCTGTCTCACTGTATATATTGCCTTTTCTTAGCCATGTGTTGGATGCGTCTTGATCGATGTGTGGCTGTGTTAGATGATACGGGTGCTTGCCATGTAGTGTTTTCTTTTTCCAATTTACTTTCTTCGTATCTGTTGATGTTATGTGATCTAAAGGGTTGTAGAAGTGGTTATGAAATTGCAGTGGTGTAGCCGATGTATTTATATGAGTGATTGCTTTGGGTATTTTGCTAGTTTCTGCTCGTTCTAGAAAGAGTTTTCTTAAATTGTCTACCTGTCCATAATGTAGGTTTTTTATGTCGATGAATCCCCTTCCTCCTTCCTTTCTGCTTAATGTGAATCTTTCTGTTGCTGGATGTATGTGATGTATTCTATATTTGTGGCATTGTGAACGTGTAAGTGTATTGAGTGCTTCTAGGTCTGTGTTACTCCATTTCACTACTCCAAATGAGTAGGTCAATATTGGTATAGCATAAGTATTTATAGCTTTTGTCTTGTTTCTTGCTGTCAATTCTGTTTTCAGTATTTTTGTTAGTCTTTGTCTATATTTTTCTTTTAGTTCTTCTTTAATATTTGTATTATCTATTCCTATTTTTTGTTTGTATCCTAGATATTTGTAGTCATCAGTTCCTTCCATCGCTTCTATGGAGTCACTGTGGTTATTATTGTTATTATTGTTATTATTATTGTTATTATTATTATTATTATTATTATTAGAACCAGTTGTTTTCTAATTTCAGGCAATTCAGAAGTAGAGAGCACAAAGATCAAGTGATTTCCAAACAGTAGGCCTACGAGTAGCTTAAACATTTTAACTTGGTTGATTTTAGGTGGATATACAGGCTGCAGGTGAAGCAATTGTCTCTATGGAGGTGTGTGTTTCAGCTTTCTGTTCTGAGGAGGAGTTGTAGGTAGCACTTGCAAGCAGCAGGAATCGCTTCATCATTTATTCTAGCACATGTAGAAGAAACGTTGCAGTAATTATTTAAATACGTGGAATATAATTTTCACCATGATAGCAATGCAACAAAAAAGGACCGCAATGTAACTGGAGCATGACTAATGATGTGCTCTGACCGAGAACAAACAAATATTTAAAAATGTTATTAGAAATAAACTGTACGAAGTGGCTCATTGACTTGTTAATTCTTGGTGTAATGAAAACACACAAAATCTAAATATTATTCATCTTACTTCATTTTAAAAAGGAGAGTATTCAAAGAAAATTATTTTTCGCTCTGATGTTTAGTTCTACACTAATGTTGGTGATGGTAGCGGTGGGGTGGGAGGGGGGAAAGGGGGAGGAGGGAGGCGTTAATTAATGTCATTGGAATTGGGGGATACTGATCTCAAAGACGCTGGGAACGACTTTAGTAGACGAATTCGTCTTAGCTGTTTCAGTGGCATACTAGAAAAAACTATCTTTGCTCGTTGTATCTGTCCTCAGAAATGGGAACACAAAAGAAAGGAATTTACAGGCAAATGATTATTACTTATTAGGATCTGTCGCCTACGTAATCGTAGGTTGTATTTACTCATTGGTAATATATTTATTTCAAAATAACTGATTTGTTTATAACCATAAAACAAAGAGAGATTACACCTTGGTTTTCCTGTTCAATATTAATAACCTGGCAGGCAATTTTAATAGTAACGCAGTTACGTGCAATGTATTTATATATTCCGTCACGTCTTGATAAGATTCCAAAGTGGTGCGGAGATTGCCAGTTTTTTTAATGTTCAGGAATACAAAATGGGCTCTTGAAAAGGGAGAAATATGACTGTGATAGGAATGAGACACAAATGGAATCAGTATCCATAATTGGAAAGAATCCTGTGCCATGCACTTGACACAGATTTACAGCATATGAATGTAGGTGTTTTGCTTTGGAGACATATTTTCATTTCACATTCGTTTACATTTATGGTTCGTCTACATCGGACATCTCGTGTGTGTAGTGTAGTAAGTTATTTGATAAGTTTTTCCGTTTATCCACGGGTGTATATTAATTACTGAGTAAATCAAATACAATTTTTAACTGTGGGCACAAAAATGGTAGGTAATGTGTGTGATAAGGCTATAAGACTACACCAATCGCGTTTCCTAACGGAAGACAGTTGAGTTACAATCTCTGTTACTGTTTGTAGTCGCGCTGTCGAGTCGGAATTTGTTGCGCCACAAAAGATGAATCGTGCTCATGACTGAGCAGGCAGGAATCGTTTTGCAGGCTGGTGAAGATCCAGGCATCAGCATACGACACACGCCATAGCATGTGACAAATCTCACACAGTCACTTCGATACTAATTTATGGAAAGTTCAAACAACCGCATCACCTTCAGTGTGTGTAGTGTCCTTTGCTTTCGGATCACCAACCACTGAAGAAAGTTGCCGGTGGTTTGTTGCTAAAATTACGAATCCTTTGTCTGGATCTTCAGGTTATTTCTCAGATGAGACAACATTTGCAAAATATAGAATAGCATAGTTTTGCAAGCAGCATTTGTGAGAGTGATGAAAGTTATCAAGGTACAATTAAAGCTAGAAACAGCCAGTATGTTGACTGGTAAGTGTAAACGGTTGGTATAACAGAGTAAACTTGATCATTCAACTATTCAGTAGTTTTAACCCAGGATCACGTGTGCAGGAGAGCCACCTGGTCTCTGGGCCACATCGGCCATTCCTCGGACTGTCAGAGGTGGATCAGAGGGCAGGACTGCACCAAGGAGAGGGGCGGCAACAGGATGCTTCATCAGCATTCACAGAATCCACATAGCTTGTCGGCGTTCACAGAAATCTGACAGATTCTTCATCACACACATTTTGCTCTTCCAGGCACAGTCGAACATTTTACTGCCCAAAAAATTAAAACAGTCAATTAGTGTGTACCCCAGAGTCACCATTTTGTTAGCATTTGCAGAACCCATACAGCTTTGTCAGCGCGCGCGCACACACATACACGCACACACACACACACACACACACACACACACACACACACACACACATTTTGCTCTTCGAAACGTAACCCATTAATTTACCAGCCATTAATACGAAAGAGCCAATCAGTTTGCGTCCCAGAGTCGGCCATCTTGTTCTCTGTAACCCACTTGGTGTCCAGATACGACTATACGAGTAATTCGATCTTCGTACCCCACTTGGCACAAGGAGCAGTGGATCTTTGCATTAAATATCACAATGTTACTTCCACATCTGAATTGTCTTTGTTATTGTTCTATAACAGTATAAAATACATGTGGCTGACTTACTGGCACTACTGATGTAACTTACACGTTAAGGTGATAACTACAGCTTGATCTTTGAACCAAAGTAATATAAAATTTTAAAGAAACCAAAATTTGTCTGTGTTTTTATCAGAATACATAAAGATTTGTTCTGTAGCAGTACAATACACGTGTGGTTCGCTTTGTTGACTTTGTTGGTGTAACTTACAGGTTAAATTAGACTTGACACCTAAATCATGACTGGTAACCTCAAATTGTCACAATGTTACTCCTACATCTAAACTGTCTGCAATATTTATCAAAAATACGTAAAGACAATGGCATGTCGATCTTAGGCCTACCAGAGACTATTTTACCTTGGCGCGAAGATTGAACTTTCATCATCTGACATTTTTAGAAATTTTTCAGTAACGCTTCACATCACCAAACACCATTTTAGGGGGCAAGAAGATAATGCTTCATTTTATAGACTAGAAAAATGTGATTCACGTTACTGACTGGCTTTACATATTCATGGAATTCCAGTGAAACTTTATGCTTGAACAGGCATGGATTGTGGTCGTCATACTGAGAAAGGCTTCGACATTTAGCAGTCAGGACTATGGTGCCAAGGTTCTCTAAAAAGTTTAGACTGGATCACCTCTCATTTTCATAATCAACTACTAAATAATACCAACAGTTAACTCCAAGATAAGATCTATATCATGTTTAGCCGCTGACGTCACATTTCTGACCCTTTAATGCAACAAAACATACTAAAAACGATAGGTTTTGGGGTGATTTTTAATGTGGTGTATCACTTAAATTACATATTTTCGGAATATGTAAGTATAACTATCAAAATCCTCAATAAATGTGGTGGCTACTGCGTTTGCATGAAAGTCTTGCTTTACTACTATGGGTCTCAGAAGTGTAATGTCTTTGGACAAAGTTCCACGCAGAGAAAACTTCGATCTCTGATCAAGATAAAAAAATTCCAGCTTTGCATCAAAGTAAAATAACACTTTAAAGGAACAAAAAATTGTTTATATTATTTTCTATACCAGAACAAAATGCATGTCGCTCACTTAATGGCACTACTGATCTAACTTACAAGTTAAGATACACTTGATGATAACTGACTTAAATATGTTGTCGCACAGTGGAAACTACATGACACTTTGATAGGGTAACATACTGAACAGTAGTTTCAACATTTGATTTTAATATATATTCGTACAAGTAAGAAACAAGAATTGTTATGCTTTCAACTACTTTTCAAAGTCAATCAAACATTATAGTGATTCCAAGCTAGGGTATTAACTCTATCTAGCAGTACAAAACATTTGTCCTGTTCTGCTAATAATGCTAACGTATGATGTTGCACAGTGGAAACTATAGCCACTTCGATCAAATAACATACTGAACTGTAGAATGAGATTTTCACTCTGCAGCGGAGTGTGCGCTGATATGAAACTTCCTGGAAGATTAAAACTGTGTGCCGGACCGAGACTCGAACTCGGGACCTTTGCCTTTCGCGGGCAAGTGCTCTACCAACTGAGCTTCCCCAGCACTTAAGCCATGGACGTCGGGAGTGAAGTTGCGCATCATGCAGCCTATTGCGCACAGTTTGAATCGTAACACGACGTCCTGTGGCTGCACAAAAAGCATTATTCAACATGGTGGCGTTGTTGTCAGGATTCGTCCGAGCCATAATCCGTAGGTAGCTGTCATCCACTGCTGTAATAGCCCTTGGGCGGCCTGAGCGAGGCATGTCATCGGCAGTTCCTGTCTCTCTGTACCTCCTCCATGTTCGAACAACATCGCTTTGGTTCACTCCGAGACGCCTGGACAGTTCCTTGTTGAGAGCCCTTCCTGGCATAAAGTAAAAATGCGGCATGGTTGAACTACAGACAACACGAGCTGTGTACCTCCTTCCTAGTGGAATGACTGGAACTAATCGGCTGTCGGACCCCCTCCGTCTAATAGGCCTTGCTCATGCATTGTTGTTTACATCTTTGAGTGGTTCAAATGGCTCTGAGAACTATGGGACTTAACATCTGTGGTCATCAGTCCCCTAGAACTTAGAACTACTTAAACCTAACTAACCTAAGGACATCACACACACCCATGCCCGAGGCAGGATTCGAACCTGCGACCGTAGCAGTCGCGCGGTTCCGGACTGCGCGCCTAGAACCGCTAGACCACCGCGGCCGGCATCTTTGAGTGGGTTTAGTGACATCTCTGAACAGTCAAAGGGACTATGTCTGTGATACAATGCACACAGTCAACGTCTATCTTCAGTTCTGGAAACCGCGGTGATGTAAAATCTTTTTTAATGTGTGTATCTTTGAATGCCGTTCTGCACGCTCATTCGGAACGGAAATATAAAGGAACGTCTAGAGGCATATTGTAAAGACTACGCCAGTGTCATCTATCGTTTACCCTGTGAACTACACTGCCTGACAAAAAAAGTCGAAGCAAAAAAAAAAATGGTTCAAATGGCTCTGAGCATTATGGGACTTAACATCTGAGGTCATCAGTCCCCTAGATCTCAGGACTACTTAAACCTAACTAACCTAAGGACAACACAACATACATCCACTCCCGAGGCAGGATTCGAACCTGCGACCGTAGCGGTCGTGCGGTTCCAGACTGAAGCGCCTAGAACCGCTCAGCGACACTGGCCGGTAAAAATCGAAGCACCCAAAAGACATGGCCAGATGTGAATTTAACTTCGTACATGTACACCTTGTCATCAGATATCTAAATGGTTAAGAAGATTATGACTTCACTGAGAACGGCTACCAGAGTGCATTAGTGTTCAGTGTTGTTACCAGGCTGGTAGGATACATACAGGGCACGAACAGCTTCAGATGTTGAGTAGCTGCTGTGAAGGACATGTAGATGCTGCGTACTCTGATCTGTAAGGGGGCTCATTATGGGTCTCCATTTGGTCGGCCCATCAAAGCGTTCAATATCCAGATTTGTGAGACATTCAGTGGCCCAATGTTGGACTGCGTAGGAACGTGAGGGCAAGCATACTCCTCGTCAATCTTTTGGCTGACACATTTGACATCACAAGGGAGGACTGCCGTATTGTGCACCAAGCACATCACAACCCCTTCACGTCTGCCATCCAAGAACAAGTCGTGGATTCCGTGCAACATTGTGTCTCATCCCTCACCATTGGACAGAGACTAGCAGCAGCCACACTAGCCAGTTACTATCCCGTGTGTAGGCTGTCATTAACACCTCAACACAAACGGATGCGTTTGGAATAGTACCGCGACTGAGACACATGGACGGCTGATGAATGGCTCAAAAAATGGTTCAAATGGCTCTGAGCACTATGGGACTCAACATCTGAGGTCATAAGTCCCCTAGAACTTAGAACTACTTAAACCTAACTAACCTAAGGACATCACACACATCCATGCCTGAGGCAGGATTCGAACCTGCGACGGTAGCAGTCCCGCGGTTCCGGACTGCAGCGCCAGAACCGCTAGACCACCGCGGCCGGCTGATGAATGGCATTGCACCATTTTCACTGATGATAGGATGACCATTGATGGAGAATCTGAGGCGAGGTCCTCTCTTCCAGCGCTTTCGAGAGGCACAACAATGTTACTCTCGACGTCATGATGTGGTGAGCCATAGGGTCACAGGTGATAGGGACTGAGAGACTGTAATGGCACAATAGTACGTAAGCACATTCTGGATCCTCATGCGTTATCTTTAGCGCGACAGTGTTGTGGTGCCATTTCCCAACAGAACAATGCCCGTCTACGCGTGGCACGTGTCTCTCTGGTCTGCACGATGCTGAGGTACTCCCGTGGCCAGCAAAATATGTATGGGACCAGCTTGGATGTTCATCCTAGTGCTAGTATCGAGGACATCAAGGACGAGTTGAGACAGTTGTGGGCCAGCTTGCCTCAGGAGAGGATACAACGATTCAATGCACCCTTCCCAGCCAAATCAGCGCATGCATCCAGGCCAGAGAGGCTACTACGTCATACTGATTAGTGGACTCATACTGCCACGTTCTTTGTAAGTTTGAATCGGTTTTGTAATCACTGAAATGACATCACATACACTCCCAATCCGTGAAGTTTTATTTTGTTTCTTCCTCCCCTTCTAGGTGCTTCAATTTTCTTGTCAGGCTGTGAACGTCCCACGCAGCCACTTGGTTGTATAACGCCACTGGACGTATTAATTTCTGGTGCCTTATAATTTTTTATCATAACGATGTCAACAACCGCTGATTTTTCTAAATCTTTATTTATAACATGCACTTGATATTTGCACTACATTCGGAAACTATACCGACAGAGCGACTGATGTAGTTGCTTCAATTCTTGCAAGGAATTTTATAAATTCTGAGACTCGGCTGGCAAGATTGTCCTTAACTGGGAGCAGCATATCTTTTATTTTCTTGGCCTGCGGTAAAGTAGGTCTTATACCTCGCCTGCCCAGTACGGTGACGATACTCACGACTCCAGAGAGTACCGCACCATAATCGATAAGCTGCACTCGAAACACTCCTACACTCCTATCGCAGCCGCTGTATGGGTTGGCAGTACGAACTATACGACGTTCGCCAGGGGCTGGAGGTGCCAAACCACGGGCATCAAGTGCGTAGCACTGAGCTACGGCAGACGGTTCTGTTCAGTGTGACGAGTCGTGTACAGTCTCCAGTTATCGCTGAGTCTACAAGCTGCAGTGTTCGTCCGTCGTTTTCGAGACTTAGGCTCCGCAGACATCGTTGGCCAGCTCTGGACTCTACCTAGGCATCACTCAGAGGCACAGTGACAGGATGTTAATATTTTAGAGGATTTATAATTATTTCAAACGCCTCAGTGCGCTGGACATTTCACAAGAAGCAGCACCATTTAAGTTGAGTATTTATTCATATTTAATAAATATCATTGTATTACTAATTGTTGGGAATCTTTCTGGTTGAAGTTAACCTACGTCGTTCTCCTGCAATTCCAATACCCAGAATTCCATCTAAATTGCTGGATGTGATCCCACAGATAGGAAGAAAGGTAACAGATGGATAACAGATTGTTGAGGTTCTTCGCATTTCCTCTTAATGGAGAAAACGAACGTGACGTCTCGACCGCTTAGCTGTTCTTTCAGAACACAGGCTTCAGGTGTTTAATCTCGGAATCGAAGTGGTCTTTGTCAAAAACAGATGGAGCTCTTTGTAGAAAGACTCTCCTCGGTTGGGCGGTGGAACTTTTAAGCTGCGAGATGTATGTCAGGGTTCATCAGAATCACAGCCTGACTGTTTATCATAAAAAAAACAATGTTACAGCAACCAGTTACTCATGATGAAGTCGCTGGAGATAATGATCGAAAGCTCGAGTTTTAACCTCGTTCTGACACGGCAAGAAGACCGAGAACATCTGTTCAGAAATAGGGACTGAACATGCTAAGAATAACTGCATTGCTGTACACAATTATAAGCATTCGTGAAGTGAGTTTTTTCTTGTCTGTGTACTAGGTTACGACCTGGTTGTGTTACTGAATAAATGTCATTTACGGTTAAAGCTCTTCCTTACTCTCGTGATGCTTGGGCTCTGACAACCTCGTCACGTTCTGTGTGTGCAGATGGCGCGTGCCAAGGACCAGCTGCTCCCTCTCATGGTGGCCGACTCGCTGGGCGGTTTCCCGGGACTTCCCGGGCTCTTCGTGGCCAGCGTCTTCAGCGCAGCCCTAAGGTACGTCGACGTCTGCACAGTTTCCACGAAATTCCTCCCTAGCCTGTGGACTTCCGTCATCTCATTCCTCCTTAACTGGAGCATTTCGTAACCTCTAGCATCCAGTTTACAGTGGCTTGTGGAGCACATTTATGGATATTGGAGGTTGGTAACAGCAGTAGGGAGTAGCAATTTTCAGAGATTTTAGCTGTGATATCAGTCATACGTAGCCAGTGTCTGGTTGTGGGTCGAACCGCTTTGTGTCTAATGGGATGGTGATGGTGGTCACGGAGAATACCACTAAACTCTTAAAAAAAAAGTGCATCTGGTAGCATTTATAATGGAGAGAGATGAGAAACCGCCTCAGGAATTCCATGTACGGTCAATATAGCTTATATATGGAGATGGTATCTGTTCTTTCGGACATGTCCGAAAGAACAGATACCATCCGTGACCATGCAGCTCTCTCAGAATGAAATGATAAATAAATCAAGACCCTAAACTGTCGACAAGCATTGATATACATCAACGTGGACAGTTGAAAATTTCCCAACTTAATGTCCACACACTAAATTGGTAGTGCCCCTGTCTTTCGGACATGTCCGAATGAACAGATACCATCGGTGACCATGCAGCTCTCTTAGAATGAAATGATAATTAAATCAAGACCCTAAACTGTCGACAGGTGTTGATATACATCAACGGGGACAGTTGAAAATGTGTGCCCCGACTGGGACTCAACCTGGGATCTCCTGCTTACGTGGCAGACGCTCTATCCATCTGAGCCACCGAGGGCACAGAGGATAGTGCGACTGCAGGGATTTATCCCTTGCACGTTCCCCGTGGGACCCACATTCCCAACTTAATGTCCACACATTACATTGGTAGTGCCCCTGCCCATTACACTCATTACTCAGGGCAGACAATCTTACCGAGTCCCGTAAGAGTTCGGGCAATGCGTGTGCATCCAGCACAGAAGAAGGTCAATGGTCGGTTAGTCGTAACTACATATGAAGGGCTTATTTCAATAGTGGTATAAGTCCATTTTTGTTCATTGTGAGATACAGAGTCCTAAAGTTAAATGAGCGTTGCAAAATCTGCAGTTGAGATATCAGAAATATTCAAAATGGTTCAAATGGCTCTGAGCACTATGCGACTTAACTTCTGAGGTCATCAGTCGCCTAGAACTTAGAACTAATTAAACCTAACTAACCTAAGCACATCACACACATCCATGCCCGAGGCTGGATTTGAACCTGCGACCGTAGCGGCCTATCGGTTCCAGACTGTAGCGCCTAGAACCGCACGGCCACTCCAGCCGGCCCAGAAGTATTCAAGTACATATACTTGAGTATTTCTGGTATCTCAACTGCAGATTGTTCAGCGCTCATTTAACTTTAGGACTCTGTATCTCAGAATGAACAAAACATTATTGAAATAAGCCCTTCATATGAAGATCTTTCGGACATTTCCGAAAGAACAGATACCATCTTCATATATAGTTAAGGCTAACCAGCCATTGACCTTCTTCTGTGCTGGATGCACACGCATTGCCCGAGCTCTTACGGGACTTGGTAAGATCTTCTGCCGCGAGTAATGAGTGTAATGGGCAGGGGCACTACCAATGTAGTGTGTGTACATTAAGTTGGGAATGTGGGTCCCACGGGGCGCGTGCAAGGGATAAATCCCTGCAGTCGCACTATCCTCTGTGCCCTGGGTGGCTCGGTTCGTTCTCGATTCGCGCGTCGGGTGACTAGGTTGTGCTATTAGTTCCGCCTCTACCGTATCGCTGCGTATTTTCCTCGTGTCCGTTTAGTGTCGTGTTGGTCTCCGTGCGTGTCGCATCGCTGTTTGTCGGCTGGTGTTTGGTGCTCGTGTGGCCCATTCTGTGCGGTGTCGTCTCGCGCCGTGATGTCCACCATGGTTCCCACGAAAATTCCGCGTACAGCTACTGTCAGCTTCACCTTCGACAAATCCAAGCGTCACGTCCAGCCCGGTTCCTTGGAGATACATGACTGGTTAGTCGATACAATTAGAGTCGCTACTGATCAGGTGCATACTGCATATTTTGACAGCAAATTGTATGTGTTTTTTGTTACGTTTCTTGACCCACTCCAGGTTGATAGAATACTTTCCCGTCACGGTTCTCAGGTACGCTTCAAGTACTGTGACGGTTCCACTAGTATGGTTCTCTTGGTAAATGCAGAAGTGATGTATACGAATGTCCGGTTGTTTAATCTTCCGCCCGAGGTAGACGACAGTCTTCTGAGGCCCGTTATGCTTCCTTATGGTGAAATACGTCATATTCGAAAAGAACACTGGTCTGCTCAGCACCGCTTACAGATGGTGTTGGGTCAGTGGAAATGGTGGTCAAAAAACATATTCCTTCTCATCTACAGGTATGTGGTTATAGGGTCCATATTACGTACAGTGGCCAAGAAGGAACATGTTATTATTGTAATCAAACCGGTCATTTCCGTACTAATTGTCCGCGGCGTGTGGTGGTATTAAAACCTACATACGAGTAGCGTAAAAAATTGACTTTAGCTGATCTTCTTCCGCAGGGATCTCAGACTGAATCGCTCACTGTTACTGAGGGACACAGTGATCCGATGACAGACACCGCCCGTGATTTTCCCGCGCTGTCCTCGCGTGGGGATGTTGATGCCGTTAATTCCGATGTGCCCGCCATGATTTCTCACAACAAGCGTCGCCGAACCCAGGATGATGCGGCTGATGAACCTTCCCTATTGGCTCGCCCTTCCGATGGGCCTCCAGTAACGGATCGTCCTCCTCAGTCTGAAACTGTGGATGGGGACGCCACAGGTGTTTTCACGCCTGTGCAGAAGATCCCCTGACACCTTATCTTGCATTGTTCCTGTTGTCGAGATCGCCCCTTCGGAGACGCCCGTGCAGGAACCTGCTTCCGGTTACCACGTGTCTTCTCCGGTTTTCACGGACACTTCTCCTGTCGACTCTGTTTCCCATCCCCCTTCTGCAACTTCTGTCGCCCCCTCTGGGTCACAACCTTTTCCCATGAAACAACTGATTGATTCTCAAGAGCCCGTGGATACCGTTGTTATTCACCAACCGTCCCTCCGTGAACCCATGTCTGCGGACGAGTGGGATGTAGAGGCCTCTCCCTCGCAATCTGAAACGGAATACCTACATGATGCTCCCACGCGACCGGACGCATCAGCTTGGGCGCCGCGGAGTCGCAGTAGAATCCGTAAACAGCCACAGAGAGCCGCATCGTAGCCGAGGAAAAAGCAGCGGGAAGATATGGGTTCTGTTTCGTAGTTCTTCTCTCTCTGGTTCAGCGATTGATTCTGGTATGGTTACTTGTATTTTGCTCCGTCTCTATCGTTCTGAAACGTCCCCTTAGAACAATTTATGTAAGACTGTGCTTCAACTGACACACAATGTTTTTAGCGCAACGCAATCTGACTATCAAAGATCCCTGCAAAAGAATGGCCCTGAGTAACTTTAACCTATACCTTTCACAAATCACTTACCTCACAAAAAACTTCGTTACTCGAACTACTGCAATACAGCGAGCGCCACTATTGCCAGCTAAATAAACGATTCAAACTACAGAAGGCACTAACTACTGATAGGGATAGTTAGCAAATGAAAGATATTAATAGAGAACAAACAATGTATTTACCTTAATAGTCATAATATATATAGCAGTTCATGACAAATTACAAAACTCCGCCATCTCTCTACTCACATCCACCACTGCTAGCGGCTCACCTCCAACTGCGCAACGCTATGCGCTGTTCACATCCAGCTGCCGCTGCCCAACACTACAATGGCATACAACAATGCAAACTAGCCACAGACTGCACACAGCACAGCCAGTGATTTTCATATAGAGCGCTACGTAACGTTGCCAATAAGAAAACATAAACAGCCTACTTACATAAAGAAAACATAAACAGCCTACTTACATAGCCCCCATGCTCCCCACAAAAAATTTTACAAAATATTTTTGGGCAGTGGCCAATAATGATTTGAAAAAATTTTTCATAATTACAATAACAAAGATATCAAATGCACACACTTATTGATACAATGTTGGTCAAAAACTAAAATTTTCTCACAGTCCATCAAGACAGTCCAGATTGTTCACCACAGTAAAATTTCTGTGTTTTTTTTTCAAAGTCTGAGCAGTAAAAGACAATGCACACGGAAGTAGTGGATTTCCATGCAGTCTTGAAGAAGTAGTGTTGTCCTTCCAACTGAAAGACAGTGCTGACTCTTGACATGCAGACAGGTAATGGGCCACAACAGAGCAAACCCACAGCAGAGTCAGTCGACGTTTTGAAGAGGATTGGTAGGTAGGTCATCACAGAGCAGACCCACTGTAGTCCTGGTAGAGAGTATGGTATTGGTGAGTCAGGAAAGGTGTAGACCCACTGTAGTCCTTGTAGAGATGGCCAGCAGCCATCTGCTGCGACTGTGCAGGTGCACAATCACCAGTGAAGAGTCTTGCAGTTAATATAGCAAGTCCATAACCACCACTTGTGCACTCACAAAGTTTTTTGGAATTGTCCTTAGAAACAGCAACAATGTATTTACCTTAATAGTCATAATATATATAGCAGTTCATGACAAATTACAAAACTCCGCCATCTCTCTACTCACATCCACCACTGCTGGCGGCTCACCTCCAACTGCGCAACGCTACGCGCTGTTCACATCCAGCTGCCGCTGCCCAACACTACAATGGCATACAACAATGCAAACTAACCACAGACTGCACACAGCACAGCCAGTGATTTTCATATAAAGCGCTACGTAACGTTGCCAATAAGAAAACATAAACAGCCTACTTACATAAAGAAAACATAAACAGCCTACTTACATAGCCCCCATGCTCCCCACAAAAAATTTTACAAAATATTTTTGGGCAGTGGCCAATAATGATTTGAAAAAATTTTTCATAATTACAATAACAAAGATATCAAATGCAGACACTTATTGATACAATGTTGGTCAAAAGCTAAAATTTTCTCACAGTCCATCAAGACAGTCCAGATTGTTCATAACAGTAAAATTCTGTGTTTCTTTTTTTCAAAGTCTGAGCAGTAAAAGACAATGCACACGGAAGTAGTGGATTCCCATGCAGTCTTGAAGAAGTAGTGTTGTCCTTCCAACTGAAAGACAGACTGACTCTTGACATGCAGACAGGTAATGGGCCACAACAGAGCAAACCCACAGCAGAGTCAGTCGACGTTTCGAAGAGGATTGGTAGGTAGGTCATCACAGAGCAGACCCACTGTAGTCCTGGTAGAGAGTATGGTATTGGTGAGTCAGGAAAGGTGTAGACCCACTGTAGTCCTTGTAGAGATGGCCAGCAGCCATCTGCTGCGACTGTGCAGGTGCACAATCACCAGTGAAGAGTCTTGCAGTTAATATAGGAAGTCCATAACCACCACTTGTGCACTCACAAAGTTTTTTGGAATTGTCCTTAGAACCAGCAATAATGTATTTACCTTAATAGTCATGATATATATAGCAGTTCATGACAAATTACAAAACTCCGCCATCTCTCTACTCACATCCACCACTGCTGGCGGCTCACCTCCAACTGCGCAACGCTACGCGCTGTTCACATCCAGCTGCCGCTGCCCAACACTACAATGGCATACGACAATGCAAACTAGCCACAGACTGCACACAGCACAGCCAGTGATTTTCATATAGAGCGCTACGTAACGTTGCCAATAAGAAAACATAAACAGCCTACTTACATAAAGAAAACATAAACAGCCTACTTACAGTTCTTTGTTCTTTTTTCGAGGTTGAAGTTCCATGCAAGCATACACATTTCTTACTCTGAATATTAACAGAATATGTTCTGGGCTTCGGCTCGCCGCTTTGCGAGAGTTTATATATCAATCTGAGGCAGATTCTTTTTTATTTATTTTTTATTTATTTTTTACAGGAAGTCTTATTCGACCAATTTTCCATTCCTTGGTTCTCCACCTTTTTTAATGTAGCTTCCGAACTTTTTACGGGCACTGCCTTGTTTTATAGGGAAGGCATCCCGTTGACGGATTTCGAAGTACTCGACAGTGGAAGGGGGATCGGGTGCACGTTTTGTGATCTCAGTTTACTCCTTCTTTATGCCTCTTCTGGCACAGGTCGTACTACCGCACGTTCGAGTTTCTATAAAAAAGAAATCATTTACCTGCTTCGCAAATCCCCGACGAAACTTATCTTAGGTGGGGACTTCAATTGTGTTCTACGGCCGGTGGATCAGTCTCCTAATTTTAATTTCAGTAAAGAACTCGACGATCTGGTGCGCTCCTTGCGCCTGCGTGACTTGTTGGTTTCTCGCTATCCTACATACATACTTTACTCCCACGTCTAGCAGTCGCCTCGATCGCTTTTACCTTTCCGATTCCTTGTGTGGGCGACTTCTGGATGTTGATGTGATATCAGCCTCTTTTACTGATCATTGCGCCGTAGTCGTCACGTTTAATTACGAGCAGCAACCGGTAAAATTGTTTCGTCCTCCCTGGACACTCAATATGGCCTATTTGCAAGATACCTCTCTTGGTGTCGTATGAGTTCGTTGTTCTCGTACTATGAACGCGGTACTCGTCTATTGTGGCATGGTGGACACTGCATGCTAAACCACAAATCTGTAGAGCTCTCATGCGATTTGGAGCTGCGAAGGTGGCAGACGATCGACGAACGCAAGAATTTTACTACTCAGTCTTACGTCAACTGCACGATAGTGCTACGCATGCTCCCCTACGGGTTATTGATGTACAGCGCGTCAAATCCAAATTGCTGCGTTCAAACGTATTCAAATGGAGGGACTGCGGACGAGGTCTCAACCGCGTTCCCTTTTACAAGACGAATTGACGTCACTATACCATCTAGTCCGTTTACGGGCGCGCCGGAAACGTGTGGGCCTTGCCTCCCTCACAACCGCTAACGGCCGCACGTTCACCTCTCACCGTGACATTTCCAACTTTATTTACACCTGTTTTACTGATCTGTACGATACCCATGTCCCGCCTGAAAACAGAATCGCGTCGTCACTCCTCAATTAAATTACGCCTTTCTACGTCCCTTTCACAAGGATGATATATATGATGTTGTTACAGGATCTCAGTCCCGCAAGTCACCTGGATTAGGTGGTATTCCTAAAGAGTTTTATGTTAAATTTTGGCCACTCATTGGTGACAACATAACGTCAATGGGAAATGAAGTGATGCGAGGAGTCTCACTTCCTGCTCCTTTTCAGGGAGGTAAACTGGTCCTCCTCCAGAAATCCACAGGTCGACCTGCGATTGATTTCCTCCGTCCTGTTACTCTCCTTAACTTCGATTATAAAATTGTCGCTCGAGCAATTAATATCCGTCTCTCTAAGCTGCTCGATTCCATTATTGCCGCCCACCAAAACTGTGTGCCTAGACGCACGATACTGACTTCTGTTCTCGAATGTCGCGATGTAATTTCGGTGACGGCTGCCGCTAATATCCCAGGGGCTTTGCTTTTTCTTGATTTCCAAAAAGCGTTTGATCGTGTCAGCCGTGATTTTTTAACGAGAGTGCTCACCGCTGTCGGCTTTAATAATGATGCTCGACAGGTCTTAACTCGCCTTTTTACCGGTATGAGTGTCTCGATGATTGTGAACACCGGCCGCAGGTTCGAATCCTGCCTCGGGCATGGAAGTGTGTGATGTCCTTACGTTAGTTAGGTTTAAGTAGTTCCAAGTTCTAGGGGACTGATGATCTCAGATGTTGAGTCCCATAGTTCTCAGAGCCATTTGAACGATTTTTGTTTGTGTTCGGTCACCCTCACCCCCCCCCCCCCCCCCCCCCCCGGATATCGATCCGACGGGGTTTACCCCAGGGAAGCCTTTGCCACCTCGCCATGCAATTACATGGCTGAACTATATTGGGGGAACTTTTTTCGGTCCGTGCATACGCCGATGACGTCATGGTTTTAGTACGACATGTCGAGGACATACCGAGGTTTAAGGGTACCTTGGATTCATTTTGTCGTCTTGCTGGTGCTCGCATTAATGATCGTAAATGCACGTTCCTACCGTTGCGAGGCTTCGATCATGTCGTCATTCCTTGGGCGACGGTCGTCAGTCGCCTTAAGACCTTAGGGATCTTAGTGGATCGGAATCCGATCAAAATGGCGACACTAAATTGGCGTGCGGTTACGAGTCGTGTTCACGGGGAGATCCTTGAACACGAACGCCGTTTCCTTAGCCTCCTTCACAAGGTATGGGTTTTAGAGACCTATGTCTTCAGTAAAGTATATTACGTTGCGCAGGTCTTCCCGCTTCCCGCGATGAAGGCCCGCAGACTGAAACAGCTGACTGGTCGATTCCTGTGGCACCGCCATATCTTTCGTGTCAGTTATGAAGTAGTGGCCAGGCCTCGAAAGCTTGGAGGACTGGGTCTTTCCGATATCAAAATAAAGACATCCATCTTATTTGCGTCCATCTTATTTGCCGGCCGCAATGTTTTAACCTGCACGCGGGCTCCGCATTCAGTTACCTCTCGTTTACTCTCCCGCCTCTGGCCGGTCAGTCGGACCCCTCCGGTTGATGTTGGACGGATTAATCCTAAATTGCGGCACATTCGTGAATACTTTCTAATCATCGGTATCTTAGGTGCTGATATACACTCCTGGAAATGGAAAAAAGAACACATTGACACCGGTGTGTCAGACCCACCATACTTGCTCCGGACACTGCGAGAGGGCTGTACAAGCAATGATCACACGCACGGCACAGCGGACACACCAGGAACCGCGGTGTTGGCCGTCGAATGGCGCTAGCTGCGCAGAATTTGTGCACCGCCGCCGTCAGTGTCAGCCAGTTTGCCGTGGCATACGGAGCTCCATCGCAGTCTTTAACACTGGTAGCATGCCACGACAGCGTGGACGTGAACCGTATGTGCAGTTGACGGACTTTGAGCGAGGGCATATAGTGGGCATGCGGGAGGCCGGGTGGACGTACCGCCGAATTGCTCAACACGTGGGGCGTGAGGTCTCCACAGTACATCGATGTTGTCGCCAGTGGTCGGCGGAAGGTGCACGTGCCCGTCGACCTGGGACCGGACCGCAGCGACGCACGGATGCACGCCAAGACCGTAGGATCCTACGCAGTGCCGTAGGGGACCGCACCGCCACTTCCCAGCAAATTAGGGACACTGTTGCTCCTGGGGTATCGGCGAGGACCATTCGCAACCGTCTCCATGAAGCTGGGCTACGGTCCCGCACACCGTTAGGCCGTCTTCCGCTCACGCCCCAACATCGTGCAGCCCGCCTCCAGTGGTGTCGCGACAGGCGTGAATGGAGGGACGAATGGAGACGTGTCGTCTTCAGCGATGAGAGTCGCTTCTGCCTTGGTGCCAATGATGGTCGTATGCGTGTTTGGCGCCGTGCAGGTGAGCGCCACAATCAGGACTGCATACGACTGAGGCACACAGGGCCAACACCCGGCATCATGGTGTGGGGAGCGATCTCCTACACTGGCCGTACACCACTGGTGATCGTCGAGGGGACACTGAATAGTGCACGGTACATCCAAACCGTCATCGAACCCATCGTCCTACCATTCCTAGACCGGCAAGGGAACTTGCTGTTCCAACAGGACAATGCACGTCCACATGTATCCCGTGCCACCCAACGTGCTCTAGAAGGTGTAAGTCAACTACCCTGGCCAGCAAGATCTCCGGATCTGTCCCCCATTGAGCATGTTTGGGACTGGATGAAGCGTCGTCTCACGCGGTCTGCACGTCCAGCACGAACGCTGGTCCAACTGAGGCGCCAGATGGAAATGGCATGGCAAGCCGTTCCACAGGACTACATCCAGCATCTCTACGATCGTCTCCATGGGAGAATAGCAGCCTGCATTGCTGCGAAAAGTGGATATACACTGTACTAGTGCCGACATTGTGCATGCTCTGTTGCCTGTGTCTATGTGCCTGTGGTTCTGTCAGTGTGATCATGTGATGTATCTGACCCCAGGAATGTGTCAATAAAGTTTCCCCTCCCTTGGACAATGAATTCACGGTGTTCTTATTTCAATTTCCAGGAGTGTACTTTCTATGACGCATATTCCTACCAACATGTTATCACCCCGTTGAGGTGCACCATGTCCCCTTTCCTCCGTTGAACTTGCTTCCCTGTCAACGTCTTGGAAAACGGTCTGGTCTCATCTTAGTCTTCCTATATTGCCGATGGAGATTGTTTCAACGTGGTATAAGGTCATTCACCGTCTGATACCTACTGGTGATCGTCTTTTTCGTATTGGCCTTCGTCCGACTGAGCAGTGTGAGGAATGTCATCAGACTGACACCTTACTTCACAGGCTTTTTGCTTTTGGACGGGATCAGTGGCTCTGGGTCCACCGTCAATTAGCTTTCCTTACTCGAGGGCCTGAAACTGCTTTCCCAGACGACATTTTCCTACATCCGGACATATCTTTTTTTTCTCAGACGAAACACGATTGTCTGGCTCTTGGGTTACTATGTTCACTATGCCGTTGAAGGCGGGTATGACCCAGATCCCCGCGTTTTTCACCATTATCAGACAACTGCGCATTGGCAATGGCAGCGGTTGCCACGATACCGAACGCTTTTTGCGAATGTGCTTTTTCTTGTGTTTAACCGTCAGGGTGTTGGTTAAGTTCCCCTGTGATCCCTGTTTTTTTCCCTGAGCTTGAGTCCCCTCCCTTGTAGCTTTATTTTGTCACTTTTTCTCTTCCACGTGTATATAAAAAAAAAGTTGACAAGAAGAGTGGGATAATGGGTTAGTCTTCCCGTTCAGAATTTAATAATTGTTTGTGCTTGAACTAATTTGTTGATTTTCTTTTGCAGCTGATATTAAATGATGATTTGACTACGGTTGCCTGATTTTCATGAAAATACCAAGTAAATCTGATAATTAAAAAAAGATGGATAGAGCGTCTGCTATGCAAGCAGGAGATCCCAGGTTCGAGTCTCGGTCGGGGCACACATTTTCAACTGTCCCCGTTGATGTGTATCAACGCCTGTCGACAGCTTAGGGTCTTGATTTAATTATCATTTCAATACAGATTAGTTGTGGAGCTATTCAAGTTCATTCAGTGAACTCTTACACAATTTGTGTCTGGAAACCTATGCATACTGCTGTGTGTCATTGTTAAGATATAGCACTGCCGTAAACAAAGTCGAGACAGAACCGAGCAGCACCGAATGCAAGCCTAAGGGCGAAGATTAAAGTGAGCTTTACTATCATAAACAGCAAGTACTGTCAAGTACCGTAACTATACGGAAAACTTCTGTTTTCAGACAAGACACATAAAACATACCGTCCATATTTTGCGCTGTATCTAGATATTTTCAATGCAACGCAGTGGAAGCTAGGTTTGCCTCCACAACGAAATAACATTTTTCTTTCCAGCGTTGTGGGGACGGGTTATACAAAATACGTTTAATCAGAGAGGGAAAACCCATCAAACGCTTCTATTGGATACTCATGAGCCTGTCACAGTTCCTGTGATTTTATTGCGTAGGAGTTTCAAATTCTTAAAGTTCGTGGGCAAAATATGTCCTTATAGATCTATACACGTTAGAATAGTATGATAGTATGTCGTGACATTTTTCTTGTTGTTTTCCAGATCATTATGGCAGGGACATATAGGAAAGAAAAGCGATAATACCATCACGCTGTAACCTATGCACTGTACAGCGGCTTGTATGGAATTTGTGTAGGTGTAGATGTAGGAAGATGCATTTGTCTATAAGACCATAGTAACGAACTGCAGGAAGTCCTGTGGGGGTTAGGTGTAGAGACCGGCTGTTGACATCAGGGTAAATAAATGTAAATATTACATTAAATAGGGCCAGTTGTCCTCTACACCGTCACTGGCAACATTAACTGCCACAAAAAACTGCAGGGACTTGTGGTTGACTCTGAATGTAATGTAACTTACTGGGCATAAATAGATGGACAGATCCATTACTGTTCGATTATGATTTTGATGTAGCAGCAAAGCTTACTTGATCAAAAGCAGCGCCCCATAGCGTTACTTGTGGTTACTTACCTGAAAAAATGGTTGGGTAAGTATTTATTCCAATCTTCTATTTGTCTATTCCCTCCTTCTCCTTTTCTGACCATCTCCTCCCCCCTCCCGCTCTCTGTCCATCTCCACTTGCCCCTCTCTCTGAGCACCTGCTCCCCTCCCTCTCTGCCCAACTCCTTCGTCACCCCCCTCTCGTAGACCATCTCTTCCCCCACCCTACCTGCCTCCATCTCTTCCTTCCCCCCTCCATGTCCATCTCCTCCTAACCCCCTTCTCTCTCCACATTATCAATTCCACCCCAATAAAAGGATGGTGGCTCTTACTCCCAAAGTATTTCTTTTCCAGATCATAACTAATATAGATTTCGTTGAAATCGTTCCAATGGTTTAGGAAGAACTTTTTACCCATGGCTTTGCCCAGGTACGCACATAACAAATAGATTTCATATATATGTAACATATTTCACACGTATTTGTACCTATATTTCATTATGACGCCGTATCTCCTGAACTCTATGTCGTACAGTGATATAAATTTGCAAAAACATACTGCTACTGTCTACGAAATGTGTTGTGAGTAGAGTTAGTATAACTGAAGTAATAAACTAAGTCGTCATACATGATGCGACAGTTTTTCAGGCATCTCAGTATTTGACGTCGTATCTGCTGAGCTATGTGTCGTATTACGACATATTTTTGTACGTATATTCATCCGCATATGTGGATACAGTCCGCAAAATGTGTTGCGAATAGTTAAGAGCAAAGAAGTAATAAATTTAAACGTCATACATGATGCGGCAGATTGTCACGCATCTCAGAGTTTATAACGTCGTATTTTCTGAATTATGTGTCGTATAGTGATATAATTTTGCTGGAACATTTAGTGGTAGGGCCTATTTATGAATGTTGTGCGCAAAATGCGTCATGAATGCAGTTAGTAGTAAAGAAGTAATAAACTAAAAGTCATGCTCGTTGCGGAAATTTTACTACATGAGCAGCGGAAATGTAGTAAGCAATAAACTGCTTCCCTTTTCATCATTTTGTGAGGGTTTCCAGCGAGAAAAAGTTTCGTAAAGGTTTGATATTATGGTTAAAGTTTGTTACAAGTCTCTAAGTACTCTTCTTCTTAAAAACTGTTTGAATCAAATATTCGCATGTCACAGGCTGCACTTCTTTTACATCGCCACCTGTTTGATAGGCAGATTTATCTAAGGTAGCCCATGTGTAAATTCGGGAATAAGCTATCTCAAATTCCAGATTTCATCCAAATCTGTCCAGTCGTTTCAACGCGAAAGAGTAACAAAAATAGTAACATACACACTCACAAACTTTCGCATTTATGAGTTATAAGATAGCTCTGGGGAAACCATTAATCTACTCTGCAGCTATTCTCACCATTAACAAAACATTCATTAAAAGCTGTAACCTTTGAGAGGAGGAGTGGACAGACGTGACGTATGGCAATTTAATTTTCTGTGTATCTGCTATAACTTCGAAGTGTTATTTTGTGTGATTTGTTAAAGTAACGCGTTGTGTTGATTGTTTGACAAAAACGAGGGGCGTTTGAAAAGTCCGTGCAAAATCCGAGAGAATGCGTATCTAAGTGATGTTTCGTTAGTAGCATCTTTGGAAAGAACCCACACCAAGTTTAAGCCATGTCGGTCTATTTCTTTGTGTTTGGCATTCGTGTGAATCAAGGAAGTTGAGTGAGTGTCAAAAAATGGACGAAAAAGAATTTCGTGTGATGATTAAACATTACTTTATGAAAGGCAAAACGCCTCAGGAGACTAAAGAGAACCTTGATAAACGTTATGGTGACTCTGCACCTTCGATTAGAACTGTTCATAAGTAGTTTCAAAATTTTCGGAGTGGTCATATGGGCAAATGTTATGCTGAACGTTCTGGACGCCCTGTGGAGGTTATGCCTCCAGAAATCATTGATAAAATCCATGATATGGTGATGGATGACAGAAGAGTTAAAGTGCGTGAGATTGCTAGTGCTGTGGGCATCTCAAATAAGCAAGTACATAATATTTTGCACAAACATTTGGACATGAGAAACCTATCCGCAAGATGGGTTCTGCGACTGCCCACGCTTGACCAAAAACGGAATCGTGTGAAGTGTTGTAAGGATGGTTTGCAGTTGTTCAGGAAGAATCCGCAGGACTTTAAGCATCGTTTCATCACTGTGGATGAAACATGGATACATTACTATACTCCTGAGATCAAAGAACAATCCAAACAATGGGTTACCAAGGGATAATCCGCTTCAAAAATGGCGAAGACCATTCCTTCGGCCAGAAACGTTATGGCGATTGTCTTCTGAGATTCGCAAGGGATAATCCTCATCAACTATCTGGAAAAGGGTAAAACTATTACAGGTGCATATTATTCATCGTTACTGGACCGCTTGAAAACCGAGCTGCAAGAAAAACGCCGGCGATTGGACCGCAAAAAAATCCTCTTCCATCACGACAATGCACTAGCACACAACTCAACAGTTGTGGTCTCAAAATTAATGGAAATAGAATTCCAACTCATTTCACATCCCCCCTATTCTCCAGACTTGGCTCCCTCGGACTACTATTTGTTCCCTTATTTGAAGAAATGGCTGACGGGACAAAGATTTTATTCACACGAGGAGGTGATTACAGTAACTAATAGCTATTTTGGAGACCTGGACAATTCCTGTTATTCGGAAGGGATCAACAAATTAGAGCAGCGTTGGACGAAGTGTATAAGTCTAAAAGCAGATTATGTCGAAAAATAAAAAAGGTTTATCCCAAGCACTTAAGTAGCTTTTATTTTTGCATGGACTTTTAAAACGCCCCTCGTATTTTGCGCGTCTTCCTGAAAAATGTGGCTAGTTGTGAAATATTGCTAAACAATCAGTAAAACCATAAATAGCAGCGGTGTACTTGTAGAAGGTACCTAACAGGATTTTATTTGTTGCTAAATAATGTGTTGCTGAAATTTTTAAACATTCACAGTCCAGTATTTATGTGCGCATTCTTGACAAATCGGTGAAATTATCCCAAGGCCTGTATTTATGCGCGTCTTCTTAAAAAAAATTATAAAATAGCAACGAAACATGCATTTATGGTTATCTTCTTAAAAAGTGATGCAAAATCAGTAAAACAGCTATGAAACCTATATTTATAAGCGTCTTCTTAAAAAAATCACTAACATATTCCAAAAAAATAGCCCTGGCTGCAGTACTCTTCCAGTAATTTGTGAAAATGACGTAGATATCACTGCATGCAATACTACGCTTGAAATTTGCGAATATCACCTGCATTTACTGCTGCTGTGGTTGCTCGAGCGAGATACAGACTACGATTGCCAAGTCCCCTCTCAGGATGCTGGGCACTCTAACAGGGGTGGTGTTGGGGATTCGACAAATAAGAGCACACTGTACCACAGAGGAAGAGGGGGGGGGGGCGGAGGAAGTCATCATTTTTTGGCTAATAAATTACTGTCTTTATGATGACAGTCATCAGTTTAGGGTAAAAGCAGTTGACTATTAGCTAACTCCTGAATGAAAATGAGCGCAAGTGCACTACTCGGAGCACACTGGACTCGCATTCGGGAGGACGACTGTTCAAAGCCATGTCTGGCCATTCCGATTTACGTTTTCTGTCATTTCCCTAAATCGAAACAGGCAAATGCCGGGATGATTCCTTTGAAAGGGCACGGCCAGCTTTCTTCCCTGTCCTCCCCTATCCGGTGGGGCCCATGACATCGCTTTAGTCCCCTCCTCCAAATCAACCAACCAACCAGCACTACTCTGCCGCCATTTTTATTGTAATTGTATTAACTATTGTGGATCATTAATTGTAATTAAATGACAGTTATAGCCCGTTAGTAAACAAAAAATGAGCCATTTGTTTATATTAGAGGAGGTATGGCAAGTGGCCAGTTTGTTTACATAAGGAGAACAATTTGGCTTTTGTTGCAGGACGGGCTCTGTCCCGCTACTTACGTCCATAATGGTTCATCGACAGACGTGTAAGTAGTTTCGGATGTGCCCCAGGGAAGTGCGCTTGAACCCTTGCTGTTCATGTTAATATTCAGTCGGATGATTTCATACTGATGCAAAGATTGGAAACGCGCTTCAATTATTCAGAAATATAACATTGTGTACATCACCAAAGGAAAAAAATTAGTACCCTGTAAGGACCATGTTTACGAGTCACAACTGGACTCGGGCAACTTATACAAATGTCTTGGAGTAACAGTTTGTAGTGATATAAGATGGAACGATCATAAACATTCAGTCGTAAGTAAAGCAAGTGGCGGGCTTTGGTTCATTGGTAGAATACTACGGAAACACGCAGTTAGTCTGCAAAGGAAAGCTTACAGAACACTCGTCCGACCCATCTTAGAATGATGCTAAAGTGTGTATGATGCGTACTAAGTAGGACTAACGTACACAGAGAATGGCGGCAGGTATGGTCACAGGTTTGCTTGATCCGTGGGGGAGTGTCAAGGAGATCTGGAGAAACTGAACTAGCAGACGCTTGGAGATTGACCTAAACCATCCCGAGAAAGCCTACTTAGAGTTTCAAGAACCGGCTTTAACTCCCACTTATCGTTTCGCTTTGGTACGCTGTTTCTGGTAGTCAAATTATTTGCTCAGTATTATATCAAACTACTGTCAATGAAATGTAGTACTGGTTTTCCAACAAGATGCAGCTTGTAAGCGGTACTGTTATCGATAGGCGTATGACGTAGTAAATCATACCCCTTACACGTCTCTGATTATTTGCAATTTTCTGAGCTGAGTGCATCTTTCATCGGCAGGGACATTGTCTTGCTGTTACGTTCAACAATGCGCAAGCACTACCAGCTACATGCCAGAATGTACATAGGCAGTCGTTGTTCGGGTTTCGTGCGGAACGATCGCCTGTAGTCGCATTGCACTAAAATCATTTGAACGGTTTGCTGGAGTGACGAATTATGAGTTTGGACGTATTGCATCATAGTGGGTAACGATTAGGTTTATTCGCGGATGGTGAGACCAGTGAACGAAACAGTATCTTCGCTCTTTGTCAGTAATCTCCGTTGACGGAAAATGTTATTATTTGAACAGTTATTTTGGTTACTCTCAACAGTTATAAAGAAAAAGATTAATTTATGTCAGCCTTTCAAAGTAACATTTTTACACCTAAAATTTTGTGGAACTTCAATATTCATTAAGTAAAGAGTAACGTTTTCGTATTAGGCAACATGGTCAGACTTCTTTTGCAATGAATTGTGTTCTCTCTGTTAACCACTTCCCAACCAGTCCGATCACCACAAATTAATCGCCGCAAAATAAGGTAAGAGGATGGTTACAAGGTACTTATACATGTCACACATCTCGCCAGCCGATTTCTAGTGACCATGAAGCATTGTCAGAAGAACACACAAAAAGCAAAGATTTCTGCTCTCTTCGATCCCCAGAGTTGTCTGTTTGTTGTTTTTTTATCGACGAGAATACGTAAAACCAAAAATGTACGAAAATAACCCTAAAACAGTAGATGAATAGGAGTGAGTTTAAGTATGACTTCACGAGGACAGAGAGGTGCAGGGTGATAATTTTTAACGTACGTTATTCTGTCGAAGGTATACGGACATATGTTAGTGGACTTTAATATGGGGTGTGTTCGCCCTTCTCCTTTCTGACAGTTTGAATTCTGGTGGGAATACTTTCAATCAGATTTCTGAATGTCTTTTGAAGAACGGCAGTCCATTCCTCAACAGCGAAAATCAGAGAAGGTGGACTCTGGTGTGTCGAGCGAAGTCGACGTCGTAACTCGTTCCAGAGATGTTCCATTGAGGTCAGGTCGGGGCTCTGAGCAGCTCAGCCCATTGTAGAAATGTTATTGTCCATGAAACATTGCCTCTCAGATGCTGCTTTATGGCAGGGTGCTTCGTCATGTTGATGCAAATGGTCATCGCGCATGCAGTACTCAATGCTGTAAAATGTGTTCATATCATTCCGCATTTTGCGGTTTCTAAAGAGAAGCAAGGGGACCATACCCTAACCACCAAAAACACTACCAACTGCAACACCCCTATACAACGAAGTTTCACTCTGCAACAAAGCGTGCACAGATCGGAAACTTCCTTGCCAGATTAATTACAACTGTGTGGTGGACCAGGGCTTGAACCTGGTAACTTTGCCTTTCGCAGGCAAGTGCTCTACCTACTGAGCCATCCAAGCAAGATTCACTATCAGGCTGCACAGCTTTACTCCTGCCAGTACCTCGTCTTCTTCCTTCCACACTGGACTCGCATTCGGGAGGATGACGGTTCAATCCCGTCTCCGGCCATCCTGATTTAGGTTTTCCGTGATTTCCCTAAATCGCTTCAGGCAAATGCCGGGATGGTTCCTTTGAAAGGGCACGGCCGATTTCCTTCCCCATCCTTCCCTCACCCGAGCTTGCGCTCCGTCTCTAATGACCTCGTTGTCGACGGGACGTTAAACACTAATCTCCTCCTCCTCCTCCTTCCTTCCAAACTCCGGCAATGTATGCGAAACAATTTCAGTGAAGTTTGGAAGGTAGGAAATGAGGTTCTGGCGGAAGCAAAGCTGTGAGGGAAGGTCATGAGTCGTGAGTGGATAGCTCACTCGGTTGGATAGCTCACTCGGTACAGCACTTGCCTGTGAAAGGCAAATGTCAAAGTTTCGAGTCCCGTTCCGGCATACTCTTTTCATCTGCCAGATAGTTTCATAATACCACCTCCTACATACTTCACTGTTGGCACTACACGTGATTGTAGACTAAGTTTTCCAGACGTATGCCAAACCCAAACCTTTCCATTAGATTGCCACGCGGTATAGCGTACTTTATCACTCTTTCCAGTTCAGTGGCATCACTCTCTTAAACCAACTCAAGTGTCATCTGGCACAGACTACAGAAATGTGTTGGTTATGATTAACTGTGCGGCTATTGGAGCCCTTTTCTTTTTAACTCCCTATTCTTTTTAATTTCCTACCTACAGTCATTGTGCTAGTTGAACTAATGGTAGCACATTGGATCTGACAGGTCATTCCTTCAGCTATTTCCATACGATTTTGTACAATCACCTTCCACAATGCTCAATGGTTCCAGTTCGTCAGTGCATGAGGTCTGTATGGTCTCGGTTTAGCTGCAGTTGTTGGTTCACATTTTCACTTCAGAATCACATCACTAACAGTCAGCTTCGGCAGCTTCGCATGGGACATCCATAGACAAGTCCGTGTTCGAAGTCACTTAGTTCTCCTGTCGGACCCATTCTGCTGTTATTGCTTCTCTAAAGACTACGCAATATTCCTCACCCTCTTTTTTGCTGGCGGTTCCACATTTCGTGACATCTAGTCGTCAATTCCACGTTATGTGTGGGTGTCCGGATACTTTTGACCAGATAGCGTACGTTTCTCACAATATGAACCAATTAACACCTGATATAAGAACATAGTCTTCCGCGGCCGGTGTCATAGTGATTAAAATTCTTCTGGGTATTATGCCGCGTCATTGCTAAAAACTAACAACAATAATAAACTAAAACCGACGTTTCGGCCGAATTGCAACGGCCTTCCTCAAGGCAATTCTGGTTTTGCATGGGGATAGGTGCTCCTGTTTATTACAGACTATCGATGTCTGACGTCACTGTTGTATTATGATTGGCTAGTCATGACGTAAGGGAAGATGGAAGGAAAGAGGCTATTCGTGGATGTCCATGTCGTCAACGATTGGTAGCTGTCCGCCAATCAGCGTTCGGCTTCTGGTCGGCAAGTTTTCCTCCTGATGTGCGTGGAAGTAGACTGACAGTTGCTCTACAGCTGTTTGTGCAGATAACGTCCGTGTCCCGTGTAGCTTCTGCCCCGCGACCGCTCGCGGCCCGTTGGACTGGGATGGCCGGCAGCCAGGACGCCGGAAGTTTGTAGCCATCTTCTCCGTTGATGTTGTCAGGCTGCTTAATAATTTCGATCGCCTGCCGTATTTTGCGTTCTCGCACCCACGATTCTTTCGCCAGTACTTGGGCTTCCTGGAACCTGATAGGTTGTCCACAGTCACGGTGGTGTTCCGCTATCGCCGATTTATTTTGTTGTTGTAATCGTAGATAGCGTTCGTGTTCTGCTACTCGTAAGCTGACAGGTCTCCCTGTTTCTCCTATGTAGGCAGCTCCGCACTCACACCGTAGTTCGTAAACACCTGCAATGTTAAGATTGTTGACTACATCCTTGATGTAGTCATCCTTGTGATTTCGTGGATCCTGTGACTGCTTCGAAAAATTGGTTTGAAACTTCCTCCAGCACTTAAGTAGCCTGCACAAAAATATAAAGTTCACACATGAGACTGAAAACAATGGTACTTTGCCATTTCTGGATGTGGAAGTATACACAGCTGCCGAAGGTAAACTGGGACACAAAGTGTACCGGAAACCAACGCACACTAATCGGTATCTCCACGCGAAGAACCACCACCACCAAGCTCAAAAGTATACTGTTCTGCATACGTTAACTGCCCGAGCCTACCGGATAAGCGATCAAAATAACATCAAAGAAGAATTAAAGGAGCTACAACACACATTTCGTGCCAACGGCTATGATGACATCATCATAAGAAAGGTAGCTAAAACCAAAGGGAGCAGAACACGAGAAGAAGGCAAAGAAGAGAAGCTTACGTCCTCCGCCGACGAGGTTTCAAACTGATTTTTCGAAGCAGTCACAGGATCCACGAAATGATAGGTTCCACCAAGAATGTAGTCAACAATCTTAACACTGCAGGTGTTTACGAACTACGGTGTGAGTGCGGAGCTGCCTACACAGGAGGAAAACTTGCCGACCAGAAGCTGAACACTGATTGGCGGACAGCTACCAATCGTTGATGACATGGACATCCACGAATAGCCTCTTTCCTTCCATCTTCCATTACATTATGACTAGCCAATCATATAAGAGGGCCAATTGAAAGTTTTACAACAGTGACGTCAGACATCAATAGTCTGAAATAAATAGAAGCACCTATCCCCGTGTAAAACCAACCGTGCCCTGAGGAAAGCCGTTGCAGTTCGGCCGAAATGTAGGTTTTAGTATATTATTACTGTTAGTTTTTAGCAATGACGCGGCATAACACCCAGAAGAATTTTAATCGCTATCTTAACACCTGTTCACCTATTGATTCTTGCAGCTCGTTGTCGACAGCACTCAATTCGATGTCGGCCGTGGTGCTGGAAGACTTCTGGAAGGCTTTCTTCCCATCGCGGCGGCTGTCAGAGCGCCAGACAGACCTGCTGATGAAGGGTGTTGTGGTGGCGGTGGGTGTCCTCTGCACTGCGCTCGTCTTCGTCGTCGAGAAGATGGGCTCAGCAGTTCTCCAGGTATAGCTGTTATAAGTTTACATTTCAAAGTTATGAGTCTTTCAACTCATCTGATAACGTCCTCCATCTCTTCCTATCCACTACTATTTGTTTTATGTCTATACACCTGCTACGTCCTACATTATTCATGCATTATATTGCATATCCTAGTCGTCTTTCACCTTTGTCTGTCCTTACAAATATTCTTCTTTATTTTCTTTGAACTCCCTCACATCTGTGACACCGATAATGTCTAGATAATACATATTAGCAAGTCGAGATGCTCTACCATTAAGCTCTGCGACAGCAGAGGCCACCGTAATTAACTTCAATGGGCGTAGCCTTTATCCTACTGCACCCAGTCAATGAAGAGAAAAATAAACGTCGAATACTTTAATAAAATAGTGTAGTCGCAAATTTTTGTGCAGTAAAAGGACGGAGTGGCATGTGCAACATACCAAAAATCCCCACCTGTGGGGGTGTAAGCATGGGGGTGGAGACTTTTAGTGTCACTTCTTTGTTTTCTTACATGACTCTAAAACCGCAGCTTCTAGCAAAATATTTTCCGTGTACAAAATTAAACTCTATTTGATTTCCTACAAAAAAGGGCCCTATTCATTTTTTCTCTAGAAGTAATTGTTTTCTTGTTGCAGGGAATGGGAAAATCGCTGATTACTAAAAATTGTGTTTTAATGGTATAAAATTACTATTTACTGTAAAATTAAGTGGGTTAAGAACAAATATGAAATATGTGTATCATGTCTAAGAGCAGTAGAGCGATATCAAGGGATAAATTGTGTTCTGGGGATGTAGCAGGGTTGAAGAGTGGAGGCGGAGTGCAGGAGCATGAGGGAAAGTAAATCACCAGACTGTGGTCATGCGCTTCCCTCCTTCAAAGGTCTGCTAATTGAAGAGCAAGCAGAAGATTCTCCACTCTATCTACCCCACAACATCAGAAGAAACAACTACGGGTGTTTATTTTCCAAAAAGTGTGTTAACACTACATGGAATACAGATGTGAGCTGTGTTGCTTGAGTATGGTTGACAGCCACTGCAAGTGCATCGAAGTTGTCGGTTCATTGCCTGACACGTGGCATAGCTCTCGCTACCAATCAGCACATCTGTGCAATCGGTCACCACATTTGGCACATTGTCATCTGTGTAGTTTCTCCTTACATTGGTATATAGAAGGGTTCGGTCACAGCCTCAGCAGCGTGTTAGCTGCACCTGAAGAGTTTGTCAGTTGCACTGTGGAATATTGTGGAAATTTCACAATGACATTCAGCATCTCGTTCGAGAACCATATTTACAGGTATGAGTTGCTGATAATACTAACACAAGAAACGGAAATGGAAAGGATCTATGTATATTTCTGCACACGTTCTACACTTATAGAGGGGAAATTGACTTTTAGTCAGCTGTAGCATCCTTCCAGCAACTCATCCCATCATGAGTGCTACTTGCTTTTCAGTTTCCAGACTGAATATTATATTCCTCCCCAGAATATCCTGTCCAGTTGTCTTATATGAGTGGACAAAATAGCTTCAATGAGCTTTTGTTTATATAGTGGAGTTATTTCCAGTTTATTAAATTAGTACCTATTTGCAATTGTGTAAGCTGTTGCTGGTGGGAGGTGCTTTATATTGAATGGTTTAATTGAATATATTAATGTGGCCCTGTATATGTGACATAAGTAAAATGTTAACCAACAAAATAATGATAAAGGGAGTTCATTCTACTATGAAATAAAAGCAGGATTTAAGATAACTCAGTTTATTACACAAAATCCACAAGAAATTATTTAATAGCTGTTGACAATAATAAGCTTGTGGGTAGATGGTAGTACAGGCTAGTAATTGCAACTACCATAAGTAATGAATATAATGGATACATCTACATAAACTTTATTAGCCAACATAAGTAAATGCAACTGCCTCAGACCAAGGCTCAGATCGCACTAGTCTCTCTTTCCACAGCCCAAAAATTGTTCTCTTCTCATGGTGGAGGATCTCTGGAGACTGCATTGATATCTATACTCCTTGGTAAACCTAGACAAGAGATCTGTAATATGATTTAAGTGATTTCATATCTGGTGTAAAACAATTACATTCATGCAAGCTGTACCACGATTACCAAAGGTTAGTGTGTAAAGATAGAAGACACTACTGAAGGGGTATGAGTTTGCAACTACGCATGGAGTTGATAGCATGTTGAACGTCTAACTGCAAACACATCTTCATGATGAGCTTGGAAATTACTGAATGACTAAACTTTCCCTACATTTTGCTTAGCCTCTCTGTTGTGGCTGCATCACACCGTGCTCATAATCTGCAAACGGTAGCTGAAGCAGCTGCAAAATCAGTCTCTGGCTCTGTACCAACAAGTTACATCTGCACCCCAGTTTAACTCAGTTTGATGAGTACCTTTCATCTCTGAAGTAAAGTCTACCTTTGGAGTCACCCGCCTGAGAAGCCAGTCTGTCGAGATGCTGAAATCGGAAGTCTGCCTGTGAAGTTTGCCAGAGAGATAACTTCCCGCAGTGCGTTTTCAACAAGAAAGACTCAGTTCTCTGCATTTTCCTTGCATCACATAATTTTGACTGTCTGAAGGATAATATTGTGATTGTTAGCCAGTAAGATGTTGTTTTAAAAGATGCTGGTCTCACTCCCTTACTTTCATTTCAGGAGGTTAATCAGTTGCAAAGTTTGCTACACCCTGTGCTCCAAAACTGTGTCCTATGTTCATATGCTGGCCAGTAAGGGTGGATATCTTAAGCACAACCACTTTTCTTACTCCAATTTCCAAGTTATTCAGGCTAGCTCTTTTTACATTTCATTACACATTGGGTCCTGTGAAACCTCAGCATGGTGTCAGCACATCATGGTTTTCAAAAGTGCCCCAAACTTTTCTGTCTCCATTCCACTTTCTAAGATGCTATCTCAGTGGGCCCTGTATTTCTACAAATTCTTTCTGCATGCAGTTCCGTGTGCAGTTGTCACTCTTCTGGGACTCAGCTTTAAGACTCACATCCCCTGACCAGATACTGTTAAAAACAGTCTCCAGTTCCCCCACAGCTTGGAGATACAAAGTGTATTGTGACTTTGGGGTATCTGGTGCCAAGGCAGCTTGTTTCAAAGCACTGTCCCATCTGACCACCTGGCATGGTTCTTTGCATGTGCATGAGCATTCTGTCTGTGACTTCTGCTAGGGGCTGTTTCTGCCAGTCTTATGACCCATTGCACATCCCGTTGCCTGCAGCAAAGTGTAACTTGTTTTTATAGAGGCTTCATATTTAGTGTACATGCAATTCAGTACAGGAAATTATAATCTAAATACTGGCAGCCACTGGTACTGATAGATATTTCATTTACTGGTGGAGATTAATTTATTCTAGTTTGATTTGAATTTCTGATTTGATTTTACATCAGTTACGAGACAGTTTAGGAAGACAGTCATGTAACATTAGCCCTTCCTGCTCTTTTTAATTCTATGCAGATGCAGTCACACTCAGAACTTGTCATAGTGAATTGAATTGAATTGAATTGAATTTTATTTGATCCTGTAAGATTACACTGTGTACAGTAAATGTACGTGTAATATAGGACATGTCAAAGTATTAACATTCTTTATGACTTATTTTTCTACACCTTTAGCTTACATTTTTACATCACTGATAATGGGTAACAATATATACAAATTTAATGGCATAAGTATTCTGCAACACTGTAAAACTCTTTTTCAATGAGATAGTCTTTAAGTTTCTTTGGAAAGTCATTATGAAGTACACTATCTCGCAGGTTTTTGGGCAGACTTCTTAGTAGTCTGATAGCAGAGTACTGGGGTCCTTTTTCTAGCATTGCCAGTCGGTGGGGTATGCTCTGTACTCATTCTTGCTTCTTGTATTGTGGGTGTGTACACTAGCATTCGTAATCCAGTCCTCACTACCTTTTGTGATGTACATTATTATTTTGTATATATACAATGATGAAAAAGTTAAGATACCTAAATTCTTGAAACAGTTCTGCACGTTTCAGAGGTCTTTCTTCTTAAAATGGTCCTAATTGCTTTTTTTTGTAATGTGAACACTCGTTTTGTCTCTTGTTTGTTTGAGTTTACCCACACAGTCACTCCATACTGTAAGTATGGTTCGAAAAGTCCATGATACACTGTACACAGAAGGTTCTTGTCTGAATACTGTGATAGCTGCATCATTAAGAATACGACAGAGCTCAGTTTCTTACAGACATTATTTTTGTGTGCATCAAAGAAATTTGTCCTCATGTGGCATTGGAATTATATGCTCATCATTGGTTCTGTTTGTTTGGAAGAGGATAGGATTTTTCCAAGGGGCCATATCATTTATTATGTTTCTTACCAATCTAATAAGCGTTTTAATTGAATCAACTGTGGGTTCTTTGTGAAACATTATAAATTAACTAAACAAACGCTGTTTTTGACCTCATTTTATTATAAATGTTATTGCACAACGTGAAACTTAGGTTGTGCAAAAACATTAATAATAAAATTGTAAAACAAGGCAAAAAACAGTGTTCATTTAGTTAATCTGATAAGCCATCACTCACCCATTCTTTTTCTTGTTGGCATTAAAGTTAACTCCACTTATTAAACACATCTAATTTATCTGGTGCACCAGCTCACAACTCATTCACTCTTCATTTACAATTAACATTACAATTTCTACTCTTGGCTTGACTCGCATTCACACTCACTGACTTTATATAACATTTATTTTTACTTTTCTTACTCGTTCACTCACTGGAGACCTACACTAACTCATACCTTTTCATTCTTTAAACTTCAACTTATCATCCACGCTCTCTTAAAATTTTTTTTGTAATTTAACTCACTCATACTTTTTGTAAATGTACATGCTGTGATATGGCAAACAAAATAATAAACTTGAAAGTACGTTGTCAGGCATACCAAGCATTTTTGTTTGTTTATTTATGCATTCTTAGACAATATACATTGTATGGATGTCGTCAGTGAATATACAAATTCTGGTATGAAGTCTAAATATTTTCTTAACAAATGCCATTTTACATTGTTTAATAAGCATAGGTATTTTGATGTAGAACTAACATACATAAATACAAAGTCCTGCATACATATTACATAAATGAAAAAAGGTAATTTATATTGTTTAAATAAATATACTAGATGTGTTAATATGGAACTAGCAGGCATAAATACATAGGCATAAATACATAATACATGAATGACAAAATACGATGTCAGGTATAACTTATGCTAGGTGTTACTAGCAATTATCTGGTTTTCATAAAATATTCATCCGATGTGTAGAAACAATGCTCTTGCAAAAACAGTTTTACAGTTTTTTTAAAAGAATACATACTGCTAATTTCTTTTACATTCTGTGGCAGCTTATCGATTATCATGCATCGATAATCAAGCCTGTTCTGAGCTTTTAGCTTATTCTTTCTATCTAAATGGAGGCAATGACTCAAACTTGTGTTATAATCGTGAATAATGTTAAAAAGCTATAACTGTCAAGATTTATTCTGATACACATTATGGTCTGAAAAATAAACCCACAAGGAACAGTCAGAATGCCCAGATTTTTAAATAATTCTTTGCAGTGAGCCTATTTATTGCATTTTTTCATTATTCTTACAGCTCTCTTCAGTAATATGAAAACTGTTTGTAGATTCTGGGTACTATTTACCCAAAAGATTATTCGATAGCTAAGGATGGCATGCACGTAACCAAAGTAAGCTAACCTTACACAGATGTCACTGCATGCTGATGCAAGAACTCTAAGCATGTAGCGTACTGTGGAGACCCTCTTTTTAGATTAGATTAGATTTACTTTCATTCCAATTGATCCGTAGTGAGGTGGTCCTCCAGGATGTGGAACATGTCAGAAAAACAACAATACATGACAAATATTTACAACTAAAACAAATAAGCTAATGTACCATTCCACAGGTCCCAAGTGGAATGATCGTCATTTTTAATGAACACTAAGAGTCATTTTACAAATACTAATGCACTGAATTTAAAATAAAAAAGTTTTTTATTTATTTATAAGGTAATAAACATGTAATACAACTACTGTAATACTTATTTACAATGAACACATTACTGCACTGAAATGGTGCAGAAGTTAGATTATACTTACACACACACACACACACACACACACACACACACACACACACACACACACACACACACAGACACAGACACACAAATTTTCAGTGAACACATTACTGCACTGAAATTGTGCAGAAGTTATGTTGTACTTATATACAAATCAGTTGGTTTTACTAAGAAATTCATCAATGGAGTAGAAGGAGTTGGCCACCAATAAATCCTTTAGGCTTCTCTTTAGGCTTATCTTTGAGATAATCATGACATGTTCATTCCATTTTAGTTAGCTGTCGATGTACAGTCCTAGGAATTTAGTGTTGGTTACATCTGTTATTGAAGTGTTGTGTAGTTTTAAATTTATGGACTTGTATTTCTTGTTTATTCTAAAGAACATGTGGTTTGTTTTCTTAATGTTGAGAGTTACTCTGTTCTCTGCAGACCATTTGTAAACATCTGCTAGTGCTTCATTGGCTTTTTCCAATAGCAGGTTAAGTGTCTTGCTGGTAATCAGTATATTACTGCCATCAGCAAAAAGTACTTTTTCTACATGCTCCACACATTGTGGGAAATTGTTAATGTAAATTAAGAACAATATTGGGCCCAGAACACTTCCTTCTGGGACTCCTATATTAACATATTGTGGGTAGGATAAGTGATGTACCACATATTTGGATGTGCCATATGAAATTTCTACTCTCTGCACTCTGTTATTTATGTACAATTGGAACCATTTATTTACCACTCCCCTGATTCCCAGAGACTCCAACATTCAGTAGATAAATGTCATGATCAATGGTATCGAAGGCCTTCGATAGATCTAACAAAATTCCAGTTACATAACTGTCCTTGTCTAGTGAGTCAAGAACAATTTTTGTAAACTGAGCTATTGCGGTTTCAGTGCTTTTGCCCGATCTCAAGCCATGCTGTTCCTTGCAAAGAAGATTATATTTATTTAAGTAGCTCATAAATCTATTTTTTATTGAAGTCTCCACTATTTTAGAAAATGCTGGAAGTAAAGCAATTGGCCTGTAATTTTCTATGTTTTCAACATCACCTTTTTTGTGAAAAGGTATGATTTTAGCTAGTTTCAGGTGGCCTGGGAAGCAGCCATTCTTAAAAGACTGGTTAATGATGTCAGTTAAAGGGGATTTAATGCTGTCTATGCACCCTTTAAACACACAAATTGGAACTTCATCCAGTCCTGTTGAGGATTTGTTTTTTAATTGTTTTCTGGTACTGCTTACTTCTCTCTATAGTGGGGAGCAGAACCACTGAATTTTTTATGCAATTTTGCACTGGACTATAAGATCTTTATGGAAACTTGCTCTGCAGGTCTTTTGCAATATTGGTGAAGTATGAGTTTATGAAGTTTGCCAGCTCTTTTTGATCCCTTATTGTTTTGCTTGATTTCTTGATTTTAATGTTTGTCTTCTTTTTTTTATTTCCAGTCTGACATTTAACTAAAGTTCAAGCAGCTTTACTTTAGTTACTTGCATTTTTTATCAGTTTGTCATTAGCTGACTTTTTAGCTGCCTGAAGAACCTTTCTGTAAATTTTTTGTAGTTTTTGTAATAGCTTATAAAACCAGGGTCACTACATGTATTCCTTATAAAGCTGAGTTGTCTTAACGTTTGGGCAGATCCCCCTGTAATCCATTTTGTTTTGCTCTGAGCCCCAACAGGAAGTAGGACTTTGGGAAATGATTCTTCAAATTTGAGCTTAAACAATGACATGAAATGATAGAACTTTTTGTTGGCATCTGTTTGTGCATATATATTGTCCCAGGTTTCATGACTTAACAGTACAGTAAAATTTTGCAAGGCTGATTTGGAGTAGATTCTTTCATATGCATGTAGCTTGGTTGCTTTTCCCATAGGAACATTTATTTGTGCAATTTGACAAAGATGATCTGAAAGTCCCTGATTTTTTAGCATTAAGTAACAGTTTTCTGTGCCAATATCAGTGGCTGTATTATCAATAATAATAATAATAATAATAAAGCTACATAAAATGCTTAGAAAAGCATTAGTAACATTATCTATTTTTGCTGTGCTTGTTAAGATCTCCACATAGCAGGATGTTACTTTTAGTGTTTGATGCCTGCTCTAGACTCTGTATTAGTCTTGCACAGAATATGTCAAAATCACCACTAGAAGACCAATATACACATAATATTACAAGTTTTTGGGAATTTTTTGAGGTGATAGCTCTATTTCTGATACTTTAAAGTGTTTTTCTTCACCAAGAGAGTCAATGTCACTTCCAACCTTATATTAGTGTTCATTCTTAATGTAAATACATGACCCTCCCCCTTTGATTTAAACTTTACAATAAAAAGATGCTAGTATACAGGGTATCCCATTTATCTTGACCACACTAAATAACTTTTTATCCAGATGCAAATTACAAAATGTTTCAAGCAAATATTTTTTAGCCATCAGAGGGACATCAATCATAATGTCTGCCTTCGTTGTAGCTTTGTTTTTTTATAAAGATATGAACAGCAGTAATACTTTTTTAAATGTCACCCTGTATTTTTTATTCAGTAATTCATTTCCTCTCCTAAAGACCTATTCAAAAATGTATCACAGTATACCATTCACTGAAACACAATGTTATTAATTACGTAACACAACATTGATATTGACACTCCCAGTGCTTAGTGCAGGTACTTGGGGTAATGGAACACATTCACTTGCTGACATTGTCAGAGGACAAATGTAAACATAAGCAGAATGCACACCTGTCATTCCATCAACCATCATCAGTTGAAGAGTTGTGAGAGTAGAATGTACCGCAATGAAGAGAAGGTATAAATGCTACTCATCTATTTGGAATGTAAGTTAGCAAAACAGTAATTGCAATACTGTTTTCTTATGCACGGGTACATTTCATACAGTAGTTTAGTCCTTTTAATTACTGTTGTGTAGAGTAGGCATACAGTAAAGGCTGTCCTTCCTACAAACTGCATTGACATAACATGTCTTTTATTATTGTTGTTGTCGTTGTTGTTGAAGGTGGGTGAAATGCTACGCAGGCAGCGGAACTGTACAGAGAGCGATATCCTGACACGAACTCACCTTCCCGATGGATGTTTTCTTATGTTGTTGCGACACTTTAGGAAAGTTTCAACCCACAAGAATGCACTCATCGTAGCACTCGCACAGATGAAGCTGCCGAAGTTACTGTTCTTGTTTCCATTGCTGTGAATCCACATGTGAGCCCACGACAGCTTGAACACAAGATTGGCATTCCTAAAATCAATGTACATTGTATTCTTACATGTCACTGGTTCTGTCCTTACCATGTACACCTACATCATGAAGTGCATGGGAATGATTTCCAGAATCATGTACTGTTCTTGCAGTGGGTACAGCAGCAAATCCTCGCCAACCTGAAACAACATGCATTATTGGTCCAGCGACAAACCATGATGTCTTAGACAGGTGGAACATCAGTGTCAATGGCGAGTTAACGTCTGGTGTGGGATGCTTGGTAATACAATTATTGGCCCTTATTTCATCAATGGTAGTCCAAACGGCACAGCGTATGCCAACTTCGTCAGACAAATTCTTCCTCCTCTTCTGGATGAAGTGTCGCTAAGAACCAGAATGCTTATGTGGTATCAACACGATGGATGTCCAGCACATAATGCCTTGCGTTCTCGTCGTGTTCTGAACTGAAGGTATGCTGCCCTATGGATTGGTCGAGGAGGAACAGTTACTTGACCTGCTAGGTCTCCTGATTTAAATCCTCTGGACTTCTTTCTTTGGGAATGCATTAAAGACGTTGTCTATTGTGATATTCCAACAACTCCAGAGGACATGTAGGAACGTGTCGTGCTTGCCTGTAATTCTCTTCAGCAGGCAACACTGGAAGCAGTAAATAATTCTTTCATTCAATGAGTGCACCAGTGTATTTATGTCCAGGGTCACCACTTTGAGCACCTTTGAATGTTCTACTCCTGGGCAATGGTACAGGAGATTCAAAGTCAATTTTGTGTTATGTTTTTTTATTTGGTTTTCAAAAAAGGTTCAAATGGCTCTGAGCACTATGGGACTTAACATCTGAGATCATTAGTCCCCTAGAACTACTTAAACCTAACTAACCTAAGGACCATGCTGAGGCAGGATTCGAACCTGCAACCGTAGCGGTCGCACGGTTCCAGACTGAAGTGCCTAGAACCGCTCAGCCACTCCGGCCAGCATTTGTTTCATTTGTTTTCTGACAACTCCAGCAAGTGGACAAGTTTGTGATCCCAGGCTAAAGTCAATGTTGTGTAATTAATAATGTTGTGTTTCAGTGAATGGTGCACTGTGATACATTTCTGAATAATTCTTTAGGAGAGGAAATGAATTACCGAATAAAAAATACAGGGTGCCATTTAAAAAAGTCATACCGCTGTTCATATCTTTGAAAAAAACAAAGCTACAATGAAGGCAATCATGCTGATTGATGACCCCCTGACGGCTAAAGAACATTTGCTTGAAACATTTTGTAATTTGCATCTGGACAAACAGTTATTTAGGGTAGTCAAGATAAATGGGACACCCTGTATAAGAGGGTACAGTTACATAGGCAATTTCACTTTCCTTGCACCACTGCTCAGTGATGCATATAACAGAACTATTTAAAGTTTGCAACTCAACTTCAAGTTGCTGCACTTTGTTTTTGATACACTGAATGTTTTGGTGGAACACTGTTAGACATTTAATTGTGTTTGTATTGTTGATTTTTTTACAAAAGCACAGCTACCTGTATGAAGTGCTTCACTGCAGTTACCATTAGACACTAATGCGTTGTTTAAGCTTAAGCTACTAGAAGTATCAGCTACATAACATAAATTAATTTGCATAAGACCATTAGCTGTTAAGCTAACAAGAGTCTCATAACAGTACAGTGAAAAATAGTGTTAGTATGTCACAAGATTCACATAAAAGCACAGTGAAAAATAATGTTAATATATTGCATCAGAATATCAGGGGATTAAAAAACAAAGTAGATGAGCTTCTGGTTTGTTTAGAAGATATAGAAACTGAGGGTGGAAGAGATGTACTCTGCCTGTCTGAATATCATATAGTCACAGTTATGGAAATAGTAAATGTAGGTAGATATAAGCTTTCAGCACATGTAAGTAGAGACACTATGGAGAGAGGAGGAGTTGCCATCTATGTTAAAATCTGTGAAAAATTTGGAAACTAAAAAATTTTGTGTAGAGTAACATATAGAAGCATGTGCATGTGAACTTAAACTAAATAATTGCACTTTAATAATTGTAGCCATGTACAGGTCCCAATTGGGAAATTTTAAACTATTTTTGAAAAACTTGGATTCTTTGGTGTGCTATGTGTCAGACAGAAGAAAGGAAATTATTATTTGTGGAGATTTTAGTGTAGATTTCCTGAAAGAATCCGATAGAAAGCTTGACCTTGAAGTATTACTTGGTTCTTTCAATTTGACATCAGTTATTGATTTTCCTACTCGGGTGGTACAGAAAAGTAGCACACTGATAGATAATGGTTTCATAGACCAAGATAAATTTAATCAAATAAAAGCTTTTCCTGTTAAGAATGGTCTGTCTGATCATGATGCACAGCTAGTTACAGTATATGATATAGCACCATGCAGCACTGCAAGACAGTCCTCCAAAATTGTGCATTCAATTAATGATTTAACAATTCAAAATTTTAGGGTAAGCTTGCAACAATTAGACTGGGATGAGGTGTACAGGGAACATGATGCTGATTTAAAATTTAACCTATTTCATGATACTTTTTTGAGTATATTTGAAAACAGTTTCCCTAAGAAAACAGTCAAATATAATTGCAAGAAACCACCTAAAAAGCCATGGCTTACTAAAGGGATAAAAATATCTTGTAAGCAGAAAAGGGAAATGTATCTTATAGCTACGAGAAGTAACGATCCCAAAACAGTGAAACATTATAAAAACTACTGCACTGTATTAAGAAAAAGGGAAAGACACTGTGCGAGTGTATACCTGTCCTTTTTTCCCCCTAAGGTAAGTCTTTCCGCTCCCGGGATTGGAATGACTCCTTACCCTCTCCCTTAAAACCCACATCCTTTCGTCTTTCCCTCTCCTTCCCTCTTTCCTGACGAAGCAACCGTTTGTTGCGAAAGCTTGAATTTTTTGTGTATGTTTGTGTTTGTTTGTGTGTCTATCGACCTGCCAGCGCTTTTGTTTGGTAAGTCTCATCATCTTTCTTTTTAGAGACACAATAAAAAGTTTGTTAACAAGAAGTCAGAAGTAGAAAACATTTTTAATAATCATTTTTAAGTGTTGTAGAGAAAATAGGATCCAGCTATTCATTAGAAAATGCAAGGCAGTATATGGAAGAGGCAGTACCTATGCAATTTGATAAAATTGAAAGTCAACCCACCTCTCCTACTGAAAATAGTAAAATAATAAATTCACTCAAAAGTAAAAGCTCATATGGAACTGATGGCATTTTCAACAGAGTACTTGCAGCTTATTCTCAACAAATAAGTAGGATTCTCAGCAACATATGTAGTAGCTCACTGAAACAGGGCATTTTTCCAGATAAATTGAAATATGCTATTGTTAAACCATTGCATAAAAAAGGGGATAGATCTGATGCTAACAACTACTGCCCAATTTCACTTCTGACAACTTTACCCAAAAGACCTGAAAAAGCAATGTATTAAAAGTAGCATCACATATTTGTAAAAATGAAGTACTAACAAAATGTCAAGTTGGTTTTCAGAAAGGCTTTCCAACAGAAAATGCTATCTATGCTTTGACTGAGCAAACATTAATGCATTGAATAACTGAACATCACCCATTGGGATATTTTGTGATCTCTCAAAGGCTTTTGATTGTGTGAATCATGATATTATTCTAGATAAGCTTACCCCCATGAACCATGGACCTTGCCGTTGGTGGGGAGGCTTGCGTGCCTCAGCTATACAGATGGCCGTACCGTAGGTGCAGCCACAACGGAGGGGTATCTGTTGAGAGGCCAGACAAACATGTGGTTCCTGAAGAGGGGCAGCAGCCTTTTCAGTAGTTGCAGGGGCAACAGTCTGGATAATTGACTGATTGACTGATCTGACCTTGCAACACTAACCAAAACCGCCTTGCTGTGCTAGTACTGCGAACGGCTGAAAGCAAGGGGAAACTACGGCCGTAATTTTTCCCGAGGGCATGCAGCTTTACTGTATGGTTAAATGATGATGGTGTCCTCTTGGGTCAAATATTCTGGAGGTAAAATAGTCCCCCATTCGGATCTCCGGGCGGGGACTACTCAGGAGGACGTCGTTATCAGGAGAAAGAAAACTGTCGTTCTATGGATCGGAGCGTGGAATGTCAGATCCCTTAATCGGGCAGGTAGGTTAGAAAATTTAAAAAGGGAAATGGATAGGTTGAAGTTAGATATAGTGGGAATTAGTGAAGTCCGGTGGCCAGAGGAACAAGACTTTTGGTCAGGTGAATACAGGGTTATAAATACAAAATCAAATAGCGGTAATGCAGGAGTAGGTTTAACAATGAATAAAAAAATAGGAGTGTGGGTAAGCTACTACCAACAGCATAGTGAACGCATTATTGTGGCCAAGATAGACACAAAGCCCATGCCTACGACAGTAGTACAAGTTTATATGCCAACTAGCTCTGCAGATGACGAACAGATTGATGAAATGTATGATGAGATAAAAGAAATTATTCAGGTAGTGAAGGGAGATGAAAATTTAATAGTCATGGGTGACTGGAATTCGAGAGTAGGAAAAGGGAGAGAAGGAAACATAGTGGGTGAATATGGATTGGGGGAGAGAAATGAAAGAGGAAGCCGTCTGGTAGAATTTTGCACAGAGCATGACTTAATCATAGCTAACACTTGGTTCAACAATCATAAAAGAAGGTTGTATACATGGAAGAATCCTGGAGATACTAGAAGGTATCAGATAGATTATATAATGGTAAGACAGAGATTTAGGAACCAGGTTTTAAATTGTAAGACATTTCAAGGTGCAGATGTGGACTCTCACCACACTCTATTGGTTATGAACTGTAGATTAAAACTGAAGAAACTGCAAAAAGGTGGGAATTTAAGGAGATGGGACGTGGATAAACTGACTAAACCAGAGGTTGTACAGAGTTTCAAGGAGAGCATAAGGGAACAATTGACAAGAATGGGGGAAAGAAATACAGTAGAAGAAGAATGGGTAGCTCTGAGGGATGAAGTAGTGAAAGCAGCAGAGGATCAAGTAGGTAAAAAGACGAGGGCTAGTAGAAATCCTTGGGTGACAGAAGAAATATTGAATTTCATTGATGAAAGGGGAAAATATAAAATGCAGTAAATGAAGCAGGCAAAAGGGAATACAAACGTCTCAAAAATGAGATCGATGGGAAGTGCAAAATGGCTAAGCAGGGATGGCTAGAGGACAAATGTAAGGATGTAGAGGCTTATCTCACTAGGGGTAAGATAGATACTGCCTACAGGAAAATTAAAGAGACCTTAGGGGAAAAGAGAGCCACTTGTAACAATATCAAGAGCTGAGATGGAAACCCAGTTCTAAGCAAAGAAGGGAAAGCAGAAAGGTGGAAGGAGTATATAGAGGGTCTATACAAGGGCGATGTACTTGAGGACAATATTATGGAAATGGAAGAGGATGTAGATGAAGATGAAATGGGAGATACAATAATGCATGAAGAGTTTGACAGAGCACTGAAAGACCTGAGTCGAAACAAGGCCCCGGGAGTAGACAACATTCCATTGCAACTACTGACGGCCTTGGGAGAGCCAGTCCTGACAAAACTATACCATCTGGTGAGCAAGATGTATGAGGCAGGAGAAATACCCCCAGACTTCAAGAAGAATATAATAATTCCAATCCCAAAGAAAGCAGGTGTTGACTGATGTGAAAATTACTGAACTATCAGTTTAATAAGCCACAGCTGCAAAATACTAATGCGAATTCTTTACAGACGAATGGAAAAACGGTAGAAGCCGACCTCGGCGAAGATCAGTTTAGATTCTGCAGAAATGTTGGAACATGTGAGACAATACTGACCCAACAACTTATCTTAGAAAATAGATTAAGGAAAGGCAAACATACATTTCTGGCATTTGTGGACTTAGAGAAAGCTTTTGACAATGTTGACTGGAATACTCTCTTTCAAATTCTAAAGGTGGCAGGGGTAAAATACAGGGAGCAAAAGGCTATTTACAATTTGTACAGCAACCAGATGGCAGTTATAAGAGTCAAGGGGCATGAAAGGGAAGCAGCAGTTGGGAAGGGAGTGAGACAGGGTTGTAGCCTGTCCCTGATGTTATACAATCTGTATATTGAGCAAGCAGTAAAGGAAACAAAAGAAAAATTTGGAGTAGGTATTAAAGTCCATGGAGAAGAAATAAAAACTTTGAGGTTTGCCGATGACATTGTAATTCTGTCAGAGACAGCAAAGGACTTGGAAGAGCAGTTGAACGGAATGGACAGTGTCTTGAAAGGAGGGTTTAAGATGAACATCAACAAAAGCAAAATGAGGATAATGGAAGGTAGTCGAATTAAGTCGGGTGATGCTGAGGGAATTAGATTAGGAAATGAGACACCTAAAGTAGTAAAGGAGTTTTGCTATTTGGGGAGCAAAATAACTGATGTTGGTTGAAGTAAAGAGGATATAAAATGTAGACTAACAATGGCAAGGAAAGCGTTTCTGAAGAAGAGAAATTTGTTAACATCGAGTGTAGGTTTAAGTGTCAGGAAGTTGTTTCTGAAAGTATTTGTATGGAGTGTAACCATGTATGGAAGTGAAACACGGACGATAAATAGTTTAGACAAGAAAAGAATAGAAGCTTTCGAAATGTGGTGCTACAGAAAAATGCTGAAGATTAGATGGGTAGATCACATAACTAATGAGGAAGCATTGAATAGGACTGGGGAGAAGAGAAGTTTGTGGCACAACTTGACAAGAAGAAGGGACCGGTTGGTAGGTCATATTCAGAGGCATCAAGGGATCACAAATTTAGCATTGGAGGGCAGCGTGGAGGGTAAAAATCATATAGGGAGACCAAGAGATGAATACACTAAGCAGATTCAGAAGTATGTAGGTTGCAGTAAGTACTGGGAGATGAAGAAACTTGCACAGTATAGAGTAGCATGGAGAGCTGCATCAAACCAGTCTCAGGACTGAAGACAACAACAACAACAACAACAACAACAACAACAAGCTTAAGTATTGTGGTATGCGCAGGACAGTCCACAAATGGTTTAATTCAGTCTTAACTGGAAAAATTCAGAAGGTTGAAATTAACAGCATAGATAGTCTGCAAAAACCAGCAGAGTCTTCTAACTGGGGAGGTATCAAGAATGATGTCCCACAGGGTTCAGTCTTGAGTCCCTTATTGTTCTTAACACATACACTACCACTCTGTCTACAGGCCACAAGTGGCCCATCGGGACCATCCAACTGCCATGTCATCCTCAGTGGAGGATGCAGATAGGAGGGGCGTGTGGTCAGCACACCGCTTTTCCGGTCGTTATGATGGCATTCTTGACTGAAGCTGCTACTATTCGGTCGAGTAGCTCCTCAATTGGCATCACGAGGCTGAGTTCAGCCAGAAAAATGGCAACAGCGCATGGCAGCCTGGATGGACACCCATCCAAGTGTTGACCACGCCCGACAGTGCTTAACTTCGGTGATCTCATGGGAACCGGTGTATCCACTGCAGCAAGGCCGTTGCAATATATACACTACTGGCCATTAAAATTGCTAAACCAAGAAGAAATGCAGATGATAAATGGGTATTCATTGGACAAATATATTATACTAGAACTGACATGTGATTACACTTTCACGCAATTTGGGTGCATAGATCCTGACAAATCAGTACCCAGAACAACCACCTCTGGCCGTAATAACGGCCTTGATACGCCTGGGCATTGAGTCAAACAGAGCTTGGATGGAGTGTACAGGTACAGCTGCCCACGCAGCTTCAACACGATACCACAGTTCATCAAGAGTAGTAACTGGTGTATTGTGATGGGCCAGTTGCTCGGCCACCATTGACCAGACGTTTGCAATTGGTGAGGGATATGGAGAATGTGCTGACCAGGGCAGCAGTTGTACATTTTCTGTATCCATAAAGGCCCGTACAGGACCTGCAATATGCGTTCGTGCATTATCCTGCTGAAATGTAGGGTTTTGCAGGGATCGAATGAAGGGTAGAGCCACGGGTCGTAACACATCTGAAATGTAACGTCCACTGTTCAAAGTGCCGTCAATGCCAACAAGAAGTGGCACCCCATACTGTCACACCAGGTGATATGCCAGTATGGTGACAACGAATACATGCTTCCAATGTGCATTCACCATGATGTCGCCAAACACGGATGTGATCATCATGATGCTGTAAACAGAACCTGGATTCATCCAAAAAAATGACATTTTGCTGTTCGTGCACCCAGGTTCATCATTGAGTACACCATCGCAGGCACTAATGTCTGTGATGCAGCATCAAGGGTAACCGCAGCCATGGTTTCCAAGCTGATAGTCCATGCTGCTGCAAACATCATCAGACTGTTCGTACAGATGGTTGTTGTCTTGCAAATGTCCCCATCTGTTGACTCAGGGATTGAGACGTGGCTTCATAATCCGCTACAGCCATGTGGATACGATGCCTGTCATGTCGACTGCTAGTGATACAAGGCCATTGGGATCCAGAACCGCATTCTGTATTACCCTCCTGAACCCACCAATTCCATATTCTGTTAACAGTCATTGGATCTCGACCAACATGAGCAGCAATGTCGCGATATGATAACCGCAATTGCGATAGACTGCAATCCGACCTTTATCAAAGACGAAAATGTGATGGTACACATTTCTCCTCCTTACACGAGGCATCACAACAACTTTTCACCATGCAAGGCCAGTCAACTGCTGTTTGTGTATGAGAAATCGGTTGGAAACTTTCCTCATGTCAGCACGTTTTAGGTGTCGCCAATGGTGCCAACCTTGTGTGAATGCTCTGAAAAGCTAATCATTTGCATATCACAGCATCTTCTTACTATCAATTAAATTTCGCATCTGTAGCATGTCATCTTTATGGTACAGCAATTTTAATGGCCAGTAGTGTATTAACGACTAACCACTCTGTATTCACGAAGCTGCAAAGCTAGTTCTTTCTGCTGTTGCCACCAGTATAATAATCACACCCAACAAGCAAGAATCAGTTGAGGAAATTGCAATAATGCCTTTCAGAAAATTATTAAGTGGTTCTCTGCAAATGGACTCTCACTAAATTTTGACAAAACATAGTTTAAACAATTCTGTACAGTAAATTGCATAACACCAATGATAAATATAGACTATGAACAGATGTCTGTTGCTAAGGAAGAATACTGAAAATTTTTGGGTGTGTGCATTGATGAGAAATTAAATTGGAAGAAACACATCGATGATCTGCTGAAATGGTTTGGTTCAGCTACTTATGCTATTACTTATTGCAAATTTTGGTGATAAGCGTATCAGTAAATTAGCCTACTATGCCTATTTTCATTCAATGCTTTCATATGGCGTCATGTTTAGGGGCAATTCATCATTAAGAGAGAAAGTATTCATTGCACAAAAGCATGTAATCAGAATAATAGCTGGAGCCCACCCTAGATCACCTTGCAGACATTTATTTAAGGAACTCAAGATGTTCACAGTACCTTCACAAAACATATATTCACTTATGAAATTTGTCATTAATAACCCATCCCAGTTCAAAAATAACAGCCAAATGCATAGCTACAACATAAGAAGAAAGGATGATCTTCACTATTCTGGATTAAATCTCACTTTGACACAGAAAAGGGTGAATTATGCTGCCACAAAAATCTTTGGTCATTTGCCAAATAGTATCAAATGTCTGACAGATAGCCAACCAACATTTAAAAGAAAATTAAAAGAATTTCTGAATGGCAACTGCTTCTACTAAATAAATGAATTCTTAGGTACGAAGTAGTAACTGTAAACAAAAAATTAAAAATTATTTTGTGTAAAGAAAACTTATGTTAAAGTGACACATTCCACATTATTAAGAAATGTCGTATTTACGGTCTATGGAACAAGGATTAATGTATGTATGTATGTATGATGTCCAAATGTTACTTAAGTGTCACAAATATGATTATTCAGTACACATAATATGGCTAGACATTGATATTTCTGGTAGATAGGCTACTTGTATGGTAACAGTTTTCTGTTCCCTCTGGGGGAAGATTTTGGTGAGTCCCAAAACCATCAGAATGATTGATTTTGATGGTCACCCTCGAAACCCATCATCAGGGTGACCAATTTCAGTGTGTGTTTCCATCCAACTGCCATAACTCTTGTGCTGGCCATTATTTGGCTAGCAGTGGAATACAAACCACAGCCACTGTAATAAGGTAAAACATCCATGAAGTGATAGTGACAGGTGCACCTGCATGGATACTCACTGAAATTAAGCACCATAATGGTGAGAGACAAGAGGTCTCATCTATATCAAACATCCTGAGGGGGAAGAGAAAACTATTACATACATGTCCTCCTTCCTGGATCACACTAAACGTAGTTTCTAACCAGACATTGGAACAGCTAACCATCTTATATTCTACAATTAAATTTACAGCACTAAAGTAAATTTTGCACATAGATATCAACCATTAGAACACAAAGATTTACATTTATTGCATAAATGAAAAGTACACACACACACAATGTGCATAATTTTCGAGAACACCCTGCATATACAACACACTTAGCACAAAACATGTGTAGAAGTCAAGGTATATACAACATTCATGAATTCAATTTCCAAATGGAAACTACACTTGTGTCACTGTGCATACAATTGCCGTACATATCTATAAACAGTGACAGAACTGGCATGGTCAGATATTAAGTAAATATTAATGCAAAGTGCCGTGTGGGTTAGTCGTGCAGTCTGAGGCGCCTTGTCACTGTCCACAAGGCTACCCCTCTCTGAGGTTCGAGTCCTCCCTCGGGCGTGGGTGTGTGTGTTATCCTTAGTGTAAGTTAGTTTAAGTAGTGTGTAAGCTTAGGGACCAATGACCTTAGCAGTTTGGTCCCATAGGATGTTACCACAAATTTCCAATTAATGCAAAATGGTGGAGTCAAACATTACATCATTTGTGTGCTCTCCACGCAAGATCATATTTAAACAAGTTAAAACAATAAAATTTTACAGATATCTCAGTAGAGGTCATACACTTTATAATCAAGATCTACAGAACAGTCTCTGTTATCCAAAAATATAATACACAAAAGTACATTAAAAAGTTCCTGAAAGAACACTATGTATTATCATCAGTTACAACCACAAAACTAGTATGTCATATGAGATTGGCATAGTAATTGGTTTGATATGAGAGGTACGGGATTGGTTTCTGTGTTCAGGGTTCATGGTAATGAATGTAGTTTGCTGTGGTACATTAACATTAGTTTGACCAGAAGGTAAACTATCTCAAATTTCTCAACATAACGTTTCTCCTTACCGTTCTGTTACACACACACACACACACACACACACACACACACACACTGGTAATCGCAAATATGATTGTGACCATTTCGGTGTGCATTATGTCTAAAAATACAGTACATTGATCATATGTGCAAAACATAGTGACTCATTGATGGTACCTACGTGCAGTTCCCATGTGACATCATTATTTTGATTGATGACAAGACTGCTGCAGCATGCCTGTCTTGTGGTAGTCAAACCTCAGAATGTCTGGTTCTGCTTTCAATCAGTCGAGGCAGTGTTGGATGCTCGGAATTCACTTGGGGTTACAGCTAGCACAACTGGCTCATTCAGTGGCAAGTAGGTAGTTAGCAAGAAAGTTGCAGAAGTTGTCTGATTAGTGGGTGATAACCATGTTGTGGCATGTGCTGAAACTGAACAACCTTCTGTACTGATTTTTTGTGCAACTGGGAGTGCATCTGACTACCATTGGGCCATAACACTTTGGTTACTCTTTCCAACTCTCTCATCCCTTCTACCATGTACAGCATTTTCCTACCTCCTTCCTACATGTGACGTGTGACCTCAAACAATTTACAATACATACATTAATATCACTATCCAGAAAAGTAAAATATAAACATATTTCACTCCTATTACAATTTCTTCAATAATAAAATGTTTAAAATTACATTCCAATTTAACAACAGTACAAAATATTCTCACTTATCTCACCTATTTCTTATTATGCATGACTGTTAATTCTTAAATGGATTTTATTCTTTCAAAGATTTATCCTTATACACTTAATTTACAGCATGTTAATTAAGTTTTGATCACACTTCTCTTATTTCAAATATTTAAACTAATTGTTTTACTTGTATGTATAAGTATGTTTCATTGGAAGCTCAGGTGAAATTATTTATTGCTCACTTGTACTACTAGTTACACATAGAGGTATACTGATATGTAGTACATGACACGTAATAACCTGCACACTTGCCTAAATCTGTTGTGGCCACCCTACATATTTTATTATTTCACTGTCCTATCTACCTTCTGACCCTTCCATTCATTATGTTCCACCCAGTAAGTTAAATCCTCCATACATCCATCACCTTTCAACTTAAGAATTCATTTTATTACTTATACTATGGGTTCTCTAAATTATGCTAATGCCTAATCTGAAACATAAGTGCAAGCATAATATGGTTCTCAACTCATACTTGAAAATTATAATAAAAAATTATTTTGCTTTACATGTTATTTGCTTTGGTGGTTCCTTACCTTATCATCTCTTACCCTTAATGGTTACCTTATTTCACATTCGCACTGGTTTGTGGTCTGCCTTTCTTTTATTGTAACTCCATAATTAACTTACTCCTTTCTTCAAAATTGGTTGGGTTGATTTCACTCTTTTATTATCTCTTATTCTTTTGCTTTCATAAAGGTTTTCCACCAAAAGCTCAGCTCTCTGCCCTATCAACATTACATGGAGATACACGAATATTATTTGTATTTGTATTTCTTTATTGGTCCTGTAAATCGTGTTTAGGTACATATTTTGCACAAACGATGTAGGACAAGTCAGGTTGGTACAGTATATACAACATCATACACATTGTTATTTTGAAAGGATAAATATTGATGACAAATTTAATGTAATAAAATAAAACGATAGACTTATTAAGAATATTTGAGCAATTACACTACACTTTTCTGGTACTCTAAAAACTTGGAAACAGAATAGAAGCAGTGGTCAAGCAAGTACTCTTTCAGTTTCACTTTAAACTTTTGTAAATTTTGCATCTATTTCGAATAGGATGTCATGTGATTGTACATCATTATGCCAGTATGATACACTCCTCTCTTACAAATGTTTGTACTTACTGTATTGACATGCAAGTAATGCTTCTGCCTAGTATCATGAGGGTGGTAATCACAGTTATACTTGAAGATATTTCCATCTTTCAAAATACTTCCTTTTGTGAAATTTAATATTTCATACATATATAAGCAAGGAAGAGGCAGTATACTGATATTTTTAAATTTTGGTCTACAGGAGTCTCTGTACTTAGCATGGTTTATTATTCTAACAATCTTTTTCTGTAGCCTAAATGTTTTGTTTGTACCTACAGAGTTCCCCCAAAAGATAATGCCATACATCAGCAGTGACTGAATACTGCCAAGGTACATTGTGACCACAGACGCATGGCTTGTATTTTGTGCGAGGATTCTTACTGTGTATGTAAGTGTGTTTAGCTTTTTATTTACATGGTTAAGATGTGTCTCCCATTTTAGGTTTTGCTGAATATGTATACCTAAAAATTTTGTGTCGCTCACAGATGAGACAGTTTTTCCATCAATTTTAAAAATTGGTCTTGCAGGATGTAGTTTCTGTGAATTGTGGAAATTGACTGTCACTGTTTTTTCATTATTTATTATTAGCTTGTTTGTTCTGAACCATTGTGTCAAATTTTGTATTATACCTGTAGCTGTTTTTTGTAGGCTTTCCTCATCACGTGATTTGATTAGAATATTTGTGTCATCTGCAAAAAGTACTGTTGTCCCTTTAGTTATTTTTTCTGACAAATCATTAACATAAAGAATGAAAAGAATTGGCCCAAGGACTGACCCTTGAGAAACTGCATATGTAATGTTTTGTGCATTACTGTAAAAATTACAATTTTTTTGTGTTTTTATGTCTTTGTATTTTATTTGAGTGATCTGTTGACGATCATGAAGGTTGGAATGTATCCACTTGTTTGGCAGGCCTCGTATTCCATAATTACCTAGCTTCAACAACAGAGTATTATGATCAGTTACATCTAATGCTTTACTAAGGTCAAGAAATATGCCAGACACATGTTGTTTATTATCTACTGCAGTTAGAATTTCATTTAAGAAGGTATGAATAGCTGACTGTGTTGATCTGCCATTTCTGAATCCGTGTCACGCATCACTTATTACATTTTCTTTATTTAGAAAGGCTGTCAGCCTTCTAAGAAATAGTTTTTCAAGAATTTTACCAAAGCCTGTCAATACTGATACAGGTCTATAATTTGCAGCTTCATGTTTGTCCCCTTTCTTGTACAGTGGTGTCATTTTTGCCATTTTCAGATTTTTCCGGAAGATACCACTCACGAATTATGAATTGAAAATATCCGTTAATGGTTCTACAATAGATGTTACACTTGCTTTGATGATTATATCTGGTATTTCATCAGTACCTGCTGAATACTTATTGGGTAACCTTTTTATAATGACAGATAATTCCTCAGGTGTTGTTGGAGACATGAATAGGGTTCTCATACTCTCATCATACTGGCAAATACTCATATAAATCAGTGAATTGTTTTACTCATCAACAATCCTCACAATGCAGCATTCCTTCATGTCTGCTGTCCTTAAAATATTGTCATCTCATTGCTACCTAATGTCACTCATATAAATTCAGACTATTAAGCTCCATGGCTTCCTGCTCAGTGCTTCTTCACATCTGGTGAAGATATAAAAATAAACCTCAAGCAATACACACATCTTCATCATTGGGCAACTACAACCAATGATCTGTTTAATGCTTCTTTTCTCAGTGCCTCTTATACTGTCTTCCTGACTTCTGATGTTACTTGGACTTGTTCCATGCAAAAAATCTCTTTTATGACCTCATTGACTCTTTTACTTTTATATGTGATTACTTTATGTTATTACCACATCATTTTGCAATAGAGCTCAGGATGTATGTCATGTCTCTGCTCAATTCTTTAAAACTTCTCATTCCCTAAACATCATGGCACATGAAATGTGGCTATTTACAATTGATTTGCGGCTTTATAGACTTTCTAAATTATACACTGTTGTGGTGAACAATTTTCAGGATGTGGTAAGGTCCATAAAATACATAAAAGAATTTACTGCTTAGATTGGCTCTTCTTTGATTGTTTCCATGATAACAAAACCTTCTTGCTCAAATAAGCTTCGTCTTTCTTTTCAGTTTTCATTGATTTTTCTTCTTTTTCTTAGCTTTTGTACTTATCTTATCCAGTGCTAATTTTACAGTTTCCTGGTGGCATTTATATCCAACAAGTGGATAGTCTACAGTTTCTCTTCTTCAATAATCTTCATTATCTAATCTCTCTCACATTCTGCTATGCTATTTTCATTTAAAGTGACCTCACTAAGATTCTTCACATTCCTGAAATTCTGAACACAGATTTACTTTCCATTTATTTCCATTGAATAGGTTACTCCACAGATCGTCTCTGCAGTCACTAGCTGCTATGTCTTCATTGTTCTTCCCTTTCACCTCTGTAGCACATCTGAACACTTTCCAACTTCTAAAACTCAGTTGTCCTCTCTTCATCTTTTGACACATTTAACAGGGCATCAACAAATCTCCTCAGGATAAAAATGAGATACTTCTCTTCCACTGCATTGCATTCTAAGTATTCTGACACTCCCTCTTCTGATTTGCTGGTCCACATATCTTCCCATTCTTCATTATCTTCTACATAATCAATTAGAGTACTTTCTGTGATCAAAACTTGAGTCACAGTTTCCATCAAATCACCTGATGGAACCTCATCACAGTCTCTCCCTCGTTTGCAGTTAACTTCACCTGCTGCTTCTCCCACTCGTTCCTCTTTATTCTGTAATGCCATTCCCTCTTTTTTTCAGTGACAACCAGGTCTAATGAATAACTCCCTTCTCCTGACATTTTTACGTTATCTGCGAATTTTAATTTGATCTTCTTGTGCTTCAAATTCACAAATGCAAATCTCTCCTTCAAAAGTGGTACGATGCAGCAATGTTTCAGAAAATCAAGTCCTAATATGGTTTTCCCTGTCAAATTCTTTGCAATCAAAAATTTGCACTAAATGTATGTGGACCTACAGCATACACCTGGTTTACAGAAACTGTGACAAAACTAAAATGGATAGTTACCACCGTGCCTGCTATTTTTCCTGCTATATTAATGTTCTCCTTTTTATCTTTCTTGTTTTCAGCTACTCATCACTTCTGCTTCTGTTTTGTTTGTCCTTAACATGAAATCTGCATTATATGTCTATAGTAACATAATCATTGTAATGCCAAACAGAAAACAATGTTGTCTGCTTTTTAAATCTGTAAAGATTTTGGATGCTTCTTCTGCTTGCTAAGCTTGGTACTGGTTGTAATAGAGCACCCTAACTTTAATACTGTTTCTTTCTTCAAATCAACTGATGTATCTCTTCCTTTCTTACAGATGGCTATTTCTCTAGGATCAATGTCACACGGACCATCATTGGCACTTTTTACCACTGGGATGTTCTTCCCATGGGTCAATGCCAAGGTAAGCAGTGAAATTACATTTACTTTGTACAGTCCCCTCATTATTTCACTTAGTTTCTAGAAGTTAAATGACTGTAGTAGCCTTACTGTAATTAGCCAAATCATAATGCTTCCAAAGAGCAATGTTAACAACAAAACTGAGAGTTTTCTGCAAAATTCCACATTCAGACATGCACGTACATCTATGATTGAAATTTCATACCCATATGGAGAAGTCAGTTGTCAGACAGGTTGAGTCTATTTTGGTAAAGTGGCACTATACGGGAGTGCTGATGAAATTACCATTCCCTCTCAGGACCCCAATAATATGCATTCCCTGCCACCGACACTGCTATTACTGCTTGTGACAACGTTTTCGAAAATAGGGGGCAGGGGTGGTGGGGTGGGGGGGAAGATAATGCTTTGAAGTCAGGTGCATGTGCTGAATCAATAGAAAGAATATGTATTCCACTGAAGCGTGTGGAACTGTTTCTCATGAAGTGTGGGGAAAAGTGTAGGATCAAAAAAAGAAGAAGAAGAAGAAGAAGAAGAAAATTATGTTAATGCTCAACTTATAAGTGATTATTTGGAAACTCATTTAATAATAACTCTGAGTTCTAGAATGAAACACACATCACAACAAAGTGTGCCAAACAGTTGCACACAGTGTATCCCATCTGGCGGTAATGCAGATGTGTGTTCTCACGTGCGAACATTCATAAAAGTGCCAGATGAGATAGCTTGTCCCCACTACTTTGCACCTTTTGTTGCAGTTTGGCAGTGGTTTTTGTAGCCTCTAAGGAATGAGTAACTTCCTGCTTCATCATGCCCCATATGAGTTCTATTGGCGAGAGATCTGGTGATGTACTGGGCAGGGCAATTGTACACCATGAAGAGCACACTACATTGCAGCAAACATAAGTGGATGTGGATTGTCCTGCTGAAAAAGCACATCACTTTCGTGTTGAAGAAATGGCATTAGCAAGGGGATAACAGTCTGTGCAAAAAGTAGTGGACACTGGTTACTTTAACCTGCAGAAAGATCTGATGTAACCATGAGTAATCACAATTGTCAGTGTCACGGTGTCAGCGGAAGTGTAGCCAGAATGACATATGCTCTGAGATCTGTTGCAAGCAAACAGTTCCTGATGGTCCCTGATGACACAGAAGGTGAAACTAGTGCCCAGATCTCATTCCTGGATGATGTTCGGTTAGCCACCACTGTTTGCACACTGCATCAATCTTGATGTGCATCTGTGCTGCGCAGAGGTCCAGAACCTGATCTACCATGAGGGAATGTTTCACAGACCACTGTGGCACACCACCATTACACTGTGCCCAACATGTGCTCCAGTCTGTCAACACATGCATCCAGTTTCCCACAGGCCCACAGTCTGACCTCTCTCAAATGACTGAAGCTATTCAACAGGAGTATTTATTCATTGGTGGATCATGGTTATACCATAGAATGAATGGTGCAAACACCATACATGTCTAAACTCAGACAGTAACTGCCTGCAGGATCAAAACTGAGGATGCATAGACAGACTTCCTGAGTGCAGTCTGATCATCTATGTCAATGAAACTGAATCACTAACACTACAACCCCTCAGTATACACATATTGTACCTAGATACCACTGAACACAATCCTTGAGAGTGTTGCACTTTTTTTTCTGGCAGTGTAGAAAACCTATGCATTCTGACCTCATCTCCATGTTTCTAGCCGTCACTATCCATCACAAAGAAATCCTAAAGACTATGGTCCACAGAGCTCAAACTCGGTTATAAACAGTGGGGCAACACCAACAACAATTCACAGTCTGGCTAAAGTCCAGGCAGCAAATTCACATAATAACGGCACTTAATGATGATGGCTGGGTCAGTTGTCGAAATACTGTGCATAAAATGGAAACAATGACTTGGCAGAGCACCCAGAATTGCACCATTAAGCAACGGGGATCAAGAAACATACTACAGCCATATGAGAATCATTTCCATAGAGCATACAAAGACAGGATTAAAATTATTTTTTTCAGCATGTACAGAGTTCTTACACCAGGATTATACATGGTGTTAGTTCTAAGGCATCCTGTACAGACTTAGATCAAAAATGAAAACTTTGGTATTGTGGCAACTGCTATACAGTATGCAGGGGATGGACAAAAATTTGGAAACCAAAAGCACAACACAGTTCCATGCCCAAGACAGTGTAGGCAATCCCTTGTCATTCAAAACAGCTTTCAGTCATCTTGGAATGGATAAATACAGGTCCCGTGTGGTTTTCAAGGGTATCTTATTCCCTTCTTCCTGCAAAATAGTGGCAAGTTATGGTAACGATAATGAAGGTGGATAGCAATCATAAACTTCCAAAGTAGACCACCAAAGCTCTATAACACTGAGATTTGGTGACCGTGGTAGCCAGGAGATATGTGACAATTCATTCTCATGGTCCTGGACAATGCGAGCTGTGTGAACAGGAACACAGCATCACCTTTAGGGAACAAATATTGCACAGTGGAATGGACATGATCAGCAAAACTGCCACATAGTTCTTGGCAGTAATGCGACCTTGCAGAGTAAGCACGCAGCCTATAGAACACCATTATATGGCTGCCCAAACCATCACTAAACCCCCACCAAGTTTCATTCTTCGAAGTTAAAAAAGATAGTTTCATAAATGAATAAATTTGGAACATTTAGAACACCAAGCTCACTGAAATGGGATTTACAGGACTCCATCTTTTTAAAGCCACAAATTATTCTTAGAACTATTTTTTGCATTCTAAAAACCTTTACACTATGAGTTGAGTATCCCCATAAAACAATCCCATATCAGATAAGTGAGTGGAACTGTGCATTGTATGCTTGCAGTACTGTTGTTTTGCTTGATGTAGCCTTTAAAATTCTTAGGCCATAGCACACAGATGATAGTTTTGTAGACAAGTTATTTATATGTGTGTCTGACTTTAAGTCTTGCTGAACCCATAGACAAAAAATTTTGCGCCACTTACATTTTCTAGGGGATCATTTTTTTAATGGGCTTGAATAGACATTTGATTAGTTGGAGGAATTAAATGAAAATCGACACACACAGTTTTTTTCAGTATTTACACTCCTGGAAATGGAAAAAAGAACACATTGACACCGGTGTGTCAGACCCACCGTACTTGCTCCGGACACTGCGACAGGGCTGTACAAGCAATGATCACACGCACGGCACAGCGGACACACCAGGAACCGCGGTGTTGGCCGTCGAATGGCGCTAGCTGCGCAGCATTTGTGCACCGCCGCCGTCAGTGTCAGCCAGTTTGCCGTGGCATACGGAGCTCCATCGCAGTCTTTAACACTGGTAGCATGCCGCGACAGCGTGGACGTGAACCGTATGTGCAGTTGACGGACTTTGAGCGAGGGCGTATAGTGGGCATGCGGGAGGCCGGGTGGACGTACCGCTGAATTGCTCAACACGTGGGGCGTGAGGTCTCCACAGTACATCGATGTTGTCGCCAGTGGTCGGCGGAAGGTGCACGTGCCCGTCGACCTGGGACCGGACCGCAGCGACGCACGGATGCACGCCAAGACCGTAGGATCCTACACAGTGCCGTAGGGGACCGCACCGCCACTTCCCAGCAAATTAGGGACACTGTTGCTCCTGGGGTATCGGCGAGGACCATTCACAACCGTCTCCATGAAGCTGGGCTACGGTCCCGCACACCGTTAGGCCGTCTTCCGCTCACGCCCCAACATCGTGCAGCCCGCCTCCAGTGGTGTCGCGACAGGCGTGAATGGAGGGACGAATGGAGACGTGTCGTCTTCAGCGATGAGAGTCACTTCTGCCTTGGTGCCAATGATGGTCGTATGCGTGTTTGGCGCCGTGCAGGTGAGCGCCACAATCAGGACTGCATACGACCGAGGCACACAGGGCCAACACCCGGCATCATGGTGTGGGGAGCGATCTCCTACACTGGCCGTACACCACTGGTGATCGTCGAGGGGACACTGAATAGTGCACGGTACATCCAAACCGTCATCGAACCCATCGTTCTACCATTCCTAGACCGGCAAGGGAACTTGCTGTTCCAACAGGACAATGCACGTCCGCATGTATCCTGTGCCACCCAACGTGCTCTAGAAGGTGTAAGTCAACTACCCTGGCCAGCAAGATCTCTGGATCTGTCCCCCATTGAGCATGTTTGGGACTGGATGAAGCGTCGTCTCACGCGGTCTGCACGTCCAGCACGAACGCTGGTCCAACTGAGGCGCCAGGTGGAAATGGCATGGCAAGCCGTTCCACAGGACTACATCCAGCATCTCTACGATCGTCTCCATGGGAGAATAGCAGCCTGCATTGCTGCGAAAGGTGGATATACACTGTACTAGTGCCGCCATTGTGCATGCTCTGTTGCCTGTGTCTATGTGCCTGTGGTTCTGTCAGTGTGATCATGTGATGTATCTGACCCCAGGAATGTGTCAATAAAGTTTCCCCTTCCTGGGACAATGAATTCACGGTGTTCTTATTTCAATTTCCAGGAGTGTATAATGAGTTTGTTTTTTGTGAACCACTCAGAAAGTCTTTTCATAGAACTTTCTGTTGTGGACAAAGTTTCTGGACTGGATTCAGTGAGCAATATGCTGGTGTCATTGACAAACAGAATAGTTTTTGTGGGACTCATATATTAAACTAAGTCGTCCTCATAAATCGAGAAGAGTAGTGGACCTAAGATTGAGCCCTGTGGTACACCATATTTTTATTGGTAATTCCCTAGAAAGAAAGGAGTTCTTTCTTGTTTAATTCATTTTGTTGAATTCATACTGAAGTGACACTTTCTGCCAACAGTTTTATAGGTATGAACACAAACAGCTATGTGCTACACCTCTTACTCCTTGTCTTTCTGATTTTTCAAGCAGAATGTTATGGTCGAGGACGTTGAAGGCTTTTGATAGATCTAGAAAAATACCTGCAGCTAATTTATGTTGATCAAGGGATTTTAAAATGCAGTCTAAGAATTCGAAAATTGCTGTCTGTGTAGATTTAGATTTTCCAAATCCATGATGTTTTTTGTGAACCACTCAGAAAGTCTTTTCATAGAACTTTCTGTTGTGGACAAAGTTTCTGGACTGGATTCAGTGAGCAATATGCTGGTGAGCAATATGCTGCACATACATAGAAGCAGTCGAGATCACTGACTTGCTGGAGAAACTTGGGACTGGTCCTTGACAGTGTACTTTAATGGGGTTTTCAGCTAGTGAGGTGAAGTATTCATTCAATTTTTCCACAACTGTACTGTAAGAGGTGCATATTTATTTATGAAACTTAAAAGCTTGTCATAGAAGAGTTTTTTTTAGAATTTTTGAGAAGGAACTTAACTGTGTCACGGGTTGGTAGTTTGATATTTTTTTCAGAAAAACCTTTTTTAGCAGTGGTGAAACTTTTGCTATTTTAAAAATGTCTGGGAATACACCAGTTTTTAAAGAGAGGTTGAAAACTTTTGCCAAGGGGTTTGCTATGTGGTGAGCACATGCTTTTAATATGATATTTCATTGCTTAATGATTTAATTTTACCTGTAGTTTCATTGGGGTTTGTTTCATACACATACATAGAAGCAGTCGAGATCACTGACTTGCTGGAGAAACTTGGGACTGGTCCTTGACAGTGTACTTTAATGGGGTTTTCAGCTAGTGAGGTGAAGTATTCATTCAATTTTTCCACAACTGAACTTGGGTCTGTGACTTTTGAGCCTTCTAGTGATAATGATACATTCTTTTTCTTTGGCACTGAACTACAAGTTTCTTTCTACATAACTCTCCATACGGATCTCATTTTGTTAGATGAGTTTCTTATCAAATTATCATTCTACATAATTTTTGCCTCTTTGACTACTCTACCGTAGATTCTTTTGTAGGCGTTTGAATAATCTGCGAATTCTTCGGTTACTCTATATTTCTTACAACAGTACTGCAGAAATCTGTTTCTCTCACTGGAAATTTTTATGCCTTTAGTTACATATAGCTTATTATTGTTAGCTTTTACTGTTTTTACTACTTTTGGAAATGCTACATTAAAATAGTGAAGAAAGATGCTCTGAAAACTCATTTACATGCTATCAACTTTGTTCTGAGTGGCAACTCTTTCCCAGTTTTCCTTGACCGGTAAGAGATTAAAAACTCTAATTTTATCTTCAGAAAACTTTCTTTTTTGAACTACTTTTTCAGAACTGCTTATACTTGTTGGTATTTCTATACACAGCAGCTGTGCCTCATGATCACTATAACCCATGCTCAGTACTCTGCTTGGGAATCTGTAATTTGTTTCTGAGATGAATATTTGGTCAATAATGGAATTTGTGCCTTCTGTTAATCTTGTTGGGCAGTGTATTGTGGGGATCATATTGAATGTGTTGGTCATATTTATCAAAGCATCTCTGGTGTTGCTGTCTTTTGAAAAATCAATACTGAAATCGCCACAAACCACTATCTTCATATTTATTGTACTGATCCCGTTCAGCAGAACCTCTACTTTATTCATGAAGATTGATAGGTTTCCACTTGGTGCTCTATATATGTTAATAATGATGAAATTAAGCTCTGGCAGTTTGGTAATGGAAAGTTCAAAGTCTTTTTCAATTTAGTCAACATAACTTTTACTGACATCACAGAACTTTATTTGTTCTTTCACAAAGACAGCAGAGCACCATGTCTGGAAAACTCTCGGCTAAAATGACTTGCTAATCTATATCCTGAGACTGAGGTTAATTTTACTTCGTCTTTCCATAGCCAATGTTCAGTAATGCAGATTATGTCTACATTTAGTGCATACTGGAGTAGTGCTTCCAACATGTAGATTTTATTTGTGAGTGACTGAACGTTATGGTGTAGTATAGCAAAATCCGGGTATTTAGTTACTTTAGTTGAAATGGTTTCTGATTCTTTCTTACCCTAAAAAATTTTCAGTATCTTTTTTGTGTGTGGCTTCTGTTTGCTGGTGGCAATCAGCAGGTGAGTTAACTTCTGGAGCTTGTATAAGTTTTGTTACATCCACATCTGTCCTCTTCGGTTTAAACCATTTTGTAATTTTCATTTGGCTGATGACTTAATTGTTTGTTTCTTGCCTAACTGGTTTAAACCACTTGGTAATTTGCATATGGCCAATGGAACAGCTTGTAACTCATCTAAAGCACTTCTTAATCTCCGTTTGTTTGTCACTTATATTTTTTTCTGCACTCTTCTTCGAAATGCGAGTACATATTTTTTCGGCTAGTAATTTCTTTCCTGGCGTATTTAAATGGAGTCAATGGACTGTATGGAACCTTCACTCCAATCTGTTTATATCTACAATATCGACATTCTTAAAGTTAGTGCATATTTCAGCGATAAACTCGTTTGCAACATCAATTTCGCGGTTCACACATGACCAGGGTGGTAAATCATGACGATGTGGGATGTTCACAATGAGTACATTTGTGTGGGTTAAATTATTTTAACATTTCCTCATTTCTGTAATAACCTTGTATGTCTCGTTTCTATAGACGTTGTTTGATCCTCCTATTAACACAGAGAAATCGTCTTTATTCAAACTAGCCACGTCAGTTGATGATGTTAGGTCCGTTATTTCACTCAGTGGGGCCCCTGGCTTTATGAAACCAGATGCCTTGAAACTAGATGTTCTCGTCAACATTGCAGAAATTTCACGGCCGTGACTATCACCCAACACACAGATTGTTCTGTATTTCACACTTTTTGTAACCGTAGGATTTAAGGTTCTTCTTCTCACCTGACTAGTGTTGTTTTTTTGCCACACACATTCTAAATGTCCTTCAGTTTGCAGTTTCAGTAGCTCAGTTTTGTCATGACAATCAGAAGTCTCCACTCACTCATTAGTTCCCATCCTATCCTTAGCTGACAATTAATTTATAATATAAGGCACTTGTAGCTAGTTCCAATTGATATAATTATACGAGAAAATAAGTTTGATTCCTCTCTACAAACTTTGCTATTTGCCCTTTGGTTACAATCTTGATGTCAAAGTGCTTTTTCAAAGGTTATTGTTATCTCAAATTATGGCTGCGGTCTGGTGTTGCTTTGGTTGCAGTCTCCCACACCTTTTTGGCCCATATAAAGGGAGGTCACTGCTCTCTAGCTGCATCTAATGTCAAGCACGCATTCACTGCAAAGAGACAAAAATCCGCGTGCCGTTTTCATCCAGACACAAACAAATTGTAACTTCCATTTTATCATGCTTGTGGCTTAGAGCTATTCATGATATTTCACAATGTTCACTTTATGGTATAGATACTGGGTTGCATCTTGTGAGCTGTTGGTGTCCCCTTTCAGACTACTTGAAATATCAAAAATTGGTTTGTTGACCCCCCACTCTGAAACAGCCATTGTCAGTTTATTAAATTATTGTTGTAAAGCCTTTGTGACCTGTAACTAAAAAACAATGAAGAGTGCATTAAATTCTACAGTATCTCCATTGAATTGGGTCTGTTTATTCAAGGAAAATGTTGTGATAACACAGTCAACCACCATCCACGAGATATCACTTGATAAACAGCAGGATTAAGGCTGTTTTTGCTGTCAGAGATGTTCCTAAACAATAGTGAGTGTTTATATGTATTCTTCCCTCCATATCCAATCATTTAGTTGTGTCTCCCATGACTTTTCTCTTTCTAGTATGCATGTCTGAAGAGTTGTAGGTGTAATCTGTGTCTAATACACTTGCTGTTTTTCCACAGAGTGCCATTGTGGGTAGCATGACTGGCATGGGAATGATGGGCTGGTTGGTGATTGGTACACAGCTACACCAAGCTCGTGGAAACATTGGCTTTGCCACCAAGCCACTGAGCACTAGTGGCTGCCTCTACGAATTTGACCACTCACAGAACGGCACTGTAGCTGTATCCAGTGATTTTTGCACCAGGTGAGGCCGACCCCTTTTTCTTTGTCCTTCTCAATGGTATGATGTAGTCCCCCTGGATTTCCTCTCCTGTGACAGGTACTCTTATCCTCCAAACAATGTATTGAACCATATATGGCACATGGTCCAGTCTCAGCTTTCCTCTATAATTTTTGCCCTCTACGGCTCTCTCATCTACCGTATTTACTCGAATCTAAGCCGTACCTTTTTTCCGGTTTTTGTAATCCAAAAACCACCTGCGGCTCAGAATCGAGTGCAAAGCAAGCAGAAGTTCTGAAAAAAGTTGGTAGGTGCTGCCACAACTAACTTCTGCAACACAGGCATGCTTTGCAAGCACAAAGATAAATAATGGCGCCAAAACCTCTGCGTCAGCAAATAATTTTTTTTTTTTTTTTTAAGTGGAAGACGAGCTTTTTTCTCCACCCCGAATTTTGACCACTGCATTTTCATACATTATCCAATGAAGTAAATACAAATTCCGTATTGTTAATCTTAGAATGTAGCAGCATTCCAATGTACTACGAAAATCCGACTGACAAGACTGGGATGTTTGTCAATATGGCCAACTCTACGTTCTGAATTTTTTCCTACCTGTGAGAAGAGATGGTTGCTAATAGGGACTTTTATGAATTGTGAATCACATGCGGTATTCTCTTCATCATAAGAATAATATGAATATAAACATTTTGCCATGTATTGTTTCATGTTTGCTGCTATCTCATTTAAATCCTGTCTGCCTAATAAACTACGAAACTAGACTGAGACAACAGCAAACGCGGAAGAATATACATATCATCTCATGTTTATATTCGTATTATTCTTATGCCTAATAGTGATACAGTCAGAAATGAAGCACGGCAATTGACTAGATTTTTAAATCTAAGCTGACTCTAATTTCTGTGCAGAATGTAATGTACTAAAGAGGCACCTGCAAAGATTTTCAAACGGAGAAAAATTTTCGCTAAACTCTCGTTCAGAACATCTTCTATCATACGCAGTATATTATTTGGTTCTTGTTGATCATTATCAAAGAAAGCAGCAGTGTAAGTAACAACAAATAGCAGTCTCTTGCCATTGTTTCGGTTATGAGACAATTCCTCTCTTTTTTTTTTTTTATTGTAAACTGTGGTAGCGCGCACAAAAGCAAGCCATGCCGCGACAAACAATGCATGACACAGTACAGTAATGCATTTTCAGCTTAGAGTGACGTAAACACCTATAACAAAGAGAACGGCACTTATCAGATCAAAGAAAAATATGCAATCAATTCAGACCAGACGAAGCACGTGAAAAAGGAGGGGTACCCGTATAAATACGGACGGAGCGCCTGACGCATAGCAATGGCTACCTGGTAAAGCTTAACTGCTAAGCTTATGACTCGAACCAAAATACTGTAGCTGTATCATCATTCACTCGACCTAAATTGTGTCTCATATTACAATGGACCAACTTTGTTTCGATTTGGAGGTGCGGCCTAAAACTTTTCTCTCCCCTTGAATTTCGAGTCTCAAATTTCAGGTGCGGCTTAGATTCGGGAAATTTTTTTTTCCTTGATTTCGAGTCTCGTTTTTCAGGTGCAGCTTAGATTCGAGTGCGGCTTAGATTCCAGTAAATACAGTACATCCACATCTAGATCTGTGTCTGTACTCTGCAAACCACTGTGAAGTGCATGACAGCGTGTAGGTCCCACTGTACCATTTATTTCAGGCTTTTGCTTCTCCAAATGACATATGGAGCACAGGAAAAATGATTGTTTAACTGCCTTGTGCATGCTGTAATTAATCTAGTCTTATCCTCACAATTCCTATGGGAGTGATATGAAGGGGTTGTAGTATATTCCTAGCGTTCTCATTTATAGCTGGTAAGGTAAGGTCTTATGGGACCAAACTGCTGAGGTCAGCGGTCCCTAAGCTTACACACTACTTAACCTAACTTAAACTAACTTATGCTAAGGATGACACACACACACACACACACACACACGTACTGACATATATTCTGTCAACCTAACCCTTCTTCCAATTAGTGTTTCACACATATTTCATTTCTCATCAGTTCTGTGGGTACCCATCTCATTTCGTATCTTATTAGTCCTCTTAGTTTTCAGCCTTTTTGTATAACACCACATTTCAGACAACTCGATTCTCTTATTTTCCAGTTTTCCGCTAATCGATTTCTGAATATCTGTCCAACTTCCACCAACTCTTGCAGCTACTGTACCTGTCTACAAAGAAGGACCATAGCATTTCCAAACTTGGCTTCCAAACTGGACATGATTATAGGCAAACAAGGTTTTAATAAGTGTAGAAAGTTTTAAATGCTAAGTGAGGTGTAACTGATTTGTTTGGAACAATTAGTAATTTGGAATTACTAGCACTTTTCTGCCATTCCATATTTTGCACCAACTTACATGGAGCATTCAATAACCAACACAACACTTTTCTTCTGAAAGCAAGTTGGTTTTATTTAAGATTTCAACACACCATATAATCCCTCACTCTTTTGGCTACAAATTCCTATTTTTTAACATAATCTCCATACAACACAACAGCCTTACACCATCTTATTCAGAGGGCCTGTATACCCGCATAGTACCACTCCACTGGTCAATTTCAGAAGCAATATCTTGCTGCATCAATACTTTCCCAACCTTCCACATACATCCCTCATTAGGCCACGCAGATGGATCTCGGAAGATGTGAAATTTGGGTTTGTATGGTGCACGAGACTAAGCAGTCCAATGGAATTTTGTGAGCTCCTCTCAGGTGTACAGACTTGTATGAGGCCTTGCACTGTCATGAAAATGGAGAAGTTCATTTGCATTTTGAAGGTGATGAACACACTGAAATCATTTCTTCAGTTTCCTGAGGGTAGTACAATACAGTTCAGAGCTGATCATTGCACCATGATGGAGGACATCAGAGTGCCAGAAGCTTGCCACCACAACTTTACTGGCTAAGGGTGTGGCTTTGAACTTCTTTTTCAGTGAAGAGTTGGTGTGGTGCCACTCCGTGGATTACCATGTTGTTTCCAGTTCAAAGTAAAGAAATCATGTTTCATCGTCTGTGACGATGTTCAACAAAAAATTGTCGTGATCAGCCTCATAATGTGCAAGCAATTCTGCACAAGTGGCCCTTCATTGGTTCTTTATGGTCTTCCACTATGCGGCAAGGAACCCAGCAGGGACACACTTTTGAAGACCCCATCTGATGGACAAATGTGTCAGCCCTACGAGCAGAGAAGCCCAGTTGTGAAGTGAGATGTTTGATTGTGATCTGTTTACCAATTTGAATGAGAGTGTCCACACATTCCAACATTGCAGGAGTCATAGCTGCGTGTGGCTGGCTGGCATGTGGAAGATCAAAGAAGTTTATGTGACCTTGTTGTGATGATGACAAACACCTCGCCCAATTACTAACCATGCTTTTGTCACTGCCAGGTCTCTGTAGACTTTCTGCAAGTGCCTATGAATATCTGTGAAGTTCTTGTTTTCTGCCAAAAGAAATTCAATGACAGTTCTCCATTTTGAAGGCTACATATAGCACCGCCATCTATCAGAACTTCATGAAACTATAGAAGCTGGAGCAGGAATGTCCCACAAAAAATTCCACACTTTTCAACAGAAATTGGCCAAGAAAAAAAATGTGCTGCAATATTTATTGAACAGTGACCTGCAGCTTGAAGGTAGGAACTGCTAGAACAATAATGTCAAATTTGCTCTCAGATATCAACAGATGTATTTACAAACTCTGACAATAAAGTTCAGTGAATTGTCCTGTGACATTAACGTAGATGAACTATGAACTACAGTTACCTTACTGTTCTTCGAAATAGTCATCTCCCATAACTATGCACTGCTGAGCTCTGCGATACATGTCCTGGAAACTTTGCACAAATCTTCCTTTGTGATGCTGCTCAAAAGCTGTGTCACATTTCATTATATGTCAGGAATATCATCAAATCTCTTTCCTATCAAACGAATTTGAGCCAAGGGAATAGGAAGAAGTCTGAAGGATTGAGAAGCGGTAATTATGGTGGTGTTCAAGTTGCACCACCCGTTTTTTGCCAGGAACTGTTTGACGATACTGGCTGTGTGGGGGTGAACTTTGTCATGAACAAAAAACCAGGAACCTTTTTGTCAGTACTGGGGTCATACCCTGCATAAACGTTGCATGAAACAGGTCAAAATTTTAACATGCCATGCAGCATTCGACGTCATTCCCTCAGGAAGAAAGTCCTTGTGGATAATGTCTTGACTATTAAAAATGATTGTTTCAGGGTCATACTGGAGACACCAGGTTTTGTCCTCAGTGACAACACAGTTCATGCAATTGGGTGTCGCATCTACCATTTCGATAAAATCCTGTGAAGCCTCTAAATGTGCCTGCCTCTGATTGTCAGTCAAGTGATGTGGCACAAGACAACAACACATTTTCCTCTTCCCTAACTCCTGGGTAAGGATTTGTCACACAGATTCACATTCATCTGCAGTTCATTCACTATCATGTGCACAGTTAATCGATGGCCATTCATGATTAATGTCCTCACTTTCTCAACGTTTTTGTCACTGGTAGCAGTCACCAGTTGTCCACTATGGGGATTGTCAGAAACACTTTCCCGGCCTCCTTGATAACAGGCAAACCACTCGTACACACACTTCATGGACAGTGCTTGATCCCCATAAACACGTACCAGCACTGCATGCATTTATTTCAGTGTCTTGCCAAGCTTAAAACAAAACTTTAAATTGATCTTTTGCTCAGTCATTGTCCTGTTCTCAGTTCTGAATCAACACGCCAAACAAGCACTTTGTCCAACAGGTCTAACACGGAACACACACAGGGCTGAACTTAACTATGGTGGGGGCAGGTTATCAACACTGGCTGCTATGCAGGTGCAGTGTTGTGAGTCACCAGTGTTGCCCAATTGACCGTTCTGACTTCATTCATCGAATTTTATTGTCAGATGTTGTATTACAACTGAGAAGTCAACAAAAAGTGTATTGAGAAATCGTGGTTGCCACACTTCAAGCCATTCATTAGCCAGTTTTTGTGTATAACAATAAAGGATTTAATTTAACTTCCTTTTTAATTTATTGCTTCCTATAAACATAGTGAGTCTTACAAAATCTAGTGTGAGACATCAGTTGAGTAATTATCATCTCTCTGAGACACTACAGAATTTATCCCTGTTGATCTACAGTGATAGATAATACCTCTTGTTTTGGCAATGTTTTTACAACTGGATGCCCTTCCTGCTGCCAACCCCCTTCCCTTGTTAGAGGGGCGGAGGCTTGCTACTTTGGTCCACCCTGGGTATTTTATTTCCCCAGTACCTGCCATTGTGAAGGAAAAGAAAGATGCTAAGAGGAAGTGGGAAATGTCCGGAAGTGCTGAGGATGGGCAAGTATACAAAAGTGCAAAGAAGGAGGCAAAACGAGCTATGGCTAAAGCTAAAGCTGAATCAGTAAGGGAGGCATACGGACAACTACAGAAAAATCAGGATATGAGACAACTGATATGGATAGGCAAATCAAGAGATAAAGCTTCTAAGGATCTAACAACAATAAAACAAATGAAAGATGAAACAGGAATAATTCTGAATGACCATGGAAAAATAATCCAAAGGTGGTTGAATTATTTTGAGAAATTGCTGAATGAAAAAATTTAAGAGTGAAAACTGAGGAAGGAGGGGCAAACGAAGGATTGACGATGGATATAAGAAGAGATGAAGTTGAACAGGCAGTTGAAAAGATGAAAAATGGGAAGGCAGTTGGCCTAGACCAGATCCCCATTGAGGTATGGAAGTGTCTCGGTAAAAAGGGAATTGAGTTCCTTTGGGATTTAATGAAGAAGTTTGGCGACAGGAGGAGATGCCAGACGAGTGGAGAACTAGTGTACTGATCCCAGTATTTAAGAGGAAAGGTGATGTGCAGGACTGCAGTAACTATAGAGGTATTAAACTGATGGCACACACAATGAAAATTTGGGAAAGAGTTATAGAAGCAAGATTATGCAAGAAGACTGTGGTGTGTGAAGAACAGTTTGGGTTCATGCCTGGAAGAGGAATGACTGATGCAATACATGCTTTAAGGTGGATAGTGGAGAGACACGGGGTGCTACAAGCCGATCTACATATGGCTTTCATTGATTTGGAGAAAGCATATGACAGAGTCCCAAGGGACAAAATATGGAGAAGCATGAGAGAGCAGTGCGTGTCAGAGAAGTATGTGAAGTTAGTGAAGGAAATGTACAGAGGAGCAATGACACAGGTGAGAAGTAGTGTGGGCATGACAAAGGAGTTTCCAGTAAAAGTAGGGTTACATCAAGGGTCTGGGCTTAGTCCCTACCTCTTTGACCTGATTATGGATGTGCTGGTGAAAGATGTGAAGAAGGAAGCACCGTGGAATATGATGTTTGTGGATGATGTGGTTCTTTGTGAGTAGAGCATCGACAGACTTGAGGAAAAGCTGGAGGATTGGAGGAAGGCACTACAAGAAAGAGGGATGAAAATTAGCAGGACAAAGTCAGAATATTCAGCACTGAAGGATGTGCAGATGAGGTCTTGCAAGATCCAGGATGATGAGCTGAAATCGGTCTGCAAATTTAAATACCTGGGGTCGTACATACAGAGGGATGGAGGACTGGAAAGCGAGATACAACACCGAATAAATTGCGGTTGGAACAACTGGAGGAAAATGAGTGGAGTGTTGTGTGACAAGAAGTTGAGCATTGGGTTGAAAGGGAAAGTGTACAATTTGGTGGTAAGGCCTGCTATGATATATGGGGCAGAGACATGGCCAGTCACAGTAGCCCAGGAAAGGAAGATGGATGTGTGGGGTAACAAGGAAGGACAGGATTAGAAATGAATTTGTTAGCGGGGCCATGAAAGTGGGACCCATGGGGAAAAAGATACAAGAGAGCAGACTAAGGTGGTACGGACACTTACAGAGAAAAGAGGAAGAGTATATCGGAAACAAAGTTGAAGATATAAAGATTGAAGGGGCGAGAAGGAGAGGGAGACCGAAGATGAGGGGGAAGGATAAGACATCCAGGGACCTAAGGGAGAAAGGATGAAAGAAGGAAAAGGCAATGGATAGAGTACTATGGAGGAGAAGGATCCAGAATAGCAATGCCGACCCTACGTGACATGGGACAAGGCAACGATAAAGAAGAAAGAAAGAAGAAGAAGATCTACAGTGATAGATAATTCCCCATAATATCATGCAAATTAAAAGAAAACAAAGTCATGCAACAGAAATTGGCTTGTCTAATTAAATTGCAAAGGGTGACCAAGTAAAACATGCAACATGGGTACCATTCCTCACACAGACATATTGATAACAGGAACCATCAAATTAAGAAAAGATCCTAAGTGACATTATAACAAACTGATTTATTGCTAAAAGACGACAAAAATATTTTAGCCACTGAATCAAGGATAGTCATTTATCAAAGGAATAAGGGACTGAATACATGTATGACAGCCTTGGTACAGATGGGTGGATACATGATAGACATGACTTAAAACTGTGTTCATGAATATGACCGATCATTGTGAAATAAGTTAATGACCCAGAGGAAAGTCCCAGGAAAGCACGACCAAATACCAGTACACTCACCTAAGCACATCATGGGTGCAGCTAGCTGGCTGTGAAAATCAGATCGGCAAACGCAAGTATCGTCCATGCTTACCACTCCACTGATGTATGAGAGCAGAGAATGGCTTCAGTAATGGCTGAGAATTCTTAAGTTCAGTATCTGATTTCTGCTCCAAGTTGAGGACATCTTACTCTGCAGCTCTAGGAAAAGCATACTGTATTAAGGCCTGTGGAGAAGAGCTCTCTATGATGCTCCTGGAACATGTGTACTCTTACCGACCTCTATAAAACTTATCTCATTCTGCCAATATTGGAATCTCGCTGGCTAGTTGCAATAGAACTTTCAGTTTCCAACCACTGATAAATTAATAAATATTCTAATAAATTCCCTATGCTTAAGGATTCTGCCATGGCTAACCAATGAAGTACATTTCCCTGTTGGAGACGGTAAAACACAGCAAATCTCCTCCACTGGCCAATGAGGGAGCATGCACATACACTTGCACATGAATACTCCCCTGTTACCAAAATAAGTGCTATGAGCCAATCAGGGATCTCCTTGCTAAATTTTGAACAAAATTTCCAGCTGGCACCCTTTGGGCCTAACGGATGGGTCCCATGCTAGCAGTAGCATTTTTTCTCTTGTCCTTCAGATCTTACATTTGGCAAAAGCCATTCTTTGTGCTTCATGCACACTGAAACTTTATAATGGGCTGGGCAAGCCTCGCTTGTCATCCCCACTGCATCCCGCCAGAAGAGTGCTCTTCCCAGCATATACCTGGTTCAGGTCTTGGCTCTCAGCAAAAACATTTTTAAGAGCCGTGGAGGTCTCCCAGTGACTATCACCTTTTGCCAACCAGCTAAAAGCCCCAAGTTGAGTACATTAGAAGACATCATCACCATATCAAAAGGAAAAGGGATAGAGTTAATCAGAGTTGCAATCAATGGCATTTGTTATTATTGCATTCAGTTTTCATGTAGCATTGATTGGATTTACTAGTTGGATCTGCATATAAGATTATTAAACAGATTATGTGACTGTTTTGGAAAAAACCACCACCTAACACTAGGAATAATAATTGTGAATTTTCTAAAGCAGTTGTCATGGAAGTTAAATTTTAGTAATGAATAACTTTCTTATTTTATCACCTTTATTTATTCTGTTGCTCATAGGTGAAACAAAGTTCACAAATTTGCAATTTGGATCATTTCTCTCATGGTTCTAAGTCATAACTTACAAATTTATATAAAATTGCAGTGAGCATTATTATTACAACTATATCAGAGGCAATTTTAAAACATGCACATCACCAACTAACTTTGTACATTTCCAGATGTTGTATACTATAAGGGCAGGATACAAAAACAGTCAGCATATTACAATTTTTGAAACGGGATGTTTGTTATTAGCTTATTTCATTGAAATAGCTGTTAGCATATGTAGCTGAACTATTGCTTTCCTTGTGCAGTGAGATGTGGGCAGTGTACTGTGTGTCGTACCTTTGGTACACAGCACTGGGCTTGGTGACATCGGTGACAGTGTCTCTGGTGGCAAGCATATTTCTACGCCAGGATGCCTCCAGACCAGATGCTCGCCTCATCAGCCCATTGGTGCGTCGGTGGCTGCCTCCAGCATCAAGAGCACAGATTTACAAGGTGAGTCTCTGCTGGCCAACATTCTTACACTGGAGTGGTGAATTAGTTCCAGTGAACATTCCATCCATACACTCTTATTTTTCTCACTGCTGAACAAAGCTGAAAAGCTTAGACATGTTTTTGACATTAATAATTGTCACATGAGTGTAGAGATTACAGGTGGGTAAGAATGGACTTGTATTGGACAAAACTGGGTCCAGATCTGTGTTTGCTCCTATGTAGTCACATTACATAGGTGACTATGTATCCTGCATGGAAACAGAAGTTTGAAACTGAAATAAAGAGCCATTCCTGACTGACTAGAGGAGTTTTATCATGAGATACAAGGTACTTACTTTGAAGAGTCAGTGACACCTGACTACCAGATTCCCAGCTGCTGATGAGTAACTGAGATAGACATTCTCAGCATTCGTCTTAAAGACACAAGTGGCTTCCAATCCCCTGATATTCTGATGCAATATATTAACATTATTTTTCAGTGCTTTTTGTGAATCTTGTGACATACTAACATTATTTTTCACTGTACTGTTATGAGACTCTTGTGATATTTTTACATCTCTAGCACCTGCCTGTCTGAACTTCTAATTAAACTTAATTTCAATCAATGTAGGATGATTGGACACTGATCAGTTTTAACCATTAGAGCACAAAGGTTTACATTTTCATTGTAAAAGCAGTGTAGAACCAAATGGATTGCTTCTTAATAGCAAAAACAGGCACACTTGATATTTGTTGATTACACTGCCATATACCGCAAGTGGGAAACAATAGTCTGAGTAACGTTTAAGTATGTTTTACACAGTATCCAAATCTTCAATAAAAATTGTGGTTCCCATTTGAAAATACAAAATTGATCCAACCACACAGGACAGATGGTTAGGAGGTGGCCAGATGTATCATAGATAGATTCCACTTTGCTAATATTAACTTTTGAGTTATGGTGAAGTACTTGTGCTGTCTTAAAACATCACGGCAAGAGCCTTTATAGACTAGTCCATGTATAATCCTTAACCCTCTTTTTTGTAGCAATACTGCTCTGTTAATGTGAATGTCTGCAGCACAACCCATATTTCTTACAGTTGCTAAGATTGGGATAGATTCTCCCATAATACACAGTTTTAAGAATGTGGGTGGGCACCATTTTGGACAGTTGGCTAAGAAGATACAGCCCATTGCTGACTTTCTTACATACAGCATTAATGTGGGTAACCCAGCAGAGGTTTGAGTCCAGATGGACCCCCAGAAATTCACACACATTTGCTTCCTCTACCATTATGCCACATACCTCATTTATGCATGAGTGGTGTGAGCTGCCAGTTGTAAATATTAGCATCTGAGATTTATTTACATTGACCTTTAATCCTTGTGCATGAAAATATGAACTTAATTCTAGTATCCCATTATGTGCTGAAAATTGCAGTTTCTCACAATCTTTACCATGAAATAAAACTGAGGTGTCATCAGCATAATTTACAATGTGTGAATTAATGGGGTGTACAACTTCATTAATGTATGCTAGAAAGAGGAAAGGTCCCAGAATTGAGCCTTGAGGGATTCCCTGTATCACTGTTGCACTTGTGGATTTAAAAGTTAGGATCTTATTGCCAATTTGATGTTTAATACCACGTGTAAATAATGTTGCACTAAAAACAATGATGTTACTTCCAACCACAGAGAATGAAGTCAGTAACAATTCAAAAACTAAAAAATAAAAAGTCAGTAGGCTTAGATGAAGTACCAATGTGTATACTGAAACAATGCATAGGGATTATACAAGGCCCCTTAACAAATATAATAAATGAATCCTTCACATCAGGAACATTTCCAGAGCAGTTAAAACAGGCAAGAGTTGTACCTTTGCTTAAGAAAGGTAATGCAGAAGACATAGAAAATTACCAGCCCATTTCCCTGCTGTCAGCATTCTCAAGAATAATAGAAGAAATTATGAAAGACAGAGTAATGAATTACCTGAATAAATGCAATCTTTTAAGTGAATCACAGTTTGGTTTCCGAAGTGGCAAAAATACGGAGTCAGCCACAGTAGAATTCACAAAAGTTGTACTTGATGCTCTTGATAAAGATAAGTGTGTCACAGGCATATTTTTGGATCTTTCTAAGGCATTTGATACAGTCTACCACAAGATTCTATTAAATAAATTAGAAGCATTAGGAATAAGAGGGGTAGTTAATGGCTGGTTACGATCATACCTAACAGATAGGGTACAAAGAGTAGAGATAACATATACTTCAAATAGATCTAAACATTTAGTAAAACACTTATCAGAAGAGATCTACAGATGAATAAAGCTGCTACTGCTACTACTACTACTACTACTACTACACTGTTTCCGAGTCACCAGATAGATGGATAGAAATTTCATTGATGCACCACTGATATTGTATGCCCACATTTTTTTTTTAAGAGAAGCTCATAGTTTACTGAGTCAAAAGCTTTGCTCAGGGTCAAAGGATATTCCAACTGTCTGCATACCCTGTTCTATATTGCTGTATACTTCATGGAAGATGCTGGTAACAGCAGTGGCCGTGCTTAGGTCTTTCCTAAACCCATGCTGCACTTCGTTAAGCATTTCGTGTCTTGAGAAAAACGTTGTGAGTTGTGACAGGACAACTGTATCAAATATTTTACTGAAGGTAGGGATTAGTGATATCGGTCTATAATTTTAAACTGCTTCTTTACTTCCCTTCTTATGGACTGGCTGAATTACACTTATTTGTAAGGCATATGGGAATATGTTTTCATAGCACTACAGTTGATATGATAGGTAAGGGGTTTAGTTTTTTCATTGGCACATTTCTTTAACACCACACTTGAGATAGTATCCTATCCAGATGAATGCTTGTTCTTTAGCTTCTGTATTGTGTTAAATATTTCCTGTTGATTCACCTCCATAAATTTGAGCTCTATTCTATCTGCGACATCATTTGGTGTGCCAGCCTGTAGATCTATAATAGGGGCTGGTTGGTCAAAAGGAGAGATAAAATGCTTATTGAATAAATTACATACTTCATTTGGATCTTCCAATGGATGTCCCTCATGTCTAATGCCAACTGGTTCACTCTGTCCCTTGCTGGTGGCTTTACGATGTTCATTGATTAGTCTCCAGAATGCCTTACCTATGTAGGCTGAATGCTCTGTTGCATCATTGCTTTATTTGTTTGCTCAAGTTAAAAGGTCTGTCTTAAAGGTTTTTTTGGCTTGACTGTACTTTTCCTTAAATATATATAGCTTTGTTTCCTTATATAAACAGTCAAGATCATATATATTCTGCCTTAACTTAATCAGCCTAGGTGTAAGTTTCAGCCTATTATTATGGTTTGTAACATGGTTATTTCTTTGAGAGGGCAGCAGCAGTTGAAATGCTTCAGCACTGGCCTATAAAATTTTTCCCATTTGTTTTTGGACCCTTTAGTTTGGCAAATAGTGTCCCATTTCTCCTCTGCTAGCTTAGTTTTGGAGGCACTGATGTTGGTGCTACTCAGGATCTGCTTCTTCTCAGTTATCTTAGTCACTGTTGATACAGCAAATTTTAAATATTCTAACATCTGACAATAGTGATCTGAGTAACGAAAATCAACACTTTGAAAGTTAACACTGTCTTTTACATTTTTGTTGACAATTACATAATCTGTGTTACTGGAGCTTGACTCTGTTACTCTAGTGTCAGAGTTCACTATATTTGAGAGATTATATGAGTTAAATATATCTGTTATTTTCAAATAGGTTGTACTATAGGAGTCTGCATCAATATTTAAGTCTCCAACTATGCTAAGGTCAGTGGGGCCTGTTTGTCTAATTGCCCTGTTAAGCCTGTCAAGATAGTACAACACATCTGTATTTGGTGGACGGTACATACCAATAACTTTATGTTTAGCTAACCTGCTTGAATGAGTATTTATGTGGACCACAACATCAGCCATTTCAATTGTTCCTTCTTTGCAGTATTGTTCAACCAATGAGATTTTCTTAAATGGTAGATGGTCATTTACAAAAACTGCCAACCCACCCCCTTTGTGTTGTTGCTTACAGTAACTATCTGCTAACACATAACCATCTAATTTGTAATACTCAATTTCATTGTCATTTAGTTCATGTTCTGTAATTACTAACAGGTGTGGTGAATTCTCATCCACGAATACTTGCAGCAAATTGAGTGTATTCCTAAGATAGTGCACATTTAGATGCTTTATCCTAAAGGACATTAGAAGTTGTTCCATGTAATTTAACTTTAGATAGTGTATTTGTGGGAATCTGTTTAATTATTTCCAGAGTTTTCCTAGTGAGAACAAATTTCTTCAAGGTTTTGAGAGGGGAGATTTTGTATATTGAATCATAAGCAACAAATATTAGCACTTTCAAATAACTTCCAAGAATTCAGCCAGGTAACACTTTCAGCGACCGCCGATATTTCGGCAGGAGAACACCCCCCCATTTCTGAAATTTATTTGAAAGTTGTATACGCTAGGAGAAACTCGGGTCTCAGAATATTAGCACTATCTTTTAATTTGATATTTTCATATATCTAATTGTTTGTTTCAGTTGCTAATGACAGGATTTGTTTCCCCTAAAAAGCCAGCTTGATACTCACCAATTTGTTTATCTAATTGAGGATTTAATATGTCCAGAGGAGCTTTTAATAAGATTTTGTATTCTAAGAACAGTAATGAAATTGCTCTGTAGTTACTAATATCTGTTCTGTCTCCTTTTTTATAAAGTGGGTAAATTAATGCTCCTTTGAGTTTTCTGGAATTGTTTCAGTGTCCCAGGCTGTATCCAGTTTTTCTTTTTTAATTGACACATAGATCATCACAAGCTTTTAGAATTTCTGCTGTGAGACCATCTTCACCTGGGCTTTGTTGTGTTTTTCATAGACTGATGTAATTTTTAATCATATCAGCACTTGGTGGTTTTTAGTTTTTATATGGAACATTATAAGGGATTCCAGTTGTTTGCTCAGTTTTTCACAGTTCAATAGCTTTTCCAATTATTGTGCCAGTAGCTTATAGTTGTCTTCATTGTTAAGTGGAAGTTTTCTATTTTCTCTTTTTGAAGAATAGTAAGTCTATTACTTTTTAATTATTATCATAAAAGACATAAAAATTAAAGATACAACAACCAGTGAAATGAGTTTGTTTCAGCAAAAGATGCATAGCTAGAAAATGATGCAATAACAGGTGCTATTTTACTAGTGGGAAGTTATAATGTGATGTGGATCCCTAAAGTTCACGAAGAATTTTTGAGACAGTGAAGACTTCTAATTTGAATAGTTAACAAACAAATACGTTATTTAAATAACATTGGATATTTTTGGAAACACAAAAATTAGGGCTATAAAATTAAGGCACTGAGTTTGGGATGTAATAATTTTAGGATTTGAATATTTCTGAAAACAAACAACTTTTGAAATTTTAAGTTTTCAGAAAAAATAAAACAATTCCTTGGAAGAGGTGAATGAAGGCGTTCTAATAAGCTATGACAAACTTAAAATAGACTGTTTCTGAAAAGATTATGAGCAAGAATTAGCTTTGTTCTAGCAGCAGTGTATCATTGGTAATTGAAAGAATGAAGCATTTCTAGTGATTTGAAAAATGCACAGGTCATTCCTGTACTGGAGAAGGGTTGTCAAACAGATGTACATGTCTATAGACCTGTATCACTTAAATCAATCTGTTATAACTTAGATCACACTTTATACTTGCATATTAACAAGAATTCTGCAAACAACCATTTAGTGAAACGTAGCTTGCTCTGTTCCTTCAAGACAACCAAACGGCAGTAGATACCAGTGCATCTGTTGATGCCGTGTTTCTTGCCTTCTGGAAGGGGTTAGATATAATTTCATACTGTTTGCTAAGGAACAAAATATTGAATACAGAATATCAGACCAGCCTTGTGATTGGAATGAAGAGTTCCTAGTAAACAAAATCCATCATGTTATTCTTAACAGAGAGAAATCTTTAGAAATAAAACTTATAGCATGTCCCCAAGGAGTGTTACTGATCACACTATATACAAGAAATCTGTAGCATAACATCAGAAGTTCAAGCAGGCTGTTTGTGCTTGATGCAATTGTAAATAGTGTAACAGAATAAAGTGGGATTATCCTATTTGTTTGTATGCCACCGCTGATGCCAGTATTCCTTGTCTGACGTATTTTTATTAATAGCAATTATACAAGATTTTTATGCACTTATTTCACTAAACTTCATTATTAACAGAAGAATTTACAAAAATCTGATGATGACATTGTAAATAGTTCACATAAAACATTTCATTTATAGAAATATTCATAATTTACATTACCTGCAAATCACATGCACATTGAAATTCAGTGCAAATGACATGGATAGGTCTGTTTGTTAGGAACTCTTCATTCCAGTCATATTTCTTTATTTAGCAGCTTATGATGTACATCTATGGAGTAAGTCCAAGTACATATTTGCTTTGTCAGTTTTCCAATAAAATACATTACTTTTACTGATCTTAACTATAGTTTTGCTAAGATAACTAATAAATTGTAGCCACAACATTTCTGGAAATTAACATCATAGTTACAAAATTTTAGATACTGTAACTGAACGGATTTTATGAGGCATACATAACCTATGTACCTAAATTACAGAACATTTTATCGCAATAATTCTTTGCTATGGGTCCATCATTTTATATATACAGTATAATACAGCCACATAACACATACATATTCTAGATCCTGTTTTGTTTCCATTTATAAAAAAAAGTTAACAGCAATAATATTGGAGGAAAACAAAATCTTTAGATAAAACAATGCTGTTAAGAAGTTAACACACTTTACTTTTTCTCTACACCTGTGTACGTTTTTCTTTTAGTGTACTATGTCTCTTTGCTTCAGTTATTTTCGTTTGAAAGAAATTCTCTGATTGAATATAAAGGGGTTTCTAATAGCAGTTGTTTGATTGACTGTTTAAACTTATCCTTCGATTTGGTATTAGTGATGTGTGGTGGTAAAGAGTTGTACAACTTTACTCCCATATAACCACTGCTTCTCTCATATTAAGTTGTGTGGAATTCTTAATTTCTTGGTGTTTCTGGTGTGGTGGTGGTGTACATCTTCATTTTTGTTGAATTTATCTTTATGATCCCAAGCAAGGATCAGAATTTTATGTATATACTCATACAAACTGTAGAAGGTTAGAATCTTATGTTTTTTGAAAAGAGGCTTGCAACTATCTCTTGTTCTTTTGTTTCCTATTATTCTAATTGCTCTCTTTTGTAATTTGAATATTTTAATTGCCTCAGTCAAGTGGCCCCAGATTTCTATACCATAGCTCATTATAGCATTGAAGTATGAAAAATACACCATGCTCACATCATCTTGAGTTATTAGTGGCTTAATTTATCTCAGAGCAAAAACAGCACTGCTAAGTTTATTGCTTATATTGGAATTATGATCTTTCCATCCTAAACAACTGTCCATGGTGATCCCTAGAAATTTAGCACTTTCAACTACTCGTACATCTAGCTCTTACAAATTTGTTAGTTCACTTGTTTTTCTTTTGTTGTTCCTAAATAGGATTGCATTAGTTTTCTCATAATTGAGAATTAACCTATTCACTTCAAGCCAGTGGGTGATCATTTCAACTGTGTAATTACTTTTACTTATGGCCTTCTGTAAGCTCAGTCTCACAGTTATGCTTGTTGTATCAGCTGCAAAGAGTATCAGTTCACTGTCTACGTTACAAGGTAAAGTATTTACATATATAAGGAAAAGGAGGGGTCCTAGAATACAAACCCTGTGGCACCCCATGTTTTATATCTTGTAGTTCTGATAGCTGTTTCCCTTGATTGTGTGACACTTCCACTGCTTGTTTTCTGTTCTGCAGAAATGACTTTATGATATCAAGAGCAGTTCCTCTAATGCCATAGTGGTGTAGCTCCATTATTAATAGGTGCTGACTGACAAGATCAAAAGCTTTAGATAAGTCACAAAAAACACCAACCGGGATTTGGCCTTGATCTAGGCCTGCAGAGATTATATTAATAAGTTCAAACACAGCTCACACTGTAGATTTTTCCTTCTAGGACCCAAACTGTCTACCATTTAGGTTTTTATTAAAAAATACCATTAACCTGACAAATATTATTCTTTCTAGGATCTTTGACAAAATGGGAAGGAGGCTAACTGGTCTGTAATTATCTGGGCACATGTGATCACCTTTCTTGAATAGTGGTAGTACTGTGGCAATCTTCATTCTGTCTGGGAAGATTCCTTTTTCGAGACATGAGTTGACTAGGTGACAGAGGGTTTTAGCAATTTCTCTAGTAATCAGCTTCAAAATTTTATTTGACAGGCCATTCATGTCTGTGGATGCATTATTTTTTAGCTTCTCTATTATTTTTCTTATCTCTTATTCAGTTGCCAGATACAGGTAACATGAGTTACCGGGTGACTTTTATTTATTCTCAACTAGTTTTTGGGCTTGCAGAGAATCACTATTGTCACCCTGTGTAAGTTGTTGGCAGATGCTGGTAAAATATTGGTTGAAACTGTTGCTAATGATTATTGGATCTTCTGTTACAACATTATTAATTTTTAGGCTTAAGCTTTTATTGTTATTTCCTTATGACTTTCCTGTTTCTCTGTTAATTATCTTCCAAGTGCTTCAGACTTTGTTGGGAGCTTGTGTAATAACATTTCCATTATACAGTTTTTTTTGCAGCTATTAAAGTTTACTGTAAATCTTTTTATGGGCTCTATAATATTCAACAAAATTAATAGGCCTATCTGGAGCTTTCCAAATTGCATGAAGAAGTTTCAACTTTTTACAGGATACTAATGGACCTTTCGTTAGCCATGGCAGATTTCCTCGTTTTTTTCTATATTGGTTTAGTTTTGGTTGGCAAACACTCTTCAATGATTTTTAAATAGATATCTAGGAAATTGTTATATTTATCATTAACACTATTAGATAAGTATATTTCTGGCCACTTTTCATTTTGTAGTTTTATCTTTAGGTCTGTTTTGTTAGAACTTCTCATATCTCTGTAAGGGATAAAGCTGAGTGAATCTAATTTCCCTACTTCTTTTATTATTACTGTCTGTGAGTTGAGATCTGATAAATTCATGTCTTCTATAAGGCAATTATATTTGCCAGACTAAATATTTGTAATTATGTAATCAATGGCAGTTTGAGTGTTCATACCTATTCTCGTATAGTTTTTAATTGTGTTATGTAAACCATACATTATAAGTAAGCTTTCTAGTTCTGTTTTACATTTTGATTCAGATAGGGAGTCAATATTCAAGTCTCCACATAAAATTAACTTGTTCTGCCAAAATTGTGATAGCAGCCTATTAAGGTTTTTTATGAACACACAGAAATCACCACTTGGAGCTCTGTATAAAGACATTATTACATAGGTTACATTTTGGAGTTCAGTTCTTATACCACTACACTCAAAACGTTTTTCAGTTGCATACCTGCCCAATGGAATTGCAGTTACAGGCCAGGAGATGCAATCTCTAACAAACATGCGGCTACCACCATTTTTTAAATTCTTTTTGTAAAAGCAAGATACTAACTTATAATTGTCTAAGTTACACAGAGAACAGCAAGTCTTATACCACTGCTTTTTATAGGTACTTCTAAGTTTAAGAGTTTGTTTTTGATTGATTGAATGTTTTGATGTGTAATTATTAATGTATTGACTGAAGTATTTACTCCTCCTGTACTTAACTTTTTGTCCTTTTTATGGTGCCCATCAGAAAAAAATCACTTAAGTGAGCTGGAGTTACTGCATTCCTCTTCCGTATCTGAACCATTGTTGTCTCTTTTGATGCTGAGCACTTCACTTCTGGTGAGGCTGTAATCTTCCCTCTCAGCACTAGAACTGCTGTCTTATTCCTCTTCTGTTACTTATCATTAGATGGTGCTCATCATTTGATGGTGATTTTGCTGTCTTCTTTTTCTCCTGCAGAGGATTATTTGATGTTTTTCATGTCAGATTCACTTCTTCAGTGGCACTGGATTGGTTTATATTTTTTGTATTGTTTTCCATTTCTTTTGTTTCCTCCAATGAAAAATGACTTTGTAGTTTTGATTTAGAGTCCGTCGAATTTTTCTGTGTACTTGAATTGAGAGGGTAATGCCAACAATGAATCAGCTTTTATCACACGATTTTTTCTGCCTTTCTGACACAATATTGGCTATTTGTTTGGCTATCGCCTGTTTCCACAAAAACTTAAGATGTAGGCGACGCACAGTATGAAATCTTCGACCAATATTGCTAATGTCTATAGTCACCACATTTCTGAAATGCTTACATACTCCTAACAGACGTTTATTTGCCTCTGCAATTTCTTTGTTCACACAGGACCAGTTTGGTTAGTCATATCTACATGGAATATTGCATACTACCATGTGTGAGTAAGGAGGCTTAAGCATCTTTTCAGCCTTCGTATGGCCTTTTCAGTTTCATTTTTATATACCGTATTTACTCGAATCTAAGCCGCACTTTTTTTCTGGTTTTCGTAATCCAAAAAACCGCCTGCGGCTTAGAATCGAGTGCAAAGCAAGCGGAAGTTATGAAAAATGTTGGTACATGCCGCCACAACTAACTTCTGCCGTCCAATATATGTAGCGCTACGCACGCATGCTCTGTAGGCACAAAGATAAATACTGGCGCCAAAACCTCTGCGTCAGTAAATAAATTTAAAAAAAAAAGTGGAAGACGAGTTTTTTTTCTCCGCCGCGAGTTTCGACCACTGCATTTTCATACATTATCCAACGAAGTAAATACAAATTCCGTATTGTTCATCTTCGAATGTAGCACAATTTCAGTGTACTACGAAAATCTGACTGGCAAGACTGTTTGGGATGTTTGTCAATATGGCCAACTCTACGTTCTGAATTTTTTCCTATCTGTGAGAAGAGATGGTTGCTAATAGGAACCTGATGAAATTTGAATCACATACAGTATTCTCTTCACCATAATAATAATACGGATATAAACATTTTGCCATGTATTCTTTCGTGTTTGCTGCTCTCTCATTTAAATCCTGTCTGCCTAATAAACTACGAAACTAGAGTGAGACAACAGCAAACGCGGAAGAATATACGTATCGTGTCATGTTTATATTCGTATTATTCTTATGCCTAACAGCGATACAGTCAGAAATGAAGCACGGCAAGTGACTAGATTTTTAAATCTAAGATGACTCTAATTTCTGTGCAGAATTTGATGTAATAAAGAAGCGGCCGCAAAGATTTTCAAACGGAGAAAAATTTTCGCCTAACTCTCGTTCAGAACATGTTCTATCATACGCAGTCTGTATTATTTGATTCTTGTTGATCATTATCAAAGAAAGCAGCAGTGTAAGTAACAACAAATAGCAGTCTCTTGCCATTGTTTCGCTAATGAGACGATTCCTCACTTTTTTTTTTTAATTGTACGCGGCGGTAGCGCGCACAAAAGCAAGCCATGCCGTGAGCCGCGACAGGCCGTAAACACGCACTATCAGAATGCGACAAACAATGCATGACACAGTGCAGTAATGCATTTTCAGCTTAAGAGTGACGCAAACACCTATAACAAAGAAAACGGCACTTGTCAGCTCAAAGCAAAATAAGCAATCGATTCAAACCAGACGAAGCACGTGAAAAAGGAAGGGCACCCGTATAAATACGGACGGAGCGCCTGACGCATAGCAATGGCTACGTAGTAAAGCTTAACTGCTAAGCTTACGACTCGAACCAAACTACTGTAGCAGTATCGTCATTCATTCGACCTAAATTGTGTCTCATATTACAATGGACCAACTTTGTTTCGATTTGGAGGTGCGGCCTAAAACTTTTCTCTCCCCTTGAATTTCGAGTCTCAAATTTCAGGTGCGGCTTAGATTCGGGAAATTTTTTTTCGGTGCGGCTTAGATTCGAGTGCGGCTTAGATTCGGGTAAATACGGTACATAATTTGACTCTCCTAATAATACAACAAAATCATTTTGATTAAGACTGGTATAATCAGCAAACTAGCTTCCCTACTTCAGAAAATGGGGCGTTTGGTTTAGTAATACCTGTTGATTTTAGTTGTGTTGTCTGGTTGAAAATTTCTGCTAGTCCACGACCATGGCTGTCCGCCAACACTATTACTTTACTTATGTTATTTATCATTTTGTCTTTATCTGGAGTCACTGTTTTGATGTTTATTGGTCCACTGCTAGTATATGCACACAAATTGTCACAATGTTGTTTTGTTCTTGTTTCACAGTTTTCAGATACACTGTTTTCTTTTTCTCATAATAATTTATCATTTTTCTGCTTTAGAGTCAAGACTTCACTTTTCAACACCTCAATATCACCTTGTAATATCTTGATAATTTTGCTTTTTGTTTTCACTGCTTTTTCAAGTTCGGATGTTTCGAAATGTAAACAGCCGAGCTTGTAAAACGTAATAAGACTTACGAAGAAGGCCCATTTATATGGGTTGAAACCTAGGTCAATTGCTTTTTACTACTAACTTCCACAGCTGGTGACTGTTTTTATTTGATATTTCACATTTGTACAATTGCTGCTGCAGCCTTGCTTAAGAATCTACTTAGCTGCCTTCATGTGTCAGTGGTTTGATTAATTGATCAGGCAATTTTTAGATAATACATTTAGAACAATTCCACATGATTCACCCACTCTATCACTTAACTCTCCCACTACATCTACATCTACATCTACATCTACATATATACTCCACTAGCCACCATGCAGTGTGTGGCGGAGGGCACAATTTGCGCCACAGTCATATCCCCCTCCCCTCTGTTCGACTCGCGGATCGCATGAGAAAAAATTACTGTCTGAACGCCTCAGTACGAGATCTTATTTCCCTTACATAGCTGGTACGTGGAAAACTCCCTGAATATTGTAATACGACCAGGTCATTTACACAAAACCTTCTCCAAGATTTTTTTATTACTATGGAAGGAGGTCTAAAAAAGCATCTGATTACCATGTTAGAAACACTTATAACATTTATCTTCATCCAACATGGAGTTTCCATTATTTTATCTTCATCCACATTATTTTATACATGTATTCTGTACTAACCTCACTAGACATTACCACATTTACGGCTATAAACACTCCCCCACCACCAACATCCTACCTAACTTTGCAGTACATATTATTTGGAATTTAGATTTCCATTACTACTACTGTAACACCCAGATAAAGACAGTTTCCTGTCCCTAGTACTACATGGGCTTTACTACCATAGGGCGTTATTACCATTTATAAGCAAGGCCAGATCTGTGACCCTTCCATTGATGTTCCTGCAATTAAGTATTACTATATTAACATTTTCTCTCTTCAGTCTGCCATAACAATTGCTATTCTCTGTAATTAAGGCGGCTGATATTCTTTTCTCTCTGAAATTTGAATGTGACTTATTGGGCCTGCGGATGGCTTTCTCTACCATAAAAGCTCATAAGTTCATGCTGCAGGTGCTTTGCTAGGCTAGTAGCCCTGTCCTATGTGTAAGCTCATACCTGACCTATTAAGAAGGGTCATGTGAAACTCCCATTCAAACCTACCAGTCTACTCCAAACCAGAGGACCACAACTGGTTATGAGAATGAAGCTGCAGAACGCTCCCAATAACTTAACAAACCCACCCTCCACTCTTGTCCAGACCTTCCAGGAAGATCAGCCCCAATCCCAACAAATGAAGCTTCCCATGCTGGCTCAGATATACTTTAAGCCGTGGGAAAGACCTCAAACATGTTTTTAAGGCATAATGGAACAGCCGTGAGACCAGTAGCTACTTTCACCTTCCACCCACAGACTCTTAACCACAACACTGTCCATTACTTGCACCCAAGTGAATGTGGACCAGGCAGAAGATGGAACATCGGGGATCTCAGGTGACCAGAGGTGTCACAGGTTTCTCCATCTTAAATCTGCATTCATTTATGCAGCAAGGAATGTAATACTAACCTAGGCATTCACTGCTGCTATGCTGCTACATTGTCACCTAAGGTAGACACTTCTCAGAAGCACATGAAACAGACAGCATTAAATGCTGGATATGTTTTTGTCCTAGATGGAGTATAAACTCACATTTCAAATTTCCCACAGCAGCCACACATTCTTCCTGGTTTCTTCAAGAATAAGCATACTGTTGAATTATAACATAAAACCTCAGTGAGACCTAGCTTCTGTGCCTCTGTTAATTACTATTTTGTTTTGAATTCACTTGCATCTGTCTTCCTCATGTTTGTGATTATAATTGCTCATCTTTGTGTTTTCTTTCTTACCTACACCATGAGCTTCAAATTTATTATTTACAAATAATGACTTCATTTATCAGCATACAGGAATATATTCAATTTTCTCAACAAATATTTTAAATGCAAAGCTTTGTTGCAGCGACACTCGTCCCCAGAGTCCGAGGTGTTATGACACCACAGTTTCTTTACTTTTTTGTCCATATCTTACAAATAATATTCCTTTCAGAAGTCAGCCTTAACTCCAATAGTATGCTCCATCACAAAACCAACATATAAATCTTGCTCAGTCAACAACTTTCTTGTTTATCAATGAAATGTCTAGTCAAAGCTTCTCCTCTAAATGGTTAACTTTGGTACTTATGTCACTTAAAACACAAATCCTGCTCACTGGAACACTGGAATTGCTTACATTTCAGTCAGTTATTTGAATAATTTGGACACTATGGCATCCACTAGGCTCACACTTTATGGAAGAGTGTGAATTTTAACTCCACATATTTCTCATTCTCTTATGGGTGTTGGTGTTTAACATCAACTTCATTTTCACTCACAACATCAGTCTGAATCTCTCTCCTATCTACACAGCACATTGTCAAAATCAGCACTGTTTTCTGTTGGAGCCTAATCAAAACTTTAATTAATTTTCTAAATATCTTCATCTTGTGCCACATTTTTCCCAATCTTTATTTAGGGTTATGTGTTCAATGTAATTGTGTTGACTGTCCTGCTAATGTCCTCTTACTTACTGGTAGTTCAAATAATTTTGTGATACATCTTCTTATCTATAAATTCTGTTGTGATGCTGAGCAGTTTTTTCATCTTAGTGACATAGTGTGAGTGCTGATCATTCCCTATAATGACATGTCATTCTGCCATCATGATATTCATAATTTGAAGATGATTCACAGATTGTGATTTCTGCATTCCTGATGTCTGCAACCAAAATTTTGGATTCTTCTTCACCCTCTTCCACTTCCTTCTCCTGCAATTACTTCAACATAATCTAATTAAATATTAGGCTCTTTGGCATCCCAGTGTGACAGTAATGACAGTTTTTGACATACTACAACTAGCAGTCCCTGAATCAGAATCTTAATTAATTCTTCTTCACAAACAGGAATGTGTAAATACACATTCTTGTCACAAAGCTTCTTTATAAATTCTTTCATTGTCTCAATGTTTTGCAAGTACTTAAACAACATTAACTGACTGACCATTATTTATATCTTGACCAGTACTTGGTTAAAAATACAACTCCCCCTGCATGTGTTTGTTCTTGTAATGCAGAATCTCATTTCTTGCATTTGCCAATTATATAGAAATGCAACTTTAAACTGCTTTATATATCCAATTGGGTGAACACTGTCTGATGGTGAGAACAATTGGAGTTGCTGCACATTTGATGCAATTGTCTTCTATAGCGCCCAAAGTGATAGTACATTCATTTCTTTAATCTTCCATCACTGTAATAATTTCTATGCCTAATTTGATCTTATCAATTTCACAGCTTGCAAAACTATTTATTGCTATATTTTTATGCAATTTATTTATCCTTTGCTCCAAATAGTGACACTGATTTTGCATGCCTCCAATCATCTTAATGAAACTGCCTTTATTGGATTAGAATACATCTTTGGTGCTAGCAATGCTCTTTGCCTTTTGCCATGCCCTTTGACACAACTTTCTGATTTCATGGTAATCTCTTCAATTAGATCCTCATATTAATGGTATTATTTTTTGAATTCTACTACTTTGGCCTGCCACTTTTTTTATTTATTATTTTGAGAGATACAGAATTCATCTTGAACTTCTCTAATACTCTTAGTAGATGCCTCTATGAATGAATGTTTAGTTCACAATTACTTTCTTTAATTTTGCAATTGAGGAGAGTTTCTTTAAAACTTGATAAACGCAAAAAAGTAAATATTTCAAGAAACACATGGTTTAAATGTCATACCAAAATACTAATTACATACGTGAGATAATTTAACATGTACACAGCTTTTGTAGGCATAATTCTAATTGTATGTTTGACTTTTCTAAAATTTTCATGTTTATTTCAGAATAGAGGGACAATGTTTCCAAGTTTTCCAAAAGTTGATAAATGCAAATATGGAAGATGGAAGCTTTGTTAATATACAAATTCAAATTGTCTTTTCTCCATTTCTTTATCTTTAACATTAATTACAAAGAAAGTTACTTTACTGTTCATTTTGTATAGAAATACAATATGTACTACAACATTACATGTTAGTTTCACACTTTTCCACAAATGTTTGATGAGCATACGTGTGCAACAGTACCAAATACTATTGAAATACAACACAAAGTAATGGCTATAGCAATACTATACTGGACATCTACTGACCACTTTCAACATGTCTTTATAAAACACTTATGCTCCTTCTGGTACATTACAATGCCTCATAAGTTTTAAGACAACTTTTTCATTTCGAAGATGGCTACTTCCCTCATGTCATGGCTGTAGTTTCTGGATTTCTGTGCCTCATCCTCTATAGCACTTCCATTACAAGTGTCTGATACTGAGAACAATACCCTCTTCATGCCTTCAAGCCCTCTCTCACTGAGCAATTATTTTGAAAGGCATCTTAAGATTGTAGGGCTTTTAGTGCACTGGACTTGAGATCCTCTGCTCTCCAATCTTTAATTATTGTCTTGACTTAACCATGTTGTTCCAGTACTTTACAGTACTCAGTCAGTGAAAGAATATCTTCCTTTTCTGGTACTCTACCTACTCTACCAGACGCTACATCAGGATTATAGCTGTGACCATGAAAAGGGAAATATTGTACCAGTTTATTAAATTTTCTGCATTCTTCCATGAAGGTCATTAGTGTGCACATCATTATTATATTTCTATTTTGGCTGGTACAGGAATCAGAAAATAAATAAATTTCATTTGCATGATTTTCTGGCTGGGATGTCTCGAGGTTTCTTAGAAAATCTAATACAGCAAAGGCTACTTGATTGCATATTTTCAGTCCTTCTGTTTCAATCCAACTATAAAACACAACCCTTTCCTTTATCTGCTTTCGGGAATGGATCATAATGCACAAGTTGTATAGCCAAACCTGTCTTGAATAGACTACTTCACCTGAGAGGAGCTTTGGAATTGGCCGATTCTGTTGTATATCAAATACGCTTTACTGTATTGAAACAGATTCTTCCTCACAAAGCTGGTTCGAATTGATCTATAATCAGGAGTTTGTGTTGTGTAAGCTACTAATTTATTTCTATAGTTGGTTATGGTGACAAGTACTTGCTTACATTCTTTTTTTTTTTCAGAAAACTTTCTCACATTATCATTGACAATACATTCCACATTGTTAGTCCTTCTTCAGTTCTCCAAGAAGCATAGCACAGTTTGCATTTATCAACTTCTGCTTTAACTGGCTGAAAACAAACAGGGAGTTTTGCAAAAATTTGTAGTTTTCAGTACCCTATAATAATTACTGGGGTAGTGAGAGGTGGGGGGGGGGGGGGGGGGGGGGAGATTGTGGATTGTGTTGCAGCATGGACCACATTGTGGAAGCAGAGGTTAGTAGAGGGCTGCCTCTTTTAAAATGCTTGCATTCATTCATCAGTGTTGCATTTCAGGAAAGGTTTAAATTTTTATCATGAAAATCAATAAATATAAATATAAATGATATAAAATAGTGGCAGTTTTTATCAATTTATTTATTGTGCTAATTTCATTTAATCTACAATTGCAATCACATGTAATTTTGAATTAATTTAATGAGACAATTAGTGTACCATATCACACTTTTCTACAATTTTTTTTGAAACCAACAGTGAGGTTTCTTGTTGAGACTCTCATCACAGCCTGCACGTTAATGTCAGTCAGAGAGCATTTAGGAGCCTACATTTACTCTCATTGTTTTTCAAGCAAGAAAAGCTTTGCACACAAATATATGTAAACCCAAATGCAGAGAATATTTTCTCAGCAATTTTGCATTCATGGAAATTTTCAGCACACAAAGATTTGTAAAAGTCAATTAACGTCACACCATTAAATATGCCTTTGAATGTGTGTTCTGCGTGCATGTCCGTCAGTAAAGGAAAATGTCTTTATGGGTACTCCCATGAGCTATTGTGCCAAGTGTCAACTTTGTTTGTGCTAGTACTACACTGTGAATCGTGCATGTGAATAGACATGGCCATCCTAGTGGAAATCCTCAGTTGGGCACAGGAAGGAAATCTCGGTTCAAGGCAATTTTTTTCTGACTGTGTTGGCAAGCAACACAAAACACCTCTGTGGGCCACATGCAGACTGTGGGTCACCATTTGCCCTCCTCTGACACATAATAACATTAAATATCATTTTTGACAAAACCGTTTCAACAGGCTATGCTTACAACTAGCTTGATTTGTAACTATAAAAATCCTAAATTTTGAACAATTGAGCATTTACTGACTTTTGAAAAAATGATCCTAAATTACTGGTTTCAACTGTTTCCAGCTTCTGATTCATAGTTTGAGAAGATGCAGAAATACCTGCACTCCTGAAGTACTTATTCAAAAATTGCTTTCTCTTCCAACATTCGGGAACCCATTTTGTTTTCTACACTGTTTACCTTTATCACTGAAATATATGTACTTCTATATTCCTGATCACCCTGTTCTATATTAGCCACAACATCTAGGAAATTGGTCATGAAAGGAATAATCAAGTTATTTTGACAGTGCTCAAATTTAATTAGTCTATTCTGCCATTCTCATGCATACAATGTCGATTTTATATTCTACATGTCCAGAGCCAGCTCCAGAGATTTTGCCCCCCCCCCCCCCCCCCCACACACACACACACACACATCCTTGCATTTTATTTTCTGACACAGTGAACCTTTTTCACAATGTCCATCAATATGCTATTTCATTTTCACACATCACACTTATTCCACTTACTAATGTGTGTTATTGATGTGAATATGTCTTTAAGACCAAAGCCAGGTATGGGACATCACTCAGTGAAACAAAGTAAAACACTTACAGTGTAATACAGTTTGAGTTATGATTCCAGAATTAATTATGTCAACCCAAATTAAGTTATGTCACTTGCAGAATACATGGACAATATTCAGGGATAAGACAGGGATGATGCCTACCTTAAGAATTATTAGCAGTTCATCTTCGATACTGTGAAATAAACTCTTCTACTGCAAGCTCTTTGGTTTCCATATTTTGAGAGGCGGTAGTATGGACAGATAACGAAAAAAAATGCCCAGAAAACAAGGGCTCTAAAGTGTATATCTTAAGAGCTATGAGCACTTGTTCAAATTTGCTACTGTGACAGACCTCTTCTACTGAACAAGAGCCCATGTTTACTAGGTTTTTTGAGTTATCATTCCTGCCATATCCCTGCATATTGACCATTCCTTCTGAGACATGTGGTGTGAGACCGGTAGCGATCGGCACAGTTGAATATTGTACTGTCAGCAGTATCAGTGGCGCTTCTGCTGTACGACGTGGAAGAAAACAGGACACCAAGTGACTTACATATAAAGGCTATTTTGTGTGTCCATAATACATAAAGAAAAATGGTTACAGTCAGATATTGAGAAGGCATGCTTTCCAGCATGTCTCGAACTGATTTTTGGCTCAAAATAAGCAATTTTAATAGCGCTTTTGTTTACTGAAGTGAAAAGTAACAGTTAAATCCTAGATAAAGTTTTTGGAATGCAAACAGTGTGAAATACAATTAAACTAGTCAAACAATTTGTGCAATGGAATTTAGTTGCTTCAGCTCCAAAACAAGGTCTGATAGGTATTTTTTCCACATGGTATTAATATTAATATATTAATATCCACTGCTTATAGTTTCAACATCTGGAAATAAAATAGAATGAGGGAAAACTTGGAAGTAGTTACAGACAAAGCAGGAAAAGTTAATTTACAGGAGCATAGCAAGAGTAGGAGCAATGTAAATGGTATTAATGGCATATCCAAAGGAGGCGGTAAGGTGGGGAAAATTTTCATGCATCTTTTTGTAAACATCACTTAATCACACTGTCTAGTTTGAAAATACTATGATATGTGACAGGCAGTGGATATTTTATTCATTCTGTAGTCATTAAAAAGTATTTTTCTCACCAATACTGTAATAGGTGTTTAAGGTTGCTGTACAAGAACTGTTAGGCCGTCACATGCTGACATTTACCTTTATTCCTTAATTATAAAGTTTTTCACTTCTGTAGGGCCGGCCTTTCAGGCTGACATGGGTACATTTCCATGTTGTGCACAGGCAAATGATGGAAAATGAGTTGGCAACAATGCCACAAGCAAGCTGTGCTGTTTTGAAAGATGCACCCAAGGTGACGAACTCCAGCACTTCAGCTGTCACCTGTTTCACTAAAGCATAGATAATTTCCAGTAAGACACTAGATTTTATGAATAACTAATATTTACATCTTATTATCACACTTCCTCATTTATGCAAAACTTTCATAATCTTGTCTAATTGACTGTTTTTTGGACCTTAATAAAATTTTAACATTTTGACATCCACAGAAAATTGCCACCCTGAGTGGCGGCACAGTCCTACCTCCCTAGAGCTGGCCCTGTACATAACATGCACTAACATTGATAGTGTTACAGCATCATTTGACTGCATCTGTTCATTGCTGACTGGCCACTTCCTAAGACTGTCATGGTGCCAGGAGCCCAGTCGCATGGTACCAAATTGTGAGATTTCAGAAATCACAAAATACAGTCATATCTATAATTTCACATTTATTGTTCATCAGAAATATTAGAAAATTAATGTCTGAGCAAAATTCAGCATCAAAGGTGGGCTTAAATTTATTATTGCTAGCTACTGTCAGCTACTAGACTCACAGTCCAATATATCTGAAATCTTAGTAAGAAACTTCAGCCCACTAACACACACATTCCGGAATCATACTGTCATTGCCCAATGAATCTTTATAATCACTGAACATTTGAATGGGATAATTACAGCTTTGTAAGTGGTGAACATAACAAGACATTTTGTGAAACAATACGAAATGCTTTCTATGAATACTGCTTAGAACAGGTCATTCAGAAACCCACTCATGACACTGACAACAAAGAGTGCTGACTCCTTTGGTGATGTCCACGGAGAAACTAATATAATGATCATAAGGCAATTGTATCACAAATGGTTGTGAAAGCACAAAGGGCAAATACAACAAGTAGAAAGATTTACATGTTCACTAAAGTAGACAAAATGGCAGTAGTCTCATATATTGAGACAGAAATGAAAACTTTTAGATCTGAACATGATCATGTAGAGGAACTGTGGCTCAAGCTTAGAAAAATAATTGACCATGGATTGGTAAAAGGATTCATACTACTACACAATAGGTGTAAAACAAAGTATAGGGCTATGGAGAAACACATTTCTTTAATTGTCAAAATGGCAATGCAAGAAACCTTAAGACCACCATAGTAGAGTCTTATCAAAGGGCCTCTCACAAAACCCACAGAAACTCTGGTCATAAGTAAAAACTGTCAGAGGCATCAAAGCTACTGTCCAGACACTCATGGATGAAACAGAAACAAAAACTGAGGGGAGCAAAGAAATTTTGAACTCAGTTTACAAATGTGCCCCTTTGTAGAGAAAGGTCAAATACTACTGCCTAAGTTTAATATTCACACCACTGAAAAGATGAGTAATGTAGATGCTAGTGTCATTAGCATTGAGAAACAGCTGATATCAAAAAATTGATCAAGGCCTCAGGACTTGATAGAATCCCTGTCATGATTCTTTATGGTGATTGATACTTTGAATATAAAAACTGTGCCCTGTGGCTGGGTCACAGTATCACTGACATCCATCTATCATAGAATCTTAGAACACATGAGGTACCTCAAACACAATGACCTTGTCTACAATATCCAGCATTGATTTAGAAAAGCCAACTGGTACTTTTCTCACATAACATTCTAAAAGTTATGGTTCAAGACAATTGGGTGGATACAGTTTCATTCACTTCTCAAAAGATTTGAATCAGAATGACATTAATAGTTAATAATGGAACTATGATTAATTAGAGTATCAAACAAAATTTGTGATGGGACTGAGGATTCCTTGGTAGAGAGAACGTAGCTTTTTGCTTTCAAGGAGAGTCACTGACTGATGTAAAATTAGCCCCAGACTTGCTCTGAAGAAGTATGTTGGAACCTTTGCTGTTCATTTGGTATATTAAAGACCTAGCAGACAATATAAATAGTAATCACTACTTTTTAGAGGTGATGCACTTCCCTAGAAGGAAGTATTTTCCAAAAAAGCTGCACAGATATGCAGTAAGATCTGGATTTCAGAGTGTTGCAGCGTTTGGCATCTTTCTCTAAGTGCTCAATAATCTAGGCAAATGCGGTATCCAATGATGACTAATTTAATTTACCATTTACTGATAATCTCAAGTCATATAAATACTTGGATGTAACAGTTTGTGAGGATATTACGTGAAATGCTCACAATATAGGCTCAAACACAGGTAAAACAAATGGTGGAGTTCAGTTAATTGGTAGGAAACTTGGGAAACATGATCAGTCTATGAAGGAGATACAAAACAATCATGCAGTTCTTGTTGCAGAACACCAAGGTAACACTGTGAAACCTGAATAGGCATATGATTGGTAACTGACACCAAGTATCTTATGAATGTGTACTTACAAAGTTTTGAGAACCAGTATCAAGTGAGACTCTAGGAATATGTTGCAATCCCTTATGTATTTCTCCCATATGGTCCAATTAAAGTGCATAAAGACTCATTTAAGCAGTCTTTCTTACTGTATTCCATATGTGAATGGAACAAGATGAAACCCTAATATGTGATGCAATGGAGAGTGCCCTTTGCCAGGCCATTCATAACAGTTTCAAAGTGTGAATGTTGATGTATATTATCTGAATCACATGTTGTATTTATTATTGAACAATTACTAAAGTGGTACAACGTACAATAGGAAAAATTAAGATATTTTTGATGCACAAATATGTGATCCAAATGAGGCACAACTGCCCTTCTCAGTGAGCAAATGCTAAATACTAATTACACTCATTGCTTACATTTTTTAACAGACACATACATTAACTGTTAGGTTCAACAACTTCAAATTTTATTTACAATAACCACTGATGTCTACTGCCAGAGTATGCTGTGCCCGTCAGAGTAAATCTAATGACTCTGCTTTCCATGGTCCTATTTTGTCCCTGAATTTTCTGCCAATGTTGGCAATAATTCATTGAATTCAGTGGCCAATGTGAATCATCATTAACTGTAACACAGTTACAGACATTATGGAGCTGAATATCATTTGCAATGCCAAGTTTACTGATTTCATATCTAACAATGCTTTGCCATTCACCACTGAAATTATTGTCAAAAGAAATCATATCACTGTGCACTGTAATTCTCCTACTCACAAAGCAGACAAGAATAACACCAAACTTTTTCAAAAATATTGATTATCTGCAGTATCTACATCTTAATATCCTGACTCTTGCAAAATGATAAATTGAGTTTTGCAACAGGAAAACATTACTAAATCTTTACTACTTATCTGGTTGAAATGGAGGCATTGGAGAATGACAGACATTCCTGCAAAAGTCTTGAGATGAATATTTTGGATTGTTTAAATATTCTTTTCCAATTATGAGGATTTTGTTGAACTGAAAATTTTAAAGGAAAAAAAAAACTCACTTCTTCATTTATCCATACAAATCAAACAGTACTTCTAGTGATTCACATTACTGCTACTGGCAATAATGTCACTTCTAACAATGTCATGTGAACACAGCCACTGCCTCTTATATAACGTTCTGATAATGTAAACAATCTTAGGCATTAGTAAAAATTGTATTTTTAGTGTCTTAAAACGAATAATAATCTGTAAACAAACAATCATTTAAGCATGGCAGGAAAACATACACACACTTCATAATTAGTTTTGAAAATATAGAATCTTTCAGCATTGAACATTGCTCAAAGGTTATTTTTAACAATCAGTTGTACAACATTCAGATTTTAATTACAGTAAATAAATATATCATTCGCTAGCAATTGTGGTAATTCCATTCATAAATCCTAACTAATCTATACAAAACACATCATCCCATCTTATACTTAAAACTTGTAATTAAAACCTTCACTGCTTGGTCAATAGGGCTTGAACAAAATTCTATTAAGTTGTCTTCTGTAGTCTCTCAAATGTCATTAAACAATCATTAATGTAAGTTGAAAAACAAGACATCATTGATAGTACACATATAACCACATAATAAAATTATGGTGTAAAGTGTTCTTCATTAATCAGGTGTGTGTCGTGTACTACAAGAAGTGAATTTCAGTCTGTTACATTGTAACACACACATTACAGGTATTTGAAATGCTGTTTTGGAATGCCAAAGAGACAAATAGTCTCCAATACATGCTGCTTACAACAAACTGAGCATTACATAGCAGTGCAATAGTACACTTGTTTCCTTGAGTGTATGTTCTCTAGATGAATTGTGGATTACTTCAAAATGTCCCAATAGGAAACTAGAATTGTGTCTTTTCTATATTGTTACATTCCATCCTGGATTTTCCATTGTTTGACTTCGTCTTTTCTGTGTGTTTTAATACATTTTAGGCTCTATATGATAAATTTCTATGATAAGATGCCACTCAGTAAAACTAACATTTTGATGAAACACTAATCAGTTACTTAGAATACAAATTTATATTACATTTATGAATGAATGTCTACATGCTAAGTTTTAATTTTAAAAAAGCAATATTTTGTTTTTAGGTGGTAGAGATGGAGACAATGCCGGCCATTGAACAGAGAAAAGTGTATGATCCTCCAGATAATGCACTGTCACAATGATAAAAAAAAGAACTGGTTTTCTTGCAGTATTAATATGGGTATGACCTTTCCCTCAATAACTGTAATGTGAATTTTTATTTTGATATTTCTGCTAAGTGCTTTCATCCCAGTTACAATATACCTTTTCAGAGGCAATAATATGAAGCACCTGTTGTACAATATACTGTCTGCAGAGCCAGAAGTGCTGTATTTCATGTAATTTTTTTAAAAAAATAATAAATACAACTTACTTTATTAATAAAAGAAAACCAATATTTTCATTCACTGTGTAGAATATTCTTCGAATGAGTGCACATCATAAGTCATATTTTAGTATCTCTTTACAGACCACAAATTATTATTTTATTGTGACTAAACATGCATAATGTTAACTTATGCATCTAAATGTTACTTATGTACCTGAAAAATAATCACAAGTGGAGGGCCAAACAGTTAGGTCATCGGTCCCCTCAGAGTAGGGAAGCGTTGGGAAGGAAGTCTGCCATGCCTTTTCAAAAGAACCATCCTAGCATTTACCTGAAGGAATTTAGGGAAATCAAAGAAAACTTAAACCAGGGTGGCTGGATGTGGCTTTAACTGTCGTCCTAACCACAGCGTCACCTTGCTTGGTACAGTAAGCTGGAACTGATAGTATTTACAGAATTAATACACTGTCAGAATGAAACATAGTTACACATTTTTAATAAGTTTATCATACATAAAATACCTAATCCTGACTGTTGTAAGTGCTGTCAAAACTGAAATCTAACAGAAATTTTTACTTAAGCTAGTTTAACAGTCCCTGTTCAGATATTTATCCATAGAGTAAAAGAAATTGCCTATCAAAAAGTCTTTCAAACTCTGTTTAAATTGTGCTTTTCTTGAACCAAGTTTTTAATGGTTGCTGGCAATTAAGTGATTTTAGGTTTTTATGTAGACTGTTTTTAGTCATAGTATTAATACTATGTATTGGTTGGAAACATGCACATTATATGCAACGAATTTCAATAAGGAATAAACATACTGAGAAGCAGTGGTCAGAATACCCAGTTCCTTGAACAGGTTTCAGCATGATGTTCTTGAATTTACACCAGAAATGAGTCTTATTAAACACTTTTGCATTCTAAAAACTTTCGCTCAGTTTGATGAGTTACCCCAGAATATGATCCCATATGTAAGTAAGTATAATGTTATATGTTGGGACTTTTACCAGCCTATAATATAAACAGTGGTCTCAATCATTTTACAGGGTGCCACTAGGATTATTGGTTCTTTGTGAAACTGGAGAATTACCATGGATGTCTGTGTGTGTGTGTGTGTGTGTGTGTGTGTGTGTGTGTGTAGAGAGAGAGAGAGAGAGAGAGAGAGAGAGAGCAAGAGCAAGGAGAAAAGAAAATAGATTAATAGTGGAAGAGAGAGAGAGTGTGATACATTTATATTGACATCCTGTAATATAGTGTTGGTGCCATGTCCTGTGGTGTCAGGAGTTTATTTGGCGTGTTGAGAAAAAAAAAAAAAAAAATTATGGTGGATCCCAGTTCTGATCCAGTCATGGAGGTAGTTCAGTGATGTGTACCCTCTGTGAGGTCATTGCAGCAGTCATTACCAGCATTTGATGGCAGTCAGTGTGGAGCTTCCAGTGGCCAAGTTACATCATAATTGATGCCAGTGGTTGTGCGTCATTGACTGTCCCATCATTATTGTGTTGCCAAAGGTTGGTTCTCTGTTTGATGTTTAGAAATCAGGGGCCAAGCATTGAGGTACAATGTTAGATTTATGTGTTCCTTTTACTTTATGATTCAAAATGGAGCGTTAATAGTAATTTGTGTGCTCCACTCACTTATTTTACCCTGGAAATACTGTTCCCCTGGGTGGGATCTAGCTACAAACTTCATTTTGCTAATTTGATGTATGCTGTTGAGTTGTGGAAACATCACAACTCTGGTTCCTTCTATTAAATTATACGTAATATTTTTAAAAAGTTATGCCATGTGGTGTAACACTGCTTTTCTGTTTTAGAGCTCCAAAACCTAATTTTTTTATGGTACCTGGATATATCTGTTGGGAGGGCCTATTGAGATCTGTGCCATACATTTTCTGAAAGAAGTTTTTCAGATCAGTGCTTGACATCCTTCATTGGTTTTTCATCCACCTTTTGGAGCTGTAAATAATTTATGGGTTGTAATTTAAATCTTGTTATTGGAGTTCTGTCAGTTATGAAGTTTAAGGCACAGAGATCCTTTTAAAGAAAAGTTTTTTGAGTGTTTTGTTTTAAAACTATATTGAGATCCACAGTCACTGATTTATTTATTGGCATGTTTAAATAATTTTTTGTATGTTTTAATTGTTTGTTTTACATACTGACACCTTTAAACTACTTCGATTTATTTATTTGTGACCTGTAAAATGATTTAACATGGAAGTTGTCCAAAAAGGGAAAAGAATTCAAAATGGAGTTATTCACAGCTCTGTCTCAGGAAATAGATATGCTACATAAAAAGGTAATTGATATTGACAAGGCATAGGAGGAAATGACAGATAAGTTGAAAAATGTAAGTGACACATAGATTAAAATGAAGGGCACTCAATCAGAAATTACTATAAGTGTAAAGGAGATGCAAGATACTATTATCTAGTTGCATCATCACTACATGCCAGGATTTGTCTGATGAAGTACAGGAACTGTCCGTACAAATGAATAATTTAAAACTGAGCAATAAGTTCATGAAGAAAACCCAAGAAAGAATTGATAAGGACATAAAGAACTTCATGGAGAGATCCAAATCAGGATTACTAGATAAGGATGCAGCCTAGCAGAGAAGGTAGTGCAAGAGTATAAGACCTACATAGAAGCGATCGAAGAGGTAGTCAAGGAGAAGGAAAATGAATTAATTGCCAGGACTGAATCAGGTTTAAATGCAGCAGAAGAAAAATTGCAGAACAGTTTAACTAGAGGTACTGATACTACAAAGGAGCCACAAGTCACTAGCAATCAGGTTCAGTCGGGCAGAGTAGAGAACTGCAGTACTTATCCTCCATTTACCATTAGGTCTTCAGGTGGAGAGGAAGGGGATTATAAAATGCAACAAGCACTACCAATGTCAATATCAGTTTCACCGGCAAACATGGAATTCTCTAACATTCTGGTAAGTTAAAGTGTGAGTGTGGATGTGGGTTATACTGATTTATTTCCCTAAACCACATTCCACTTCTTTACGAGGTGACTGACTTGAAATTTTGCAGCCCCTCGTCTTTATGGGATAGCTGGCTGCTGGAAATTCTCTTGACTTCTTCCCCATTGAATAGCACTAGGTACAGGAACTTTTAAGCCTCTTTCTACTTATAAAATGAGTAGGCGTACAAACTTTCCTTTGCATCAGTTAATGGTGTATTTGACTTTCATGCACAATATAATTCACACTTTCAACATACATATGTAACTTTCTGTAAGTACCTCATATCGTCGAACATTAGGAACAAAATGTGTTAACAGTTCAAAGAAAGTTGGTTTGACTACCATAACTTTCTTAAAATGAATCAGAAAATACGTCTCACCTCTACCAAGGCTGAGTCAAGAGTGTATAATAGTACTTTTTCAACTGTTCTTGTTTCATATAACAATAGTCAATGACACAATAAGCACAAAGCAGCATAAATACTCCATGCTTCTTCCTTACACATGCACTAAAACTGCTATGGATTGCCCGACAGGTACTTGTCAGAGCCGTTCGACTGCCGCGTCTACTTTCTTCCTGAGATTGATTTTAAACCTGCACACACAAATATGTGACACACAATGGGTAGAATTTTACCATCCAAAACTCGTATCTAGAATATCATGTGTTCAAGATGGTAGAAGGCTGAGAGGTTATAGAATTTACACAGAAATTCTCAAATCACTACGTATCCTCCCCAGATTGAATGTGATACTTTATACATAATCATTATGCAAGTAATATAACTCATAATAACATTTCATATCTTAACAGTATACATTTTTTTACATATGTTTATATACAAATCTCTCCTTTCCATAACAATTCTCTGTCCTCTCTGGATCAATCTTTTGCTTATTGTTTCTCTATTCTTTTCTTATTTTTCTTTGTTATTAAGACATGAGCATTTACTCATGTTTTTAGTCAGCTTTACTAATATTTAGAAATTGTGAGGACTCTTTTTCTTTTCTTTATTTCCTTTTTCAATTGAAAACTTTAGGTGTTTATGACACATGAGTAATCTATTTTCTATTCTTATCTTTTTGTACTACCATTTTCCTAGTATGTACTATTTTTATTAGTTGTAGCTTGAAGGAACTCTGGGTGAAATCAAAGTGTTCTTTTGACACTCATTTACTTCCACAAAACATAATAATGCTAGTTGTTCATAGAGTTTACACTTTCCAGAATAATTCCTATAAAATTTGTGATTTTTGCTACGGTACTGTCCCCTTTTCCTAGGATCAGCACCTATTGCTTGCATGTGGGTTGACCTTATGAGATGAGAGCACTTCCTCTTTCCATTCTGGTAGGTACGCCCCTTATAAAAATCCATATTTTTTAGGCCACAGATCATCCTATCTCCACGTAGGTACGCCTGCCCTTTATATTTAGTAAATGCCGGGTACACCCCCCTTATCCTTTCTGAGTAGGCCTCATGGTTCATACCCTAGTACACATTTCTATGTATACCATTATTAAGTATCTTCCGGTAAAGCTATAAATCTATTTTAAACTTCACATTCATTCTTTAATATATCATTCACTCCCTAGAGTCCTCCTCTGCTTATCAACTTCTATACTTTCAATAGATGTTATGTCTATATATACTAATTACATCCCCCTATCCTTCAATTCATCAGAGTTTTTATTGTACTGACATTACTCACACCTTTTTCTTATTTATCCATTACTCATTACTATTTTATAGTTGTTAGTTATGTATGTGCACCTCTCCTTATGTATATTTAATGTAGAACCATCATAACTCCCCATATATGTGCACATAATTCCCTATGTACACACCTTTTCCCCTACAACACCTGGCAGTTCTCACATCATGACAAGCTTTGTCTAATATAATTTAATGTTTGCGTACAAGTGTATATTTGTGTATATGTGGATGTGTGTTCGTGCAGTCTGATTCTTCAGCCTTCTTATCTAAAGATAAAATGTATGTTATTAGTAACCACAGAAATAAAGAAGGACTTCAGCGATAGAAGTTTATGAATATGGAAAGGGGAAAAAGATAGACAGGTCCTCAGAATGATAAGGAAGAAAGGAAAAAACAGATGTGGTTGCTAGGATCGAAGAAGATAGCGCCAATGGCAGGAAACCCTTCCCACCCCCATTCCCCAGGATTCCTACCTCTCAGGTACTTCAGTGAGATGCCAGAGGAGGTTTGGTGTTAAATAGTCTCCTACAGAATGGAATTGTCCCACCTTCACCATTTGAGGTCCCCGAAGGAAACTCTTGCAACCCTACGGAAATGGCAAATGAAGAAGAATCTGGCACACTTGTTTGTGGGTGTTGTTTGATAGGTTTAATGTGTGTTTTGTGTTAGTCATGATTTATCTGTTCTTGTAAATCAAGCTTTTAGTTACAATACCCACCCCTTTCAAAATTTATACAAACCCTCCCATCTATATCATATCTCATAAAAAGTATAAAATACTCTATACAAAATAGAAAAGCCATACACTTCAGTATAACAGTTATTCAGCTAGTCACATCATATTATATTTTCCACAGATATAATACTCTATTTAGTCTATTTTGTTTAGATATCACTTTATTCCTGTGGTTCTCTTAAGTTGTTCTCTATTTTGTAGTCCTGTCCGGTTTTCTAGGCAATAAGATTACAGGATAGTTCTAGATCTTAAAGGAATTTGGTGCAGGAAACTATTTTGGAAGAAACACTGAAAACAACTCAGGATCCAACGGTCGAACTCCATGCGTTAACTCAGAATGTTAACATCCCTGGGGTATAGATGACTCTGCCGGTGTCCCATGGACCTGATATTAACTTTTCTTGTGCACTGGCAGACCAGTAATTTTCTTTAAATTTCTTTTGAAAGTCCTCCCAAGAAGAAAAATTCTCAATATTTACTGTACCCCATTCTGAGGCTGCCCCTAAAAGGTACCCCCCCCCCCCCCCCCCCCCACAGCAAGTTCGATCTTCTTGCAATCTTCCCAATTTTTTTGGTAAAGCTCGATTAAATCTTTTTAAAAAATGTGTCAGATGTACATCTCCGCCCGACTTAAATTTAGGGAATTATCTAGATAACCCTAGAATCCCCATTGCAAATCATTCACCACTTCACTAGTTAATAATACCACATTAGGTGAAGTTACCCTTTTTTCTACTTTGTCTTGGATAAGCTTAATCTCTTTCCACAGGTCGTCCATACCCTTCCTGGTATCATTAAGTTCGGAAGAATGAATAGGTGATATGTTCTCGGATCTTATTCTCTTGATGACTTTTCGACCTATAATTTCTCCAAATCATTCCTCCAAACTGATTACATTCATAATATCAGGGTTGGCTATTTTCTCTTTGAAATCCCATTCTACATTATCTACTCATGTACTTTCACCTGTTATTTGCAACTGAATAATCGGCATTAATTCATTATTCTTCTCTACACTCTCTTTCAAAGTATACAACCAAAGCCTTACATCATTATACAGGGTGGTCCATTGATAGTGACCAGGCCAAATATCACACGAAATAAGCATCATAGAAAAAACTACAAAGAACGAAACTCATCTAGCTTGAAGGGAAAAACCAGATGGCACTATGGTTGGCCCGCTAGATGGCTCTGCCATAGGTCAAATGGATATCAACTGCTTTTTTAAAAAATAGGAACCCCCATTTTTTATTACATATTCATTTAGTATGTATGGAAATATAAGTCTTTTAGTTGGACCACTTTTTTCACTTTGTTATAGACGGCGCTCTAATAGTCACAAACGTATAAGTACATGGTATCACGTAAAATTCCGCCAGTGCAGACGGTATTTGCTTCATGATACATTACCCATATTAAATGGACCGTTTACCAATTGCAGAAAAGGTCTATATCATGTTGATGTATGGCTGTTGTGATCAAAATGCCCAAAGGGCGTGTGCTATGTATGCTGCTCGGTATCCTGGACATCATCATCCAAGTGTCCAGACCGTTCGCCAGATAGTTACGTTATTTAAGGAAACAGGAAGTGTTCAGCCACATGTGAAACATCAACCACGACCTGCAACAAATGATGATGCCAAGTAGGTGTTTTAGCTGCTGTCGCGGCTAATCCGCACATCAGTAGCAGACAAATTGTGCAAGAATTGGGAATCTCAAAAATGTCGGTGTTGAGAATTCTACATGAACATCGATTGCACCCTTACCATATTTCTATGCATCAGGAATTGCATGGCAACGACTGTGAATGTCATGTAAAGTTCTGCTACTGGGCACAAGAGAAATTACGGGACCATGACAGATTTTTTGCACACCTTCTATTCAGCAACGAAGCGTCGTTCACCAACAGCAGTAACGTAAACTGGCATAATATGCACTATTGGGCAATGGAAAATCCACGATGGCTGCAACAAGTGTAACATCAGCGACCTTGGTGGGTTAATGTATGGTGCGGCATTACGGGAGGAAGGATAATTGGCCCCCATTTTATCGATGGCAATCTAAATGGTGCAATGTATGCTGATTTCCTACCTAATGTTCTACTGATGTTACTACAAGATGTTTCACTGTATGACAGAATGGCAATGTACTTCCAACATGGTGGATGTCCGGCACATAGCTCACGTGTGATTGAAGCGGTATTAAATAACACATTTCATGACAGGTGGATTGGTTGTCAAAGCACCATATCATGGCCCGCACGTTCACCAGATCTGACGTCCCCGGATTTCTTTCTGTGGGGAAAGTTGAAGGATATTTGCTATTGTGATCCACCGACAATGCCTAACAACATGCATCAGCACATTGTCAGTGCATGTGCAAACATTATGGAAGGCGAACTACTCGCTGTTGAGAGGAATGTTGTTACACATACTGCCAAATGCATTGAGGTTGACGGACATCATTTTGAGCATTTATTGCATTAATGTGGTATTTACAGGTAATCACGCTGCAACAGCATGCATTCTCAGAAATGATAAGTTCACAAAGGTACATGTATCACATTGGAACAACCAAAATAAAATGTTCAAACGTACCTATGTTCTGTATTTTAATTTAAAAAACCTACCTGTCACCAACTGTTTGTCTAAAATTGTGATCCATATGTTTGTGACTATTACAGCGCCATCTATCACAAAGCGAAAAAAGTGGTCCAACCAAAACATTCATATTTCTTTACGTACTACATGAATATGTAATAAAAAAAGGGGATTCCTATTTTTAAAAATGCAGTTGATATCCATTTGACCTATGGCAGTGCCATCTAGCGGGCCAACCATAGCGCCATCTGGTTTCCCCCTTCAAGCTAGACAAGTTTCGTTCTTTGTAGTTTTTTCATTTGACGCTTATTTCGTAAGATATTTGGCCCGGTCACAATCAATGGACCACCCTGTATATAATATTGTACACAGTTTCAAAAGATCCTAACTTTTCAATAAGTTCTGATTCTACATTCTTACATTTGTTCTCAATGTTCAGTACTAACCTTTTTGATAAATCTTACAAATTGTCATTCTGTTTCTGACTAAGGTCAGCAAACATATGATTTATAAGAGTGATTAAAGAATTTGTCAACTCATTCTTTAAATCTATTTTTAAATTCTCCACTTTAGTACTTATAGCGTCAAATTCAGTCTTCAAAGCACCCATGCCTTCACATAGATTACTAAATTCTTTGCTTTGAGAGTCTACTTTGGCCCTTAACAAACCTATATTTGATGTTTGAATATTGAGAGTTTCCCTCTGAGCATTTAAATCCTCACTCTGGGTATTTAATTGCAGACTCTCAGCATTTAACTGAGAATTTACCAAGCCTACCTCTTTCCTTAGAGTCTCACTTTGAGCATTTAATTGCAGACTCTGAGATTTAATTAAATTTATCAACTCAGCCCAGTCAGGCACTTCTTTGCTAACATTCATGGCCATAGCCGGTTCTTGAGTGTCCCCAACCTGCTGTATATTTTCCATACACTTGTATGCTTCAGCTCTTGTAAGCATTTAAAACTAACTTTAAATATGATAATCACACAAATAAAGTTCACTCAACGGTATCTTGTACCACTTTGTGCTAAAGTAATGAAGTTTTATTTCATGCTCACCTGGCATAGAATTCTTGTCACCCGGCATAGAATTCTCGTAGCGTAGGTGAGCGAATGTGGAGGCAGGTCAGCACTGGTGAACAGCAGCTGGTGCCCCGCGACATATGTGAGAGCTGTATACTCCCTGCACTGGATCTTCTTGGTTGAAGCATTCCATGCGTATTTCTTCTTAGACAAATACATCGAAATCTTCTTTGCTGATTTATTGTTGTGAATTTTTCATGTCTTCACCATTTTTCATTCAAATTTTGCTCCATTAGATACTTGAACATATTTCAATGTCTCAGAGTAAATCCCTTGTCGTATTATGTTTGGTTGCTATGGCAACACACAACAGCAGCTTTTCTCGTTTTTGACTGAAAATTCCTGTTTTTACAGTCCTTTCACACAAGTTGCCATGTTCTAACATTTTGTGATGTCCTAAAGTGTGAAAGTAGACATACAAACTTTCCTTTTTGTCAGTTAACAATGTATTTGACTTTAAAGCACAATATAATTCACACTTTCAACATACATATGTAACTTTCTGTAAGTACCTCATACTGTCGAACATTAGGAACAAAATGAATTACAGTTAAAAGAAAGTTGGCTTGACTACCATGACTTTCTTAAAATGAATCAGAAAATACATGACTTTCTTCCCGCGACTGATTTTAAACCTGTACACACAAATATGTGACGTGCAGTAGGTAGGATTTTACCATCCCACACTTGTATCTAGAATATTGTGTGTTCAAGATGGTAGAAAGCTGAGTGGTTCTAGAATTTACATAGAAATTCTCGAATCTCTACAGTTCACCCATATGCAGCCAAATAATGCAACAGCCTTAGCAGATGGTACCTACTGACTATCTACTTTTCTAGCTGATGAAGGGTTACTCTGGCACAGACAGTTTACAATTTTTACTACATATGATAAAAGAACAAACCCTATAGTATTCATCAGAGCCTTCCATAACATGTTACCATGCAATTGGACTGTAGCACAGAAGATCAGGTTCATTGTGGAACACATCTAAGGTGATGCTTTATTATGGGCAACAGATATGACTGGGCTGTGCCATACTTATGAACAGTTTTAGTGTGCCTTCTTCAAGAAATTCTGATCCATAGCAGTTCAAGAGTGGCTAAGGCAGGAGGGATATTAAAGCCAGCCCTGTTCAAAAGTGAACTACGGGAGCATTTTGAAAAATACCTGCACAAAACAAGGTATTGGACAAATTCAGTCTCTCACATGAATGTACTAAAAATACTCAAATGTCAGTTTCCAGCACTTATCAAGGAAAAATTGATCACAGTACTTGAGTATGACGTAGAATACTTTTCATCCATTCTGGACTCAACTGACCTGATTTATGAAGAGAGGCAGTCACAACTCCAGAACAATAATGTGAAAAGTGAACCTCCACAAATAGTGATCCACAAAGTAGTAATGGCAGAAACAACTGACACAATGGGCACCCGTACCACCTGCGTAATAATAATAACGCAAGAGTTAACTATGGTAACTAGGGAAACCAAGGACAAAAATGAGGTTTTACAGGAAACCACAGCCCTAACTACAATGGACCAACACATGCTGAACAGAGGGGTTTTGGACAATAGGTTCAAAATTTAACCCCAGCAGGCAATGGCTGACCAGTGGGAGACAGCCAGGCAGCCCTCCTGTCCTCCTCTTGGTAGTTATAACCAGCAGAACAACAATTATGTACCAGGCAGAGGTCAAGACCAAAGAGAATTTAATTCATGGGCATCGCAAGACACAAATTAGTGAAGTCAAGGCCACACAGTGCATATAGTGGAGGTTACCCATAATGAGCAGATTACCCCCCCCCCCCCCCCCCCCACCCACCCTCAACTAATCAGGAAAACCAAAATAGGTTGCAATACATCCCTGTTCACCCATCGAGGAAGAGGATGGGGACGTACAATTAAATCCTAATTATTTTATGAGATATGACAAAGAAGTAGATATCAAGGATGACTTATGTCAAGAAAATGTGAACAATCTGGAAGAGAACAGAAGGGAATCTGTCCAGGCCTTAATAAATGCCAGGATAGCTGATTTAGCTATATACATTGCACTGGATGCAGGTGCATTGACAAATGTATCTCACAAGGTTTATTTAATGACTTACAGAAGGGAACACACATGCCAACACTCCCTGCGCAGAACTATTGAATCATGACTGCAGCAGGGAGCAAATCTAAAGGAGAGAAACTTCAAGCATTAATACTCATTACTATCAAAAAATTTTCTTTAAAATGCATTTTTCTAGTGGTAGCAAAACTCTAAAATTGTCTTATTGGGATAGACTGATACCTTCCGACAGTACAACAGTACAGGGTCCAGATTGACACAGGACAGGGAAAATGTTTCTTTACAATTAACAAACGAAAGTTATCAGTAGATTTAATCACAGCTAGTACAACAGAAAACTAACCTTTGCCAAATACAGACATTAGAGTACACTCGTCTTATTCAGATGTATTGTTCTGCGATACATAAAAAGGTGAACAGCTACAAGGAAGAAGTATGGATCTAGCATTAGTACAAGTGAAGGTAAGTGAATCAGTTTGTTTGCCAGAAGACCAGAAAGAGGTGCTATAGGAATTAATACTTAGGTATGTGCATGAATCTGAAAAGTGCCCAGGAGTAATTAAAGGTTAAATAAAATGGGTGTTTACCCACAGGAAATGTTCTGTTTTTCATCATACATCTCTCCCCCCCCCCCTTCCTCCAATATGCTGGTCCAAGGAGAAGGCAGTAAGGCAGGGCTTCACAACATACGTGCTCGCGGAGCAAGCTGTGAGCAGCAAGGTGCGAGCACGGAGCAGCGCGAGCACGCTACCCCCACTACCGGACCAGAGCGGAGAGTGGGGAAAGTCACGTGGGGCACACAACAGCTGCCGCCAGTCAATGTAAATCCGTGGCCACCTGCAGGGATATCACTCACGAATTATTACTGCGACAAATGAAACAAATAAAGGAGAATGTACACATGCCACATAATTTTATTAGCTTAGTGTATGCCTCTACATTCACATTAATTTGTGAACTGTTACACAATAAAAGGTGTCACTGAAGTGTGGGATTCTCAGTTATCTTGTACTTTTTGCCCTTTACAATTGCGCCTATGTTCGGAGTAATTGTTCTTGTGCATTTTAGGTGCAGCGTGCAGGTTAAATTTCGATCAGACAATGCGTTTCTCAGGTGCATTTCATTGCAGAGAACAGTTGTTCACAAACATACGTGGAACCAAACATTGATATTATTGTAGCCGCCAGTTTGTGCAGACGAGGAAATCTATCCTGAGGGAAGTGTCTGCAGAATTCCAAAATGTTTTTCTTGTTCTGAAATTTGTCTCTGTATTCTCTGTCACACTGCAGGTCAATAATTTCTTGCTGCAGCTCAGGATGAATCTCTTAAATATTCGATGAATATGGAGAGAACAGATCAAAATCACTGTCTAGTGCTGTCAGATCTTGAAAGCACTGATCAACTAAACTATGTGAATAATGTTCACAGTCTTTGTGAACATCTTGCATGGATGATAATTTAGGAAAATGAGCTAGGTTTCCTGTTTCCAGCTGACTCACCCAAAGTGTCAATTTCATTTTAAAAGCTCGTATTCAATCTATGAAATGAGTAATTAGCAGATATTTACCTTGTAGTGAAATGTTCAAAGCATTCAGATGGCTAGTTAAATCTGCTAAGAACACGAGATCACATTCAAACGTGCGCGCGCATTTCCCCTCCCTCCCCTCCCTCCCTACTCCGCGACCTTGCACCTGCTCGCGAGCACGTGCCTGAGCAGACGTGAGTACTCACGCTCAAAACCGGCCAGTTGTTAAGCCCTGCAGTAAGGAATGAAACTGAGAGTATGATACATTGGCATGTCATGAAACACTCATTTCACTGTATTGTTGTCCTATTTTAGCTGTTGCCAAAGCTGCTTGTAGTGTCAGGCTTATACTCAATACGCGGAATATAAATGGGATCGTTGTGAAATATCTTGCCATAATCCATTTAAAGGCGTCATACTGGCGGATAGGTCTCCATGAAGACAGTGGGAAGTATATAGCCTTTGTATTGGTCCCTATGAATATTGTCAAGAAGAGGATAGAAGCTTTTGAAATGTGGTGCTACAGAAGAATGCTGAAGATTAGATGGGTAGATCACATAACTAATGAGGAAGTATTGAATAGTATTGGGGAGAACAGAAGTTTGTGGCACAACTTGATTAGAAGAAGGGATCGGTTGGTAGGACATGTTCTGAGGCATCAAGGGATCACCAATTTAGTACTGGAGGGCAGCGTGGATGGTAAAAATCGTAGAGGGAGACGAAGAGATGAATACACTAAGCAGATTCAGAAGTGTGTAGGTTGCGGTAGGTACTGGGAGATGAAGAAGCTTGCACAGGATAGAGTAGCATGGAGACCTGCATCAAGCCAGTCTCAGGACTGAAGAACACCACAACACACATGAATATTGTGTCATGCCTATGAGGTTAAATGTGAGCACAGGTGTCCTCATTTCCACGTTAGACAAAGTTTTAGATTCAGAACTACTTAATAAAGTCATTGTCTATGTGGATGACTTGATTATAGCAATGCCTTCCTGGGAAGAACAATAGCAAAAAGTACTATACCGATTCTCTGAATATGGTGTTATAGCAACCTTAAAGAAGTCTGAATTTCAGAAGGAAAAGGTCAAATTCCTATGACACATAATATCTCAAGGTATTTTGCCAGGTCCGAGGAAATTAAATGCAATCAGACATTTTCCTCTGCCTCAGCACAAAAAACACTCAAAGCTTATCTGGACTGTATCTTTCTTTAGAAAATTTATAAACTTGTTACGGAAGAAAAACTCATGGATATGACCAATCAATGTCAAATTGACTTTGAAACCATAAAAGAAGCTCTACTCAATGCAAATATATTGCATCACCCAGACTTGTCACAAGAGTTTTGTTTAAGCTCTGATGCATGATGGGGGCCATGTCTATTCCAAATCACCAAGACAGGACAACACCACCCAAGATAATTAGTTCTGCAAGCAGAACTCTTACTGAATGTGAGTGATCATATTCAGTAACAGAGCTTGAAGCTCTCTCTGTAGGAAGGGCTTTTAAGAAATGCAAGTATTATTTGTGGGGAAAACACACCAAAGTTTACTGTCATCACCAAACACTTTATTTTTTCAACGTGCAAATTGCTGCATAGAAGAATAGCCAGATAGTGTCTTTATCTGCAGGAATTCAGTTTCGAGGTAGTGTGCATCAAAGGTAAACAAAATATAATTGCTGATGCCCAGGGTTAAATGAATTTGTAGAAGTCACTGAACAGAATTATTTCACTATAAATGATGAAAAATGTTCACTTAGTTTTAGGATAAGTTTCTTTCTTGTTGTTTATATGGTTGTTTATATGTGTGCAAATAGAAATACGGTATGTCACTAGTTATTTGAAATTTTACTCACTGACAAAAGGATGTTGTGATATAAGTAATAAGCTGTATTTAATTGCCATGGTATGAATTCATACAACTTCCAACAGCAAACTGATAAATGTGGTGGGGAGAAATAAATGATGTAGCATTATGACGAGAGACAACGCACAACTGCAACGCAGGACGGTGACTTCAGTGCATGTGCGAAGCCAGAACAAGTCTAAGATGCTTCTTAACATGCCAGATGCCCAGCTAATATTAGTACCTGTATGCCGAGTAAAATATACCCAAAAGATTAAGAATATAAATTGATTACTAAAATAAATACTGAGGTTTACGCCACAAGAATAAAACTAATATAAGAAAAGATAACTAAGATATGGAAATATTTATATAGATGGAAAGAAAATGAACCTAGGTTACTACGTACAATATATACACAAAAATCTACATTATAGCTGTATACAAAATAAACTAAGCACTACAGTATAGGAAATCTGTAAATACCATGAAAGAAATAGAATCATTCTAGGGATATGCTCACACACTGAATGAGCTATGAGAGAGGATAATGACACTGTGCCTCATCTAGTAAGATACCTATTAGTTTCATGTGGACTCACTGTATGAATAAACAAGCTGTTGATATTCCTCTTACAAAAAAGGTTTGAATTCTGAGAATCTGTCAGAAAATATTGAACTAAAAACATCTGCAAAGTGCATGATTTTTATATATAAGAGTTATACAGTGGTTAATCTTGGAGCAACAACATACTTAGTTTATAAGTTAATACTAAGTTTCTTTTTACAGGGAACAGTGCAAGGACATGTTCCACTAATGAGAAGAAAGAATTTAGGTAGCTGGTACCAAAAGAAACAGGCCACACTGCAATAAGAGTAATTATTTATTTATAAATTTGCATTTGAATGTGACAGCGTGAATGTTATGTGTGAATATAAAGAATTTACAGTATGTAAAATGTTGCGAAATGAAGTCTAGGTCTTGCACTACTTAAAAAAATGGGGGTGGTGGGGGGTCAGAGCGAATTCAAGTAACAGATACAAGTCTTCAAGACACATTTACACATGATCAGAATGTCCTTCCATGAACATTTCTTTTGACACAAGTATTTACAAGCATATATATATTGGATTGGAATGACTCCTTACCCTCTCCCTTAAAACCCACATCCTTTCGTCTTTCCCTCTCCTTCCCTCTTTCCTGATGAAACAACCGTGGGTTGTGAGAGCTTGAAATTTGTGTGTGTGTGTTTGTGTTTGTTATTGTTTCTATCAATGTAACAACGCTTTCGTTTGGTAGTACACATATCTGTATCCTGTACTGAAAAGTATAAATTAAGTACCTGAAGTACAATCGTTACAGGTACTTTTAACAAGTGACATTAGTAAACTTGTACGACACAATGATGTTAGAATTTTATCCATAGCGCTGCAAACAGTGAGTAAATAGTTTGTTGCAAGACACAAAGAAGTGTTCACAGAGAATTTTCTCAATTATTATGTGATGTATAAATGATGGATTTCACCAGGAGATGATAAATGCTTCCTTCCATTCCTTATCAAAACTCTGAGTACATTCACAGACCACCTCCTTGTAGATTTGAGAGAGGCATGGCTAAGCATAGTTAAGCTTGGTTGTGTTGGAAACGCGAGAGTGAAGTTCTCTGTTCCTTTCACTAGCAATCCGGAATTACAAACACTTGACTTAAGTGAGAAGATGGTAGTAGCTCATGCATATCATCAGATTGCTTGTATGTACACTTTTTTCAATCCTGACATGCAACATGTTCTTCAAATCATTCATGTAATGTCATGAGTTAAAAGTTAAAGAAAGTACTAGTTCATCATAAAAGTTGTAAACATAAATGATTTATTAATGATGAGAATTAATATGAAATAACTTGTCACAAAAATGTTGCCTTATTAATTTTGAAGTGTATATAAGTCAAATGTATTAAAGCTCATGTATCAGCTAATATTATGAGGGTGGTTTGAAAAGTTCTCGGAATCACCACAAGAGGTCAGCATTAGCACAACGAGTTGTTTACATGCTATTCATTGGACTGTTGCCTGTAAACATGTGCCATGTCAGTGCTCTTGGAACAGAGCTGTGGCGGTGACATGGCTCTGTTGTTGTTCCCGCGTAGTGATTTGTGAAGGTGGACAAAATTGAGATTCAGGCAGTGATTAAGTACTTTGTTAAGAAAAGTATGAAAGCAAAGGACATTCATGCTGATTTCCAGAATACACTGAGGGACTCTGCTTCTTCATATTCAACTGTTGCCAAATGGACAAATGAATTTAAATTTGGTCGGGAGAGCTTAGATGACGATCCGCGCAATGGGGTCAGCCAAGATGTGTCACTACTCCAGAAATCATTGCAAAAGTGCACAAAATGGTCATGGAGGATCGCTGATTGAAAGTGCATGAAATTGCTCATGCTTGCCAGATGTCATCTGAAAGGGTATATTACATTTTAATTGAAGAATTAGAAATGAAAAAATTATCAGCAAGATGTGTGCTGCGACTCTTGATGCTGGATCAAAAACACATAAGAATGGACATATTGGAACAATGTCTGGCCCATTTTAGGAGAAACAAACAAGTCTTTTGCACTGGTTTGTGACCACAGATGAAATTTGGGTGCACTGCTATTTGCCAGAGACAAAACAATGGTCAAAGCAGTGGAAACATGCTGATTCTCTGCCACCTAAGAAAGCAAAGACAATTGCTTCTGTGGGAAAGGTCATGGCATCAGTGTTCTAGGATGTGAAGGGAATTCTGTTTGTAGATTACCTCCCCACTGGGCAAACAATTACTGGAGAGTACTATGCTAACCTCCCGGACAAATTGCAACAAAAGGTGCATGAAAAAATGCCAGATTTAGCAAGGAAGAAAGTCATCTTCCATCAAGACAATGTGCACTCGCACACATGCCATCCCCATGGGAAAATTACACGAACTAAGGTATGAATTGTTGCCACACCCACATTATTCACCTGATATGGCTCTGTTAGACTTTCATCTCTTTACAAAACTGAAAAGTTTTCTTGGTGGACAAAGATTCACTTCAAACGAAGAATTGATAGCCGGAGATGACAACTATTTTGCAGGCCTGGAGGAAACTCATTTTTGAGATGGGATCAAAACGTTGGATCATTGTTGGACCAAGTGCATAAATCTACAAGGAAACTACATTGAAAAATAAAGAAGTTTCAGTGATGTAAGTACTTTTTTTCTATTCCGTTCCGAGAACTTTTCAAACCACCCTCATAAAATGACATTTACATGTAGTTATAAGGAGCAAATTTATGTCTTGTTTTAATTTCTTTATGTAAGTCATGTAAAATTTTCCACACTCGTAGAAAAGACAGATACGGAAAACTGCATATGAAAAAATGTTTAACATATGTGAAATGAAAAGGGGCTTCAAGAAAAACTATCCACATATCATACATTTAGTGTATGTTTAATGAGGAACACATACTCGTGTGAAATAATAATCAAACTTGTGTTTGCTTACAATGATGAAAACGTTCTATCTGCCCTTTGTAGTGGTGGTGGATGCCAAAGTTTACTAAGGAGGAGAAATTAAAGCAATTTATTTATGGAGCTATTGACGTGATGCCGATGATACAGGATGGCCTTTTGGACATCTTATAGATGATGTGGTCTACATAACCATGGTCAGAATTTCTCCATTGCAACATTGACCTTTTTAAACAAATGTTCATCAATGTGCTCTTATCCTATGGAGCTACCCTCTGGACACTATAACAATAAGCAATTCATTGTTGTCTACAAATTTTTAGGCTGAACTGTTCTCCATAGTTGCGCCAGTGGTACAGCGAGGCATGCACACAACAAACAACGCTTAAAGTGTGGAGATGTGGCCACGCAAACTATGGGTGGTGGTTACATCTCATGTAATGGAGCAAAATACTCTTAATTCAAACACACCCTTTGTTGAGTTATGATCTCTTAGAAACTGAACCATTGAAGTTTTGTACATTTCATGTCAATTAATTGTAACATAAATAAAGTTGACACATGCAAGGGATAATAAGATGTAAACCTAGCAACAAATAAAGTGATTTGATTCCCAACCAGGCCATAAAGCACTTTAAGTGGTACTTCCACATGAAATTTGATTATTTATGTTATGTATGCTTGTAAAATGCGCCACTAATGCATACTGTTGGATAATAATCATCGACAACGCCAGTATACTAAAGGGGGGGGGGGGGGGGGGCAATTGGGGTAGATCTTATTTTGGTTTAGCCATAAAGTATAAGTCATTCAACAAGCATCAGAATACTATGCGGAGCAAGATGCAATATAAACTTACCCGTGCCAAGAAAAGATATGAACATATATCTGTACTCTAACGTTTCCTTAAGCCAATATGAAATTTTTCACTCTTCAGCTATAGGTCTCTGACCAACTGTGAATCTGGATGGACGTACTACATGTATGTCAGACAATAATATATAAAGTTCTGGAAAGGAAGGCAGTTTCTTTCATCTCTAAATTGTTTCATCCTGAAAATGATACCTGGATACACCATAGCCTGCAAACTTAGGAACACAGGGTGACATTATTTACAACTGTACTATACTGCATTCTCTATCACAGAGCTGGATTCTTCTTCTTCTTATTCTTCTTCTTCAAGAAATAAGAGGTAAATATCACTCTGTTCAAAGCAGTATTAATACATCAATCAATTTATATTGTTTCAGTGGTAATTGAAGCAACAGATTGTGTAGGTGTGAACTTAGATGTATGCTGGTGAAAGTACCCACCACCCAAATAAATCAAAACAATCCACATTATTCGCTCCTCCTTATGGTGCCAGTATTAAAATACCAGGATAAAATACAGAATGAAATTAAAGGACACCTGACCTGGCAAAGCATGAACTCAGATATTAAGAAATTAGTAGGTCAATGTCACTAAGATAAGAGTGCTAAACCTAACACTAGCACCAGACCAGATTTTTTGCTGTCCACCAGGAAACCTCAGCCCATGAATAAGCTTTTTATTGATTATTTGGGACCCCTACCATGTACTAGAACTTTTATATGTACATTTTAGTGATGGTTGATGCTTTTACAAGGTTTGCGTGTTTGGTGCCTAGTAAAGGAATGATGACTGCTGTTAGTCCTCAAGTGTTATTTTTGATAGTTTTGGTCCTCCTAAGGCCTCAGTAAGTGACAATGCTCCCACCTCCATGTCAAGTGAATTCCAAAGTTTTGTTTTAGTAATGGTATTTCTCACATTATTATTGCCCAGTATTACCCTAAGAATTTTGTGGAATGTATTAACAGAAGTCTGAAATCTGCCTTAATAATTTATCATTCTCATTTGCAGAAATGATGGGATACCTCTGTGGATTGGCTTATTCTTGCCACAAGTCAAATAAAACGATAGCTGCCAAACAAGTGCTTACATCCTCCTTTAATTCACCACTGAGTAACTTGTGGCTGTTAAATGATCTATTACCCAAGCATTTTAATTCTGTGGATATCAGGGCTAAATGGGATGTAGCAAAAAATCTCTTGCACATCAGAGAGGCTCGTAGGTACAATCGAGGGATACGTGTGAAGAATTACTGTGGGCAAAGTAAAGGGACATAGGGGATCACAGGGAAACTTTTGGCCTGATTTCTCAGGCCATGTAAGGTCATTCAGAGATTGTACCCTTTCAGCTTCTTGCTCTAAGACCTTAAAATGCATAAGAAACACAGCTCACATTTGGGTCAGCTGAAACTAGTTAGTGCCAAAGAAGAGGCTGGTGTGGAACGGCTTAAAGAAACTGGGCTACTCACCTCAGCTTTCAGCTGCAGGAAATTGATAAATTTGCATTTATATCCTGTACGCCAGCATTGGTGCCTTTACCTGTGGTGTGAGAAATTTCACTGGCATGAGTTTTGCATGTGCCAGTTTTAGCATGGATTGACGGCACGGCACAGAGGATGTGTTTTTCATAGGACATTGGCCAGGAAGTCTTCTGGCAGTAGCGAGGGCATCAACATTGCCCATGTTTAGTAATGGTCGATAACTTGGAGAGGCAACAGGTTCCCCAGTTTGGGGTAACCTATGTGATTGGTACCCACATATAAACTCTACAGGTTCTTCATGGCCTTCTATTGCTGGTCTGAAACATTTCCATATTGTAGATCCATGTTCCGATCTGGTCATGAAGGTAATTCAGAGAGGTATACCTTCTGTGAGATCATTGTAACAGTCATTACCAGTATTTGATGGAAGTTAAAGTTGAGCTGCCATTGCCCAAGTTTCATTGTAATGATGCTTAGATGTACCTAAGTGAATGAACATACTACTTGTGTGGGTTAAATTTGACAGTGTTTGTGCATAATTGGTTGTCCCATCACATACGTGTCACCAAAGGTTGGTTCTGTGTTTGACGTTTAGAAGTCTGGTGCCAAGCATTAAGGTACAATAGGTTAGATTTATTTAAGATTCAAAATAGAGTGCTAATGATAATTCATGTGCTCCACTCAGCTAGTTTACCCAGGAAATAGCACATCCCTGGGTGAGATCTCACCGCAAACTTTACATTGTTTTGTTAATTTGGTGTATGCTGTTGAATTGTGGAAAAGGCAAAACTGTTAATATTGTTTTTTTCTGTTTTAGAGCTCTAAAACCTAATTGTTTTATTGTACCTGTTTACATCTGATGCGATGGCCTATTCTGACCTGTGTCAAATCCAAATATGCCAGTACTAGCTTCTGAATGAAGTTTCTTACAATGAGTCCTAGACACACTTCATCGTTTATTGGTCCACATGTTGGAGCTGTAAATAAGTTGTGGGTTGTGATTTAACTCATTTATTAGAATTCTGTCAGTTACTAAGTTTAAGGCACAGAGACTATTTTAAAGGAAAGTTTTCTGGGTGTTTATACTGTCTGTTCTATTTATTGGTTCCTATAAAACAATATGAGGCTCATAGTGTCTATTTATTGGCACTTTTAAATAATTATGTGGTTTTTTATACTGTTTTATTTATTTGTATCTTTAAAACTAATTATAGGTTTATTTATTGGCACTTTTACATATTTTTTTTGGATATTGGTAGTGTTTGTTTTACTTACTGACTTGATGTTGATAGTATTTAATTTATTTATTGGTGCATTTAAACAATTCAATAATGCTCTTACAAATGATTAACTTAATAATGACGTGTGCTCAGGTTGCCAATGTGCACCTTGTGTAATTTGTTGGAGCGAAATAAATTGTAAAAATGTTCTGCCGAGTGTGATCTCTGTCACTTACCACTCTCGTATCCCCGCATCCTTACCATTTCAGACTGAACATAGTCAAGTAAAAATCTGTACATACATATGCAAGCGAAAATTAAAATAAAAAACCTCAAGAAGTCATGTAAATGGTTAGCATGTTGCCATATATTTTGCTGAGAAAGTGAGATATAATTGTAAAACTGACTTATTCGCATCACAGAGAGAAGTCAAAATTGTGATCAATGAAATGCAACTAACTGACGATGTCATGTGGGGCTTCACATTACATTTGAGTGTCATTACAGGGGTACAGTGACTTTAGAGTTGTTATTAACATCACTGGTGCATCCAAACATTATATAAATCTATGATACTGAGGCATGGCAATATACATCACTGGTAGGGAATTTGACAGAAAATTACTCATTGCCACAGCACATTTTCACACATTGAAAATGACTTGCAACATGTAACTTGACCAGCTCGTCAAGCCAAGCTTCACGTATCTACATACAGAAATCAGATGTTACATACATCACTACAAATTATTAAAGGCATTTCTGGGAACTCAATTGTTATAAATCCTCATATAGCTCTTTGTAGTGATAATAGTTAATGAAAATATGATTGGTCGATTTAGGAGAGTGGACCATACAGCGAGGTCATCAGTCCCACGAAAATATGAATGTCAGTTTTGTGTCTAAATTAACTTTTGAAGTATGGTATCCAAAATAACTTCCTACCAATCAAAAATGTTTTGTGTAAAAGATAATATCTAAATACTTTATCCTTAAATAACTGAGTAGAGAGCATCTTGATCAAAAAGATACAAGTCTCAGTTTCATACAGCTACTATTACTTTATCCACTGGTTTACATACAACAAGGGGGTGAATGCAGCATGTATGTGAAGCATGAATTATTGAAACTGTCAATAACTACCGTATTTACTCAAATTTAAGCTGCACTCGAATCTAAGCCGCACCTGAAAAATGAGACTCGAAGTCAAGGAAAAAATTTTCCCGAATCTAAGCCGCACCTGAAATTTGAGACTCGAAATTCAAGGGCAGAGAAAAGTTTTAGGCCGCACCTCCAAATCAAAACACTGTTGGTCCATTTTAATATGAGACACAATTTAGGTCGAAAAAAATGACGATACACCTACAGTAGTTTGGTTCGAGCGGTAAGCTTTACCAGGTAGCCATTGCAATGCGTCAGGCACTCCGTCCTTATTTATGCGAGTACCCTCCCTTTTTCACGTGCTTCGTCTGGTTTGAATTGATTGCTTATTTTTCTTTGATGTCATAAGTGCCGTTCTCTTTGTTATAGGTGTTTACGTCACTCTAAGCTGAAAATGCATTACTGTACTGTGTCGTGCATTGTTTGTTGCATTCTGATAATGAGTGTTTACGGCCTTTCGCCGCTCGCGGCGTGGCTTGCTTTTTTGCGCGCTACCGCCGCTTACAATGAAAAAAAAGAGAGGAATTGTCTCATTAGCGAAACAATGGCAAGAGACTGCTATTTGTTGTTACTTACACTGCTGCTTTCTTTGATAATGATCAACAAGAACCAAATAATAGACTGCGTATGATAAAAGATGTTCTGAACGAGAGTTTAGCAAAAATTTTTCTCTATTGGAAAATCTTTGCAGACGCCTCTTTAATACATTACATTCTGCACAGAAGTTAGAGTCAGTTTAGATTTAAAAATCTGGTCAATTGCCGTGCTTCATTTCTGACTGTATCACTATTCAGCAGAAGAATAATATGAATATAAACATGACATGATATGTATATTCTTCCGCGTTTGCTGTTGTCTCACTCTAGTTTCGTAGTTTATTAGGCAGACAGAGTTTAAATGAGATAGCAGCAAACACGAAAGAATACATGGCAAAATGTTTATGTTTGTATTATTCTTATGGTGAGAGAATACTGCATGTGATTCACAATTCATAAAAGTTCCTATTAGTAACCATCTCTTCTCACAGGTAGGAAAAAATTCAGAATGTAGAGTTGGCCATATTGACAAAAACCCCCAAACAGTCTTGCCAGTCGGATTTTCATAGTACATTGATATGCTGCTACATTCGAAGATGAACAATACGGAATTTGTATTTACTTCGTTGGATAATGTATGAAAATGCAGTGGTCGAAACTCAGGCAGAGGAAAAAAGCCCGTCTTCCACCTTTTTTTTTTAATTTATTTACTGACGCAGAGGTTTTGGCGCCAGTATTTATCTTTGTGCCTGCAAAGCAAGCCTGTGTAGCGCTACATATATTCGACAGCAGAAGTTAGTTGTGGCGGCACCTACCAACATTTTTCAGAACTTCCACTTACTTTGCACTCAATTCTAAGCTGCAGGCGGTTTTTTGGATTACAAAAACCGGAAAAAAAGTGCAGCTTAGATTCAAGTAAATACGGTAAGCATGAGTGAGCTTGGGATTCAAACTGTGCAGCCTTGATGTGAGTCATGTGCATGGGGAAATATGGTAATTGTAAAGCAGCCAGTTTAATGTACTTTAGAAATATGATATTTACTTCAGTGTAAAGATGAGGTAAATTTTATTTTATATGCATTTTTGGAATATGTTAGTCTGTGTTTACATGTAAACTGATTTTGGAACTAGGTTTGATTTAAAGAGGGAGAGTACTGGATTATGCGTATTTAAATGGGAAGCTGACTGGCTACCATGTTATTCAAACAACCAGACAGAGATTTTTCATGCATTTTGGTACTGGAGAGGTCTGTGACAATCGAGTCTGTGGTCAGTTGTGCTGACGTAAGGTTATGTAGCCTGGTGCTCTTATCATTTTTGTTACAATGTGCAATAGTTATTTTACAAAAAAAATTGAATTAATTGGTAAAAGATCTGATCAGTCAGGGATGACAGCTACAGAAATATTGAGCTTTTAAAGAGAAGTGAGACTTTCTTTCAAGGTATAAAATTTGCATGGCATACAGTGTACTCATAGGCACAAACTTTCAGTGTCCTAAACATGATAAACTGCAAAGTATCTGTGCCAGTATTCAAAACCATGAAACACTTTCTGTTTTTACAGACTACTTATTAACTGTATATTGAGCAAGCAGTAAAGGAAACAAAAGAAAAATTAGGAGTAGGTATTAAAATCCATGGAGAAGAAATAAAAACTTTGAGGTTCGCCGATGACATTGTAATTCTGTCAGAGACAGCAAAGGACTTGGAAGAGCAGTTGAACGGAATGGATGGTGTCTTGAAAGGAGGATATAAGATGAACATCAACAAAAGCAAAACGAGGATAATGGAATGTAGTCGAATTAAGTCGGGTGATGTTGAGGGTATTAGATTAGGAAATGAGACACTTAAAGTAGTAAAGGAGTTTTGCTATTTGGGAAGCAAAATAACTGATGATGGTCGAAGTAGAGAGGATATAAAATGTAGACTGGCAATGGCAAGGAAAGCGTTTCTGAAGAAGAAAAATTTGTTAACATCAAGTATAGATTTAAGTGTCAGGAAGTCATTTCTGAAAGTATTTGTATGGAGTGTAGCCATGTATGGAAGTGAAACATGGACAATAAATAGTTTGGACAAGAAGAGAATAGAAGCTTTCGAAATGTGGTGCTACAGAAGAATGCTGATGATTAGATGGGTAGATCACATAACTAATGAGGAAGTATTGAACAGGATTGGGGAGAAGAGAAGTTTGTGGCACAACTTGACTAGAAGAAGGGATCGGTTGGTAGGACATGTTCTGAGGCATCAAGGGATCACCAATTTAGTATTGGAGGGCAGCGTGGAGGGTAAAAATCTTAGGGGGAGGCCAAGAGATGAATACACTAAGCAGATTCAGAAGGATGTAGGTTGCAGTAGGTACTGGGAGATGAAGAAGCTTGCACAGGATAGAGTAGCATGGAGAGCTGCATCAAACCAGTCTCAGGACTGAAGACCACAACAACAACAACAACAACTTATTAACTGACAAGAGTGTGGTTTTCTTAGTAACCTCAAGCTGGCTACTGGGGAAGGGAGGGGGTGGGTAGTGTACTGTAAGTGTGGAGGAACATGAGTACTTTCAATGCTAGAAGAAAAATGAAATACAATGTGCCACCTCAGTATCGTTGGCTCATTAAATTTAGAGCATTCAAAAAATTCTAGAGGGCTATGAACTGAATCTTCTGTACATATCACTGTCTTTAATGAATCGCACACTAGTTATTTTGCTATAAATGATTCCAAGAGGATGCCACTTAAGACCTCCACTTAATCATTTTTTGGAGTAAGAAGTGCTCTACCCCACAACATTTCCATAGGCTTGTTCTTAATTTGGGTAACATTTGGATAAATTAATGCAGTTGGTCCTGAACTGCAGCCACTAATGTGCAAAACTTGTTGGGATAGGTACCCTGACATGTATTTTTTGGACAATCACTACTTCCCAGTTTAACTCACGTGGAAATCCACCAGCTGACATAACATCTCTCAGGTGCAGTCTCACATTTTTGTATGTTATTACAGCTTCAGATATTCTTATGCTGCGTAGAAGTTGCCAAGCAGACATGTTTTCATTTTGTGTTTAGAGTTGATTTTATCTGTTAAATTATTTACACCGCTAGGTAGGTGGTAAAACGCTGAAAATCTCTCTCCTTTTTGTGCCACACTAAGACTGAAAGAAAGCCATTTCTCCTTCTAGTTTCATACTAATGAACTTTACTGCTGTTCTTAAATTGTGATTGATAGTCGACAACTAATTGCATAAGGGGGCTAACTGTATGGTGGACTAAATGTATGGTCAGATTGTGCTCAGTATGCCCAATTATTTAAAGAGATGTCTAAAGAGGCTCAAAAGTGGACATCAAGTGCTTCACATGCTTATCAACATAAAATCAGATATGGGTAATGCAGGAGTAGGTCTAATAATGAATAACAAAATAATTTTTGTAATCTCCTATGAGCTTCATAGTGAACACATTATCATTGGCTCAGCCAGCATTACAGCAGCACATATTTATAAGCCTACAACTCCACAAATGATGAAGAGGTTGAAAGAAGTATGTTGAGGTAAAAGAAATTAGTCAGATAGTTAATGTATACAAAAATGTAATTGTGATGCAGGACTTGAATTTGTTAGCAGAAAAAAGAAGAGAAGGAAATGTAGTAGAACATGAAGTGGGGGAAAGCACTGTAAGGGAAAGCCATCTGGTAGAATTTTGCACAGAGTGCAATTTAATCATTGCTGACACTTGGTTTCAGAATCATTAAAAAAAGTTTTACATGGAAGAGACTGAATGCAGTAGAAGATTTCAGATAGTTTATGTGATGGTAATTCATGAATTTTGAAACCAGATTTTGAACTACAAAACATTTTCAGGGGTAAAAGTGGACTCTAACCATACCGTATTGGTTACAACCTACTGATTAAAATTTATGAAACTGCAGAGAAGTTGGAAATTAAGGAAATGGGACCTGGAGAAAGTGAAGAAAGATAAGTTATTGACAGTTTCAAAGGATGCATTGGACCACAATGGACTGAAGCAGTGGAAATGAAGACAACATAAGATGAATGAGTAGCTTTGAGAGATGAAATACAGAAGGCAGAGAGGAGTAATAGGTAAAAAGACATGGCCCAATACAAATCCTTGGACAAAATGTGAGATATTAAATTTGATTCATCAAAGGAGAAAACATAAAAGCACAGCACTGAAGTAGGTAATAACTAATACAGATGTCCAAATAATGAGACTGGCATAAATAGCAAACTGGGAGTGCAGGAATGACTGGAGGAGAAATGCAAAGTTGGAGAAGCATGCATGATTTTGGGAAAGAGAGATACCAATTATAGTCAAATTAAAGAGACCTTTGGAGACAACAGAAGCAACAGTATGAATATTAAGAGCTCAGGTGGCAAGTCAGTTCTAAGGTAATAAGGGAAGATGAAAAGTGAACAGGAAGAGGAAATAAATGAAGATAAGACAAGAGATATGGTAATACGAAAAGAATTTGAGAGGCCACTGAAAGAATTAAGTCAAAACAAGGACCCCACAGTAGATGTCAGAATTGTTGAGATCATTGTAAGAGCTAGCCATCACAAAAACATTCTACCTGGTATGCAAGATATACTAGACAGGCGAATTATCCTCAGACTTAAATGAAATAATACCCATTCCAAAGAGGGCAGATGCTGACGTGTGTGACTATCACCAAATCATCACTTTAAAAAGTTGAGCTAGTCAAATGCTGAAAATACAACGTCCCCCCCCCCCACAATGTTACAATCAGTCATGAAATTGAAACCATAGTGAAAATCAAAAGTGTTTTATTTTCAACATTTAGCTACACCTTCCAGCTACTTCTCTACATAGTCACAGAGCCGACTTACAAATTTGTCACAGCAAGATACCAACTTTCCAATACTCTTGTCATAGAAGACAGTTGCCTGTGACTTCTGCCAATTCCCTACACTGGTCTGCAGCTCATAGTCTGTGCCAAAATACTTTCTTCTTGGTCCATGTGAGTGAAGAGATAAAAATCAGAGAGAGCCAAGTGAGGGCTGTATGGTGGGCAATCAAACACCTGCTGTCAAAAATGCTGCAGGAGTGCCTTTGTTGCACCTACAGTATGCAGCCAAGAACTATAATGAAAAAGGAGATGCACGACAGTAACATCCTGTATGCTGCATGAAATCAGGTGAAATCTCTCACAAGGCAGTTCATACTTGGCAGGAGATGCTATTTTCTAGGCATTTTTACATGCTCTGTGTTCTAAGAAACGAAAGTGCAATGTGATGAAGTAGACAGGTGCACTAAAGACACAGCACAACATTTCTGCACACAAAGCTTCACTGGATTTTCACTGTGTTTATAATTTTGCAAGCTATCAGAGATGGAAAAAAAATGGCCCTTGTATTTTTCAAGGAACTGATAAAAGCTGAACTTGGGCAACATCAATTTGAGTTCCATAGAAATGTAGGAGCATAAAAGACAATACTGACTCTATAACTTATTTTCAAAGATAGATTGAAGAAAGACAAAACCATATTTACAGTATTTGCAGATTTAGAGAAAGCTTTTGACAATACTGACTAGAATTCATTCTTGAAATTCTGAAAGTATCCAAGATAAAATAATGGTAGCAAAATGTTATCTACAGCTTGTACAGAAATGAAACAACTGGAGGAGACAAAGGACATCAAAGGGAGGCAGTAGTTAAGGTCTTTGTAACTCTACTTTCAGGCTGAGTAGCATCTTATTTTTATTTCGCTTTAATCCTCACCAAAGAAGTATATCCACAGAAATTGAGCAGAGTGCCTGGTTTGTGATAGTAAACTTCCAGTTAATTGACAGATCTGCCCTTGAGCTTTGGTAGTTAGCATGAACTCATGTCCTGCCCATTGCTTTGCACCAAATGACATCTTTTGGAAACAGCTATTATATTAACGGATATTAACAATAAAGTATCTGTGATCAGGGTGCTGACCGATAAACAAACTTTGAAGATGTCTGGGAAGACCATATAAAGGTTCAAGTTGCTCTCTCTCATCACTACAACACATACCTTGTTTTTCCACTGAAGTGCATTACAGTTGATCGGTTGGTTGGCCATTTGGTTGGTTGTGGGGGAGGGGAGCAAGCAGCGAGGTCATGTCCCATCATCTACAATGGCAGGAATCAAGGGAGAAACAACAGAAAGATCACAGTCCAGTCAAGGGGAAGGGATAAAAGCCAAAGAGGGAAAAGGGATGTCAGAGCAGCAGAAAAAGGATAGAACAGAAGAGGGGTGGGTGGAAATAGGTAGAGCACGAGTGCCATAGAAACGCTACGCGTGGTGGGGCACCAGTACTACCACTCATCCACTTTGACAACACCACCAAACCATTATAATGATACAATGGGGCTAACACCAGGGGAAGAACACACAAGAAAAGGGGAAACAAAACTGTGCAGCAGACCACATAAAATGTAGGGAAAAGGCAGGGAGAACCTGGCCAGTGTGATGGCAAGATCAAGGCCTCCATAACCAACGCATCTACTAACTGAGGGGCTCAAATTTCAGAGGAAAATTCAAGGACTTAAACCTGAGAGGACAAACGACTTCCTCAAAGAAAATCAGGGAAAGACGTAACCATGGGAGAGTTGTCTAAGGAAGGTGGGAGGGCATACTCAAAAGGCAGGGCAGTCCAACAAAATATGAATCACCATGGAGGAAGCCCTACAGGCACCAGGGCAGGGGGGGGCTTTAGATTTCAATTCCCACTGGGAGAGGCAGAGGAAACAACACCATATGGTGGGAATCTCCTTGATTCAGCAAGGGTGTCGGTCCACAATTGAGAAAAAGGGATGTGATGTACAGACACAAATCTGTCGTCAGCTGTGACACAGAGAATGGAGTAATGCAGGCTTTTGAACCTCAAAAGAGATCTGTAAAGAACATGGAGAAGAGGACAAGGAGGGGAGATGGAAGTCACAGTGGGAAGCGAGGTGGAGTCCCTCGCCCCCCCCCCCCCCCCCCCCAGCCAAACGAACCACAATTTCATTACCCAGAGTGTCTATGTGGCCAGGAACCCAAAGGAAGTCAATTGAAGAAGCAGCATCAAATCAATAGAACAAGCAGCATCACCAAGATCAATGAGAGAGTTGTGGATGGCCGAGATCACAGGGTGGAAGGAAAAACTGAGTTATGGCCTGAAGGCCACTCATTGAGTCTGTACATAACAAAACCCGGGTGAGTGAAGACCATTTAATGAAGCAGAGGGGTCAACAGATGGCCACGAATTCTGCAGTAAACACTCCACATGGGGCAGGCAAGAGATGGTGTTCCATGTGAATGAAGGCATATCCCACATGACTGGTGAATTTAGGACCATCAAAGTAAAAAACAATGGCATCCTGAAACTCTCATAAGAGTGTTTGGAACGAACAATGGAACACCACTGGTGGTGGGGGGTCAGGAGAGTACGTGGAGAAGAGGACAAGGAGGGGAGATGGAAGTCACGTTGGAGAGAAGCGAGGTGGAGCCCATCAAGTAACACACACAAGAGTGGGCAGCAGGCGGGCAACGGGCCGAAGCCACAAAAAGAATAGAATAGGAGGGGTGAGCAGGGGAAAAGCAGATAGTGATGCCCAGGAAACCAGGAGCTGGGGCAACCGAATAGAAAGGATAGGGATCCCACCATCAAGCAGAAAACTACTGACAGAGCTAGTGAAAAAGGCACCGATGGCTAAACTGATACCACGATGGTGAACTGGAGCAGCGCAGAAGGGCCAGCATAAACTTGACAACCTTTGTCCAGACAAGACAGAACTAATACTGGGTAAATGTGGAGAAGGGCTGAACAATTTGTAGCCCAAGAGTTGTGAGCAATCCATTTGGGTAAGATTATTTAGTTATCAGCAGAGTTGACAGCTTTGGAATAAAATCAGTTGATACTTACAACTAAAGGAAGTCTATAAAATCTAAAAATTATATTTCATAGTTTCAATAAAATCAAATAAATAGCCATTGCTCACCTTCAAAGCAAATTACAGAATGAAGGGGAAGCAAATTAAATACACTGTATGTCCACTATTAGTAACTAAATAACTATTATCAGTAACAGCTCTTATTGAACTTCACTGTTTCCATTAATTTTTTTTTCCACAGAAAATAATTCTTTATGCATCAACAATGGATATTGCAAGTTTGAATATCAACAGTATAAGGAGAAGATAAATTGCTACTTACTGTATAGATGACATGTTAAGTTGCAGAGAGACAAAACTAAAAAACACTTACACACTTGCTTTTGGCCACAGCCATCGTTCATCAGAAAAGAAACACACACACACACACACACACATATTCATTCGCACAAGCAAGCACCCACACATGACCTCCATATCTGGTAGTTCAGATCGGAATTTAGAAGTCACATACTACGAAAGCAGCAATCTGGAGGGGTGGGGGCAGTAGTATAGGTGTGAGGGAAGATAGAGTGCTTTCTGGCAGAGCGTGTAGAGGCTGGACTGCCAACAGGCATAACATTGGAAGGCAGAGGGGAGGAAGGGGGGGGGGGGGGGGATGAGGCTGCCGCGAAGGAGAGGAGCAGGAAAGGGGAAAGATAGATGGGTACACTCGCATAGGGCAGCACACAAAGAGGGTGGGTAAGGATAGTATGTTACCGTAGGTTGACATTGGGATAATTTTGCAAATGGAGAATGCATTGTAAGGATAACTCCCACCTGCACAGTTCAGAAAAGCTGATGGTAGAGGGGAGGACCCATATGGCTCAGGCAGTGAAGCAGCCATTGAAATGAAGCATGTTCAGCTGCATGTTGTGCCACATGGCAGTCTACTTTGCTCTTGGTCACAGATTGACAGTGGCCCTTCATCCTAGAGGACAGCTGGTTGGTAGTCATACTAATGTAAAAAGTTGTGTAATGACTACATCAGAAGCAGAACTGGTATATGACATGACTGCTTTCACAGGTAGCCTGACCTCTGATGGGGTAGGATATGCCATTGAAAGGACTGGAGTAGGAAGTGTTGGGCAGGTGGATTAGGATATGATTTCTATGGCAAGGGGTTGGGATTGGAAGTAGCATAGGGGTGGGTTAGGATGTTGTGGATGTTGGGTTGGTGACTGAACACCCCTTTATGAGGGGTACTTAGGATCATAGGAAGGATGTCTCTCATATCAGGGTATGACAATCAGTAATCAAAGCTCTGGCAAAGGTTGTGGTTCAGTTGTCCCACTCCAGAGTGGTACTGGGTATCCATTACCTCCTCTCAACTCCTGTCTCCCACCCTCTTTGTGTCCGCTCCCTGCCAACGCACCTGCCCATCTTTCCTTTTCCCTCTGCCTCCCCTCCCCACCTCCTTGCTCCACAGCCTCCCAACACTGCGCCTGTTGGCAGTCTAGTCCCTGCATACTCTGTGAGACAGCACTCTTTGCTGCCCCCATCTGTACACAATAAGCAATATGGTCTCTAAAAACAACACAGAGATGCTGCAATCTATTAACAAAGATCTAATACATATAATACAGATAATTTACATTTAACTTGTGAAGAGTAATTTGATTTCCTTGTGTGAATTGTCTAACATAGCAATCCAAGATCTCTCTGTAAGAGTGACTGCAGTGATGTAATATGGATGATATAACCCATTAGTACATTTCAAACATAACTTTTTAGAAGACACAATGAGGACACAGCAGATTCAGGAGTGCAGCCATCATGTGTCTGATGTAGAATAATCAAGTGGTGATGTCACAAGATGTTTGTGGCATACATGAGTGAATGTCCCTATTAGCTAAACATGCATGATAGATCACTTCCTCTGTGCAATCTGTACACAGAAGAATCTGCTTTTTTATGTTAAAATGATGCAACAATCACTGCATTATAAGTGTCAATGTATATTTAAATTAACTGTGAATTTGCTATAAAAGCCTGAGAAAAAATAATGTCACTCTATCTCACTTGTTACTCTGCTACAGTTAGTGCATATTGCTTGTATTTCACTAGTGGATTCCACCGCAAAAAAATAATGTACAATGTGCTGTGAAAGTAAATGAGATAAGTATTGATAGTATTGGCATAATAAGTATTCCTATTACTTTAGTTGATGGTATCAATTAATGAGGAAGCTTAGAGATGTAATTGTTACGGTTTATTGCAGTGGTTAGTTTTGGTGCCTGTAAATGATCTATGATATATTTTAATGAAATTGTGAGATAAGTTTGATTTAGTGAAAGCTAATAGCATACAGTTTGTAATGTTGGTTCATAGACTGAGTGAAACTATGTTTGTTTGTTTATTTTTGAGAGAGATATGACTATCAATTTGCACAGTATCACAAAAAATTATGAAGTGGTCCGACAAAAATTATTACTTAATTTAAATTTTAATTCCTTTGTTTTACATGTCAACTTTTGGACTGTCACTTCCAATAATCAACATATTCATTTACGGAATAGTCCATTTGCTTAAAATTTTGTTTAAAGGCATTAGTATTTTGTATTTGGGTAATAACATTTTCAGTGCAACTGTATAAGCACATATCCATATATATTACAACTTCTCTCATAAACAATATTCCAGTGTGTATTACTCTATTTCAGAAAGTTCCTTGTCTCCTACTGATGTACCCTTTCATTTTTTTTTTTTTAAACTGACAAATATTTTTAATAGCAGATGCTACAATTCATGTTGTTGTTGTGGTCTTCAGTCCTGAGACTGGTTTGATGCAGCTCACCATGCTACTCTATCCTGTGCAAGTTTCTTCATCTCCAAGTACTTACTGCAACCTACATCCTTCTGAATCTGCTTAGTGTATTCATCTCTTGATCTCCCTTTACGATTTTTACCCTCCACGCTGACCTCCAATGCTAAATTTGTGATCCCTTGATGCCTCAGAACATGTCCTACCAAACGGTCCCTTCTTCTCGTCAAGTTGTGCCACAAACTCCTCTTCTCCCCAATTCTATTCAACACCTCATTAGTTATGTGATCTACCCATCTAATCTTCAGCATTCTTCTGTAGCACTACATTTTGAAAGCTTCTATTCTCTTCTTGTCTAAACTATTTATTGTCCATGTTTCACTTCCATACATGGCTACACTCCATACAAATACTTCCAGAAACGACTTCCTGACACTTAAATCTATACTCGATGTTAACAAATTTTTCTTCTTCAGAAACGCTTTCCTTGCCATTGCCAGTCTACATTTTATATCCTCTCTACTTCGACCATCATCATCAGTTATTTTGCTCCCCAAATAGCAAAACTCATTTATTGCTTTAAGCGTCTCATTTCCTAATCTAATTCCCTCAGCATCGCCCGACTTAATTTGACTACATTCCATTTATGTATGGACAAGTTCCATTTACTTTACATGATGAGTGCAGTGCAAATATTAAAATTTTATGAAGTATCCGCAAATTGTCAGGATATAGGTTTTAACTAATATCAGAGTGGCCAGCTCTTTCCCATGGATAATTACTTCACCTTTTGACATTTTTACTTTAACATGCTCAAAGGATAAGTTTTTATTAGTTTTATAGCTCATTCATGTCTACGGATAGTGTTTTTCACTGGTAATCAAGGACCCAGATTCAAACCGAGCCACTGTCTGAATAAAAATCATCGACAATGATGGCCAAATACTTCAAGAATAAGAGGCCACCCTTGCTTTGCTGTTAACACTATCAAAAGAGGGCGGAAGAGCAGACAGAAGTTCAGGGAATTCTCTTGCACTTGGGATGGGAAACTGCTGCTAAAAGTTGGCATGAGGATGCAGATGGCAATGGAAACTGTTGGATTAAAGAAACATAAGATGTACCCACATTACATATGGCCTGTAACCGAAAAACTGACATGATGCTCTCTGCGCAGGCTTAAGATTCTGAATAAGTCCCCCATTCGAATCTCCGGGTGGGGACTGACAGGGGAGGTGTCCATGACAAAAAAGTTGAATAACAACAAAATAATAACATTCTATGATTCGAGGTGTAGAATGCAAGAAGTTTCGCTAGAAAACCTCAAAAGGGAAGTGCTAAGAATTAATCTTAAAAATAGTGGTGGTCACTGAAGTAAAATGGAAACAAGACAAAGATTTCTGGTCAAGTGAATGTAGCGTAATATAAACAGCGGCAGAAAATTTTATAACAGGAGTAACATGCATTATGAATAAGAAGATAGGGCAAAAAGAGGGTTACTGTGAACAGTTCTGTGATAGGGTTGCTCTCATCAGAATCAACAGCAAACCAACACTGACGACAATAGTTCAGCTATACATGCCAATGTTTCAAACAGAAGATGAAGAGACAAAGAAAGTATATGAGGATATTGGACAGGTAATTCAGTATGTAAAGGGGGAAGAAAATTTAATAATAATGGAGGATTAGAACATCGTCGTAAGGGAAGGAGTACAAGAAAGGGCTACAGGAGAATATGGGTCTGGCAGTAGTAATGAGAGAGCAGAAAGAGACCGAGCAAGGTGGCGCAGTAGCTAGCACACTGGACTCGCTTTCGGAAGACAACTGTTCAATCCAGTGTCCAGCCACCCTGATTTAGGTTTTCCGTGGTTTCCCTAAATCGCTCCTGGCAAATGCTGGGATGGTTCCTTTGAAAGGGTGCGGACGACTTCCTTCCCTATCCTTTGCTAATCCGATGAGATCTATGACCTCACTGTCTGATCTCCTCCCCCCCCCCCCCCCCAAAAAAAAAAACCCCAACCCAGCAGAGTAATTGAGTTCTGCAACAAATTTCAGCTAGTAATAATGAATACTCTGTTCAAGAATCACAACAGGATGAAGTAGACTTGGAAAGATTACAGCTGGACTTCATCATCATCATCATCATCATCATCATCATCATCATCAGAGATTCTGAAATCAGATATTGGATTGTAAGGCAAACCCAGGAGCAGATGCAGACTCAGTACATAATTTAATAATAGTAAAGAGCAGGCTGACGTTTAAGAGAATCATATAGAAGAACCAGTGCAAAAGGGAGTGGGATACTGAAATACTGAGATGCATTGGAAGATCGCTGAAGATGTGGATATTGCAATTAGGAATATCAGATTGGGAGCTCAGCTGGAAAAGAGTGGGCATCTCTAAAAAAGGGCAATCACAGATGTTGGCAAGAAAAACACATGTACAAGGAAGGTAATTGCTAAGAAACTTTGGGTAACAGAAGAAATCAATTAATCGACGAAAGAAAGAAACAGTAAAAGGTCAGGGGAAGACAGGAATACAGCAACATAAATCACTTAGGAATGAAATAAAGCCAATGTGAAATAAATTCAGGAAAAAAGTGAGGAAATCGATGAACAAATGAACATAGGAAGGAATGACTCAACATACAAAAAAGCCAAAACAATCTTTGGTGTGGGTGGTTAGTGTTTAACGTCCCGTCGACAACGAGGTCATTAGAGATGGAGCCGAAGCTCGGGTTAGGGAAGGATTGGGAAGGAAATCGGCCGTGCCCTTTCAAAGGAACCATCCAGGCACTTGCCTGAAACGATTTAGGGAAATCACGGAAAACCTAAATCAGGATGGTTGGAGACGGGATTAATCTTTGGTGAAATTAAACAAAACAGCGGCAACATTAGAGTCCAATGGGAATTCCACAATTAAACAAAGAGGAGAGAGCAGAAGCCTCTATGAGGGGGACAAACTGTCTGATGATTTGGTAGAAGAAGATTTTAAGAGTCGATATGGAAGAAACAGGGCTCCAATATTAGACTCGGAATTTAAAAGGTCTTTGCAAGACTTGAGATCAAATATGGCAGAAGACAGATAACATTCCATTGGAATTCCTACGATCATTTTGGGGTAGTGGCAACCAAACGCAACTCAAGTTAATATGCAGAATCCATGAGGCTGGTAGTGTACTGTCAAGACTTTCCGAAAAATATCATCCACACAATTCGAAGATAGCAAGGGCAGATAAGTACGAGAACTATCACACATCCAGCTTAATGGCTCATGCATCCAAGTTGTTGTCAAGAATAATATACAGAAAAATGAAAAAGAAAATTGTGGATCTGTTACATGATGATCATTTTGTTTTCTTGTAAAGGTAAAGTCCAAAGAGGCAGTCTTGACATTGCACTCTGCGGCAGAGCGGAGTCAGTTGTCTGCATTCTCTCTTTCACTTATCGAAAGTCCATCTACCTCAATATGCTTCTTTCCGATGTCCCTTCACTCTGGTATCAGATATGTGTTAGGCAGTGTAAAGCAATGTTGATGAAACCACTACCTAATACCTACCACACAGAGGCTGCTTAACTCGAGTTGAAAGTCAGTTCCTGAAAGTCAATTTTTAAATAGTTGGGCATTCGGAGGATGCAGTCTACTTGCAGAAAGCATTTAAAATTAGATTGAATCTACTTTTTATTCATATGGAAACACGTGAAATGGCTATCAAGTCCGTATTTACTATGGTAATACTGTATCATTCAAAGTTCACTGTCTGTACAACATAGTTTCACTTGAATAGCAGCCAGAATTTTTGCAAGTTTGACCTGACTAATCTTCACGTTCTAAGTCACAGACCCACAACTAATCGTGAGTTAAACATTCGGTCATTTCAGTGGTCTTCTTAGTAAGAAGTGCTTGCCAAAGTATTCCATACAGAGCACGAAACATGCCATGCGGAATTGTTACTACATCCAGAAAGTTCACACGCTCAGAACTTTCAAACTATTTAATTTGGAAACACCAAACTTTCACTAAAATATTCATAACTCCAGTCGCTTCAGTCACGAGAAATTCAAACTGCAATTAACTCACTATTTCTTAATTTTCCAGAGTATTTTTAACAATCTATCTAACATGGTGTTATCTGTAGGCCGGTTAGCAAGTGACTATCTCGAACTATTCTACCCACTGCCCACTCCACTATATTCGCGTGGGAACAGCTTAATTCTGATTGGCTGTTGATCTAATCGACCAATCAGAATGTTCCTTCCAGATCATTCTCACGGCAAAACTTGCCTTATCCAATCAATAATGTTATAGAAACTTCAATGTCTAGTATAATGTTTAATAAAAATTCTCGAAGTATGAATTATTCTCCAAATTGATAAATAAATTTATTCTATCTCTAACTTTCATTCTGGCTGCTTTTATACAAAAGCAAGCTCTCACTGCCATATGCCATCTGAATCATGGTTGCACTATAACTTTTCCACAGTCTATTTGTACAAGGTTTTATGAAAAATTACATATTAAGTTTTAACGTATGTTCCACACACACACTCTCTCAATCATTCTCAAACACTCACACAACAAAAAATAATCAAATAAAAATTGTGAAATATTTTTGTATTATGTAATGCACAGTGACTAAAGTGTTAAAAAAGAAAATTCTAATTAATTGATGTTTGTGCACTGGTAACTATGTAATGGCTTCAAAAGATAATGCAAGTCAATCTGTATTTGTTCCTAACTTGATTTTTAAAAACCAGCATTGGTTTTAGGACTTTTAGGTAATTTTCTTTACCCCCAGCACTAAAATAAACAAAAATCTGAAATTTTGACGGCATCATTCCGTTAATAACAGAAGGCTGTGTACCAAATTTGAACAAAATTGGATAATAACTAATATGGATTATTTAGATTCATAGAGAGTAGGAATCTTCATGTTGACTGACCGTTACGCTATGCAGTTCTCACGGCAGGCAGCATCACTTGCACTGTGAGTAAAAAAAAAAAAAAAAAAAAAAAAAAAAAGCCATCCTGCAGCCACCATACCAAACGGCTGCATGCCTTACTGCAACGAATGTCATCTCATAATAACTTGCTACGTTACATATGGAAACAAGGCTGAAGAGAAATAAAGTCACATTCATAGGATATGTTGTCCTGGAAAAAGCATTTGACAATGTACAATGTTGTAAAGACGTTAAAAATTCGGAGAAAAATAGGAGTGAGCTATAGGAATATATCAAAGAAGCAATGATGGAAATAAAAGAAAGGCTCAAGAGTGGGATTAAAATTCAGGGTAAAAAGATATAAATGATAAGATTTGCTGATGAAATTATTATCCTTAGTGAGGGTGAAAACAAATTGCATGACCTGCTGAATGGAATGAAGCATCCAATGAGTACAGAATATGGATTGAGAGTAAAGTAAAGAAAGACAAAAGTAATACAAAGTAGCAGAAATGAGAAAAAGCAAGAAACTTAAAATCAAAATTGATGATCACAAAGTAAATGAACTTAAAAAATTCTGCCATCTTTGGAAGCAAAATAACTCAAAACAGATGCAGCAAGGTAGAAATATCAGCAGACTAGCACAAGCAAACAGGTCATTCCAGGCCAAAAGAAGTCTACTAGTATGAAACATAGGTCTTAATTTGAAGAAGTGATTTCTGAGGAGGTATGTTTGGAGCATAGTATTGTATGGCAGTGAACCATGGACTGTGGGGAAAACCAGAAAAGAAGAGACTAAATGCATTGGAGATGTGCTGCTACAGAAAAAAATGTTGAAAATTGAGTGGACAGGTAAAGTAAAGAATGAGAAGGTTCTCCACAGAATCAGGGAAGACAGGAAAATATGGAAAATAGATGGTAGACATGTGTTAAGACATCAGGGAATAGCTTACATGGTACTAGATGTAAAAACTATAGAGGAAGACAGATTGTGATACATCCAGTAAATAATTGAGGATGTATGGTGCAAGTGTTACTCTGAGATGAAAGTTTGACACTGGAGACAAATAAAGGTGGCAGGCTGCATCAAACCAGACATATAAGACTGATGGCTAAGAAAAATTGATGGTACATGTCTTATGCCGTGGTTATAAACACGATTCGACTCAGAGAATAGTGCTAGGAAGACAAAGGAGCTAACGAGGATTGTGTTTAATGTTCCATTGACACTTTAGATCAGGGCCGCACAAACACGGAAAACCGCACACGTGCAAAGCGAGGTGCAGCAAGTGCCTGCACAGTGCATCGGTTCAACTCGGCATACTTCGCCTCAACTTGGCTTGCTAGGTGAGGCTGACGCTGTGCGCTGCTGAATGCACTGCCAGACGGCTTAGTCAACATTGGAGTACGTAAACGCAAGATAATTACCAGAATAATGGAACCATCTGCCCCAAAAAAAGGGAAAATAGCCAAAAGTCAATTTAAACCAGAATGGAAACTCTCCTACTTTTTTGTGCGTTGTGACAATAAAGCCAAATGTCTAATCTGCAGTACACTAATTATGTGTGTCAGAAAATCGTCTATTGAAAGGCACTACAGCAAATTGCATTCAGAAAAGTATAGTGATAGAACAGGAGATGCCAGAGAGGAAGAATTACGGACGTTGCAAACTCTTGCAGAAGAGAATTCTGTATCTACAAACAAGGTTTGTTACAAGTACTTTAGCATGTATATTTTAGCTAAAGGTCATGCGAAACGAAATAACATTTGTTTAGATTCCTTAGGTTTCGTTTTTGCATAAATTATTTCTAACGTATTTTTTTCTCTACTTTAGGGTGAAGAAGATGAGGAGTGTTGTGAAAGGACTCCCAGAGCTAGTTACAAAGTTGCTCCACGTTTAGCAAGAGCTGGGAGGCCATTAATAAAAAACATGTTGGGCGTAGTGGAGACAATGAATCCCACATTAGCTCCCGCGTACAGCAGAATACCACTTTCCAGAATGACAATACATAGGAGCATCAACGACATTGCTGAGAATTTGCATGAACAACTGGCAGCCAAAATTGAAAACTTCCTAGCATACTCCATCGCACTTGATGAGTCGACGGGTATTAACGACACGGCTCAGTTAGCAATATTTTTGCGTGGCATGGACGACGACCTACATGTAACGGAAGAGCTACTGGATATGATTTCGTTGAAGGACATGGCTACAGGGGCGGATATATTAGCAGCTGTTGAAATGGCAGCTGAAGGAATAAGACTCGCTTTGGAAAGCTGTTTTCCGTAACCACAGACGGGGCACCAGCAATGTGCTGTAAAGCAAAAGGGTTTATTGGCCTACTGCGGAAAAAAAACTTAACATGCCGAATTTACCTTCCCTTCATTGTTTTGCACACCAAGAGGCTCTTTGTGCGAAAGTTATCGGTCTTCAAGATGTGATGAAGGTAGTGGTGCGTATTGTGAACTACACTCGTTCTCATGGACTCACTCATCGTCAATTCAAAGAATTTTTGATTTCCTTTGAAGAGGAGTATCCAGATATTCCCTACCATGCTGAGGTGCACTGGCTGAGCAAAGGGAAAGTGATTTCCCGAATTTTTTGACTACGTCACACTGTGGCTCAGTTTTTGGAGAGCAAAGGACGTCCGGAGCCACTTATTCATGACCCTGAATGGGTAGCTGATTTAGGATTTTTAGTAGACATTATGGCTCTCCTAAATGATTTAAGTCTGAAACTCCAAAAAGAAAACAATCTCATCAACGATATGATCAGCAAAATAAATGCTTTCCAGTATAAACTGAAGCTCATCAAAGACAACCTTTCAGAGAAAAATACGCAACACTTTCCTGAACTAGGTAAGCAAGATATAAATTGTACCTTTATTAAAACAGCCTGATTTTTATAACCGCTCTAATCAAAACGATTCTATGTTTTTGTTTGACAGCATCTGTGCAGGAAGGAGTGCGCTTTGAAAAATACATCGAGGTGCTACAATACCTTGAAAATGTGTTTAACGACCGATTCCAGGTAATGTGCCAGTATATGACATACAGCTAAATAAAGGAGATTGTGTTACATATGCAAGTGTAACATTACATTAAAACCAATAGTACACATTACATGTTTATTAAAATCTATCGCATTTTAGTACTTCGAAACAACGGCTTACACTACTTTCATTTATTAACATTGGCTTTGTTATTGTTTCAGGAAATTACCTACCTGCAGCCAATTCTCGACATTTTTGTGAAACCTTTTTCTATGGATATTGAAAGTGCACTTTCAGATTTACATTTCGAACTAATTGATTTGCAAAGCAATGTTCACCGAAAGGATGTGTTTTACAATACAAAAGGTTTGCTCCAATTCTACCAGAATTTGCCGAAGGAAGAATTTCCCAAGTTACACAAAGAAGCAGCGAAGATTATTTCTATGTTTGGTTCCACTTGTGTATGTGAAAGGTTTTTTTCTGTTTTGTCTTGTACAAGAACTAGATTGCGTGCAAGTATTTCTAATTGTAATTTAAAAAATTCTCTCAGAATTGCTGTCAGCCAGTGAAATAGTGTACTTTCGTCACTTGTGGGTAATGCTCTGCCAGCCACTTAACCATTTATTTCTGGACACCATTTACAAATCCTGCATCATGCTCCATATCACCACTTATAAAGCAGTAGTTCACTACTGCCAATTTACTATCTTCATTTATCACATAAACACACACGGGATGGGTTGTATAGCTGCTTCTTGCCCAGTGGTAACTGGGAATTTCATTCTGAATTACAAAACTGTAGTTTTCTGAAAAGTCAACTAACAGAATTGCTTTTTCCGGGGTTATGCTTTATTTCAATTTTTTCAATGATTTTGACTGACAAGTAGATATAAATGCGTGTGGTTTATGTGCCTGTAATGTTGTTGCCAACAAGTCTATGTATTCACCAACAGATGCAGACTGCTTTACCAATTATGCCTGATGGTCTGTGTTTATTCAGTGGCTGAATTAAGTTTCATCATCAGCACCTGTGTAAGCTAATTTCTCTTTTACTAATTCTGACAGTTTGTCGTCACTGGGACAACTATCACAGTGATTAATCATGCAGTCATAGTTTTCAGGTTCACTTACAAGAAATTTTGCATGTTCTTTGTATGTTTCTTCAATGTGTTACACACACACACACTCTGAACAAGTGCCGACAACACCAGCTAAGATACACCACTTCGGTCTTAGCGAACATAATTTAGAAAGACCAATATGTTAATGTTTGGATTTTCCCATTTAAAACAGGAGTACAGTTCTCGTAAGTTGCAAGGGATGAGTCTTTTTTGCAGATACACATTCTTCTGAATGCTACCTTTGGCTTTTGCTCCTGGTAACTTTCAAGTATATTATCATTTTAGTAGAAATTAGTGACAATCTTTACCACTTTATCAGCAATAAAGTCCCCCCTTTTTGGTTTAGGAATTGATAAAATACCCATTTCTGTTTTCAGTTTCCTTGCTTGTTGAACCACATACTCACTAACATTGAATTCTGACTATGTTTTCTTTTGACCAAGAGGGTGGAACTAATCGTAAAATTTGAATTTTTTTTAAGGTACTCTTACACTAGTCACTTTTTCTTTCATTAACAATATCACGGCATCAAAATCTTTGGCTTTCTTAATAATTTATCATCAAATTTGTGTTCTTTAGGGTCAGAATCTTCAATACTACAATCTAATGCCCAGCACACTTTTCTTTCCAAACCATACTTCACCTTTTCTAGCTTCTTTTTGCCATATGAAGCCTTGCTCTGATTTGGAATGGAGTGAAGTTTTAAGGGAGACCACCAAATCATGTAAAGTTTTATTTGCATCCTCAATACTCTGACTTTTTAGTACTGATCCATTAATGTCGCCACCTCCGGGTCATATGCATCTTTTTCATTCCTACCACTGATGTCAGTTTTTTGTTCACAAATCTTATAACATGTTGCGCACATTTTTGGCCTGGTTTTACATAGATTCTTTTAGCACTTAATGTTTTAGACAAAAACAAGCAAACTGACCTCAAAAAATTTTTAACTGTTGGTCCGTGTTTTTTGAAAGAATCACAACAAACTCTTTGATGACTTCCAAAAACTTTTAGATAATAGTACCTGTGATGTTCACATACAGTAGCACTTTCCTGATCCTAGTGGAAAGCTTACATTGGATCGCAGCAATGGCATTTTGTTGGTCTTCACTCAGCTCTTCTGTTTTTTAAGCATTTTTACTAAGGTATAGGTTGTCAAATGACATGGTGTTTTAGTACTTTTCCAACAGTACATGAATTCACATTTTCAACTGCAATTAACTGAGCACTAATTCATTTAAAACATACTTTTGTAAATGGAATGATAGGGTCGCACCACAAACAGATATGACCTAAACTCACAGAAAGACAAAGAGCAACTGAGGCTAAATAGACTAACTGTTGCATGCCAGTTATTCTCAACAATGAATTTCATCAACTGTTGCATTGTTTTCATGTCTATATAGGTTTCAAACAAGCTACTGCTGTCTAAGAACACTTTTTTATCACTGTGAGCAAGTGATTGGCTGAACACACAAACCATATATATTATAGTCTTTAAAAAATTACTGAATTAGTCAAATAAAAGGAAATAAATTTTCGAACTTAAAGTTAACTTGTCTGCTTAGAATGAGTTGTACTTCAGTATGCTAATTTGATACCTTTGCATCTGAAGCAGAGACACAGTGAAAGGATCAACTGACTTAAAACATAGCAGAAAGTATTTTTTTACGGCGTAAAGTCAAGCGCCAGCAGGCCCGTCAGGAACGATAGAGAAGAGATGGCCGAGAAGACAACAGCCAATTGCATACTGACCGTTCCCTCTCCAGGACAACAATGCGACAGCTGCAACCCCTATGTGAGGAGAACATAAGCGCCATGCCCAAATTGTTGCAGCCCAACACAGACTTGTGATTGTTTATACTAAAGAAGATTCTTTATTTCCTATGTCGCCCCTTGCTTGTGACACGTCTGTGTAACACAGAGTTAAGTATGATGATTTGTAAGAAGAAGCTGTAGTGACAACCTGTTAACCAGCCACCACATACTCTTTGTTTTCTCTAGTGGGTTTTTGTATTTTTCTGGCTCCTTAATTCCTACTTGTCATTTCTTTGCAGGGGTGTGTTTCCATGTATTAACAGTGTCTCTTACAGTGTTTTTACTAATCAGTATTTCCAGGTGGGCATTAGTGAAATTTTCTTTGCTGGAGTACTTGTTTGCATTGTCTGTTTATTGAATTTGCCTCTTCTAACATGAGCATCCCACCTCACCCACCCACTGCTCAGACACCTCAGCTGCAAGCTCAATAGATGCAATGCAGCTAACACAGATGTTTCAGTTGCAGACCCAGCAGATCGCCACACTACTAAACATGGTACAGCAGCTCGTGGCGAAGCAAGCCACGAATGCTGCATGCCTAACAGAAGAACCAGCAATACCTGTTGTTCCGATTGCCATAAGGCCTTTTTGCCAGTTTAATGAAAAAGATGAGGAATGGCTCAAGTTGTTGCAACAGCATGGCACCCACGTAATTGTCACAAAGTATCAGGTACTGTGAAACTACATTACTTATTGTCCATGTTAGGAAGTGCAGTCTTTCATCTCATTCAGAAATGTTTCCCTAATGCCACTCTGAGTGGACTTTCCTATGATCAGGTTATAGATTCACTAACTAACTATTATGACCAACAAGTGAATTTGGAGGTAGCTAAGTATCAATTCTTTCATTGCAAGAAAAGGTCAGAACAAACTTATCACGTATGGGTACCAGATTTGCAGGGTATAATGATGAAATGCAAATTCATATGTGCTTGTGGTGCTTTATATTCAGATGAAATGTTGTGCAATGTACTCATATCCAATGTAACTGATGTCATATTCAGAGAACAGATTTTGAAACAGTCAGATTTATCATTTCAACACTTAGTGCAAATACCAGATCAGTACAATTCAGGTGCATGTCAGCCGATAAATTGAGCAGCCACCAATTTGTTGGGTTTAGTCGCCCCTTGCTCGTGACCACCCCTTTAGGCAGCAACAGCCCACATGCACCATGCCGCGTAAACAGCGCTCTGCACAGGCGAACGGAATTAAGACATGCCCTCAGTTCTATTCATGGCACAAATGTCAACACTGCCCGTCCAGACTAGCACAGTGTCACACTTGTGGCAAGAAAGGTCAGAACAAACTTAAGAATTCTGCCCATTCACAAAAATCTATTTCACAAGACCCACATAATCAATGCAGTGTATTCAAAGCCTTCTGCAGTGCATGCATTAGCAAAACTAGCAAGCAAACGGTTTCTTCAGGGTTATGATAGTCCAACAAACTTTTTGTTCATTTGCATATTAGTGGAAAATGTGTGAAATTTCAGTTGGACACGGTTGCCTCAGTTACATTGCTGAATCATAACATGTATGAACTGTTAGGCTCCCCATGCCTGTCTAAGACTAGCACGCACCTGATGGCTTATAATGAACAAGACATTGCAAGATAGTGTTGCTATTGCACCCATACAAGCTAGTCATTTGAAAAGTTCACTGGCTTTGCTTCCCAAACCTTCAGGTTACATTCGCCTCTGTGCTGACTTTAAGTCTACAGTCAACCAACAAACTGTAATTCATACTTATCCATTGCCACATCCAGAGGATCTCCTGGACAAATTAGGCATTGGTCACTTCTTTTCAAAAATTGATTTGTGCAACGCATATCTTCAAATACCACTAGATGAAGCATCTCAAAACATGTGCGTTGTGAGAACTCATTTGGGCCTGTTTAAATATCTGCATTTGCTTCTGGCAGTGCTTCTGCACCCAGCATTTTCCAGCAGTATGTGGAACAGCTGACTGTTCAAGTACCAAACAGCTCCAATTTCATGTGTTATTTTTTTTCGTGTGTTATCTGATGCACGACTGGACAAGTGTGATTTTTTAAAGCCTGAGTTGCAGTATCTTGGTCATGCCATAAACAGTCGAGGTGTACATCCTGCGCAGTCACATTTGTTAGCCATCCGTGACCTGCCAGTTTCTAGCAGTGTCACAGAATTGCGGTCAGTCATAAGGAAAATGAACTATTATATTCGGTTTATACCATAAGCTGCACAAATCGCAGCTCCATTGCATCCCTTTAGTCACAAGAACATTCCCTTTGTTTGGACAGGTGAGTGACAAGTAGCTTTTCAAAAACTTGAAGATGCATTGCTCAGTGATTGATGTTTGGTTCACTTTGATACTGAAAAACCATTTGTGTTGCAAGTTGATGCTTCTTCTTAAACTATCAGTGCAGTGCTTTCGCACAGATTTGGTGATAAATACAAGCCTATTGCTTTCACATCAAAAGTGTTGTCCAAAGCACAGTGTAACTATTTACAAACAGAGAAAGAGGCACTGGCTATTGTGTATGGTGTCACCAAATTCCACCACTATTTGTATGGCAGAAAATTTTACTTAGTATTGGATCACAAGGCAATGCAGTCCTTGTTTCATCTGATGAAGCTGGTTCCTGTACAAACTGCCCAAAAATTGTAATGATGGGCTTTGTTATTGTCTCAAGGCCAATACAAGATTGTGTATCACCCGAAAGCTCAACATGGTAAAGCAAATGCACTATTACATCTTCCAATTGGCCCTGATGCAGACTTTGATGCTTCTGCTGCATCTTGTTGCCACACCGATGCTCAGGATTCTGCATTGCTTCAAATCTTTCCTCTGAACTTTAGGAAAATTGCACAGGCCTTGGAAGCTGATCCAGATTTGAACATTTTGCTAAAATACATTTGCACATCTTGGCCTCACTCGTTGCACTGCATAATAACTCTGTAGTGGACCAATAATTTACATGTCTGCATAGCCTCACTATACGCCAAGGTGTGATTCTTGTTCAAATTGACAGTGGACAGTAACGTGTTGATCCCCAAAGCTTTGCAAAAGGAAGTCTTGCAGTTACTTCACCAATGACACTGGGGAATTGTTCGAACGAAACAGTTAGTGCATCGACACTGTATTTGGCAGGGTACGGACACCCAAATAGAACAGATGACATCACAGTGTCACGCATTTGTGAAAAATCAGTCTGGTCTGCCACAAAAATGCTCTGCTTGGCCCACGCCACAGTAGCCGAAGCCTTCTATATCTTATGGGCCTCAGGAGGTGGACACAGAAGGGGAGGGGGGGGGGGGGGGGGTTACGGCATAAAGTCAAGTGCCGGCAGGCCAGTCGGGAACGATAGAGAAGAGATGGCTGTGAGAAGACGTCAGCCAATCACACACTGACCGATCCCACTCCAGAACAACAACGTGACAGCAGTGGACCCTATGTGAAGAGGACGTAAGCACCGCACCTGAATGGTCCTAGCCCAGTTGAAGAGTAGTTACAAGACTAGTGACTTGGATAGAGGTGTCACCTCTAATCACTTGCTTGTACTGTCTATGTAACACAGACTTGTGATTGTTTATAATAAAGAAGATTCATTATCTCATATGTCACCCATTGCTTGTACATATCTGTGTGACACATCTGTGTCAAGTATTTTATCTTTTCATTTTATAATAAAACTCATTAATATGATTTGTTTGAATTGTCTGTCTAGCAATCCAAGAAATCAGGTTTCCTAGACACCTCAAATATTGGACAACTAGGCTGGATTTAACAATTTTAATTTCAGATGTGTGTGTCAATTAGCAGAACACTCATTAAAATTTTTACTTTATCAGAAAGCTTACAATCTAGGGGATTATTTAAGACCAAAATCAGGTTCCCAGCAGGTTGGAGGAATGTGATATACACATTTTTCTACATCCCCACAATTTTTCTGAAATCAAAAATTGAGACACATTAATATCATAAAATTTTCTTTGTAATTTTACTGCTTCAATAACTGGATATCCATTAACTATATGCCTTACACAACTTCTGAAAAAAAAATGCAAATCAAAAGCTTCACAAACAGCTGAGTTATGAGTATTAATAAAGATAAGTATCATTTTGCATTGACATTCTTGCAGAGCCCAGTTATCAGAGTATCACTACATTTAAATTTGATGTAAAGTTGTAGTCTAAGACCAAAAAGATTTTGCAGAAGTTCCTACTTTACAACTATAAGCAAATGAGCAGAGTTACATGAAAATCTGAGACAGAGGGTTACAAATCCTTGAATTATTGTGTGTTTTGACATGGAATGACCCCTCTCGCATTCACTGGGTAGCAGCTTCAGTTCTGTGACACCTCAACGTACTCTGACTCAATATAAATATTTGCTTATAAATAAAATAGAAAGAAACATTCCACATGGGAAAAATATATTAAAAACAAAGATTCCATGACTTACCAAACGGAAAAGCGCTGGTAGATAGGCACAATAAAACACACAAACACACACACAAAATTTAAAGCTTTCGCAACCAACGGTTGCTTCGTCAGCAAAGTGGGAAGGAGAGGGAATGATGAAAGGATGTGGGTTTTAAGGGAGAGGGTAAGGAGTCATTCCAATCCCGGGAGCGGAAAGACTTACCTTAGCGCATAAAAAAGGACAGGTATACACTCGCGCATATACAGACACAAGCAGACATATTTAAAGGCAATAGCCTTTAAATATGTCTGCTTGTGTCTGTATATGTGTGGATGGATATGTGTGTGTGTGTGTGTGTGTGTGTGTGTGTGTGTGTGTGTGTGTGTGTGTGTGTGTGTGTGCGTGCGAGTGTATACTTGTCCTTTTTTTCCCCTAAGGTAAGTCTTTCCGCTCCCGGGATTGGAATGACTCCTTACCCTCTCCCTTAAAACCCACATCCTTTCATCTTTCTCTCTCCTTCCCTCTTTCCTGACGAAGCAACCGTTGGTTGCGAAAGCTTGAAATTTTGTGTATGTGTTTGTGTGTTTTTTATTGTGCCTAAATATTTGCTTACATTTATTCAGCAACTATTCCAGTTTACTTATCCCTTTGGGTTCCAAATTTTTTTATTTAAACATACAGAGTTGAAAAAGTATATCTACAGAGATCTACACTGCACCTGAGTGAACAAAAAGACTGCAAGTCACTGTCTTATAATTTTTTTATGAACACAAGTATTTACATTACTAATCCAAGGACAGACTTCTTTCAGGACCTGGACTTTGATTAAAATTACCTTGTGATTGATAGATTGCAATGGTAGGGGATAGTGCTGACGAAGCACAGCCAGCCATGCTTCACAAGGTGCTGCATGTACCAACAAAGAAAGGAACACTGAGAGCATGTGGCACTCGAGAAAGAACTACGATTGGATGTCAGCTGGCCCTTACCACATGACTCACTGAAACATCAATCACAAAGAAATTTTAATCAGGGTGTACTTCTGTGGAGGGGGGCACAGAGACTGACCACAGATACATATTTTTCAGTTAATCACAATATACAATTCTGTAATAAAATAGAAAGCAAGTTTAATCAAGTATTCAAATAAACATTTCTACAATGAATAAATACTGGAGTGTACATCATTCAAAACTGTGTAGTACTTGACTAAATTACACATGAAATTAGGCATCACACTTAACATGACTACAAGAAACCAGAGTAATACAACAGAATTCTGAACACAGCATTCATGACATAATTCTGCTAGCACAGAGAAGGTATACCAAAGAAATAAAGAGGACAAAAAGCTTAGGGCATCTCACTTTGTTTTTCATATCCATATTTTTTTGTACTCTCTCTCAACCGTAGGCACCCAACAAAATTTTGAATTATCAATGAAATAAAAAATCTGTATAAATAACCCCAATATACAAAATCTGAATATAATCAGCCACAAAGAAGTGTCACCAGGAAGTACATACAAAAACTATTCGGAAAAAGAGAAGGCACTTTTATCCCTTATTTTACGCCTAAAGTAAATACATTTCTCTAAAAATAACACACTATGCACTGGAACAAAACACAGTGTTCTCTATATCACAAAAGATTTAGAACAGTATAAAAGTAATGAGCGTAACTTCTGATCTAATATAGTATTTCATCTCCATCAGTTGCTTCTACTTCATTCCATAAAACACTTTTCCTACAAATTTTATGGACACACACACACACACACACACACACACACACACACACAGAGAGAGAGAGAGAGAGAGAGAGAGAGAGAGAGAGAGAGAGAGAGAGAGAGAGGGGGGGGGGGGGTTGGGGGGGAACACATACAATTGAAATATTTAAACATACGACAAACATTAATAATTTCTTTATCATCTACACTCGAACCTCTTATGTATGATTATATACAATAAGGCAAATATTACACTGTAAAAGTTCTTTGACAAATCCTTTACAAAATCCAAGCCCACATTATAACTTTCATAAAACATAAGACAAATATACCCCAGTACACTATCAAAGTTTTCATAAAAAGGCTTTTACAAAAACTATTTGACATAATCAAATAATAGGAAGTCAAGGATGGAATAACAGCAATATGGAAAGGACTTATTACTACTCATCACAACAGAGGAGGTACTGAGTTGTAGACAGACACAAGAAGACAACTGCTAAAATATTACAGCTTTGTAAGTTCTTCTGCCATATAAAACAAACACACATTCGCACAAGCACAACTCATACACACATGGGCACTGTCTCAGAATGATGGAGCCTGACTGTGACTGCTTCTGGCAGAGACTGCTGTTCTGACAGACGCAGTCGCAGTCAGGCACCAGCACCCTGAGACAGTATTCACTTGAGTGAGAGTTGTACTTGGGTGAATGTGTGAATATTTGATTAAGATCCTTAGCAGAGTAACACAGGCCTACCTACAATTGACATAGTTTTCTTCCTTTTAGAATTCTTTTCTTGAAGATGCTTATTCTCTATGTACTTAATCTGAGTTGGTGGTTTAGTACATCACTCCACTCATTTTTCTCCCTTAAAATACCCCTTGTATCCTCTTGCCAAACTAGTAACTTTGTTAAAATCTAGCAGAATCTAAATTTTACATAAGCATCTACAACCTAAACAACTGTCAAGAGTGGAAAAGAAACTCATACATCATGCAATACCATGTATTCTATGGGGAATTTCAGTTACATGTATTCTTAGCTATCAGTTATTGTGCTGTTACAAGGAATGGTTTGGTGCAAGATGGAATCAATGATTTGCAACATAAAGAATGGATGCACACTGTACCTGGCAATATAAGGGATGAAGTAATCAACAACTAATATCATAAATCTTATCCATTACATGTATGTATATAAAACTGGTATCCCAAAACGAAGAATGAAAGCTCCTTAAAAAGAAGATGAATGTAATTGCTTTCAGAACAATTTTGTTTGTCCAAAGAAAAAAAGAGTACAAGAAGAGGAAGAGAAATGCAAAGACTTTTAAGCAATACAGTATAAAATCAGCCACACTCTTTGCTTAAATGGGATGTAACAGAAAGTGATGGCCCACAGATAATTAAGAAATATTAAAATAATCAAATGAAAGTATTTCCATTGTAGAGCATTGAAATATGTACCTTACAATATGTGATCACATGTAAATCATTGTGATTATAAAAGCTGTGGAAATCATTCAATGTAATTTGAAGAATGATGGTCATTAAATCTGATGCCGTGGAGTGTGAACTTTACTTCACATGAGCAATAGGGATCCCAACAACCATGACTCACTCTATGATACAGTTTACCACAACGCAGAGGAAAACACTGATGGTTTAAGTTCAATAGTTCGCTGGTATTATTGCCATTTAGAAATGGAGCACTACCTTGGAGGCAGAAGGATGAAGGCAGAAAACAGCTACATGAATTTCAAATCTATTAATCCAGTGCCTTAATTTCTGCAACTTAACTATGCAGTCCTTATCTTTCTCAGTTGGTAGAAGAGACAGGGTAGATTCCATGATGTACTATGAGGATTATAAAAGTTACTCGAGTTCTGTGAGAACAGAGTAAAAATACTGCCTGATATGTACATCATGATATACAGAGGGGGGAGGGAGAGAGACTTAATCAGAGCACTAGCAATCTTTTGTCTTGCATGAAAATTGCATGTCATGACTTCTGTGTAGCTTCTTGATAAAATGTCCAAAGCACTTTCGGTGTCCTTTAAAAACCAACATTTGGGTTTCACACTGCTTTTCTTTTACGAGATCCAAAATGCATATGTATAATGCATTGCTGGGAGTGATAACTTTGAAATGCTAACAAGAATGACAATGCATACGACTGATGAAGTACAGAAGTCACAAGTGCACCGAGTATCAAGACAAGTGATCTGAACACACTTTATGAAAAAGAGCATTTTGTGCCACTCATAGCATTACTAAATTGTTAGAAAAGTAATTGTGGGTTCAAACTGTAATAAACACCAACAGACAAGAGAAGCATTATTGGTACAACACAGTTAATTTAACCAAAGCCGGCATAATACAAAGTACATCTATAAAAAGCAGAAACTGTTATGAAAATGCAACAACATTCCAGACTACAACACCTTAATGCTGAGACTATTGCTTAAACAGAGGTTGGTCAAATTTTCAGCTGTCAAGTGGAAGCTGCACTCCCAGTTCTTAAAAGAACAGAAAACAGTTTAACAGTCATATCCATTTGTGGGAAGCTCTGAGAGAACCAAATAGTGAAAAATAAAGCAACACAACTCTACACACAACAGAATTATACCAAACATACATAAAATTTTAACAGATACACACTGATTTTTAATAAAACTTCTTTCTCATGAAATTTTCTCTAAACATGTCAGTTTTCCCAACCTTGTCGGTTACCCAAAATTATTACTAGTGATACTGAATCAACATATTACACACATCAACCTCTAACAATTTCTGACAATGGTTCTAGTTCTTGTTCTTTGCAGGCAATGCAACCTGCAACAGTACAGCCTATTTTCACACAGATCATGTGAAGACGAAGAGATACCTCGAGGTATTCAAGAGGAAGTTCTCTTACTTTTAAAGACAAGGTTAGGTTAGGTTAAGGAGGATGTAGGAAATTATTCACTACTTTCACCAGTTCACTGAAAATGAGCCAGTTGATTGTGTTCAATTCATACACAAGGAAAGTTAACAATGAACCAACATTTGGTTAATCTTTAACCACTTATGCAATTCTCTCTCTCTCTCTCTCTCTCTCTCTCTCTCTCTCTCTCTCTCTCTCTCTCTCCCTGTATTTGGATCCAATTTATATGAGACAAATAAGCAGCTTAATGTTTCAGTTCTCATCAGTGTGCATATCTAAAAAGCAAGTCAACTCAACATACAAATATATGCATGTGTCATGTATCACGCACTACGGTGTGTTACCTAGGAGGAAAAATTTAGTACTATGATATTTGCGAGAAAGTTACTTCCCCAAGTTAACGTGCTTTGGGGTATCCAGCAATCACTTGTCAAGCAGCACCTGTATCAAATGGATATTTAAAAAAGCCAGCAGTCTTACTCTCCACAAATATATACCCAACTGCTTGATTTCACGGTGACTGCTAGTTAACAACACAGTCTAAATACTTATTACATAGTAAGTACTATAACATGGAAGCATATACATTGCAAATATAAAACATTTCTCTAAAAAATATGTTCCACACTTTCATTTCCTCAAAATATCTCTCAATAATGAAAAGTAATTCTTGTAAGGCTGGGGTTAACATCTCCTATTCTGACACTTTTGATGTCACTGTCCAATCTTCTCCATAAAAATCTATTTTACTGTCATAACATACAGTAAAGTAGCATTTTTTGCATTTAAAAATATATATTTACTTCCCAACCTTGAATGATTATTGCATCATTCATGGAAGAAAAACTTGCAAGTTCTTCAAAGTAAAAATACAGCCTATCAAAATATAAAAATATGCTCTAATCTCTCAAACAACCATTACAAATCTTTGTCTACTGCTGTTTCACATGTGCCTGTAACAATGTTATAAGGAAGTGCCACTAATTTGAGAAAACTGGATTTACACAGTGCACTTAAGCATAAAAATACTTGATATTTGTAAAAGTGACAGCTGAGTAATTTAAAAAATAGTTCATATCTTACATTTCTTCATTCATATATAAAAATATGGTCAAATCTTTTGTCATAATTTTCTTTTACAAGAAAATTTATTCCCTATTAGTGCTCCTAGTTGTCACTTGGCTCTCAGTATCAGTCAAGGCAATGAGTATTCTCAAAATGTAATTGAAATTCATGAAAATAGGATTTACTATTTTATTCAGAAAGAAGAAACTTAATGAATTTCATGGTCCCTCAAGATAATCTACACCAGTCTCATTACAAATATGCGTGTTCTCTGCAACTGTGCAGGCCTGATAAACGGCAGCATCTCTTGATTACATCTGAATTCGACAGAAATTTTTGATCATGCCAAAGAGATATTCCCTTGCACCATGCAGAAACTAATTAGTTACTCGAATTATTTTACATAATGGAGGAAACAGAAGACAAGGCTATTTATAATTAATAAATCTCACACAATGGAATGCAGTTTTCAAGTGAATGGTGTAAATGTGAATGATTTGAGTATAAGAAAGAAAGGATAAATTCACGAGTAAATGCAACTATCAACTGTTATGAAAAAAAAAAAAAAAACTAGAACTAGTTGTGAAAGCTTAACTCAAACTTTACGGCTAAATCCTTTATGATCCAGTAGTAAGCAAACAGCAATGTTCTTACAATGAACCCCTACACTCGTGTTAACAATATCTTTGACTTCAAACTCTGGATGTAGTGTCTTTACTGAAGAAGGATGAAAAAGAAGAGCAGCCAATCAAAGGCACCAAATGCAATCAAAATATACCTCTCAAATGACTGAAATGAATTCAGTGTCTCCTGTTTGAATAGAAAATATATCAGTGACAGATGAACTAACACACACACACACACACACACACACACACACACACACACACACACACACACACACACACAATTTTTTATGACTTGGCGAGACGAAGTACATGCAAGATGACTTCATCAACAGTCTGATTGTTGAGCAAAGTCTTGACAGCAGAGTCATCTATGACAACAGTGAACAGCAGTTTGGCATTTTCACGCAGTCTATCTGGGTACAACAGTTCCTCTGAGGTAACAGGTTGATGGCCACATCGACGAATTACTGCTTCCAGCAACTGGTCCACTTGCGTTTCCGGCCATCCAAAAGCCTTTAGAGTGGCTTCATCAACCAGTAGCGCCAGGAGCTCACGGACTGAGTCAGCGAGAGCAGCTTCACTGAGTGATGGTATGCTACCAGGACCACCAGAACCTCCATCACTCTCACTACCATTCACGCCCACACCAGTCCCACCAGTGCCTTGAGCTGCTGCTGCAGCCAGAAGCTGCTGTTGCAGTTTTTTCTTTTCTGTTTCCGCCAATATCTCCTCCAGCATGTCTCTATGCTTGGTGCGCATATGACGAAGTAAACAATCTTGTCGAATGAATGCTCTTCCACATTCATCACAAGAACGTGGTGGTTCCTGTTGGAAGGATTGAATATTTTAATTTAATGTCATTTCTAGTTATTTTTCTCTTTTCCTTTGTAACTATTCTACAATGATTATTACTTATGTTTTCCACAAATGGGCTACTGACATTTTCATTTTGAAAAGTGCTGATAAGGTAAAACACAGACAACACACTCAACAATGGAATAGATTTCTCTATTCAAGAATGGAATACGTTTCTCTCATTGCCCAAAATATTATTTACCAATTTTTTTGTTAAAACTCAAGAATAAAGAAGAATTTATGTTAAGTATCTACTGCACTCCATCTGCATATTGCTATAGCTTTCGTATTCTGTGTAGTTCATGTGCATTTTAAAAGGTTATTATCAACCAGCCTTGTATAAAGAATTCTCACAACTAATTTCAGGTCACATTATGATATCCAGATCAAATCAAACACATACAAAATAAATGATGAAGTACATCATGACAACTCAGAAGAAATGTAACCTTCTCATCATGGAATTTACTTACAAAAAAGTTGAGCAGTTTATTTTGCCTGTTTTAGAGGCTATTTTAACAATAACAAAACAAATGCTCCACAGCCCTTTGTCTTCTTGTTTTCTGAGATTATTAAACCACCTAAAATGCAGTTCTTAAGTCACACGAATTTGCTACATAGGTAATTTTTATCCATGGAGCTCAGCCGCTGAAATTAAATATTCTCAGGAACACTTTCTAATCACAAAATAACATTCAAATTTATTTAATTAAATTTAAACTATTAACAGTACTGTGTAACCCAAACAACTAATCAGTTATATATATTTCATAGCTGCATATCTTATTTTAAGGTGGGAGGTAGGCAACACCAGATCCCTTCTTCTACAATCTATCAGAAAACAATAAACCAATTCTGGAAATTGACCATCGCGTGCTCTTTTTTATTTGCCATTTCCTGTTTCCAAATATGGTGCTTCAATTATTTTTCATTTGCTCCATATTGTATTTAGTACTGATGGAGGATTGTTTCAGTTTTCATGCAATATTGACATGCTAAACGTGTGAATTTTTTACCACTTCCTGAATAATGATCCACTTTTCTTCACTTGTTAACTGTCTCGCTATCTTTTTGTCCATAGCAATTGATACACCATTCACACAAAATAATTAATGTACTGTGAGACACTCAAATGCTACACAATAAAAAAGAACACCAGTGACTCGGTTACATGCTAATAAATATTTGGTTTACTGTTTGCTGCTACTATTTCAATCCTGCTTCCGATCGGTACTTACCGGAAGTCGCAGGAGCTGCTGCCAACCTATGCAAATTACTCCCTTATGTCATTTCTACCATAACAAATGATCTGTATGATGTACAAAGTTGACAGCACTGAACAATGCTGTCTCCTCACACATTTACTCCCCCCGTAGCAGCAAACATCCTCCTCTCGTCACTTCCAGAACTGTCGGTGGTAAAAGTTGCAATGGCCAAACAGTACAGATCCTGCCACATTCAAATGCACTAACTGGGAATGGAGAACATATAAACAAGTTGCTTTAACATGACTTTAATGCAACTGGGACTGAGACTTCCAAAAATAGATGTACTATGTGGGAATACACAGTAATGAGGAACGTACTATTGGGATTCCATTGTACCTCAAGAGTTCTTAAAATTTGTTTTGAATAACATAACTAACTTGATGTAGCCATAAATAATCACTTTCCAAGCCAATTTAACAAATACCTACATCAATTACTGTGGTCAAACTGTATCAGTAAATTTTGTTCTCTAACTACTACACAGAAACCGATTAAATGTAATACCTTTGTATGCGTCAGAAGATGTATCTTCAATGAAGATTTCATTGCGAAGTTCTTCTGACAAATTGGACATTTGTGTGCTGTAAAAATGAAAAGAATTAATACTGAAAATAAAATAAAAAGAAAGTCTATTGTAATATACTACATAATGGATTTTACTTACCTTTTACACCTGAGTGAAGAATCGTGTGACGAGCCAAATCTTCCTTTCGAACAAATGTTTTTGGACATTGTTCGCATTCAAAAGGTTTTGCACCTTCATGAACATATTTCACATGCATAAGAAGACGAGATCTGCGATTGAATGCCTTGCTGCAGTGAACACATGTAAAGCCATTTTCACCTATACAATCATCATCACAAGTGAAAAACAATACTTCTACATTAATGGAACAGACAAAATCTAAGTCCTCTGTTTATTTTAAGAAAAAGCTATACTGAAAATGGTTTGTCAAATTTCAAAGAAATTATTTAATCCCTTGGTATTTTCATACTTACATATTTTGTACTAGTGCTCCCATACAAAACTTGAAATTAAAATTGTTATTCAGCTTTCAGTTGCAATGTGCTGGGAGTAATGGTTGAGAAACTTGAGAAGATGGGAGTAACTAAAGTACTGAAAAGTGAGTTTCGGTGCATGACGTAACTACCAACTTGGATACACAGCATTTCCAATGGCAAAAACATAAAACATATTCTGGTAAGTATGTGAATGAGTGGAGTAATCAATAAGTGTGGAAAAACAAATGATGCTAATAAATCATATTAGCAATCCTTTGTGTGTCTTCCAGGAACTAAGAGAACAATTGCTTTAAGAGATATTTATCCACTACATAAAAACACTAAGAAAGTGAAGTTGAACGGGAGATAAAATCATAAGCTGTGACATGGTCACAGTGATAAAAAAGAAGTGTAGAATAAATTTCTTTATTTCCATCTATGATCTCAAACTTGTTAGTCTTCAGACTACTGGTTTCGGACAGCAATGACCATCTTCAAATCTGCAGCAAAACATGGGAAAAACACTAATACAAGTAGTGGCTTGCCTACAGTTTAAAACAATAAAATAGTACACAATGAAAAGTTTTACTGAAATACATGTGAAAATTATTAGCTTTATGAGGAGGATACCTTTTTTAAAAACATGTCCTAATATAATTGAGTCATAGTTGCATCGCCAACATAGGGCACTGACTACTTACTAAAGTATGTTTCCATTCATTTAGCCTCTTTCCCTATTTATTTTATCATTTTTATACTATTCTGTGAACTCCGTGAGCTTGTTCTTACGTATGTCATTATATTTTTATCTAACATTTGCCACAAGGGCACATCAGAATTACTGTCACTTAACTATTTCCCTTTTAACAATCTAACTTTGGTCATGTTTTTAATTTATAAGCATTTTATTCCTGTAATGACTTACACACCTGATAACTGCACTACAGATTTTATCAATTTTTTTTTTTTTTTTTTAATTCCATATTGTACAAATATATGATTGAAGAATGTGTGTACGCCTACAGTAGGACATCTAAAGAGCTTACCATACAAACATTTTGTGGCTATTGTGCAGCAGTTCGTAATAACAGTAGTGCTGTTAACAAGATGACCCTAGTACATACGATATTTTATATACGAGGTCTGTCTAAAAAGTATTCGACCTTTGATTTTCCCACACAAAATAGAGATGACAGCACAGCGCCACTGTACACAGTACAGGAAGAGACCTTTATGCGCATGCGTGAATTTTGTCCCGCCTTACAGCATGTCAGTCGCTGCCTGTCGGTCACAGAGTGAGGTGCTACACAATGTGTTCGTCAGATTACCGATTCTCTTAAGATGAGTGGCTGTGAAATTCGTCCCCAAGCTGTTGTCACCAGAACAAAAAGACCTCCATTTTGACGTTGCACAGAAACTTCTGCGCACCACCAACACTGATCCTGGGTTTCTGAACACCGTGATAACTGGAGATGAGTCATGGGTATATTGGTACGACCCAGAAACAAAAAGACTGTTGTCGCAATGGAAGGACCCCGAGTCTCCAAGGCCGAAGAAAGTGTGGCAGGTGCAAAGTAAAATCAAGGTGATGCTGACGGTCTCCTTTGATGTCTGTGGAATTGTGCATCATGAATACGCACCAGAAGGACAAACAGTGACAAAGGAGTACTATGAGATGTTCTCCGGCGACTCAGTGACACAGTTCAGCGCAAAAGACCAGACATTTGGACAGAAAAAAACTGGCAACGTCATCACAACAATGCTCTCGCAAATTCATCCCACTTGATCCAAAATTTCTTGGCCAAACATGGAATTACAGCCGTTCGCCAACATCCCTACTCTCCAGATGTGGCTCCTTGCAACTTCTGGTTGTTTCCAAAATTGAAGACACCACTGAAAGGATCCAGTTTTGTGAGTAGAGAAGAGATAATGTGGAACACTATGACGGAGCTGAACACCATTCCAAAAGACAACTTCCAGTCCACTAGTTGTATTTGTGTTTTTCTCATGTTTTGCTGCAGGTCTGAAGATCGTCATTGCTGACCGAAACTTTTAGTCTGAGAGACTAACAAGTTTGTGATCATAGACAGAAATAAAGAAATTTGTTCTACAGAAGATAATATTTCTGTTCCTGAAATTGCACCAAAAATTTACAAATAAAATCTGCATTTTGGCTGAAGTAAATGCATGTGTATGTTATTGGAGAGTTACCAGTACTGTAATTGGGTAACATACTATACACCAGGTGGGGGGTAGATCAATTAGTGTAAAAAAAAGTGAAATGCAGAATCAGGATATTAGTTCCACATCTGTATTTTATAGGATTAATAACAAAACAGGACATTTATATGTTAATCATAAAAAAATACAACAATTAAGTTATTGAAGAGTACTTCTAACAATTATTATGTGATGTGACCTTACAACATAACAACATTGGATTCAACTGTTAAAGAATTTTCTCGGAAAGGGTAGAAGGCAGGGTGGGCAATCTGGACACAAACTAAAAATTACACTTTTTTTCATAATACCATAATTAAAATAACACTAACTATCACTACGGAAGTTGACAAAACAACAAATGTGAATAAAGGCAGTGACCCACCTGCAGATATCAATGGATGGTGCACTGACACACATGTAAGCTCCAAAAAAAATTGAGGGAGCGATGGAGGGAGGGAGGAGGAGGAGAGGAACACATGAGGATTTGCTCCTTTCTGGTATGATTCTATGAGCTTTGTGTGTGTCTCTGAGCCACTCATTATTCATCTGCAGGTTCTGGATGGGTGCCTAACTTTTGTTACTTTAGAAATAAATAGTATCTTGCCATCAGGTTAGGTATAGATGTACCATCTGATAGTGACACGTGAAAATCTATACCAGACCAGGATTCAAACCTGGATTTCCCACTTATTGCAAGCAGCACCTTAACCATTTTAGCTTTCCTAAAAGGTAGTACATCTATGTCTTGATATAAGGTATTTGCATTCAGCAAACTTATTCAGAATTAATTTTAGACAGCTGTCAATTGTTACTAATATCTGTTCATCTAGGCATGCAAATAAATAACTTCTGTTTGTTGTTTCCACCTAAAAGTTCTAATAATGTAACAAAACCTGATAGAAGAATTACAATGGTACTAATATGTGTAGATAATTAAAATAAAAAAACATCATTTTCTTTAAAGAAAGCATAATTTTTTGAGCCACTAGGCTAATTGGAGACGGGAAGAATGACGTTAAATTTCAAATTTAATCATACAGTACTCTGTAAAACCTTCTGGTAGTGTTTAATAATGGTTTTTATAATTAAAATGTTTAATAATACAATGAATTTGTAAAAGTAACACTTTCTGCCATTTGTGTGTTATATACTTAGAAAAAAAGTAAATAAAATAAGTTTGATTTTACACTACAAATACATTTGAGTCATTTCGCTGCCTATAAAAGAACAGGATAACCAGGTAACAAGTGAGATATCAGTTCTTAAACTACCAAAGCAAGTGATTATGACCACAATTTGTAGAACACATAAGTAACAAACAGCAACATGACAATGACAACCTGGTAATTAAAAAACTGTGAACGTTAAATATAAATTCATCATTATGATGTACTGAGGTATCTAATCCGATAAACAAATGCCTTGTGATTATTTGATTAAATGGAGGTTATTATATAATTTTGCACCGACACAACTATTGGAAGAACCTAATACATCACAAAATAGGAGTAAAATACATGAAGTACAGTAAGAAGAATATTTAGAAATAAAATGCAACGTCTGCAAGACATTTACCTGACCATAAGGTGAAGTTTTGTGGCAAAGTCATCATTTGAAAAATACAGGCCTGTCTTGCATTCACAGATTATACTACTGTTGCTGAGATCAACATTTTTATGTTGTACAATAGATTAATATAACATTTAGGAATGAAGCTATGGCAATTGAGGTCAGTGCAAATTTAATCTGAAGAATTCAGAAGTTTTGGTGGTGGACCATGACACCAGTTGGTCTGGGCACTGGGACAAATGAGAGGAAGGGAATGATGAGTGGGCAGTATGACACTATACGTTTCTATAAGAGACAAATTAATGCCAAAAAAAATATGCTTGCACAGGGCAATTGAAATGCAGCACATCAAATGAAACATGAGATTCAACAGACCAGAAAACTGCTACTACTGTACAGCTCTGCTGATTTTCAAAGTTGGCTACTGTGTTGATCCAAAGTGGTAATAGTTTCGCAGATTTAGCCATAGGGAGCTGAGAGGACAACATATTGTCTCCATTCAGTTTGTTTATATTACCAGCATTGTAAAACCTGTAAATTATAACAATTGATAATGGATCTAAATACAGCCAGGACTCTTGTTAAGAAAAGTAGATCTACAAGTTTGTGGTTCACAATAGATACCCACAGACAATATGACGTGAATTTTAAGTTAATGATGATTCACGAAGCAGAGGCCACAAACAACTGTGCAGCAGTAAGAAAATTTGGAGTCACAGTTCATAGGTGGAATTAGATATAGAATTAATCTACTTCCATAGTCTACAAAACACTGTGAAGTGCATGACAGAAGATACTTCCCATTGTACCAGTTCCCACTCCATTCACATAGGAGCGCAGGAAGAATTGCCTTTTAAATGCCTCTGTCTTAATTTAATCTTATCCTCATAACCCCTACAGGAGTGACATATTCCTAGTAATCTGGTTCTTGAAACTTTGTAAGTAGGCTTTCCCTGAAGTGTCTGCTGGTACAATTTCTTCAGCATCTTAATGACACACTCCCATATGTCATACAAGCATATAACAATCATATGCGCTGCCCTTCTCTGTATATTTTCCACATCCCCTATTAGTCCTATCTGGTACGTGTCCCTCAAAATTGAGCAATGTTCTAGGGTGAGTTACATGAGTGGTCAGTAAACAACCTTCTTCATAGACTGATCTCAATTTCCTAGTATTCTATTAATGGATCAAAGTCTGCCACCTACCTCATCTATGAGACTATGTGACTGTTCATTTTCATATCTCTACAAAGTATCAAACCTAGGTATTTCTATGAGTTGACTGATTCAGCTATGATTTGTTTATACTGTAGCCACAGGATACAACTTTATAATCTTTTGTAAAGTGCACAGTTTTACACTTTTGAGCATTAAAACTAAGTTGCCAATCTTTGCATGACTTTGATATCTTATGAAGACCTGAATGAATATTTGTGTAGCTAATCCATTAAATTTTGGGCATACAGTAAATACTACTTCTTCAGACGATATTTTGGCTGAGTACCATCTGGCTATCCTCCGAGTGACTCTTAACTCCAGCAAAACTGATGCTGGCATATCTGCTAAATTCGCCTACAGCAAATTCATGGAACATTAATGACTTGTTGCCCGAGAAAATTTATACCAAGATGGTTAAAAACAACTGGTCTAGGGCACCGACAGATTTGGCTTGCACACCAGAGAGAAGTCAGGAGATACAGCCAGGAAATTGGTAATTTGGTTTTGTGCCCAGAGTAAAGCTATGGAAAAGATTTCAGAAAAAATTTTGGCATGTTTCATGTAGCCCTATAAAAATTGTGGAGATCCTTACACCATTCACTTTTTGGGTACAAAGCATGGCCAAAGGCAAGGTAACAAGGGTCCATTGGAATCAAATCAATGATGGAAAAATGTCAGGTCCACAAGAAGCCCATACTGACACCCTCTCCTAGGTATTGGTTTACGGCCAAGAGGTTGAGGTGTGCACCAGCCCATATCAATGAGTTACAAGTGCAGCCAGACACACTGTTACTTCATTGTTGGGAGACAGACTTAGCAGCATCCTGACAGTGGGGCATGTGAAGAGACGGAGAAGGAAATTTACTGCTCGAAATGCCTGCGTAAGTCTTGTCTTGCTCAGTACACAACCTGATGGATAGCACCTGGGTGCTGGAGTAGCCAGCTACACAATGGATGGCTGATACCCAGTGTTTACACCCCCATGTGGGATGGAGTCTGGTGTACCATGAGGAGGGTACCATGTGGGGGCCGTGATGTGTCATGGGTTTGTCTATATACTTTTCTTTCAAAGAAGAAGTAGTTGTGTATTAGAATAAAGTTAGGCATATGAGGAATGAAGGTGTATACAAAGTCTGAAGGACACTGAGAGATGTAGTGTTCAATAGCAGTAAGATCATGTGCAGGAAGGATGTCAGTGTATAGGGAAGTGGCACCAACAGTGACAAATAGGGATCCACAAGGTAAAGCAGTGGGGATGATGGAGAGTTGGTGAAGTAAGTGGTTGGAACCCTCCTAAACCAACCTGTTTACAGGCCATTTTGAGGAAACCTCCCTAGTCCTCCAAAACCCCAAACCCCTGGTCAGTTTCAGGTTTACTGATGATATCTTCATGATCTGGTCTCGGGGCCATGACACCCTACCCTTATTCCTTCACAACCTCCGCACCACCTTCTCACCCATCTGCTCCACCTGATCTTCCTCAATCCAGTGTACCAGCTCTCTAGACATTGACCACCTCCTATCTGATGGCTCTATCCCCACCTCTGCACATATTAAACACACCAGCCATCAAACAGTACTTGCAGTTTGACAGCTGCTATCCATTTCATACCAAAAAAATCCATCCCATTCAGCAGTCACCCTGGTATAGTGTGTCGTTGCCCAGCATGCTGAAGGTTTCACACAGGCCTTCACAGATAGGCACTATCTCCCAGACCTAGTCCACCAACAGACTTCCCATGCCACATCCCCACACCACCCAATCCTCCCACTGCCCCAAAGAACCACCTACAAAGGAGGCCCCCTTCTTCACCCAATACCATCCCTGGCTGAAACAACAATCACATCCTTTGTCGGGGCTTTCATTATCCATCACCATACCCTGAAGCGAGGCATATCCTTCTCAAGATTCTTCCCACCCCTCCTAAAGTGGTGCTCCATCACTCACCCAACCACCACAACATCCTAATCCACCCCTAAGCCAATCCCAATCCCAATCCCTCGGCACATAGATCATATCCCCGTGGAAGCCCCAGATGCAAGACCTGCCCATCTACCCCCACAACACTTCCTGTTCCAGTCCTTTCACAAGCTTATCCTACCCCATCACAGGCCAGGCCACCAGTGAAAGTAGCCATGTCATATACAACTCTGCTGCAATCATTCCACAGCTTTTTATACGGGTGTGGGTACGAACCAGCTGTCCACTAGGACAAATGGTCACTGTCAAACTGTTGCCAAGATCAAAATGGACTACTCTGTGGCACAAAATGCAGCTAAACAAAACATGCTTGTTTTAATGATGACTGCTTCACAAACCAGGCCATCTGGGTCCTCCTCTCCACCACCAGCTTTTCTGAACTGAGCACATGGAAGTTATGCTTATAACACATTCTCCACTCCCAAAACTATCCCAGCCTCAACTTACGGTAACCTGCCATCCCCAAACCTTCCATCCAACAGTTTTCACTCCCTCTCTCCTGTCATCTCCACCCAATTCACATCCCCTCATCCTCACTGTGCACCATTCTATGCCAATGTACCCATCATTCTTTTCCCCTTCTATGCTCTTCTTCTTTTCCCTCTCCCCATGTCCACCTCCCCTCTCGCCCCCATAGCCTCCTGAAGCTGCACCTGGCAGCATTGGCCTTTCATCATATAGTTCCTGTATGCTCCACCAGGCAGCTCTGACTTCTCTCCCCCAATCCATATCCTACTTTCTCTTGCCTCACCCAGCACCCTCCCTGTTCTGGATTGCTGCCCCATTCGATATGACAGAGTAGCATTTCGGCCAGAGCAGCTGGAGGCAGCAGTCAAGTGGGCATGTGGAGGCAGCAGTCAAGTGGGCTTGTGGAGGCAGCAGTCAAGTGGGCTTGTGGTGTGCGTTTTCCTTTCTGAAGGATGCTTTGGCTGAAAGCTTCAGTGTATAACGGTCTTTTCATTGTGCTGTCTGCAACTCAATGTCTTATCTTTTCAGTGAGGAGCTATCTATCCTTTTCATAATATTGTTAACGACCCAAATTCCCATTCCTGTGCACATAGATTTATTTCAGTGTATGTTTATTCATAGCTAATGTAAATTCTGTCCTAATACATATTGAACACATATGTAACTCTGTCAAAATTATCGACAAAGATAATCTTACAGTTTAAGTCAAGGATTGATGGATTAAGAAGTTGACGTGTTTATCGTTGCTTGGCTGCCATCTCTGGGATCAGTTGCGTACTAGTAAAAAGGGCTTATAACCTGAACCCTAGGTCGTACAATAATAATAATAATAATAATACAGTTTGTGAAAAAAGGCAAAAAAGTGTTGTTTCCTTGATACAATACACAATATTTCACGAAGAATGCTCACTTGAATCACTTACAACGATTATTATTAAAAATAGTGATACCATACATAACTGGCTTACATACTAAGCAAATAAGGAAATGCAGATTAAGATTTGTGTAAATCTTTTTTTTTTGTCTATTTAACTTCTCTTGCTTTATCAAAATGCAGACAACAAATGGCTTAAGTGAAGAACAGGCATAATGCTAACTTTAACAGCCAGAAATTTTATACCAATAGAATAGTGATCAGGCAGACTATGTTAAAAATTTCTCAAGGAGCCACATAAAAAAATGGGGATTATTTTATATTCAGTTTTGGACAAAACAGAAAAATTTTGAACATACAATCCAGGATTTCACAACTGTTATTTAGGTCCTAGGAGAATGTATCCAGAACTGAGAGACAAAATTGTAGGCACAGAAACTTGCCTTACAGAACAGACTACTACCCACATACAGTATAACCCCACTTCTATGCTCGCGGAATTAACATTTTCCCACCGGTTACGGCATTTTTTTATGGTTCCCATCATCCACAATGTTAATTTGTACCCAAATAATGGAAGCAAGGCTAAAGAAAAATCAAGACACTTTCATAGGATTTGTCGACCTGGAAAAAGCGTTCAACAATATAAAATGGTGCAAGCTGTTCGAGATTCTGAAAAAAAGTAGGGGTAAGCTATAGGGAGAGACGGGTCATATACAATATGTACAACAACCAAGTGGGAATAATAAAGAGTGGACGATCAAGAACGAAGTGCTCGTATTAAGAAGGGTGTAAGACAAGGCTGTAGCCTTTCGCCCCTACTCTTCAATCTGTACATCAAGGAAGCAATGATGGAAATAAAAGAAAGGTTCAGGAGTGGAATTAAAATACAAGGTGAAAGGATATCAATGATACGATTCGCTGATGACATTGCTATCCTGAGTGAAAGTGAAGAAGAATTAAATGATCTGCTGAACGGAATGAACAGTCTAACGAGTACACAGTATGGTTTGAGAGTAAATCGGAGAAAGACATAGGTAATGAGAAGTAGTAGAAATGAGAACAGCGAGAAACTTAACATCAGGATTGATAGTCACGAAGTCAATGAAGTTAAGGAATTCTGCTACCTAGGCAGTAAAATAACCAATGACGGACGGAGCAAGGAGGACATCAAAAGCAGACTCGCTATGGCAAAAAAGGCATTTCTGGCCAAGAGAAGTCTACTAATATCAAATACCGGCCTTAATTTGAGGAAGAAATTTCTGAGGATGTACGTCTGGAGTACAGCATTGTATGGTAGTGAAACATGGACTGTGGGAAAACCGGAACAGAAGAGAATCGAAGCATTTGAGATGTGGTGCTATAGACGAATGTTGAAAATTAGGTGGACTGATAAGGTAAGGAATGAGGAGGTCCTACGCAGAATCAGAGAGGAAAGGAATATGTGGAAAACACTGATAAAGAGAAGGGACAGGATGATAGGACACCTGCTAAGACATGAGGGAATGACTTCCATGGTACTAGAGGGAGCTGTAGAGGGCAAAAACTGTAGAGGAAGACAGAGATTGGAATACGTCAAGCAAATAATTGAGGACGTAGGTTGCAAGTGCTACTCTGAAATGAAGAGGTTAGCACAGGAAAGGAATTCATGGCGGGCCGCATCCAACCAGTCAGTAGACTGATTGACAAAAAAAAAAGTATCAAAATATTTATAATTTTCCTGCAATTTATGCATTAAAAAAAGTGTTCATGGAGAAAAACAAATGACACTGGCATGTGGCATGATGTTGGCCATCCAGTAGTGTTTATATACAGTATGTGGTTAAGTTTCTTTACACCAGAGCACTATACTCAATGGATTTGAACCAGTAAAATTGTAACAGTTGCAATAATTCGTGCTATATCTCCCGCCACTGCCAGGTTCTACTTGGCATCATGGCTGATGTAAGTAACTAGGTTCATTCAAATAAATATATTATGAGCAACCATAACAACCGTCTCTACTGCATAAACGGATTTTCGTGACTTTTGTGATCATTGTGACACCTTGGTCGAATCATAGTTGTCATGTTTCGGCGTTTGACCACTTGTAGTGCTAGCTGATACCATCATTCACTTTCTGCTCAAATGGGTTTACTTTTTAGCATACACACAGCACTGATTATGCAAGTTCTTCATGTGAGTGATAGTTTGAGTGTGTGGTTTTCTACATTACTGAAGAGGCACAGTACTTGATAACCTCAAAAAGACAACTATAGGAAAGACGCAGAACACCACATGCAAATGCAACACAAAATACTTATCTACATATCTGCCCTTGACAAGGAGAAAAAATTCTGGAAATGTGTCACGCTAAGCTTGAAGAAATACGTAAAAAATACATAACTAGTGCAGTATTTCAGTATTTAAATAACGAATGACAACAGCTGCAGGTTTTCAAAAGCATCAATTATGACATATGAAATTGAGTCAAACGTTCCTACTCCCCAGACAGTTATCTGTTCCAGTTACATCAGCAGTTTTTATTAGATAATAAACAAGTCCCTAACAAGTCTTTCGATGCCTATTATGTACATATATCACACACAATGTGCAAAAATGTGAAAGGGTATCCTACACAAAATTTTTACAGCTTAAAACATTATTTCCCACATTTTACATTTTCCTGCATTTTACACCTTTTTTTTATTATTTGAAGTATCTTGAAAAGTGTAAAAGCAGGGTTTCACTGTAACTAAAATCACTAATAAGGGATCTTGGTATCTACCAAGGATCATACATATTAGAACTCTTTACTTTAATGTTCTTAGTGCACACTGTGTTTTAATTTTTCGTAAAAATCCAACCTTTCGGCAATATACACCATTGTATTCTACAGTAAAACAAGTCTCAAAAAAGTAATGGGGTCACACTGACGTAAATGATGCAGTCATGCCCATTGAGACACAACATTACATTGGTGCCAATTATGATACATTGCTTGCAGTGAATTTGTTTCCATCACAACATATAATGCAGGACCTACTCCTATGAAGTCTCTTGGCATCGTCACCCACTTCCATGCGTAGCTGAGTGTGTGAAACATACCTCTATCAAAAGCTGTTGACTAAGATTCAAATTTCCAAAACCTATTTGATGACAGTAGTTCGATGAATGGGATAGAATCAGCCTTTGCTCAAACAAGATCTAGTGATTATTCATAAAGCTGTGTTCAGCAACAGGAGTTATTTTTTTTCCTAGATTCCGCAATTTCTTTGGCAGTCAGTTGCTTATAAATTAGAACCAACAATTCTGAGGTCACTGCTCCATGAAAATTTTCTACAAGTCCTGGAGGTTTTATGTAATAGATAAATTAAATTTCTTATAACTGCACTACAAGATATCAAGATCAGGAAATAACTGCTATAATCAATTCCTTACTGTAATTTTTACAGTAATTATTGAACTCATTCATGACTGTAACTTTTACTCCACTTGCCAAATAATTTTGAGTTTATTAAAAACATGCTTTGCATGATCAACAACTTCATGCCTGTGGGCAGGAAACAGCCAGTAAGAGGGTAGTAGATAGGGATGGCAAAGCTATACATCAGCTGCTGAGGAGCACACAGGTGAACAATGTGAGCCATGTGCCACAGAACTTCTTGTAACATTGAGCTTATCACAATACCATCTTGTTACTCCAACAGTCCATCAATGTTTTAAGTTATACATTTCACATTGTTATTTAAATCTTTTGAGAAATATGAGATATTTTCTTTTTCTTTCATATATATATTTTAACAGCTGTACATAATGTTATCATATCGTATTAGAATACTGAATGCTTATTATCTTGTTACACCAGAGTGCTACCGAGCAATGGCAGTACTCTTGATATGCCTTTAATTACATCTTCTTACACTTTAAGCACTTAAATCCTTTTTGATACAAACTTGGATTCTTGCCAGAAGATATGTAACTTGCTTTCATTATGGTATTTCATGTGTTGTTATAAACAATTTACATGTTCTCATAATTGTTTTAAATTGTAACTTTAATTTCAGTGGGAGCTATGTCAATGCAGTTTTGTAAGTATTGCACATTGACTGAATATACTATGAAATGACATTGGTCATAGCCTAAAAATTATCACACAACTGTGACTTTATAGTGTGCTATAAAATACTGGTCATAAAATCATGAGCCTTATTAATTTGTTGCCATCTTTTATGACTGTCAGACTAATTATTTCTAACATCAACAAAACAATACTTACTCTAAAGTTCAATTTAAAGCTCTAAGTTCATGAACAAATTGTGTAAAACTTTTCCTTTTTAAAAATACCTGTATGATGGAAGATGTGAGCTCGAAGCTGAGAAGACTGTATAAAACTCTTGCCACAAAACTGACAGATATGAGGCCTGATACCTGTGTGCGTACGTATGTGACGATTTAATGTTTCCCGTGCTGCAAATTTGGCATAGCACTGCAAAAAAAGAAAATAGTTTATCTGATGCACATGTACAAATATACACACTGGTTCTGTGCCATCAAAACAATACAATGGTGTAACACAAAAATTTTAATGTTATTTTGTAGAAGATAGCAGATGCGACACTGCTGCAGAAATACTAAAACACCTGTTTCTGTTACAGATAGTATGTATAACTCAAGGTGCAGATTGCTTTTGTATTAAATTACAACTGTTGCTTAAAACAAGACTTTTGCCTGAACAAGTTCCAAGACATGACACTTAGAATCTCTCTCTCTCTCTCTCTCTCTCTCTCTCTCTCTCTCTCTCTCTCCCCCCCCCCCCCCCCCCTCTCAGCCCAAACTCCACAGACGCTCTCCTGCATACCTTACTAAACTAACACACTGTGCTGAAAGCATTTGATAGTCTTGTACTCATTATGTTTATACAGTACTTCCTTCTGGATGCTATTACCTGACAGTAAACTATGTAAGGAAATGAATTCACTTGAATGCCAGCAAAGTCATGTGCATGTACTATGATAGTGGTTGATACTAGCATGCTTCCTGGTGTTCTCCACCACTAACATTTGAGTTATTCAGTGAACCTCCAGGACACATTAACTGCCAAGAGATATTCATCTCTGGAAGTCTTTGTTTCTGTTTGACTCTAGAAGAATCAAAAGTTATTATTTTCTGCGATTTATTTGTACTCAAACTTGTAATGCTGAAGAAGCAGCTATGTAACAACTGATTTTATCACCACCAATTACTACACTACCTCAACTTCAAAGAATATTGTCTGTTTAGTGAGAGGTATAGGTCCACGTCTTTCAGATTCACTGACATGTTTGTTGCATCGGATTACTGTAAATGTAGTATTTGTGTTTTATATCAACATCTGACATGTTTATTACTGCCTCACTTTTCTTCACAGATGAGAACTTTTATTTTTTTTTTTTTTTTTTTCTGTCTCTCTTGGCTCTATTACCATACATTAAGAGCACAAAAATATTAGTACTTCACTTAATATTTTCCTGCTTCTTCCTTTCCAAACAGTCTGCATTTTAAACCACTGTTACTTCTTTTCAGGTGGATCTGTTCTGATGCAAGGTAGGCAGTAACTATGCTTGTATGTCACGAATGCATGCAATAGGGCCATCTGGTGGGTAGCCTACACTAGGTGTGCCTGCCCACTAGATTGTTTTTTAAAAGTTACTTTGTAGTTCCTTTCGCAGAAACAGAGTGTTGCAAAAATGATAACTAGTTACAAACATTTTATAAACATTTTCAGTATGTCACGTCTGGCAGCTCTCAAATATTGGAAAAAAAACTAACACCAAAGCTGGTGTTTACTTCCTGGATGACTAGTTCTGGGACTTGCCAATTTACAAAAGCCACATATTACAGAGAACTAAATTCGTTATTAGTGGATGTGCTTGAAGTGGATAATAAAGGTATCAGTGATAAAAAGGTTCATATGATAACTACCTACATATTTTTATTCAGGATTGGTTGGTGTGGACACTTCTGTTTATGTCATCACACTTACCTATCTCATGTTGTTGTTGTTGTTGTTGTTGTTGTTGTTGTGGTCTTCAGTCCAGAGACTGGTTTGATGCAGCTCTCCATGCTACTCTATCCTGTGCAAGCTTCTTCATCTCCCAGTACCTACTGCAACCTACATCCTTCTGAATCTGTTTAGTGTATTCATCTCTTGGTCTCCCTCTACGATTTTTACCCTCTTTTATGCCTTTTTATCTCATATTTGTGTCACACCTTACAATTATTAGATGAATGTACATGCATAATATACATTTTTCTTAATTTCGGTACCTTCATTATCAAGCATGATGTGTTCCACATGATAACGGTGTTTTATACACAATGGAGAATTTGTTCTTACTGGATTACACTGTGGGTCACACTGGCTCATTTACCGTATGCTGGGTGATAAAGGTATCACATTTAAGGAAACAAATATATTATGCACATACATTAACATAATACTTAAGGTGTAATTACATCCGTGACATCTTTTAATGCAGATATGAGATAGAGTTAAGTACGATGATGTAAACTAAACTGTCCACACCAACCATATCCTAAATACAATTAAATGAAGCAGTTACGATATGAACCGCTTTATAACAAGTTTCTTCTAGTGGCCATTTTCACAGCAGCTGTATTCAAATTGCATTAGTTTCAAAGAAAATTGCCTTTTTGCTTCCTGCACGTAAGGTAAAACACTAACAGGTGCACAAATTAAATAAAAAACTTAAGGTGCAACAAGCAAGAAGATACTTTTACTTTTAAACTACTACAATTTGAACCATTTTATTACTGATGTCTTCATCATCAACATTCTAACACCCAATTTTAACAAATTTTGTTCTTTGTGATAGGTGGCTCGTGATAATGGGCAAAGCCTGTAACAAGTCAACTGGTAAATAAACAGCAGCTTTGGTGTTAACATGTCTTTTCTTCAATAGTTACAAACAAGCACTAAGCAGCACAGTGCCTGAGGCTGTTGAACAGTAGTCAGGACAGTCAGAAGCCACTTCAAGATGGGTGTCAGTGTTCAGGCATGCTTCTGTACATACCAAAATGTCACACAGTTAGAACTTCAAATCCTACCCTAGATCATTAGGATTAGCTACACAACTTTTCGAAATGCAACTTATTAGCTTATCCACATTTAGTGGAAAACCAAGGATTTCAAATCCATTGCCACTGGTTGTGAACATGAATACAACCATTTTCATTGTTCTACTGCACTTTTCCACATTGTCAAAAATATTTAAATTACGTGATTCAACCTATGGTAATGATCACACTGTTTCATTCATGTGTACTTGTACACTCTCCCCTATGTCACCCACTGACGTGTTTCTTCTTGGCTTATATTCATTCAGGGAATTAAAATAAATGCCAAGGAAAACAAATTACAATAAAATAAAAAAATTAAATTATTTATTCAATAGAAAGAGCATCACAAATTGAGCAAGTCTAAACACACTGGTCCACCTCCGGCCCTTATGCATGCAGTTATTCAGCTTGTCATTGATTTACAGAGTTGTCGGACATCCTCTCTGACGGATATCAATCCAAATTCTGTTCAACTGGTGCCTTAGAGCATCCAAGATGGTTGGATGGCCTTGCCCATAATCAAAATCCCAAGATGGTTGGACAGCCCTATCCACAATGCTCCTAATGTTTTCAACTGGGGAGAGCTCCAACAACCTTGCCGACATAGAATACTGTTGACAGCACTTCTGCTGCTGTGAAGGTGCCATGGATGACACCAAAGGGGTCCTGAAAATGAAATGGCACCCCAGACCATAACTCCTGGTTGTCAAGCTGCATGGCGAATGACAGTCAGGTTGGTATCCCACCACAATCAGGGGTGTCTCCAGACACGTGTTTGCTGGTCATCGGGGCTCAATTCGAAGGAGGACTCATCGTTGAAGACAATTCTACTTCAGACAACAGGAGTCCAGGCTGAATGTGTCCAACACCACTGCAAATGTGCTTAATAAAGTAATGAGACTGATTTTCTTTGCAAGATGTGGCAAGCCTGTAGGCTTGCATAGGCACAATATCTTTGACCTTGGTCTATAAGCTGCTTCTAGTCCAAGCGGCACATCGATGCAACTGCTGTGTCGTGAGTTGTGCTGTAATAAGTTAACATAAGCTTCAGAAGGCTTTTGGAGAGGAGACAACACCAAAGTTCGCAATGGTGCTCAAAGGGAGTACCCAGACCAAAGAAAGCTTGTATGTCAAAGTCAAAAGTGAAATGCATGCTTGTGTGCTTCTTTGATTCCAAGGGAATTGTTCATAAGGAGTGGGTGCCTCCTGGAGAAACAGTTAACCAATATTACTACAAAGAAATTTTAGAAAGACTTCATAAAAGAGTTCTTCGTGTCTGTGCCAGCATTGCTAATAACTGGATTCTGCACCACGAGAATGCACCATCCCATACTGCTCTGTCAGTACAGCAATTTTTTAACCTCAAAACAAATTTCAGTACTACCACAGCCACCTTATTCACCAGATATCGCTCCGTGTGACTTTTTCTATTTCCAAGAGCAAAACGGCGGTCAAGGGATACCATTTTCAAACATCACAAGATGTCCAAAAAGCTGTGAATGGTCTTGGAGGATATTACAAAAGATGAGTTCCAGAAATGCTTCCATCAATTGGCAGAAGTTCTGGAAAAAGTGTGTGCAGTCAGAAGGGTACTACTTTGAAGGAGACAACACTAAACTTGACTAAAACGGTAAGCAACATTTTTTTTCACATCAGCCTCATTACTTTATTGTCACACCTCGTATTCCTGGCAAAGTCATTGTGACATCACTCCTATTTAAATATCGAACAATTTAAACTAGCTTCTTTGAGCCCAAATACACATCCTCTCTCAAACACTGACAACTGTGTATATTGTTCACACGTTGGTCTACAGGGCATAGTTCCTGTCCAACTGAGTGCACGGAATGAATTTCGCAAAGACTTTATGGCCTGATATTGATATGTTCCCTGTTTTATTGATTGGCGACTCCATGTTGTCTTGTGCACTACGACCGGGTAACAGGTATACTTGAAAAAAGAGACAGCATTGGTCGTATATTTTTCTATTGCAAAATCGATTTTCTGTCACTGAGTGACCATCTTCAGTGCTATATTGTATAACAAATTGGGATGCACTGAAGATGGTCACTCAGTGACAGAAAATCGATTTTGCAATAGAAAAATATACGACCAATGCTGTCTCTTTTTTCAAGTATACCTGTTCCCTGTTTGCTATCCTTGCCAGCTGCAGCATCACAGATTCATCCATCAGCTGCCAATGTTTAAGACTTTGCATTTTCCTTCGATACATGTATGAATATTGTTTTGTGACCAATTTGAATAACTCCTTCATGGTGCATTGTGTATATTGCAACCCAATGACAGCATAAAGCTGACATCATGACAGGCAAAAGTGAAAATATGGCCACCATCCAGAATATACCATTAATAAGTGCTAGGGCAGCAAGGAGTGAAGTTATTTATTATTTATCACTCTGCAGTATATGAAAGGGCAGAAATTATAACAATTTTAAAAATCACCACCACCCAAAAGTTTATTTAGTGTCAAATTTGTATATGTATTCTACAAACATGTTTTGGCACAATTAGGGAGGTGGTGTAGCTGTAGAACATACTGTGAATAGAGATCTTTATTATGTACTATTAATGAAAGCTCTCTCTTTTATTAGAAGAAAGATTATATTATTTGTTTAATAGGAATTAATCATGGGTATCTACAAGTATCATTTGTAAATAGTACTAACATTAATATGTACAGTCTGGGCAGTTAGGCATAAGACAAAAAGAGCATACAATAGTTATATTATACTTATATATATACTTATATTATACTATTATACTTTTTTTCTGGATTATTTCAATTTTTTACTTCAAAAACTTTACGTATTTAAATATTCCACTAGACAAAATGTGTTGTATGATCAGCTTTGCTCGTCAGACCATTTCAGAAATTTTACTAATAGGCTACAGCTTATGGTAGAACAACCTGGCTTCAGAGAATCAGTTGTGAAGAATTCCTTTACCTTAATTGACTAAATTACTTTTTTTAAAGTTAAGTTCTAGTGTATTTCATACAACAAAAAATGTTTGTTTCTCTCTTCCTCACAACAGTTGGAGTCCCCTTCATCCTGGGGTACAAGTGGTCTGCAGCTGCTTTCTAATCTTCCCGACTTAGCTCCCTTCCCTCTCTGAGGAAGGAGATTATTGTTTTCACTTTTACATGTACTTTAATTTCACCTCCTGAAGATAAGCACTTGTGAGTCATTCTGTGTCTCTGTAAATCACCTTGTGTTTGAAACTTGTATGTTATTCCTCCAATGGTTCATAGTACATACACTAACCGTCTAAAAAGTTCTGAGACTGATTTTATCCCTGGCGTATAAGCAATGTCCGCACCGTAACTGTAGTGGCACCTTGAATTACTGACTGTAAACAACAGACACACATTCAACCAGATGTTTCGGAGCAGGCGCTGTTAAGTAGTGGACATGCGACATCAGCTTGCCAACATTGTTGTGCCACAAATTGCAATGAAAGCAACATCTCTAAATCAAGTGTTCAAGGTACTCCTCCAGAATTTTTTGGAGAAAAGTGTCTGCAAAGTTTGTCTCACACACCTGGACTTCCAAACAAAAACGCATGGACACGTGTTGGAAATTGACTGATATGCAAAACGCAACAATTCTTTATTGGAAAAAATCATCACGGGTAATGTAACATAGTGTTATCTATATGAACCTACTACAAAAAGGCAAAGCACAGAAATTCACATGAAGGGTCAACATTTTCATGACATAACCAACATTCAAACCAATGTGAAGCACCAGTTGAATAACATCACAAAGAAGGACTTTTTGATGGTCACTTGTTTGTATGAACTTTCTGTGCATTGTATTCAAGTCGGGGGTGGAGATATGTAGGATACCTGAAGCATTAAAAGAACTATCTTAATGTTTCTCTATTTTTTATTAATTCAGTCTCAAAATTTTTTGAACTCATGGGGTATTTCTTCAGCAAATAGCTGCTGCATGGTTTCAGTACTCCAAAAGTTTGATAACCTCTGTCACATTAAACAGTCATTTCTTGGTGGTGATATATACTTTTCGTATACTGGTCTAGCCTTGGTGTTGCAGATGCTTTTTCCACTCTTCTGTTAATAATAACACTTTACTATCAATTTTTTTCTAATATGTTTCCAGCTCCAGCACAGAAACTCCTAATTTCAAACTAGAATTTTAGTACTTATTCATTTTCACTTACCTCCTTGCATTCATAAGGCCGCTCGCCTGTGTGCATCCGTCGATGTTTCTTCATTGCACCACTTGAAGGAAATCTCTTTGGGCAGAGATCACATGCATATGGCCTCTCACCTTAAAAGAAAAGAATCCTTTTCAAAATTCACAACTTCCACATGATAATCTACTGTTTCCAGATGTGAAAAGTCACAATTTTACTAACAAAAAATTAAAAGTTATGTCTGGGTTTTATCTGTAAGGATTACCTGGTGAAAGGATTCAGCCAGCTGTTAGATTTGTCCACCAACAGACCCAATTCCAGAAATCCAACATGATCTCCAGTCTCTCCTCAAATCCTCAAGCCCATCCCAGAACCTCTCTCTGGAGTCTATACATCTCCTCATCCCTACCACTTCCCACACTCCTACCTTCTATATGCTTCCTAATTCCATAAACCCGACTACCCGGGACACCCCATTGTGTCCAGTTACTGTGCCACCACTGAGAGAATCTCTGCTCTTATACACCAACACCTTCAGCCTATTACCCACAATCTACTCACTATATAAAAGACACTAACAATTTCCTCCACTGACACTCCACAGTACCTGTTTCTTTACCACACAGTGCCCTGCTCGTCACTACTGATGTCACCTCCCTTTACACTAACATCCCTAATGCCCATGGCCTTGCTCTGCTACTGAACACTACATTTCGCAAATCCCAATGGATTTCAAAACTACAACCTCCTACCTGGTCACCAAGACCAACTATATCCTCACCCACAATTACTTCACCTTTAAAGGTATCACCTATAAAAAAATCCTTGGTACAGCAATGGGCACCTGTATGGCACCATCCTATGCCAACGTATTCATGCACCATTGAGGAATTCTTCCTAACCACCCAGAATCTCAAATCCCTCACCTCCTTCAGATTTATTGACGACATCTTCATGGTCTGGACCAAGGGTGAAGACAACCAATCCACATTCCTCCACAACTCAACATAATCTCCCCCATTTGCTTCACCTGATCCCCTTCAAAACAACAAGACACCTTCCCTGATGTTGATCTCCAACTCAAAGATGGCTACATTATTACCTCCGTCCATATCAAACCTACCAACAACCAGCAATATCTCCACTTCAACAGCTGCCATCCATTCCATACCAAGGAGTCCCTTCCATACAGCCTAGCTACCCATGGCCTTTGCATATGTAGTGACGAGCAATCCATCTCAAAACATACCAAGTGTCTCATTGAGGCATTCACAGACTCAAATTACCCTCCAAACCTTGTACAGAAACAGACCTGCTGTGCCTTATCTCTCCACCTCCTCCCAAAGCCCCACCATCCAGCTATTAAGGAGCATTCCCTCACCACTCAGTACCACCCAAAAGTGGAGCAATTGAATCACATTCTACACCAGGGTTTTGACTATCTGTTGTCGTGTCCTGAAATGAGGAACTTCTTACGCACTATTCTATGCACCCCTCCCACAGTGATGTTCCGCCGCCCACTGAACACACACAACATCCACGTCCATCCCTACTCCACTCCTGCTCCCAACCCCTTGCCACATGGCTCATATCCCTGTAACAGAGCTACATGCAAGTCTTGTCTTCGCACATCCTACCACCACCACCACCACCACCACCACCACCACCACCACCACCATCACCACCACATACTCCAGTCCGGTCACAAGCATCTTATAAAATGCAGGGCTATCTGTGAAACTAGTCCTGTGACCCAAAAGGTAAGCCGCAACCACTGTGCTGTGTTCTACATGGGCATCACAACCAACAAGCTGTCTGTCCACTGTACACATGAATGGCCATCAACAAACTGTCACCAAGAAACAGCTGAACCACTCAGTTGCTGAGCACACTGCCCAACACTGTTCTTCACTTCAATGACTGTTTCACAACCTGCGCCATCTGAATCCCTCCTACTAGCATTTGCTTCTCTGAACTGCGAAGCTGGGAACTCTCCCTGCAGTATAGCCTATGTTCCCGTAACCCCCATGCCTCAACCGTGCGCGTGGTTTTTTGTCTACATCAGCAGATGGCCTTTCAGGCCGAAAGCTCACATATTTATCAGTCTTTTGTTGTGCCTGTCTGTGACTCAACACCTCCACTATATGGTGAGTACCAATCTATCCTTTTCATAATATTGTCTTTATTGTATTTTCTGCTAAAGAAATGTTGTTAGAGCAACACCTCTAATCCTCAAGTGGGCGTGCCTATGTATAAAGTGTGCCAATCACAAAAAAAGTTGTTTGTACCTTTCCATTGCTGTTTTACAATTGTGAGCCTTTACCTGTTCCTTCATTACAGTTTCAGCTAACGCAGTGAGAAGTTGTGTTGTGATATGTCTACGTGATCAGCAGTAACATAAAATAAACAGCGAGCTATGTGAGGAAAAAATTACGAGCTATGCTAGAAAATGACCCCACTTCCAAGGTGGCAGCATAATCCCACAGTGATAGTCAGTTATCTACGAGATTATTAGTAATCATGTAAGCAGTTGACAGGGATCTCACAACTGTGTCCACCTGCTTAGCTGGGTGGTAACGTGCTTGACTCCCATGCAGGTGGGCCTGGGTTCGATCGTTTCATTATTTTTTTGATGCAGCTGTACTGCTTAATGCTTCAAGTGGGTCATTAGTGTGCAGTAACACTTGCACGGTGCTACAGAATAATATAATGAATGTTTATTTCTTTATTGTTTAATTAAATAGTAATTTAGCTCATACAATGTAAGTTTATTTTATCATTGTGTAATAAAACTAGGAATAAACTATGATTCTGCTCATCCATGTTTCTCTTGGTAACATAACAACAGCTATTCATTACATGTGTACCAGATATGTCTCGTGCCCACTTGTGTTATCAAAAATGTCGTGCCCGCTCGAGGATTAAACTGACAACACAAATTATAAAGGACTGTATCTTGTATTCAATAACAACATTAACACTCTATGTTAGAAGAGCCACAGAAAGCAAAACACATCTTACTGGACAAGAGAATTATCCTCATAAAACTCAGGCAGCTATTTACCACTGACTATTGTAATACAAATAGTAAGAAAGAAAAATATATGTTAAGCTTATATATTTTTTCTTTCATCAGGGGATATGGGAATAACGAAAAACAAACAAAACATTACAGGAAGCTCTTTTAAAAAATAATTTTATTCTACAAAATGCTTATCATTTTCCTGAATATTTTGATTCAACGATGTAAATTTCAGTTAACACTAATGTTAACTAATGAAGCCCCGTGCAAGTGTTACAGCACGCTAATGACCCACTTGCAACATTAAACAATACAATTGCATCAAAAAAATAATGAAATGATCATATGGCATTGTTGACAGGGAGGCCCCATTAGGGGAAATTCGGTCACCAAGTGCAAGTCTTATTTCAGTCGATGCCACACTGGGCGACTTGCGTGCCGGTGGTGAGGATGCACTGATGATGACAACACAACACCCAGTCCACAAGCGCAGAAAATCTTGTGGTCTTCAGTCCTGAGACTAGTTTGATGCAGCTCTCCATGCTACTCTATCCTGTGCAAGTTTCTTCATCTCCCAGTACTTACTGCAACCTACATCCTTCTGAATCTGTTTAGTGTATTCATCTCTTGGTCGCCCTCTACGATTTTTACCCTCCATGCTGCCCTCCAACGCTAAATTTGTGATCCCTTGATGCCTCAGAACATGTCCTACCAACCAGTCCCTTCTTCTTGTCAAGTTGTGCCACAAACTCCTCTTTTCCCCAATCCTATTCAATACCTCCTCATTAGTTATGTGATCTACCCATCTAATCTTCAGCATTCTTCTGTAGCACCACATTTCGAAAGCTTCTATTCTCTTCTTGTCTAAACTATTTATCGTACATGTTTCACTTCCATACATGGCTACACTCCATACAAATACTTCCAGAAACCACTTCCTGACACTTAAATCTATACTCGATGTTAACAAATTTCTCTTCTTCAGAAACGCTTTCCTTGCCATTGCCAGTCTACATTTTATATCCTCTCTACTTCGACCATCACCAGTTATTTTGCTCCCCAAATATCAAAACTCCTTTACTACTTTAAGTGTCTCATTTCCTAATCTAATTCCCACAGCATCACCTGACTTAATTTGACCACATTCCATTATCCTCGTTTTGCTTTTGTTGATGTTCATCTTATATCCTCCTTTCAAGACACTGTCCATTCTGTTCAACTGCTCTTCCAAGTCCTTTGCTGTCTCTGACAGAATTACAATGTCATCGGCGAACCTCAAAGTTTTTATTTCTTCTCCATGGATTTTAATACCTACTCTGAATTTTTCTTTTGTTTCCTTTACTGCTTGCTCAATATACAGATTGAATAACATCGGGGACAGGCTACAACCCTGTCTCACTCCCTTCCCAACCACTGCTTCCCTTACATGCCCCTCGACTCTTATAACTGCCATCTGGTTTCTGTACAAATTGTAAATAGCCTTTCGCTCCCTGTATTTTACCCCTGCCACCTTTAGAATTTGAAAGAGAGTATTCCAGTCAACATTGTCAAAAGCTTTCTCTAAGTCTACAAATGCTAGAAACGTAGGTTTACCTTTCCTTAATTTTTCTTCTAAGATAAGTCGTAGAGTCGGTATTGCCTAACGTGTTCCAGCATGTCTACGGAATCCAAACTGATCTTCCCCGAGTTCGGCTTCTACCAGTTTTTCCATTTGTCTGTAAAGAATTCGCATAAGTATTTTGCAGCTTTGACTTATTAAACTGATAGTTCGGTAATTTTCACATCTGTCAAAACCTACTTTCTTTGGGATTGGAATTATTATATTCTTCTTGAAGTCTGGGGGTATTTCACCTGTCTCATACATCTTGCTCACCAGATGACAGAGTTTTGTCAGGACTGGCTCTCCCAAGGCCGTCAGTAGTTCCAATGGAACGTTGTCTACTCCCGGGGCCTTGTTTCGACTCTGGTCTTTCAGTGCTCTGTCAAACTCTTCACGCAGTATCGTATCTCCCATTTCATCTTCATCTACATCCTCTTCCATTTCCATAATATTGTCCTCAAGTACATCGCCCTTGTATAGACCCTCTATATACTCCTTCCACCTTTCTGCTTTCCCTTCTTTGCTAAGAACTGGGTTTCCATCTGAGCTCTTGATATTCATACAAGTGGCTCTCTTTTCTCCAAAGGTCCCTTTAATTTTCCTGTAGGCAGTATCTATCTTGCCCCTAGTGAGATAAGCCTCTACATCCTTACATTTGTCCTCTAGCCATCCCTGCTTAACCATTTTGCACTTCCTGTCGATCTCATTTTTGAGACGTTTGTATTCCTTTTTGCCTGCTTCATTTACTGCATTTTTATATTTTCTCCTTTCATCAATTAAATTCAATATTTCTTCTGTTACCCAAGGATTTCTACTAGCCCTTGTCTTTTTACCTACTTGATCCTCTGCTGCCTTCACTACTTCATCCCTCAGAGCTACCCATTCTTCTTCTACTGTATTTCTTTCCCCCATTCCTGTCAACTGTTCCCTTATGCTCTCCCTGTAACTCTGTACAACCTCTGGTTTAGTCAGTTTACCCACGTCTCATCTCCTTAAATTCCCACCTTTTTGCAGTTTCTTCAGTTTTTATCTACAGTTCATAACCAATAGATTGTGGTCAGAGTCCGCATCTGCCCCTGGAAATGTCTTACAGCTTAAAACCGGTTCCTAAATCTCTGCCTTACCATTATATAATCTATCTGATACCTTCTAGTATCTCCAGGATTCTTCCATGTATACAACCTTCTTTTATGATTCTTGAACCAAGTGTTAGCTATGATTAAGTTATGCTCTGTGCAAAATTCTACCAGACGGTTTCCTCTTTCATTTCTCTCCCCCAATCCATATTCACCCACTATGTTTCCCTCTCTCCCTTTTCCTACTCTCGAATTCCAGTCACCCATGACTATTAAATTTTCATCTCCCTTCACTACCTGAATAATTTCTTTTATCTCATCATACATTTCATTAATTTCTTCATCATCTGCAGAGCTAGTTGGCATATAAACTTGTACTACTGTGGTAGGCATGGGCTTCGTATCTATCTTGGCCAAAGTCTTGTTCCTCCTGCCACCAAACTTCACTAATTCCCACTATATCTAGCTTTAACCTATCCATTTCCCTTTTTAAATTTTCTAACCTACCTGCCCGATTAAGGGATCTGACATTCCACACTCCGATCCGTAGAATGCCAGTTTTCTTTCTCCTGATAACGAGCCTATACTAAATCATTTTTGAGTTGCGGGATCCAGGGTATGGCTTTGAGTTGTTCTATGTACATCCTCCACCCACAAACTAATTTAATGTTTTCATATTATGATTCAGACTATTGCCAGACCAATGACTATAAAGTCTAAAAGAACAATAAAATGATAATTTAATGTATTCATATTATTGTTCAGACTATTTGCAGACAATGGCTATATGCCGGCCGAAGTGGCCGTGCGGTTCTAGGCGCTGCAGTCTGGAACCGCAAGACCGCTAAGGTCGCAGGTTCGAATCCTGCCTCGGGCATGGATGTGTGTGATGTCCTTAGGTTAGTTAGGTTTAAGTAGTTCTAAGTTCTAGGGGACTGATGACCTCTGAAGTTAAGTCCCATAGTGCTCAGAGCCATTTGAACAATGGCTATATACTCTAAAGAACAATAAAATGATAATCAGTCATAAATAGTGTCCGAGTTGTATGAGATTCAGCCTTTTCTTGTTGGAATTTGGTGGAGATGCCAATAAAATTTCAATCTACCTTTTCTTATGTCTATATCCAGTTTCTGTTGTTTTGGAGCCCAAGTATCTTATTTAGAATTTTGTTCTTCTTTTAGGATATCTTCCAGATCACCTCCTCTGTAAAGTGCACGTGTTTGGCTAGCATACAACACTTCACGCTTGATAACTCTAAATAGTGCCCAATTTTTCTATGTATGGACATATATTCATATATTTCTTTGTTTTAGAGTTCACCATAAGATCCTTTTCTTTACAATCAATTTTTTGTGCCATTTTCATTCCCTTATAGGTTCACATATTTCAATTAAGTACTAGAAGTGCAGAACGCTCTCTCGATTTGTTCATATTTTGTGATTAGTTCTTGAACAGGATGTTTTGAGCAGATGTACCTGGTATTTTTGGAAGGATATTTAGAGATCAACTCTTTCAGCACATTCCCTGAGGTTTTCTGTACGTTTAATTGCTGTCATTGGATTATCTGCTAGTGTTGCCACATCATCTGGTACTGGCTGCTCCTGTCTATTAATGTCTCTTGATTTCTTCCACATCCTAGAAGGCTTTCCTTCAGAATGAAGATTTACAGAAAACAGTTTGTGAATTAATGAATGAAAAGTGTACAGACACATATGATATGGAAACTTGTTCTAAATGTGTCAAATGCAATATAAAAATATTATCAAGGTGAGGGCAGGCTGCAATGAAACGCACGTGATCTATGAAGTAATATGCAAAGTTTGTCTAGCTTTTGACATTGGCGTGACAATTACGAGTATTTCACTCAAAACAGTTGAGAAAGAAACTGCCTACAGCAACAATGTCCAACACCCTGTTCCCAACCTTGCTATATCATTTTGTTTTCATCTTTGAGACATTTTGTTTTCATCTTTGAGCTTCACATTTTTGTTAGTGTTATATGGGAGCTCTCAAACTTAACTCTCATATTTCAGCTCCGTGTTACTTCCAGGTGCACTTGCCTTAAGCAATGCAGAGAAATTGCCAAACACCTGTGTAGGTGGACAGAGATCTGAACCCCGATCCTCCTGAATGTAATGTTAATCACTGAGCCAGCTTGCTTGGTTTCCTTGTGCAGTGCAGACTGAATCATTGTGTTTCTATTTCTTATGTTATTTCTTTGAGTACCAATCCACCTCCAATAATCAATATTTCTAGTTTGCACAATGCTTTGTATAACGATGCTTCATTATAGCGTTCTACATCTGTTTTGCATTTTCAGATAACGATTTTTGTTATATCTATTCTATATCATACTATTGATTGTTTATAATTTAGATGTTATGTCTTCACCCGGTGTAATTCTCTGGGTTGGATGACTTCTCCTGCATATTTTAATCATAGATTAATATGAGCTGCTAAGGCGGGCCATCAACACAATGTGGGGCTCTCATTTGGGCTTCTGCCTGCAATGTTTAAGTATTGATGTTTATACAGCTGCTAGTAAGAAAGCTGCAAAGAAAGCTTGGATCAAAATTATCTACACAGCTGCTCGGTAATTACCGTATTTACTCGAATGTAAGCCGCACTCGAATCTAAGCCGCACCTGAAAAATGAGACTCGAAATAAAGGAAAAAAAATATTCCCAAATCTAAGCCGCACCTGAAATTTGAGACTCGAAATTCAAGGGGAGAGAGAAGTTTTAGGCCGCACCTCCAAATCGAAACAAAGTTGGTCCATTGTAATATGAGACACAATTTAGGTCGAATGAATGACGATACAGCTACAGTAGTTTGGTTCGAGTCGAAAGCTTAGCAGTTAAGCTTTACCAGGTAGCCATTGCTATGCGTCAGGCGCTCCGTCCGTATTTATACGGATACCTTCCTTTTTCACGTGCTTCGTCTGGTTTGAATCGATTGCTTATTTTGCTTTGATCTGATAAGTGCCGTTTTCTATGTTATAGGTGTTTACGTCAGTCACTCTAAGCTGAAAATGCATTACTATACTGTGTCATGCATTGTTTGTCACATTCTGATAGTGCGTGTTTACGGCCTGTCGCTGCTCGCGGCATGGCTTGCTTTTGTGCGCGCTACCGCCGCCTACAATTAAAAAAAAGAGAGGAATCGTCTCATTAGCGAAACAATGGCAAGAGACTGCTATTTGTTGTTACTTACACTGCTGCTTTCTTTGATAATGATCAACAAGAACCAAATAATAGACTGCGTATGATAGAACATGTTCTGAATGAGAGTTTGGCGAAAATTTTTCTCCGTTTGAAAATCTTTGCGGCCGCTTCTTTAGTACATCAAATTCTGCACAGAAATTAGTCATCTTAGATTTAAAAATCTAGTCAGTTGCCGTGCTTCATTTCTGACTATATCACTATTAGGCATAAGAGTAATACGAATATAAACATGACACGATATGTATATTCTGCCGCGTTTGCTGTTGTTTCACTCTAGTTTCGTAGTTTATTTGGCAGACAGGATTTAAATGAGATAGAAGCAAACACGAAAGAATACATGGCAAAATGTTTATATTCGTATTATTCTTATGGTGAAGAGAATACTGCATGTGATTCACATTTCATCAGGTTCCTATTAGCAACCATCTCATCTCACAGGTAGGAAAAAATTCAGAACGTAGAGTTGGCCATATTGACAAAAATCCCAGTATTACCAGTCGGATTTTCGTAGTACATTGAAATTCGAAGATGAACAATACGGAATTTGTATTTACTTCGTTGGATAATGTATGAAAATGCAGTGGTCGAAACTCGGGCGGAGAAAAAAAGCTCGTCTTCCAATTTTTTTTTTTTAATTTTATTTATTGACGCAGAGGTTTTGGCGCCAGTATTTATCTTTGTGTCTACAAAGGATGCCTGTGTAGCGCTACATATATTCGACGGCAGAAGTTAGTTGTGGCGGCACCTATCAACATTTTTCAGAACTTCAGCGTGCTTTGCACTCGATTCTAAGCCGCAGGCGGTTTTTTGGATTACAAAAACCGGAAAAAAAGTGCGGCTTAGATTCGAGTAAATACGGTATATTGGCATCAAAACTGAAGATTACAGAGAGAGAGAGAAAGCTAAATATTGAATTCAGTCTTCCAAAATTGGTTCACTGAATATAATAATAAAATGGTTTCTGTTTTCACTCACTGCACAGCATTGAAATGTTATGCCTGTGGTAAACAGTAATTTTTTTTAGGTTTGATAGTATAGGCTAATTTGAATAAAACATTCCATATATACCATGTTTTCACTATTTATTGGTTACAGAGATCCAGCTGTTAAAATTCAACCCAAACAAATACTCAGAAAAGGTGTTAAGAAAATGCAAATAATTGTGTTAATCATAAATTGCACCTCCAATGTCAGTGGACTTGGAAATTCTCTTGATACCACCACGTCTACTGTAGCTCTGCTAAGGTGATTCTGGAATTACTTATGGGGGGCAGCCCTATTCATGATCTGCATTATCATTTCATCTCTTGTGTGTACTTTTTATTTGTAGAGTTCAGCTTTCAACCACTCCCCCAGAAAAAAAGAAAGAAAGAAAGAAAGGAGTAATATCCAGGTAGCTGGGTGACCAACAATCATCATCATTCTGTGGATCCATCTTCCAAGGTATTTTAGATTTATATATATTTCACCTGATGACTAGAATGTGCAGGGGCCCAACATGCTGGAAGAACATACATCCTCATAGCCAAAAGAACCTCTTCCAATATTGCTGGAAGCTGATTTATAAGATATTCTAGATATTAGGAGCCTGTAAGATTATTCAATAACATAACAAGTCCAATCAACCATTGTCCATCACACTGCCATGAAAAAGATATATCGCTACTCACCATACATATAAGATGTAGAGTCACAGACATGCACAACAAAGAGGCTACTATACATATAAGGTTGTAAGGTTGCGGCCAAAAGATCATTTTCCGAAATAGAAAATGCACACACACACACACACACATATATATATATATATATATATATATATATATATATATATATATATATATATATATATATATATATATATATATATATATAATAGAGGGAAACATTCCACGTGGGAAAAATATATTTAAAAAGAAAGATGATGAGACTTACCAAACAAAAGCGCTGGCAGGTCGATAGACACACAAACAAACACAAACATACACACAAAATTCTAGCTTTCGCAACCAACGGTTGCCTCGTCAGGAAAGAGGGAAGGAGAAGGAAAGACAAAAGGATATGGGTTTTAAGGGAGAGGGTAAGGAGTCATTCCAATCCCGGGAGCGGAAAGACTTACCTTAGGGAGAAAAAAGGACAGGTATACACTAGCACACACACACATATCCATCCACACATACACAGACACAAGCAGACATGCTCCCGGGACTGGAATGACTCCTTACCCTCTCCCTTAAAACCCACATCCTTTCGTCTTCCCCTCTCCTTCCCTCTTTCCTGATGAGGCAACAGTTTGTTGCGAAAGCTTGAATTTTGTGTGTATGTTTGTGTTCGTTTGTGTGTCTGTCGACCTGCCAGCACTTTCATTTGGTAAGTCACATCATCTTTGTTTTTAGGTATATATATATATATATATATATATATATATATATATATATATATATATATATATATATATGAATATAATAGAGGGAAACATTCCACGTGGGAAAAATATATTTAAAAAGAAAGATGATGAGACTTACCCAACAAAAGCACTGGCAGGTCGATAGACACACAAATAAACACAAACATATACACAGAACTCAAGCTTTCGCAACAAACTGTTGCCTCATCAGGAAAGAGGGAAGGAGAGGGAAAGACGAAAGGATGTGGGTTTTAAGGGAGAGGGTAAGGAGTCATTCCAGTCCCGGGAGCGGAAAGACCCACCTTAGGGGGAAAAAAGGACAGGCCCACACTCGCACACACACACATATCCATCCACACATATACAGACACAAGCAGACATATTTAAAGACAAAGCAGAGATCTCTGCTCCGTCTTCAAATCTGTCCGCCTGCGTCTGCATATGTGTGGATGGATATGTGTGTGTGTGCGAGTGCACACCCGTCCCTTTCTCCCCATAAGGCAAGTCCTTCCGCTCCCGGGACTGGAACGACTCCCCACCCTCCCCCCCAAAACCCACATCCTTTCGTCCCTCCCCCTCCCCCCCCTCCCTCCCGACGAGGCAACAGTCTGTTGCGAAAGCTTGAACTCTGTGCGCATGCCTGCGTTCGTTTGTGTGTCCGTCGACCTGCCAGCACCTTCATCTGGTAAGTCACATCATCTTTAAAAAGAAAGATGATGAGACTTACCCAACAAAAGCGCTGGCAGGTCGACAGACACACAAACAAACACAAACACACACACAAAACTCCAGCCCTCGCAACCAACGGCCGCCTCGTCAGGAAAGAGGGAAGGAGAAGGAAAGACAAAAGGATTGGGCTTCAAGGGAGAGGGCAAGGAGCCACTCCAATCCCGGGAGCGGAAAGACCCACCTTAGGGGGAAAAAAGGACAGGCCCACACTCGCACACACACACATATCCATCCACACATACACAGACACAAGCAGACATTTGTAAAGGCAAAGAGTTTGGGCTGCCCAAACTCTTTGCTTTTACAAATGTCTGCTTGTGTCTGTGTATGTGTGGATGGATATGTGTGTGTGTGCGAGTGTGGGCCTGTCCTTTTTTCCCCCTAAGGTGGGTCTTTCCGCTCCCGGGATTGGAGTGGCTCCTTGCCCTCTCCCTTGAAGCCCAATCCTTTTGTCTTTCCTTCTCCTTCCCTCTTTCCTGACGAGGCGGCCGTTGGTTGCGAGGGCTGGAGTTTTGTGTGTGTGTTTGTGTTTGTTTGTGTGTCTGTCGACCTGCCAGCGCTTTTGTTGGGTAAGTCTCATCATCTTTCTTTTTAAATATATATATATATATATATATACCTAAAAACAAAGATGATGTGACTTACCAGATGAAGGTGCTGGCAGGTCGACGGACACACAAACGAACGCAGGCATGCGCACAGAGTTCAAGCTTTCGCAACAGACTGTTGCCTCGTCGGGAGGGAGGGGGGGGAGGGGGAGGGACGAAAGGATGTGGGTTTTGGGGGGGAGGGTGGGGAGTCGTTCCAGTCCCGGGAGCGGAAGGACTTGCCTTGTGGGGAGAAAGGGACGGGTGTGCACTCGCACACACACACATATCCATCCACACATATGCAGACGCAGGCAGACATATTTGAAGACGGAGCAGAGATCTCTGCTTTGTCTTTAAATATGTCTGCTTGTGTCTGTATATGTGTGGATGGATATGTGTGTGTGTGCGCGAGTGTATACCCGTCCTTTTTTCCCCATAAGGTAAGTCTTTCCGCTCCCGGGACTGGAATGACTCCTTACCCTCTCCCTTAAAACCCACATCCTTTCGTCTTTCCCTCTCCTTCCCTCTTTCCTGATGAGGCAACAGTTTGTTGCGAAAGCTTGAGTTTTGTGTATATGTTTGTGTTTATTTGTGTGTCTATCGACCTGCCAGCGCTTTTGTTGGGTAAGTCTCATCATCTTTCTTTTTATATATATATATATATATATATATATATATATATATATATATATATAATAGAGGGAAACACTCCACGTGGGAAAAATATATCTAAAAAGAAAGATGATGAAACTTACCAAACAAAAGCGCTGGCAGGTCGATAGACACACAAACAAACAAACATACACACAAAATTCTAGCTTTCGCAACCAATGGTTGCCTCGTCAGGAAAGAGGGAAGGAGAAGGAAAGACAAAAGGATATGGGTTTTAAGGGAGAGGGTAAGTCTTTCCGCTCCCGGGATTGGAATGACTCCTTACCCTCTCCCTTAAAACCCATATCCTTTTGTCTTTCCTTCTCCTTCCCTCTTTCCTGACGAGGCAACCATTGGTTGCGAAAGCTAGAATTTTGTGTGTATGTTTGTGTTTGTTTGTGTGTCTATCGACCTGCCAGCGCTTTTGTTTGGTAAGTTTCATCATCTTTCTTTTTAGATATATATATATATATATATATATATATGGTGGAAGGTGTACACGATCAAAGACTGAGCCACGTGTGAAAGCACCCACATGATTTACCAACTGACCTGCCTACACTGTGACGCTTTCTATGTGGGAATGACCAGCAACAAACTATCCATTCGCATGAATGGACACAGGCAGACAGTGTTTGTTGGTAATGAGGATCACCCTGTGGTTAAACATGCCTTGGTGCACGGCCAGTTCATCTTGGCACAGTGTTACACCGTCCGGGTTATCTGGATACTTCCCACTAACACCAACCTATCCGAACTCCGGAGATGGGAACTTGCCCTTCAATATATCCTCTCTTCCTGTTATCCACCAGGCCTTAATCTCCACTAATTTCAAGTTGCCGCCACTCATACCTCACCTGTCATTCAACAACATCTTTGCCTCTGCACTTCTGCCTCGACTGCCATCTCTGGCCAAACTCTTTGCCTTTAAATATGTCTGCTTGTGTCTGTATATGTGTGGATGGATATGTGTGTGTGTGTGCGAGTGTATACCTGTCCTTTTCTCCCCCTAAGGTAAGTCTTTCCGCTCCCGGGATTGGAATGACTCCTTACCCTCTCCCTTAAAACCCACATCCTTTCATGCCTCTCCTTCCCTCTTTCCTGACGAAGCAACCGGGGGTTGTGAAAGCTCGAAATTTTGTGTGTATGTTTGTGTGCTTTTTTGGACTATCAATGCGCATGCACAGACATTCACTGTAAATCAAATGAAAAGTGACAAGTTAATTGTCAAAACTGAAAATCATAATGGTGCCATAAAGCATGGTGTTTCTGATGAGAGGTATTTATCAAAAATGTATTACAGATTCATAAATTTTTAAGAATCACACATGTCTGATACGGCATTTTTGTAATACACAAGAAGGTCCTTTAGTTATTTAGCTTCAGAACACTGTTCACATGTGATACTGTTGTATATAGGAAAGTTTCAATGTAAGAAAATTGCAGCCAAGCATAATGTTTACCCATATGTCTGCTTGTGTCTGTATATGTGTGGATGGATATGTGTGTGTGTGCGAGTGTATACCCGTCCTTTTTTCCCCCTAAGGTAAGTCTTTCCGCTCCCGGGACTGGAATGACTCCTTACCCTCTCCCTTAAAACCCACATCCTTTCATCTTTCCCTCTCCTTCCCTCTTTCCTGATGAGGCAACAGTTTGTTGCGAAAGCTTGAATTTTGTGTGTATGTTTGTGTTCGTTTATGTGTCTGTCGACCTGCCAGCACTTTCATTTGGTAAGTCACATCATCTTTGTTTTTACGTGGAATGTTTCCTTCTATTATAACTATATATTCACACAAGCACAAGTAACACACAAATGACCACTGTCTCCAGTGGCCAGAGACAGTATTCATTTGAGTGTCAGTTGTGCTATCGTGTGTGTGTTTGTGGGTTGTTGATCCCACATTCCTCGGCTTCCAGAAGATATAGACGTAGTTTCACATTGTGGCCTAGTGAACAATACAACAGCTTATGAAACACTGGATCAGCTTTGTGACTGAATTCAGGATGCCCTCACAGACATGAAAATGTTGTTCTTAATGGAGTAACAAAAAAAAAAAGTGTGTGTGAAATCTTATGGGACTTAACTGCTAAGTTCATCAGTCCCTAAGCTTACACACTACTTAAACTAAATTATCATAAGGACAAAAACACACACCCATGCCCGAGGGAGGACTCGAACCTCCGCCGGGACCAGCCGCACAGTCCATGACTGCAGCACCTTAGAATGGAGTAACATCTTCATATATAACAGTAATTTCGGGTGTACCATTAAGGAGTGTTTTAAGTATGTTACTGTACATGAAATACATAAATGAGCCTCTGAAAGCTTCAGAACACTGTTCACAGGTGATACTGTTGTATATAGGAAAGTTTCAATGTAAGAAAATTGCAGCCAAGCATAATGTTTACCCATTAGTCTAGTAAACATTTACATAATGTGTGAATAGTAAGTAAATACAGGTTCCGTTTCCAAAACAATAACCAAATTAACTGTAAATTAAACAACATTCTGCCACCTTCTTGTAATTTTACAGATGACTGTCAGTAGTGTTAATGCTAACATGATTTAATCCTTAAATACAAGTGAGGGACTATCAATGCGCATGCACAGACATTCACTGTAAATCGAATGAAAAGTGACAAGTTAATTGTCAAAACTGAAAATCATAATGGTGCCATAAAGCATGGTGTTTCTGATGAGAGGTATTTATCAAAAATGTATTACAGATTCATAAATTTTTAAGAATCACACATGTCTGATACAGCATTTTTGTAATACACAAGAAGGTCCTTTAGTTATATTTTAGATATAATATTATCCAATGGTTAGAAATTATTTTATTGTCTACACAGTTAACACATCTGGTTGGAATATTTCTTCAAATATTCTTATCTCATATAGAAAGGAAGACATTGAAGTTATGGGCAAGATCTTAATAGAAATTTGAACACACAAATTTCAAATTACTTTACTAACCTGTATGGGTCCTCAAATGAACCTGCAAGAGTGTAGCACCCTGGAACTCTCTATGACAATGTTCACAAGTGTAAGTCTTCTTGCGTATCACCTGACCTGCATGAGCACGTAGATGCTGCCTCAAATTATCTTTGCGGCTGAACATTCGCCCACACACCTGAGTAATAGACATAAAAATTGTAAAGAAACTTATAACGCGATATGATAAATAAATACAAAGTTTAGGTCAACTACAATTACCTGACATGGAAAATTAGTCCTTGACTTCCCATCACAGCCCGTTTGTGAAACGTGTCTCTCTAAATGATATTTTCTACTAAATGTTTTCTGACACCGTGTACATGAGTAGGGTTTCAGACCTGTCAAACAAAAGAAATAAACATAATGTTTTCTCTTCATGACATACATATTTCTGATAAAGATTCTGCATTAACTGCCATTACAAGTCAAATCAAAATAGTAGCTGTAAACATTCAGTCAAATATGAAATTGTGGTTAGTGAATGTCACTGCTATCATTTATAAGTTTTTCTTTTACATGTGAATCTGAATTACTTTCCCAGATGTGATTTACAGTAATAACACCAAACAGCTGTCCCTAATTCTTTGTCTGGATCATCCTATTTCAACTGATTAAAGTAAAAACCAGTTTCCAAAAATGGTTCAGCAAATGAACCATCAGAAATGACCAAATACTGATTTGGTATACACATTCCAGTCACATTAATGTGGCCACCTGTCAAATGCCCGAACAGCCACCTTTTTCAGTGCAGACCACTGAAAGATGTGCAGGAAGTGTGTCAATGAGGTTCTGTAAGGTACAGAAATGGATGTGGAGGCATGCCAACTGTAGTGCCATGGCAGGCTGCACCAGGTTTCTCAGTTGAGGATCCATGGCATGAACAGCTCAATCGATGTGGGCACAAAGATTCTCAATTTGATTTGAATCCAGCAAGTTTGGTAGGCAAGGGAGTATGGTAAACTCACGTGGTCTTCAAACCAAGCACACATACTGCGAGATGTGACACATTGCATTGTCCTGCTGGTAAATGCCATTGTGCCAAGGGAAAACACACGCACATAGTAACATACATGGTCCCCAAGGCAACATGCATACTTGTGCTGATCCATTATGCCTTCCAGAATCACGAGATCTCCCAGGGAATATCACAAAAACATCCCCCAGACCATAAAACTCCCTCCTCCAGTCTGGAACCTTCCGACAATCGTGAAAGTGTTTGTACCATCTGTCTGGTGGGGCATAAAACGTGATCCATTTGGAAAGGCCACCTGTCGCCACTCAGTGGATGTACAGTTGCGGTATTGGTGTGCAAATTGCAGCCTTGGACACCGATGAAAAGCAGTCAGCATGGGTGCATGAACGAAGTGCCTGCTGCGTAGGCTCACACACAGCAACATACGCTGAATGGTCACTGAGGAGAAACCGTTTGTAGCCTCTTGGTGCACCTGGGCAGTTAGCTGCTCAACAGCTGCCTGTACACATCTCTGCAGCTGTCATTCACCGCTGTCATCTATGGTCTGTGGTGCACCAAGGTTGCCTCGGCACCAGGTCTGGATAGTGCTATTTTGCCATCCATGGTATACTATAACCTTGGCAGCATGGGAACAGTTTACAGACTTAACTGTTTCAGAAATGCTTCCAAACCTTGGCCCAAAAGCCGATGTGATAGGACATCACATAAATTGCTTCAGTTCTGCATTATAACAATGACTGCCCTGATTCCCTCATCCTCCACAACATACTTTATACACCTACCACTTTTAGTACTGCCACATGACATCTGTGAGTGTTTACTACACTTCGACATTGAACATAGGTGGTGGTCACATTAATGTTACTGGACCGTATACTAAGTACATTCTTATGTTTTGAGTATACTGAAATAATCAAAAAACTGCCAAGATTCACTAGATATCTCCAAGTATATAAAGAAAGAGAAGCTTTATAAGAACTGAATAAGAAGTTGTTTAATTATATTGTATGAGGGTTGAATGAAAAGTAATGCCTCCACTTTCATTAATTGGGTTTGGATGGTAATATTTTAATAAATGAAACACAGAAATAATCCTTAGAATGTGATCTTTAAGTACCAATATTCACATTTCCACATGGTCACCAGCCAATTGGATACATTTCTGCCAATGACAAACAAGTTTTCTGATGGCGTCGTGGAAGAAGTCAACATTCTGTTTCCTCAACCACAGTCCCACAGTTCTCTCAACATCTTCATCAGAAGCATAATGATGTCCCCATTGATAGTCTTTCATTATTGGGAACAGGTGGAAGCCAGACGGTGCTAAATCTGGACTGTATGGATGATGCCGTATGGTGGTGAGATTCAGTCTCTGAAGTTCTGCTGTGGTGGCACGTGAAGTGTGTGGTTTGGCACTATCATGCCACAGGAAAAGATTTCCCTTGTCCTTTCGGACCCTTGGTAGCCGTGTTTCAGAGTTCGCAGCATTGTGATGTAATGCTCTGAATTTACTGTTGTTCACAATCAAGGAAATCAACATGGATAACACTATCTGCATCCCAGAACACTGTGGCCATGATCTTTCCAGTTGAGAGCTGTGTCTTGAACTTCTTTTTCTGGGGCGAGTCTTTGTGTTGAAATTCCATAGACTGACATTCCGTCTATGGGTCGTAATGGTGTACCCCCGTTTTGTCTCCTGTCACAATTGAATGGAGAAAAGCATCACCTTCATTCTCATAAAGCGAGAGGAGTTCCTGGCAAATTTCAAGTCTGTGTGCTTTCATTTCAGGAGTCAGCATCTGGGGTACCCAGCATGTACAGATCTTTCAAAAGCCAAGCAAAGCAATAATGTGACCCACATGTTCTCGTGAAATGCCGATTGTGCTTCTGATTTCTCTCTGAGTGATACGACGATCACGCTGAATCAATCTGTCAACATTTAGCTTGTGAACACGGTGGTTGTTGTCACAGGATATCCACTCTTTGTTTGTCACATAGGTCAGATGTTCCCGCCTCAACATCTTTACACTTACTTGCCCAATGACACACAACACCCACATCAACTCAATGACTATAAACTGCTGTCATTCTCCGATGAGTCTCTTGTGGGGTGACACCTGCTGCTGTCAAGAATTCAGTGACTGCATGTTGCTTAAATTGCACTGACCAACCGTCCAAGCAGGGTTCCATACTTTACACGATAACAACACAACCGTTCAATGCTAAGGCTTCGTGCCAACTGGAGTTGTAGAGAAGAGGCTACAAAACAAGCCAGTGCCTGCCACACACCAACACTGCCAACTGTTGAAGAGTTACGAAGGTGGAGGCATTACTTTTCAGTCAACCCTCGTATATGATTTATGTAGCACATTTAGCATTTAAAGTTTTAAGATTAATTGCTCTAAATCCGTCTATTCGGTTACTTTAAAATCCATATTTTTCACAAAATATACAATTTATTATGATCTTTTTTTAATTTTAATATTCAGCTTCATTTACAGTCATGTTTATTGTTTATAGTACTGGTAAGATGGACAACTAGATTTACAGCCCATTTTGACTTCCAACACACACACACACACACACACACACACACACACACACACTGTTTTCCTGACCTCTTGACCTCTTTATTTTGAGACTCCTAAATTACGCGAATCCAGAAACTTTGTATATGGACCACAATATTGGTCTCACCATATTTCCTTTCAAGGCTAAATTTGATGTGGTGCTCAGTGGCAGCCAATTTGATTTGTTGTTTTAGATGGGTATGTCGCTGATGTTCCTTACATCTTTCCTCACCTATCCTGATAGACAGTACACCTCTATCGAAACATGGCATCCAGTGTCTTTTGTTCCCTTTAACTAAGATAAAAATTATTCTTTGTAAATTTAAAGATGATCCAGGTCTCTGAAAGCTTGGTGTGTATCACATTCCATGTGTTGTGCTTTGTTTTGTTTTAGGGTGCAAAACCAACTAGGGTCATACGCTCCCATGTCAAAACTGTAGAACACGAAGACAAAGAGAGGAGTTAAAAATGACAACACGTTAATCCCAATCGACAGAGGAGGAGACAGCTATAAACATGGACGTGGAGAAAGGTCTATAAAATAGGCCATACAGAAACGGAGGTCCTGAATTAAAAATTAAATGGGCTTCGCCATATTGCTAAGACGGTTAAAAAGTAAAACGTGGTCAAAAGCCCATGTGTTATTCAATAAAACCGTTGATAACTCAGAAGGCAAACACAAATAACAACGTAAGTGGTTAAAAAAAGGGCATTCCGTCAGGAAAAGGCTGACCATCTAAGGCTGAGCCAATGAGCACAAAGTGGTGGGGGAGCACCACTTAACAAATGGTGGTGGCTAAAAAGACAGTGCCCGATATGCAACCTATCTAAAATTATCTCGTCGGGCTGAGAGGAGGTTTTCCAAGCCGCTGGGAGAGGTTTAATAACCCAGAGCTTGTTCCCATAAAGGGAGGACCAGTGGTGATGCCAAAGTGACACCACCTGTTGACATATGGCAACACAGGGATCATTAGAGGGAATGTAAGAACTAGCAGGCTGAAGTACGAGGACTGCAGCCTTGGCGGCAGTGTCAACAGCCTCATTTCCTGTCAGACCGACATGATCAGGAACCCACATAAACATCACAGTGGCCCATCAAGAGTGAGCAAATGACAACTTTCCTGGACCCATTGCACTAAGGGATGGATGGTGTACAGCTCACAGACGCTTTGAAGGGCACTGAGAGAATGAGTAGATGACCCTATTGAAAAGCCTGTGTTGCCAGATGTACTGTGTGGCTTGATACAGGGTGAAGAGCTATACTGTGGACACTGAGCAGTGTTATGGAAGCCAATACTGAAAAACGTCAGCGCCCATGAGAAAAGCATACGAGACACCACAGTCTTGCATATCTGCTGAGGAGAAAGTCACTGTGGTAAGACAGCAGTAGTTCAACAGCTTCTGCATACAGGCACTCAACCAGGCTAGTGTAAAAGATGCCAGTGGCCAAATGGATGCCATGATGGTGAGTAGTATTGAGACAGTGTAAGAGGGACGCACGTGCAGATGCATGAACGAAACACCCATAGTCTAGTTTCGAATGGACAAAGGACCGGTACAAATGCAGGAGGGTGGATTGATCTGCTCCCCAGGAAGTACCACTGAGGGATCGCATACAGCAGGCTGCTTGGTAAGAGATGTGGGAGGACCAGGAAAGTTTCCTATCGAGCATGAGCCCCAGGAATTTCGTAGTTTCAATGAACAGAAGAGCTACAGGCCCAAGAGGTAAAGATGATGGAAGAAACCAACCGCGCAGCCAGAAATTCATACAAACAGTTTTTTCAGTGGAAAAACAAAAGCCGTTGTCGATACTCCATAAGTAAAGACAATTGAGACATTGCTGAAGACACCACTCAATGAGACAAGTCCATAGAGAACTGCAATACATGGCAAAACCATGAACAAAAAGGGAGCCGGAGATGCCCAGCGGGAGACAGGCCATCACAGGGTTAATGGCCATAGCAAAGAGGACAAAGCTCTGGACAGAATCCTAAGGAACACTGTTTTCCTGGATAAAGGTGTCAGACAAAGCAGAATCCACACGTACCTTGGAAACTCGGTCTTTTACAAATTCCTCAAGGAAATGAAACATGCGGCCTCAGAAACCCCATGTGTAGATATTACAGTGGGTACCAGTCCTTCAGCAGATGTTGCAGGCTTTGTCCAAATCGAAGAACACAGCAACAGTCGGGGGGTCAACTGCAGAACAGCACGCTCAAAAACCACACTCTGCAGTGGTTAGCAAACTGCAAGACTCGAGCCACCATACCAGCCAGGCATGAATCATGGTGAGAGAAATGGGGTAGTAGCTAGGAGGGGGTTTGTCCTTCCGGGGCTTAGGTATGGGTATGACAGTGGCTTCACGCCAGCATCTGTGAAACATGCCCTCTGTGCAGATGCTACTGTACGCATGAAGTAGAAAGTGCTTGTCCACAAGAGAAAGGTGCTGCAACATCAGAATGTAAACATCGACTGCCCCTGGGGCGGAGGGTCAGGATGAAGTGAGAGCATGATCTAGCTCCCTCATAGTAAAGGTGGCATTGTAGCACTCATGATTCTGAGAAGAGAAGGATATCGCCCGAGTCTCCTCTGCTCGTTTTCGATGGAGGAAGGCAAGGTCATAGAGGGAGGAGCTCGAAATCTCTGCAAAATGGTGACCCAAGGTGTTGGAGATAGCAATTAGGTCCACTATGACATCATCAAATACCGTCAGACCAGAAATTCAGGAATGGATCTTGTCCCAGAGAGTTACAGGAGGTTGGTCCACACGACGGAAGAGGGAGTGGAACTGTTAAAAGAACTACTGAATGAAACCCGGCTAGCTTTTTTGCTATCCCAAAGAACGCGACGATACTTTGCACGCAACTGTTTATAATGAATGCAGTTTGCCATCATGGGACGATGGTTAAAAATTCGAGGGAGCACATCTCTGCACACAAATTGTGTCACAGCATGCCTCAATCCACAAAGGGGACTGGGACATGGCATGGTAAAGAGGAAGTGCGAGTAATGGCACATTCTGTAGTGGTAAAGATAATGTTTGTAAGATATTCTACCTGCTCATCACAACTGGAGCAATCTTGTTCATCAAATATCGCCAGGGACAAGAAAAGCCTCCAGTAGGCCTTAATAAGCTGCCATCTGGGTGTGCAGATATGTGGGGTAGGAGTCAGCAAACGGATAGCACACTGGAAATGGTTGATCGAGTGTGGATCAGAGAGAACAGATCACTGAAGACAGTGGGCAAGCTGGGCATTGCAGAAGGATAGGTCAAAATGGGAATAGATGTGCATGGAGTCTGAGAGAAACATGGATGCTCCTGTGTTAAGGCAGAAGAGGTTAAGTTCAATGATAAGATCAGCGAAGAGGGCACCGCTTGGACAGGTTCCAGGAAAACCCAGCAGAAAGAGGTAGCTGCCCAATAAGCTGGAGGAAGTCTGCCCTGGTAACATCAAATGATGGAGGAATGTAAACAGTACAAAGGGAAAAGGTCAAATGAGGAAGGAAAATGCAAAATGCAACTGCTTGAAGGTGGGTAGTCTGGGAGATGGCTTGACTATAAATGTCATCCCGTGTGAGCAGCGTGACTCCCCATGAGATGGAATGCCATCCTTGGGGTGAATATCAAAATGGATCAGGAAACAATTCAAGAGCTCAAAGCAGTCATGAGAACGCAATTTTATTTCCTGAGAGCAGAGAACAATCAGATGCTGTGATTCTAAGACCAGTCATAAATCCTCTTTGTTTGATCAAAATCCACAAACATTCCACTGAAGGAGAGTCATAATGAGGAACGGCGAGTGGAAAAAAAATGGAAGGGGTGTCACCTCGGCGGCTGCCAAGTGCCAGCCTTCAAAGACTCACTACTACAGGGCACAGAGGCTGGAGGCTCCTGCTCCATCAGATCTACAGAGGCATCGCATTCTCCTTCTGTCGATCTGCAGAGTGCATGGCAGAAAAATGGTTGGCGATGCGCACCAGCAACATGGAGGTATGTTAGGCAAGAGTATCAAGTAGCGACACTGTCAAAAAAGATCTCCAAGTTGGCGAAGGAGAAGACCATTTGCCTTTGTTTGACTTCCTGAAGCCTTTCCGGTTGGCTGAGGAAGACTCAGATGTTTGTTGGCTGGAGGGACGTAGGTAGTCTTTGTAAAAGTATTCCTTCTGTCCTTTTTGGTCTGCCGATTGTGTAGCAGGTGACTTTGTCCCGGGAGTCAAATGTTTGATGGCTTGTTGCAAAGCTGGAGGAGGACACAGCAATGCTACCATGACACTGGGCGATTTCACAAACACAGTGCTGAATTTGATGTCGCATGTCCACGTGGCCATGTTCTTCATGGAGCAAGAACAGTACTGTAAGTGCCAGATGGTAGAACACACTGTTTGCGACTAGCCAGTAACTTGCTAGCAGCCGGGTAAGGCATTTTTTCCTTTACCCAGATCTCCCGGATTGTCTGCTCATCGAGATACACGGGACAATCTCAAGAGGAGGCAGCATGGTCACTACTGCAATCAATACAGCGGGTAGAAGGAGGCAGACAATCACCCTCTTGCGCACCCCTACCACAGGTTACACATTTGGTCAGGCATCGACAAGACATCTGGTTGTGGTTTAAATGATGGCACTGGTAGCAGCACATTGGGTTCAGAATGTACGGTCGACCTATGATAACTTCATACCCTACTTTGATCTTGGACGGAAGCACCACTCTACCAAAGACGACAAAAAGAGTGCATGTGGGCACTAAGGATGCATCTCCCTTTTTCATCACGCAATGGATGGAAATGACACCCTAATCTGGGAGGTACATTTCAATTCGACAATCAGACCATCAAGCAGCCTAGTGTAAAAATAAAAAAAAAATAAAAAAAAAAAAAAAACACAAGAAGAATTCAGGATTCTGTGGGCCTCAACACAAGCAGGATAGCCATGGAGAAGCAAAGTGGCAAACAGTTGTTGTGCTAGAGAATCAGAAGTAGTCTACAAAAGCAAATTGCCATTGCGTAAGTGAGAGCAGGATTTCACAGCACCGGCAATTGCATCAATACCTTCCTGAATAAGAAATGGATTTACCATTGCAAAGGACTGACCGCCTCCAGTATGCGAAACCACAAGAAACCGTGGTGCAGCTGAGAGGGTCTTTGAATTGGGATCTTCATTCCATTTTATGTTGTAGATGTGGACTGCGAAGATGATGATTGGCTCATTGTGAGAAAATATCTCATGATGCCAGATCTCCGATGGTGCGCTCCTCCCAACAAGGAGTCCCCCATCAGAGAGGCTCACCCATCTTAAGTGATTGTTCACATCTCAGGTCACACCTGCTGAACACCTGACAGATGGACCAATCGACAATTTGGAAAGGTAGCAGCTCAGGGACCCTGTTCTGTATCTCTCTGCCATTTTGCCGATTGGCTCGGTATGCAAGCGCACCGAACAGTCTTGTTTTCAAAGGAGAGCCCCAACATTATTCTGTAAGCATTTCAGATGTGATGTCGAATGGTCCTAAAGAACCAAAAATGCTGTGGCCAGTTCTCCTCGCGCCAACCAACCAAAAGCAATATGCTTCAGATCCACGCATGCACACTGCAGCGCCACAGCAGCATGAAAACGAAGCAGCTAGCAGCCGACACAGGCACACTATTCTTCACAGTGGTGAAAAGTGTGGTTAGAGTATGTAATACTGTTCAAATTTCGCTGACCATGTGCTTCCATGAATGCATTATAGTGATAAATTATTGATTGTGTTCTGGAAACTATCATAAATGTCACATTATGTCATTTTATTCTCATTCACATCAACATTTTGTTTTCGATGTAACGTTTTGGAATGTGCTTCACAAATAAGAGAAGTGAAACATGTATGGCAAGATACGAACTGCCTTCTGTTAGTTGCATAGACAGAACACATCTCCATGAACTCGAAAAATTGTTTAAGAGAGTGTCAAAGAATAAAAAGACGCATAGAATGTGGTTGTAACTCGCTTCTAGAGATCCAAATGATGAAGCAGCCTACTTGTCTATATGATAAATCAACAATTTGGTTCATAAAAACAAAATTTAAAAAATTGACTTTTCAAGAGCATGTGGCGAGTGCAGCTATAGAAATTCATTTAGTTTATAACACACGTCTGATGAATCAAAAAGTTTCATATATGGTGCTACAATCTGAAAATATTGTGGCGGGAATCTTTCAACTCTGTCCACTGTTGTTAAGGATTCGATCACAGATAAATACTTGTGACAAGCTAGAGTACAAAGACGCTTGCTGCTAGTTTCATTTGCAGTAATTTAAGATGTGATCTTAGTTAGATTTCTGTCTGACCACACTCTTGGTAATCGCTAGGTATCCAGAAAGAATGGTGAATTATATGTCACAAGAAAAAATATAAATTTCACTGTCAGTTGTTTCACGCACAGCGCTTTCATCATTCATTTCTTAAACAAATGTAAGTCACAAAATCAAAGATATTCATTACTGAGAAGGTACACTCTTATGTGTAAATAACAACAAATATTTCAGAAAAATGCTTAACTTTGACTATGAACGAAGTCTCAGAATGTGTTACAAACACGAAGAGGGAAATAAAATGTTTTGGTATCACGGGGTATGAGAATCTACGACCTTTGAGACAGCAGTTTGTTACGTTATCAACTTCACTATTACAACTCGCATACCTTTGGTGCTATATTCCACGTAACACTCCTGAAAGATGCAGGCTGACTTCATTGACGAATGATGGCGTGAGCCGTATATGCATGAAATTTTGGGAGGTTTCCTGTATCAGGCTTCACAAAATTCCTTTGCACTGTTACTTAAAAGTTTTAAATGTGTTTTGATAATTAATAAGGAAACCATTTGCAGAAAAAGTACATGAAGTCACTAGTCATTTCAGCTATCACTCACGTGATGTATGTAAGCAGAGCCAACCGTTTGAAATTTAATGGCCTTTTAAACTCTTAATTACACAAAAATAGCAAGTATTTTGTGAGAATGTTGACCAAAACTATTTTTTTATGTTATGATCATTCACAGTAACAATACAAACCACATTTCTAACAAAGGTAAATAATCTGTTATGAGCTCACTTTCCATCTGGATGCACCCTTGTGATTCTTCAGTGACACCATCACTAATTCCGAAGCTAAAACTGCTCAATATGTTTAAAATAACAAATTCTAGGTGTAAATAAACCACACGAGAGGGCCATACTGAAATCCAAAACCTCTCGGTACAATTGTCGAAAAATTGGCAGGAAGAACGATCAGTGGCAGATTTCAGAAGCTTACTGAATACGAACTTCGGATAAAGAACCAAAAATGACGTAACTACTGACGTTAACCTACTGCACTGATCGGTATGAACGGTACAGAATAGGGATCCAGGCAATACCTCTCTCTGGGCCTGGCCTGTTCCAGGGTCACATGCGAACCCTACCTGTCGACGCGGGGCTGGGAATTATGCATTACGCAATCACCTGTTAAGTGTCAGACATGTGAGCCAGCCTTCAGGAGGGCACAGGGAGGAAGAAGAAAAAGAGGAGCTTCAAACGCAGAAGCAAAGGAAGGATAGGAGAAAGTAAAAGAAGAAAGGAAAAAAGGAAAAACTGTGTTGAGATTGTAAAATGCGGAACATATTCCCAAAAACACCCCAGACATGTTCCCCAAGGGAGGGGAAAAGGAATAGCAAAAGGACAGACATGCAGCACAGAAGGGAAAAGATGTTACTAAGGCTAGGGACCCGCGGAAGCCAAGCACGGACTCGCCAAAGAGTGGCAAGCCTTTGGGGGGAAGGGGGCGTATTCCATGTGAATGTGGCATGTCTTACATGGGACAGACTATTAGAACAGTCAAGGAGAGATACAAGGAACATTGGCAACATACTCGACAATAACCACCAAGCAAATCAGCTGTCATCAAACACTCTCTTGATTACAATTATGAAATGATATACTGTAAGACCAGTATCGTGATGCAAATGTAAAGTTTGTAGGGCAGTATAATTAAAGAGTCTATTGAAATAAGGATTTCAGAAAACTAATAAACACGGACAGTGGTTTCAATTTAAATACTACTTGCAGTGCGACAATCAATTTATTACAATCTCATCAGCCACCAAATTCACCAGAGTTGGAAAGAACTGAGGGACGTTGCGTTCCACTGAACAGAAGTGTGAGCTCCAAAAAACGAAAGAATATCAAAGGATGCTGAGAGTCAAAGGTGGCCGTATATAGGTTGCAAGTTCAACAATAGTTCACAGTCTGGTTGGAGTCCACAACGTGAGTACACTTACCAGAAAAACTCACAGTACCTCACAAAAACGGTTGAGTCTGTCATCTAAATACTGCACATTAAATTAAACCAATAGACTAAAACTGCAGAAACTGCAAAAAGGTACGAAATTTAGAAGGTGAGACCTGATAAAGTTGGAAGATGCAGAGGTTGTTGAGAGTTTCAGAGCAAACACAAGGTAACAACTGATTTGAAGAGGGAAAAGGCACACAGTAGAAGACAAATCGGTGGCTTTGAGAGATGAAATAGTTAATACAGCACAGGATCAAATACGTAAAAAAAAAACAAGGTCTAGTAGAAACGCCTGGATAATACAGGAGATATTGAACTTAATTAACTGATGAAAGGAGAAATAAAAATGCAGTAAATGAAGCATGTGAAAGCGAATACAAGTGTCAAAAAAAAGAGATCGACACAAAGTGCAAATTGGCAAGCACGAATGGCTAGAGGACAAATGTCAGGAGTTAGAAACATGTATGACTAGTGGAAAGACAGATATTGTCTCTAGGAAACTTAAAGAGGCTTTTGGAGAAAACAGAAGCAGCTGTATGAATACCAAGAGCTCAGATGGAAAACCAGTTCTAAGCAAAGATGGGAAAGATGGAAGGAGTATATAGAGGGTGTACACATGGGTGATGTACTTTAGGGCAATATTATGGAAATGGAAGAGGATGTAGATGAAGATGAAAAGGGGGACATGATACTGTGTGAAGAATTTGACAGAGCACTGAAAGACCCAAGTTGAAACAAGACTTCAGGAGTAGACGACACTCCTTCAGAACTACTGATAGCTTTCTGAGAGCCAGCCATGACAAAACTTTTCCATCTAGTGTGCAAGATGTATGTCACAGGCGAAGTACCCTCATACTTCAAGAAGAATATCGTAATTCCAATCCCAAACAAAGCAGGTGCTGACAGGTGAACTATCCATTGAAGAAGTCTTGGATGCAAAATACTAACACGTTATTTACAGAAGAATGGAGAAACTGGCAGAAGCCAACCACAGAGAAGATAAGTTTGGATTCCGGAGAAATGTAGGAACATGCGAGGCAATACAGACCCTACAAATTCTCACAGAAAATAGGTTAAGAAAAAGTGGACCTATGTTTATAGCATTTGTGGACTTAAGAGAAAGCTTTTGAAAATGCTAACTGGAATACTCTCTTTTCTGAAAGTAGCTGGGGTAAAATACAGAGAGCAAAAGGCTATTTACAAGTTACACAGAAACCAGATTGCACTTATAAGAGTAGTTGTTGCTGTTGTTGTTGTTGTTGTTGTGGTCTTCAGTCCTGAGACTGGTTTGATGCAGCTCTCCATGCTACTCTATCCTGTGCAAGCTTCTTCATCTCCCAGTACCTACTGCAGCCTACATCCTTCTGAATCTGCTTAGTGTATTCATCTCTTGGTCTCCCTCTACGATTTTTACCCTCCACGCTGCCTTCCAGTACTAAATTGGTGATCCCTTGATGCCTCAGAACATGTCCTACTAACCGATCCCTTCTTCTAGTCAAGTTGTGCCACAAACTCCTATTCTCCCCAATTCTATTCAATACCTCCTCATTAGTTATGTGATCTACCCATCTAATCTTCAGCATTCTTCTGTAGCACCACATTTCAAAAGCTTCTCTTCTCGTCCAAACTAGTTATTGTCCATGTTTCACTTCCATACATGGCTACACTCCATACAAATACTTTCAGAAACGACTTCCTGACACTTATATCTATACTCGATGTTAACAAATTTCTCTTCTTCAGAAATGCTTTCCTTGCCATTGCCAGTCTATATTTTATATCCTCTCTACTTTGACTATCATCTGTTATTTTGCTCCCCAAATTGCAAAACTCCTTCACTACTTTAAATGTCTCATTTCCTAATCTAATTCCCTCAGCATCACCCGACTTAATTTGACTACATTCCATTATTCCATTATATGTAGTAGAATTAAATCAGGTATTGCTGAGGGAATTAGATTAGGAAATGAGACAATGAGTAGTAGATGTCTTTTTGTTATTTGGGCAGCAAAATACCTGATGATGGCCAAAGTGGAGAGAATGTAGACTGTCAAAGGTAAGAAAAGCGTTTCTGAAGAAGAGAAATTTGTTAACGTCAAGTATAGACGTGTCAGAAGTCTTTCCTGAAAGTATTTGTATAGAGTGTTGCCATGTATGGAAGTGAAACATGGACGATAAACCGTTTAGACAAGAAGAGAACAGAAGCTTTTGAAATGTGGTGTTACAGAAGAATGCTGATGATTAGAGGGGGTAGATCACGTAACTAATGATGAGGTACTGCACAGAACTGGGGAGAAAAGAAATTCTGAGACATCAAGGACTCACCAATGAAGTGTGGGGAGTAGAAACTGTAGTGGGAGACAAAGAAATGAATACAGTAAGCAGATTCAGAACAGTGTAGGTTATTGTAGTTATTTGGAGATGAAGATACTTGCACAGGATACAGTAGCATGGAGAGCTGCACCAAATCACTCCTAGGAGTGAAGACCATCCCCACAACACCAACAGCCACAATTTGGCAAACACCCAGAAGCACGCTATTAACCTTTTTAAATATCTTCACTGATTTCTTAGTTGTATCTTTATTTTTAGACATATTTTTATATAAGTTTTACATATTCATAGCTTGATGCTCATTTTACCATCATGGCCGCTCTACAAAATAATTTTATCTGTTGCTGTTAAGGTGTAGGTGCTTTTGTAGAGCGTACATATATGGTTATCAACAGGTAACTCATAGCTACATGACTATCACAATATTTTGTGGTCAAGTCATGCATATTATTACTATGTCACACGTTTCTAAATTTATAATAAGTAATTGTTGGGTTCAAATTAATGATATGGTTGTAATAGAAGGAACATTTCACGTAGGAAAAATATACCTAAAAACAAAGATGATGTGACTTACCAAATGAAAGTGCTGGCAGGTAGACAGACACACAAACGAACACAAACATACACACAAAATTCAAGCTTTCGCAACAAACTGTTGCCCACATCCTTTCGTCTTTCCCTCTCCTTTCCTGATGAGGCAACAGTTTGTTGCGAAAGCTTGAATTTTGTGTGTATGTTTGTGTTCGTTTGTGTGTCTGTCGACCTGCCAGCACTTTCATTTGGTAAGTCACATCATCTTTGTTTTTAGGTATATTTATAATAAGTAAGTAATATTGGAGTAAAGGAGACCAGTCACCAAACAGTAGTAGTGTTGACTCATTGACAGGCCCAGACAAAAGAATATGAGAAGTTGCTAGCTTCTGGAAGACAACATGGATATGAGGGACATCCTACCCAAGACCCTTCCCATTGCTCTTAAAGTAGTATACTGTTGCCCAGGCAACCTACTCTACATCCTGGTCCATCCATACACCACTTCCACTCCCAACCTAATGCCACAGGGGCAAGTCCTTGTGGAAGAGACAGGTGAAGACCTGCCCAATTCACCAAACCAGCACTTCCTACTTCCGTCCTGACACAGGCTTATCCTATCCCATCAGAGGCAATGCCACCTGTGAAAGCAGTCATGTTGTATACCAAATCTGCTGCAATCACTGCCCAACAGCCTTTTATGTCAGCATGACAATCAACCAGCTGTCCTCCAGAATGAATGGTCGCCACCATACTGTGGCCAAGAATGAAGTGGTGCACCTAGTGGCACAATGCACACCTAGTGGCACAATGCACTCCTGTGCACAATGGCTGCTTCACAACCCATGCCATCTGGATCGTTACCTCCAGCAACAGCTTGTGTGCATGCATGCACATTCGTTCTTTAGCTTGTCAAGGGATTTTTTCCAAAAGATAGTGAGTTTTCGTTCTCTTTCGTGTGTACTTGTTGACAACTTCTGCTATTCTGCTCCCATTATTCAGTGAGTGGTCTCCTTTATACCACTAATAAACATATACAATGAATTTTGTTTTTTATGAACATGAAACTCTAAAAGGGTTTTTTTGCCCAAAAGGTGTTCAATATGAGACCTTTCTTTAAAATATTGGTTCTTGTGGTCCACATAATACAGCCAATATCTGTTATTTCTACATAACACAACATCTGATACACCCATACTTAATGGACATTCAAGTAAACATCTACAAAAATTGGTGACAAGCACTAGCAAGTACATGGGAGTCAGTGAACACAGGTCACATACCCAAGGAATATTCGAACTACAGCAGTCTAAAAGAGGATGCAAGGAAGGAATCAAGGAGAAAAAAGGAGATAAAAACAGAAAGGACTCATACAAATGCAAGTGTCCCATTAGACAGAAAAAAAAATACTTCAAAAGAAAAGTATTCGTCACAGAAGTAAACAGCAGCCATCAGTGTTCAGTAGGTCATCCATTAGCAAGGAAGATTGACAACATACACACCAACTTTCAACCTTCAAACACAAAAAGTCAGGAGATTCAGTTTTAAAAATCGGGAGACGCGAATGATCAACAACTGCAGATCATTTTTGGCATAATCCTCAGACAACTTACGTGAGTCTTTCCCTATGACATCACAAAGCTATAGAATGGCGATGAAAATACTAGATATACTGAAAACTTTGATTCCATACCCCTTTCCTATAGCATACCCCAAATATCAGTACTAGGTTTGGATGTTTTCCAACACTCTTTTAACTCCGTTCTTCATTCCAACCACTGCTGGTGCATTACCACAACATATGGCTAAACAGTTATGGAATGGAATATTACACTCTTCACAGTGATAAGAAGTGTTCCTGTGTTGATACCAATGGAATCCCATTTTGAGTTAAGGGCAGATAATAAGCTGCTTTCAATTTTTTGGGTATCTTATTTTAAAATGTAACAACTACAGGAAATAAATTAGAACCCCCTTCATTAATATAGTCTGTTTAAACAGAAAACGGTCAACCATTCAAAAGTTTCTATGGCTACCGCTTTTTTCTTTTTCACCATTTCTGCTATAAGTGTGACATTTTGTGTTCTTCCACAGCTGTATTTTTTTGCTGCTATATTGCTATCTGGAAAAATTTTCTTGATCAGGTGTCTTACATGCTCAGCACGACTGACTGGCAAATTGTGTTCTAAAATAAACAATTTAAATAAGCATTCAGTGTTTCTCACTCCATCACTTTCACTTTTAACATTGAATACCAAGTTTTTTTATATTGTTTACACTCAACATTTTCTCGGTAATTTTTTGTTTCCATGTTTTGGAAATATTGCTTTTGCCACCATGTGATATACAAATGTTACATCGGCAAAAAGTACCAAGTCCAAACATGGACCTTTCCTAAGATTCGATAATGCACGGAAACTGTTCCAAATCATACTTCAAGGAAACAAGAGTTATATTTTTTGACATAATGAAAAACAAAATGCCAAATCAAAATACAGTGAATATGACAAATAAGACACATGAAATAACTGCTTAAACAAAAATAAAGTCTTTCAAAGAGAATATGGCAAGTGAAATAACTATGTACTCAAAAACAAAGCCTTTTAGTGGATAAGACAGGTGAAATAACTACGTACACAAAAATAAAGTCTTTCAGTAATCTGGGAAAACAAAATAACACTCATACCTCCCCACTTTAAAGATTTATATTGATAATAATAATGCTGAATAATAAGCAACTTCACTTCAGCACAGTGACAACATACATACGCAGATCCAAACAGAGCACAACACTGAGCAACATGAGTATACATTTTACAAAGTGCATGGGAAAGAGGAAAAATAAGAATTGGTGTAGAGGTCGCACATGACTTCCTTATTTTTATAAATTTTGAAACGTATATTGAGATAATACAATTAATGAGTGAAGGACTTCTGAACTCTGACCACTAGCCAAAAAAGCTGAAATGGTAGATTTTCACAACAAATGTGTTAGGTTTGAGGACAATTACCTAAAATTTTGGAGATATAATGGAATAATTGGAAGGCAGAGAAAAAGTGTAGAATTGAGAGTCTCCTCCTAACTCAGGAGAGTTGGCAGATATGCAATAAGGAAGTGTAACAAGACTGTGCAGGTCCTTGGAGGTAAGACCACACTTGACAAGAATGCTCAAGGCCTCTCCAGGCCTGTCAGTACTTAACATAGTTCCCTGTCAAGTTTTCTTTGAATTCTTGTTTAACATGTATTTAGAGCATAGATCCATTAGGATAAATACAATTACTATTTTGGTTACTGTTTGCGATGTACCTCTCATTTTGGACAAAATTTATTTGTCAATTTTAAGACTGTATTTGGATGCTGCAATTAACAGGAATAACTTGTTTTCTCAAGCAGCAATGCAGAATACTATAGCGGCAAGTAAGCTGTATCCAGATTTGGAACACAGGCAGTGAGATGGGCTGGATCATATGGCACCCAAGTACTACAGTGGTGTGGGGAACTATGAGCAAGCCATTGATGACTGCATCCTCTAAAATACCTTTCTTGTGTTATATGTTAATTATGACATAATCAATTAAGTTGAGAGTCATAAGAAAAGTTGAAGACATGATGAACAGATGACGGAAGCTGAAGGTCAAAGCCAAAGTACTAGAAAGAAAAAGAAAGTTGAAGGCTGTCTCACATGACAGCCAACACTGGGTCATGATGGAATCACTGTACCAAGGATCATCACATTCAACAAATGAGTGAAAAGTTTAAAGGCAAAATTCTCAGTGATGTGCATTCTAAAATAATAACCATAGAGCCACCATTTGCTTAACAAATAGTTGTCCTAAATGGCACAGAGACACAATAAAGTGGAAAGAAAGGAAATATCCTGTATGCAGTGTACATATGTCTCATGAACAGCATTTATTGAAGAGTGTTCATATGGATTACTATCAAATGGTACACAGACCGCAGAATTTGTGGGTGAAATTTTTTCTTTGTGTTGTAATGCCATTGCTAAATTTTTGGCATTACTAAATTGAAGCAACACCACAGTAGCTGATTGTTGGTGATGCTGACATGTAGCACGTGTCTGGAAGCAGCATAATGGCACGACAAGTGTGTTACTAATCACTATAAATACCCCCTGAGTCTAGAACAGGAGTGCTCAGTCAAGCAGCACCCTCTATGACATTGGATTCGCGTCTGTTTCCAGCACTCTACGAGCCAGACAGCAGCCTGCTTATGATTCTAAGTCCACCACTGCAGACTTAGGCAACAACAGAGAGTCAACCCTCGGGACCGCGGCAGAACCAAACTTCTGCCTTGAAGGGCAGTTGTTCACAGTCAAGGCAGTACTGCCACTGTCCCTCCACACCAGGGCAAGGTCTTGACCCAGTAGCCACAGCCGCCTGCAGGAATTCAGAGGACGCATGCATCACTGACACTGCTCACTCAGAGCCACATAGTGCTAACTCAGGCATGCACTGCTGAGTGGGATAAACATTGCCAGCAAAGCAGAACACAGATGTCAATCAGCCATCACACCGCCACAGTCTTTCATCATTATCAGCATTGTCTGTGGACTATGCGCCTGCAGAGGGTGTATTTAGGGACACCATAGCACACTGACATGTAACCCAAGATGAATAAAATATGTCGGGTCTTGCAGCACAGTTTTCTTGGTCATCCCCAACTTGCACTTCACCTTCACAACCCGCCACTCCACCGCCTCTGCAACATGGTGACCCCATTCAACCCTGAGTCACTACCATATGTACAGAGTGGTGCAAAAAAAAAATAATTACTTTCAAAACTTCATTCACCATGAATAACTGAAATTTTGAATAATGTACAATTTGAAAAACAATTTATCACAAATAATTATCTGGTGTTGTTCTGCATGGAAAAAGCAGCTCATTTCGGTAAACAGTTTTATAATCTTACAGTATTGACAAACAAGATGTGTACGTGAACAAGAGAAAAAAATTCCTGGATTTCCCGGTTAAAAATACATTTTCTCCCAGGTGAAAATACACTTTTTCCGTGTGAAGTGGCAGTATACTTTCCCTCGGAACTGTGAAAGTTATCAATTCTTTGAATGGCTACAGTTTTATAGAACAGCATAGAATTTCTTGGCACTTTAGACAACGAAACTGGGGGGAGGGGGGGACACGTTTTGGGAAGATCTTTGATGTGCAGTAACATGTACACTGCATATTTTCGTATTACAAAAGTATAAATGTGAATTCCACCAAACAATGAAAGTTACTTCCCAAAGCATTGAAATCAAGATGCGATGCACTTTTGTAAGCCAGTCACAGCCCATTTCACATGATCTCGCCAGCCGATGACAACGGATATTCAGTATATAGGACACACATGACGTAGTCAGTCAATAGCAACATCACTATTAAGTAGCGCGAACACACAAACAGGAAAAATTAATGGTTTAAATTAATATACATAGTGTAGCTTTCACATATAACATTGGTCTCTAAGATTTGTGAGGACGAGGAAACCACTGGCTTACCCCCCCAATAATATCGCAACCCTACCGCAGCAAGAACAACTGTATCTTTGTCAGATTAGTTCTCTGTAGTACGCGCTGTATGCTACGTGCATTGTGTATACGTTGCGAGAATAAAAGTATTCATAGTAAGTAATGGGAGTGCAAGTGATTATCATCGTAATTACCGCCCCGCTCTCCACTACCAACAGACTAACAAGCTGCAAGAGAAGCTAAGCTTTCACATAGACTGTTGATCTTTTTTGCACATGTTATACTTTAAGATACATCACACAAATGTGCCAGTAAAATGTTTAATGACGACATAAATTTCTGATCTTCTGGGTTCTAAATTCTTCTAAATGGCTCACCTCAAACAGCTGATTTTTAAACGAGAGTCAAATGCTCCAAGATTTACGAAATTCATCGTACATTCTTGCACACAGTTCATCTTGTGTTAAAGGAAACTCACTTTGAAAGTCAAGCCTAGTTTACACGACGACACTAGGTTGCAGGCAACATGCCCCGCATTTGCCCAACTCAATGGTGAAACTAAATGCTTTCGGCATATTCCAACTTTGGCGACACTAGTTGCAGGAGTTTTGAGGTTATGTGAGTTCATAGCATCTGCACAAACTGCAATATGAAGTGGGGAACAGAGAGTAATGTTCGATTTTTGGATATCTATGCTTTGCATTGGTGTTTGTGGGATTTCAGTGATGCTGATTACAAAAACAAGCAACATATTGCTACTCCTGAGACAGTCATGTGCGATGAGAACATAGAGGGTTTCACAATATCTGAGCTACAGGGCAAAATTTATTGAATTAGGAGCAAATATACAACTTAATTAAAAAAAATACAAGCAAGTACAATTCTGGCTGTGGAAATGCTCGCATCTACAAGACTAAAATCCCATCATTCTAGTTGGCCGACTCTTTTTTAAGGAATATTGCTGACAGGAGGGAAGGGTACACAAATCAAGAAGCTGCATTCTTTATTCAATATTCATCTATTTAAAACGTTGCAGCAGTGCTCCCCATTCACATATGTTTGAATTTTGAAATATTTGCACTGTACAGATCTATCTTCAAGACAGTAGTTTGTAAACCATTCTCTTCTTAATTCGACTTGCTTTGAATAATTATTGCTGTTAACGTTAATAATTATCACTGTTAATGAAAAACTCATCATCAACTAAAACTGCATCTTCTAGCATGCCTAGTGTTCTTGATTTTAATGCACGAAATGTGATGTGTAATTTCAGATCTAGTGACAGTGCTTCATGCATTACAGTATCTTTTCCTTATCACATAATTAACACTATTTACAAAAAAACGTGAACACATCTGGAGACATTCTAAGATAATTAAGAGAACTTCCTGGGTCTTCCACTATAAATTATTTCAACAAGGCAACCGAGCAAGACCTGACGTCTTCTCTTCTTCCAGTCACGAATCCTAACATGTTTCTTATTTTCTTCTTATGCAGCGATTCCACACAGCAAGCTCTAACTCTGTCTTAACTTGTGCGACGTGCAGCTGCCAGAACTTTCATTTCAGACAAGACTCAGGTACACACAGAATGATGAAACTGAAGTGTATTTTGGTTTCGTCGTGTCTACAGTCATATACGAAAGCAACTGCATGAAACTCATTCCACACAACGAGTGGCGCAACCCAATGTTGTCGTGTAAACTAGGCTTAATGCTTTTCAAACGACCATTCGCAATATTTTCCCATGACCTGTTAGAAACAGGTTCATTTCACCAGTTGCCAGAGAGCTGTGCAGCTATGATGACATAGGAAGCCCGTATGATCATTTGTGTAAAACATTAAAAGATCTTACATTATGTCATAAAAGAAACAAGACATCAGAGGATCCTCCAAGTGCATTGGAATTTCGTAAACCATAGTAAAATGTGTAATTCGGTCTAGAGTACACGTTCACATGTCCAGATTCCCAATGAAGTAGGGCTTGAGCTGATTGATGTTAAGCTTTTCAGTGTGGTTTCCAGGATGTAAATTTTCTTGGAGTACCAGTACCGTATTATATCCAGTTTGGTTCTTTATTATGGACTAATGCCATATATGCTAAAAGACGAAAACGTGCATTTGAAATGCAACGAACAGTTGAAACTAGCCAACAGAGTGGAATTAAACACTTTGTTTTGAATAAATTCACTGCCTCAGCAGAAAATATCAATAAAAGCACAATTTCTTTAACAAACTGACAAAAATAACTTCATTGTTTTGCCAGGTGTTTAATGTTTGACTGTCATAAAGGAAAAAATAAAATAAGATCTCAAACTAATAACATTATAGCCCTCTGTAATTGTGTGAATGTATTTTAATTTACTTGATAGCTCCTGGCCACATAAACCAGTTCTGTTTTCATTTGACATTGACATAAGAGCAGCAAACGAAAAGGAAACAGCAAAATCACTAAACGTAAACATGGGTCACGTGGACCCTACCCACCTCCCTAGTACAACTCAGACTGCTCTGTGCACCTGCACTGGATTTAAGGTATTTCCGAACCCACCCACCCCCCCCCCCCCCCCCCAACGTTTCAGATAGGACGCTAAAAACTTAAAAAATTGACTTTTCAAAAACATGTTCATTTTGTAGTACACATCTTTCTGAACAGCCTGATACATAAAACATATATGTTCAAGGAAATGTAAGACATGTTATTCAGTCAAAGTGCGCCAAAGTGCAGTGCCACCCCTCTTCACACAACATTCTTCTATTGCACGTCACTGTATTTTGCTCTGTGGAATTCAAATGCGTGTATTTTGTAATGGATGCCATCAAACTATATTCACGACAGTGGGAATTAAAATGTCCTGTGGTGCCTCTCCTGCTCCCAGTCAGCCAGTTCGACATCCTGCCCCTCTTAAAAGAACTTGCAATTAATACTGGATGGGATTATTTGTAACTGGGAGAACAGGAACATTTCCGAAAATTTGCACTCTTTATTGCCTATTAGCTAATAACTTGCTGTTTTGTGTGACAAAATTAAATATAGGATATATAAAGACAGGAAACAAGCAAGACTGTACACATTTCTTCAATCCTCAGGTCCTAGCATTTTTTCTCTCTAATCTTGCTACAGCTTTACATGGCATGCTTGCCTTTCTGTGAAAGGATGTACTACCTCACCAAAGTTCATCAAATGTTTTGCTATATGAAAAATCAAAATGCTGTCTAACACTGAGAAAGCTGTTAATATAAATAGTACCCAATACTGGTGTGATTTCTCAATCTGATTACGTCTATTTTGTCACAGTCTGCTAGATGAAACAAAATAGGCCTGTCTAATATTGCAGCAATTTTAACACACACCAAATAAACGAGACTGTTTTGGCACAAATGGTCATTTTTATAGCACGACAGAATATAATTCACACAATAACAATATCAAATGCCTAATGGGCCTACTAAAAGCAAAAAGCTTTATGTTAGGAAATAGTTTCACATTTCATTCATACATTCCAGCTTCTCAAGCATGAAAGCTAAAAGTAGTAGTACGAAATTTTTATATAAATTTGGAATCGTCTTATTCTTCCATAATTTGTGTGATGTCCCCGTTTCTTCTCCTTGCTTGATCTAACAAACAATCTTCTCATCACTAATTCTGAAACCATTCCTGACAGTGCAAGACTCATTCTCTGGTTAACTTCACTAACACCGCAACAATGGAAATGAACGGAAATGAGCATTTGGTGTCATTGGCCAGAAGGCCCCTTAAGGGGTAATTCTGGCCGCCTTTGTGCAGGTCTTATTACACTCAACGCCACACTGGGCGACCTGTCTGTGCGCCGGATATGTATGAAATAATGATGAAGACAACACAATACCCAGTCCCTGATCGGAAAAAATCCCTGACCCAGCCGGGAATCGAACCCGGGCCTGTTGGATGGCAATCCATCATTCTGACCACTCAGCTATCGGGGCAGACACTGCAACAATCACCGGTTTAGTTATCCCACGTTTATTCTTCAGTTGCGCATTATTACATGTTCATAAACCGCGTTTTCTGCACTACTCCCAGAACAGAACTTAGACAGCTGCTGGCTAGGTCTGTACAACTGGCCCTTACTAGTGTAGCAATGAAGGCCAAAACTTTTCTGTCAAAATTTAATTTTCTTGGATACACTGGGAAGATAAAACATAAACTTTCTTATCTGTTATTCCTGTTTGGCATTTATTTCCTCTCTGGCAGGCTAAATCTATGGCTTTTGTTAGTAATTATAAAAGAGCTGATCATTCATACACCCAGACAGCGATTGGCATTCACCCGTTCGGCTTTATTCACCTCAGCTCATTATAGCCCCGTCCCCTTTTGTCTGCAATGACCGGGATTCCTCTGAGAGACATCATGTACACCATACATGCATTAAAAAATCAAATTATGATTCATTCAGAAATCAATTTAGAATGTGTTCGAAAATATTAAAAAAAAAAAAAAATCAGCAGGGATACGTTTCAAAATCATATGACTAATTGATAGACCAACGTGTGCTGGATGCTAGGCGCTTTGTGAAACAAGGTTTTTTTTCCTCAAGAATATGAATCTGGTGCCCTCCCTGAAATTGCCGCCTGAGGCAGACGCCAAGGTTTGCTCCCACCCCCACAGATCCAGGCCTGCTGTGGAGGTGTGAACCTGGCAGCTTGTGGGTGGCAGCAAAATTTTTCCACGTAGCATCTAGCTGCTTACTGCTACTGCTTATACACCTAACAGCCACACTTCTGCAGCCAGAAGCCGGAGAAGGTACTATTCATATGTGACTGAACCGCACATGCGCATGAGCCCACTCACAACTGCTCGAAGGAATCTAATTTAAACAGTTGTGACGTCATGCTCATCGGGGCAATTTGTTGTTATGAAGCATTGCATAGTCTTCCTAAAGCCTTTGACACATTTTGCTGTTGGCAGATGCTTGTATGAGTGATGTGTTTTGTTGTTGTGTGTGGCCCATTTCCTTTGCAACTGAAGTTTTATTTTCAATTTTTGCTCATGTTCTTGTTTTACTGCTGCAGTATTATTCTGCAGCAGCAGGATACAGTAATATCCTTTGTTAGAGTATTGGTTCTTACCAGAAAAAATTACAAAAATTTAACTGAAAACTATAACAATGAAAAATTCCCAGGTTTTTCCCAGATTTCTCCTGAATGAAAAAATTCCCAGGTTTTTCCCGGATCTTCCGGTTGTCCCAGGCCTGATAAAATATCACACATTACATTTTAATTCCATAGTATTTTTTTTAATTAAACTAAAAATGGTATCGAATATTACTACTGCAAGAGAGTGACAGGTAGGATATAGATCTCACCATAATCTGATGGAAAAGAAATTTAGTATGGACTTTTATGTATTTCTGTAATTTTGTAAAATTTATTTATTTTGTAATAAGATTCCAAAGAAATAGCTAATGAAGAATTTGTGTTTAGGGAAGCTTGTAATGAAAAAACACTTCTTAATTACCAAAGTTAAATAAGAGCTCAAGAGGCTTCACTAAAATTCCTTGTACAAGCATTTAGGTTTCTGCTGATTCCCTAAATTAGTTAAGGCAAATTCCACAATGTTTCCCTCAAAAATATAGGACCATTTTCCTTCCCCAACCTAGTCGTAGTTAAGTTTGCTTTCAATCTCTAATCTTAACACAACAGTTTGTTAAATGCTTGTTTCTTTATTTTTTCATTCTTGGCTACCCTCTTGTCCTGATCTGTCAAGAGTTGACATGAATTTATGTTTGTGCCAAGATACATTTTCTATTTCATAAGTAGACATTTTCTATTCTCAATCTTCAAGGAATGAGTCACAAAAAGGAGTCTTGCATTTTTGCACACAAAATCTATGTACAAGAACAGTGGATATATTTTGAAAATATCCAAAAAGCGTTCCTCAACTGATCACACAAAAGTTTTTTCACTGCACAGCAATGTGAGAAAACTGCACAAGCACAGACAGTTAACAGAAATGAGACATTGCTTACCAGTATGAGTATACATGTGCCGTGCAAGAGTTCCTTTGTCTGGACATCTTGCATTACACTCTACACACGCGTATGTTTCTCCTTCCATATGAATCACTCTTCTGTGCCTCTCCAGACTAGACTTCAACTTGAAGCTTTTAGAACAGTCGACACATTCAAAGTCACCCCCCTGCAAAATATATTGCACTAAATTTAATAAAAATAAAATATATTTAACATTAAGCACTATATAGATTCAAACACATAAAGCAGTTCAATTAATGAATGTATTCAAAAATAACCACACAGGACATATCCTTCACATTTTCAGAACTATTTTCCAATTCTCATATAACTCCTGGACACTGCTGTATGGAATTATAACCTGGAGCTTTGATTTTTACAAAATGAATGTGTTACACCAGCTGGCACTGAAATTAAAGTGAAGGTGGTTATTTTCTTGACCTCAACGACAGGTAAATGATGAAGTCACATGTCCTGTTGGGATGCACACCATAATAAATGTATTGGCAATGTAGTCTTTGGGCAGATAGTCAGAATCTGATCCACTAACATGGAGTGTTTTCTGGGATTAACAAGGTGTTCCAGCCATGAGTGCTGACAATGTGTAACTAGACAGTTTCATGCTATAAACATACCTGCATTATGATACTTTTTTCCCAATATTTTGATATGTAAATATGAATTGTCATACACTGCACATTCTGATGCTGATAGGCGATTGCCATTTTTTAAACAAGTTTTACAATTTGGTTGGCACCGCAGTTGCACAGTATTTGCAGAAAGACATTTTCACTATGTGACTGAAGTAATTTTCACTATGTGACTGAAGTAGAGCAATTGATTTACTCCACAATTGATTTTGGCCTGCAGCCATTTTCAAGTGGGTCTAAAATACCAAGACAAATTAACACATCAATTTAAAAAAAATACAATTCACACACTAAGCACTTATCTGAAGCATCTTAGCACATGTGATCAGATAAAACAAAACAAATGATGTGCCAACTATTTGACTTAGTCAAGCATTGCAAAAATACCTGACGTTATGAAGTAAAAGCAAGATTATAGCTGAGTTACACTTCAATGCCTTACCATGGAATAAAATATGATAAAATACCACATATATTTAAGAAAACCAGTGTTGGAATTTGCTTTTATACAGGAAATAATCTGAAATACATTATCTGAAACAACACAAATACTATACAACCATTTGTTAAATTTGGCAAGTATAAAACTGACTGCAGTGTATGCAATAAATGTTATATTTGCCGAATGGGACACACATTTAAGGTGAAATTTAAGAAACACACAAGGTCAACAGAAAATAGCAATCTTGCCTTCAGTTCCTCCCTATGAGAAAAGGCACATTCTGCAGATGGTATTGAATCATCAGTAAAAGTATTCCATAAAGTACAGAATGCCAAGGTTCTAGCTATTTTGGAAGAAACAGAAATATATTGGACTATTTCTAAGAGGCAGTCTGATTACTTATTTAGTGCATAACACTACACACAAAACACAACCAAAAATACAAAACAGAAGGAAAAATACAAAAACTACAAGATGTAAAAACAGATGATATATTAAACTAACAACAGTTGTTATACGATAATGTCCAGTCTCCTTGTCCAGTCATAACTTGACGGTGTAGCCATAAAAAAGTTGCCTGGATCACCCAGATACTATCTAAATTATGCTCCTCAACAATGTGCACGATGGTCTGGTTCAGTGTTCCACAGTCATAGCTTGAGGTAGATTGCTCACGCAATGGCACAAGTTGTATGCAAACACCCCACGTCCTGCTCGGATGTGATTTATGTTCTTTTACTCATGCAGTGGGGGCTAAAGTCCTTGAGTCTCTGTAGAAGGTCAATAAAACATTGCACTAGAGATGGAGCATTCGTAGCCCAGGTTTCACTTCACTGCTGTCAATGGTGAAGTTGCTATTAGCAAGCTGTTGGACCAGTTGCAGGGCTAGATTTCTGGAAACAAAACTGCTTGCTGTCAGCTCTGGAACATCTTCATAGATGGAAGTTGAAGATTATTCATTATTTTGGAACATTCTTTCAATAGGTCTTATTGTCATTTTAATAAAGGAGGCCTATGTGGCTGAGTTCTGGGAGTCAGTCAAGCGAAGCAGTTCTGATGCACCCAGATATGATTCTCATTTTTGTATTGAGCTGAGTGTCAATCTCATTTACATGAGGGGTTGTTCAATACTCTAGAGCACAACATTCAGCTGTAGAAAACACTAAACTAAGTGCAGAAGTTCTAAACGTATTTGCCGATGCTCACCAGTCAGTACTTTTGGAGTTTTTGGATAAGTTTGTTTCGTGTGTTAATCTTCCAATATTTTTTTTAAGATGCTTCCTGAAAGAGTGTGTCCTATCAAGAGTTATTTCAAGATAATTTTGGTGACTCATTTAGGGAAGTATTGTGTCATTCGTACGGACCTCCAGTTTATAGCCAGCGGCTTTTCTTTTCCTTTTTTTTTTTTTTTTGTATTTTTTGTTTTTGAAGAGACTGGGTGTGAGTCTCCACATGGTTAGATATTTCTGCATTTTGTTGAGATCATCTGTTAGAGTGTTTGCTGCACTTTTGAACTCTGTTCTGAACTGTGTGCTAGATCATTAACACAGACATTTTCCTTTCTGTGCTTATGAAATTACCCTGGACTACTTGTAATTGCTTATCTGTGAATATTGATCTGTCTCAACGTGGTTTGGCAGGAGATGACTGATCAACTTGTACCAAGAGCCCTTCTTTCCACCCTGTATTGTAAGCAGCAGTCAAGTCAACAGAGACAACAGGTGTCTTTCAGTTGTTTCCAAAATCCAACTTCGATGGGCATATAAGCTTAGACTACACTCTGTGAAGCTCTATTTGGTTCTTAACCTGATTGTCACACAAGGGTGTTTTTCAGAATTTTTGTGCCTATCCTATTTAATAGAGCTCTCTCTGAAAATCTGTTAGCAACAGCTGAGAAGTGCTACTATACAACAGCTTTCTACTTTATCTGAAGGCTGTTTTTGTTTCTGGACAGCAGTAATTTACCAATTTTGAAAGCTTTCAATATACACCTTGATTTTAAGATAAATGTAAAAAAAATTGATCAGCCATACCCTAGTCTTCTTCCCATAGTGGGTTAGAAACTCATGGTGTATCCCATGTGCCTTGCCTTGGCTCTACAACCTGGAGAGCCATTTCTAATTCGGCCAGTGTGAAGTCCTGAGAGAAATGTGTATCAGCAGTTGTTATTTGCTGAATGTTACTAAGCTCATTTTTTATGCTTTTTCTCTTGTGGGGCTTTTGAGAGTGAAGAACCACTGTTCGATGTTTGGTCTGGTACCAATGAGCAGTCTTCCTGAATTGGTGGGCTCTGTCTACTCAACTTCTTCATCAAGTTCCAGGACTGACAACTTGATTTCTTAAAAGCTAACTTGGTTGTTGTTTTGATCCAGGCTTGATTCATTCAGTGTTCACATCAGTTCATGAGCTAGATCAGGATCACTGTCCATCATAAGAGTGTGTGAATAAATGTAACAAGATTGAAAACACTACGAGTGATCTGGTAATACTGTGTTGTTCTAGTTTTGTAGACTGGTGTGTCCATTCCTTCCAGATGCTCAGTCCGAGTTTCAGCTCTGTGCAAGCACCACTTTTTGTGTGTGTGTGTGTGTGTGTGTGTGTGTGTGTGTGTGTGTGTGGTTACGAAAATGGTACAGCAGAATTTAGACAAATGTTATGCCACCAAGTTTTGTGTTAAACTTGGGGAAATCCACAAGTCTGACATCTGAAAAGTTGAAACAGGCCTGTGGGAAACATTTCTTATCAAGAGCACACGTTTTTCAATGGCACAAATCATTTTTTAAGACGAACCTTGTTCAGGGCAACCTTCAACTTCAAAAGCCAATGAAAATATCAAAGCTGTGCATGCTCTTGTGAGATCAGGCCAACATTTAACAATAAGGATGATGGGTGACCTGTTCAACTTAAAACATTTTCACCACATCAAATTTTGACTGAAGTTTTGCATATGTGAAAGGTTCGTGCCAGAATGGTGCCAAAAAACCTCACAACTGAGCAGAAGGAAAGGTGAAAAAATGTGTGCACTGACCTTCTTTAGAGGATTTCCAATGATTAATCCTGGATTTTTGAGTATGATCGTGAGACAAAGACGCAAAGTGAGGAGAGAGACATCTCCTCGACCGAAAAAAGCCCAGATGAGCAAATCAAAGAACAAAACAATGTTGATTTGGTTGTTTGACAGTAGGGGTCCCAAGTACAAAGAATCTGTTCCTCCAGGACAAACAGTCAACCAAGTGTTTTATAAAGATGTCCTGGAAAGGCTCATGAAAAGGGTGATCAGAGAGAGTCCGGACATTGCAGACAAGACGATGCTGCATCATGATGATGCCCCATGTCACACAGCCACTTCTATCACAGACTTTTTGACCTCAAAAGGCAATCCTGTTGTTCTACATCAACAATATGCACCTGATCTGAGTCCTTCTGACTTTTTTTCTTTTCCAAAATTGAGAAATGTTTCAGGAGGATGTCATTTTGGGACTCTGGAGAACATTCAAAAGAATGTGACCAACATGTCAAAGGCCCTACCAGTTGAAGCCTTTCAGCACTGCTACCAAGGCTACGAACAACACCTCCACCGGTGTATAGCTGCCGAAGCGAACTACTTTGAAGGGTAAAACATTGTTCTTTGGAAAAAAAAAATTGAAGCTCGGTGCCCCCTGTGCACACTGGACTTCTTCAATCTGTTTCCCTAGTGCTTTTCATTCTGCATGTGTTTTAATACAGCAAATTTTCTGTTCCATAATATCCTTCCATTGCAGTATTTATAGAACACTGTAGATTTATCAGGAACGTATAAACCATCAGCTTCAAACTCCTGTGGTTTTGTCTTTGGCAGTACCTGCACGCTTTGGCATTTTTCCATTTGCGAATCCTACTTCAACGTATGAGATCAAAGTAAACAGTAAGAAATCTCCAGAAAGTGTACACCCTGGAGAGTGCTATGACCTTTGTACAAAGATTTGAAACAACACTCTGCACAGCCAAAGATCTGTCAGCAAGATGATTTTTGACATGGTAAATGCAGTTTTACGTAAATGGCTTTCAACAAAGAAATCCTTCAACCTACTTTCAATGACAACATCCACACAATTCAGTCACTACTAAATAATATTTCCTTTACTTAATACATATTATAAAGAAAGTTTACAATCTGACAGACACAGAGATTTTGTGCTTTTAACCAAGTAATCTACATCTATGATAAACTTTTTAATGTTGTATAAGGACCACAAATGTTAGAGTGTAATTATCAAGCACGTACTAATGCAGAGGCATCACAAAGAAGTATAACAAATGTTAAAATGTATTGGGCAATCTTAACTTGAATCGTTTTACGTATTGATATGTTCAACAATCATACTATGCTAAAACATTATGTACTGGTGAAAATGAAACAAGTATTCAACAATGGCTACACAGTGCTACAGCAAAGTAAAGCCTAGCAGTGACAAGAATCATCTGACAATTACCAAAAAGACACTATGGATCCTATGTCCATCAATAAATGCTACAGATTCAGGGCTACGTAGCGGAGATGTGAATAGGAAAGTAATTGTACTCTTAAACAACCAAGCATCTGAAATTAGCATGTATTGCTATTCATTTATAAGCTTGAAAAAATTTGCATACTTGTTTTGGTATAATGTTAAGCAGTAGAAAGGTCTATCCACATCTAAAGTGACAGAAAAGTCCATCAGTTCCTCATTATCATCAGAATCAGACAACCTTTATCACAGTAGCAGGATTCATTACTTTAGGAGGCATGTCTGTCACTATTTTCCCATTGCTCTTGTATCAGAAATCTACATTGACACCTAGAATATCAATTGTTTGTGCAGGGAATGAATGGCCATTTTAAGGTTATATATGAATGTCAACCCTAAAGTCAAGATTCAGTTTCAAAGTTTGATTGCTATTATTGTCCAACACTAATAAACTGCTGTCCTACCTTCATATTTACAACAATTTTTGTGTGGGGATGGGAAAATGCCAAATTTCACAACCGTTTGTTAAAAACACACTATTTTGTGATATGTCATTAAAACTGCCAATTTCAAGTTATTATTTTCGTTATTGTTAATGCAAAATTTTTCTGTCTCTACACATAAGTTATAAGCTGTTTTCCCGAGTATTTGTACTCTGAATTTTCTTGTTGTTAACCGTACACCCCGCAAATTTACCAGTGGTTATTCATTCCGAATATAATTTGTATGCACAGTACTCACTACCATCTCCACTATGCAACAAATACTCACATGCAACAATTCACAGTCTATATGACTGCTTAACATAGTCCCATTTATTACTGCATTCCTATTTAGGAAGGAATGGGTAGTGTTACACATGGTATCACTGCTGTGAGAAGCAAAGATTGATCTTACAGTGTACGCCAACCCTTAATATTAGTTGTTCGACACAAAATTTCAATGATATACATTTCAATAGTTGAGTAAAGAGTTTACATACCGAGTGTGCAGTGTCAAGGTCTTCACCACAGCAATGACATTTCCCTGGACCCAAAGCTGAGGTCTCGTCTATAAGACCATTTACTTTATCCAGCATCATGCCTGCGAACAGAGTTTTGTATATTAGAAGACATACTATATTTTTAGCATGCTAGAAATGAACTAAGATATTATGTCCCTCCATTTTCTTTCCTTTAAAAAGTAAGTAAATAAATAAATATAAATTTTAAAAAAATGTGAGGTCGAGACTCATGGCCCCAGGTAATCACTTGAATTCTCAATGCACAGTGAGTGACATTACATATAGTTCAAAAACACCTATAAAACAGTGGGCTGCATCAACACTACAAAATATTTTACAGAAAGCTTAAATAAATATTGGCTCACGTAAAGTTCATAATGAACACAAAGGCAACCCTAAATCTAACATATTTCTAGACGCTTGCATCAAGCTCTAGTGCAAAACTATATCAACTGGATCCTGCTTATTGTAGACAAGCCTTGGTTTTCCTCTACTATTTTTACACCCTATACTTACCTCCATTGCAAAATTGACATTTTCTTGATGTCTCAATACATAACATACCAACCAATACCCATTGTGGATTCATGGATAGGAATAAAATATGACACTCAATATTTAAAGATTTTAGACAATGTCCTCCTTTAGTCTATTAAGAAGACTAGAAACTTACTGTAGATAGACAAACACATTTCATCAGTTAAGGTGACAAGTGGCACAATAACCAACTACAGAGAGAAAACAATACAAGCAATCCAATTTGTGTGTGTGTGTGTGTGTGTGTGTGGAGGAGGGGGGGGCGGTTTAGGGTGCAAAACATCTAAGGTCATAAGCACCCAGTAAAGAACCAGAGAATGCTCGGACTGAGAGGGGAAAAAACCGTTGCGAGGTCCAATGCAAAAAGGAAGAAAAAACAAATCTAAAACATCAAGACATTACAGAAGAGTATCTAAAACACGTCGACAAGAAACTGGAGTCACCAGGTTGAAATCAAATCTCTTTTGCCATATTAGTGCTTTTTAAAAAACTTAAAACTTGAGCCACAGCATGCACGTCATCTGCTAAAAAGTCCAGTAAAGCGGGCGGCAGAGGTACCACTCAATACATGAAGGACATTGAGGGACCGGGTGCAGCGTGCAGCCAGGTAGGCCACATGGGGTGACCAACTGAGTTTCCTATCAAGCCCTAAGAACTTCGTTGCATCCACGAACAGGAGAGCGTTTCGTCCCAGTCACAAGGACGATGGAAGAAACACCTTGTACCGCCAGAAGTTGACACACAGAGATTTGATAGCAGAAAAGCGGAAACCATTTGTGACACTCCACGAACAGAGACGGTCCAGACAACGCTGAAGAAAGCATTGCAGGAAACACGTCTGCTGGGAGCTGCAATAAATAGCAAAGTCGTCAACGAAATGAGAGCCGGAAATGCCAGCTGGAAGGCAGTCCATAATGGGGTTGATGGCTATGGTGAAGAGGACGACACTCAGTATGGAGCCCTGAGGCACCCCATTCTACTGTGAAAAGGTGTGGGATAAGGAGGAACCCACACATACCTGGAAAACTCAGCCCGTTAAAAATTCCTGGATGAAAGTGGGAGGATGACCGCGGATGCCCCATGTGTGCATAGTGCGTAGAATGCCTGTCCGCCAACACGTAATCATAGGCTATCTCCAAATCAAAGAAAAGGCCATTGTTTGTCGCTTCTGCAGAAAATTATTCATGATGAACATCGACAGGGTGACGAGATGATCAACATTAGTGAGAAGATGGTGCGAATCCAACCAAGACACTAATTGACCATTGACCATGTGTTCCATCACCTTACAAATGCTGCTGGTAAGAAAAATTGGATGATAGCTGGAAGGAGAGATTTGCCTTTACCAGGCTTAGGTAGGGGAACAATAGTAGCTTCATGCCAAAGCGTGGGAAATACACCGTCAGTCCAAATACAGTTGTAGGTATCGAGGAGAAAGCATTTTCCCACAGGAGGTAGATTCTGCAGCATGAGGATGTGGATTGCATTGGGCCCAGGAGCAGAAGACCTGGATGAGGAGAGAGCATGCCTGAGCTCCCTCATAGTAAAAAAGAGTATTGTAGCATTCTCAATTCAAAGAGAGAAAAGAGATGGCATGAGCCTCCTCCGCCCGTTTCCAAGGAAGGAAGGCAGGAGGGTAGTGGGTGGAGCTTGAAACTTCCGCAAAGTATCAACCCGAAGCATTGGAAACATCGACAGGGTCGATTATGACGTTTCCCGCCACAGTCGGACCAGAAATCGGGGAATAGGCGGTAGTCCCAGGAAGCTGGCGCAGGCCACCCCAAACAAGAGAGGACAGAGTAAATCTGTTGAACGAGCTGGTGAAAGAAACCCAGCACGCTTTCTTGCTTTCCTTAATACTGCGACGGCACTGCGCACATAGTTGCTTGTAGCGGATGTAGTTCGTTAACGTAGGAAGACGGTGAAAGACACGAAGCGCATGGCGACAGTCCACCAAGGGACCGGGACCTGACGGGGAGAAGTAGTGGTACGAGGGATAGAGGATTCGGCAGCCGAGAGAATAACATCCACGAGGTGCTCGACCTGATCATCGCAGCTGGGAAACAGCCGGTCGTCAAAGAATGCCACGGAGGAATATAGCCTCCAGTCAGCAAGAGAGAATTTCCAATGCGCGGGCCACTGTGGCGGGGTATGATTATACAGGCGAGTCACACAAGGGAAGTGGTCACTCGAGTAAGAATCGGAAAGAGCACACCACTCGAGACGTCGAGCGAGCTGGGCAGAGCAGATCGAGAGGCCAAAGTGGGAATAACTGTACGTGACATTGGAGAGAAACGTGGCTTCACCAGTGTTAAGGCACACGAGATTAAGATGATTAAGAAGATCCGCCAAAAGAGAACCTCTCGGGCAGGCGACAGGCGAGCCTCAAAGAGGATGATGGGCATTAGTGTCACCGAGGAGCAGAAAGGGTGGAGGAAGCTGAGCAACAAGCTGCATCAGGTCCGCCCTGGTGACAGCAGAAGACTAAAGGATATAAATGGTGCAGAGGGAAAAAGTAAATTAAGGAAAACACAGGCAGCAACTGCTTGCAGGTGGGCATGCAAGGCGATAGGACGACGACAAACATCATCTCATAGAAGCAGCATGATGCAACCATGAGCAGGAATACCTGCCCTAAGGGGAAGGTCCATCCATAGCGAAGTAAAATGGGAAAGAGCAAAATGATCTTGAGGACGTAGCTTGGTTTCTTGGAGACAGACTACAAGCGGACATTGCGATTGCAGGAGCAGCTGGAGGTTCGCCCTGTTAGATCGAAGGCCACAGATATTCCATTGTAAAAGGACCATAAAATTTAGGAACACCAGAAAATGAAGAAGAAACACTCACCTTGACGGCCGCTTAGGGCGAGCCATCGAGGGAGGACAGCCACTGGAATCCACAGGTGGAGGATCTTCGTCCATCAACTCAGCGAGATCAATGGAGCTTCACCGGTGTTGGTCAGTTGAAAGGGACCAATGAGTCGAAGAGGTCCGACGAGTCAGAGAGGGGGAAGACTGTTTGCCTTTGGATGATTGTTTTGGCTTTTGGTGATTGGCAGAAGAGCCAGACGGCTGTGAACTCGAGGTATGCAAGATATCTTCCCGGGAATATTCCTTTTTGAATTGATGGTTCGCTGGCTGCACTGCAAACGTCTTCCCTGGTGAGGGCGAAGAACGGGTAGCAGAATCTACAGCCCGGGAAGCAGGAGACGGAGTGTCAACTTGAAGGCGAGGCAACTTTGCCACCATCGAACTGAACTGTATGTTACAAGTTTGCGTAGCCATGTTTTTCGTGGAACGGGGAGAGGCTAATACGGTGCTGTAGCTTCCAGACGAAGGGACAGTCTGTTTATGGTTTGCCAACAGTTTCCGGGCAACAGGAAAAGGTACCTTCTCCTTCACCCTTATGTACTGAACAGCCTGTTTGTCTTAATAGACAGGAGAAGAACAAGAAGAAGCAGCATGGTATCCATGACAATTAATGCAGTGGGGGGAAGGAGGTGGACTTCATAGCCTGCCTTCATCTTGGTAGGAAGCATTAACCGATCGAAAGTCAGGCACAATGTGCGAGTGGGCACCAAATCGGCAGCTTCCTTTTTCATAACTCTATGAACAGCAGTAACACCCTGATCCGATAGATAATTAGTTATTTTGTCCTCCGTCACACCATCCAACAGCTAGGTGTAGATAACACCACGGGACGAGTTAAGTGTGCTGTGAGCCTCCACTTTCATAAGATATTCGAGGAGGATTTGGGCCTTGAGTAGTTTCTGGGCCTGGAGAGACTATAAATTTCCAGAAGCAGAGTACCATTGCGGAAATGAGAGCATGACTTCACAGGGCCGGTGATGACATCCATGCCTTTCCGTATAACAAAGGGGTTAACAGGAGCAAAAGTCTGGTTTTTGTCAAAATGTGAGACTACTATACATCAAGGGCAACAGGAAGAGACGTTGAGGCAGGAGCCTCATTCCAGTTTCGTTTATGGGAAAGACTCGGAAAGTCAGTTATTGGGAAGAAGTCCCCCATGATTTCCAGCATCTCCGATGGCATGCTCCTTCCAGCAGGGGCCCTCCAAAGGGGAGCTCCCTGCCTTATGTGATTGTCCTCACCTTAGGTCACACCTCCCAAACAACAGATGGTGGGACCAATAGGAAAGAAGGAAGGTAACAGCTCAGGCAATCACCCGTCCCTGGGTCTGGCCTGTACCAGGGGGTATGTGCAGGCCCTTCATGCCAACCCGGGGCTGGGAATTCCCTGTTACCCTGTCTCCTGCTATGTGGCAAATGCGTGGGTGGCTGTCAGGCACACACAGGGAGGAGAAGAAAAGATAAGGAGGAAAGAAAGAAAATGCGGTGGGAAATAAGGGCAGTGCGGGGGAAATAAGGGCAGTGCGGGGGAAATAAGGGCAGTGCGGGGGAAATAAGGGCAGTGCGGGGAAAGAGAGATACAGCAAAAGAGCAGTGCAGAGAAAGAGCCATACAGGAAAAGAGCAGTGTAGGGAAAGAGAGATACAAAGAAAGAACAGTATGGGGAAAGAGCAGTACAAGAGAGAAGAGGCCTACAAGTAAACCAATGTAAATGAGCCTCAAGAGCCCATGGAGGCATGAGACATCTCCCCAAGAGAGGGGAAAAGGAGGAGACAAGCAGCACTGAAAAAGAAGTGGTGCTGTGAGGGCTGGGGCCCCATGGTCGCCAAGCACGTACTCACGAAAGAGCGGTGAGCCCCCTGGGGGGGTAAGTAGTCTAAAACTCCATAAACAGACTGGGCTGTCCATAACTGAATTCCTGAACTAAACAGAGATTTCAAAAGCATGCTTCCCGAGCAAGGTGGCGCAGTGGCTAGCATACTGGACTCGCATTCGGGAAGACGACGGTTCAATCCCGCGTCCGGCCATCCTGATTTAGGTTTTCCGTGATTTCCCTAAATTGCTCCAGGCAAATGCTGGGATGGTTCCTTTGAAAGGGCACGGCCGACTTCCTTCTCCGTCCTTCCCTAATCCGAAGAGACCGACGACCTTGCTGTTTGGTCTCTTCCCCCAAACAACCCACGTTCTGGGCTCCCCTTCTAGGCAGAAAGTCAGCATGAAAGTGCTACATCCATGATAGATGGCTCCCATTTTTTTATGGAACATTAATAGGTTCAGGACACAAGAGAAGGAACTGAAACTCCAAGCACAGGAACACCTCCTGTGCTTATGTTTGCAAGAAACTCACTTGAAGGCAGCTGATGTCCCTGTACTACTACGGGTCTATACCTCTATCACAGCTGTGATCTAACTGAGGAAAGAGCCAAAGGAGGGGTCACTGTCCTGACTGGGGAAAGGGCCAAAGGAGGGGTCACTCTGTTTGTCAATAATGCACACCATTCCTCTGCTCTCCCTCCTGGCTGCTGAATTACAAGCAGTTGCAGCTTAAATTCATGTATGTTAGAGGATCACTTTTTGCACACTGTATTTACCTCTGCATGATGCAATAAACTCTGTTGCTATCACAGATCTTATGAGAAAACTCTCTGGACCATTTCTCCTACTGGGACACTTCAATGTCCATCATGTCTTTGTGGCTCAACCTCTACTTTCCCTCACAGTCAGATTTTGGAGTCTCATGAGCTGTGCATTCTCAACACGGGTACCCCACTCATTTTTGTGCTGCTTACGGGTCATTCTTAGACATCAACCTCTCTTTCTGCTCTCCAGCTCTCACAGACTCTGTTCAGTGGGAACTCATTGACAACTTCCCACTCCGCATTCACAATCTGGATGGAAAATTACCTGAACAGAAGCCAACAAAATGGATGGTCAGCAGGGCTAACTGGATGCTGACCAGCCAGCTGGCTGGCTGTGTTTGAATACTGCAACAACATGCAGGAATGGGTGGACAACACCACACAAATGATCCATCATGCCACTGACTTATCAACCCCAAAGTACTCAGGTCATCTTAGGAGGTCACCTGCTCCTTGGTGGACCAGTGAGTGCCACTCAGCAAACCAGGACAGGCATGTGGATCTTCAACAGTTTAAGTACTGCCCAACATCAGACAATCTCTCAGTCTTTTGGGCCATGGGGCCCAAGGCTCGAAGCAATAAAAGGTCATGGGAAATGTTCTTGGACTCCATCAACTGTTCCACTTGTTCTACAAAAACATGGGAAGCATTCTCAAACAATTCCAGTAAATATAGTCATTTAACAATAGCAGCAGTGCTGAAACAGGGGTGTCTCCAAACAATGCCTAAGAGACATCACTCAGATATTGGCAGAGAATTTTGCAGTGACTATTGACGACGCCAGCTAGGATCCAGCATGTCGCCGGCACCATTTGACTGGAGAGAGGTCAATTTAGACTTCAGATCACACAATTCTGAGTCTTACAATTGTCATTTCTTCATGTGGGAGCTGGAATCGGCGATGTCTCAGACTCGTGATATCGCATCCAGTCCTGACCAAATCCAGCGCTGCATGCTTTTACATTTGTCAGCAGCATCAGAGGAAATCTTTCTCGAATTTTTTATTTTATATGGCAGACAGGCAACTTTCCCAACTCGTGGAGAGGGGCAATCTGATATCTCTCCTCTGACTATGAAAGGACAAATTATGTTCCAGTAGTTACTAGAGTGTCACCTTAACAAGATCTGTAAAGAAGACCCTGGAGTGAATTGTTAACTGTTGACTGGTCTATTTGTTAGAGACCAAGCAACTCCTTAGCTCCTCTCATTGTTGATTCCGGAGCTTTTGGTTGACTGTCGACAACTTGTCGCAACTAGAGGCAGATATTCAGTAGGCTTTCCTACATAAACAATACTGTCTCGGTACATTCTTTGACATCAGTAAGGAGTACTACCCTACTTGGAGAGACAACATTCTCATGCAACTCCATCAATAGCCAGCTCCCCCAATTTTATACAGTCCTTCCTGACTTAAGTGGTTTTTTAGGTCCCGAGTAGGTGACACACTGTCAGATCATTTTGAGCAGGGCAGAGTTTTAAGTGTTACCCTCTTTGCCACAGACATAAACAGTATGACACCTACGGTGAGGAGTCTTGTACAAAGCTCCTTATTTGTGGATAATTTTGCCGATTTCTGTTCCCTTCTCCAATGTTGAACTGTGACTCGCCATTTACAACTTACAGTGCTGAGTTTGGAGAAGTGGGTTGCAAAGATAGGTTTTCAGTTTTCTGCACATAAGTGTGTGTGTGCATTCACTTAATCACTCACATCGAATTTTTAATTTATCTTACTTGCAAATTATGGATACCATTCTAAATTTTAAAGACTTGGTGAGGTCTCTGGGCCTCATTTTTTGTTCCAACTTGTGATGGTTACCACACCTGACCTGAAAGCCCTAACCCATAAGGCACTGAATACCATAAAGTGCCTTAGCTACAAGTCTTGGGGAGCAGACAGGGTGCGTCTGTTCCAGTTTTATAGGGCTTTTATGCATTCACAGCTAGACTATGGAAGCACGGCATAAAGATCAGCGAGGCCTTCTCACCTGAAGATCATTGATGTTGTCTACTATAAGGGGATTAGGCTGGCCACAGACACTTACACAACCAGGCCTATACCCAGTCTCTGTGGCGAAGTTTGGAAATGCTACACACCATCCAGTGGCAGCTCCTCATGGTGTGTCAGGCACGTAATTTCCTCATACCACTGACTTCACAGCATAACATACTGTTGCACATCCACCTTTGGGATGCCTTTTCTCCAGTTATTCATGAGCAACAAGGTCATTTGGGATCTGTGTGCAGTGTATGCCTATGCTGGAGTTACTTGGTGTGGAGCACGTACAACCCCAAAGCCAGGTTTTAACTGCTTGCCACCTTGGTTACTGCAGAGCCCAGAGTAATTTAGATACGGTGCAGTCAGGAGAGATTGTACTCTTGCATATGTTTTTAATACATTATTTTATGACATTTTAACTGAGTACCACAACTCTACAGCTGTCTTTATGGATCAGTCAAAACAGGTGGACTCCGTTCATTGCTATGTTGTTTTCCCTGATCACGTCCTCAAGGTCGACTGCCTTGAGACTTTACTGTCTTTGACATGAAATTATACGCAATCTTGCGGGCACTGGATCAAATAAGATGTGCTTCAAGTGATAAATTCTTGATTTGTTTCGATTCTCTGAGTGCCCTTCACTACCTACAATGCTTGTACCCAGCAGATAAAGTAGTCCAGAATATCCTGGACACCCTCCTTCAACTACAATGGTTGGGGAACAAGGTGTCGTTCTACCGGGTACCGGGGTACTTGGGTATTGTGGGGAATGAAAGGGCAGATATAGCAGCCAAAGAGGTGGGTCATGATCCCCAGTTATTTCAGTGTGCCATCCCCCTGCCTGCTATCGCCCCACAGGGGTACAGAGTCATGAGTCAATGGGAAGCAAGTAGCTAGAAGTGACAGATAATATGCTGCACCTAGGAAAGCCCACTATGCGGCCTTGGCATACTTCCTTTCTTACGGCATGTGATATTGAGTGATTGTGTGGATCAATGTCAATGAGGTAATATTCGTTTCTTTTAGTACTTGTAAGGGTGCTGATAACATCCCCAGTATACACCCATACACCACAGAAATAACAACAAGCCGCCGCCGCTGCGCCCCCCCCCCAATCAAAGATCACTTCTCAACTTCTCACCTCAACTGTAGTTTCAATCCCAGAGACAATTACTGATCTCTCTCTCTCTCTCTCTCTCTCTCTCTCTCTCTCTCTCTCTCTGTCACGCATGCCCCCCCCCCCCCCCCCCCACACACACACACCACTTATAGCTTGGAAACAAGCTCTGTGGGGGGGAAAGAGACGTCTCACTCTCATGGCGGTTGGGTAGAGGGCACAGGGAGAGCAAAATGGACAGAGAGGAGGAAATGGGCAGAGAAGGTTGGGAGGATGAGATGGGCAGGGACAAGGGGGCTGAAAGAAGGATGTGGGTGATGGCTAGTGAAACGGGGAGGAGGAGATGAAGAGAGATATAGGGAAGGAGATGGACAGAGGTATGGACACTGATGCGGAGGAGGAGATAGACATAGAGAAGGGTAAGGAGTGGGAAGTGTAGGACATGGGTGGAAAATGGAGCGGGATAAGAGAGGAAGGAAGTGTAGAGTTCTTTCCATCGACAGCACAGTCACTACAGTCAGAGTACAAGCTCAGACTTCTAAAGGGTGGGGAAGGAAATTGACCATGCCCTTTTCAAACAAACAATCCCAGTGTTTGCCTGGAGCAATTTAGGTAAATCAGTGAAAACCTAGGTCTGGATGGTTGCACAAGGATTTGACCTACTGTCCACACAAACTTTACAGCGGACTGTCAGCCTACACTGCTAAGTTGAAATATGGAAAAAATTTAAAGCATAATTTTAAAAAATATAATGTTTTTACTCAGTAGATTATGTTGGTTAATAACATTTTTCTTATAACGTTTATATTAAGCTGAAGCCGAAAATACTGTCTTTCACCCATTAACATTTTCATTGTTTTACATATCTAAATGGAAACCTGCTGTCTGATTGTCTATGATTACTGAATTGTTGTGCATAACAGGATTTGCTGATTAGTATGGGTAAAAGTTAAGGCTTTGATGAACAGACAATAAATAAATATGTCACATAGTATGCATATTTTGATTTATTTTTATTTGTCATGACATTACAACCATTTCCCTGATTGTAAGCTTAACGATGCAGAAGCATATATTGTTATTTGATATGAATGGGGGAATCATGCCACAGGGGTGGTGATACCAGTTAGTTTATAGATTCTTGTCATATTTTAAAGATTTAATGAGAGAGTGGTTCCCAAAATATGGCACACTTATTTTTAATCTCAGAATTCTTTCCAAAAACTGTAAAAGAGGGGTAGTGTGTAATGTAAACATCCAGTACTTTTATCTGATTAATTTTCCTTTATTTGCTATAATATTTTGTAGCCATTATTAAAGTACTCTTACACAATAATGGCTAACCAGACTATGCATGTCTAGTATTGGCCATAATAACAAATGTACTGTATGTGTTAAGCAGGGATCATAAATTCAGAATGGGCAGTACTGCACTCAAATCTTAATAACGTATCAAAAAGGATGGGGAGGGGATTGAGGTTTGTGATGGCATCATTATAAACTTGGATCATTCAGTATGAAACTTCTTTTTGCCTAGATAGCAAACATGTAAGCTGCTAAAAATAAATTAAATTGTGTAAAATCTTCTTTTTCAAAGGTCTGTCTTTCAACACTAAGCAGTCAAAGAAATTGCTTCCATAAAACAAGGCACTGGTCTTAGGAAAGGTCATAATGAATAATATTCAATAATCTACACTTTGATTAGGATTCTAGTGACCACTGACACTTGGAGTAATGTAAGTACTGAAAGAGTAATGGGGACAGTCTTACAAGAACAAAATAAAAATTATATCTAGAAACATTAATATGCTTGTTTATGTTGATCATTAGCCTCATTTTGTCAGTTGTAGTGATGACTACAATGAAATAATCAAAAAGTGTGTACCATTCATCTGTTGTTGAAGGCTGCCACCATCTTGTGATTCTGGTGGGTTATCAACTTCCCTTTCCTCTGAACTCTGGCTGCCTCTTACATTGTTCTCATGTGTATTAGAGTCATCAATGTTCCTTTTGTCCACTACAAATAATGACCCATCAGCAGCTGGGCAGTAACGCATGTGCCTTTTGCAACCCTGAAAAATGTGTATGTTAATGACGTCTAACATGATATAAACAATTTGATGATTACTATACATAGTGTCACTGGAAGGAAACTACCAAACTAAATGTTTTATAAGAAGAAAAATTTTTAAAAAACATCATCTTAAGTTTTCTTACTTATTTTACAATACAATGCAGATAGTCACATTATTTTTTAACAGTAGCTGACCAATTTCTCCAAAATCATGAGTGTTTTGATATTTTATTAAATTATTTCATAGTTATTTGCACCATTGTTGCTGACAGACTACTGGTTACACCTGTTAATCACTGGTAAATTGATCATTGAGGCAAATGAACTTTCATCTTGTCAAACATATGACTATGGGTAAAACAGTAAGCACCAATAAATTTCACGGCTACAAAGTGGAGTCTTTTAAGACGACAGCACTGCAGACATAACACATTCTGGTTCAAATGTGTTAGAGATATGAGGAGATATTATGGCAACCAGTGTTCAGCTTTTTGCCTTGAGATTGCCATGTCTTCACACAGCTGAAGGACATCTGAAATAGAGGGAAGACTACGGTTTGGTATGATGAGATCATTAGAGGTATAACACAAGCTTGGATGGCGAAAGGATGAGCCTTTTCAAGGAAACCAGTTGGCCATTAGCACCTGGGTAGGTGGTCCTCACTAAGTGTAACTTTAGCACCTTAACCACTGTGCCACTACATGTGTGTAAAATACTTTCCCTATGTGTCAATGATAATGGTGTCAATTTTTAGTGCAGATTGATGGATCAACAGAGAGATCAGAAATCAGTGAAGTGACAAAATAATGAAACTATCAAAGACTAGATCAAAAAATACTGTGGACTATCTGCATCATACTGTGTCATGGTTCTCACCACCACCACCACCACCACCACCACGATCAGAAAATTACTGCTCATTGATAACAAAATGTAAATTACAACTGTTGCAGCTTCTAAGGAAATGCCCGGCAAATGTTGCTTGATCTTAGGAGTGGTTTTTTCTGACAGAATTAAAATATGATTAAAATTATTTTAGCTTTCATGGCATGCTCGACAATGAAGATTTACAACCAGAAGTGTGAGCATGGCTGGAAAAGTTCTGTTATATGGTTCGACAATGAAGATTTACAACCAGAAGTGTGAGCATGGCTGGAAATGTTTTGTTATATGAATGAAAAAATATATCTGTTGAACTAACTTTGATATTTACAGCAATGATTATGCAGCTTTTGATCACTATCACAATAACTGTACACAAAAGAAAAAACTAACTGCTGCTGGAAATGGACAAGGTACTCTGACTAAACATGCAAAATAGCAGTTTCAAATCTTCCAGAATTGGGCCAAATTTGCACAAGTGAAGGAAAGTGAGTTCAGATTCTTTCATAATGATGAAGTTAAGTATGTTCTTAGTTCCCTTTTTTGTCTGCCTTCATCTACCATTTTTACATATGAATCACATGACAAAGCAGCATCCAACATCAGTTTGTAAGATTTGTTTGTAGCAAACGAAATACTCCAATGCCAAAGCAAACAGAAGAAAAAAAGCAAGCAGTTATTGACCTGAATGCAACATAGCTCTTTGCAAGCCAGAATTCTTCAGACTTGTTCAGACAAAAATCAGTTCCATGTGAAACTGGTCCCCCTCCCTTTTTGGAAAGAAAGAAGGATAGTTACCATTCCTGACATTGTTATTGTTAAGCTTGTAATCTATCACAGAACTAAAATAATCATGAAAAAAAGTGAAGTTTGGTCTCTTTCAGTGTGTCCTACATCTACACCAATAGTCCGCTTACCACTTTACGGCACTTGTTGGAGGGCACCCCGCACCACTACTAGTTATTTCCTTTTCTGTCCCACTTGCAAATAGAATGAGGGAGAAACAACTGCCTATATGCCTCTACATTAGCCCTAAAAATTTTTTGTGTTGTCTTCATGGTCCTTACACACAATGTATGTAAGAGGCAACAGAATCATTCAGCAGTCAGCTTCAAATGTTGGTTCTCTACATTTTCTCAATACTGTTCCTCAAAAAGAATGTCACCTTCCCTCTAGTGATTCCCATTTGATTTCCCAAAGCATCTCTGTAATATTTCTGTGTTGTTCGAACCTAACAGTAATAAATCTAGTAGCCTGCCTCTGAATTGCTTCAATGTCTTCCTTTAATCTGAGCTGGTATAGATCCATAGTGCTCAAGTAGTACTCAAGAATAGGTTGCACTAGTGTCTCCTTTTCAGATGAACCACAATTTTCTAGAATGCTCTCAAAAAACAGTAGTCGCACATTTGCCTTTCCTACCACAATCCTCACATGCTCATTCCATTTCATACCAGTTTGCAATGTTATGCTCAGATATATAAAAAGACGTGATTGGGTCAAGCAGGGCACTACTAAAGCAGTATCTGAACATTAAGCATTTGTTTTTCATACTCGTCCACACTAACTTACAGTTTTCTACATTTAAAGCTAGCAGCCATTCATCACACCAACTACAAATTTTGTCTAAGTCAGCTTGTATCCTCCTACAGTCACTCAACTTTGACGCCTTATCGTACAGCACAGCATCATCAGCAAACAACCACAGTATCAAACACAATTGTTCCAGTAACATTTTGAACAATGGTATAAATTGATGGTTTTTTTCAGGCCCAAATTTTTTCTAAGTGATTGGACTTGGACAGTTTGTAACTGAGAGGAAGCAAAGAATTTAAGCAATTACATCTATACAACATATGTCATAAGTACATTCTAGGTAGAACAAATGAAGCATTCCTAACACACAGATTTTTCAAAAGTGAAAGAACCACCAATGTGAAAGTTCACATGTAAAGAGAAAATTCACGTCTAAAGAGAAAATTTTTAGGTCCATAAGTCTCTGTAATGCAAAAGCATTTCAAATAATACTAATAATACTTCAAGACATTTATCTTTGGCCATTTTGAGACATGTGCAACAGAGCAGTGGGAACAATCCTCTGCAATATTTTCCACGGAATGAATAAGTTAGGCTTTATCTCTCTTAAGTAACAATGCCATTATCGGAAATATCATCTGTACCCAACGATTTGTGTGGAACAACTTGTCAAATTTAATCTAACATATGCAGTAAACAAAGTCTAAATGTTTCAGCAATTTAGAATTGAAGTTATTCTGCTTAGGAATCCTGTAACAGAACAAGACAAATAAAAACCAGCAAAACAGAAGAGACACCATTTAACAGCTGTGTTTTGGTGGCACAATTAATTTAGCATGTTTTCACATCTAACTAGATAAATGTGGGATACTTTCATTTCTTTTAAATACTCTATATGATAAATATTACTTATTTTAAAAGTAGTTATAAAAAAAGTGAAAAAACCAACTTGGTAGGCAGAAAAAAAAAGAAAATCAACACAAAAAAGTTGCTAAGGACTGACATACTGCCTGAGTGCTAAATGTTCTGTTACAGCCACAGCAGGCAAACGGTTCTTCACATTCATTTTCTTTATTATTTTGTTTTCCATTTTGTTCTTCCTTATTTTTCTCCACATTCAGCATTGTTTGTCTTCTTGTCCCCATTCTCGTAACTGTAAAAGTAATGATTGACAGAAAAAATTATATAATCAATATGAGCAGTAAAAGAAAGGTCATTAATGTCCATAAATATAATAGTAATAAACAAATATGGAATTAATCTTAGATATATATCAAATGCTGTTCTAACCTGGAAATGCAATACAAACAGTTATTACCAGATTAAGACTTAGGATGCAAAAATGCAAGCAAAATAATATAAAAAAGGAAAAGGTAACATACATAATATATTCAAGTAAACAAACCTCATTTCTTAGAAATGTGGTGATTGTAATATGTAGAACAGGGGATTCAGAGGTAGGGGAACAACACTCCAAACTAATGTATGGTATGTTCCAGTATAATAGCCTGATGACCATACAGTCACTGTGAAAGGGAGCACAAATTTGAATGGAAGGTAATGGGTTATACCCTTGGTTATGTAATTTAGAAATACCACAGAAAACAAAGTGAAGAGAGTTTCTTAGTCACAGAAATTGTAATTAAATAACTGCACAACAGACAAATTTCAGGTTCACACCTCCTGGGATGCATAAATTTTTACAAATAAAATTAATGTGCTTCTTCTCACATGCAATTAACTTTCTTTAAAGAGAGTCTGGTCTAGTAACACACAACACATTACACTAATATGAAGTAGTAGATGTAGCACTTTAACAAATACTACCAGCATGTCTGTGATAAGTGCTTAGCATTCTGAAACTGATAAATGTTTCCATCTGTCATCTAATGTCTTTAGTCCTAACTGTCACAAGTGCCTATATCACAATTTGTACAGCAATTGCAGATCTGTATTACGAAATGGCTAAACTAGTTCAAAGTTCATGGTGCACAGTTCTAGCTGCAGGTTGCATATCTAACAGCTTCCAGGGACCATAAAAATTTGATTTTCAATATTTCATACAATTATTGCCCGCACTTAAAAATTCAAAATGCCTCCTTAATCTACTCATTTAGAGGCATAATCTTATGTTAAATTTTAATACAGTAAGACATGTTTACAGTTACAAACTGTGCATAGGTTGCGAGGTACCATGTTTGCATTCCAATCAGCATTTAGCAAAATCTGCCAATAGTTTGTTCTTCAATGTCACCTCTGGTTTTTTTTACCTCAGCACTCCAAATACAAACTTGCCTTTTCAGAGGCAATAAAATGCACTACTATATGCAACAGGGAATGACAACACTTTCGTGCTTTTAAGTGAAGTAAGCATTTTATTATTTTTGTTCAATGTTCTTGGTCCAGATGAAAAGTCTTTAGAGACTGGGGGGGGGGGGGGTTGACTGATGTTTTTGGATAGCTTGAAGCTTCATTGGCAGCTACTAACCTGAGGCTTTATATTACCACCACAGACAGCATCAATGGAGAAGTCATGAGGCACTCTCTTGTTGCTGACATGGTCCACAGTAAACCCTGGTCTCACATTAAGCTGTTACTGAATGGCAGTTGATGGGTCATGCCCAGATATAGAGCTGTTTCATGGGAAAGGGCCAAGACGCAATTCCCATACTTGTAACAAACAGATTTTATGCACACATTCCTACTTATAATGAGACAGAGCAAGTGGGTCCTGTCTCTCCTGATTTAGCAGAGGTCTCTCATCTGTCACAGTCTAGGCACCAAAAGAGTGGAAACGGGGTTATTAGTTATAGGTAGTTTCACAGTTAGGTGTGTGATGAACACCACTGAAAAAAATTCCACTGTGGGAGGGGAACAAATCAAATGTGCACTAGTGTGAATACTGGTAGGAATTGCCTGTCAGGTGGAAGAGCTCATCCTGGGAACTACTGACAACACAGGTTGCAAGTAGTAGCAATTGTCACTAATGTTGGAACCACTGTCCGTCGTCTGACATATCAGATGATTCTCGGTTCTTGACCTGTTGTCAGAGACCGGCAAAAGTGGTGAGACAGGAAATCTCATTTTTTGGGTCTCAGCACAGTTGTTGATGCGTAGCACCATTCCAACAACTGGTTGGAGCACTCTGGTTTGCAATGGTGTGTGTGTGTGTGTGTGTGTGTGTGTGTGTGTGTGTGTGTGAGCACGCACCTGGGGGTTTCTATACCATACGCTTCATCCAATTCTGTGATGAGCTTGACTGGTGCTATGGGATGGACACTTGTTAAGTCATGCTGCACAAGTCAGGTATATAGCTAACAGAGTATTCACAGCCAAGTCCCAGAAACCATGTGTCTTAAACTGATATCAGAGCTTTCTCCTGGTCATCATATTCAGATACACATCGCTCAGAATTATTCAAAGATAGCTTAAATTTGATTGCACATAAATACTCTGAATATACAGGTGATGAGTAACTTGCTTAGTATTAACTGGAAAAGCTACGCACCTGTTATTTGAGACTAATGAGTAACAGTCTTGAAAATGCTACTGAATACTTTGCAAAACGACTGCCTCACCTCAGTATTTCGATATCCCAGATGCCAAAGAAATATTTTATTATTACAATCTTCTACATACGTAAGGTATACCTCTGTGACTAGACAAACGGCTTTTTGAGTGCCATATGTGTTCTTTTATTCATGAAGAATCCTTGGTGGCCTGTGCGGTAACCATTAAACTACTAACTAGGGATCACGCACCAGCCGACACCTCCATTAGCGATCACTAGAAGGTGACACGGCGGCCAAGTGACAGTGCACAATGACAATGTAGGCACATTCACTGCTCCCTGCCACACGTCCCTATGTAGGCAATTGCCGACCAACACTCACCATTGAACTTGTTACTGTTTCTTGTCACGTGGCACTCTAAATATTGTACTCACTTGTTCTATCTTATACTTGCGATCTGAAAAATATAACTGCTCTAGCAGAGATGTTGTGTTTCAATGATGTAAGTTACTATGTAATTGGTGAGACTGTGGGAATTTTTCGTGTTTGTTTCACAATCACGGATCTTGTACCCCAGGCTACATTGCTGGGGGTGTCAATGGTAGTTGTGTTTCAACAATTTCTATGACAGCAGTATGACGAAAGTCAAGTCACACCTGAGGATGCATCTTTAATTGATGCAAAATCGGTCATGACTTCCAATAAAAAGTATTCTGCAGCCAGCGTGGATCATTTAATTCAAAACCTGTTGTTTGTGATACTCTCCCAACAGTCAGCCGTGAATATGCTGCTGTTCCCACAAAACAATGAGTCAACAGAGGCCCTCCAACAGCTTTTCACTGTGTTACAGGTAATGGGTCCAGGAGTGATCAGAGCCCTTTTGTTTTCATGGATCTCGCCAAGCACACTAAGCGATCAGAAGTATCCGGACACCCCCAAAAATATATGTTTTTCATATCAGGTGCATTGTGCTGCCACCTACTGCCAGGTACTCTATATCAGTGACCTCAGTAGTCATTACATATCATGAAAGAGCAGAATGGGGTGCTCCACGGAACTCATGGACTTTGAACGAGGTCAGGTGACTGGGTGTCATTCGTGTCACACGTCTGTACAGAGATTTCCACACTCCTAAACATCCATAGGTCCATCTGATGTGACAGTGAAGTGTAAACATGAAGGGACACATACAGCACAAAAGCATATAGGCCGACCTCGTCTGTTGACTGACAGAGACTGCTGACAGTTGAAGAGGGCCGTAATGTGTAATAGGCATACATCTATCCAGACCATCACACAGGAATTCCAGACTGCATCAGGATCCACTGCAAGTACTGTGACATTTAGGTGGGAGGTGAGAAAACATGGATTTCGTGGAAGAGCGGCCGCTGATAAGCCACACACCACGCCAGTAAGTGCCAAACGACATCTTGTTTGGTGTAAGAAGCATAAACATTGGACAATTGAACAGTGGAAAAATGTTGTGTGGAGTGACAAATCACAGTATACAATGTGGCAATCCGATAGCAGGGTGTGGGTATGGCAAATGTCCAGTGAATGTCATCTACCAGTGTGTAGTACCAACAGTAAAATTCGGAGCTGCTGGTGTTATGGTGTGGTCGCGTTTTTCATGGAGGCGGCTTCCTCCCCTTGTTATTTCGCATGGCACTGTCACAGCACAGGCCTACATTGACATTTTAAGCATCTTATTGCTTCCCACTGTTGAAGAGCAATTCAGGGATGGAGATTGCATCTTTTAACACAATGGAGCACTTGTTCATAATGCACGGCCTGTGGCAGAGTGGTTATACGACAATAACATCCCTGTAATGGACTGACCTGAATCCTAAAGATCACATCTGGGATGTTTTGGAACGCTGACTTCATGCCAGGCCTCACTGATCAACATCGATACCTCTCCTCAGTGCGGCACTCCATGAAGAATGGGCTGCCATTCCCCAAGAAACCTTCCAGCACCTGAGTGAATGCATGCTGGCGAGAGTGGAAGCGGTCATCAAGGCCTAGGGTGGGCCAACAGCATACTGAATTCCAGCAGTACCAATGGAGGGTGCCACAAACTTTTAAGTCATTTTCAGCCAAGGATCCAGATAGTTCTGATCACATAGTGTATGTAACAGCTTTTGTGCAAACTGATCCCTCACATGGAATGAGTGTACCTGTCCTTCAATAAAATGTCTGCTTTCCTATCTGCCTACTTTCAGTGCCACTGTCATGTCAACTATATCCCAAGTGGAATTTTATCCAAACTAATCATACCATGCATGGATGGCTCAATTGCAGGGACTCAGCAGGAAATGCCATTTTGCGGCTTGTGTACATAATTAATTGTATGCCAAAGTGATAATTTGGAATGCCATTATTCGGGGGGCTTTGGACAAGGAGGTGCGTTAGAAGCTTTACACTTTGAAGACCCTACTTTGAAGGACTTTTAAAATTAGCTCAATTCTTCGAAGTATCCTGTCTCACAGGCTGTCTGTTAGAATTCGGATATGAGGTGGCACCTCTCGCTTCAGACCTGGAAGAGGAATTCAACCTAGCTGAAACAGCAAATGCAGCAACCGCTGAGGGCAAATATTACCACCCTCCAGCTCAGTCTCGTAAAGGAGGAAAGCAATCTCGTCCCCCTGACCTGTACATATTTCCATCGTGCCCAGAATGTTTTCAAAAACATGTCAGAGATGACTGCCCCAATAGGTGAGCACAGTGCAAGGAATGCTAGATGGCACGACATCTCGTATCACTTGTCATGCTCAAGATAAACAACACTCACCATTTCAGAACAAACTTGATATTAATTGAGCTAATTATTAAGTCATCTAAATCCTCCAACCTGGGAGTCTATCTTCAGAAATTGTTCATCATGCTCACTTTTTGCTACAAACAAGTCCAGCCGCAGGTTGATACACGTCCCTCTGTCCCTGTTAAACTTTCAAACATATCTGCACTTGGGAGTGCCTCCTACAGCTTGCCGCTTGGTGGCATATAACATGAAAAATATCCCACTTAAAGGATAAATTATGACTGTGGCATCATGCACACAAGATGTACACCACCTCACCTTTCTGGTGGTTCACTGCACAGATACAGAGAATCTTTTTGGCCTCAACACTCTCTCAGCCTTCAGATTTGCCACCAAGGTGGCCCATCTGGTCTCTGAACAAATGCTGTTTCAAGAACTGGATGACCTCAGTAAGGAATACGCCGAGATTTTCTCTGGGTGTCTTGGCAAGTTGAAGATCTTTATGATACTCATTACCTTAAAAGTGTTAGCACGCCCCTGCTTCTTATGTGCACTACTCAAGCCCGTCGCATTGTGGGACACCATTAAAAATGAATTGTACAGGCTGACTGCCTTGAATGTCACTGAACCAGTGTCTTCAAGTTAGTGGATGACATCATTAGTTAGCATAAAAAAGCCACTGGGAAAACTGTGCCTGTGTGGAAATTTTAAGGTTACCATCAATCCTGAATCAAAGATCGACACATATCCCATTCTGAAACTTATGAACTTTCCTCAGCACTAGCAGACAAACAGCATTTTTCAAAAATCGATCTCACTGAAGTCTGTTCAAAACTACTTCTGGACAAAGAATCACAGAAAGTCCTCATAGTCAACACGTTGCATGGGTTGTGTGGGTTAGAATGTATAGTTTTCAGGGTGGCCAGTGACCCAGCCATTATTTCAAAGATTCCTTGAACTACTGCTGCAGGATGTGCCAGTACGTGTACATTAACATGACAACATCATGGTGATAGTACGCACTTAGCACACTTGTGGCAGCTGTTTAACACCCCCCAGTCTGCAAGCCTCAAATACAACCTTGAGAACTCAATTTTCTTTCAGCCTAGGGCATGTTATCTCGCACAACAGTATTCAACCCACACAGAAGCTGGTAGAAGCCAGCATCGCACTTCCTCACCCCAAAAACCTAAAAGTGCTTCAGTCTTTCTTGGGATAGATCACATATTACAGTAAATTCAACCCAGGCGTGGCATTGTTTAGGCACCTGTTAAACAATCTCGTGAAGAAGGCAATACTTTTTGTCTGGTCAGAAGCAGATGAACAGTCTTTCAAGACTTTGAAACTGGCCCTCGTATCAGCCCTATGTCTGGCAACATTTTAATCGGGTAAACAGTTGGTGGTGGTGGTGGTGGTGGTGGTGGTGGTGGTGGTGGTGGTGGTAGCCAATGGACCCTTCTGAATGGGGCCCTGGGGTTGACTTGGTGCGTAGAAATGCAGACAGCTGGGAACATCCGATCACTTTCAAAGACACTCAATGCCACACAAAAGAGGTATTCACATATCAAAAAGGATGCCCTTGTGATTACCTTCACATGGAAGAAATTCCAACATTTTCCTATATGGAATGAAGTTTTACCTCATCATGCATCATAAACAGTTACCAGCAAAACTACCTGAAAGGTCTCCCGACCGCCTACAGCACTTGGGCCTTTCTCTCAGCAGGTATTATTACGATATTCACTTCCACAACATCACAGCACAAGCCAAAAAGGCCTGCTTTGCCGTCTCCAATGAGACTTGACCTGGAGTTTGACCATGATATGATATTGTGCTTTCATTTGGAGGAAGAGACTGAGAAGATGTTAGAAACTTTTCCAGTCATGGTGCTCTGTGTGATGACAGTAATCATGAAAGACACACAGCAGTTGCTCTGGTCCTTCCAACAGTGCTGGCCCGACCGCATTCCTGATCAGGACTCAAACCCATTGCATCATTATTTTCATCTTGACGGGTAGCATCCTCCTCTTCACTACTGACCAGTGGTCTCCCCAGAACCTTTGTACCCAATAATATTACAGCTCCTGCAAGCATCTTGTTCCAGCTGTTCTCAGTGTGAACAGCAGCAGGTGGTGTCCTGTCAGATGTTCTCTTCCTCACTGACACCCTCCCACCCATAGGATCGGGTTCATGTCAACTTTGCAGGATCCTTCTTGGATACAATCTGACTGACTATCGTCTTCGATGCGTACTCTAACTTTCCGTACACGGTCAAATGTCAGTCCACGAGTGCGGAACTACAGTTGCTGTGCTTGCTATTGAAGGTCTTCCTCTAATGCTGGTGATGGACAAAGGACTGCAATTCCGTTTTCAAATTTTCAGCAAGTTCAGCCATTGCAACAGCTTTCCCACACTCACTCTCACTGCCTTTCCACCCCCAGTCAAATGGTGAGGCCAAAAGCTCATGCACACATTCAAGAAACAGATGCTAAAGTACATGGCCAATATTTCTCCAGAGGAGGCTGTCATGGTGGTGGTTTTTTTTTTTTTTTTTTTAACAAAGACAAACACAAACATACACACAAAATTCAAGCTTTCGCAACGAACAGTTGCTTCATCAGGAAAGAGGGAAGGAGAGGGAACGACGAAAGGATGTGGGTTTTAAGGGAGAGGGTAAGGAGTCATTCCAATCCCGGGAGTGGAAAGACTTACCTCAGGGGGAAAAAAGGACAGGTATACACTCGCACACACACACATATCCATCCGCACATACACAGACATTTGTAAAGGCAAAGAGTTTGGGCAGAGATGTCAGTCGAGGTGGAAGTAAAGAGGCAAAGATGTTGTTGAAAGACAGGTGAGGTATGAGTGGCGGCAACTTGAAATTAGTGGAGGTTGAGGCCTGGCGGATAACGAGAAGAGAGGATATACTGAAGGGCAAGTTCCCATCTCCGGAGTTCTGACAGGTTGGTGTTAGTGGGAAGTATCCACATAACCCGGACGGTGTAACACTGTGCCAAGATGTGCTGGCCGTGCACCAAGGCATGTTTAGCCACAGGATGATCCTCATTACCAACAAACACTGTCTGCCTGTGTCCATTCATGCGAATGGACAGTTTGTTGCTGGTCATTCCCACATAGAAAGCTTCACAGTGTAGGCAGGTCAGTTGGTAAATCACGTGGGTGCTTTCACACGTGGCTCTGCCTTTGATCGTGTACACCTTCCGGGTTACAGGACTGGAGTAGGTGGTGGTGGGAGGGTGCATGGGACAGGTTTTACACCGGGGGCAGTTGCAAGGGTAGGAGCCAGAGGGTAGGGAAGGTGGTTTGGGGATTTCATAGGGATGAACTAAGAGGTTACGAAGGTTAGGTGGATGGCGGAAAGACACACTTGGTGGAGTGGGGAGGATTTCATGAAGGATGGATCTCATTTCAGGGCAGGATTTGAGGAAGTCGTATCCCTGCTGGAGAGCCACATTCAGAGTCTGATCCAGTCCCGGAAAGTATCCTGTCACAAGTGGGGCACTTTTGGGGTTCTTCTGTGGGAGGTTCTGGGTTTGAAGGGATGAGGAAGTGGCTCTGGTTATTTGCTTCTGTACCAGGTCGGGAGGGTAGTTGCGGGATGCGAAAGCTGTTTTCAGGTTGTTTGTGTAATGGTTCAGGGATTCCGGACTGGAGCAGATTCGTTTGCCACGAAGACCTAGGCTGTAGGGAAGGGACCATTTGATGTGGAATGGGTGGCAGCTGTCATAATGGAGGTACTGTTGCTTGTTGGTGGGTTTGATGTGGACGGACGTGTGAAGCTGACCATTGGACAGATGGAGGTCAACGTCAAGGAAAGTGGCATGGGATTTAGAGTAGGACCAGGTGAATCTGATGGAACCAAAGCAGTTGAGGTTGGAGAGGAAATTCTGGAGTTCTTCTTCACTGTGAGTCCAGATCATGAAAATGTCATCAATAAATCTGTACCAAACTTTGGGTTTGCAGGCCTGGGTAACCAAGAAGGCTTCCTCTAAGCGACCCATGAATAGTTTGGCGTACGAGGGGGCCATCCTGGTACCCATGGCTGTTCCCTTTAATTGTTGGTATGTCTGGCCTTCGAAAGTGAAGAAGTTGTGGGTCAGGATGAAGCTGGCTAAGGTAATGAGGAAAGAGGTTTTAGGTAGGGTGGCAGGTGATCGGCGTGAAAGGAAGTGCTCCATCGCAGCGAGGCCCTGGACATGCGGAATATTTGTGTAAAAGGAAGTGGCATCAATGGTTACAAGGATGGTTTCCGGGGGTAACAGACTGGGTAAGGATTTCAGGCGTTCGAGAAAGTGGTTGGTGTCCTTGATGAAGGATGGGAGACTGCATGTAATGGGTTGAAAGTGTTGATCTACGTAGGCAGAGATACGTTCTGTGGGGGCTTGGTAACCAGCTACAATGGGGTGGCCGGGATGATTGGGTTTGTGAATTTTAGGAAGAAGGTAGAAGGTAGGGGTGCAGGGTGTCGGTGGGGCCAGGAGGTTGATGGAGTCAGGTGAAAGGTTTTGTAGGGGGCCTAAGGTTCTGAGGATTCCTTGAAGCTCCACCTGGACATCAGGAATGGGATTACCTTTGGCAAACTTTGTATGTGGTGTTGTCTGAAAGCTGACGCAGTCCCTCAGCCACATACTCCCGACGATCAAGTACCACTGTCGTGGAACCCTTGTCCACCGGAAGAATGACGATGGAACGGTCTGCCTTCAGATCACGGATAGCTTGGGCTTCAGCAGTGGTGATGTTGGGAGTAGGATTAAGGTTTTTTATGAAGGATTGAGAGGCAAGACTGGAAGTCAGAAATTCCTGAAGGTTTGGAGGGGGTGATTTTCAGGAAAAGGAGGTGGGTCCCGCTGTGACGGAGGACGGAACTGTTCCAGGCAGGGTTAATTTGGATAGTGTCTTGGGGAGCTGGATCATTAGGAGTAGGATTAGGATCATTTTTCTTCATGGCAAAATGATATTTCCAGCAGAGAGTACGAGTCTAGGACAGTAAATCTTTGACAAGGGCTGTTTGGTTGAATCTGGGAGTGGGGCTGAAGGTGAGGCCTTTGGATAGGACAGAGGTTTCGGATTGGGAGAGAGGTTTGGAGGAAAGGTTAACTACTGAATTAGGGTATTGTGGTTCCAGATTGTGTTGATTGGAATTTTGAGGTTTTGGAGGGAGTGGAGCTGGAAGTGGGAGATTGAGTAGATGGGAGAGACTGGGTTTGTGTGCAATGAGAGGAGCTTGAGGTTTGCTGGAAAGGTTGTGAAGGGTGAGTGAGTTGCCTTTCCAGAGTGTGTTAAACTAAATTCATTTTATCTGAAAGGCTTAGGACAATCCACTACAGAATAATTATAAAAAATGTAGATGCTTGCAAATACCAAAAAACGCATGCGGCTGGAACAAATATGGCCACCATTTCAAAATAACAAACAATTTTTAAAAAAATATTTTTGTAACTACTAAACATTGGGGAATTCACCCAGCAAATACTAAATTTTCCTGAGATGGTCAAGCAACCAGTGCTGGACCACTTGGTATGGATTGACCACAAGTGCTTTTCATTCCCTACATAAAATTCAATGTTGTTTATGCAAAGAAACATAGCTGGACTTGCTTTAGAATTTTGTAATTCCTGTTAGACTTAACCAACCAGAATAAGCTACTTTGTCATCTGCGAGACAAATTACCACTCATTTCACCTGACAAGACAGAGTTTCATGATACCCAATTCCAAAGTATTTCAACTGGCCATCAATCTTCTTGACTTTTTTCTATTTTGTTTTCAAATGTTAAGAGTATTTGTTTCACCTTCATATACAAATACTGATATAATTTTTCAGTTGCAACGTGGCATCCAACCTATTAATGAACCCTAGAGACGAAACTGACACAGAACAAATTATATAATAGCACTTTAATAAAAAAGCACATTATATTTTTTGCTTTAACATTATAGCATAACCAAGCATATACAAAATGTGTAGAAATTAGTATTTTTTTAAATATTTGTGAACAGCTTTTTGTATCACACTGTATTATCTACTTTGACACATCCAATGATGAAGATTATAAAATTTAAGAATATTGGTACCTTCTGGCACACACTGAGCAATGGTTACAATTACAAATGCAGTACATATTGTGTTCTAACTCACGGCACTAATTCTGAAAAATTATCTGTGCTTAAAGAGTATCACTCTTTTTGTAGGCTAATTCCACCACTCAGAATATTGTCTTTGGGTTGTGTCATAGTCTGATCTTTTACTAATTGCTTATTTTTACTACCCTCTTTTCCACTGAGAAAACTTCTCGAAATGTCAGTGCTACAAATAACTTTTTATCAGCCATTGGCCAGTAATACTGCTATTTTAAGTAACAATTACTTAATCTACAGAAGATCTAAACATGTTGCCTAAAATTACATGTAGTTCTACCTTTTTTACTACCAAACGATCTCAACATACTAGGAAATGAAGGATGAGCAACAAAAAAAACATCCAATTTTTTAGAATCATACAGATATTCACCATGAGCAACTGAATTAGAAAACAATGAAATACAACAGTTAAGATCTGTCACTTGGAAGAGTCAATAATTTTAAACACATTGAACTGCTAACCAATAAGTGATTGTGAGTAATATGATGCGGGAATGGAAGAATGGTGCTTCGATACATATGTGGAAAATAATTTGAGATGAAAGAAAAGAAGAAAGTAGGAAGATATGAGGAAGCGTGTAGTATACAAAGAAATTTTAAGCAGTTTGATTTTCGTTCCTGAACTCAAAGTAAGACATACCATAATTTTTTTTTTTTTTTACCAATGACAACTTCATTAAGGTAGAGACTATTTTAAATTATAATGCAATACTAAGAAACAAAACAGATTTTTGCAGAAAAATGCATATTCACCTTCAGTTGTATGTTCGTCAGCCATTTTGAAAGTCTGCTGGTGAATCAGTTCTGTAAAAAGAATGTACAGTATTAGGTGATTAGGTGGAAACAAAAACAAGCTGTGAAAGTTAACAATGAGGGGAATATTACTGCAGTCAATAACTTACAAAGCATAATTAATCACATTACTGACTCATTTCTGAGTGTTGTACATCTGTTTTAATGGAACAGGTGCATATGGTTCTCGCCTAGCAAGGTGGAGTAGTGTGTAGCACAGTTGACTCTCATTCAGAGGACAATGGTTCAAATCCTTGCCCAGTTATCCAGATTTAGGTTTGAAATCATTTCCATCAATTGGTGAAGCCCTCAATTGGTTAAGGTAAATGCTGAAATGGTTCCCCTGGCAAAAAGTCCATTTCTGATTTCTTTACCTGTCCTTCCCCAAAACCATGTTTGTGTTCTGTCTCTAATGATATCAATGTCAATGGGGAATTAAACCCTAATCTTCCTTCTTTCTTCAAGTGGATTTCAAAACAACAAAAATATTTGAATGGGCTAAATGATAGCCTAGTATACATCTTCTGCATGACTATTTGCCATACACCAGAGTGCCAAGTTTCTTGAGTGGTTGGTTGGTTGGTTTGTGGGATTAAAGGGACCAGACTGTTACGGTCATCGGTCCCTTTTTCCAAAAAAAAAAAAACCACAGAGAATAAAAAAACGAACAACAGGAAAGATGGCAGACAACACAGGACAAGATATACTCTGACAGAGATCAGACAAAACAAATTAAAATCACACTGAGTGTGACGGTGGTTGGCCGACCATAGAGAAAAAAAGGAAAAGTCAACCACCGAGAACACATTAAAAGTTCAGTTTAAAATCGGAGGCCAAAAGCCAGAATCAACACTAAAAACAAACACTCAGATTAAATGATAAAAAACCCCTGCTCGAATAAAACGTAAAACTAAGCTAGACAAAGCATTGTCGTCAGTTAAAAGGGCAGGGAGGGTATCAGGCAGCCCAAACGTCTGCCTGAGGACGGTTAAAAGTGGACAGTCCAGCAAAATGTGGACCACCGTCAAAGCCGACCCGCATCGACATAGAGGTGGGTCCTCATGCCGCAGTAGAAAGCTGTGTGTCAAGCGGGTGTGGCCAATGCGGAGCCGGCAAAGGACGACTGAGTCCCTGCAGGTAGCTCGCAGGGATGACCGCCACACAGTCATTGTCTCCTTGACGGCACGGAGTTTGTTAGGGGTGGTCAGACCATGCCATTCAGCATCCCATAGCGCGAAAATTTTGTGGCGGAAGACTGCTCGCAAATCAGTCTCCGGGAGGCCAATGTCCAGGATGGGTTCACTGGTAGCCTGTTTGGCCAGGCGGTCAACATGTTCATTGCCCGGGATACCGACATGACCGGGGGTCCACACAAAGACCACAGAGCGGCCGCAACGGGCAAGAGTATGCGGGGACTCATGGATAGCCATCACCAGACGAGAACAAGGGAAACACTGGTCGAGAGCTCGTAAACCGCACAGGGAATCGCTACAGATAACGAAGGACTCACCTGAGCAGGAGCAGATATACTCTAGGGCACGAAAGATGGCGACCAGCTCAGCAGTCAAAACGCCGCAGCCGGCTGGCAATGAATGTTGTTCATAGTGGTCCCCTAGAATCAGAGCATAACCGACACGACCAGCAACCATTGAGCCATCAGTGTAAACAACGCCAGAGCCCTGATACGTGGCCAGAATGGAATAAAAGCGGCGGCGGAAGGCCTCCGGAGGGACTGAGTCCTTCGGGCCCTGTGCCAATTTGAGCCGAAGGTAAGGGCGAGGCACACACCACGGGGTGTATGCAGAGGTGCCCGGAAAGGAGGTGGAACAGGGAAAGCCCCAAGCCTGGAAAGAAGCTCTTTGACGTGGACGGCGATCGGACAACCCGACCGGGGACGACGTTTTGGGAGATGGACGACTGACTGCGGGAACAGGACACGATAATTTGGATGCCCGGGCAAGCTAAAAACATGGGCAGCATAAGCAGCCAGCAATTGTTGGTGTTGTAACCGCATTGGAGGGACACCTGCCTCCAAAAGTATGCTGTCCACAGGGCTGGTTCGGAAAGCACCAGTGGCAAGGCATATCCCGCTGTGGAGGATTGGGTCCAGCATCCGCAACGCAGATGGGGATGCTGAGCCATAAGCCAGGCTCCCATAATCCAGACGGGACTGGATTAACGCCTGGTAGAGCCGTAACAGTGTAGATCGGTCGGCGCCCCAGCAGGTGTGGCTCAAGCATCGCAGAGCATTTAGATGCTGCCAACACATCTGTTTAAGCTGCCGGATATGAAGCAGCCAAGTCAACCGGGCATCAAAAACCACCCCCAAAAAACCTATGTGACTCCACCACTTCAAGAAGTTCGCCGTCAAGATAAAGCCACGGCTCCGGGTGGACAGTGCGTCACCGGCAGAAATACATAACGCAGGTCTTGGCTGCCGAAAACTGGAACCCATGAGCTACAGCCCAAGACTGCGCCTTACGGATAGCACCCTGTAGCTGACGTTCAGCAGCTGCAATGCCAATAGAGCTGTAGTAAAGGCAGAAGTCGTCAGCATACAAGGACGCCGAGACAGACGTTCCAACCGCCGCAGCGAGCCCGTTAATGGCTATTAAAAATAGGCAGACACTTAAAACAGATCCCTGTGGCACACCGTTCTCCTGGACTCGGGAGGAACTATCGGAGGCCGCGACTTGCACGCGGAAGATACGATATAACAGAAAATTTCGGATAAAGATCGGCAGAGGGCCCCAAAGACCCCATCCATGAAGTGTAGAAAGGATGTGATGACACCATGTCGTATCGTATGCCTTCCGCATGTCGAAAAAGACAGCAAACAGGTACTGACGGCGCACAAAGGCAGCACGGATGGCCGACTCCAGGCTCACCAAATCGTCGGCGGTGCAGCGGCCTTTACGGAACCCACCCTGAGATGGAGCCAGAAGGCCCCGAGACTCCAGTACCCAATTCAAGCGCCGGCTCACCATCCGTTCAAGCAACTTGCAAAGAACGTTGGTGAGGCTAATGGGACGGTAGCTGTCCACCTCCAAAGGGTTCTTGCCTGGTTTCACAATGGGGATAACAATATTTTCCTGCCACTGCGACGGAAACTCACCCTCGACCCAGAGACGGTTGTAAAGGTCGAGGAGCCGTCGCTGACAATCCACTGAAAGGCGTTTCAGCATCTGACAGTGGATGCGATCTGGCCCAGGAGCGGTATCAGGGCAAGCGGCTAGGGCACTGCGAAATTCCCACTCACTGAATGGAACATTGTACGATTCTGGATGGTGGGTGCGAAACGAAAGTCTCCGACGTTCCATCCGCTCTTTAATGGAGTGGAAGGCCAGGGGGTAATTCGCAGAAGTAGAATTTAGAGCAAAATGCTCTGCCAAGCAGTTTGCAATGACGTCGGAGTCAGTACAAACTGCTCCATTCAGTGAGAGCGCTGGGACGCTGACAGGGGTTCAATAGCCATAGAGGCGTCGAATCTTAGCCCAGACCTGCGATGGAGAGACATGAAGGCCAATGGTGGACACATACCGCTCCCAGCACTCCTGCTTGCATTGGTGGATAAGGTGGCGGGCTCGCGCACGCAGCTGTTTGAAGGCGATAAGGTGGTCGATGGAGGGATGTTGCTTGTGACGCTGGAGCGCCCGCCGGCGATCTTTAATCGCTTCAGCGATCTCAGGTGACCACCAAGGCACAGTCCGCCATTGAGGGGACCCAGAAGAACGGGGAATGGCAGATTCGACGGCAGTAGCGATGCCGGTGGTGACCGATTGAACCACCGCATCAATGTCGTCATTAGAGAGAGGCTCAATAGCGGCAGTGAAGGAAAACAAGTCCCAGTCAGCCTTATTCATAACCCACCTGCAAGGGCGCAGAGAAGACTGACGCTGTGGCAGTGACAGAAAGATCAGAAAGTGGTCACTACCACACAGGTCGCCATGCACTCTCCATTGGACAGACGGTAAGAGGCTAGGGCTGCAGATTGAAAGGTCAATGGCCGAGTACGTGCAATGCGCCATGCTGAAGTGTGTGAAGGAACCATCATTTAAAAGCAAAAGATCGAGCTGTGTCAATAAATGCTCAATGGTGGTGCCTTGACCTGTCGCCACTGACCCACCCCACAGAGGGTTATGGGCGTTGAAGTCGCCCAGTAACAAGAAAGATGGCAGCAACTGGACTATCAGCGCAGCCAGGACATGCTGTGCGACATCACCATCCGGTGGAAGGTAAAGACTGCAGACGGTAACAGCCTGTGGCGTCCACACCCGAACAGCGACAGCCTCTAAATGTGTTTGTAGAGGGACAGACTCGCTGTGAAGAGAGTTAAGGACATAGATTCAGACGCCACCAGACACCCTTTCATAAGCTGCCCGGTTCTTATAACAACCCCGATAGCCACGGAGGCCGGGGTTCACATTGCTGGAAACCAAGTTTCCTGAAGAGCAATGCAGAAGAAAGGGTGAAGGCTGATAAGTTGTCGGAGCTCAGTTAGATGGTGGAAGAAACCGCTGCAGTTCCACTGGAGGATGATACTGTCCATGGCTGAGAAAGGCGTGAAGGGACTGGAAAGGCAGATTACGCTGCTGGGTCACCTGCTGCCTCCGATGGAGCACCTGTGCTATTGCCATCCATGGTGTCTGAGGGACCGGCGTGATCGAGCTCCTCAGCGAACACCATAATCTCCACCCCGTCCTCAGACGCAGAGCTTGTAGGAAGCGGTGGGACGGGTGCCACCGCAATGTCGTTGGTCTTGGGGACTTTCTTCTTTTTCTGCTTCTCTCGCTGTGCCTTCGGTGGTTCAGGCTTCATGGGCTTCACTGGGTCAGTCTCAGGGACAGACGACGACCGTGAGGCCCTACGACCAGGGACTGGTGGTTTTTTCAGCCACTTGCGGTTGTCCGCTTTTCCGCTGGTCGGAACTTGCGAAGGGCGAGAGTAGCCGAAGAAGTCTTACTCTTCTCCTCCGGCTGGGAAGGGGGAACTGATGTCCCCGATGGTTGTGCGGGAGGGGGGGGGGGGGTTGCTCCCAAAGAAGATGGAGCAGGGGCAACAGGGTGTGAAGTGCCCCCCACAATCAAGGGGGCTGGTGGAGTCTGACCAATCATAGAACCAACCGTACGGGATGACACAGGAGATGGAAGAACCGTCGTTGCAGCAGCGGCGTAGGCTGATGTCATTGCCACAGGATGGAGCCGCTCATATTTCCGCCTAGCTTCTGGGTAGGTGAGGCGGTCCAGGATCTTATATTCCATTATCTTCCGTTCTTTCTGGAATATCCTACAGTCCGGCGAGCAGGGGAAATGGTGTTCTCCACAGTTAACACAGATGGGAGGCGGAGCACATGGAGTATTGGGATGCGAAGGACGTCCACAATCTCGACATGTGATGCCGGAAGTACAGCGAGATGACATGTGCCCGAACTTCCAGCATTTAAAACACCGCATCGGAGGAGGGATATAGGGCTTCACATCACAGCGGTAAACCATCACCTTGACCTTTTCAGGTAAAACATCAACTTCGAAGGCCAAGATGAAGGCACCGGTGGCTACTTGATTATCCCTCGGACCCCGATGGACGCGCTGGATGAAGTGAACACCTCGTCGTTCTAGATTGGCGCGTAGTTCATCGTCAGACTGCAGAAGAAGATCCCTGTGAAATGTAATACCCTGGACCATGTTTAAACTTTTATGGGGAGTGATGGTGACGAAAACATCCCCCAACTTGTCACAAGTGAGCAACCTCTATGACTGGGCAGAGGATGATGTTTTGATGAGAAATGACCCAAAGCGCATTTTGGACACGCCCTCCACCTCCCCGAACTTGTCCTCTAAGTGCTCCACAAAAAACTGGGGCTTGGTCAACATAAATGATTCCCCATCAACTCGCATACACACGAGGTACCGGGGTGATAATCTCCACTTCCTTCTTTAGCCATACGTTCCTCCCATGGAGTGGCCAGGGAGGGAAACGATCGCTTAGAGACTGCTGGTGGAGGCCCACCAGCGAGAGATGATGTACCACACTTCATTGCGGGTCATCCGCCCTGATGCCACCCATTCCGACCAGGGGCTCTCCCCACGGGCGCCACCCAGCCACAGCAAAGACCACCTGGCAGGATGGCCTTTGCCGGGAGTCCCGATGCCCCAGAGGGATAGGCATCTACTCCTCGGTATACGTGGGGAGGTAGCAGCTCAGGCATCAGCAGGGTGATCCCTGTGTAGTCAGGGGGCTACCACCAAGAGGGTACATGACGACCCCACCACAACGGACTGGCTACCATGCGGGTTGTCGAGTGTCGAACATCCATTAATAAAGGGAGCAAAGATGGAAGTGCACAATGGAGGGAATGTAGGCTACCCGGAACACACTGCAGCCGATGTGGCAGGAAGCTCAGTGAAAGTCCAACTCCCATGACAAAAACGAAGATGCCAGATCTTAGGGCAAGATGGATATAGAATGCACCACATAAGGCGTCCTTCCCCAAATGGTACGCACTAACGTAAAGATTTACAAATGGT